>NC_139227.1:90860170-92328019 GCF_055691185.1 Crinia signifera
TCCTGGCAACTGTTGCTGGCCCCCAAAGCGGAAGTGGGCGGGTCCAGGTCCCCTTGAGCCCCCTGCCATGCCCAGGGTTGCCCTGGCAACTGTTGCTGGCCCTCAAAGCGGAAGTGGGAGGGTCCAGGCTTCCTTGAGCCCCCTGCCATGCCCAGGGTTGCCCTGGCAACTGTTGCTGGCCCCCAAAGCGGAAGTGGGCGGGTCCAGGCCCCCTTGAGCCCCCTGCCATGCCCAGGGTTGCCCTGGCAACTGTTGCTGGCCCCCAAAGCGGAAGTGGGCGGGTCCAGGCCCCCTTTAATCCCCCTGCCATGCCCAGGGTTGCCCTGGCAACTGTTGCTGGCCCCCAAAGCGGAAGTGGGCGGGTCCAGGCCCCCTTGAGCCCCCTGCCATGCCCAGGGTTGCCCTGGCAACTGTTGCTGGCCCCCAAAGCGGAAGTGGGCGGGTCCAGGCCCCATTAAAGCCCCATGCCCTGCCCAGGGTTGCCCTGGCAACTGTTGCTGGCCCCCAAAGCGGAAGTGGGCGGGTCCAGGCCCC
This sequence comes from Crinia signifera, assembly GCF_055691185.1. Lineage (NCBI taxonomy): Eukaryota > Metazoa > Chordata > Amphibia > Anura > Myobatrachidae > Crinia > Crinia signifera. The sequence goes on from NC_139227.1 coordinate 90,860,705, forward strand.
ATTAAAGCCCCATGCCCTGCCCAGGGTTGCCCTGGCAACTGTTGCTGGCCCCCAAAGCAGAAGTGGGCGGGTCCAGGCCCCATTAAATCCCCATGCCCTGCCCAGGGTTGCCCTGGCAACTGTTGCTGGCCCCCAAAGCGGAAGTGGGCGGGTCCAGGCCCCCTTGAAGCCCCCTGCCATGCCCAGGGTTGCCCTGGCAACTGTTGCTGGCCCCCAAAGCGGAAGTGGGCGGGTCCAGGCCCCCTTAAAGCCCCCTGCCATGCCCAGGGTTGCCCTGGCAACTGTTGCTGGCCCCCAAAGCGGAAGTGGGCGGGTCCAGGCCCCCTTAAAGCCCCCTGCCATGCCCAGGGTTGCCCTGGCAACTGTTGCTGGCCCCCAAAGCGGAAGTGGGCGGGTCCAGGCCCCCTTTAATCCCCCTGCCATGCCCAGGGTTGCCCTGGCAACTGTTGCTGGCCCCCAAAGCGGAAGTGGGCGGGTCCAGGCCCCCTTGAGCCCCCTGCCATGCCCAGGGTTGCCCTGGCAACTGTTGCTGGCCCCCAAAGCGGAAGTGGGCGGGTCCAGGCCCCATTAAAGCCCCATGCCCTGCCCAGGGTTGCCCTGGCAACTGTTGCTGGCCCCCAAAGCGGAAGTGGGCGGGTCCAGGCCCCCTTAAAGCCCCCTGCCATGCCCAGGGTTGCCCTGGCAACTGTTGCTGGCCCCCAAAGCGGAAGTGGGCGGGTCCAGGCCCCCTTAAAGCCCCCTGCCATGCCCAGGGTTGCCCTGGCAACTGTTGCTGGCCCCAAAGCGGAAGTGGGCGGGTCCAGGCCCCTTGAGCCCCCTGCCATGCCCAGGGTTGCCCTGGCAACTGTTGCTGGCCCCCAAAGCGGAAGTGGGCGGGTCCAGGCCCACTTTAAGCCCCCTGCCATGCCCAGGGTTGCCCTGGCAACTGTTGCTGGCCCCCAAAGCGGAAGTGGGCGGGTCCAGGCCCCCTTGAGCCCCTGCCATGCCCAGAGTTGCCCTGGCAACTGTTGCTGGCCCCCAAAGCGGAAGTGGGCGGGTCCAGGCCCCATTAAAGCCCCATGCCCTGCCCAGGGTTGCCCTGGCAACTGTTGCTGGCCCCCAATGCAGAAGTGGGCGGGTCCAGGCCCCCTTAAAGCCCCCTGCCATGCCCAGGGTTGCCCTGGCAACTGTTGCTGGCCCCCAAAGCGGAAGTGGGCGGGTCCAGGCCCCTTAAAGCCCCCTGCCATGCCCAGGGTTGCCCTGGCAACTGTTGCTGGCCCCCAAAGCGGAAGTGGGCGGGTCCAGGCCCCCTTGAGCCCCCTGCCATGCCCAGGGTTGCCCTGGCAACTGTTGCTGGCCCCCAAAGCGGAAGTGGGCGGGTCCAGGCCCCCTTGAGCCCCCTGCCATGCCCAGGGTTGCCCTGGCAACTGTTGCTGGCCCCCAAAGCGGAAGTGGGCGGGTCCAGGCACCCTTAAAGCCCCCTGCCCTGCCCAGGGTTGCCCTGGCAACTGTTGCTGGCCCCCAAAGCGGAAGTGGGCGGGACCAGGCCCCCTTGAGCCCCCTGCCATGCCCAGGGTTGCCCTGGCAACTGTTGCTGGCCCCCAAAGCGGAAGTGGGCGGGTCCAGGCCCCCTTAAAGCCCCCTGCCATGCCCAGGGTTGCCCTGGCAACTGTTGCTGGCCCCCAAAGCGGAAGTGGGCGGGTTCAGGCCCCCTTGAGCCCCCTGCCATGCCCAGGGTTGCCCTGGCAACTGTTGCTGGTCCCCAAAGCGGAAGTGGGCGGGTCCAGCCCCCCTTAAAGCCCCCTGCCATGCCTAGGGTTGCCCTGGCAACTGTTGCTGGCCCCCAAAGCGGAAGTGGGCGGGTCCAGGCCCCCTTGAGCCCCCTGCCATGCCCAGGGTTGCCCTGGCAACTGTTGCTGGCCCCCAAAGCAGAAGTGGGCGGGTCCAGGCCCCTTAAAGCCCCCTGCCATGCCCAGGGTTGCCCTGGCAACTGTTGCTGGCCCCCAAAGCGGAAGTGGGCGGGTCCAGGCCCCCTTGAGCCCCCTGCCATGCCCAGGGTTGCCTTGGCAACTGTTGCTGGCCCCCAAAGCGGAAGTGGGCGGGTCCAGGCCCCTTAAAGCCCCCTGCCATGCCAGGGTAGCCCTGGCAACTGTTGCTGGCCCCCAAAGCGGAAGTGGGCGGGTCCAGGCCCCTTGAGCCCCCTGCCATGCCCAGGGTTGCCCTGGCAACTGTTGCTGGCCCCCAAAGCGGAAGTGGGCGGGTCCAGGCCCCCTTTAGCCCCCTGCCATGCCCAGGGTTGCCCTGGCAACTGTTGCTGGCCCCCAAAGCGGAAGTGGGCGGGTCCAGGTCCCCTTGAGCCCCCTGCCATGCCCAGGGTTGCCCTGGCAACTGTTGCTGGCCCTCAAAGCGGAAGTGGGAGGGTCCAGGCCCCCTTGAGCCCCCAGCCATGCCCAGGGTTGCCCTGGCAACTGTTGCTGGCCCTCAAAGCGGAAGTGGGCGGGTCCAGGCCCCCTGCCATGCCCAGGGTTGCCCTGGCAACTGTTGCTGGCCTCAAAGCGGAAGTGGGCGGGTCCAGGCCCCCTTAAAGCCCCCTGCCATATCCAGGGTTGCCCTGGCAACTGTTGCTGGTCCCCAAAGCGGAAGTGGGCGGGTCCAGGCCCCCTTGAGCCCCCTGCCATGCCCAGGGTTGCCCTGGCAACTGTTGCTGGCCCCCAAAGCGGAAGTAGGCGGGTCCAGGCCCCCTTTAAGCCCCCTGCCATGCCCAGGGTTGCCCTGGCAACTGTTGCTGGCCCCCAAAGCGGAAGTGGGCGGGTCTAGGCCCCATTAAAGCCCCATGCCCTGCCCAGGGTTGCCCTGGCAACTGTTGCTGGCCCCAAAAGCAGAAGTGGGCGGGTCCAGGCCCCATTAAATCCCCATGCCCTGCCCAGGGTTGCCCTGGCAACAGTTGCTGGCCCCCAAAGCGGAAGTGGGCGGGTCCAGGCCCCCTTAAAGCCCCCTGCCATGCCCAGGGTTGCCCTGGCAACTGTTGCTGGCCCCCAAAGCGGAAGTGGGCGGGTCCAGGCCCCCTTGAGCCCCCTGCCATGCCCAGGGTTGCCCTGGCAACTGTTGCTGGCCCCCAAAGCGGAAGTGGGCGGGTCCAGACCCCCATTAAGCCCCCTGCCATGCCCAGGGTTGCCCTGGCAACTGTTGCTGGCCCCCAAAGCGGAAGTGGGCGGGTCCAGGCCCCCTTGAGCCCCCTGCCATGCCCAGGGTTGCCCTGGCAACTGTTGCTGGCCCCCAAAGCGGAAGTGGGCGGGTCCAGGCCCCATTAAAGCCCCATGCCCTGCCCAGGGTTGCCCTGGCAACTGTTGCTGGCCCCCAAAGCGGAAGTGGGCGGGTCCAGGCCCCCTTAAAGCCCCCTGCCATGCCCAGGGTTGCCCTGGCAACTGTTGCTGGCCCCCAAAGCGGAAGTGGGCGGGTCCAGGCCCCCATTAAGCCCCCTGCCATGCCCAGGGTTGCCCTGGCAACTGTTGCTGGCCCCCAAAGCGGAAGTGGGCGGGTCCAGGCCCCCTTGAGCCCCCTGCCATGCCCAGGGTTGCCCTGGCAACTGTTGCTGGCCCCCAAAGCGGAAGTGGGCGGGTCCAGGCCCCCTTTAGCCCCCTGCCATGCCCAGGGTTGCCCTGGCAACTGTTGCTGGCCCCCAAAGCGGAAGTGGGCGGGTCCAGGCCCCCTTGAGCCCCCTGCCATGCCCAGGGTTGCCCTGGCAACTGTTGCTGGCCCCCAAAGCGGAAGTGGGCGGGTCCAGGCCCCATTAAAGCCCCATGCCCTGCCCAGGGTTGCAACTGTTGCTGGCCCCCAAAGCGGAAGTGGGCGGGTCCAGGCCCCCTTAAAGCCCCCTGCCATGCCCAGGGTTGCCCTGGCAACTGTTGCTGGCCCCCAAAGCGGAAGTGGGCGGGTCCAGGCCCCCATTAAGCCCCCTGCCATGCCCAGGGTTGCCCTGGCAACTGTTGCTGGCCCCCAAAGCGGAAGTGGGCGGGTCCAGGTCCCCTTGAGCCCCCTGCCATGCCCAGGGTTGCCCTGTCAACTGTTGCTGGCCCTCAAAGCGGAAGTGGGAGGGTCCAGGCCCCCTTGAGCCCCCAGCCATGCCCAGGGTTGCCCTGGCAACTGTTGCTGGCCGTCAAAGCGGAAGTGGGCGGGTCCAGGCCCCCTTAAAGCCCCCTGCCATGCCCAGGGTTGCCCTGGCAACTGTTGCTGGCCCTCAAAGCGGAAGTGGGCGGGTCCAGGCCCCCTTAAAGCCCCCTGCCATATCCAGGGTTGCCCTGGCAACTGTTGCTGGTCCCCAAAGCGGAAGTGGGCGGGTCCAGGCCCCCTTGAGCCCACTGCCATGCCCAGGGTTGCCCTGGCAACTGTTGCTGGCCCCCAAAGCGGAAGTGGGCGGGTCCAGGCCCCCTTTAAGCCCCCTGCCATGCCCAGGGTTGCCCTGGCAACTGTTGCTGGCCCCCAAAGCGGAAGTGGGCGGGTCCAGGCCCCATTAAAGCCCCATGCCCTGCCCAGGGTTGCCCTGGCAACTGTTGCTGGCCCCCAAAGCAGAAGTGGGCGGGTCCAGGCCCCATTAAAGCCCCATGCCCTGCCCAGGTTTGCCCTGGCAACTGTTGCTGGCCCCCAAAGCAGAAGTGGGCGGGTCCAGGCCCCCTTGAAGCCCCCTGCCATGCCCAGGGTTGCCCTGGCAACTGTTGCTGGCCCCCAAAGCGGAAGTGGGCGGGTCCAGGCCCCCTTAAAGCCCACTGCCATGCCCAGGGTTGCCCTGGCAACTGTTGCTGGCCCCCAAAGCGGAAGTGGGCGGGTCCAGGCCCCCTTGAGCCCCCTGCCATGCCCAGGGTTTCCCTGGCAACTGTTGCTGGCCCCCAAAGCGGAAGTGGGCGGGTCCAGGCCCCCTTTAAGCCCCCTGCCATGTCCAGGGTTGCCCTGGCAACTGTTGCTGGCCCCCAAAGCGGAAGTGGGCGGGTCCAGGCCCCCTTGAGCCCCCTGCCATGCCCAGGGTTGCCCTGGCAACTGTTGCTGGCCCCCAAAGCGGAAGTGGGCGGGTCCAGGCCCCCTTTAAGCCCCCTGCCATGCCCAGGGTTGCCCTGGCAACTGTTGCTGGCCCCCAAAGCGGAAGTGGGCGGGTCCAGGCCCCCTTGAGCCCCCTGCCATGCCCAGGGTTGCCCTGGCAACTGTTGCTGGCCCTCAAAGCGGAAGTGGGCGGGTCCAGACCCCCTTAAAGCCCCCTGCCATGCCCAGGGTTGCCCTGGCAACTGTTGCTGGCCCCCAAAGCGGAAGTGGGGGGTCCAGGCCCCCTTGAGCCCCCTGCCATGCCCAGGGTTGCCCTGGCAACTGTTGCTGGCCCCCAAAGCGAAAGTGGGCGGGTCCAGGCCCCCTTTAAGCCCCCTGCCATGCCCAGGGTTGCCCTGGCAACTGTTGCTGGCCCCCAAAGCGAAAGTGGGCGGGTCCAGGCCCCCTTTAAGCCCCCTGCCATGCCCAGGGTTGCCCTGGCAACTGTTGCTGGCCCCCAAAGCGGAAGTGGGCGGGTCCAGGCCCCCTTGAGCCCCCTGCCATGCCCAGGGTTGCCCTGGCAACTGTTGCTGGCCCCCAAATCGGAAGTGGGCGGGTCCAGGCCCCCTTGAGCCCCCTGCCATGCCCAGGGTTGCCCTGGCAACTGTTGCTGGCCCCCAAAGCGGAAGTGGGCGGGTTCAGGCCCCCTTGAGCCCCCTGCCATGCCCAGGGTTGCCCTGGCAACTGTTGCTGGCCCCCAAAGCGGAAGTGGGCGGGTCCAGGCCCCCTTGAGCCCCCTGCCATGCCCAGGGTTGCCCTGGCAACTGTTGCTGGCCCCCAAATCGGAAGTGGGCGGGTCCAGGCCCCCTTGAGCCCCCTGCCATGCCCAGGGTTGCCCTGGCAACTGTTGCTGGCCCCCAAAGCGGAAGTGGGCGGGTTCAGGCCCCCTTGAGCCCCCTGCCATGCCCAGGGTTGCCCTGGCAACTGTTGCTGGTCCCCAAAGCGGAAGTGGGCGGGTCCAGTCCCCCTTAAAGCCCCCTGCCATGCCTAGGGTTGCCCTGGCAACTGTTGCTGGCCCCCAAAGCGGAAGTGGGCGGGTCCAGGCCCCCTTGAGCCCCCTGCCATGCCCAGGGTTGCCCTGGCAACTGTTGCTGGCCCCCAAAGCGGAAGTGGGCGGGTCCAGGCCCCCTTAAAGCCCCCTGCCATGCCCAGGGTTGCCCTGGCAACTGTTGCTGGCCCCCAAAGCGGAAGTGGGCGGGTCCAGGCCCCCTTGAGCCCCCTGCCATGCCCAGGGTTGCCCTGGCAACTGTTGCTGGCCCCCAAAGCGGAAGTGGGCGGGTCCAGGCCCCTTAAAGCCCCCTGCCATGCCCAGGGTTGCCCTGGCAACTGTTGCTGGCCCCCAAAGCGGAAGTGGGCGGGTCCAGGCCCCCTTGAGCCCCCTGCCATGCCCAGGGTTGCACTGGCAACTGTTGCTGGCCCCCAAAGCGGAAGTGGGCGGGTCCAGGCCCCCTTTAGCCCCCTGCCATGCCCAGGGTTGCCCTGGCAACTGTTGCTGGCCCCCAAAGCGGAAGTGGGCGGGTCCAGGTCCCCTTGAGCCCCCTGCCATGCCCAGGGTTGCCCTGGCAACTGTTGCTGGCCCTCAAAGCGGAAGTGGGAGGGTCCAGGCCCCCTTGAGCCCCCAGCCATGCCCAGGGTTGCCCTGGCAACTGTTGCTGGCCCTCAAAGCGGAAGTGGGCGGGTCCAGGCCCCCTGCCATGCCCAGGGTTGCCCTGGCAACTGTTGCTGGCCCTCAAAGCGGAAGTGGGCGGGTCCAGGCCCCCTTAAAGCCCCCTGCCATATCCAGGGTTGCCCTGGCAACTGTTGCTGGTCCCCAAAGCGGAAGTGGGCGGGTCCAGGCCCCCTTGAGCCCCCTGCCATGCCCAGGGTTGCCCTGGCAACTGTTGCTGGCCCCCAAAGCGGAAGTGGGCGGGTCCAGGCCCCCTTTAAGCCCCCTGCCATGCCCAGGGTTGCCCTGGCAACTGTTGATGGCCCCCAAAGCGGAAGTGGGCGGGTCTAGGCCCCATTAAAGCCCCATGCCCTGCCCAGGGTTGCCCTGGCAACTGTTGCTGGCCCCCAAAGCAGAAGTGGGCGGGTCCAGGCCCCATTAAATCCCCATGCCCTGCCCAGGGTTGCCCTGGCAACAGTTGCTGGCCCCCAAAGCGGAAGTGGGCGGGTCCAGGCCCCCTTAAAGCCCCCTGCCATGCCCAGGGTTGCCCTGGCAACTGTTGCTGGCCCCCAAAGCGGAAGTGGGCGGGTCCAGGCCCCCTTGAGCCCCCTGCCATGCCCAGGGTTGCCCTGGCAACTGTTGCTGGCCCCCAAAGCGGAAGTGGGCGGGTCCAGGCCCCCTTAAAGCCCCCTTCCATGCCCAGGGTTGCCCTGGCAACTGTTGCTGGCCCCCAAAGCGGAAGTGGGCGGGTCCAGGCCCCCTTGAGCCCCCTGCCATGCCCAGGGTTGCCCTGGCAACTGTTGCTGGCCCCCAAAGCGGAAGTGGGCGGGTCCAGGCCCCCTTTAATCCCCCTGCCATGCCCAGGGTTGCCCTGGCAACTGTTGCTGGCCCCCAAAGCGGAAGTGGGCGGGTCCAGGCCCCATTAAAGCCCCATGCCCTGCCCAGGGTTGCCCTGGCAACTGTTGCTGGCCCCCAATGCAGAAGTGGGCGGGTCCAGGCCCCCTTAAAGCCCCCTGCCATGCCCAGGGTTGCCCTGGCAACTGTTGCTGGCCCCCAAAGCGGAAGTGGGCGGGTCCAGGCCCCTTAAAGCCCCCTGCCATGCCCAGGGTTGCCCTGGCAACTGTTGCTGGCCCCCAAAGCGGAAGTGGGCGGGTCCAGGCCCCCTTGAGCCCCCTGCCATGCCCAGGGTTGCCCTGGCAACTGTTGCTGGCCCCCAAAGCGGAAGTGGGCGGGTCCAGGCCCCCTTGAGCCCCCTGCCATGCCCAGGGTTGCCCTGGCAACTGTTGCTGGCCCCCAAAGCGGAAGTGGGCGGGTCCAGGCACCCTTAAAGCCCCCTGCCCTGCCCAGGGTTGCCCTGGCAACTGTTGCTGGCCCCCAAAGCGGAAGTGGGCGGGACCAGGCCCCCTTGAGCCCCCTGCCATGCCCAGGGTTGCCCTGGCAACTGTTGCTGGCCCTCAAAGCGGAAGTGGGCGGGTCCAGGCCCCCTGCCATGCCCAGGGTTGCCCTGGCAACTGTTGCTGGCCCTCAAAGCGGAAGTGGGCGGGTCCAGGCCCCCTTAAAGCCCCCTGCCATATCCAGGGTTGCCCTGGCAACTGTTGCTGGTCCCCAAAGCGGAAGTGGGCGGGTCCAGGCCCCCTTGAGCCCCCTGCCATGCCCAGGGTTGCCCTGGCAACTGTTGCTGGCCCCCAAAGCGGAAGTGGGCGGGTCCAGGCCCCCTTTAAGCCCCCTGCCATGCCCAGGGTTGCCCTGGCAACTGTTGATGGCCCCCAAAGCGGAAGTGGGCGGGTCTAGGCCCCATTAAAGCCCCATGCCCTGCCCAGGGTTGCCCTGGCAACTGTTGCTGGCCCCCAAAGCAGAAGTGGGCGGGTCCAGGCCCCATTAAATCCCCATGCCCTGCCCAGGGTTGCCCTGGCAACAGTTGCTGGCCCCCAAAGCGGAAGTGGGCGGGTCCAGGCCCCCTTAAAGCCCCCTGCCATGCCCAGGGTTGCCCTGGCAACTGTTGCTGGCCCCCAAAGCGGAAGTGGGCGGGTCCAGGCCCCCTTGAGCCCCCTGCCATGCCCAGGGTTGCCCTGGCAACTGTTGCTGGCCCCCAAAGCGGAAGTGGGCGGGTCCAGGCCCCCTTAAAGCCCCCTTCCATGCCCAGGGTTGCCCTGGCAACTGTTGCTGGCCCCCAAAGCGGAAGTGGGCGGGTCCAGGCCCCCTTGAGCCCCCTGCCATGCCCAGGGTTGCCCTGGCAACTGTTGCTGGCCCCCAAAGCGGAAGTGGGCGGGTCCAGGCCCCCTTTAATCCCCCTGCCATGCCCAGGGTTGCCCTGGCAACTGTTGCTGGCCCCCAAAGCGGAAGTGGGCGGGTCCAGGCCCCATTAAAGCCCCATGCCCTGCCCAGGGTTGCCCTGGCAACTGTTGCTGGCCCCCAATGCAGAAGTGGGCGGGTCCAGGCCCCCTTAAAGCCCCCTGCCATGCCCAGGGTTGCCCTGGCAACTGTTGCTGGCCCCCAAAGCGGAAGTGGGCGGGTCCAGGCCCCTTAAAGCCCCCTGCCATGCCCAGGGTTGCCCTGGCAACTGTTGCTGGCCCCCAAAGCGGAAGTGGGCGGGTCCAGGCCCCCTTGAGCCCCCTGCCATGCCCAGGGTTGCCCTGGCAACTGTTGCTGGCCCCCAAAGCGGAAGTGGGCGGGTCCAGGCCCCCTTGAGCCCCCTGCCATGCCCAGGGTTGCCCTGGCAACTGTTGCTGGCCCCCAAAGCGGAAGTGGGCGGGTCCAGGCACCCTTAAAGCCCCCTGCCCTGCCCAGGGTTGCCCTGGCAACTGTTGCTGGCCCCCAAAGCGGAAGTGGGCGGGACCAGGCCCCCTTGAGCCCCCTGCCATGCCCAGGGTTGCCCTGGCAACTGTTGCTGGCCCCCAAAGCGGAAGTGGGCGGGTCCAGGCCCCCTTAAAGCCCCCTGCCATGCCCAGGGTTGCCCTGGCAACTGTTGCTGGCCCCCAAAGCGGAAGTGGGCGGGTCCAGGCCCCCTTGAGCCCCCTGCCATGCCCAGGGTTGCCCTGGCAACTGTTGCTGGCCCCCAAAGCGGAAGTGGGCGGGTCCAGGCCCCTTAAAGCCCCCTGCCATGCCCAGGGTTGCCCTGGCAACTGTTGCTGGCCCCCAAAGCGGAAGTGGGCGGGTCCAGGCCCCCTTGAGCCCCCTGCCATGCCCAGGGTTGCACTGGCAACTGTTGCTGGCCCCCAAAGCGGAAGTGGGCGGGTCCAGGCCCCCTTTAGCCCCCTGCCATGCCCAGGGTTGCCCTGGCAACTGTTGCTGGCCCCCAAAGCGGAAGTGGGCGGGTCCAGGTCCCCTTGAGCCCCCTGCCATGCCCAGGGTTGCCCTGGCAACTGTTGCTGGCCCTCAAAGCGGAAGTGGGAGGGTCCAGGCCCCCTTGAGCCCCCAGCCATGCCCAGGGTTGCCCTGGCAACTGTTGCTGGCCCTCAAAGCGGAAGTGGGCGGGTCCAGGCCCCCTGCCATGCCCAGGGTTGCCCTGGCAACTGTTGCTGGCCCTCAAAGCGGAAGTGGGCGGGTCCAGGCCCCCTTAAAGCCCCCTGCCATATCCAGGGTTGCCCTGGCAACTGTTGCTGGTCCCCAAAGCGGAAGTGGGCGGGTCCAGGCCCCCTTGAGCCCCCTGCCATGCCCAGGGTTGCCCTGGAAACTGTTGCTGGCCCCCAAAGCGGAAGTGGGCGGGTCCAGGCCCCCTTTAAGCCCCCTGCCATGCCCAGGGTTGCCCTGGCAACTGTTGATGGCCCCCAAAGCGGAAGTGGGCGGGTCTAGGCCCCATTAAAGCCCCATGCCCTGCCCAGGGTTGCCCTGGCAACTGTTGCTGGCCCCCAAAGCAGAAGTGGGCGGGTCCAGGCCCCATTAAATCCCCATGCCCTGCCCAGGGTTGCCCTGGCAACAGTTGCTGGCCCCCAAAGCGGAAGTGGGCGGGTCCAGGCCCCCTTAAAGCCCCCTGCCATGCCCAGGGTTGCCCTGGCAACTGTTGCTGGCCCCCAAAGCGGAAGTGGGCGGGTCCAGGCCCCCTTGAGCCCCCTGCCATGCCCAGGGTTGCCCTGGCAACTGTTGCTGGCCCCCAAAGCGGAAGTGGGCGGGTCCAGGCCCCCTTAAAGCCCCCTTCCATGCCCAGGGTTGCCCTGGCAACTGTTGCTGGCCCCCAAAGCGGAAGTGGGCGGGTCCAGGCCCCCTTGAGCCCCCTGCCATGCCCAGGGTTGCCCTGGCAACTGTTGCTGGCCCCCAAAGCGGAAGTGGGCGGGTCCAGGCCCCCTTTAATCCCCCTGCCATGCCCAGGGTTGCCCTGGCAACTGTTGCTGGCCCCCAAAGCGGAAGTGGGCGGGTCCAGGCACCCTTAAAGCCCCCTGCCCTGCCCAGGGTTGCCCTGGCAACTGTTGCTGGCCCCCAAAGCGGAAGTGGGCGGGACCAGGCCCCCTTGAGCCCCCTGCCATGCCCAGGGTTGCCCTGGCAACTGTTGCTGGCCCCCAAAGCGGAAGTGGGCGGGTCCAGGCCCCCTTAAAGCCCCCTGCCATGCCCAGGGTTGCCCTGGCAACTGTTGCTGGCCCCCAAAGCGGAAGTGGGCGGGTTCAGGCCCCCTTGAGCCCCCTGCCATGCCCAGGGTTGCCCTGGCAACTGTTGCTGGTCCCCAAAGCGGAAGTGGGCGGGTCCAGCCCCCCTTAAAGCCCCCTGCCATGCCTAGGGTTGCCCTGGCAACTGTTGCTGGCCCCCAAAGCGGAAGTGGGCGGGTCCAGGCCCCCTTGAGCCCCCTGCCATGCCCAGGGTTGCCCTGGCAACTGTTGCTGGCCCCCAAAGCAGAAGTGGGCGGGTCCAGGCCCCTTAAAGCCCCCTGCCATGCCCAGGGTTGCCCTGGCAACTGTTGCTGGCCCCCAAAGCGGAAGTGGGCGGGTCCAGGCCCCCTTGAGCCCCCTGCCATGCCCAGGGTTGCCTTGGCAACTGTTGCTGGCCCCCAAAGCGGAAGTGGGCGGGTCCAGGCCCCTTAAAGCCCCCTGCCATGCCCAGGGTTGCCCTGGCAACTGTTGCTGGCCCCCAAAGCGGAAGTGGGCGGGTCCAGGCCCCCTTGAGCCCCCTGCCATGCCCAGGGTTGCCCTGGCAACTGTTGCTGGCCCCCAAAGCGGAAGTGGGCGGGTCCAGGCCCCCTTTAGCCCCCTGCCATGCCCAGGGTTGCCCTGGCAACTGTTGCTGGCCCCCAAAGCGGAAGTGGGCGGGTCCAGGTCCCCTTGAGCCCCCTGCCATGCCCAGGGTTGCCCTGGCAACTGTTGCTGGCCCTCAAAGCGGAAGTGGGAGGGTCCAGGCCCCCTTGAGCCCCCAGCCATGCCCAGGGTTGCCCTGGCAACTGTTGCTGGCCCTCAAAGCGGAAGTGGGCGGGTCCAGGCCCCCTGCCATGCCCAGGGTTGCCCTGGCAACTGTTGCTGGCCTCAAAGCGGAAGTGGGCGGGTCCAGGCCCCCTTAAAGCCCCCTGCCATATCCAGGGTTGCCCTGGCAACTGTTGCTGGTCCCCAAAGCGGAAGTGGGCGGGTCCAGGCCCCCTTGAGCCCCCTGCCATGCCCAGGGTTGCCCTGGCAACTGTTGCTGGCCCCCAAAGCGGAAGTAGGCGGGTCCAGGCCCCCTTTAAGCCCCCTGCCATGCCCAGGGTTGCCCTGGCAACTGTTGCTGGCCCCCAAAGCGGAAGTGGGCGGGTCTAGGCCCCATTAAAGCCCCATGCCCTGCCCAGGGTTGCCCTGGCAACTGTTGCTGGCCCCAAAAGCAGAAGTGGGCGGGTCCAGGCCCCATTAAATCCCCATGCCCTGCCCAGGGTTGCCCTGGCAACAGTTGCTGGCCCCCAAAGCGGAAGTGGGCGGGTCCAGGCCCCCTTAAAGCCCCCTGCCATGCCCAGGGTTGCCCTGGCAACTGTTGCTGGCCCCCAAAGCGGAAGTGGGCGGGTCCAGGCCCCCTTGAGCCCCCTGCCATGCCCAGGGTTGCCCTGGCAACTGTTGCTGGCCCCCAAAGCGGAAGTGGGCGGGTCCAGGCCCCCTTTAAGCCCCCTGCCATGCCCAGGGTTGCCCTGGCAACTGTTGCTGGCCCCCAAAGCGGAAGTGGGCGGGTCCAGGCCCCCTTGAGCCCCCTGCCATGCCCAGGGTTGCCCTGGCAACTGTTGCTGGCCCCCAAAGCGGAAGTGGGCGGGTCCAGGCCCCATTAAAGCCCCATGCCCTGCCCAGGGTTGCCCTGGCAACTGTTGCTGGCCCCCAAAGCGGAAGTGGGCGGGTCCAGGCCCCCTTAAAGCCCCCTGCCATGCCCAGGGTTGCCCTGGCTACTGTTGCTGGCCCCCAAAGCGGAAGTGGGCGGGTCCAGGCCCCCATTAAGCCCCCTGCCATGCCCAGGGTTGCCCTGGCAACTGTTGCTGGCCCCCAAAGCGGAAGTGGGCGGGTCCAGGCCCCCTTGAGCCCCCTGCCATGCCCAGGGTTGCCCTGGCAACTGTTGCTGGCCCCCAAAGCGTAAGTGGGCGGGTCCAGGCCCCCTTTAGCCCCCTGCCATGCCCAGGGTTGCCCTGGCAACTGTTGCTGGCCCCCAAAGCGGAAGTGGGCGGGTCCAGGCCCCCTTGAGCCCCCTGCCATGCCCAGGGTTGCCCTGGCAACTGTTGCTGGCCCCCAAAGCGGAAGTGGGCGGGTCCAGGCCCCATTAAAGCCCCATGCCCTGCCCAGGGTTGCAACTGTTGCTGGCCCCCAAAGCGGAAGTGGGCGGGTCCAGGCCCCCTTAAAGCCCCCTGCCATGCCCAGGGTTGCCCTGGCAACTGTTGCTGGCCCCCAAAGCGGAAGTGGGCGGGTCCAGGCCCCCATTAAGCCCCCTGCCATGCCCAGGGTTGCCCTGGCAACTGTTGCTGGCCCCCAAAGCGGAAGTGGGCGGGTCCAGGTCCCCTTGAGCCCCCTGCCATGCCCAGGGTTGCCCTGTCAACTGTTGCTGGCCCTCAAAGCGGAAGTGGGAGGGTCCAGGCCCCCTTGAGCCCCCAGCCATGCCCAGGGTTGCCCTGGCAACTGTTGCTGGCCGTCAAAGCGGAAGTGGGCGGGTCCAGGCCCCCTTAAAGCCCCCTGCCATGCCCAGGGTTGCCCTGGCAACTGTTGCTGGCCCTCAAAGCGGAAGTGGGCGGGTCCAGGCCCCCTTAAAGCCCCCTGCCATATCCAGGGTTGCCCTGGCAACTGTTGCTGGTCCCCAAAGCGGAAGTGGGCGGGTCCAGGCCCCCTTGAGCCCACTGCCATGCCCAGGGTTGCCCTGGCAACTGTTGCTGGCCCCCAAAGCGGAAGTGGGCGGGTCCAGGCCCCCTTTAAGCCCCCTGCCATGCCCAGGGTTGCCCTGGCAACTGTTGCTGGCCCCCAAAGCGGAAGTGGGCGGGTCCAGGCCCCATTAAAGCCCCATGCCCTGCCCAGGGTTGCCCTGGCAACTGTTGCTGGCCCCCAAAGCAGAAGTGGGCGGGTCCAGGCCCCATTAAAGCCCCATGCCCTGCCCAGGTTTGCCCTGGCAACTGTTGCTGGCCCCCAAAGCAGAAGTGGGCGGGTCCAGGCCCCCTTGAAGCCCCCTGCCATGCCCAGGGTTGCCCTGGCAACTGTTGCTGGCCCCCAAAGCGGAAGTGGGCGGGTCCAGGCCCCCTTAAAGCCCCCTGCCATGCCCAGGGTTGCCCTGGCAACTGTTGCTGGCCCCCAAAGCGGAAGTGGGCGGGTCCAGGCCCCCTTGAGCCCCCTGCCATGCCCAGGGTTTCCCTGGCAACTGTTGCTGGCCCCCAAAGCGGAAGTGGGCGGGTCCAGGCCCCCTTTAAGCCCCCTGCCATGCCCAGGGTTGCCCTGGCAACTGTTGCTGGCCCCCAAAGCGGAAGTGGGCGGGTCCAGGCCCCCTTGAGCCCCCTGCCATGCCCAGGGTTGCCCTGGCAACTGTTGCTGGCCCCCAAAGCGGAAGTGGGCGGGTCCAGGCCCCCTTTAAGCCCCCTGCCATGCCCAGGGTTGCCCTGGCAACTGTTGCTGGCCCCCAAAGCGGAAGTGGGCGGGTCCAGGCCCCCTTGAGCCCCCTGCCATGCCCAGGGTTGCCCTGGCAACTGTTGCTGGCCCTCAAAGCGGAAGTGGGCGGGTCCAGACCCCCTTAAAGCCCCCTGCCATGCCCAGGGTTGCCCTGGCAACTGTTGCTGGCCCCCAAAGCGGAAGTGGGGGGTCCAGGCCCCCTTGAGCCCCCTGCCATGCCCAGGGTTGCCCTGGCAACTGTTGCTGGCCCCCAAAGCGAAAGTGGGCGGGTCCAGGCCCCCTTTAAGCCCCCTGCCATGCCCAGGGTTGCCCTGGCAACTGTTGCTGGCCCCCAAAGCGAAAGTGGGCGGGTCCAGGCCCCCTTTAAGCCCCCTGCCATGCCCAGGGTTGCCCTGGCAACTGTTGCTGGCCCCCAAAGCGGAAGTGGGCGGGTCCAGGCCCCCTTGAGCCCCCTGCCATGCCCAGGGTTGCCCTGGCAACTGTTGCTGGCCCCCAAATCGGAAGTGGGCGGGTCCAGGCCCCCTTGAGCCCCCTGCCATGCCCAGGGTTGCCCTGGCAACTGTTGCTGGCCCCCAAAGCGGAAGTGGGCGGGTTCAGGCCCCCTTGAGCCCCCTGCCATGCCCAGGGTTGCCCTGGCAACTGTTGCTGGCCCCCAAAGCGGAAGTGGGCGGGTCCAGGCCCCCTTGAGCCCCCTGCCATGCCCAGGGTTGCCCTGGCAACTGTTGCTGGCCCCCAAATCGGAAGTGGGCGGGTCCAGGCCCCCTTGAGCCCCCTGCCATGCCCAGGGTTGCCCTGGCAACTGTTGCTGGCCCCCAAAGCGGAAGTGGGCGGGTTCAGGCCCCCTTGAGCCCCCTGCCATGCCCAGGGTTGCCCTGGCAACTGTTGCTGGTCCCCAAAGCGGAAGTGGGCGGGTCCAGTCCCCCTTAAAGCCCCCTGCCATGCCTAGGGTTGCCCTGGCAACTGTTGCTGGCCCCCAAAGCGGAAGTGGGCGGGTCCAGGCCCCCTTGAGCCCCCTGCCATGCCCAGGGTTGCCCTGGCAACTGTTGCTGGCCCCCAAAGCGGAAGTGGGCGGGTCCAGGCCCCCTTAAAGCCCCCTGCCATGCCCAGGGTTGCCCTGGCAACTGTTGCTGGCCCCCAAAGCGGAAGTGGGCGGGTCCAGGCCCCCTTGAGCCCCCTGCCATGCCCAGGGTTGCCCTGGCAACTGTTGCTGGCCCTCAAAGCGGAAGTGGGCGGGTCCAGACCCCCTTAAAGCCCCCTGCCATGCCCAGGGTTGCCCTGGCAACTGTTGCTGGCCCCCAAAGCGGAAGTGGGGGGTCCAGGCCCCCTTGAGCCCCCTGCCATGCCCAGGGTTGCCCTGGCAACTGTTGCTGGCCCCCAAAGCGAAAGTGGGCGGGTCCAGGCCCCCTTTAAGCCCCCTGCCATGCCCAGGGTTGCCCTGGCAACTGTTGCTGGCCCCCAAAGCGAAAGTGGGCGGGTCCAGGCCCCCTTTAAGCCCCCTGCCATGCCCAGGGTTGCCCTGGCAACTGTTGCTGGCCCCCAAAGCGGAAGTGGGCGGGTCCAGGCCCCCTTGAGCCCCCTGCCATGCCCAGGGTTGCCCTGGCAACTGTTGCTGGCCCCCAAATCGGAAGTGGGCGGGTCCAGGCCCCCTTGAGCCCCCTGCCATGCCCAGGGTTGCCCTGGCAACTGTTGCTGGCCCCCAAAGCGGAAGTGGGCGGGTTCAGGCCCCCTTGAGCCCCCTGCCATGCCCAGGGTTGCCCTGGCAACTGTTGCTGGCCCCCAAAGCGGAAGTGGGCGGGTCCAGGCCCCCTTGAGCCCCCTGCCATGCCCAGGGTTGCCCTGGCAACTGTTGCTGGCCCCCAAATCGGAAGTGGGCGGGTCCAGGCCCCCTTGAGCCCCCTGCCATGCCCAGGGTTGCCCTGGCAACTGTTGCTGGCCCCCAAAGCGGAAGTGGGCGGGTTCAGGCCCCCTTGAGCCCCCTGCCATGCCCAGGGTTGCCCTGGCAACTGTTGCTGGTCCCCAAAGCGGAAGTGGGCGGGTCCAGTCCCCCTTAAAGCCCCCTGCCATGCCTAGGGTTGCCCTGGCAACTGTTGCTGGCCCCCAAAGCGGAAGTGGGCGGGTCCAGGCCCCCTTGAGCCCCCTGCCATGCCCAGGGTTGCCCTGGCAACTGTTGCTGGCCCCCAAAGCGGAAGTGGGCGGGTCCAGGCCCCCTTAAAGCCCCCTGCCATGCCCAGGGTTGCCCTGGCAACTGTTGCTGGCCCCCAAAGCGGAAGTGGGCGGGTCCAGGCCCCCTTGAGCCCCCTGCCATGCCCAGGGTTGCCCTGGCAACTGTTGCTGGCCCCCAAAGCGGAAGTGGGCGGGTCCAGGCCCCTTAAAGCCCCCTGCCATGCCCAGGGTTGCCCTGGCAACTGTTGCTGGCCCCCAAAGCGGAAGTGGGCGGGTCCAGGCCCCCTTGAGCCCCCTGCCATGCCCAGGGTTGCACTGGCAACTGTTGCTGGCCCCCAAAGCGGAAGTGGGCGGGTCCAGGCCCCCTTTAGCCCCCTGCCATGCCCAGGGTTGCCCTGGCAACTGTTGCTGGCCCCCAAAGCGGAAGTGGGCGGGTCCAGGTCCCCTTGAGCCCCCTGCCATGCCCAGGGTTGCCCTGGCAACTGTTGCTGGCCCTCAAAGCGGAAGTGGGAGGGTCCAGGCCCCCTTGAGCCCCCAGCCATGCCCAGGGTTGCCCTGGCAACTGTTGCTGGCCCTCAAAGCGGAAGTGGGCGGGTCCAGGCCCCCTGCCATGCCCAGGGTTGCCCTGGCAACTGTTGCTGGCCCTCAAAGCGGAAGTGGGCGGGTCCAGGCCCCCTTAAAGCCCCCTGCCATATCCAGGGTTGCCCTGGCAACTGTTGCTGGTCCCCAAAGCGGAAGTGGGCGGGTCCAGGCCCCCTTGAGCCCCCTGCCATGCCCAGGGTTGCCCTGGCAACTGTTGCTGGCCCCCAAAGCGGAAGTGGGCGGGTCCAGGCCCCCTTTAAGCCCCCTGCCATGCCCAGGGTTGCCCTGGCAACTGTTGATGGCCCCCAAAGCGGAAGTGGGCGGGTCTAGGCCCCATTAAAGCCCCATGCCCTGCCCAGGGTTGCCCTGGCAACTGTTGCTGGCCCCCAAAGCAGAAGTGGGCGGGTCCAGGCCCCATTAAATCCCCATGCCCTGCCCAGGGTTGCCCTGGCAACAGTTGCTGGCCCCCAAAGCGGAAGTGGGCGGGTCCAGGCCCCCTTAAAGCCCCCTGCCATGCCCAGGGTTGCCCTGGCAACTGTTGCTGGCCCCCAAAGCGGAAGTGGGCGGGTCCAGGCCCCCTTGAGCCCCCTGCCATGCCCAGGGTTGCCCTGGCAACTGTTGCTGGCCCCCAAAGCGGAAGTGGGCGGGTCCAGGCCCCCTTAAAGCCCCCTGCCATGCCCAGGGTTGCCCTGGCAACTGTTGCTGGCCCCCAAAGCGGAAGTGGGCGGGTCCAGGCCCCCTTGAGCCCCCTGCCATGCCCAGGGTTGCCCTGGCAACTGTTGCTGGCCCCCAAAGCGGAAGTGGGCGGGTCCAGGCCCCCTTTAATCCCCCTGCCATGCCCAGGGTTGCCCTGGCAACTGTTGCTGGCCCCCAAAGCGGAAGTGGGCGGGTCCAGGCCCCCTTGAGCCCCCTGCCATGCCCAGGGTTGCCCTGGCAACTGTTGCTGGCCCCCAAAGCGGAAGTGGGCGGGTCCAGGCCCCATTAAAGCCCCATGCCCTGCCCAGGGTTGCCCTGGCAACTGTTGCTGGCCCCCAAAGCGGAAGTGGGCGGGTCCAGGCCCCCTTAAAGCCCCCTGCCATGCCCAGGGTTGCCCTGGCAACTGTTGCTGGCCCCCAAAGCGGAAGTGGGCGGGTCCAGGCCCCCTTAAAGCCCCCTGCCATGCCCAGGGTTGCCCTGGCAACTGTTGCTGGCCCCCAAAGCGGAAGTGGGCGGGTCCAGGCCCCCTTGAGCCCCCTGCCATGCCCAGGGTTGCCCTGGCAACTGTTGCTGGCCCCCAAAGCGGAAGTGGGCGGGTCCAGGCCCACTTTAAGCCCCCTGCCATGCCCAGGGTTGCCCTGGCAACTGTTGCTGGCCCCCAAAGCGGAAGTGGGCGGGTCCAGGCCCCCTTGAGCCCCCTGCCATGCCCAGAGTTGCCCTGGCAACTGTTGCTGGCCCCCAAAGCGAAAGTGGGCGGGTCCAGGCCCCATTAAAGCCCCATGCCCTGCCCAGGGTTGCCCTGGCAACTGTTGCTGGCCCCCAAAGCAGAAGTGGGCGGGTCCAGGCCCCCTTAAAGCCCCCTGCCATGCCCAGGGTTGCCCTGGCAACTGTTGCTGGCCCCCAAAGCGGAAGTGGGCGGGTCCAGGCCCCTTAAAGCCCCCTGCCATGCCCAGGGTTGCCCTGGCAACTGTTGCTGGCCCCCAAAGCGGAAGTGGGCGGGTCCAGGCCCCCTTGAGCCCCCTGCCATGCCCAGGGTTGCCCTGGCAACTGTTGCTGGCCCCCAAAGCGGAAGTGGGCGGGTCCAGGCCCCCTTGAGCCCCCTGCCATGCCCAGGGTTGCCCTGGCAACTGTTGCTGGCCCCCAAAGCGGAAGTGGGCGGGTCCAGGCACCCTTAAAGCCCCCTGCCCTGCCCAGGGTTGCCCTGGCAACTGTTGCTGGCCCCCAAAGCGGAAGTGGGCGGGACCAGGCCCCCTTGAGCCCCCTGCCATGCCCAGGGTTGCCCTGGCAACTGTTGCTGGCCCCCAAAGCGGAAGTGGGCGGGTCCAGGCCCCCTTAAAGCCCCCTGCCATGCCCAGGGTTGCCCTGGCAACTGTTGCTGGCCCCCAAAGCGGAAGTGGGCGGGTTCAGGCCCCCTTGAGCCCCCTGCCATGCCCAGGGTTGCCCTGGCAACTGTTGCTGGTCCCCAAAGCGGAAGTGGGCGGGTCCAGCCCCCCTTAAAGCCCCCTGCCATGCCTAGGGTTGCCCTGGCAACTGTTGCTGGCCCCCAAAGCGGAAGTGGGCGGGTCCAGGCCCCCTTGAGCCCCCTGCCATGCCCAGGGTTGCCCTGGCAACTGTTGCTGGCCCCCAAAGCAGAAGTGGGCGGGTCCAGGCCCCTTAAAGCCCCCTGCCATGCCCAGGGTTGCCCTGGCAACTGTTGCTGGCCCCCAAAGCGGAAGTGGGCGGGTCCAGGCCCCCTTGAGCCCCCTGCCATGCCCAGGGTTGCCTTGGCAACTGTTGCTGGCCCCCAAAGCAGAAGTGGGCGGGTCCAGGCCCCATTAAATCCCCATGCCCTGCCCAGGGTTGCCCTGGCAACTGTTGCTGGCCCCCAAAGCAGAAGTGGGCGGGTCCAGGCCCCCTTGAAGCCCCCTGCCATGCCCAGGGTTGCCCTGGCAACTGTTGCTGGCCCCCAAAGCGGAAGTGGGCGGGTCCAGGCCCCCTTAAAGCCCCCTGCCATGCCCAGGGTTGCCCTGGCAACTGTTGCTGGCCCCCAAAAGCGGAAGTGGGCGGGTCCAGGCCCCCTTGAGCCCCCTGCCATGCCCAGGGTTGCCCTGGCAACTGTTGCTGGCCCCCAAAGCGGAAGTGGGCGGGTCCAGGCCCCCTTTAATCCCCCTGCCATGCCCAGGGTTGCCCTGGCAACTGTTGCTGGCCCCCAAAGCGGAAGTGGGCGGGTCCAGGCCCCCTTGAGCCCCCTGCCATGCCCAGGGTTGCCCTGGCAACTGTTGCTGGCCCCCAAAGCGGAAGTGGGCGGGTCCAGGCCCCATTAAAGCCCCATGCCCTGCCCAGGGTTGCCCTGGCAACTGTTGCTGGCCCCCAAAGCGGAAGTGGGCGGGTCCAGGCCCCCTTAAAGCCCCCTGCCATGCCCAGGGTTGCCCTGGCAACTGTTGCTGGCCCCCAAAGCCGAAGTGGGCGGGTCCAGGCCCCCTTAAAGCCCCCTGCCATGCCCAGGGTTGCCCTGGCAACTGTTGCTGGCCCCCAAAGCGGAAGTGGGCGGGTCCAGGCCCCCTTGAGCCCCCTGCCATGCCCAGGGTTGCCCTGGCAACTGTTGCTGGCCCCCAAAGCGGAAGTGGGCGGGTCCAGGCCCCCTTTAAGCCCCCTGCCATGCCCAGGGTTGCCCTGGCAACTGTTGCTGGCCCCCAAAGCGGAAGTGGGCGGGTCCAGGCCCCCTTGAGCCCCCTGCCATGCCCAGAGTTGCCCTGGCAACTGTTGCTGGCCCCCAAAGCGGAAGTGGGCGGGTCCAGGCCCCATTAAAGCCCCATGCCCTGCCCAGGGTTGCCCTGGCAACTGTTGCTGGCCCCCAAAGCAGAAGTGGGCGGGTCCAGGCCCCCTTAAAGCCCCCTGCCATGCCCAGGGTTTCCCTGGCAACTGTTGCTGGCCCCCAAAGCGGAAGTGGGCGGGTCCAGGCCCCTTAAAGCCCCCTGCCATGCCCAGGGTTGCCCTGGCAACTGTTGCTGGCCCCCAAAGCGGAAGTGGGCGGGTCCAGGCCCCCTTGAGCCCCCTGCCATGCCCAGGGTTGCCCTGGCAACTGTTGCTGGCCCCCAAAGCGGAAGTGGGCGGGTCCAGGCCCCCTTGAGCCCCCTGCCATGCCCAGGGTTGCCCTGGCAACTGTTGCTGGCCCCCAAAGCGGAAGTGGGCGGGTCCAGGCACCCTTAAAGCCCCCTGCCCTGCCCAGGGTTGCCCTGGCAACTGTTGCTGGCCCCCAAAGCGGAAGTGGGCGGGACCAGGCCCCCTTGAGCCCCCTGCCATGCCCAGGGTTGCCCTGGCAACTGTTGCTGGCCCCCAAAGCGGAAGTGGGCGGGTCCAGGCCCCCTTAAAGCCCCCTGCCATGCCCAGGGTTGCCCTGGCAACTGTTGCTGGCCCCCAAAGCGGAAGTGGGCGGGTTCAGGCCCCCTTGAGCCCCCTGCCATGCCCAGGGTTGCCCTGGCAACTGTTGCTGGTCCCCAAAGCGGAAGTGGGCGGGTCCAGCCCCCCTTAATGCCCCCTGCCATGCCTAGGGTTGCCCTGGCAACTGTTGCTGGCCCCCAAAGCGGAAGTGGGCGGGTCCAGGCCCCCTTGAGCCCCCTGCCATGCCCAGGGTTGCCCTGGCAACTGTTGCTGGCCCCCAAAGCAGAAGTGGGCGGGTCCAGGCCCCTTAAAGCCCCCTGCCATGCCCAGGGTTGCCCTGGCAACTGTTGCTGGCCCCCAAAGCGGAAGTGGGCGGGTCCAGGCCCCCTTGAGCCCCCTGCCATGCCCAGGGTTGCCTTGGCAACTGTTGCTGGCCCCCAAAGCGGAAGTGGGCGGGTCCAGGCCCCTTAAAGCCCCCTGCCATGCCCAGGGTTGCCCTGGCAACTGTTGCTGGCCCCCAAAGCGGAAGTGGGCGGGTCCAGGCCCCCTTGAGCCCCCTGCCATGCCCAGGGTTGCCCTGGCAACTGTTGCTGGCCCCCAAAGCGGAAGTGGGCGGGTCCAGGCCCCCTTTAGCCCCCTGCCATGCCCAGGGTTGCCCTGGCAACTGTTGCTGGCCCCCAAAGCGGAAGTGGGCGGGTCCAGGTCCCCTTGAGCCCCCTGCCATGCCCAGGGTTGCCCTGGCAACTGTTGCTGGCCCTCAAAGCGGAAGTGGGAGGGTCCAGGCCCCCTTGAGCCCCCAGCCATGCCCAGGGTTGCCCTGGCAACTGTTGCTGGCCCTCAAAGCGGAAGTGGGCGGGTCCAGGCCCCCTGCCATGCCCAGGGTTGCCCTGGCAACTGTTGCTGGCCCTCAAAGCGGAAGTGGGCGGGTCCAGGCCCCCTTAAAGCCCCCTGCCATATCCAGGGTTGCCCTGGCAACTGTTGCTGGTCCCCAAAGCGGAAGTGGGCGGGTCCAGGCCCCCTTGAGCCCCCTGCCATGCCCAGGGTTGCCCTGGCAACTGTTGCTGGCCCTCAAAGCGGAAGTGGGCGGGTCCAGGCCCCCTTTAAGCCCTTTGCCATGCCCAGGGTTGCCCTGGCAACTGTTGCTGGCCCCCAAAGCGGAAGTGGGCGGGTCTAGGCCCCATTAAAGCCCCATGCCCTGCCCAGGGTTGCCCTGGCAACTGTTGCTGGCCCCAAAAGCAGAAGTGGGCGGGTCCAGGCCCCATTAAATCCCCATGCCCTGCCCAGGATTGCCCTGGCAACAGTTGCTGGCCCCCAAAGCGGAAGTGGGCGGGTCCAGGCCCCCTTAAAGCCCCCTGCCATGCCCAGGGTTGCCCTGGCAACTGTTGCTGGCCCCCAAAGCGGAAGTGGGCGGGTCCAGGCCCCCTTGAGCCCCCTGCCATGCCCAGGGTTGCCCTGGCAACTGTTGCTGGCCCCCAAAGCGGAAGTGGGCGGGTCCAGGCCCCCTTTAAGCCCCCTGCCATGCCCAGGGTTGCCCTGGCAACTGTTGCTGGCCCCCAAAGCGGAAGTGGGCGGGTCCAGGCCCCCTTGAGCCCCCTGCCATGCCCAGGGTTGCCCTGGCAACTGTTGCTGGCCCCCAAAGCGGAAGTGGGCGGGTCCAGGCCCCATTAAAGCCCCATGCCCTGCCCAGGGTTGCCCTGGCAACTGTTGCTGGCCCCCAAAGCGGAAGTGGGCGGGTCCAGGCCCCCTTAAAGCCCCCTGCCATGCCCAGGGTTGCCCTGGCAACTGTTGCTGGCCCCCAAAGCGGAAGTGGGCGGGTCCAGGCCCCCATTAAGCCCCCTGCCATGCCCAGGGTTGCCCTGGCAACTGTTGCTGGCCCCCAAAGCGGAAGTGGGCGGGTCCAGGCCCCCTTGAGCCCCCTGCCATGCCCAGGGTTGCCCTGGCAACTGTTGCTGGCCCCCAAAGCGGAAGTGGGCGGGTCCAGGCCCCCTTTAGCCCCCTGCCATGCCCAGGGTTGCCCTGGCAACTGTTGCTGGCCCCCAAAGCGGAAGTGGGCGGGTCCAGGCCCCCTTGAGCCCCCTGCCATGCCCAGGGTTGCCCTGGCAACTGTTGCTGGCCCCCAAAGCGGAAGTGGGCGGGTCCAGGCCCCATTAAAGCCCCATGCCCTGCCCAGGGTTGCAACTGTTGCTGGCCCCCAAAGCGGAAGTGGGCGGGTCCAGGCCCCCTTAAAGCCCCCTGCCATGCCCAGGGTTGCCCTGGCAACTGTTGCTGGCCCCCAAAGCGGAAGTGGGCGGGTCCAGGCCCCCATTAAGCCCCCTGCCATGCCCAGGGTTGCCCTGGCAACTGTTGCTGGCCCCCAAAGCGGAAGTGGGCGGGTCCAGGCCCCCTTGAGCCCCCTGCCATGCCCAGGGTTGCCCTGGCAACTGTTGCTGGCCCCCAAAGCGGAAGTGGGCGGGTCCAGGCCCCCTTTAGCCCCCTGCCATGCCCAGGGTTGCCCTGGCAACTGTTGCTGGCCCCCAAAGCGGAAGTGGGCGGGTCCAGGTCCCCTTGAGCCCCCTGCCATGCCCAGGGTTGCCCTGTCAACTGTTGCTGGCCCTCAAAGCGGAAGTGGGAGGGTCCAGGCCCCCTTGAGCCCCCAGCCATGCCCAGGGTTGCCCTGGCAACTGTTGCTGGCCGTCAAAGCGGAAGTGGGCGGGTCCAGGCCCCCTTAAAGCACCCTGCCATGCCCAGGGTTGCCCTGGCAACTGTTGCTGGCCCTCAAAGCGGAAGTGGGCGGGTCCAGGCCCCCTTAAAGCCCCCTGCCATATCCAGGGTTGCCCTGGCAACTGTTGCTGGTCCCCAAAGCGGAAGTGGGCGGGTCCAGGCCCCCTTGAGCCCACTGCCATGCCCAGGGTGCCCTGGCAACTGTTGCTGGCCCCCAAAGCGGAAGTGGGCGGGTCCAGGCCCCCTTTAAGCCCCCTGCCATGCCCAGGGTTGCCCTGGCAACTGTTGCTGGCCCCCAAAGCGGAAGTGGGCGGGTCCAGGCCCCATTAAAGCCCCATGCCCTGCCCAGGGTTGCCCTGGCAACTGTTGCTGGCCCCCAAAGCAGAAGTGGGCGGGTCCAGGCCCCATTAAAGCCCCATGCCCTGCCCAGGGTTGCCCTGGCAACTGTTGCTGGCCCCCAAAGCAGAAGTGGGCGGGTCCAGGCCCCCTTGAAGCCCCCTGCCATGCCCAGGGTTGCCCTGGCAACTGTTGCTGGCCCCCAAAGCGGAAGTGGGCGGGTCCAGGCCCCCTTAAAGCCCCCTGCCATGCCCAGGGTTGCCCTGGCAACTGTTGCTGGCCCCAAAGCGGAAGTGGGCGGGTCCAGGCCCCCTTGAGCCCCCTGCCATGCCCAGGGTTGCCCTGGCAACTGTTGCTGGCCCCCAAAGCGGAAGTGGGCGGGTCCAGGCCCCCTTTAAGCCCCCTGCCATGCCCAGGGTTGCCCTGGCAACTGTTGCTGGCCCCCAAAGCGGAAGTGGGCGGGTCCAGGCCCCCTTGAGCCCCCTGCCATGCCCAGGGTTGCCCTGGCAACTGTTGCTGGCCCCCAAAGCGGAAGTGGGCGGGTCCAGGCCCCCTTTAAGCCCCCTGCCATGCCCAGGGTTGCCCTGGCAACTGTTGCTGGCCCCCAAAGCGGAAGTGGGCGGGTCCAGGCCCCCTTGAGCCCCCTGCCATGCCCAGGGTTGCCCTGGCAACTGTTGCTGGCCCTCAAAGCGGAAGTGGGCGGGTCCAGACCCCCTTAAAGCCCCTGCCATGCCCAGGGTTGCCCTGGCAACTGTTGCTGGCCCCCAAAGCGGAAGTGGGGGGTCCAGGCACCCTTGAGCCCCCTGCCATGCCCAGGGTTGCCCTGGCAACTGTTGCTGGCCCCCAAAGCGAAAAGTGGGTGGGTCCAGGCCCCCTTTAAGCCCCCTGCCATGCCCAGGGTTGCCCTGGCAACTGTTGCTGGCCCCCAAAGCGGAAGTGGGCGGGTCCAGGCCCCTTAAAGCCCCCTGCCATGCCCAGGGTTGCCCTGGCAACTGTTGCTGGCCCCCAAAGCGGAAGTGGGCGGGTCCAGGCCCCCTTGAGCCCCCTGCCATGCCCAGGGTTGCCCTGGCAACTGTTGCTGGCCCCCAAAGCGGAAGTGGGCGGGTCCAGGCCCCCTTTAAGCCCCCTGCCATGCCCAGGGTTGCCCTGGCAACTGTTGCTGGCCCCTAAAGCGGAAGTGGGCGGGTCCAGGCCCCCTTGAGCCCCCTGCCATGCCCAGGGTTGCCCTGGCAACTGTTGCTGGCCCACAAATCGGAAGTGGGCGGGTCCAGGCCCCCTTTAGCCCCCTGCCATGCCCAGGGTTGCCCTGGCAACTGTTGCTGGCCCCCAAAGCGGAAGTGGGCGGGTTCAGGCCCCCTTGAGCCCCCTGCCATGCCCAGGGTTGCCCTGGCAACTGTTGCTGGTCCCCAAAGCGGAAGTGGGCGGGTCCAGCCCCCCTTAAAGCCCCCTGCCATGCCTAGGGTTGCCCTGGCAACTGTTGCTGGCCCCCAAAGCGGAAGTGGGCGGGTCCAGGCCCCCTTGAGCCCCCTGCCATGCCCAGGGTTGCCCTGGCAACTGTTGCTGGCCCCCAAAGCAGAAGTGGGCGGGTCCAGGCCCCTTAAAGCCCCCTGCCATGCCCAGGGTTCCCCTGGCAACTGTTGCTGGCCCCCAAAGCGGAAGTGGGCGGGTCCAGGCCCCCTTGAGCCCCCTGCCATGCCCAGGGTTGCCCTGGCAACTGTTGCTGGCCCCCAAAGCGGAAGTGGGCGGGTTCAGGCCCCTTAAAGCCCCTGCCATGCCCAGGGTTGCCCTGGCAACTGTTGCTGGCCCCCAAAGCGGAAGTGGGCGGGTCCAGGCCCCCTTGAGCCCCCTGCCATGCCCAGGGTTGCCCTGGCAACTGTTGCTGGCCCCCAAAGCGGAAGTGGGCGGGTCCAGGCCCCCTTTAGCCCCCTGCCATGCCCAGGGTTGCCCTGGCAACTGTTGCTGGCCCCCAAAGCGGAAGTGGGCGGGTCCAGGTCCCCTTGAGCCCCCTGCCATGCCCAGGGTTGCCCTGGCAACTGTTGCTGGCCCTCAAAGCGGAAGTGGGAGGGTCCAGGCCCCCTTGAGCCCCCAGCCATGCCCAGGGTTGCCCTGGCAACTGTTGCTGGCCCTCAAAGCGGAAGTGGGCGGGTCCAGGCCCCCTGCCATGCCCAGGGTTGCCCTGGCAACTGTTGCTGGCCCTCAAAGCGGAAGTGGGCGGGTCCAGGCCCCCTTAAAGCCCCTGCCATATCCAGGGTTGCCCTGGCAACTGTTGCTGGTCCCCAAAGCGGAAGTGGGCGGGTCCAGGCCCCCTTGAGCCCCCTGCCATGCCCAGGGTTGCCCTGGCAACTGTTGCTGGCCCCCAAAGCGGAAGTGGGCGGGTCCAGGCCCCCTTTAAGCCCCCTGCCATGCCCAGGGTTGCCCTGGCAACTGTTGATGGCCCCCAAAGCGGAAGTGGGCGGGTCTAGGCCCCATTAAAGCCCCATGCCCTGCCCAGGGTTGCCCTGGCAACTGTTGCTGGCCCCCAAAGCAGAAGTGGGCGGGTCCAGGCCCCATTAAATCCCCATGCCCTGCCCAGGGTTGCCCTGGCAACAGTTGCTGGCCCCCAAAGCGGAAGTGGGCGGGTCCAGGCCCCCTTAAAGCCCCCTGCCATGCCCAGGGTTGCCCTGGCAACTGTTGCTGGCCCCCAAAGCGGAAGTGGGCGGGTCCAGGCCCCCTGGAGCCCCCTGCCATGCCCAGGGTTGCCCTGGCAACTGTTGCTGGCCCCCAAAGCGGAAGTGGGCGGGGTCCAGGCCCCCTTTAAGCCCCCTGCCATGCCCAGGGTTGCCCTGGCAACTGTTGCTGGCCCCCAAAGCGGAAGTGGGAGGGTCCAGGCCCCCTTGAGCCCCCTGCCATGCCCAGGGTTGCCCTGGCAACTGTTGCTGGCCCCCAAAGCGGAAGTGGGCGGGTCCAGGCCCATTAAAGCCCCATGCCCTGCCAGGGTTGCCCTGGCAACTGTTGCTGGCCCCCAAAGCGGAAGTGGGCGGGTCCAGGCCCCCTTAAAGCCCCCTGCCATGCCCAGGGTTGCCCTGGCAACTGTTGCTGGCCCCCAAAGCGGAAGTGGGCGGGTCCAGGCCCCCATTAAGCCCCCTGCCATGCCCAGGGTTGCCCTGGCAACTGTTGCTGGCCCCCAAAGCGGAAGTGGGCGGGTCCAGGCCCCCTTGAGCCCCCTGCCATGCCCAGGGTTGCCCTGGCAACTGTTGCTGGCCCCCAAAGCGGAAGTGGGCGGGTCCAGGCCCCCTTGAGCCCCCTGCCATGCCCAGGGTTGCCCTGGCAACTGTTGCTGGCCCCCAAAGCGGAAGTGGGCGGGTCCAGGCCCCTTTAGCCCCCTGCCATGCCCAGGGTTGCCCTGGCAACTGTTGCTGGCCCCCAAAGCGGAAGTGGGCGGGTCCAGGTCCCCTTGAGCCCCCTGCCATGCCCAGGGTTGCCCTGTCAACTGTTGCTGGCCCTCAAAGCGGAAGTGGGAGGGTCCAGGCCCCCTTGAGCCCCCAGCCATGCCCAGGGTTGCCCTGGCAACTGTTGCTGGCCCTCAAAGCGGAAGTGGGCGGGTCCAGGCCCCCTTAAAGCCCCCTGCCATGCCCAGGGTTGCCCTGGCAACTGTTGCTGGCCCTCAAAGCGGAAGTGGGCGGGTCCAGGCCCCCTTAAGCCCCCTGCCATATCCAGGGTTGCCCTGGCAACTGTTGCTGGTCCCCAAAGCGGAAGTGGGCGGGTCCAGGCCCCTTGAGCCCCCTGCCATGCCCAGGGTTGCCCTGGCAACTGTTGCTGGCCCCCAAAGCGGAAGTGGGCGGGTCCAGGCCCCCTTTAAGCCCCCTGCCATGCCCAGGGTTGCCCTGGCAACTGTTGCTGGCCCCCAAAGCGGAAGTGGGCGGGTCCAGGCCCCATTAAAGCCCCATGCCCTGCCCAGGGTTGCCCTGGCAACTGTTGCTGGCCCCCAAAGCAGAAGTGGGCGGGTCCAGGCCCCATTAAAGCCCCATGCCCTGCCCAGGGTTGCCCTGGCAACTGTTGCTGGCCCCCAAAGCAGAAGTGGGCGGGTCCAGGCCCCCTTGAAGCCCCCTGCCATGCCCAGGGTTGCCCTGGCAACTGTTGCTGGCCCCCAAAGCGGAAGTGGGCGGGTCCAGGCCCCCTTAAGCCCCCTGCCATGCCCAGGGTTGCCCTGGCAACTGTTGCTGGCCCCCAAAGCGGAAGTGGGCGGGTCCAGGCCCCCTTGAGCCCCCTGCCATGCCCAGGGTTGCCCTGGCAACTGTTGCTGGCCCCCAAAGCGGAAGTGGGCGGGTCCAGGCCCCCTTTAAGCCCCCTGCCATGCCCAGGGTTGCCCTGGCAACTGTTGCTGGCCCCCAAAGCGGAAGTGGGCGGGTCCAGGCCCCCTTGAGCCCCCTGCCATGCCCAGGGTTGCCCTGGCAACTGTTGCTGGCCCCCAAAGCGGAAGTGGGCGGGTCCAGGCCCCCTTTAAGCCCCCTGCCATGCCCAGGGTTGCCCTGGCAACTGTTGCTGGCCCCCAAAGCGGAAGTGGGCGGGTCCAGGCCCCCTTGAGCCCCCTGCCATACCCAGGGTTGCCCTGGCAACTGTTGCTGGCCCCCAAAGCGGAAGTGGGCGGGTCCAGACCCCCTTAAAGCCCTGCCCAGCGGAAGTGGGCGGGTCCAGGCCCCCTTGATCCCCCTGCCATGCCCAGGGTTGCCCTGGCAACTGTTGCTGGCCCCCAAAGCGGAAGTGGGCGGGTCCAGGCCCCCTTTAAGCCCCCTGCCATGCCCAGGGTTGCCCTGGCAACTGTTGCTGGCCCCCAAAGCGGAAGTGGGCGGGTCCAGGCCCCCTTGAGCCCCCTGCCATGCCCAGGGTTGCCCTGGCAACTGTTGCTGGCCCCCAAATCGGAAGTGGGCGGGTCCAGGCCCCCTTTAGCCCCCTGCCATGCCCAGGGTTGCCCTGGCAACTGTTGCTGGCCCCCAAAGCGGAAGTGGGCGGGTCCAGGTCCCCTTGAGCCCCCTGCCATGCCCAGGGTTGCCCTGGCAACTGTTGCTGGCCCTCAAAGCGGAAGTGGGAGGGTCCAGGGCCCCCTTGAGCCCCCAGCCATGCCCAGGGTTGCCCTGGCAACTGTTGCTGGCCCTCAAAGCGGAAGTGGGCGGGTCCAGGCCCCCTTAAAGCCCCCTGCCATGCCCAGGGTTGCCCTGGCAACTGTTGCTGGTCCCCAAAGCGGAAGTGGGCGGGTCCAGGCCCCCTTAAGCCCCCTGCCATGCCCAGGGTTGCCCTGGCAACTGTTGCTGGCCCCCAAAGCGGAAGTGGGCGGGTCCAGGCCCCCTTTAAGCCCCCTGCCATGCCCAGGGTTGCCCTGGCAACTGTTGCTGGCCCCCAAAGCGGAAGTGGGCGGGTCTAGGCCCCATTAAAGCCCCATGCCCTGCCCAGGGTTGCCCTGGCAACTGTTGCTGGCCCCCAAAGCAGAAGTGGGCGGGTCCAGGCCCCATTAAATCCCCATGCCCTGCCCAGGGTTGCCCTGGCAACTGTTGCTGGCCCCCAAAGCAGAAGTGGGCGGGTCCAGGCCCCCTTGAAGCCCCCTGCCATGCCCAGGGTTGCCCTGGCAACTGTTGCTGGCCCCCAAAGCGGAAGTGGGCGGGTCCAGGCCCCCTTAAAGCCCCCTGCCATGCCCAGGGTTGCCCTGGCAACTGTTGCTGGCCCCCAAAGCGGAAGTGGGCGGGTCCAGGCCCCCTTGAGCCCCCTGCCATGCCCAGGGTTGCCCTGGCAACTGTTGCTGGCCCCCAAAGCGGAAGTGGGCGGGTCCAGGCCCCCGTTAAGCCCCCTGCCATGCCCAGGGTTGCCCTGGCAACTGTTGCTGGCCCCCAAAGCGGAAGTGGGCGGGTCCAGGCCCCCTTGAGCCCCCTGCCATGCCCAGGGTTGCCCTGGCAACTGTTGCTGGCCCCCAAAGCGGAAGTGGGCGGGTCCAGGCCCCATTAAAGCCCCATGCCCTGCACAGGGTTGCCCTGGCAACTGTTGCTGGCCCGCAAAGCGGAAGTGGGCGGGTCCAGGCCCCCTTAAAGCCCCTGCCATGCCCAGGGTTGCCCTGGCAACTGTTGCTGGCCCCCAAAGCGGAAGTGGGCGGGTCCAGGCCCCCTTAAAGCCCCCTGCCATGCCCAGGGTTGCCCTGGCAACTGTTGCTGGCCCCCAAAGCGGAAGTGGGCGGGTCAAGGCCCCCTTTAAGCCCCCTGCCATGCCCAGGGTTGCCCTGGCAACTGTTGCTGGCCCCCAAAGCGGAAGTGGCGGGTCCAGGCCCCCTTGAGCCCCCTGCCATGCCCAGAGTTGCCCTGGCAACTGTTGCTGGCCCCCAAAGCGGAAGTGGGCGGGTCCAGGCCCCATTAAAGCCCCATGCCCTGCCCAGGGTTGCCCTGGCAACTGTTGCTGGCCCCCAAAGCAGAAGTGGGCGGGTCCAGGCCCCCTTAAAGCCCCCTGCCATGCCCAGGGTTGCCCTGGCAACTGTTGCTGGCCCCCAAAGCGGAAGTGGGCGGGTCCAGGCCCCTTAAAGCCCCCTGCCATGCCCAGGGTTGCCCTGGCAACTGTTGCTGGCCCCCAAAGCGGAAGTGGGCGGGTCCAGGCCCCCTTGAGCCCCCTGCCATGCCCAGGGTTGCCCTGGCAACTGTTGCTGGCCCCCAAAGCGGAAGTGGGCGGGTCCAGGCCCCCTTGAGCCCCCTGCCATGCCCAGGGTTGCCCTGGCAACTGTTGCTGGCCCCCAAAGCGGAGGTGGGCGGGTCCAGGCACCCTTAAAGCCCCCTGCCCTGCCCAGGGTTGCCCTGGCAACTGTTGCTGGCCCCCAAAGCGGAAGTGGGCGGGACCAGGCCCCCTTGAGCCCCCTGCCATGCCCAGGGTTGCCCTGGCAACTGTTGCTGGCCCCCAAAGCGGAAGTGGGCGGGTCCAGGCCCCCTTAAAGCCCCCTGCCATGCCCAGGGTTGCCCTGGCAACTGTTGCTGGCCCCCAAAGCGGAAGTGGGCGGGTTCAGGCCCCCTTGAGCCCCCTGCCATGCCCATGGTTGCCCTGGCAACTGTTGCTGGTCCCCAAACCGGAAGTGGGCGGGTCCAGCCCCCCTTAAAGCCCCCTGCCATGCCTAGGGTTGCCCTGGCAACTGTTGCTGGCCCCCAAAGCGGAAGTGGGCGGGTCCAGGCCCCCTTGAGCCCCCTGCCATGCCCAGGGTTGCCCTGGCAACTGTTGCTGGCCCCCAAAGCGGAAGTGGGCGGGTCCAGGCCCCTTAAAGCCCCCTGCCATGCCCAGGGTTGCCCTGGCAACTGTTGCTGGCCCCCAAAGCGGAAGTGGGCGGGTCCAGGCCCCCTTGAGCCCCCTGCCATGCCCAGGGTTGCCCTGGAAACTTTTGCTGGCCCCCCAAAGCGGAAGTGGGCGGGTCTAGGCCCCATTAAAGCCCCATGCCCTGCCCAGGGTTGCCCTGGCAACTGTTGCTGGCCCCCAAAGCAGAAGTGGGCGGGTCCAGGCCCCATTAAATCCCCATGCCCTGCCCAGGGTTGCCCTGGCAACTGTTGCTGGCCCCCAAAGCAGAAGTGGGCGGGTCCAGGCCCCCTTGAAGCCCCCTGCCATGCCCAGGTTGCCCTGGCAACTGTTGCTGGCCCCCAAAGCGGAAGTGGGCGGGTCCAGGCCCCCTTAAAGCCCCCTGCCATGCCCAGGGTTGCCCTGGCAACTGTTGCTGGCCCCCAAAGCGGAAGTGGGCGGGTCCAGGCCCCCTTGAGCCCCCTGCCATGTCCAGGGTTGCCCTGGCAACTGTTGCTGGCCCCCAAAGCGGAAGTGGGCGGGTCCAGGCCCCCGTTAAGCCCCCTGCCATGCCCAGGGTTGCCCTGGCAACTGTTGCTGGCCCCCAAAGCGGAAGTGGGCGGGTCCAGGCCCCCTTGAGCCCCTGCCATGCCCAGGGTTGCCCTGGCAACTGTTGCTGGCCCCAAAGCGGAAGTGGGCGGGTCCAGGCCCCATTAAAGCCCCATGCCCTGCCTAGGGTTGCCCTGGCAACTGTTGCTGGCCCCCAAAGCGGAAGTGGGCGGGTCCAGGCCCCCTTAAAGCCCCCTGCCATGCCCAGGGTTGCCCTGGCAACTGTTGCTGGCCCCCAAAGCGGAAGTGGGTGGGTCCAGGCCCCCTTAAAGCCCCCTGCCATGCCCAGGGTTGCCCTGGCAACTGTTGCTGGCCCCCAAAGCGGAAGTGGGCGGGTCCAGGCCCCCTTGAGCCCCCTGCCATGCCCAGGGTTGCCCTGGCAACTGTTGCTGGCCCCCAAAGCGGAAGTGGGCGGGTCCAGGCCCCCTTTAAGCCCCTGCCATGCCCAGGGTTGCCCTGGCAACTGTTGCTGGCCCCCAAAGCGGAAGTGGGCGGGTCCAGGCCCCCTTGAGCCCCCTGCCATGCCCAGAGTTGCCCTGGCAACTGTTGCTGGCCCCCAAAGCGGAAGTGGGCGGGTCCAGGCCCCATTAAAGCCCCATGCCCTGCCCAGGGTTGCCCTGGCAACTGTTGCTGGCCCCCAAAAGCAGAAGTGGGCGGGTCCAGGCCCCCTTAAAGCCCCCTGCCATGCCCAGGGTTGCCCTGGCAACTGTTGCTGGCCCCCAAAGCGGAAGTGGGCGGGTCCAGGCCCGTTAAAGCACCCTGCCATGCCCAGGGTTGCCCTGGCAACTGTTGCTGGCCCCCAAAGCGGAAGTGGGCGGGTCCAGGCCCCCTTGAGCCCCCTGCCATGCCCAGGGTTGCCCTGGCAACTGTTGCTGGCCCCCAAAGCGGAAGTGGGCGGGTCCAGGCCCCCTTGAGCCCCCTGCCATGCCCAGGGTTGCCCTGGCAACTGTTGCTGGCCCCCAAAGCGGAAGTGGGCGGGTCCAGGCACCCTTAAAGCCCCCTGCCATGCCCAGGGTTGCCCTGGCAACTGTTGCTGGCCCCCAAAGCGGAAGTGGGCGGGACCAGGCCCCCTTGAGCCCCCTGCCATGCCCAGGGTTGCCCTGGCAACTGTTGCTGGCCCCCAAAGCGGAAGTGGGCGGGTCCAGGCCCCCTTAAAGCCCCCTGCCATGCCCAGGGTTGCCCTGGCAACTGTTGCTGGCCCCCAAAGCGGAAGTGGGCGGGTTCAGGCCCCCTTGAGCCCCCTGCCATGCCCAGGGTTGCCCTGGCAACTGTTGCTGGTCCCCAAAGCGGAAGTGGGCGGGTCCAGCCCCCCTTGAAGCCCCCTGCCATGCCTAGGTTGCCCTGCAACTGTTGCTGGCCCCCAAAGCGGAAGTGGGCGGGTCCAGGCCCCCTTGAGCCCCCTGCCATGCCCAGGGTTGCCCTGGCAACTGTTGCTGGCCCCCAAAGCAGAAGTGGGCGGGTCCAGGCCCCTTAAAGCCCCCTGCCATGCCCAGGGTTGCCCTGGCAACTGTTGCTGGCCCCCAAAGCGGAAGTGGGGCGGGTCCAGGCCCCCTTGAGCCCCCTGCCATGCCCAGGGTTGCCCTGGCAACTGTTGCTGGCCCCCAAAGCGGAAGTGGGCGGGTCCAGGCCCCTTAAAGCCCCTGCCATGCCCAGGGTTGCCCTGGCAACTGTTGCTGGCCCCCAAAGCGGAAGTGGGCGGGTCCAGGCCCCCTTGAGCCCCCTGCCATGCCCAGGGTTGCCCTGGCAACTGTTGCTGGCCCCCAAAGCGGAAGTGGGCGGGTCCAGGCCCCCTTTAGCCCCCTGCCATGCCCAGGGTTGCCCTGGCAACTGTTGCTGGCCCCAAAGCGTAAGTGGGCGGGTCCAGGTCCCCTTGAGCCCCCTGCCATGCCCAGGGTTGCCCTGGCAACTGTTGCTGGCCCTCAAAGCGGAAGTGGGAGGGTCCAGGCCCCCTTGAGCCCCCAGCCATGCCCAGGGTTGCCCTGGCAACTGTTGCTGGCCCTCAAAGCGGAAGTGGGCGGGTCCAGGCCCCCTGCCATGCCCAGGGTTGCCCTGGCAACTGTTGCTGGCCCTCAAAGCGGAAGTGGGCGGGTCCAGGCCCCTTAAAGCCCCCTGCCATGCCTAGGGTTGCCCTGGCAACTGTTGCTGGCCCCCAAAGCGGAAGTGGGCGGGTCCAGGCCCCCTTGAGCCCCCTGCCATGCCCAGGGTTGCCCTGGCAACTGTTGCTGGCCCCCAAAGCAGAAGTGGGCGGGTCCAGGCCCCTTAAAGCCCCCTGCCATGCCCAGGGTTGCCCTGGCAACTGTTGCTGGCCCCCAAAGCGGAAGTGGGCGGGTCCAGGCCCCCTTGAGCCCCCTGCCATGCCCAGGGTTGCCCTGGCAACTGTTGCTGGCCCCCAAAGCGGAAGTGGGCGGGTCCAGGCCCCTTAAAGCCCCCTGCCATGCCCAGGGTTGCCCTGGCAACTGTTGCTGGCCCCCAAAGCGGAAGTGGGCGGGTCCAGGCCCCCTTGAGCCCCTGCCATGCCCAGGGTTGCCCTGGCAACTGTTGCTGGCCCCCAAAGCGGAAGTGGGCGGGTCCAGGCCCCCTTTAGCCCCCTGCCATGCCCAGGGTTGCCCTGGCAACTGTTGCTGGCCCCCAAAGCGTAAGTGGGCGGGTCCAGGTCCCCTTGAGCCCCCTGCCATGCCCAGGGTTGCCCTGGCAACTGTTGCTGGCCCTCAAAGCGGAAGTGGGAGGGTCCAGGCCCCCTTGAGCCCCCAGCCATGCCCAGGGTTGCCCTGGCAACTGTTGCTGGCCCTCAAAGCGGAAGTGGGCGGGTCCAGGCCCCCTGCCATGCCCAGGGTTGCCCTGCAACTGTTGCTGGCCCTCAAAGCGGAAGTGGGCGGGTCCAGGCCCCCTTAAAGCCCCCTGCCATATCCAGGGTTGCCCTGGCAACTGTTGCTGGTCCCCAAAGCGGAAGTGGGCGGGTCCAGGCCCCCTTGAGCCCCCTGCCATGCCCAGGGTTGTCCTGGCAACTGTTGCTGGCCCCCAAAGCGGAAGTGGGCGGATCCAGGCCCCCTTTAAGCCCCCTGCCATGCCCAGGGTTGCCCTGGCAACTGTTGCTGGCCCCAAAGCGGAAGTGGGCGGGTCTAGGCCCCATTAAAGCCCCATGCCCTGCCCAGGGTTGCCCTGGCAACAGTTGCTGGCCCCCAAAGCAGAAGTGGGCGGGTCCAGGCCCCCTTGAAGCCCCCTGCCATGCCCAGGGTTGCCCTGGCAACTGTTGCTGGCCCCCAAAGCGGAAGTGGGCGGGTCCAGGCCCCCTTGAGCCCCCTGCCATGTCCAGGGTTGCCCTGGCAACTGTTGCTGGCCCCCAAAGCGGAAGTGGGCGTGTCCAGGCCCCCGTTAAGCCCCCTGCCATGCCCAGGGTTGCCCTGGCAACTGTTGCTGGCCCCCAAAGCGGAAGTGGGCGGGTCCAGGCCCCCTTGAGCCCCCTGCCATGCCCAGGGTTGCCCTGGCAACTGTTGCTGGCCCCCAAAGCGGAAGTGGGCGGGTCCAGGCCCCATTAAAGCCCCATGCCCTGCCCAGGGTTGCCCTGGCAACTGTTGCTGGCCCCCAAAGCGGAAGTGGGCGGGTCCAGGCCCCCTTAAAGCCCCCTGCCATGCCCAGGGTTGCCCTGGCAACTGTTGCTGGCCCCCAAAGCGGAAGTGGGCGGGTCCAGGCCCCCTTAAAGCCCCCTGCCATGCCCAGGGTTGCCCTGGCAACTGTTGCTGGCCCCCAAAGCGGAAGTGGGCAGGTCCAGGCCCCCTTGAGCCCCCTGCCATGCCCAGGGTTGCCCTGGCAACTGTTGCTGGCCCCCAAAGCGGAAGTGGGCGGGTCCAGGCCCCCTTTAAGACCCCTGCCATGCCCAGGGTTGCCCTGGCAACTGTTGCTGGCCCCCAAAGCGGAAGTGGGCGGGTCCAGGCCCCCTTGAGCCCCCTGCCATGCCCAGAGTTGCCCTGGCAACTGTTGCTGGCCCCCAAAGCGGAAGTGGGCGGGTCCAGGCCCCATTAAAGCCCCATGCCCTGCCCAGGGTTGCCCTGGCAACTGTTGCTGGCCCCCAAAGCAGAAGTGGGCGGGTCCAGGCCCCCTTAAAGCCCCCTGCCATGCCCAGGGTTGCCCTGGCAACTGTTGCTGGCCCCCAAAGCGGAAGTGGGCGGGTCCAGGCCCCCTTGAGCCCCCTGCCATGCCCAGGGTTGCCCTGGCAACTGTTGCTGGCCCCCAAAGCGGAAGTGGGCGGGTCCAGGCCCCTTAAAGCCCCCTGCCATGCCCAGGGTTGCCCTGGCAACTGTTGCTGGCCCCCAAAGCGGAAGTGGGCGGGTCCAGGCCCCCTTGAGCCCCCTGCCATGCCCAGGGTTGCCCTGGCAACTGTTGCTGGCCCCCAAAGCGGAAGTGGGCGGGTCCAGGCCCCCTTTAGCCCCCTGCCATGCCCAGGGTTGCCCTGGCAACTGTTGCTGGCCCCCAAAGCGTAAGTGGGCGGGTCCAGGTCCCCTTGAGCCCCCTGCCATGCCCAGGGTTGCCCTGGCAACTGTTGCTGGCCC
The DNA here is from genome assembly GCF_055691185.1 of Crinia signifera. Lineage (NCBI taxonomy): Eukaryota > Metazoa > Chordata > Amphibia > Anura > Myobatrachidae > Crinia > Crinia signifera. Next base: position 90,897,667 of record NC_139227.1, read on the forward strand.
TCAAAGCGGAAGTGGGAGGGTCCAGGCCCCCTTGAGCCCCCAGCCATGCCCAGGGTTGCCCTGGCAACTGTTGCTGGCCCTCAAAGCGGAAGTGGGCAGGTCCAGGCCCCCTGCCATGCCCAGGGTTGCCCTGGCAACTGTTGCTGGCCCTCAAAGCGGAAGTGGGCGGGTCCAGGCCCCCTTAAAGCCCCTGCCATATCCAGGGTTGCCCTGGCAACTGTTGCTGGTCCCCAAAGCGGAAGTGGGCGGGTCCAGGCCCCCTTGAGCCCCCTGCCATGCCCAGGGTTGTCCTGGCAACTGTTGCTGGCCCCCAAAGCGGAAGTGGGCGGGTCCAGGCCCCCTTTAAGCCCCCTGCCATGCCCAGGGTTGCCCTGGCAACTGTTGCTGGCCCCCAAAGCGGAAGTGGGCGGGTCTAGGCCCCATTAAAGCCCCATGCCCTGCCCAGGGTTGCCCTGGCAACTGTTGCTGGCCCCCAAAGCAGAAGTGGGCGGGTCCAGGCCCCATTAAATCCCCATGCCCTGCCCAGGGTTGCCCTGGCAACAGTTGCTGGCCCCCAAAGCAGAAGTGGGCGGGTCCAGGCCCCCTTGAAGCCCCCTGCCATGCCCAGGGTTGCCCTGGCAACTGTTGCTGGCCCCCAAAGCGGAAGTGGGCGGGTCCAGGCCCCCTTAAAGCCCCTGCCATGCCCAGGGTTGCCCTGGCAACTGTTGCTGGCCCCCAAAGCGGAAGTGGGCGGGTCCAGGCCCCCTTGAGCCCCTGCCATGCCCAGGGTTGCCCTGGCAACTGTTGCTGGCCCCCAAAGCGGAAGTGGGCGGGTCCAGGCCCCCTTTAAGCCCCCTGCCATGCCCAGGGTTGCCCTGGCAACTGTTGCTGGCCCCCAAAGCGGAAGTGGGCGGGTCCAGGCCCCCTTGAGCCCCCTGCCATGCCCAGGGTTACCCTGGCAACTGTTGCTGGCCCCCAAAGCGGAAGTGGGCGGGTCCAGGCCCCATTAAAGCCCCATGCCCTGCCCAGGGTTGCCCTGGCAACTGTTGCTGGCCCCCAAAGCGGAAGTGGGCGGGTCCAGGCCCCTTAAAGCCCCCTGCCATGCCCAGGGTTGCCCTGGCAACTGTTGCTGGCCCCCAAAGCGGAAGTGGGCGGGTCCAGGCCCCCTTAAAGCCCCTGCCATGCCCAGGGTTGCCCTGGCAACTGTTGCTGGCCCCCAAAGCGGAAGTGGGCGGGTCCAGGCCCCCTTGAGCCCCCTGCCATGCCCAGGGTTGCCCTGGCAACTGTTGCTGGCCCCCAAAGCGGAAGTGGGCGGGTCAGGCCCCCTTTAAGCCCCCTGCCATGCCCAGGGTTGCCCTGGCAACTGTTGCTGGCCCCCAAAGCGGAAGTGGGCGGTCCAGGCCCCCTTGAGCCCCCTGCCATGCCCAGGGTTGCCCTGGCAACTGATGCTGGCCCCCAAAGCGGAAGTGGGCGGGTCCAGGCACCCTTAAAGCCCCTGCCCTGCCCAGGGTTGCCCTGGCAACTGTTGCTGGCCCCCAAAACGGAAGTGGGCGGGACCAGGCCCCCTTGAGCCCCCTGCCATGCCCAGGGTTGCCCTGGCAACTGTTGCTGGCCCCCATAGCGGAGTGGGCGGGTCCAGGCCCCCTTAAAGCCCCCTGCCATGCCCAGGGTTGCCCTGGCAACTGTTGCTGGCCCCCAAAGCGGAAGTGGGCGGGTTCAGGCCCCCTTGAGCCCCCTGCCATGCCCAGGGTTTCCCTGGCAACTGTTGCTGGTCCCCAAAGCGGAAGTGGGCGGGTCCAGCCCCCCTTAAAGCCCCCTGCCATGCCTAGGGTTGCCCTGGCAACTGTTGCTGGCCCCCAAAGCGGAAGTGGGCGGGTCCAGGCCTCCTTGAGCCCCCTGCCAACCCAGGGTTGCCCTGGCAACTGTTGCTGGCCCCCAAAGCGGAAGTGGGAGGGTCCAGGCCCCGTAAAGCCCCCTGCCATGCCCAGGGTTGCCCTGGTAACTGTTGCTGGCCCCCAAAGCGGAAGTGGGCGGGTCCAGGCCCCCTTGAGCCCCCTGCCATGCCCAGGGTTGCCCTGGCAACTGTTGCTGGCCCCCAAAGCGGAAGTGGGCGGGTCCAGGCCCCTTAAAGCCCCCTGCCATGCCCAGGGTTGCCCTGGCAACTGTTGCTGGCCCCCAAAGCGGAAGTGGGCGGGTCCAGGCCCCCTTGAGCCCCCTGCCATGCCCAGGGTTGCCCTGGCAACTGTTGCTGGCCCCCAAAGCGGAAGTGGGCGGGTCCAGGCCCCCTTTAAGCCCCCTGCCATGCCCAGGGTTGCCCTGGCAACTGTTGCTGGCCCCCAAAGCGGAAGTGGGCGGGTCCAGGCCCCATTAAAGCCCCATGCCCTGCCCAGGGTTGCCCTGGCAACTGTTGCTGGCCCCCAAAGCAGAAGTGGGCGGGTCCAGGCCCCATTAAAGCCCCATGCCCTGCCCAGGGTTGCCCTGGCAACTGTTGCTGGCCCCCAAAGCAGAAGTGGGCGGGTCCAGGCCCCCTTGAATCCCCCTGCCATGCCCAGGGTTGCCCTGGCAACTGTTGCTGGCCCCTAAAGCGGAAGTGGGCGGGTCCAGGCCCCCTTGAGCCCCCTGCCATGCCCAGGGTTGCCCTGGCAACTGTTGCTGGCCCCCAAAACGGAAGTGGGCGGGTCCAGGCCCCCTTTAAGCCCCCTGCCATGCCCAGGGTTGCCCTGGCAACTGTTGCTGGCCCCCAAAGCGGAAGTGGGCGGGTCCAGGCCCCTTAAAGCCCCCTGCCATGCCCAGGGTTGCCCTGGCAACTGTTGCTGGCCCCCAAAGCGGAAGTGGGCGGGTCCAGGCCCCCTTTAAGCCCCCTGCCATGCCCAGGGTTGCCCTGGCAACTGTTGCTGGCCCCCAAAGCGGAAGTGGGCGGGTCCAGGCCCCCTTGAGCCCCCTGCCATGCCCAGGGTTGCCCTGGCAACTGTTGCTGGCCCCCAAAGCGGAAGTCGGCGGGTCCAGGCCCCATTAAAGCCCCATGCCCTGCCCAGGGTTGCCCTGGCAACTGTTGCTGGCCCCCAAAGCGGAAGTGGGCGGGTCCAGGCCCCCTTAAAGCCCCCTGCCATGCCCAGGGTTGCCCTGGCAACTGTTGCTGGCCCGCAAAGCGGAAGTGGGCGGGTCCAGGCCCCCTTAAAGCCCCCAGCCATGCCCAGGGTTGCCCTGGCAACTGTTGCTGGCCCCCAAAGCGGAAGTGGGCGGGTCCAGGCCCCCTTGAGCCCCCTGCCATGCCCAGGGTTGCCCTGGCAACTGTTGCTGGCCCCCAAAGCGGAAGTGGGCGGGTCCAGGCCCCCTTTAAGCCCCCTGCCATGCCCAGGGTTGCCCTGGCAACTGTTGCTGGCCCCCAAAGCGGAAGTGGGCGGGTCCAGGCCCCCTTGAGCCCCCTGCCATGCCCAGAGTTGCCCTGGCAACTGTTGCTGGCCCCCAAAGCGGAAGTGGGCGGGTCCAGGCCCCATTAAAGCCCCATGCCCTGCCCAGGGTTGCCCTGGCAACTGTTGCTGGCCCCCATAGCAGAAGTGGGCGGGTCCAGGCCCCCTTAAAGCCCCCTGCCATACCCAGGGTTGCCCTGGCAACTGTTGCTGGCCCCCAAAGCGGAAGTTGGCGGGTCCAGGCCCCCTTGAGCCCCCTGCCATGCCCAGGGTTGCCCTGGCAACTGTTGCTGCCCCCCAAAGCGGAAGTGGGCGGGTCCAGGCCCCCTTGAGCCCCCTGCCATGCCCAGGGTTGCCCTGGCAACTGTTGCTGGCCCCCAAAGCGGAAGTGGGCGGGTCCAGGCCCCTTAAAGCCCCCTGCCATGCCCAGGGTTGCCCTGGCAACTGTTGCTGGCCCTCAAAGCAGAAGTGGGCGGGTCCAGGCCCCCTTGAGCCCCCTGTAATGCCCAGGGTTGCCCTGGCAACTGTTGCTGGCCCTCAAAGCGGAAGTGGGCGGGTCCAGGCCCCCTTGAGCCCCCTGCCATGCCCAGGGTTGCCCTGGCAACTGTTGCTGGCCCCCAAAGCGGAAGTGGGCGGGTCCAGGCCCCCTTGAGCCCCCTGCCATGCCCAGGGTTGCCCTGGCAACTGTTGCTGGCCCTCAAAGCGGAAGTGGGCGGGTCCAGGCCCCCTTGAGCCCCCTGCCATGCCCAGGGTTGCCCTGGCAACTGTTGCTGGCCCCCAAAGCGGAAGTGGGCGGGTCCAGGCCCCTTAAAGCCCCCTGCCATGCCCAGGGTTGCCCTGGCAACTGTTGCTGGCCCCCAAAGCGGAAGTGGGTGGGTCCAGGCCCCCTTTAAGCCCCCTGCCATGCCCATGTTTGCCCTGGCAACTGTTGCTGGCCCCCAAAGCGGAAGTGGGCGGGTCCAGGCCCCCTTGAGCCCCCTGCCATGCCCAGGGTTGCCCTTGCAACTGTTGCTGGCCCCCAAAGCGGAAGTCGGCGGGTCCAGGCCCCATTAAAGCCCCATGCCCTGCCCAGGGTTGCCCTGGCAACTGTTGCTGGCCCCCAAAGCGGAAGTGGGCGGGTCCAGGCCCCCTTAAAGCCCCCTGCCATGCCCAGGGTTGCCCTGGCAACTGTTGCTGGCCCCCAAAGCGGAAGTGGGCGGGTCCAGGCAGCCTTAAAGCCCCCTGCCATGCCCTGGGTTGCCCTGGCAACTGTTGCTGGCCCCCAAAGCGGAAGTGGGCGGGTCCAGGCCCTTTTGAGCCTCCTGCCATGCCCAGGGTTGCCCTGGCAACTGTTGCTGGCCCCCAAAGCGGAAGTGGGCGGGTCCAGGCCCCCTTTAAGCCCCCTGCCATGCCCAGGGTTGCCCTGGCAACTGTTGCTGGCCCCCAAAGCGGAAGTGGGCGGGTCCAGGCCCCCTTGAGCCCCCTGCCATGCCCAGAGTTGCCCTGGCAACTGTTGCTGGCCCCCAAAGCGGAAGTGGGCGGGTCCAGGCCCCATTAAAGCCCCATGCCCTGCCCAGGGTTGCCCTGGCAACTGTTGCTGGCCCCCAAAGCGGAAGTGGGCGGGTCCAGGCCCCCTTAAAGCCCCCTGCCATGCCCAGGGTTGCCCTGGCAACTGTTGCTGGCCCCCAAAGCGGAAGTGGGCGGGTCCAGGCCCCCTAAAAGCCCCCTGCCATGCCCAGGGTTGCCCTGGCAACTGTTGCTGGCCCCCAAAGCGGAAGTGGGCGGGTCCAGGCCCCCTGAAAGCCCCCTGCCATGCCCAGGGTTGCCCTGGCAACTGTTGCTGGCCCCCAAAGCGGAAGTGGGCGGGTCCAGGCCCCCTTGAGCCCCCTGCCATGCCCAGGGTTGCCCTGGCAACTGTTGCTGGCTCCCAAAGCGGAAGTGGGCGGGTCCAGGCCCCCTTTAAGCCCCCTGCCATGCCCAGGGTTGCCCTGGCAACTGTTGCTGGCCCCCAAAGCGGAAGTGGGCGGGTCCAGGCCCCCTTGAGCCCCCTGCCATGCCCAGAGTTGCCCTGGCAACTGTTGCTGGCCCCCAAAGCGGAAGTGGGCGGGTCCAGGCCCCATTATAGCCGCATGCCCTGCCCAGGGTTGCCCTGGCAACTGTTGCTGGCCCACAAAGCAGAAGTGGGCGGGTCCAGGCCCCCTTAAAGCCCCCTGCCATGCCCAGGGTTGCCCTGGCAACTGTTGCTGGCCCCCAAAGCGGAAGTGTGCGGGTCCAGGCCCCCTTAAAGCCCCCTGCCATGCCCAGGGTTGCCCTGGCAACTGTTGCTGGCCCTCAAAGCGGAAGTGGGCGGGTCCAGGCCCCCTTAAAGCCCCCTGCCATGCCCAGGGTTGCCCTGGCAACTGTTGCTGGCCCCCAAAGCGGAAGTGGGCGGGTCCAGGCCCCCTTGAGCCCCATGCCCTGCCCAGGGTTGCCCTGGCAACTGTTGCTGGCCCCCAAAGCGGAAGTGGGCGGGTCCAGGCCCTCTTAAAGCCCCCTGCCATGCCCAGGGTTGCCCTGGCAACTGTTGCTGGCCCCCAAAGCGGAAGTGGGCGGGTCCAGGCCCCCTTGAGCCCCCTGCCATGCCCAGGGTTGCCCTGGCAACTGTTGCTGGCCCCCAAAGCGAAAGTGGGCGGGTCCAGGCCCCCTTTAAGCCCCCTGCCATGCCCAGGGTTGCCCTGGCAACTGTTGCTGGCCCCCAAAGCGGAAGTGGGCGGGTCCAGGCCCCCTTAAAGCCCCCTGCCATTCCCAGAGTTGCCCTGGCAACTGTTGCTGGCCCCCAAAGCGGAAGTGGGCGGGTCCAGGCCCCCTTGAGCCCCCTGCCATGCCCAGGGTTGCCCTGGCAACTGTTGCTGGCCCCCAAAGCGGAAGTGGGCGGGTCCAGGCCCCGTTTAAGCCCCCTGCCATGCCCAGGGTTGCCCTGGCAACTGTTGCTGGCCCCCAAAGCGGAAGTAGGCGGGTCCAGGCCCCCTTGAGCCACCTGCCATGCCCAGGGTTGCCCTGGCAACTGTTGCTGGCCCCCAAAGCGGAAGTGGGCGGGTCCAGGCCCCCTTAAAGCCCCCTGCCATGCCCAGGGTTGCCCTGGCAACTGTTGCTGGCCCTCAAAGCGGAAGTGGGCGGGTCCAGGCCCCCTTAAAGCCCCCTGCCATATCCAGGGTTGCCCTGGCAACTGTTGCTGGCCCCCAAAGCGGAAGTGGGCGGGTCCAGGCCCCCTTGAGCCCCCTGCCATGCCCAGGGTTGCCCTGGCAACTGTTGCTGGCCCCCAAAGCGGAAGTGGGCGGGTCCAGGCCCCCTTTAAGCCCCCTGCCATGCCCAGGGTTGCCCTGGCAACTGTTGCTGGCCCCCAAAGCGGAAGTGGGCGGGTCCAGGCCCCATTAAAGCCCCATGCCCTGCCCAGGGTTGCCCTGGCAACTGTTGCTGGCCCCCAAAGCAGAAGTGGGCGGGTCCAGGCCCCATTAAAGCCCCATGCCCTGCCCAGGGTTGCCCTGGCAACTGTTGCTGGCCCCCAAAGCAGAAGTGGGCGGGTCCAGGCCCCCTTGAAGCCCCCTGCCATGCCCAGGGTTGCCCTGGCAACTGTTGCTGGCCCCCAAAGCGGAAGTGGGCGGGTCCAGGCCCCCTTAAAGCCACCTGCCATGCCCAGGGTTGCCCTGGCAACTGTTGCTGGCCCCCAAAGCGGAAGTGGGCGGGTCCAGGCCCCCTTGAGCCCCCTGCCATGCCCAGGGTTGCCCTGGCAACTGTTGCTGGCCCCCAAAGCGGAAGTGGGCGGGTCCAGGCCCCCTTTAAGCCCCCTGCCATGCCCAGGGTTGCCCTGGCAACTGTTGCTGGCCCCCAAAGCGGAAGTGGGCGGGTCCAGGCCCCCTTGAGCCCCCTGCCATGCCCAGGGTTGCCCTTGCAACTGTTGCTGGCCCCCAAAGCGGAAGTGGGCGGGTCCAGGCCCCATTAAAGCCCCATGCCCTGCCCAGGGTTGCCCTGGCAACTGTTGCTGGCCCCCAAAGCGGAAGTGGGCGGGTCCAGGCCCCCTTAAAGCCCCCTGCCATGCCCAGGGTTGCCCTGGCAACTGTTGCTGGCCCCCAAAGCGAAAGTGGGCGGGTCCAGGCCCCCTTAATGCCGGGTCCAGGCCCCCTTGAGCCCCCTGCCATGCCCAGGGTTGCCCTGGCAACTGTTTCTGGCCCCCAAAGCGGAAGTGGGAGTGGTGTAGAGGAATAGGGAGTGAATGTGGCACAAACAGGGGGACTAGGGTGTATATGTGAGTAAAGCTTTATAGGGGGTCTGTGGGTGGAACAGGGTGTTTGTGGTGGGGATAGAGGGTTATGGGGTGTATGTTGGGGGACAGGGTGTTTGTGGTGGGGATAGAGGGACGTGGCAATGAGGTCTCTCCTCTTATATGGAATCAGTATGGGAATTCTGTAAGGGGCAGTAATATGGGCAATGTTTAAGGGGCACTACGAGGGGAATTATGTGTAAGGGACATTACGCCGGAAGCTGACTGGCTGCCGCACGGAGCCAGAGAGGTGAGGGTTGGGGAGGTGATTGTGGGCTCCTGGGCAAACTAATTTGGGGGGGGGGTCCAGTGAACTAGGTTGCCCAGGGGCCCTTCCTAATGTTAAGACGACCCTGCCCGGGACTATGTAAAAACTGGACCCGGACTAAACCTCGGACCACCGGCGCTTGTAGTGTCTGGTCTGGGGGTGTCTTGTCCGGGGGGGTCCCTGATATAGCTATCACCAGGGACACAGGGAAGGGGAGATAACCAGTGGCGTATCTCTAAAAATTTTGCTCCCCCCTGCCAAAACGTTTGTGGCGTCCCCCCCCCCCCCCCGCCCCCCCAGCTCCTCTCCAGCGTGTTTTCCCAGCGTGTGACGTCACACACATAACGGAGAAGCTGAAGCAGGAGTGAGGAAGAGAGACCAGCAGACACTGCTGCTTCCCTTGGCTCCGACGCATTCCAGGCCACCCTAGCACGCCCATCCGCCCGCCCTTCCTGTACACAGTAGCCAATAACTGGCTCTGTGTACAGTCAATTGAATCAGTGGGGGGATTTGTCGTCTCTGCCATGGCCACACCCACACTGCAGGTGACTAGCCTCCGGTGCTCAGTCAATGGGTCAATGGGCAGCGGCAGGCAGCAGCATATCAGTGCATTGAGACAGGTGCCGGCGCCCACACAGACCCCGCTGCTGCTTGCTCCCCCAAGCGGCTTCTGGGGCTGCCTTAAAGTGGTTACGCCACTGGAGATAACAGCCATTTTTGCTACATGCCCAGACCACACAGGGAGGCTTTATCCTACCCCTCCTCCTCTCCCTGGTGACAGGTGTCACAGGCAGCCCCCCAAGACAGGACACGCCCCCGGACCAGACCCTACAAGCTCCGGACTGCAGATTTTGTCCGGTCCGGCGGTCATGTCCTGGTCCGGTTTTTAACCCATACCCAATTGTTCCTGATGTTATGCTCTGTCCAAGCAGATGCATTGGCTGATATTTGACTTCTTCTTTTTACTATGAAACAAATGAGCATGGTGAGAAAAAGCAAACGTGTCACTACATATGGCAGCAGATTGTCAGGGCCGAAATAAAAACCGGATCCGGACAAGACCCTGGAACGCCGGATCGGACATCAAACTCTGCATTCCGGAGCTTGCAGTGTCCGGTCCAGGAGGTGTCTTGTCCGGTGGGATGCCTGTGATAGCTTTTGCCAGGGACATGGGGAAGGGGAGATTACAGCCTCCCCATGTGGTCCGGACCATTCCGGTTTTTGCTACATGCCTGGACCATACAGGGAGGCGTTATTCTCCCCCTCCTCCTCTCCCTGGCGACAGCTGTCCTTGCCATTGAGAAAATGTGGTCCTAAATCATGAAGATTATACAGTTGATTTTACAGCTGTGATATTACACTGCAGTGACACCCTGTGGACAAGCATTGCAAGTGCTGCTTGTACTCATCATATTGAGCACTGTGCTGTGAGCTGGCATGTGTCCTTCAAAAAGTGGCAGAGAGCGAGCTGCACTAAGCCAACACTGGAAAAGTACTGAGGTCAGTTGCGGCAACTGTAAAGTACTGTGTCCAAAGCAGTGAAGCAGACTTTATGTCATACCTCTGCTTTCTTTTTCAGAGTAAAGAAATGTTCTGTAAGGAAGAAATTTTTTACTTTATATATATATATAAGGCGGCACTCGTCAGACTTCGTTTGCAGTGAAAAAAAATGTAGTTTATTCCGACATATGTTTTGGGCTGAGCCCGTCGTCAGGGACAAACAATGATACAAACAGTGCACATATATATACACATCCCACAACCAAGACACCTCCCCTCATTAACCCCAACAGATCACAGCTGGGTCCCGACACGCCGATCACCTCCACGTCCGCCACTATGCGTCCAATCCTGACGTCAGAGGCTAGCAGCGTCACTAATTTGTCACTATTGGTTCACGAAGTCACTTTTCAAGTTTACCATTTTTTCTAGTTATTATTGCTTATCGCTAAACCCATTGGAGTAAACCAGTACAGACGTTGGGTATTAGGATATTTGGATGCGGCCTAGCAGTAGTAGTGTCTTATTTGTGTAGTATGTTATCTGTGTTTTTTGTACCATGTATGTTGTTTTATATGCACTTTAATAAAGACTGAATTAAAAAAAAAAAAAGAAAAGGTGACCCAGGCAGCAGTTGATATATTAATTACCGAAGGGAAGAGAGAAAGGTGGGGGATAGAGCAAGAGAGCAGAGTGAGAGCATTATATTATATTAAGCAGTCTTCAACAAAATGGCCACAACAGCATACAAAGACAACAAAATTATACACCATAACACCAATGTGAGTAAAAAGAAAAACACACTCCCACAATTTGATAAAAAGTAATTATTTTAATGCAATTCCAGAGATTATATGTATATGAGCTTCATTGTTACAGGTTGCATAATACTGGTAATAAATGAATACTACACCCAAAAGGGTGATGTGCAGCATAAAATGATCCTTCCCACTTCCTATTCTCCCCCCTCAGTTCCCATACAAATAGCTGTGTGACATATACACAAAGTTCTGTCATGCAGCCGTTCTGCATAATGAGAGTTTTCACAGAAGAAGAGCATTATGGGTAAATGTTACCCTTTCATACCAAGGGGGTTGTGCTTTACCTATAATCACAATGAGGGTCTATGATTTGTTCCAGCAAATAGCCCTCATATGGAATGTGTCTGGACTGTACCGAGGGCGCATGCATTGCAAAGCCAAGTGAGCGATATGCTTGCTGCTCTAGCACCACCTGTACCCAGTTTGTGTGGCAACATGACTGGCACTCAGGCACATTTATTGGGCATGGAGAAGTGATAGTGTCCAGTGATAATGCATTGGACACTATCAGCTCTTAACTGGCAAGTAACAGGCTAGTTTGATCATGACAGTAAGGAGCTGATTGGCTGTGTGTTATCACAAGACACCTTATCACTTCTACAGGCTTAATAATAAATCTGCCCCTCAGTTTCCTGCATCTTGCCTCATCCCCTGCTGTAACGCCATGGCATCACATGCGTTGGGGATGCCCTGGCACGGCATTGGAATATGTAACATAAGTCTAATAACTACACAGGTAATAGTTTACACAATCACATGCATATTCTCATAATATAGAGGAAGCAACCTGTGGCTTTTAAGCTGAGTTCCAGTTCCACATAGCTGTATAGCTGCAGGTAGGGGTATGGGGGAAAACCCGGACTGGACAGCACCCCGGAACACCGTAGTGTCCAGTCTGGGGGGGGGCTGCTGTGACACCTGTCACCAGGTAAGGGGAAGGGGGAGAATACAGCCTTCATGCATGGTCCAGGGATGTAATAAAAACTGGAACGGTCCGAACCACACAGGGAGGCTGTAATCTCCCCTTCCCCATGTCCAGGTGAAAGCCATCACAGGCATCCCACTGGACAAAACACCCCCGTTCCGGGGTCTTGTCCGGGTCCAGTTTTTACTTAGTCCCCTGCAGGTAGCTCAGAGTAGGTAAAACCAGAACGGAACATCTCCCTGCAGCAAACTCTGCCATTCTGTCAGTTGTAGTGCTTGTCCCCATCCGTCTGTGTCTGTAGGGTGTCCTGTCCAGGGGGGGGTGCATGTGACATCTGTCAGGGAGGAGGAACGGAGGGAGAGACTACAACAGTGGTTCCAAACCCTGGTCCTCAAGTACCCCCAACAGTGCACGTTTTCCAGGTCTCCACACAGAATCGCAAGTGACATAATTAGCTCCACCTGTGGATCTTTTCAAATGTGCCTGAATTATGAGTGCACCTGCAGTGACCTGGAAAACGTGCACTGTTGGGGGTACTTGAGGACCAGGGTTGGGAACCACTGGACTACAACATCCTTATATGGTCCGTACTGCTCCAGTTATTACCCCATTCTCGGACCATGTGAGGGGGAAGTAACCTCTTCCTCCCTGCTTCCCCACAGACACCCACAGGGACAGGACACTGGTCGGATGAGGATGAGCACAGCACAAGCTCCGGAATGGCAGAGTTTGCTGCGGGAGCAGATCCGGTCTAGCGTTCCGGGGACCAGACCATTCCGGGTTTTACCCAATCCCCATGTTGCTTAGAGATGGTCCATATATATCATGTACTAAAGCAGCCTTAGGTGAGATTAGTCTAGCTGTGGTTGAATTACAAGTCTCAATATAAGAAACCAGGTTAAAGGTCTCTTCTCTACATTATTATATATCGCAGTGTATGCAACAGTATTACAATCATCCAATAAAATATGGCACAACACTTTAGTTGTGATAATAACAGCTACAACACTCTTGTACGGAGTCGGCAGACTTCCAACTTTCTGATACATAACATACAGACGGAGCCATGGTTATCCCAATGCGATTAAGCATAATGAAAGCCATCTAAATCCTATTCTCATCCAGGAGTTAGGCCAGGGCTGTTCTGAAAGCATTGTGGTTGCTGAGCAAAGCAATGCACCTGGGACCCTACAGATCCATTCATGGAAATAAATATATATATATTTTTTAAATCCTTACTCCTCCTGCACCCTCTCTCCACATGCTTCCAGCGATCAACCAATCAGCATGCTTAAAGCCATTCACTGTCTGGCTGCAGGGAGTGTGGCAGGTAGAGAACTAACTCGACACTCTGATGCAGGGGCACCGACAGGTTGGAGTCCAATTGAATATTCATGTGCGTTAAAGCCTGAGGCTGCCTCCTGTTTTCACCCATGGTACTTTACTCCGGATAACTGAATATTGCCCTCTGTGGCATATCTAATAGCCCGTACGATGCAGGTATTGGCAGCTTACCAGTGAGTCTGTCCATCGTTTTAAAGCACAATCTTTAAAAACAGAGTCACCGTAAACTTGACATCTGCATCCGACAGGCTACAACCTTTACTGCTATGTGTATTGTACAAACTACACTATAGGGATGAAAGATCCCCATCTTTAGAATCGCACATGGTTGAAGACCTTATTCCCACCTATGTCATTTACATACTTTCTCCCTCAATGAAAGCTCATGAAATGTAATAAAAACATTGCATTCAAATAATAAGCAATGTGCCCATTCACAGTGTCCTTTGCATTTAGCTTGTGAGACCTTATTAGAGTGCATTGTAAGTATGTAGACATATTCAATAACTGCCTGTGTTTCATTTCATTACAGAAAACATGAAAACCCATAGGTGGGTATAGACTAGATTCACTTCAGTATGGCTTGATACGCACTATGTGATATATCAGTTGTTACAATCACTGAGCGATATATCGCTTGTGTATTGGCTCATGCGTCATTCCAGACATATCGTGTCGGCCCTGCAAGATGGTAGATGCCGACATATCTTGCATATATAGTGGTACAACTGCCTGCATGTTTGGGTAGCTGCTGGACTGTACCATTATGCTTGCTGCAGGGAGCGTCAACAATCACAAACAGCTGGGAAGGTCAATTTAAATGCCCTCCCAGTTGTTATGTTTGGCCAGATACATTGAGCAGGCGATTGGTACGTTTGTATAGCTTACCAATTAGGTCTGTGGTTTGGTTAGTTGGCCTGTCAGGGATGTACCAAGCATATGTGAAGACTGGAGTGTATATAGTAAGGGTGGACAAAGCTGGAGTGCAGTCAGCAAGTGCAGTTGAAGGAATGCTGCAGTCCCTGCCCTAGAATCAAACATTCCAAAACCTCTACCATGTAAGGTAAGAGAAATGGAAGGTACAGCCGCAAATTGTCCCCTTGCTTATTAATTGGTATCTACCAATGAGGAGGAAGGGGTGTGTGCAGACATAAAAGCACTAGGGCCCACTGTCATAAGTAAATGCAGGTGGGGTTTACAGTTGCCCTGAAACCACTCGCAGAGCTGGGAACTTGATTGTGGAATGGTGCCCACATCCGAAAAATAAAACATTCAGCTCAGGTGTGATTGCCCTACTGTTGCACCTAGCGGCTTGCTGTCATCACTATATATATATATGTATTACATATACTACATTATATGAAGTGTGACGTATGCCCGCTTCCTGCGCTGTTCACATTAAAAGCAAGCATTTGCCCCTTTCTGTTATATGAGTTCTACTGAACTGATATAATGCCCAAAAGGGAAATCACTGCCCAAAGCTTTTAGTTTAGTTGCTCCGCCCAGGGCCGCCGAGAGGGGGGGAATTACTCTGGCCCGGGCTTGCTGGAGGGGCCCAGCTGGGGTCCTGGTCCACCCCTCTCCCCGTCCCTCCCGGGCAGCAGCAGCACACACCTCTACAGCATGTTCTGTGCTGACAGCAGGCTCAGCATGTGCGTCTCACTGACAGCGTGAGTTTATGCTGAGCCTGCTGTCAGCACAGCACATGTTGTAGGTCTGTGCTGCTGCTGAGGTGGGGACAATTCACCCCCCTCTAAACATTTTGGGGGTGTGGCCTAACTAGGGAAGTGGTCACACCTCCAGCAATTAGGCCACCCCCCAAAGTTTTAGCGGGACCCGACATACCTCTCGGTGACCCTGGCTCCACCCACACTATGCCCATGGTTGGGTTTGTCACATATGCAGCTGTTACTGAATGATCTCTAAGGAGTTAAGTATTCTTTATGCATTGTACATATTTATCACTGAGAACAATAATATTTGTACCATATAGAAGGCGCTAAGTCCACATAGAGTAGCTATAACCTCAGGTCCAGTTGTATTTCCACACGTACACCCACACATTGTGCTCTCGTATATTCACTAGACCCCCACAGCAGGAACTTGAGTGGTATCAGTCGTTCTGGAGGTCCTGGTTATGAAACTGCTAGGACTCATTGGGATAGAAGCCCAGTTTGGCCACTGACATCTCACGGCGGAGTCTCATGATCTCCCAGAAAATTAGCTCCGCTATGGGGGTGATAAAAAGGGTGATTTTTAGCATGCATATATTTTATATAATATAATAATAATAACAACAGAAAAACAATTCTATATCATTATTTTGGTAGTCCCCCATGCCCACGGAAAAGTGTGTACTTCTACTGCATCCCAACCCAGTGAAGCAGACAGGTCGTGTAGAAAACCTCCTTATGAAGGAGATAGGTCAGTAAGCCCCGCCCCCTGCCACCGGACCTGCAAGTCTTGGCATGTGTTCCTAGGTGGGGGTGGAGCTTAATGACGTGTTAGCTCAGCCGCACCCCAAAGTGGCTAGCATCACCTCTCCGGGGCATATTATAGGGAAGGATATCTTTCCTCATTACTGCCCTGAAGCAAGCAAACGTGTGTATTTCATCATAATGACCTGTAATGTTTACCTTATACAGGAAATATCTTTTCTTACATAACATTTTTTATTTGAATTTATATAACAAATGTGAGTGATGCTGGCACTTTTTGTGGATATTTTGCCCATCTCTCACAGAGTTAAACTATTTTTACAGCTTACAAATACTGGACTGTATCCTATATGCAGGATAAGTCGTGGTAATTTGCAGCTATAGTTACATACAGGATACTGGGAATTATAATCAGCATAATTATGATTGGCTGAGTGCTTCCCAATGATACAATTACTATTTTATATCCTATTGTGTTACAGTCAAACTGCGAATGGCTCATTAAATCAGTAATGGTTCCTGTAGTGAACTGTACTTTTGTGTTATGGAAAATGTCATCTATTTACATTAATACAGTGATATTTGCAATTGATCCGCAGAAAGAAAGCAACGGATGTTTGATCTTAATTAGTCATTTCATTTTCTATTGCCACCTGGTCTTAATTTCCTTTCACCTGGTAAATGAGGCTTTATTCTTTAATAATAATAAGGATACTGCCCAGCCTAACACAGAGGGGGACGATTCAGGATTGCTCATTGCGATCCATATTCGTCTCTAGTCCTGATGGTCAGATTTTGTGCATGCGCATTTCTGCGCATATGCAAACCTGACACCCAATGGCTTTGTCGGGTTACACACTGGTCGGGCTGTTTGTTGCATGGAGGGAGGCACAGGGGCAGACGCTGGTGTGCCGGTGCCTGCTGGGGGTGGGCAGCTGATGTCACATGATCAACACCCTCCCCCTCTTCACGGACACCTGAATTAGGTTCCAGAGTGTATTAATTTTTTACCATAAGTTTAGCATTTATTACTACATTGCATAAAGCGCAGTATCTGGGGATGGCACCGTCACTCCCCCACAGCCCTTGTTTTTGGGTAGAAGGGTGGCACAGCCAGTATTGCTACTGCAATGTTGCCCTGGATACTCCAAGCACTGCAGGCATCCTGCATCCGTACAACCACTTGGAGTATCCTCAGAACGCTCCGGCCAGTGCTAAGCCTCCCAGTGCTAATGGCCCTGCTGATGTATTAGAGTGGCCACTGGGAGAACTGCATATCCCAGCAGCCTTTGCAACACCCAGCACCCCCCAGAGCCTCAAATCAGCCTCCGGGACTCCAAGCAGCTCCCTCCACAGTCAGAAGATGGAGGGGAGACCACTGGGAGCCATGGAGATGACTGGAGAGTGATGGACAGGTATCTTTAAAAAAAAAAAAAAAATTTGGTGGGAGGAGCACTGGGGCCACTTACTGTCTTGACGCACCAGACCTTGCTGTATGTAACGGATGTAGGTGAAGAAATTGCACACAGCTGTTATCTATAGGAAGGAAAGGACATCATGAGAGAACTTCAACATGGGCAGCGGATGAAAGCCAGGTTTCAATGAGGACAGAAGAGGAAGCAAATTTGGGGAGTTGTGACCGTGAAGAGGTTAGTGGGATGTAGGATGGGAATTCTATTGGAGATGGAATATTGCTATTGCTATGATTCTATCAATTATCTTCCAGAAGGTGCTAAAAAAATAAGTAGATTCTGATTGGTTGCTTTGGGCAACATCCCATCTTAGTAAATAAACCCCTACATGTAGGATACGTGAGATGAGCAATCGCGCTATGGCCTACTTCATGTTTGTATGCACTGGTCGATTATCGCCAGACTGCACATGTGCCGTGATCGCAACATGCTTGTGCAAAGCTGCAGCTGTGATCCCGCTTGCAATGAGGGTTTGACAGGAAGTGATCGTTTGAAGGCGTTAACGGGTCGTTTATGGGGAGTGGTTGGGAAAAAGAAGGGTTTCATGACCACATTTGGGACGTGTATATGTTAATGGATGCAAGTCCATATATTCAATAAACTTAGCATGTGAGACATTGCTGCTGTGTCCAGCCTGAGTAGCCATACGCCAACCCTTAACCCTTTGCAGTTCAATTTTTTTTTTTGCAATTCAAACAGTCTGGTTTAAATGTTTTAATTAATTGTCATTTTTTATTATTATTATTATTATTATTATTATTGGTACTGCTTTCCTAGCACGGCGCCCGTCTCATTGATTGTATGCCTTAAGTTTAAGGTACTTAAGGCATACAATCAACGCGATGGACCCGATTTTTTAATCTCATGGATCTTATGCATCCATAAGATGCATGAGATCCATGAGATAAAAAAATCGTGAGCCCCCAATAACCATTGTTAACGCCACCAGCACTATCAACGCCAACCCAAAGCGTGGCGAGCGCAGCGAGCCCGCGTGGGGCGGCGGTACGCGTCCTCCGACCTTTTCATACCCCCACTATCCACGTCAGCTTGGAGTTGATTTTATATAGTGTGTTGAGCGCAGCGAGCCACCGAGCCCGAAGCGTGGCGAGCGCAGCGAGCCCCGCGAGGGGACGCGGACTACTTTACATGTATTCTGCGTCCCCTCGCGGGGCTCGCTGCACTTGCCACGCTATATAAAATCAACTCCACGCTGACGTGGATAGTGGGGGTATGAAAAGGTCGGAGGACGCGTACCGCCCCGCCCCTCGCGGGCTCGCTGCGCTCGCCATGCTTCGGGTTGGCGTCAATAGTGGGGTGGCGTTAACAATGGGGGGGCCATTTCACCCATGAGGGGGGTTAGCAATTAAAATTGGGGTTTTGGGGCCTTTTTACATTGATTCCAATGTAAAAATCTCGTTGATTGCGTCGATTGCATCATCTCATGCATCTTATGCCGCAAAAACACATAAGATGCATGAGATGCTTGAGATATCAGCCCCACACATACAATCTAGATCGGGGGCGCCGTGCTAGGAAAGCAGTACCTTATTATTATTATTATTATTATTATTCAAAAATGGTTTACATTGAATGCTGAATGATGTTAATGTTCTTATTTTAAAGTGGCTCACCATTGGATCTGCTACTAGCGCTAGGACTGTTGAGCCTGACTAGATGTTAGACTTGAATGGGTTAAAGTGTATGGGGATACACTATGCAAGTCGCATAGTAATCCTATTCCCTGTTACTGGGAGAGGATCCGACTCACAGGTTGGACGTTCAGCACAGTACCACACATCGGATCTGTTATACACATGCGATTGGGGCTGATTGCACCCAATTTCTCAGCCCGATCCGCTGGAATCAGGTGAAATCGGCCCAAATCGCATTGTGTACATTCCTTGTTTTTGCGTATAGCCTGCAAATGTGTGCGCAGTTGCGAATGGGTTAGCAATAGCTCCAGGGGTGGCTAGATTCATTTCTGGGCAGCAGCTTCACCTGCTAACATTAGCGATTCCGTAGCCTAGACATACGCCCTACCTAATGCATTAGCATACAAACATGATTTAGATGCTATGACCAGCCTTACATATACATTAACATGCGTGTATTCAGATGCCTGTTAGAGGAGTAGATCTATCGCAGCACTTACCCTGTACCGGCAGGATGGTGAAATGAAATAATAATTCCCAGAATCCCCTAGTTTTATTCGGTGGCGGCAAGGACGTGACAAACCACTAAGCGCGCACTTCCTAAGATTAAATTAAAGAACAGAGAAGAATATAATTGGCACCAGTCATAATCTTAAATGATCCGTTTGTTCGAATTGTACCCCAAAAAAACATGGGCATAAGGAGTACCTGTCACCATAGCATTTTTTTATTAAATTGTATTTAAAAATACTGATTGTAAGGGACAAACCTTGTGTCATGGAGGCACATAGTGAGATTTACCAAGCAGTGCATGTACATATGTGAGTTTATGCATTCTTACCACTACATTCCATTCTGATTGGACAGATCTTTGCCAGGTTTTGCTTTCTGTAAAATGGTCTGAAACTGGATGCAACACATAATAAATGTGTATTGTGGGAGTGTCATATGCATGTAGCTAAAATCCTCAGCCATTCTAAGTCGCACACATAGAGAAGGAATGACTTGCAACTAGCATAGGGCTGGTGCAATTGCCACTATTTATTTGATGATGGAGGCTGCAACAGTAAGTGGGGGTTATTCAGACCAGATCACTGCTGTGCGAAATTGCAGTGGCCTGCGATCGGTTAGCTGCCAGAGTTATATCCCATACCTCCCAACCGTCCCGATAACCGCGGGAACGTTCCGGTTTTCGGGAACGTTCCCGTGTCCCTCCTGCAGCCGGCAGTGTCCTGCTGCAGAGGGGGGGGGCAGTTGGGAGTCCACCCTGTTAGTGGATGGGCAGCGGTAAATTGATGCCCATGACCCGACAGGGTAAATGGGGGGTTTGGCCTCGTGGGACGATGCACTTATAGGCCACGCTCAAGCCACACACCTGCACCTGAGTCCCTCTTCATCTAGATGCAAATCCATTTGCAACTCAGTAAGCATCTACTGATTTTTCCAGTCTGTGCAAGTGTGCGTAACTCTGACCCTGCCACAAGTCTACGACAGAATCAGACTGATCGAGGCCGCAGCAGACGTCACAGACCCTCCCTGAAAATGCTTGGACATACCTGCAATTTTCCTGTCACTCCCCAATGCCACCCTGTTTCCACCCACAAACCGCTGGTGCCATCATGCACGGGCACTGCGGCCCAAATGCATGCGCACAGTCATTCGATAATCGATAGTCTTGCGAAATCACACAGCAGCGTTCAGGTCTGCATAACCTCCGGTGTAAGAACAGTGAGCGGTGTGGCTTCCCACAGATTGTAGCATTAGCTCCAGTGGTGTAACAATAATTTATGCCCCGTGCCGGGGAAATTTGACGGTCCTCTAGCATCCTCAAAAACTGCCTGCTTTAAGAGACAGCCAGGAGGAGCGCCGGACCAGGCAAGTAAATCTGCGGGTCCACTCTCGACTCCCTGCCACAAGCAGCATAGCAATAGCTCCCGCAGACCCCCGGGCGCCCACACTTGGTCAGCGCCTCCCCGCCATTGCGGGGTCTGCAGGGCTATTGTTAGCTCAATGGAATCACGCGTTAATAAAATAGTAAATCTGACTACTGTGACGTCACACAAGGCCGGTCACCTTAAGGATCAGTCCCAGTAGATCCATTTTACAAACTCTTAACAAGATAACACATCTTGTTTTTTGCTGTGATATCTATTATTCTAGCCAACTGGTCTGATGCCCATGGCAGTCTACGTACAGTAGCAGAGGATTACATTCTGATGCCCATGGCAGTCTTTGTACAGTAGCATGGGATTACATTCTGATGCCCAGGGCAGTCTACGTACAGTAGCATGGGATTACATTCTGATGCCCATGGCAGTCTACGTACAGTAGCAGAGGATTACATTCTGATGCCCATGGCAGTCAACGTACAGTAGCAGAGGATTACATTCTGATGCCCATGGCAGTCTACGTACAGTAGCAGAGGATTACATTCTGATGACCATGGCAGTCTACGTACAGTAGCAGAGGATTACATTCTGATGCCCATGGCAGTCTACGTACAGTAGCAGAGGATTACATTCTGATGCCAATGGCAGTCTATGTACAGTAGCAGAGGATTACATACTGATGCCCATGGCAGTCTACGTACAGTAGCAGAGGATTACATTCTGATGCCCATGGCAGTCTACGTACAGTAGCAGAGGATTACATTCTGATGCCCATGGCAGTCTTTGTACAGTAGCATGGGATTACATTCTGATGCCCATGGCAGTCTTTGTACAGTAGCATGGGATTACATTCTGATGCCCAGGGCAGTCTACGTACAGTAGCAGAGGATTACATTCTGATGCCCATGGCAGTCTACGTACAGTAGCAGAGGATTACATTCTGATGCCCATGGCAGTCTACGTACAGTAGCAGAGGATTACATTCTGATGCCCATGGCAGTCTACGTACAGTAGCAGAGGATTACATTCTGATGCCCATGGCAGTCTACGTACAGTAGCAGAGGATTACATTCTGATGCCCATGGCAGTCTATGTACAGTAGCAGAGGATTACATACTGATGCCCATGGCAGTCTACGTACAGTAGCAGAGGATTACATTCTGATGCCCATGGCAGTTTACGTACAGTAGCAGAGGATTACATTCTGATGCCCATGGCAGTCTACGTACAGTAGCAGAGGATTACATTCTGAGAATATAAAGCAGGAATTTCAAATACAGTAGAATATTTTTCTTTCATCACTTAACATTAAATGCAGACATGGTAATCCTGTAATGATTGGCCATGCCTAATACAGACTCATGTGACAACATTCATCATGAGGGGAAAGTGACGGAAGTGCCAATTAAAGAGACCTAATTACTACGTTTTTCCCTTCTCTGCTCCAAACTATACATATTAAGATCTTTTAGTGTTTCCTGGTAAGTTTTGTGATGTAGGCCATGCACCATTTTATTTGCCCTTCTTTGTAAAGTGCCTAATGTATTTATATCCTTCTGGAGATATGGCCTCCAGAACTGAACACAGTACTCTAGCATACTTACTCTAATCAGAATTTCGCCCTGTCATTTCCTTAGCCAAAAACAGTCATATTAAATCTGGGTTGCCTACTTTCTGGCTGCCCCTCCGGGAGAGGACAGCCAGTTCAGTGAAGAAGGGGGGCGGGGGGGGGGGGGCGCTGATGGTACGGGATAGGGGCGGGGCGACTGGTGGATCATCCGGAGTGGGGGTGTGGTCAGCGCGATCGCATCCTTGTGGCCACACCCCCCACCTTTCAATGCCGGTATTTCAGGCATTGCAGAGCAGGGGCAGGGCTACGATTTGCGTCATTTGCTCCCACAGACCATCCCCCCCCCCTTCCCCCCCCCGCCGAGGGGAGGTCGCGGGAGACTGTCCACATTTCATGAGGCTTGCCCCCCTTTCCGGGGGTCGGAAGGGGGACTGATTTCCGGGAACCCTGTATTATATACTATGCTGGAAGGTAAAGCTTTGCTTCCAGGCAGACAGTGGATTCAGAAGTATGTCTCTAGCTATGGAATCTGGCTTCTGTATATGTAGCATGGTCTTTATATAATCAGACAGTGCTGTTTATTATCATTGCAGTAGTACATGATAGGGTTGTTTTAATTCAATGTAGAGCAAAGGAGATCTGTACATCATCCAAGGTACTTAAATATAGAATAAAAGAGCTTATCTCCATAACACAAGATTGGACTGGAGTGGGCTTTATATGGAAAGGGTGCCAGGGAGGGGAAGGGGACAAGGGAAGGGGGATGGGGGCAGGCAGGCAGGCAGTTAGGTGCCCACGCCATCTCGCGGGGAGGACAAATGTGCAGTATGCATAATGGCCCTTATTCTGATTGACTCTCAAGGCTGCAAATTTCGCAACCTTGCGAGTCCCCCAGATGCCCGGATGCGGGACCATATGATTTGTCTACAACAAGAAGATAGACATCCATTAGGTCGAAACCATTAGTTCGACAACTCAATAGGTCGACATGCCATTAGGTCAACATGTTATTAGGTCGACATGCCATTCGGTCGACATGCCATTAGGTCGACACTGCCATTAGGTCGACAGTGTCTAGGTCGACAGTCAAAAGGTCGACATGGGGTTTTTCACTGGGGTTTTTTACCCAGATGTCGACACAGTCGACATGGACACAGTTTGAAGTGAACCGCAGCCCCTCACATCGCTCGCAATGCTTCGGGCACGGTGCCTCGCTGCGCTCGGCACACTATTTGATTCTCACACCTCGCCCTAGTGGATGGTAGGGCATGAAATACCGCCTGTCGGCACATGTCGGCTCAAAAAACAGTGAAAACCCCATGTCAACCTTTTGACTGTCGACCAAGACACTGTCGACCTAATGGCATGTCGACCTAATGAGTTGTCGAACTAACGGTGTCGACCTAATGGCTGTCTATCTTCTTGTTGTAGACAAATAGTCTGGATACCCAGATGCCCCCAGGTATGCGAATGGATGATTTTCATAATCATCCATCCGCAGCTTTGGGTGCAGGGGAGAAATCGTTCGATGGCCAGTGACCATCAAATGATTTCTTCAGCGCTCGTAGATCTGAGACACTACAATGATCACCTCTATGATCACCTCTATGGTGTCTCTGATCTGCGGGCGCCCTGTGTGAGGACAGAGCGGGCAGCTGACATCCGGTGACGTCAGACACCCGCACCATCAGGGAATTACCATGGGAACACCCAGCGTATTAATGGGAACACCCATAAAACATTTGGCATTCCCATAGGCAAATTCCCCGGCCCGCCTCCCCATGCCCCCGCCCAGACTTCTGTGTGCGAGTGCTGTGGGTGCTCTCAGACAGAGGCTGCACACGCGCATAAAAACCTATGCGCATGTGCAGTCACAAACAATCGGTCCCCCGGGCGAACGTGCCGGGAACTGATTGATTTAGAATAACCCCCAATATCCATATTATATCCATGTGTGGAAAATATTATTATTATTATTATTATTATGCACATTTAGAAATCATCAAGCATCATAGGAGATTTAAAAGGGGTGTAAAACGAATTCCATTAATGCCCACACAATCAGAGAGTCTGAAGCATGCGTAATAAAATATACAATGCAAATGTTTTAAGAAAACCGTATTGTTAACACTGAAGCATGCGGGAAAGGAGGTAGATTATTGTGGAATCCGTGTGATTCATGGTGAAGTCCAAGTTCTTCTCCATGTCCTAGTACAAGCATGGCCACACTCACATCACACAGAGTAGAAGCAACATATTAGTACTGCAGTTACTAGATCTCAGAAAGTCCCATAAGCCATTCATTAGTGGATTAATAGGGGTTTTTGTGTTGCACTTACGTTACGACCTCCACCCGACACCCGCTGAAAGGAAGACAAAACAAAAGAACATATCTGTGGTCACAGGTAGCCTAGATAATAACAATAGCTGGGCCCCACAGTCAGGGCAGCAGAGAGCCTGGCTGGGCCCAGGTACTTTGCCGGAGGCGTGGTCTATTTGTGGGAGGAGTGGTCAAGCACCCTTAGAAAAAAATAGTACTTTCAGCACCATACTGCAGCCCAGCATACAGAAGCATGTGCATTTTTGAGAAGCGCTGCCAGGTAATGGGGACCCACTGGGCCCTTCCATCAGACCTGGGCCCGGGTAAATAGTACCCCATCCACCCGTCTCGGTACCACAGTCCACAGTAGCATGGAGCATACAGCAGACTAATCTTTTGCAGATCTTATCTCCAATTTCAGTGCTTATTTATTTTACCCATCAAGTATTTACCTGGGCCCCCCACGTTCCACAGCTGATGCTTTCACCACTGGCAGAACAGGCTGTATCACCGGCTCCACTGACAGGGTATTGTCTGCTACAGCAGTAAGGACCTGTTCCGACAACTATAATAACATAAGACGTGGATGTTGCTTATTAGAAAACATTCACAGCTTAGATAGTAATGTGCTCTATAAGATGTTTAGGGTGAAATGTAATAGGATGAGAGATTCAGAAAGTGAGAGATTTGGTCAGACATCTGCAGTTTTTTTAAAGCAGCAATCATTTACTCTTCAACATCAAACTGGTTTTGTAGTGTAAATGATTGCTGCTTTTAAAAAAAAACTTGAGATGTCTTACCAAATCTCTCACTTTCTGAATCTCTCATCGTATAAAATTTGTATCCACATATGCACAATCAGGCTTTGTACAGGGGCTTAAACTGACATACACATTTTAATGTGGTATAATATATATATACTGGGAACACTAGAATGTTACATAATAAAAACTGAGGCACTCATACCTCCCAACTGTCCCGCTTATCGCGGGAATGTCCCGGTATTTTGGGACATTCTCACGTCCCTCCCACCGCCGGCAGTGTCCCGAGGCAAGGGGGGGGGAGTTGTGAGTCCCCCCTGTCGTCCGTGAATAGACGTTGTGCGCATGCGCACAGCGTCTATTCTTGCAGGCAGAGGGGCTGGCCAGCAGCTCATAGAGCTGGTGGGCATGCCCCCACAGTGGCAAAAATGGGGGCGTGGCCTCGCTGTAGCGCTGCGACTATAGGCTACTCCCCTTTCTGATAGGCCACGCTCCCAAATTGTGTGCGCCTCCGCCGCGCATCCTGTCCCTCCCCGGCATCTGCAAAAGTTGGGAGGTATGGGCACTGCAGTATGGCACAATTTGAACCTTAAATGTCACTAATTCTTGAATGAATGATTGAATGAATGAATGAATGAAGTAATTATAGAGCCATGGTGGGATTCATGTCCTGTGGCTTTATATATAAATGAGTACCGGTGATCATGTACAGCTTTGAAAGAAATGCAGCTTGTTACAGGTGCTAATAAAGCCATAGGTACTAGAGCGCTTATCACCTGGCTACAGGTATTTATATAGTGCACACATATCCGCAGCGCTGTACAGAGAATATTTGAACATTCACATCAGTCCCTGCCCCAGTGGAGCTTACAATCTATATTACCTACCGCATGTACACGCAAACACATTCATTCTAGGGTTATTTTGTTGGGAGACAATTAACCTAACAATGGGATTGTGGGAGGAAACCGAAGTACCTGGACAAAATCCACGCATGCATGAGAGAATATACTAACTCCACAGTTAGAGCCACGGCGGGAATGGAACCCATGACCTCAGTGCTGGGAGGCAGTAATGCTAACCATTACACCATCTAGTTTCAGTGCCTGATCATGTGTTGCACTGAGGGAGATGACATCGGCCAGTTGACCAATAGGTGCAGGGCCGGTGCTACCACTAGGCAGCTTTAGGCAGCTGCCTAGGGCGCTGGCCACTAGAGGGCGCCCATTGTTCAGCCCAACATTTAAAGGAAACAGCAGGTCACATGAGTGGCTATAACATTTCTCCCAGCACCATGCTTTAAAGAAAAATGATTTCTGCGGTGCCTGGGAGATGTGAGAGGGGAGATGTGGAAGCAATTAAGCAGACGCCCGCATCCACTAGCTGCTAGCAGCAACCCCACCAGCGGCGCTCTAATACCCTCTGACGCTACAGTACAGTCCCCGTCTACATCATTAAGCTTCCCAGCCCCTGTACCTTTCTCAGAGGCAGGGCGCAGCTGGCAGATCTGCCATGCTGCAGGTCGTGCTGCTGTCACTGTGCTGCTGTGCTTTTTAACAAGAGACACTGTGCAGAGCAGGGACACTGCGTGCTCCCGCCCCTCAGTGGTGAACTGTGCGGGGGTATGCCTTCAGGTGACAGGTCCACAGAAAACAACTAGTGTCTGTACAGGGCCAACTACAGAGCCCTGTATAGAGAGCTGTAGTCTGACAGGGTGTGCTCATAACTGTCAGCACTGTGACTGAACTGTCACCGACTGTGTGTGCACTGCAATTAGAGGTGAGGGGAGGAGACAGAAGGGGGTGCACTGTAATAGCATAAAACACTCACAGTACGTACAGCACCTCCTTGTCCCTCCTCTGTCACTGAGAAATGTATAAGCCCTGCCCCCTGGAGGCGGAGTTCCTGAGGCCATGGGACTACCTTATTGCCAGAACCAGAGTGCAGCATGGACAACACTGCTGGAGGGCTGTGAGCCAGCCCACTAGCCCAGTGCCTGATCCCTCCCTCTGACACCATGGTGAGTTGTTGCACGTGTGTATGTGTACAGGGACTTGTGTGATGATGGAGCTGTCAGTGGGGACAGGGGGGAGGGAGGATTTGTGTGAAAGAACTGGGCAGGTGGGAGTTAGAGGGGCGATAGGTGTGTGCTGTGCACTATATTTGTGAGTGTGAGGGTAATACATATGCTTGTGAAAGCTTTATTTGCAGGGGCACTGTGCATGCAGTAATTGTTTTAACATGGAGAACTACATCTCCCAGCAATCACAGTGTGCTGTATATGTTCATTATTTTATTTAAAAAGTTTAGGCAACATTGCTTTGGAGATGAATGGGAGCACTGTACATCATTTTACCAGGTAATGATATGTTTATAGTTTTAGCTGTACATTTTACTGCGCACCTTTTAGGTAATGGCTGGCACAGGGAGAAAGAAAGTAAAGGATTTACATCAATAGTGGGTTGTACAATGTTGTTCAGCAATCACTATGTCGACACAGCAACAGTGATTGGTGATGTCGTCGGGGGGGGGGCACTAGGCAAATGTTTTGCCTAGGGTGCCAAAAAACCTTGCACCGGCCCTGAATAGGTGGCCTAAAAACAATAGGCTCTTTATTGAGCATATTGATAAATGTGATTGGAATATGACTGGTCTCCACCATTATCCCTCACCTACATTAACAGAACCCAGTGATGACAAGATGATGAGGGTGCTCAGGCTGATGGGGTGAGCCAGGGCCCGTGTCCACAGCACACAATGCACGCATTACAGAAACGCCTATAGGGTGAGCAGACAGAACTTGTCCCATATGAGCAGACATGTGTGACCATATTGGACACAAATCTTGTTGTACGTTGTTGAATGCCCATGTTTGGTGAGCTAGGACTGGTGCAATTGTAACTCTGCCTTTACCAGGTAATCCCTCATTGTCACAATTAATCACATTTCACATTGAATCTAAAGTGTTCACTGACCTCTCTTTTTGCAAAGTCCAAGCATGGCCTAATGTCCTCTTGATAAATACGTGACAGGAAGGGGCAGGATCTTTCTAGAGTCGGGCTCTCCTTCCACTCCATGAACTCAGAGAATAGAAGGGTGTCCACCTGGCGGGACAGCACGAGAATCATCATCAGTAATGCGCCTTATTATCCGATTATTGTGTCTACACCCGTAAAAAGCCCAGAGTAACAACATGACATACGTCGGCCTAGTTCACAAGGTATGGCGAAACTCTATAGCAGCCTATTAGATTTGTAAAATAATAATTTTGGGGGGTTTCTATTCAGCATTCCTGTATATATAGATGTAGTATAAATGGACCTTTGAACTTCTGGATACCCATCATCTGGTTAGCTTGATGCATTCCTGCAAAGCCTTGTTATTGTGAATAATGACACTAAGATAGAACTATGGGGGTCATTCAAACCTGATCGCTGCTCTGATAAATTACAGAGCCCTGTGATGGACAAGCCCAGTAGGCGGTGATGGACACGCCCCTCCAGTGGTGCACCCCCTAAGAAAATGGGCAGCGCACGCCTATGTCACTGCTTCATACCTCTACCACATACTCTCTAAAGGTAAATGTACAACATAAGAAAATATCTCAGATGATGCTTTAAAGAAGAAGACAATTAAGAGCTTTAACATTTTTTCCCTTTTGTTATCAGTTTTGAGTATTAAACAGCGCGACCAGAGAATGTACAAATGTAAATCACACACGTGAGTATAGCGGTGTACTCTTGTATTACAGTCACACATTAGTCTCCATATGAAGTGGCAGTACCTGGCGGGAGGAAGTAGAGGAGGAAGACTCATCAGAGAGAGGCCACCCAGGCTCGTAGGTTATATGGACAACCTTTCCCGGGACAATACAGAGAAGCAATGAAAGGAGAGATGGAACTGCAGAAAACTGAGAAACAAGAGGAAAAAAGAGAGAATGCAGGAAAGGGGTGAGAGACACAATACAGACATAGAGACAAAGAACGAGACACATACAAAGATATGGAGAGAAAAAGATGATAAAAAAGTGAAATAAAGAAAATGTCTACAGAAATGTATATGTGGAAAATAAAAACAGCAGAGAGGATAAGATGAAGGGAAGATTAAAGGGAAGATGTTGGGAGATTAAACTGTGCTGTGACCTAGACACAAAAAGACATTTTGAGGCTGGATATTGTAAATTCAAGAGGAACCAGTAACATTGCTGAGAATGCAGCATATCCAACCCCTAGGAGCCAATGACATCACTGAGAATACAGCCTATCCAACCATTAGGAAGCAGTAACATAGCTAAGAATACAGCCTATCCAACCACTAGGTACCAGTGACTTCACTGAGAATGCAGCCTATCCAACCACTAGGAAGTAGTGACATCACTGAGAGGGCAGCCTACCAACCACTAGGGAGCAGTGACATCAC
This sequence comes from Crinia signifera, assembly GCF_055691185.1. Taxonomy (NCBI): domain Eukaryota; kingdom Metazoa; phylum Chordata; class Amphibia; order Anura; family Myobatrachidae; genus Crinia; species Crinia signifera. The sequence goes on from NC_139227.1 coordinate 90,926,714, forward strand.
TAAGAATGCAGCCTATCCAACCCGCTAGGAAGCAGTGACATCTCTGAGAATGTAGCCTATGCAACCATTAGAAAGTGGTGACATCACTGAGAATGCAGCCCATCCAACCACTGGGAAGTAGCGACATCAGTTAGAAGGTAGCCTGTCCAACCGGTAGGAAGCAGTTACATCATTGAGAATGCAGCCAATCCAACTACTAGGAAGCAGTCACATCACTGAGAATGCAGCCTATGTAACTACAAGGAAACAGTGAAATCACTGAGAACGCAGCCTATTCAAGCACTAGGAACCAGTAACATTGCTGAGAATGCAGACTATCAAACCACTAGGAAATAGTGACATCACTGATAATCCCATTTTAAACCATCACTACCATTTATATTTTTGAGTATGCAGCCTATCCATTCACTGGGAACCAGTGACATCACTGATAATGCAGCCTATCCATTCACTGGGAACCAGTGACATCACTGATAATGCAGCCTATTCATTTACTAGGAACCAGTGGCATCACTGAGAATACAGCCTCTCCAAACACTAGGAACCAGTGATATCACTGAGAATGCAGCCTATCCAATAACTAGAAACCAGTGACATCACTGAGAATGCAGCCTATCCAATAACTAGAAACCAGTGACATCACTGAGAATGCAGCCTATCCAATCACTAGAAACCAGTGAGATCACTGAGAATGCAGCCTCTCCAAACACTAGGAACCAGTGACATTTCATGGCTAAATATATTTATTTTGCTGTATTGTCATAATAATTGTAAGCCTCCAAATTTGCTGCCTCTACTGTTTGCCAGTTATGTAGAATCTATAAATATAGAAAAATGTAATGATGCAGCACAGATTACAAACAATGTAACTATACTGTGAGGATGAAAGAGATATTTTTATTTTAATGTTCAAAGCTTTGTAACTATTCCCACCACAGTAAACTTTGCATGCAACTCAATTTGTTCCACCCTTATAATAACCCACTTGTTGTCAAAGACAGCTATGCAGTCTGTGAACAGGGGATTTCTTCAGCAGGGCACATTCATGCTTGAAGAAATCGTTCCAGAAAACCAGAAAATATTTGTTTTATAATTACTATAATTTATTAGCGTTCATGAACAAGTGAATGTCTACTTAGTGCCAGTAGTTACGGATTTGTTAACATCGGGCAGATCAGGGGTAGAAGGTCTGATCAAATTCAGATCGATTTAAATCAATCTTAATCATCTTAATCGATGTTGGGCTTCCAGGGCTAGAATTTTCTAACAGATAATCCTTTTTTTCCCCATATGTTAGTAAATGTGTATTCTAGACCTGAAAGCCCAATTAAGATATATTCTAATAGATTATTTCTTTATTATTTAATTATTACCAGTTACTTATATAGCGCACACATATTCCGCAGCTCTGTACAGAGAATATTTGAACATTCACATCAGTCCTTGCCCAAGTGAAGCTTACAATCTACGGCGGTGATACTGATTGGCTCGCTAAGCAGCGGTAATTCGCTGCGTAGCAAGTCTTCTAAGGCCGCCTGCCGGGCGTGTGAATGCCCACCCCCCGCCGACATGTGAATAATGGATGTTTTGCATACCTAGGGTTGGTGTGGCTGAGTTGCCTTCAGGGTGGCACACACTAACATTTATTTAGGACTATTTATTTTCCACTAATATCATACCTCCCAACATGACCCTCTCCAGGAGGGACACAATGCTCTGCTCCTGGGCTTTCCTCCTATTGTATGATTACCCTCATCCGTGTTGAAACAGGTAAATTGCTAAGAAAGGTGCTTCAACACAGGTGATGGTAATTATAAATTAAGAGGAAAGTGCAGGAGCAGAGCAATGTGTCCCTCCTGGAGGGAGAGGGTCATGTTGGGAGGTATGCTAATATTATACTTCCTAGCACTTCACTTTTTAACCACTTATAGCTTAGTTTTTCACTTGTGTGCTGCCCTGGGGTGACTGGCTTATGTCGGCCTTTTTAGGGTTCCGCGCCCCAGGCTCAAACTTAGAATTAGGGACCCACCAGAAATGAGGTCACCGTAAAGCTGGTTGGTGGGCAAATATTTCTTGGCCAATTAATATACCAAGATCCTCTATTATTGATTAATAATATGCAGTGTGCATCTGCACCATGTGTTTTTTTTCTTTTCAGAACTACAAGTCCCAGCATGATAGCACCTCATGTAAATAGGGTGTGCATTCTAAGACCCCCCCCCATAGACACGAAATTGATCAGAAATCTTTAAAGATTGACCTTTAGTAAATACAGTATATCAAGAAAAATGTGCATTAATCAGGTTTTAAAGGGTTAAAAAATAAGGTAGTCCAATAAACAAAATAAATATTTCTAGAAAAAATGGCCCTGTAGTGGTTCTGTTTTGGGTAGGGACTTTCGAGACTTTTAAAGCGGTAACTTTTCCCAAACAAGTGGTCCCAAATCTTTGTGGCACTGGGACATATTTGACTAATTTTATGATTTACATATGTTAATATATTAAAACAAAGTAAAATAAATGATAAATATACATAACTTGCCAAACTGTAATATATTACATTATTATAATTAGTTTGTTTAATTTACTATTGAAATATATTTCTCCCTCTAACCCAGTGGTTCCCAAACTTTTTTGAATAACGGCACCCTAGAGTATCAGAATTTTTTTCACGGCACCCCTAGGCCAAAAGTTAGATACCATGAGCTTCAGAACAAAATATTAAATTAAAAAAGTTGCACTTATATGTCATCCTTAGGTCCAGTTATGTGGTGAGGAACATGATTCACTTCTGTTTACCCACATATTTTATAATTGGAAGTCACAAGCACTGATTTTCCTTATTACATTAACTATATATAATTTGAATTTGTCCTGGACAACCAACCCAGGGCACCCCTGCAACTACTCCGTGGCACCCCTGGGAGCCACGGCACACAGTTTGGGAACCACTGCTCTAACCCATACATTCTTGCAACATTCCGGGCCTGGCATTGTTACACGCTAGACAAAAATCCTTGGTGTAAATATATGGGGCCTATAGCAACCAATCAGATTTTGGGTCCGATGCACTAAGATTCAAAAGTGATAAAATGGAATGTGATAAACAACCAACCAATCAGCTCCCACCTGTCATGTCACAGGCTGTGTTTGAAAACTGTCAGGCAGGAGCTGATTGGTTGGTTGTTTATCACTCTCCCTTTTATCACTATTGAATAATAGTTGGGCTTCCAGGGCATCTGGCCCTTTATTATCTTCTAGAAGGTGCTAAATAAATAAGTAGTAGAATCTGATTGGTTGTTATGGGCAACATCCCATCTTTAGTGGAACTCCCATCTAAATGTACCCAATGGGTCCTAAAACCTCCATGTTTATTGGAAGGCGGTTGAAGACTCACAGTAAGCTACGGTATGTCCACTCTTTCTTTTTAGCCGTCTTTTGGGCAAATAATAATTCCCTATCAGAGTGAGTATTCTGAATTGCGGCAACACCCTATTTCAGCAAATTTAGTAGCGTTCCTCTTTTTTTGTACATACATTTGTAATTTGGGTAGAACTAATGATGTAGTGAGGTGATAGGACTAATATTTGGGGGACTGAATACCCTTCAATGCAGTATGCAGATGCAGTGAGTCTACAATCAATTAATTATATCCTTCATCTTACTGAAGCTCCCTCTAATGCTCAATGACCACCTTTACACCAAAGTTATGGGTCTTACCTGAGTTTTGGAACACAGCCCCCATTTCCACCATCACTCCACAATGGATAATTCCCAGGTCTGAGCTGTTTACACCACACATACAGTAGATGCTGTAACAGCCAGAAACTGCTTTGCCCCCTGACCCCCTCCCCCCAAAACCCCCCTCCCCCACCCCCCAGCTCCTGTCCTGATCGGGCAGACACCCAGGTCCTGGCCCCTTGGGGAAAAAAAGAAAAAACTATGCTTGACATCGATGAAGGAAAACCATCTGGTACTCCGTCATCGATGGCAAAACTATTCTACTTCGACCATGATTTATTATTATTTTTATTAAAAGCCATCGATGATTTAAAATCATTGATGGACGATGTTTATTCCTAATCAGTAAAGGAAGCTTCAGTTATAGCAGGTGAGAAGCTGTCTCCTTGTTAATGGCTAGTTAGGCCCTTGATTACTTATATAATTGGAAAGCAAAAAGATGAATGAAGGATACTGAGAGATAAACACACTGAGGGGAAATGGAGAGGGGAAGAAGGACAAGTACAAAGGAGAAGACAGTAAATGTTGCAGAGAAAAGGATACACGATGAATAGATTGGAAATACCAGAACAGGAAAGTATAATGGAAGACTGTAACACAGAATGGAGAAAATCAGAGAGAGTTAGAAAATACTGAGAGGACTTTAGAGGTTCTACTTCCTGTCCACGCGTTATGCATCATTCCTATTCTACAGTGAATTGCAGGTCAATTTGGTTATATAGCCAAATGACCAGCATGTTCAGCGGGTCCTGGTGATGTCACTGAACAATATTGTTTACGATGATGTCAGGTGTGTATGCAAAATATCAGGACTCGCGGCTGATATTCTTAATTATATCAGCCCCTGTCACCTAGTGTGTTTGGGGCTTTTGTCCTCAAGGCACGCCAACAGTATACTGTTCTGCCCCTCTTCTGTGAAGAGGCAGCCTGGTTGCACAGCCAGTGGGAAGATGCAATATGGGCTGGGTGGGGGAGGGGGTTTGACATAATTGTATAATCGTAGCTCCGCCTCCACTATACAATGGCGTAAAACCAGCATTGTTTAGCGGGGGGAGGGGCTATGATGATGTAATTTGCAAACCATGTCATCGGGTCCCCTTGGTCCTTCCACTTGTGTTTGTAAGTATGCAGCAGAGGGTGAGGGAGATTTGGGGGTGTGGGGATCCAAGGGGATGTGGAAGACTTGAGCCCCTTTCTGGAGGCATGGGAGTGCCATCTGATTTCATTAGCCTCCTGGCCATTTCAGGAGGGTAGGCATGTATGACTAGCAGTCCAGGCTTAAGTGATAGCCATGCTTGAGCACAGGTGACTTGATAAGTACCTCAGTTATTTGGATTTAGCCACCTGAACTGTTAAGGTGCCTTGAGGACTGAGATTGGGAATGTCTCTAAAACACAAAACAGAAATAAGACGACTTATAGACCCTCTGACATGACCCCTTCCATCAAGTACAAAGTCCCGGAACTCTTCCTAATTTATGATAGCCCTCATCTACGTTCTCATAAATTGAGTAGCCCAATGTAGGTGCCAGCTATCCTAAATTAGTAGGGAAGTCCAGGAGCAATGCATATTGCGTCTAATGAAAGGGGGTTCATGGTCGAGGGTCTTAATTTACTGTATTTGGGTGCAGAGCTAACTTTTAATAACTCATTTTATTTGAAATAAATATGATCTAGTACATGGGTCCTCAAACTGCGGCCCTCCAGATGTTGTGAAACTACAAATCCCAGCATGCCTTGCCACAGTTTTAACACTCCCTTATAGCAAAACTGTGGCAAGGCATGCTGGGATTTGTAGTTTCACAACATCTGGAGGGCCGCAGTTTGAGGACCCATGATCTAGTAGTAAAAGTAAACATGAAATGTGGTAGTTATTATTTAGAATTTACCACTACAATAAAATGCAAACTATGTATTCAATATGTATTTCTTCCCTTACCTCTTTGGCCTCGGTGCTGATTGGCTGGGCCGGAGGAGCCAATGGCATGACAGCAGCACATCCTGCACTCTTGTTGCGAGCATGACCTTTGCGCAGTGCGCTCTTAGATGGGCTCTGGAGCTGGGGGTGCAGCTCACGGTTTGGGGAAGATGGTGTGGAAGTGATGACCAAGGTTTTCAGAGCTGTGACTTCAGCCTGCAGCATGTCAATCTGCGCAGACAGGTAAAAATCAATTTGGGAGCAACTCTACAGTGGGGCCTGCAAAATAGTTCCACCCAGCGAATGGGCCGTTACCTTCCCATGGGCCTCCCGGAGTTGCTTCTCAGATGCCGTCTGCTTGACGTTAGCATCACGCACCATTTTGTGAGCCTCCTGCAGTGATAGTAAATAGAGATGGACTAGAGATATGAGAGAGACAGTACTTCCCATGTCATGTTGGGACTTTGGCACTCTCTGTTGTTGAACTACACATCCCAGCATGCCCTGCAACAGTTTTCCTGTTTTGCCATGCTAAAACTGTTGCAGGGCATTCTGGGAAGTGTATTTCAACAGCTTGAATGCCAAGGCTCTCCATCACTGCCTTATAGGATATGTCTGATATGGGATGCATTGCGTGAGGCAGGAGGGTTTATGTAGTCATCTGGGGGATGTAAGTAAGGAAGTTGGTAAGGTCTAAGCAGTGGGGGTTTTTACCTATGGGCTGCAGGGCTGCAGCCCCCCCCAGGTAAAATCCGCCACTGTAGTGAAGCCAGATGCAGTCTGTGAGACTGCTCTGGCTTCACTGTGACTGGCAGTGACTTCCTATTGGAAGTCTGACCTGCCAGTCACAAAGGCAGTCCCATTGGGAGGTGTTAACTCCCTCTGGGATGCCATTGTGTGGACTGCCATGCAAAAACGGCAGATGCCCATGTGCAGTACCTATATAGGTACTGCGCACGCATTAATCCCGGTGCCTGTAACTTACATTGTACAGGCGCCGGGACCAAGATTGCTTCTATGGGCTGCTGCCCAAGCAGCCTATAGAAGTTGGCTGCATGTGCGGTACACGCGTGTACTGCGCATGCGCCAGTCTCGGCGCCTGTCAATCATCACTGCACACAGGCGTCGGGACGGGGACGGGAGGCAGCAGCAACTGCGGCGACAGGGTGAGGGGGGTGCCTGAATCGCGGCACCCCCGCTGTGGCCAGAGGCAGCCCCCCTCCCCCAATAAGGTACGAGCCGCCGCTGGGTCTAAGCCAGGTATGTCCAAACTATGGCCCTCCAGCTGTTGTGAAACTGCAAGACCCATCATGCCTTACCACAGTTTTGCTATTAGGGAATGCTAAAATTATGGCAAGGCATGCTGGGATGTGTAGTTTCACAACAGCTGGAGGGCCACAGTTTGGACATGCCTGGTCTAAGCTGTTTCCCAGTAACACAGCTGTGGGAATTTATCAGATAGTTTTATAGGTATGTCCAATGCCATATGTCCAGTTGCATATGGCAGTGACGTACACTCCCCATTTAGGGATGGGGGTTACCAGAAGGGGTAATGTAAGGAGATATGGGGCAAATATATGATACTTAGCACGGCACATGCTGCCCCCAGGATTTAGTACAATTGCCTCTGATTCCCAAAGAAACTCACTGCAGGCTCCCAGCATTGTACAGTGCAGTATAATGTGAATACCGATTCACAGGACCATTGTAATCGCTTTTACACATACGGGAAGTGATATTGTAAATGTACTTATATACATATCTTCTACAAAGCCTCACACATTGTAATAATACGGGGCCAGATGCAGTAAGCTTCAAAAAGAGATAAAGTGGAGAGTGATAAACAACCAACCAATCAGCTCCTGTCTAATATTTTTCAAACACAATCTGTAACATGACAGTTAGGAGCTGATTGGCTGGCTGTTTTATTACTCTCCATTTTATCACTTTTTAAAGCTTGATACATCTGGTCCTTAGAGAGAGAGAAAGAGAGAGAGAAAGAGAGAGAGAGAGATAAAGCACCAACCAGGCGCTCATTTTTCAATCACAGCCTGCGCTACAATTAGGAGCTGATTGGTTGATACTTTTCTCTCTTACTCTATCACTCTCCAAGCTTTGATGAACCCCCCTTAGTTATGCGTGTGGAGGTAAATGTACAGCTGTACCTCAAATAAACTAGCCGTCAGCTCCTCCAGTTCTTGCTCCAGTTGTTCTCTGACCTTCGACAGCTTCTCGCATTCCTCATCTCTCAGCTTTAGCTCCTAGGAGTAGGACAGGGAGATTTGGGATAAGCTTTGCAATGCCACCCATCGCTGACATTATTATATGATATGACGACACCAGCAGGTTTCCTTATGCCGTATGTAGGAGATAGAACATACAACAATATCACATAAGTGCAGCAGACAGTCAAAGTTCTAGAATTACCTAGACTAGAGCATACAGTAGGAGAGGGATGCAGTTAAGATCCCGGCGGTCGGGATCCCGGCGTTCAGAATCCCGACGCCGGAATCCCGACCGCTTCTCCCTCCTGGGGTGTCCACGACACCCCTGGAGGGAGAATAAAATAGCGTGCCGAGCGTAGCGAGGCACCTGGCCCGCTGCGTGGCGAGCGCAGTGAGCCCGCAAGGGGGGGCGATCCACGTCCCCCCCTTGTCGGCATTTCGGCTGTCGGGATTCCGGCGTCGGGATTCTGAACGCCGGGATCCCGACCGCCGGGATTCAATACTGAATCCGTAGGAGAGGGGTCCCTGCATTCTAGAGGGGTTGTGTGTCGGCAGAAAACACAGACATCAGATGTATTTGTGTTGGTGTGTTGGAAATGGTATGTGGTCAATGGGGAGATAATGTCTAGTTCGACAGTTACTATGGCGACCACTAATTGTCGACAGTGACTAGGTCAACACCTTGAAATGGTCAACATGCCCAAGGTGGACATTGGCATTTATGGTCGACAATGTCAACATTTATGGTCGACACGTTCCACATCATTCGATGGTCGTCGACCATTGAATGATGTGGGTGTTCCCCTGCACACTTCGAATGGATGTTTATGTAAAACACTTGTTCGCAGCCAGTGCGAAGGAATGCGCCTTGCGAATGGTGGGCCGGCATACCACCATTCGCAAGGCGGGGTTAAGTTGACTCACAAGGATGCGAATACGCGTCCGAGCGAATCAACCAGAATAATCCCCATAGTGTGTGCCCACCTTTAGATTGATCATTTTACTTCTGGATTTGAGATCTGGCCTTAATACTGTACATGTGCGGTCCTCAGGATGCGCATGTGTGAGCGAATTCTCTAGATTTTTTGAGAAATTTAGCCAATAGGTTACAGTGGATAACATTTTATCTCCCATAGGGGTACATTTATCAAAAATTGTATTGCATCAAAAATTGCATTTCCAATGTGATCTGGGTGCAATTTAGTGCCCAAGATCACATTGAAGGTTGTGATTTTACTGGAGCCATCTATCATCTTATACCTGCAAAGAGGACCATCCCTACAACATGCTCTAAGTGCTGGCTTGCCGACTGCCAGTGCTTAAGAGAATCCCTCTGCCAGCTACATCTGCAATGTATAGCCCTTAGACTATGAGGGCAACTGCCATCTTCAGATAATGGTAGCTACGGGGGCCAATCTCCAGAATGCATTGCCCTTTGTAAATATGGCTGCATTGCATTCCCCCATAGAAAACTGTGGGGGTTGCAGCTGCTGGTGGGAATAGGTGTTTTCATTGGTTATGAAATATTTTATATGTGAAGCAGCTTTTACGTCCACACAATAATGACTTAGAGATCTGTGAATATAAGAGAATTGCAGGGCAATTTTTCTGAAAACCTAATCTATCTGAACTTTCCATGTTTAAGTGAATATGAGCCCCGGCTAAGGTTTTTCTGCCAGATTCAGATCTCAAAATTAGAATTAATTCATTTTTTCCAAACAAACCAAGCACTACAACCACAGAATGGCAGTCACTGTCCCTGAAGTGCTTGGTTTGTTAAACTGTGCACGTCCTTTGTAATAAACAACATAAGTATAGGAGGGCCCAAGGACAATTCCATCTTGCACAATTTTTTTTCCATTATGTGCTGCATTGAGGCGGGAGTTGTGCACTGGTATAGTTTTTTTTATTATTGGCATATATAAATATTTTAATTGGTCATGGATAATATATTACTAATTCAAAAAACATTTTTAAACATAAATAACTGCCATGTGTATGTGCTGCTGCTTTGTCACTTAGTTTAGCCAGCTAGCCTTTGGCCAATATTGGTGAACAATATTGTGAGCTGTGAGGTGGTCAAAATTGACTGAAAATGACAAAAAAAAAAATAATATTGAGGCTTTGGTGCTTCAAGCACACTCTTGTCAGTGTTGAGATACAGACCAGAATAAGCTAGAAGTACCAGAGCAGAAAGTGACACCCCAGGCAGGAAAGAGGAACTGGGGCAGCACGGACAGTGTAATGATTAGCATTACTGCCTCACAGTACTAGGTTTGATTGGGATACGGTCATTTGGTCTACAGCATGATGGTCAACAGTCATTTGGTTGACACCATTAGGTCGACATGGGAAACGGTCGACTGGGGTCTAGGCCGACATGGGAAAATGTCAACATGGTTCTAGGTGGAAAGGTCATTAGTTCTACAGATAGTTAGTTCTAAAGGTCATTAGTTCGACAGTGTCTAGGTCGACCGTCTAAAGGTCGACATGGGGTTTTTCACTGTTTTTTGAGCCGACATGTGCCGACAGGCGGTATTTCATGCCCTACCATCCACTAGGGCATGGTGAAAGAATAAAATATTGTGCCGAGCGTAGCGAGGCACTGCGCCCGACGCATAGCAAGTGCAGCAAGCAATGCGAGGGGATGCAGTGCACTTTAAACTGTGTCCATGTTGACTTTGTTGACATTCAGGTCAAAAAAACAGTGAAAAACCCCATGTCGACCTTTTGATTGCCGACTTAGACATTGTCAAACTAATGACCTGTCGAACTAACGACCTCTCTAACTAATGACCTTTCAACCTAGACCCATATCGACCTTTTCCCATGTCGACCTAATGGTGTCGACCTAATGACTGTCGACCATCATGCTGTAGACTAAATGATCCCAACCCGGTTTGATTCCCACCATGGCCCTATGGGCTATTTTACACACTCCAGCTTCTGCCGGGCGGCGAAAACCCGCACGGCCAGGAAGCCGTGCTGCACACATCAGTTTGGAATGGCAGCTGTCTCTTCCAGTGGCGGGATCCGGCTGTAACCGGACGGCCTGGCCGTGGCCGTCCCATGTGAATGGACACAATAGTGTCCATTCACAACTACTGTGCACGGCACGGCTTCCTAGCCATGCGTGATTTCGCCCAGTGGCGTAACTACATTTTGGGCGCCCCCCCGCCGTTAAAGGGAGGGCGCCCAGCCACTAACCCGCCCCTCCGCCCGCCGCCCCCCCCCCCCGCCTGCCGCTCCCCCAGGTAGCCGTCAATGCAGGTGGGGGGGGGACGCTGCGAGGCGGCTGAGGGGATGGACGCTGCGGGGGACACAGAGGCGGCAATTACTTACAGCTGAGCCGGGCAGGGGGAGCCGGGAGCTGTCACTGTCAGTACGTAAGGAGAAAGAGAGCGCTCAGCAGCCAATCACAGGCTGCCCATTCATTGTATTTGCTTTTTTTTTCTTCTTCAGTACAGACAGCTCCCGGCTCCCCCTGCCTGGCTCAGCTGTAAGTAATTGCCGCAGCTGTGTCCCCCGCAGCGTCCGTCCCCCCAGCCGCCTCGCAGCGTCCCCCCCACCTGCACAGGTAAAGACTGGGGATGGTGCGGCGGGCGGCGGGGTGTAACGTAACTATAGCACTGCAGCCCCCGGCGCCCGCACATGCATAGCGTCCCCCCGCGGTCGCGGGGGCTGCGGTGCTATAGTTACGCCCCTGATTTCGCCGTCCGGCAGGAGCCGGAGCGTGTGAAACCGCCCTAATGCTTGCATGGGTTTCCTCCGGGTATTCCGGTTTCCCCCCACAATAAAGAAATATACTGTTAGGTTAATTGGCTCCCAAATTAAACTAACCCTAGAATGAATGTGTGCTTGCTTGTACATGTGGTAGGGAATATAGATGTGAATGTTCAAATATTCTCTGTAAAGCGCTGCAGAATATGTGTTCACTATATAAATAACTGGTATAAAATTATTAAACTGTGCGAGTTGTGACCGGTGTAAAGCCACATGCACACGATGTGATTCAAGCCATTATCGTCGGGGATATGATCGCTGAGCAAGCGAACACATGAGCAGGCCCCAAACATCGGTCCAATAGCGTATCAACAAGAATCAGGCCCACGGTGTGTTTTAGTTTACTCAACTAACTTACATGTAAGTAATACCAATCCTATGATAGTTGTACATTTACTCTGGCTTGCTTAATATGTATGCGACTCTCCTTCATATGTGGGACCTTTAAGCTAGTGATAGCTGGCAGGGTGGAATTATCTGCACAAGCACACCTCCTTTGTAGCGCCACACCCTGCGCAGGACACAGCGACAGACACCTGATTAGGAGACGTTACTCAGGGCTAAATAACAGAACTATATTTAAATTGCAACTGGAAACTGCTCTGAGACACACACACACACACACACACATATATATATATATCACACAAATTTACCTTCTGAGCCTTCAGAAGCTCCTCTCTTAGGAATTCCGACCCCTTTTCTCTGATTTCCACCGAGGAGCTGCGTAAGCGTGATAGATCGTACGAAGGGGTCTCGGTAGAATGCTCAGTCATGGGTCTCGAAGCTTCAGGTCTGGGGGAAGAAGACCAATCCTCAAATGAAGGAGAGTGGTGGAGCTGGGGACCCCCATCTAACAGAGGGTTCTGCCTGTGGTAAAAATAAAACAAATGTTGGTCTCGAGGGAACTATATCACATAGAAAAGAAAGCTAATATCCCTGTGTCAGGAAGCCGTCCTTTCCTGTCATTCACACAGGGCTGTCACAGGAGCGACAGATCGACATCCTCAATCAATGGGAAATACACATTGCCTAGAAATCTGTGTAACATTCGGCTCAGTCTAATATTACTCTCCTGACTGTACTAGAGTGCCAGCAACATTCTAAGTCCACAACTGTAGTTCCGCTACTATTTACAGTATATCATTAGTAAGTGTACAGTAAGTGTACCTAAATTATGTATATACTATATACTAAGAACCTTCATTTTACTCCATGTTCAAAAACAGAGGTTATTCTAATTGTTCTGATTACCAATGTCCTTAGTGTTTAGAGTGTGCACCTGCATTCGCTTTTTTTGTTCTGGGTGGCACTACAAGTCTCAGCATGGTAGCACCTTATATTTTATTCAGAATTAGGATATGCAATCCAGCCCCCCTCCCCCCCTATATATCCTATATAACTTAATCGTAGAAAACCTGCCAGTTACATTGTTGAGCAACTTTAAGTATGAAGAGGATTAGCAGGGGCTTGCTGGGACTTGTAGTTCCACTACACATGAAGTGCCACATATTCTCTACCCCTAATCCAGTTGTTCCCACACTGGGTACTGCGGCACCCTGGGTTGCCTCAGGTACTTGCAGGGGTGCCACGGGTTGGTGGTCCAGGACTGAATCATTCTTGGGGATCACGGATGGTGTTATGGTTAGCATTACTGCCTCACAGCGCTGAGGGCATGGGTTCGATAACCACCATGGCTCTAACTGTGCGGAGTTTGTATATTCTCCCCGTGTTTGCATGGGTTTACTACAGGTACTCCGGTTCCCTCCCACAATCCAAAAATATACTGGTAGGTTAATTGGTTCCCAACAAAATTAACCCTAGAATGTCTGTCTGTGTGTGTGTGTGCACATGTGGCAGAGAATATAGATTGTAAGCTCCACTATAAAGATATAGATTGTAAACTCCACAGAACCAGGGCCGCTTGCGGGCAATCATAAAACATGTGGAAAAAATGAGGCAAATCCTGGTTACGCCACATACCTGCAGCCGAAGATGACAGGTAAGCACAATTTACTTCATGCTTTAATTTTTGCTGCATTTGTCAATGAGAAACTTTTGGCCTCGGGGAAGGGGGGCCATAATAAAATGATGATACTCTAATGTGCCGTGATTCGAGAAAGTGTGGGACCCACAGCCCTAATCTACACTGACCCAAAGGGCAAAATCCATATGCGTTGATGCAGTGACAAAAGGTGCTACGACAATACACTGAATGGCTTACTCCATCACATTATACAGTCCAGAGCAGTGTCAATTATTAAACTTATTAACACAGTTCTAAGAGCTCGTCCATGGTGAAAATGTCACCATTAAATAAGGAATCTACATGACTGATGTATACGTCTTCTGATATTGATTCAACGTTTATCACATTACATTACAGAGAAGGCCACCCTATATATATTTCTCTACATAGACCCACAATAGTTTGATCTTACCCTGCTCTCCACATTCCACCAGCTGGACACTCTCTCCTCCAGGCTATCTCAGGGAGGGGACATCCAGAAAGGACAGTGAATAGAGGCGAATAGAAGAGGGGGGTGGAAGAGCCAGAAATGCAGCCAAAATAGGCGGATGCTTTCAACAGGGAAAAATAAGTCGGATACAAATGTTGTACCGTAGAGTTTCAGTGCATCCCACACAAGTATGTGTGGCTCTCTCCTGCCTGTCACTTCCTCTCACCCCCCCTTCTCTGCGGCACTGAAAGGAAACACTTCCAGCTGCAGGGAGTGAGAGGACAGGGGAGAGGGCAGGAGTAAGGGGGGGGGGGGGGGGGGACAAATAAATGCCAGGAAATAAAAAGGGGGTTAAAACAACAGTGAAAACAGATGGGCAAAGATGAAAATAAAACATTTCCATATATATGCATTAAGGAATATCTATAAAAATGTGCATTGTGTTTATTGAGCTCAAACACACCTATATAGTTATATATAGATGAATATATCATTATATTTGCTTAATGTTCAGTTAACCGTGCTCCGATACCAATTACACATGGATTTTGTCACATGACCTCCATCTGTTTCCCATTGCAGCAGTGTACACCCCCTACTATGTGACGTGATTATCATGTGACGCACCCAAGGGATGTTTCGCATTTAAGTGAATGTAAAAATCTCCAGTTCCTTTTGTGAAAGCTGCTGGAATAGACAGACTTTCCCTGGAAGCATCCTGCGAGCAGGGAACGCCTCAAACAAAGGCGTAATTACAGATATAATCCGTGTCACGGCTTTGTGGCCCTGCAGCACACGGGGCCCCATGCCGGAGGAAAACATTGGGCCTATTTATTAAACCACATTTGTTATCAGGGAAATTAACAGGAAATATCAAAGATATCTCCTGGGATCAGCGAAGTGCAGCAGTCCCCGTAATTCTTAGTGGGGACTGCAATCTCCACCAATCTATTATGCTTTTAATGATAAATTGCCCACTTCATTAATCTGTTATAGTTGCAAATAGAGGCAATAACAGATATTAATATATGGGGCAATAAGACAAACTTTAATAAATAAATCCCATCAACTTCTTAAAGCATTTGCTCATGAATCCAATGCAGATGAGTTGCATGTTGTATAGAAGAGCTACAGTTATTATTCATTAGATTACCCATATGGCCAAGATGGATTCGATTGACAGGGTCAAAAGGTCAATGGGGTCAAAAGGTCAATTTTTAATGGTTTTTGGATGTCATTATCTATGTTTCATATTTGACCACAATTATTGAAAAAGTATACCCTCGTAGGCTTGCGCGTAAAAAAAAGTATGTGACAACTACAAAAAAGACTTGAAGACCATTGCCTTTTGAATCTGTCGGCCTTTTCTACCTGTCGACCTTAAGCACTGCCTACCTTTTACCTGTTTTACCTGACCATGTCGTCCTCTTTAGCTTGTCGACATGATGCATGTTGACCAAATGGTGCTGACCTATTGACTGACTATCTAGACACTATTTATATATCGGAATCCACTTATCTGCATAGACATTTATACCCAGACTGATATGGAGTAGAACTTTCAGCCTGGAGGGCAAACACAAGCTAGTTGTGCAATTGCAATTCAAATATGGGTGTGGCAAATCCCTGTAGGCGTGGTTTATCTATTCTTTGATAAAGCTACAGCCAGTAGTGAAACGCGTTAGGTGTTTCCCACCCCAGGATTTGGATTTGGACTCTTTACAACTGCCATACCACCTTCCTTCAATTGGATCACTGCTCCGACTTTGTAATTTTTATGGGACTTATTGTGACTCCCTTCCAACTCCCACCACTTGGATATCCCTTGGTGAGAACTCCCAGGTGAATTCTTCCACCTAAAATACTCTCCCAGGAAGACTTTACATCACCAATTGTACTGCCCCACTACCTCTCCTCTAGCAGTTGGGGTCTCAAACTCCCTGATTCCATCATAGACTCCTCCAGCGACACGAATCCTGTGTTGTTCCAAATAAAGTCATCCGAGCAAAGTTGGGGTCCTAAGACATCTTGATCCCCCCCACAGATTCCTCCAGCAGCAATATTTCAAGACACCGTATATATAGAGACCTGTGTTGTTCCACATTTTTGTCTCCATGGAAGAAGGGATCTGAGTTTTGCTTTTCTCTAGTGCTGTTGCCTCCATCTGTCACCAACAGAGCTCTAGAAGGTAGACAGTGGATGACAGGGCCGGGGGGCAGAGTGCCATGTGTCCCCCGGGCCGCTTTACCAGTTACTGCTGCGGGCCGCACTGGATCCGGCGCAGTGTTCACCTCCTCCAGGCCTCCTCCTCTCAACTGAGCTGGCCGTGGCTAGAGGAAAATGGCCGCCGGCCCCCTGCACTGAGGACATTTCCTCACAGACTGCGCATGCGCGATTCTTGAAGTCCTGGAGGCAGGACTAGCATGCGCGACGTCTTGACGTTGACGTAAAAAATCTCGTCCAGTTATTTAAATGCCTGCCACCGCGGAGAGCGCCGGGAGCATGAGCGACGGCAGTGGAAGCGGTGCGGCTGCTAGATAATCAGGAGGAGGCGGCGGCGGCAGCGGCGTGACCAGGAGCGGCAGTAAATATATTGTAATGTAAACTGTCCCCCACCGCTAAAGTGTGCATCATCAGGGCCGCCAGCGCTACCCGCTCAGCAAGGTATGCAGAGCAGGGAGGCGCCCGCTCTGCTACCTTAATGCGGTGCGCTATCAGTGCTGGCTGCCACAACCTGTCAAACTATTTTACAGGCAGCAGCGGCACTGGCATGAATAAGAGAGGGGCCTGCGTACCCCTCGCTGACTGCCTGGCCTGTAATAAAGGGACAGTGTGCATTCAACAGGAGGCACAGCTTAAGCAGGATCTCAGGCAAGGGACAGGGGGATCTATTCATAGCATAATCGGCATATAAAGTTCTTCTCAGTAACCCCACACATTTATTTACTCTATTAATGCTTTTATTTATATTAGACACACATTTATTTACCATCAGTGTCCCTGCCCTTACCCTCCCTCTCCGCGTCTCTGCCTTCACCCTCTCTCTCTATCTCCGCCCTCAGTGTCTCTAACCTCACCCTCCCTCTGACTCCCACCGCCCCTTCAGCATCTCTTCACCCTCCCTCTAACCCCCCCCTCAGCACCCCTAAGTCACCCTCCCTCTAACCCCCCCCCTCAGCACCCCTGTCACCCTCCCTCTGACTCCCACCGCCCCTTCAGCATCTCTTCACCCTCCCTCTAACACTCCCCTCAGCACCCCTAAGTCACCCTCCCTCTAACCCCCCCCCCCTCAGCACCCCTAAGTCACCCTCCCTCTAACCCCCCCCCTCAGCACCCCTAAGTCACCCTCCCTCTAACACTCCCCTCAGTACCCCTAAGTCACCCTCCCTCTAAAGCTTGGCATTCACTACTGTGATTTCTTGCAGCAGAGTATGCTGCCGTCCGGGACCTTCCCGAGCGGAAGGGTCACTTGATCCATCTCATGCGGTCCTAAACTTGTGACGGATTGCATGTGACCCCTGTTCCCCGCTCAGCCCATCACTGGGAAGTTGGAGCTGCATGCTGGGACCGCGCGTCGGACCTGAGGGAACATCACACTGACCCGATTTGGGTCGATTTCTTGGCCCATGCCGTTGGGAATGGGTAAAATCGTCCCAAATCTCCCCTCTTAGTGTCTCTGCCCTTGCCTTTCTTCTAACTCCCCGTTAGCATTCCTGCCCTCACCCTTCCTCTAACTTCCACAGCATCCCTGCCCACCCCTCTAACCTCCTCAGTGTCCCTGACCTTGCCCTCTTTTAAACTCTAGTCGTGCTGGAATGCTGCTCTTTACCTACTGGATATATACTTGCATGAGCTGGGCCCTGCTTTTGTTGCTGGAGATCAGAGTGTCTAAAGCAGGTATGAATCCAATAGGTATAAAGTGGCACTTCCGCAAACTTAAGGCCCCCATACACTGGGATAATTCACCTGCTAAAGAGCCTAAACTGCATGTGAATGACAGCATTACACGCGCATTGCCCCGGAGCCTGCAAGTCAATCTCTTGGATTGCTTCTATGCCGGGCAGGATTGCTGGGATTGCATACCATATAATTCATGTGATCCTGCTGCCCAGGAAGGTCCCAGGCAGCTCAAGGGGTATCGCCGGTGACTTCTCCGATGGGAGAAGTCACTGTAGTGTTTGCCAATATGAATCCTATCCCCTATTTGCCATCGCAAACATGCAGGAACATGGGCTTCAAAAAGAGCCAATCCCTGCAATGTGCTGTAGCAGCTGCCTGGTGGTCTGTGCAATGTGCGCTATCAGTATATACAGTATATATGGCTGAATACTTTACGTAACAGCACCCTATCTATGAATACTGTAAGTGCAGCACCAGCTGCTGTTTAATTGTTGCTGCATACTAGGGCGGAAGGCAGAACGGCAGCGGTGGTGGTGGGCCACTTGCTTATGTTGCCCCCCAGGCTGAAAGTTGCCAGCCAGCCCCTGCAGCTGACCTGCGGGTCTGTAATTACTTGGAGCAGCCAGAGAGGTGAGAGGTGCAGGGAGATGTCCCGTTTAGGCTCCCCAGACAAATGGCATAAATCCCAGCAGAGGTGACTTCTCCATACCTCCCAACTTTTGAAGCTCTGCAGGCGGGACGATGCTCCTGTGCGCCGGAGGCGTGGCTAAATTTTCGGGGTGTGGCCTAATTTGGGGGCGTGGCCTATACTTGCGGCTCTCCCACGAGGCCACGCCCCCATTTTGCCGCTATGGGGGCATGACCCAGAGGCTCTGTGAGCCTCAAGCCATGCCCCCAGTCCCCTGGCTGCGGGAATAGACGCTGTGCGCATGCGCACAGCGTTTATTCCCCGCTGCTTAGCAGCTGACAGGGGGGACTCCCAACAGCCCCCCCCACACCGCGGGACACTGCCGCCCGCGGGTGGGACATCGGGACAGGCCCTGACAATCGGGACTGTCCCGATAAAATCGGGACTGTTGGGAGGTATGCTTCTCCAGCCGCCATTCTGCTTCCCTCCAGCGCAGGCCGGCTTCTTACATAATTACTACAAGGGGTAGGGGTGGGCCCTGTATTGGGATAAAGATCATCTGTGATATAGCGCTTGGTATAATTTATGCCGCCCATACATGGTGCAATGTGCACCATGTGTTTTGAAATCAATACAAAGCGACATACATTTTGGACTTTAAGATGTGACGTGTGTGGGAGTTCCGTGTATGGACAACTTAAGACAATGGGCCAGATGCACTAAGCTTCAAAAGTGATAAAATGCAGAGTGATAAACAGCCAGCCAATCAGCTCCTACCTGTCATGTCACACACTGTGTTTGAAAAATGTCAGGTAGGAGCTGATTGGCTGGTTGTTTATCACTCTCCATTTTATCATTTTTGAAGCTTAGTGCATCTGGCACTTTGTGGGCCCACATGAGGAGGGGGTTAGATGCATACATGGGGAGGGAGGTCAGGGGAACATGTTGGGAGGGTGGGGGGCAGAGGAACACATGGGTAGGGGAGTCAGCAATCAGTGATCTCTGGCTTCCTTCTACTGCCCCCCCCCCCATCTGCGGGACACTGTGGCCCATGGGAGGGATAGCGGGACAGTCAATTGTTTGATATGGGGATATGGTGAAATTAGAGTGGTGGGCAGAGTTTAGCCAAGCTGCTTGTTTACAGCATTACCATGGAGCCACGGCGGCCCAGGGTGACATCAGTTCCGGGTGACAAGGAACACATGACCGGAAGTCGGGGAAGTCCTGGACAGCCAGACTACAATATGCACACTGGGGTACAGTAAGGAGGGGAGGGGGTAAGTAATTACCCTGTATATGTTTGGTATTTAATGTGCTCACTGCATACCTCCCAACTGTCACGATTCCGTCGGGACAGTCCCGATTTTCGGGTCCTGTCCCGACGTCCCACCCGCGGCAGGCATTGTCCCGCTGCGGGGGGTGGCAGTTGGGAGACCCCCCAATCTAGTAGAATAGACGCTGTGCGCATGCGCACAGCGTCTATTCTCGTATGAAAATGAGGTCGCGGCTAATTAGCATAAGCCGCGCCCTCATTTGCATACGCCCCGCCCCCTTTTCGGACGTTGGGAGGTATGTCACTGTGTGACATGCATTTGATAGTCCTGAGGAAGTGGATGCGATCCACAAAATGAATCCCGGGATTGAAAAAATGGCTCGGGATTGGCATTGTATATATAATGCAGTTCATGGCAGGGCAGCCAAGGGAGTACTGCACTGAACATAGAGGCAGAGCCTACTGAACTTGCCTTTACAGCCTCGGTCAGTGTCTACCCTGGATTTCAGTTGCCCCATCAGGCTGGCAAGGAACTAAGCTGTGGCCGGGTGATGTGCTGAGGGGGGCGGGGCCACATGTGATGGACAGCTCCTGCTGAGAATGTCTTCGTCGTCTGACCGCCCATTTCAAATGCGGTGCCATTTCATTAGCCAATGAGAGCTCACGGCCCAGGGGCCAATCAGAGTGGCTGCCAGGCCGCGAGCTCTGATTGGGCTCACGAGCCAGCACTGTATTTGAAAGGGCCCTGCTGCCGCCGGAGCTAAACGCAGCAGCGGAAGGGGATCCCTGCTGTGTGTGTGCTCTCACCAAGTGGAGCGAGCAGCCACCGAGCACATTGCGCACAGCCGGCCTGGGGCTCCTTAGCCTGTGCACCCAGCGCCCCACAGACCCCATTGGCTCCTCCAAGCCGCCTCGGGTTCTGCGGCCCCATAGTTATGCTACTGGGATTGAGCCAAAATTCACATAATGCCACACGGATTGAGCCAAATTTCACATAATGCCACACGGATTGAGCCAAATTTCACATAATGCCACACGGATTGAGCCTAAATTCACATAATGCCATACAGATTGAGCCAAAATTAACATAATGCTACATGGATAGAGCCAAAATTAAAAAAATGTTTCACAAACAGGGACATTGCGCGCCAGAGGCGCGCATTAAAAAATGTCACCATAATGCCCCTTACATGTTAAGCCACACACCATAATGTCCATTACGTGTTATGCCAAACACCATAATACCTATTAAAAATTATGCTACATAAGTGCTGCTTACCTACATGCTCATTGCCAAGGGTTTCATGCTCATTATCCAAGGGTTTCATGCTCATTGGCAGGGGTTCCATGCGCTTGCCATGTAAGATTACATGCTCATTTCCAAGGGGGATTATATGCTCGCGTAACTGGAGCACAGCCACTGTCGGGCAGAAGTAACAGCCATTGACAGCCGGGCAGAAAGCGGGAGGCTGCCTGGCTGTATTCAGAGCACTGCAGGTCCTGACTATATGAAATAATACCCCTTTCACACCAGAAAATGCAGGGACTTCCCTGGGAATAAGGTCCCAGGATCATGCACGGACATTCCCAGGTTGGCCCCTTTTACAACAGCCTTATCCCTGTATTTTCTGGTGTGAGGGGGAGAGAAAGCCCCCCCTTTAACCAGCTATATCGTATAACCTACTATATCTTCGGAATCAAATGACCCATTTACCACTATCATATTGAAGAACTTTTGAGTGGACTTCTAATGATTTTTAGTTCCAAAGAAATCTGCCCTCAAAGAACATGAACAGCCATAAAATTACATTTCAGAAATATGAAAATCAGTTTACCCACAATAGCTCCGGAACCAATTGACCCATATGGACCAGCCTGGTATTAGATTGAAGGCCCAGCGATTTGGGTTAGAATGAGATCAACCATGAGCTTCTGTGATGCCAGCGGTATCTCCAGTTCCCAGAGGGCTAGCGACGCGGGGCTATGAGATAATGAGATATGTCAGAAATGACAGAGGGGGGCCCAGGTAAACCCCCCCCCCACCCTGAACCTGCCCATGTATGACATTGCCCCTATACAGTATGTTCATTTTCAATTTTAAGGTCACTCTAAATCAAATCAGTTTTGTGCTGGCTTCTGCTCAGCTCTCTGCTTCCCCCATGTGGTAATGGCTGTCTATTACATTATATTTTATAGTTATTTATTTACAGTTTCTTATATAGTGCAGCAGATTTTGTTGCGCTTTACAATTGTAGACAGTGATAAAAACAAACTGGGTAACAACAGATAGACTTAAAGCCCTGCTGCAAGCATACAATCTATAGGGATAGATACAATCTATTTTATATGTTTCCTTTAGATGACTATGGGCCTTATTCTGCTTGGTACGGTGGGACCGTATACGGGCGGATCGGGGTTTTTTTCATCTGCGCATGCGTAGCTTTCCCAATGCGCAGGTGCAGCAACCGCACACCGCTCACGGACAGGTCTCTCCGTGCGAAAAAACCTGTCTGCAAGAGTACGGTCATTGTGGGCGGCATGTGGGCGTTTTTATGGGAGCGGCCGGAATAATGAGGAAAACTGGGCGTAAACATGGGCGTACACGGGGGTGTGCACACAAAATGTACGGTGCCACAACCGCCTCGATCGGCGAACGCACCGTGCATTTTGGACCAAAAACAGGCGGACACCAAAGATAGCTCCAGTTCACCCCTAGAGATACCGTATGAGAGCGGAGGCCTGGGTCTGCTAATTAACGCTGATTACCACACCTGAATGTAATAAGCAATGCTGCAGCCTATTAAGTGAAACCATGATTTCACTACCTGCAAGCCACAAACAGCCCTCAAACACATTGGAAGCTTATCTTTCTACACTTTTCTACATGTAAAGGTTGGTTTAATTTGAGGTAAGATTCATTCTAAGACCTGCTTATATATGTCAAGGTAGTTATTTTATAACCATCTACACCCACTCAGAAAGTGTTTTGGTATACTTTAAAAAGCAGGACACTTAATTCACAGAAGTCGACATGTGTCAACTTTTTCACTGTTACACAAACATAACAGTTTTTATATGGAAAAAGACACATAAACCACATCTAAGAGCAACAAGGATGTTTTTGCACTCAATTTCTACTTGCACTGTGACGTACGCTCAGATATACGGAAGTTGTCAGTGTAAAAACGGACAACATCCGTCCGTACACGGTGGCGTATGCTCTGATGTACGCCAGGTATCGGTGGCTAAGAAGGAGATCCGTCCGTACACGGTGGCATACGCCATTGTCGGTGTTTGTGACCGTCCGTGTGCGGCTGTTTTGTGGGCGGACTTTCGCTCACCGTGAGCGTATGGGAAACGTACGGTGAAACGGACCGTACGTACGTTTCACCGACCTAACCAGAATAAGGCCTTATGCAGTCCAAATGTTTTTGTGTTTTTTTTTTTGCAATTCACACAGTCTGGTTTAAATATTAAAATGAATTGTAATTTTTTAAATTCAAAAATGGTCTACAATGAATGTTGAACAATGTTAATGTTCTTATCACCATTGGATCTGCTACTAGCGCTAGGGCTGTTGAGCCTGACTAGACATTGGACTTGAAAGGGTTAAAAAAAATAGCCACAAAAGAATCCACTACAGAAAAACTCAAATCCCATTCTTCTCCACTACAAACAGCTGAACGCACTTCCTACATTCTCCGCTCCTGTTAAAGGTGGTTCTTATACAAGGTAAAAAATAAAAGGCAGCTCACAGGGGCTTTGATTCCGAGTCGCACTCAGTAGCATGCACAGCTGTATTTCCACTGCTAATGACTTAGCCGTCATCTTGTGCATGGAGACTCCCACTGCCAGCATCTCACCTTTGACATTCACGCACATAAGTAAGAAACATTAGGCACATCAGTTGATCTCCAGCACTGGGGTTGCCAATCCTGCGGCATTTTTTTGATCCTGGTATTTGGGATTGAATACTCAATAGCAGGATTCCCGGGATACCCAGGATTGAGCCACCCTACTATATATAAGGAAACATCCACCCCGCATGTTTATCTTATAAGGGCTGGCTGGTGATCGGTGCGGCAGTGGAGAGATGCGGCGGGTGGTGGCAGATGGAGAGGTGAGGCGGGCATTGTGGTGGTCGGTACGGCGGGTGGTGTGGATCCGGTGGTCGGTGGAGAGGAACAGAGCTGTGGAGGGCTGGGCAGCGTGACCTCTGACATCACACTGCGCAGCCGGGCAGCTTCTGAGTGGGTGCTCAGAAGCTGCCCAGCATTAGATTGTGAATGTGCGGGCTAATCCCAAAATTGGAGCTTCCAACTGAAAATCCCAGTGATTTTAGGGCCAAATCCCACGACCCCAATCCCATTTCCATCCTAATCAGCACAAAGAGAAGAGAGAGAAAAAATTTGTCTTGGTGTGGAAGAAAATGAGTCCTAAAATCTAACTTTTAATTGTTTTAATTGTAAAACAAGAGAAATATAAAAAAAACCATATAAAGCATACAGATGGGGGAGGTACTTATAAAAATGCACGTGCGAGCGTGCCGCGTGTGATGAAATTAATTTTAATTATGTTATTCGTCAAGTGTGAAGCCAGCCTCCTATATACAAAAAATGACCAGTCAAGGTATAGCTTAATTTCTGCAGTTTAACTGCTAGGTATTTGTGTCAATTTGTAACAGGGAAGAAATGTGTTACCATTAGTACAGGATGTTACTTTGTATCTTTCATCAAGTGAGTGAAAGTGCGTGTTTTACAAGCCCCTCTGAGAAACTCTAGTCCTTATATTCCTCTTAGCTGAATTTGCATAAGAGGGAACTGAGACCTTATTGCGTATTCTATCAATCACAGTATCACACACACTCGGCACATGGGCTCAACTTTATCTCGGTGAGCCCTCTTTTTTATACATAGGTCAAAGTTCAATACTGATTATACTTGCTGCAAGAGCTAATAGTATCCCGCAGCAAGTGAGTGGATGATACAAATATATCAGCAGTAATGGTGGTTATATGCAATATTAGTATATTTCTCAGGGTGTTAATGTATATATTTCCTGCGGTTAGGGCTGAGCTCAGGGAGTATCAGGGAATGCTGATTTGTAATTTATTGATAGCTGACAAATCGTCTTAACATATTGGAACAGATATATCTCCTAGTCAGCGTCCCTGATTACTGTATCTAGCAGTGAAACTGCAGAAATTAAGCTATACCTTGACTGGTAATTTTTTGTATATAGGAGGCTGGCTTCACACTTGTCGAATAACATAATTAAAATTAATTTCAGTACACGCGGCACGCTCGCACGTGCATTTTTATAAGTACCTCCCCCATCTGTATGTTTTATATGGGTTATTTTTTTATATTTCGCTTGTTTTACAATTTAAAGTTAGATTTTAACTCATTTTCTTCCACTGGTGAACCACACCAAGACAAATCCTTTTTTCTCTGTTCTCTGTGAATTATTCTATTTGTCAGTGGTAGCACACCCCTTAATTATACAAGCTACAGGGCTGTTATAACTAGGGACAGGGGGTCACTCTTGTATCTATCCAAACAAGTGTAAGATACACGGTCTTGGGCAATTGTACCCAAACCCCCCTTTGAATCCTAATAAGCACCCTATGCTGTCTCAATCCGAATGGTCCTCCTAAGAAGTGCTTGACTATTCAATGCTGAGAAAATGGTCTGGACATGTCTGCATATTTTTAGCAGAGGTTTGGCAGTTTATCGCAGATGCATCAAGATGCGGTGGGTATCCTTTGCATTTCCCCGCTGAGATCCAATCAGATCCCATCAGCACCACTGCAGCATGTGGGCCACTAGAGAAATGTGCAGAAGAGCTCCCAAGCCAGGTCCTAAACCCCGGAAATCTTTATATCTTACCGGGGGAGCCGCCCTTTGCAATATTTTTGCAAGCACACCACATTAATAAATGCCATTATGCAAAGAGTGTTGGGATTCGCAATGCGTTGTCATACATCTTACCCTTAGGGGGGTATTCAATCTTTGTTGACCTCCCGCAGCCATCTCCCGACGGGGGAGATGGCTGCGGGGCCCTATTCAATGCTGTCTTCCCCGACAGCATTGAACAGGGTTTCTCCGCAGAACGAGCCTGACATCACAAGCTGTTGGGCTCGTTCTGCCGAGAAAAGCCGGAAATAGGCGAGCTCCCAGCCGGAGCTCGTCTATTTCCATCATCAACTCGTGGCCACGCCCCCTTCTCACCGCTCGGCGGCCGGGACATTGAATCCCGACTGCCGAGCTCCAGGCGAGCTGACCGAGAACGGGACAGGGGCACGGCTGTCGCGCTAGCTCGACAGCCGTGCCCCTGACATTGAATACCCCCATAGAGTTAAAGTTTAAACAGTAAATGAAGGGGTATTTATTAAGTATTAAATGAGAAAGGTGCTGTTTCAAGGGTGATTCAGGTTGGTTTGCTAAAGCAAACTGCTTCTTTAAAGGACAAAACAATGGCCCTTATTCTGGTCGGTGCGGATATATCCGCGTGCGTTCGGGCCGCCGATGTTTTGTGTCTGCGCATGTGCAGAGGCGTCTCTGCGCATGTGCGAGCGGGGCGTACGGCCAAATCCCGCATGATATGTGAACACTCCGAACAGGGGGTGGAGAGGGGCGTGAAGGGCTATTTGGGCTCATTACCATATGCATACGCCCCGCGTTTCATGGGCGTTCCCATGCAAATGCTGGGCGTACGTATGGTAATGCGGCCGTGACGCACGTGTAGGGGGCGGACATATGACATCGCCGGATGTCAGCTGCCCGCCCAGATCCCTGCTTTTGCACGGAAAAATGTCCGTGTGGTCTGAGGTTGCGGGAGCTGGTGGAGCACTCGGTCCTGCATTCGATGGTCTGCGACCATCGAATGATGGGGGAGGTTCCCTTAGATGGAGGAGGCGTATTCCGTGTAAAATACACGTGCGGTCCGTTCGGCCAGCTTCTTACCGCGTACGGACGGAGTTAGCGATCCGTATGGAAGGCGGGGTTTCGCACGCACGGTCCTGGCCGCATAATCGGATCCGGCCGCACCGACCAGAATAAGGGCCAATGTGCACTGCAGGTGGGGCTGATGTAACATGTGCAGAGAGAGTTACATTTGGGCGTTATTTTGTTTCTGTGCAGGGTAAAAAAAAAAATATTTCAGTCTGAACAGACCCCACCCAAATGTAACTCTCTCTGCACATGTAACTCGCTCTTCGCATGTAACATCTGCCCCACCTGCAGTGATGACCCCAGATGAACTGCGTTTGATGTAGCAAAGTCTTTTTCTGTAATCCATGCCTGTCAGCATTTGGAAATAGCTTCTAAAATCATTCTGCTATTTGGCAGGTAAAACTATACATATTAGGTTTGGAACACTGTACACACATTGGGACTACCTCTGCCCAAAATGCATTATCCACTTGACATTATAATAATTATATTACACTCTGTGCCCGATTCAGAGATTTTTGCACTACGTAGAGAAACATGCGTAGAGACAGGCATGAAAACAGATGCCCATCGGAGCATCGGAACTCATCCGCTATTGCGTACATATTTGCAGCTTTATCGATGTCACATGCATAAGAGAATTGTCTGTTCCTTCCCTCCCTGAGGTTCTGCTAAGGTTCCGGAGCATGAACAGAGCTACAGGAGTGGTGTGGTGAGACCCCCTGCAGCAGATCCATACTTAACACTGGCTAGTGATGATAAGCTTTATATGTTTTAAAAATGTGTGAGCACAATGTATGAATAAATGCACTACCTTTTTTTCTTTTTTAGAGATATCAACTAACACTGTTTTCAGACCGCATATGCCATGTTGCACCCGGGATTAGGACACGGGTCCCATCCCCAGAGCGACACGGCATATGCCATATGAAAGCTCCGTCACTGACCCGGTTTATTGCCGGGTCGTGACGTCACACGGGGCGGAGCTGAGCGGCGGCACGTCACCGGGGGCTTGGGAGGAGGCAGCACTTGGAGCTGACAGCGCTGCCTCCTCTATACTGTGTACGGACCTGGGTCTCTCGACCCAGGCACCTGTTAACACTGCACTTGACACAGGTAAGAGCCGTGTTCAACCCTGGTCATTACCAGGGTTGAACTCCCATGTTGAACGCGACCCGTGTTGAGGCCGCAAGGACACGGCAATAACCTGGGTCTAGAGTGCGGTCTGAAAGCGGTATAAGTGTTTTCTTTTAACCCTCCATAAGAAATCACATACTGTAGGAGAAGACCTTTTAAGGATATATAAGGATTAATATATATATGGATTAAGTATATATACTTCATCAAAGTCTGAGGTTTTTTTTTTATCGATTCTAAACTCTTAACAATCCTGCTGAAAACACTGGCTGCCTTTTCTTTCTTGTTAAAACGTTTGGTGGAATTTTTTTCACCAGTGTGAGCTACTAAGGTATCTAGCGCAACATGTATAAAAACTTTCTACTGAATGTTGACATAGTCGACATGGACAACGTCTAGGTATAGTCGACATGGACAACGTCTAGGTGTACTGTGTCCCACTGCACTCACTATGCTTTGGGCACGGTGCCTCACTGCGCTCAGAACACTATTAGATTCTCCCACCATGCCATAGTGGATGGAAGGGAATGAAATACCACCAGTCAGTACAACTCATGTCGACCTAATGCGACCCTGTCAACCTTAGCCATGTCGACCTATTCCAGGTGTAAATCTAAGCCCTGTCTACCTTCATAGCGTCAACTTAGTGACCATATTTTATTTATTTATTAACAGTTTCTTATATAGCGCACACATATTCCGCAGCGCTGTACAGAGAATATTTGTACATTCACATCAGTCCCTGCCCCAGTGGAGCTTACAATCTATATTCCCTACCACATGTACACGCACTCATTCTATGGTTAACTTGTTGGGATCCAATTAACCTACCAGTATATTTTTGGATTGTGGGAGGAAACCGGAGCACCCGGAGGAAACTCACACAAGCACGGGGAGAATATACAAACTCCGCACAGTTAGAGCCATGGTGGTAATTGAACCCATGACCTCAGTGCTGTGAGGCAGTAATGCTAACCATTACACCATCCGTACTGCCCTGAGGGTTGCCTACCCTCCCGGAATGGCCGTCAGGCTCCCGTAAATCGGGTCCCCCGTCCGGCCCCCAAAAAAATTGGGAAACCCTCCCGGATACTGCCGATACCCCACAATCTCCCTGGCCACAGCGGTAAATTACAGCGATTCGCACCTTGTTGGGGGCAGAGCTAAATATGCAAATCACCTCAAAGACCCATGAATTGCGGGATTTCCAGTACTGGGGGCGGGGCTTGATTACCCAGAGAGGAGCTGCTGACAGTCTTCTCTCTGGGCTTCTCACGGAGA
The DNA here is from genome assembly GCF_055691185.1 of Crinia signifera. Classification (NCBI taxonomy): domain Eukaryota; kingdom Metazoa; phylum Chordata; class Amphibia; order Anura; family Myobatrachidae; genus Crinia; species Crinia signifera. Next base: position 90,956,010 of record NC_139227.1, read on the forward strand.
GGAGATTTTAAAAGTAGGCAAACCTGCCCTATGCCCTTTAGCTAGGAGTTGCAGAAGAACACTTAATATTTTAAAAATGTAAAAATAAAGTATCAATATTGACTACATAAAAACAAGGGTTTGGCTAATAAACCAAGGTTGAACTAGATGGACACAAGTCTTTTTTTCAGCCTTAACTACTATGTAACTATGTAACAGTATTTCTCTTTCAATGGTCCTGGTGACACAGCTCAACACTGGGATGTAGGAGGGTCCGAAGGAGCCAGGCACCTATCCTAAAGCTTTAGAGGGTAGGCTCCTCCCCTACTGCATCCCTGGACTCTTCAGTTCATGTTAGGTGCCCACTGGAGTGGGTGCTATTCTAAAGGGCTGCGGGAGCAGCCGAAGAAATAGAGTAGTTAGGGAATTTTTTATTGTTTTATTAATTTTCACCCTAGCTAGGTAGGCACAGTGTGAGGATTCTCATAGTGAATCCTCACACTGCTAGCGCAGCAGGAGCTGACAGAATCGCGTCCTGTCAGCTCACTGTGCACAGGGGAGACGCTGTCTGGCCTCCCTGTGCAGCGCTTTCAGTCTCTATTAAGAGGCTGCCTGGGCTCCGGAGTATCCTGAAACCGGCTCCACGTTTAGGTGGGGATCATGGGGGACAGGCGCTCCGTGATGGCGGCGGCCATTTTATGCGGAGCTTACACGCTGAGCTCCTATATGAGAGGACAGCAGCGTTGTGACAGGCATGTTCCAAGTGGTCCCCAGTCGAGGGGGAGACACTGGAACTAGGAAATCCTACCTAAGGAGCGGCTGACTGGGGGTGGTTGGCGCCAAAAGTCACGGACCCCGCAGCAGCAGGGACTTTTGGTCTCTTCCTTCACTCTGACTTTGGCGCCTTTCAGAACGCTTGCAGCGGAGCTGAGCTGGCTTACTGATCCTGGCAGAGTGACTTGGATTTCCTGGGCATCGTTTCCCCGCAGTTGAAACCAACAGACAGCTAAGTGATTGGGTGCATTGACTCTGTATAAACGCTTGTACATTGTTTGCACTGTGTATATTGATATATATATTTCACTTGCATCATGTCTGAGCATCAGGCTGTGGTTTTGGGGGAGGGAGCCCTTAGTGCACTGAGCACGTGCAATGTTTGCACACAAAAGTTTGTCCCTGAGCAGATGGCCAAGGGGGGCTTATGTATTACTTGCGCTGATGTGAGACCCATGGGCAGTGAACCCCATAGGGCAGAGCAGAGTGAACCTGCGTGGGCCAGTGCCCTAGGCAGGTCAGTAAACGCTTTGGTGCAGCTTCTGGACAGGCAGAGTGATGTGTTGGTAGAATCACAGAGACCTATGCCATCATCTCAGCAGTCTTCTGGCTCCTTGCCTCTTACCCAGGCAGATCCTGCTCTTATTCAGGTGATGCAGGATACTGCTAAGGGGATCAACAGGTTTAGTGAAATACTGGACAAAATGGATGTTGATGTTGCAGGGACCCCAAAAGGTCTTATGCTATGCCTACTGTGGTAGATGAGGAGGAGGGAGCGTATTCTGATATCCTCTGGGATCAGGGTGATGATTTTGAAGAGACCTCTTCTGCTGGTATAGAGGATCTTATTGTAGCTGTGAAACAGGCTTTAAAACTGTCTGTGGAGGATAAGACTCCTGTTAAAGGTGTTTTTAAGCGACAGCGGAAGGAGGCTGTTACTTTTCCTTCAGATGAGGGGTTACAGGAATTGTTGGAAGGGGCTTGGAAAACTCCTGATAAGAGGCTACAAATGCCTAAGAGATTCCTTAGTCTGTACCCCATGCCAGAGTCTCATGCGGAGCTCTGGGAAAAGGTGCCAGTTGTGGATGCTTCAGTGGCACGTTTGTCCAAGGCTACTGTATTGCCAGTACAGGGCGGTGCAGCTTTTAAAGATTCTGTGGATAAAAAGCTGGAGGGTAACCTCAAGGCTATTTTTGAAGGGGTGGGATTCACTCTACGCCCCCTTAATGCTTCAGCCTGGGTCTCTAAGGCCATGATTGAGTGGGCTGGTGAATTATGCACCATGCTGCAGGCTGACCCTGGTGCATTGCTGCTAGCAGAGAAAATTAAGGCAGCTGCAGAGTATGTGGTGGAAGCAGAGGAGGAAGCTCTTAAAATGGCGACCAGAGTGTCCACAGTCTCTATTAATGCCAGGAGAGTGCTCTGGCTTAAGGCCTGGGAAGCGGACAATGAGTCCAAAAAGGCCCTAGAAACTTTAGCTTTCAAGGGGAAGTTACTATTTGGATCTGAATTAGAGGAAATTATTAAACAGGCCACGGGCGGCAAAAGTACATTTCTGCCGGCTCCCTCGGCTAAGCAGACTTCCAGATTCTCTGCTTTTAGGCCGTCCTTTCGGCCCTCTCCTAGAGGTGGTGCGTCCTTTCGAGGACAGTCTTTCAGGGGAAAGTTTCAGTCCTCTAGGGGCAAGACACAAAAGTCCAAGTTTGGTTCCTTTAACAAGAAGCCTGCCTCCAAAGGAGAGGACAAACCCTTCGCATGACTGTCAGGGGTTTTGCCCGGCAGTGATAAAGGTGGGGGGGCGTCTCACACATTTCAGGGACGCATGGGCTTCTCTAGACCAGGATGCCTGGGTATTAGATATTATAACCCAGGGCTACAAAATCCCTTTCAGAGGTCCGCCTCCAAAGAGGTTCATTCCCACATCCTTACCAAAGGAAGCGCTGCTTCGTACAGCTCTTGTGAAAGCAGCTCACTCCCTTTTGGAGAAAGGGGTGGTTACCCCGGTTCCCAGGGCAGAGTGGAAGAAAGGCTTTTACTCCACTCTGTTTCTGGTGCCCAAACCAGACGGGTCTTTCAGACCTATACTAAATTTGAAGTCCCTAAATGTTCACTTATGGGTAGACCATTTCAAAATGGAGTCCCTACGGTCAGTACTCCTGAGTCTGGACCAGGGAGAATTTTTGGCGTCCATGGATGTCCAGGACGCATATCTGCACGTCCCTATACACCCGGAGCATCAGACCTTGTTGAGGTTTGCTATAGGAGACCTGCATTTGCAATTCCGGGTGTTACCCTTTGGGCTAGCAACCGCACCAAGGGTATTCACAAAGATAATGTCAGTGATGGCGGCGGTGCTGAGACTCAGGGGAATCACAGTAATACCCTATTTGGACGATCTCCTGTTCAAAGCAGAGTCAGCAGCCATGCTTCAGAGTCACTTGGCAGAGGCCATCAGTTTTTTACAGGCTCACGGCTGGATTTTAAACTTGCAAAAATCTCAGTTGGTACCATCACAGCGGCTCCAATTCTTGGGAGTCATACTGGATACCCATCTCCATCGGGTATTTCTCCCGGAGGTAAAGGCCAGGGATCTGGTCACCTTAGTCCAGGAGATTCTCAGAGCTCGGAGCATTTCAGTATGGAGGTGCCTCAAGCTCCTGGGGAAAATGGTGGCGTCGTTCGAGACGCTTCAATTTGCCAGGTTCCACTCTCGGGTGTTCCAATGGAGCATTTTGTCAGCCTGGTCAGGAAACACTCTGACCATGAAGTCGGAGATGATAGTGCTGTCTTCGGACACTCGAGACTCCTTGAAATGGTGGACAGAAGTAGATTCCCTTCAGTGGGGTCGGTCATTACAGACCTGGGACTGGTTGGTAGTAACTACCGACGCCAGTCTCAGGGGCTGGGGGGCAGTAGTCCTGGATCTCAGGCTGCAGGGCCTGTGGACGTCAGAGGAATCAGTGTTACCAATCAACATCTTGGAGCTGAGAGCTGTCAGGAAAGTGATTTCCTTGGCGGGAGACAGGTTACTGAACCTCCCTTTGAGGATTCAGACCGACAATGCCACAGCTGTGGCGTATCTGAATCACCAGGGCGGTACACGCAGCAAATTGGCCATGTGGGAGGTGTCCAGAATCTTCCTATGGGCGGAACAGAATGTTCCAGCTATATTCATTCCAGGAGTAGAGAATATAGAAGCCAACTTCCTGAGCAGGGAGGAGCTCAAGGAAGGGGAATGGAGCTTACACCCTCAGATGTTTCATCAGATCACCTCGATGTGGGGAACTCCGGATGTGGACCTGATGGAATCCAGGTTCAACCATCAGGTGCCCAGGTTCTATGCCAGAACGAGGGATCCACTAGCGGAGGCAGTGGATGCCATGACTATTCACTGGCAGGGAGATCTCCTCTATGCATTCCCACCAGTACCAATGTTAGCGAGAATTTTGAAGAAAATACAGGGGCAGAAGGTTCCGGTGATCTTAGTGGCCCCAGATTGGCCAAGGAGGTCCTGGTACTCGAGGCTTCAGAGGTTGTCTGTGGACTCATGGCGTCTACCTCTGAGGCCAGACCTGATTGAATGGGCTAAGACAAGGCCCATTCAATCACCTGGATTCCGATCGATTGATTTTGACGGCTTGGCTATTGAAACCGCCATTCTGAAAAGGAAAGGTTTTTCTGAGGCAGTAGTACAGACTATGATAAAAGCCAGAAAAGCTGTATCTTCAGCAAATTATTATAGAGTCTGGAAGACTTACATTCGATGGTGTGAGAGAAGAAAGGCTCACACATCTCGTTTTAAGCTATCAAGAATGATGGAGTTTTTACAAGATGGTTTTTCATCGGGCCTAAGCCTTCAGTCATTGAAGGTGTAGATTTCGGCCTTGTCCATCTATTTCCAGAAAAGGATAGCCATTTTACCGGAAATTCAGACCTTTTTACAAGGGGTATCCAGGTTGAAACCTCCTTACAAGCAACCAGTAGCGCCTTGGGATCTGTCACTGGTTTTGGAATGCCTTCAGAAGGCACCCTTTGAGCCTTTAAGGTCGGCGGACTTTAAGTTTCTCACATGGAAGCTAGTGTTCTTGTTGGCAGTGGCATCTGCTAAAAGGGTGTCAGAGTTGGGAGCTTTGTCATGCAAATCTCCCTTCCTAATTTTTCATGACGACAGGGCAGTTCTGAGAACAGTGCCTCAGTTTTTACCGAAGGTAGTCTCTGCCTTCCATAAAAATCAGGAGATAGTTCTACCTGTGTTTCAACCCCCTGAGGGTTCTAAGAAAAGGGACAAGTTGAAGAGTTTGGATGTTGTGCGTGCTTTATGCATCTATGTGGACAGAGTAAAGAGTGTCAGAAAGACTGATACTTTATTGGTACTGTATGACGTACACAAGATTGGTTGGCCTGCATCTAAGCAGACTATTGCTAGGTGGTTGCGATCTGTGATAGCCTTTGCATACACCAAAGTGGGTAGGCCTGTACCGGCCAGAATAAATGTGCATACCACCAGGTCAGTTGCCACCTCTTGGGCGGTTCGACATGGGGCCACAGCTGAGCAGGTTTGCAGAGCTGCCACTTGGTCATCTGTTCATACCTTTGCCAAATTCTATAGATTCCACGAGTTCGAGTCGGAGGACGCATCATTCGGGCGAGCAGTGCTGAGAGCTGCAGACCTGAGCGTACCCACCCAAAGGACCGGCTCTGGAACGTCCCAGTGTTGAGCTGTGTCACCAGGACCATTGAAAGAGAAAAAGGGATTTTTGTAAGAACTTACCGTTCGAATCCCTTTCTCTGATATGGTCCTGGTGACACAGCGATCCCTCCCTTACGCTCAGTAAGTATGCCAGAAGTTCATGATGTTCATGTTAAAATGGTTAAAAGTTAACAGTTTCTGTTATAAAATGTGCATATAATATGTACAGGCGTTTGTACTGAGTTGATGTATTCCAGTGGCTTTGAAAGATTGAACTGAAGAGTCCAGGGATGCAGTAGGGGAGGAGCCTACCCTCTAAAGCTTTAGGATAGGTGCCTGGCTCCTTCGGACCCTCCTACATCCCAGTGTTGAGCTGTGTCACCAGGACCATATCAGAGAAAGGGATTCGAACGGTAAGTTCTTACAAAAATCCCTTTTATGTAATGCTCCATTTTTCATGTATCTGAATAAAAGTGGGCCCTGTTTCTGTCATTCTGGTAACCTACTACAGTATATCCAGTGGGAACTATACTCAATAATGATAATAATAATAATAATAATAATAATAATAATAATAATGTGTGGACTTCACTTTATTTCACTGCTTTTAGCTGTGTGCAATGTTCTGTACAATTAGTCTTTTGTTTCCTATTCCTGCTAATCTGCAGGGAATGTTCCAGCGTTTAAATATTTATCCATGGAAATGATGTGTTCCTGTCAATATAAATGCACTCACTTTTTATGAATGTTGTAAATGGAACTCTCAGTCAGGGGCTGGCTGGCAACTTTTAGCCTGGGGGGCAAGTCCAGAGCACTGGCCCATAAGTAACAGCGCATCGTTAAATTTAGGTTTTGCGGTTTAAAAATATGTATTAATAAAAAATAAAAAAAACAATAATAGGACACCACAGGCTGCTCCCCTGTATAATATCAGGACACCACAGGCTGCTCCCCATCTTATAATAATAACAGGACAACACAGGCTGCTCCCCCTGTATAATATCAGGACACCACAGGCTACTCCATGGGCGGTATTCAATGAGCCTGATTCGCCATGTTTTTATGGCGAATTTGTGCTGTTTGGCGAATTTCTGACTAAAACGGTGAATCACCCTATTCAATGAGCAGATGGCGAATACATTTCAAGGTTTTTTTCACCATGATTCACCGAGTAGCAATCGCTATCTTTTTATGGTGAAGTGGAATGTGAACTTTTAAAATAAAGTGTTTTGTTTTTTACATTTGGTGTCAAAAAATCAGGAATTTTCTTCTGAGGAGGGGCATGCTATTTTTATTCATGTGCTGTAAGCACATGAATATATATTTAATTAAAAAAAAAAAAAAAAAAAAAATTTTTTAACACAGCAGCCAGCAGGGGGCGCCGGAGCCGAGCCGCTCATTACATATTCATATATTCACTGCACACGATCGTTACGATCGTGTGTAGTGAATATACGCTCCCCTGCTGGCACCCCCGGGGGGCAGCCTGTGCTGCCTGGCACCCGGGGAGCCCACCTAACCCCCACAAACATTCTGGGCTAGGCAGAGAGACTTCCATCTCTCTGCCTGGCACCGTCCTCAGGCTCCCTGCGGCAATCGCCGCAGGAGCTCATATTCGCCAGTCAGGGGCAGCGAGCCCCTGACACGTTGAATACCGGAGCCCGCTGGCTCTGGAACGTGGCGAATGTGCAGCGAATCCTAAAAAGGATTCGCTGCACCTCGCAGGTATTCTCATTGAATACCGCCCCATGTCTTATAATAATAACAGGACAACACAGGCTGCTCCCCTGTATAATAATAGTACCCCCACAGGCTGCTCCTCCTGTATAATAAAAGTACACCACAGGCTGCTCCTCCTGTATAATAATAGTACCCACACAGGCTGCTCCTCCTGTATAATAATGGGACCCCCACAGGCTGCTACTCCTGTATAATAAAAGTACACCACAGGCTGCTACTCATGTATAATAAAAGTACACCACAGGCTGCTCCCCTGTATAATAATGGGACCCCCACAGGCTCCTACTCCTGTATGATAAAAGTACACCACAGGCTGCTACTCATGTATAATAAAAGTACACCACAGGCTGCTCCCCCTGTATAATAGGACACAACAGGCTGCTCCCCCTGTCTTATAATTATAACAGGACCCCACAGGCTGCTCCCCCTGTATAATAATAACAGGACCCCACAGGCTGCTCCCCCTGTATAATAATAACAGGACCCCACAGGCTGCTCCCCCTGTATAATAATAACAGGACCCCACAGGCTGCTCCCCCTGTATAATAATAACGGGACCCCCACAGGCTGCTCCTCCTGTATAATAATAACGGGACCCCCACAGGCTGCTCCCCCTGTATAATAATAACGGGACCCCACAGGCTGCTTCCCCTGTATAATAATAACAGGACCCCACAGGCTGCTCCCCCTGTATAATAATAAAGGGACCCCCACAGGCTGCTCCCCCTGTATAATAATAACGGGACCCCCACAGGCTGCTCCCCCTGTATAATAATAACGGGACCCCCTCAGGCTGCTCCCCCTGTATAATAATAACGGGACCCCCACAGGTTGCTCCCCCTGTATAATAAAATTGGCACTTGTTTCCTATCTGGGCGCCCACTAAGTTAATTGCGCACCATGCTATTCTCCGTAGAGAAATCTGATCGCATCGCATCGTACACATACACGATATTGAACGATGCGATGCGATGCGATGCGATCCGATTCGATTTCCCATAGGAAACAATGTTAAATGGCTCAATTTAGCCAAATTATCATAGGAACAATAGTAAATGGGCCAAAAACACCCCTGAACATTGAAATGTCCCCCCAAAAGTAGTTGAAGCCACCCCGCCATCAACGTGAACCAGAAGCGTGGCGAGCGCAGCGAGCCCGCGAGGGGCGGCGGTACGCGTCCTCCGACCTTTTCATGCCCTACTATCCACTAGGGCGTGGAGTGAGAATAGAATAGTGTGGCGAGCGCAGCGAGCCACCGAGCCCGAAGCGTGGCGAGCGCAGCGAGCCCCGCGAGGGGACGCGGATACCTTCACAGGTAAACGCGTCCCTTTGCGGGCTTCCCAGGTTTCCGCGTCGCCATGGACACCTGGGAAGCCCGCGAGGGGACGCGTATAACTGTGAAGGTATCCGCGTCCCCTCGCGGGGCTCGCTGCGCTCGCCACGCTTCGGGCTCGGTGGCTCGCTGCGCTCGCCACACTATTCTATTCTCACTCCACGCCGTAGTGGATAGTAGGGCATGAAAAGGTCGGAGGACGCGTACCGCCGCCCCTCGCGGGCTCGCTGCGCTCGCCACGCTTCGGGTTCACGTTGATGGCGGGGTGGCGTCAACTACTTTTGGGGGGACATTTCAATGTTCAGGGGTGTTTTTGGCCCATTTACTATTGTTCCTATGATAATTTGGCTAAATTGAGCCATTTAACATTGTTTCCTATGGGAAATCGAATCGGATCGCATCGCATCGCATCGCATCGTTCAATATCGTGTATGTGTACGATGCGATGCGATCCGATTTCATTACGGTGCCGTACGTAGAAAACCTGGGCGCCCAGATAGGAAACAAGTACCATAAAATTACATCACAGGTTGCTCCCCCTTTATAATAACAGGACACAACAGGCTGCTCCCCCTGTATAACATGACCCCACAGGCTGCTCCCCCTGTATTATAATAATAATAATAACAACAATAACGGGACCCCCACAGGCTGCTCCCCCTGTATATAAAGGGACCCCCACAGGCTGCTCCCCCTGTATAAAAATAACAGGACCCCCACAAGCTGCTCCCCCTGTATAATAATAACAGGGCCCCCACAGGCTGCTCCCCCTGTATAAAAATAACAGGACCCCCACAGCCTGCTCCACCTGTATAATAATAACAGGGCCCCCACAGGCTGCTCCCCCTGTGTAATAAAAATACATCACAGGCTGCTCCCCTTTTATAATAACAGGACACAACAGGCTGCTCCCCCTGTATAACATGATCCCACAGGCTGCTCCCCCTGTATAATATTAATAATAATAATAATAACAGGACCCCCACAGGCTGCTCCCCTTGTATAATCATAATGGGACCCCCCACAGGCTGCTCCCCTTGTATAATAATAATGGGACCCCCACAGGCTGCTCCCACTTATAAAATTAACTGGACCCCCACAGGCTGCTCCCCATTAAAATAATAACTGGACCCCCACAGGCTGCTCCCCCCTGTATAATAACTGAACCTTACAGGCTGCTCCCCCCTGTATAATAACTGAACCTTACAGGCTGCTCAGCCTGTACAGTCCCACTCCCTCTTACCTTGATGCCAGACAGTGAGGCAGGCTGCAGCATAGGGAAAAAAGTGTAACGCACAGGCAGGAAGTATGTGGAACATACAGAGTCTCTGTAGTGGCCTCCTGCACTTGACATGTCCTCAGTGCAGGAGGCCGGCGGCCATGTTTATGGAGACCACTCGGAAACTGGTTAGTCTGGCTGCAGCCTCAGAACAATGGTGGTCCGCACGCAAAACGATTCAGCTGCCCAGGGGGCACATGGCACCCTGCCCCCCAGCCCAGCCCGCCCCTGTTCTCAGTATTGGCAAATAGAGTAGTACCAGACAGAATACAAATACTGTAAAACATGGTGTTTATGGGGTGATTGGAACCAATGTGTTTCCAGTCTCATTACATACAGTAATGCCCCTTTCAGACCTCACTTTTTATCAGTTATTTTGCAGTTTTTTTACCATTTTAAAATTTGTAATTTGTGCAGTCTGAAAGGTTCAGAGTGAATTTACCGGTTCTATTGAACTGGTATTTCTCAACGGTAATAAAGCAGGGTCCTACCCATTTCAGACCCGTTTTTTTTTTCATCCACTGTTTTCTATGGGTTAAAATGGGTTCAGTGTTGTGAAAGAACAAAAACTGCACATGCTTAGTAATAGATTGGAGCTATGAAGGTGGTCATACACTGTGGGGACTTCTCGCAGCAGTGTAGAGCCAGCTGTTCCCCCTTGAGCGCAGGGTCCTTTTGCATGTGATATATTGCATGTGATCCCTGCTGGAGGCTGTCAGATCGTACAGATCATTGCGATCTAGGGGCTCTGATCTGATGCGCACGGAGCCGCGCATCAGATCGGAGTGGATCTAAAACATTGTGCAGTGTGTGCGGCGCGGGACCACCTGGAACAAGATCACTTAGAAAACGACCCTACATGTGTTTAGGGGCCATAGCCTTAGCGATTCACGCAGGATAAATCTGGTCAGATAGCCGGTCAGGGCCAGTGTTCTTTCCGGAGAACACTGGCCCTGATAGATCGTCAGTACACATTGCTGACACATGGCTGCGCATCGCTGTGTGCTAAGCGATCTTGCTGAGAGATCTACATCGCTTAGATGGCTCAGCACAGTCGCCCCGTGTGTAGGCCCCATTAAGGAGGTTGCAGAGATAGGCAGATGAGCTTCTGTCCCTCAGACCAGGATGAGAGAGCAGACAAATAGAAGCTTCCAGTTATTTACTTTCTACATTTACTCCGCTGCACCAATGACGACGATGCTCTTATCCACACAGTTGGTCATTCTGCTGCTCTGACTCACACAACACTCACCGCACTTTGCAGCAACTGAACTTGTATTTTTGCAAAATGCAGACTAGCTAAATGTAACTATGAGTCCTATCCTCTGGAATGGTGTTTGCAATACATCGTAATAGGAAACACTAGGAAAAATATGCGCACATCCTTGTTTGTCACTCCATCCCTAACAACAACTACACCCATAACGCACACAGAAACATGACGCAACGCACCAACTCCTTCCAGAAATGTTGTATCAAGATGCGTTAACATCCTGGCATTGAAAATACGCTGACGCTGGAAGTCCGAACCGTGGCCAGATGCTATGGGGCAGCAGGGTTAGGCTGCAGGGTAGAAAGGCTATGGTAATAATGGCAAGGTTAGGGCATTCTGCCCAACATTTTAGGAACATGAATCAGGACCCTTGTCCAAAAAGGTCCAAAAAGGTGGGGTGGTGAAGGGGGTGTGGCCCCATGGGGATGCCGCAGCAGCAATCCATGCCTTCATGTATGTATGCACACAGCATCTGTTCGTTGCTGCTCTGCTGAGCAGAGCAGCAATGGAAAGGGGGCTCCCAACTGCCTACCTCTACTGCGGGACACCCGGGTGGGACAGTCACAAAAAAATCGTGACTGTCCCGTGAAAATTGGGACAGTTGTGAGGTATGGGGAAGAGATAAAGTGGAGATACAGTATAAGGCGATAACGCACCAGCCAATCAGCTTTTTGTAAAATGACAGTTATGAGTTGATTGGCTGGTGCGTTATCACCTTCTACTTTAGCTCCACTTTATCTCTTCACCAGGGGTAATACATCTGCCCTTATGTGTCCTAAAGGGGGAAAAGGAATGAAGCTTGGTATTTATCCGCATAAAGAATCTTATGTGCAAGGTGATCATGCTCCAGCCAATCAGCTCCTACATGACAATTTACATATTGGAGCTGATTGGCTGGTGCAATATCACCTTGCACCTGACGTTCTTTATGGGGATAACTACATTTCCAAGCTTAATACATGCACCCCTGTGTTCTGTGGCTGTAACTGACTGATATAAGCACTGGTTTGCAGAAATCTACGACCTTATTCTGGTTGATTCAAAGTCTTGCGAGTCCACCAGACACTGCCCTGCGAATGTCGATATGTACCCCCCCCCCCACCCCCCCGCCCCCCACCCCCCCCTCACACACCATGTTCGTATGCATGTATAACATTAACATCCATTCACTGGCTGTGAGGGAACACCCACATCATTCGATGGTCACCGACCATCGAATGATGTGGAAGGCACACGCACATCTAAGGTTACACTGAGGTAACTTTAGATGTGCCTGGGCATTCAGAAGGAAGTGGGCGGGCAGCTGACATCCGGTGATGTCAGCTTCCCACCCCCGGCGCCCACGTCACCGGGCAATCTCCATGGGAACGCCCAGCGTTTCACTGGCGTTCCCATGGGCGCGACCATCCACCGCCGCCCCACGCTACCGGCATGAGAATGGAGCAGAATAAGCCCCCTAATCTATTTGATGGCCCTGTAGGCTTGTGAACCTCAGCATTGGATACACATTGCTGATGATGTTCTGAGTATGGCTACCTCTGAAAATAACAGGAATCATGCTTTCCTAGAACACCCTCTTATGGCATCAGGATGACTGAGGCCCAACCTTACACATTGTGTTGTTGTTAATTCTCTCCCTATTAATCTCAAAGCAAATCCAAACAGGAAAAGATTTAAAGAGCAAACAGTTTACATTTAGCTTCAGATCGGTGCCAGGAGCTGCACAGACTAAGCCCACAACTGTGCGCGGGCACGGGTGTGTGTGTGTGGGTGTGTTGGGGGGGGGGGGTAGTTATAGGGACAACAAAGTGCATACTGTATGGGGGGATTATAGGATCACAAGACCACAGAGAAGATTTGGTCAGTTCGGCTGTGCTGCTCAATGGGTGAAGACAGGAATAAGTAGGACACAGGGTCTGGTGGTGACTGGTGAGTTCCCTTATGGTATTACCACTATAGCGCTTCTTCTGCCTCACTATGTACTTACATACCTGCACTGCCTCCTTCTACACGTCACTGTCATACACTCTGCCCCTAGGAACGTCAGTACCCACACCTGGCACGCCATCATTCATTTAACAGTAGTAGGGATTATTATATCCGGCTTTTGTTCTTTCTGATGTGTATCGGGCTAGAAATGCATTTTAACCCTTTGCGTGCCAACATCTCGGTGCGAGATGTTCAGAATATCCACTAAAAAAATACCAGCGTCGCTCACATTTGTTATATAAATTCAAATTAAAAAATGTTGTGTAGAAATAGGTTATATTTCCTTTATAAGGTAAACATTAGAGGTCATTATGATGAATAATCTGTGCTTGGAAAATTTTTTACATCTATTTTGACAAATTCGCTTGGCACTCAAATGGTTAATATTATCTTTTATCAAAATGTTAATTTTCTGTGTCTGGACCTACTCAGTACTCATAGTAATCATTTCGGTACTTGTATACTATCACTGCTCCCATCGCATGCCATTGCATGCCATATGTAGTGGCATGCGATGCGATGCGATTTTTCCGGGTATTTTATAAATTTGTTGTAAAAAAATCGCATGCCATGCGATGCGATGGCATGCGATTTTGATCACAAATGCATCCAAATGCATTTAAATTAGTAGCAAACATGTTAAATGCACCCCAAATGTCTTTTTTCACTGTACCACCCCCACTATCAATGCCAACCCGAAGCGTGGCCAGCGCAGCGAGCCCGCGAGGGGCGGCGGTACGCGTCCTACGACCTTTTCATACCCCCACTATCCACGTCGCCGTGGAGTTGAGAATAGAAAGTGTGGTGGGCGCAGCGAGCCACCGAGCCTGAAGCGTGGCGAGCGCAGCGCGCCCCGCGAGGGGACGCGGATACCTGTGAAGCCCGCGAGGGGACGTGGATACCTGTGAAGGTATCCGCATCCCCGCGCGGGGCTCGCTGCGCTCGCCACGCTTCGGGCTCGGTGGCTCGCCACACTTTCTATTCCCAACTCCACGCCGACGTGGATAGTGGGGGTATGAAAAGGTCGTAGGACGCGTACCGCCGCCTAGTAACAAATGCCCTTTGGGGTGCATTTAACATGATTTTAACACGTCAATGATTTCTGTGAAAAATGGCATGGCATGGCATAGCATTGCATGCGATGGCATGTGATGGCATGCGATGCGATGCAATTTTTTCCTATACAATGCACATCGTGAGAGCCGTGATACTACACAAGTACCATCATTTCATATATAATAATTACACAAAGTTTTCAACTATCCCATTTTATGGAATTAAAATGATTATTTTAGTAAGAAAGTGTAATTGCCGATCAGCACAATACGCTCTGTGATGTGATATATAAAACATGTGAGGCTTTAAACAGAAGGGGCCAGATGCACTAAGCTTCAAAAGTGATAAAATATAGAGTGATAAACAGCCAGCAAATCAGCTCCTGCCTGCCATGTCACTGACTGTGCTTGAAAAATGTCAGGCAGGAGCTGATTGGTTGGTTGTTTATCACTCTCCATTTTATCACTTTTGAAGCTTAGTGCATCTGGCCCAAGGACACTGTATTCTTTGGCACATCTTGTAGAATTCCATCAGGTTGGATACACCAATGGTGCCCAAAATGCCAATATCCACCTGCGTTACTCTGAGGGTACACACAAAGATGCTGTTGTGAATGCGGGAGACACAGCATCAGAAAGTGGGTGCAAAAAATGACCCGGATAGTGACTGGGAGGTGGCTGTAAGTGAACGTGGGCTTGTTATGCGGATGTCAGTGACGGCGGCTGTGTTCCCAGATGCCCAGCCACAGGGGTGATAGTCATCTGGTACCGCAGCTGCCATAGGATGGATGCAGGCATTAATGGATTACCATTAGATTATCAGCATTTGTTTCATTGATCTGTACTGATATATTGGTACTCTTTACCTAGAAGGGCGCCCATCGCGGGCATCGCATGTACATCGCATGCCATTATAATGGCATGCGATGCGACCGATGCGATGCCCGCGATTTTACATAGAAATACATGTTAAAATGTAAATCGCGTCGGTCGCATCGCATACGACCAAAAAATCGCATGCGATGCGACCAACGCGATTACCGCGATTTCCCATAGGGAACAATGTTAAATGTCCCATTTGACCCGATTTTCCATAGGAAACAATGTTAAATGGCCCACAGAGGCCAAATAGGCACCCTGAAGTGTGAAATGGCCCCCCCAATTGTTAACACCACCCCACGATCAACGTGAACCCGAAGCGAGGGGCGGTGGTACGCGTCCTACGACCTTTTCATACCCCCACTATCCACATCGGCATGGAGTTGAGAATAGAAAGTGTGGCGAGCGCACGCGGATACCTTCACAGGTATCCGCGTGCCCTCGCGGGCTTCACAGGTGTCCGCGTCCCCTCGCGGGGCTCGCCACGCTTCGGGCTCGGTGGCTCGCTGCGCTCGCCACACTTTCTATTCTCAACTCCACGCCGACGTGGACAGTGGGGGTATGAAAAGGTCGTAGGACGCATACCGCCGCCCCTCGCGGGCTCGCTGCGCTCGCCATGCTTCGGGTTCACGTTGATCGTGGGGTGGCGTTAACAATTGGGGGGGCCATTTCACACTTCAGGGTGCCTATTTGGTCTCTGTGGGCCATTTAACATTGTTCCCTATGGAAAATCGGGTCAATTGGGACATTTAACATTGTTCCCTATGGGAAATCGAAGTAATCACGTTGATTTTTTGGTCGCATGCGATGCGACCGACGTGATTTTTTACCTTGTGATGCCCAAGATCAAAATCGTGGGCGCCCTTCTAGGTAAAGAGTACCGATATATTTAGCTTTGCCTCTGATTGTCCAGGTCTTGGCTCCAAAAACTTGGGGAACAAAATATGTAAGGGTCCCCTGTATTTTTAAAACCACAAATGGGCTCCACAAGTCAGTAAGGTAATGCCACAGATCTTTTATATTGGCCCATGTGGCTGTGACATTAACCCCCCAACTAGTCAGCCCTGGGCAGATGTCCCTAGGAGAGTGGGGACCCCCAATAGAGAAGTCTCCCCCCCCCCAGAGCACTGGAGGGTCCGGGCTGAAGCACAGGGCTAGATAGGTAATGTGTGTGTGAGTGTCTGTGTGTGTGTGTGTGTGTGTCTGTGTGTGAGTGTCTTTGTGTGTGTGTGTGTGTGTGTGTGTGTGTGTGTGCGAGAGTGTCTGTTTGTATGTTTATTAAACTTGTCCTAATGCAGTGTGTGTATGTGTGTTTATTTGAATATTTGTTTGCATGTAGAACTACAAGTAGTAGTGGGCCCTTTAATACCCCACATGCTGGTACATGTAGTTCTTCAAGTAGCAACATGGAGGGTAGGCTTGCTGGGATTTTTAGTTCCACAGACAAACTCAATATTTTATCTAATTTTGTTATACAAAAGTTTTAAACTCAGCACCCACCGGCCAGGGTTCCCGGAATAGCCACTTGGTTCCCTGTAAAGGGAGGGGGGGGGGGGGACTTTATTGGGAGGACCCATCCAAGGCTGACTAGTTAAAGGGTTAATGGCTGCAGGGACCGGTGGAACCCAGTGCTGGTTTAAAAATTAAGGGGAACCCCTACATCTTTTGTCCCCCATATTTTTGGAACCAGGCCCTGGCCAAGAGCAGTTACTAAACATACAAGCTTTGACACAAAAATCTGGAAAAACTTATGTTGACTATATATTTGTCAACACCATCGCTACATACAGTAGGGGACTCTCTACAACAGACACCACCCATACAGCAGGGGTCTCTCTACAACAGACACCACCCATACAGTAGGGGTCTCTCTACAACAGACACCACCCGTACAGTAGGGGTCTCTCTACAACAGACACCACCCATACAGTAGGGGTCTCTCTACAACAGACACCACCCATACAGAAGGGGTCTCTACAACAGACACCACCCATACAGCAGGGGTCTCTCTACAACATACACCACCCATACAGCAGGGGTCTCTCTACAACAGACACCATCCATACAGTAGGGGTCTTTCTACAACAGACACCACTCGTACAGCAGGGTCTCTCTACAACAGACACCATCCGTACAGTAGGGGTCTCTCTACAACAGACACCACCCATACAGTAGGGGTCTCTCTACAACAGACACCACCCAGCAGGGGTCTTACTACAACAGACACCACCCCAGTGGCGTAACTATAGCACCGCAGCCCCCGCGGTCGCGGGGGGGCGCTGTGCATATGGGGGCGCCGGGGGGGCTGCGGTGCTATAGTAATCCCCCCGCCCCCCCATCCCCCACATGCTTACCTGTCCGCGCGTCCCGGCTCCCCTCCTGGCTTCAATCAATGCTATGGAGACGGACCACGATAAAATGGCCGCCCCATGAAACTGTCGGACGGACGGGCGGGCGGGGAGGAGGGGCGCCCCCCCATTAACGGCGGGGGGGGCACCCCAAACAAAGCTACGCCGCTGCACCACCCGTACAGTAGGGGTCTCTCTACAACAGACTCCACCCGTACAGTAGGGGTCTCTCTACAACAGACACCACCCATACAGCAGGGGTCTCTCTACAACAGACACCACCCGTACAGTAGGGGTCTCTCTACAACAGACACCACCCGTACAGTAGGGGTCTCTCTACAACAGACACCACCCGTACAGCAGGGGTCTCTCTACAACAGACACCATCCGTACAGCAGGGATCTCTCTACAACAGACACCATCCGTACAGTAGGGTTCTCTCTACAACAGACACCACCCATACAGCAGGGGTCTCTCTACAACAGACACCGCCCATACAGCAGGGGTCTCTCTACAACAGACACCACCCGTACAGCAGGGGTCTCTCTCTGCTGCATAGAAATTATGGGCGGACTTAGGAATCAGGGCGCACTTAGACACAACCGTAATGGCCTCCTCCCTCTGCCCAAATGTATTAATTTTATTTGGTAATATGCATATATATATATATATATATATATATATATATATATAAAAAAAGCTATGACCCTTAACATTTAATTTAATTTTAATTATGTATAAATATTTACTAAGTAGAACAGTTTACAGGGGCAGTCTGAGCATGTCCTACCCAATTACACTCCACTCAAGATGGTGTATGATCAGGGCCTGATTAAGCCTTAGGGGTACCCAGGGCATTTAGGATAGAGGGCCCCTGTGGAAGGTGGGGAGATTAATATTAGATTGTTCAGATATCCCAACATGATTCATTCCAGGCAGGACAAATGCTCTCTACCTGGATTTCACTTTACCCAGCTTGTCCCTATTTTGACATTGCGATTGTAGCCGCCATGTTTTATTTTGCGGCTGCTATAGATAATGGCATATATCGCATATATTGAATTATTATATTATGATTATAGGACAGCTATCACTGTACATCATTAACCATGTCTTTGTAATGTTCATGTTTTTAATATGTTTTTAATCCCTCAAAGCCATAGAGGTACCTAGAACCATGACAGTCACCTACAGCAACCGTGTGGCAGATGCCAAGCTGGGTACCTTTTCCCGACTGCTTCTCCGCTGGCGAGGAAGTATCTACAAATTACTGTACCAAGAGTTCCTCATCTTCATCGGCTGTTACTTCGCCATCAGTGCTACCTACAGGTATGTGTCTTCTCATACCAGACCATGACATGTATCTGTATAGAAGACAATTAACCATACATTTAGCCTCCTAGTAACCATTGTCATGGCTTAATTAGCAGCATAAAGCAGAATAGCTAATTACAAAAATCCATGACTGAATGACAGGAGTATGGTGTCCAGAATTGACTAGAAATACCACAAGTAGTGGGAAAAAAGGCAGTTATTGTAAACTAGTTAAAATCCCATCAAAATGACGGCAATGTTCTTTCACTTTAAGCTGTGACAGTTTTTACTTCCACTTTGATCTGTGACAGTTTTAGCATAAAAAACTCTCCCCCCACCCCGTTAGGTCGGCAGAATTAAGGTCGACATACATTGGGTTGACCACTGAAGGTCAAAAAGCCCTAGGTCGATACAGAAAAAGGTCAACATGCCTAAGGTCAAAAAGGTTGACCTTGGGAAAGTCGACAGTCAAAAGGTAGACATAGGTTTTTCACGTTTGTTTTGTGCCGCCATGTGCAGACAGGTGGTATTTCATGCCCTACCATCCACTAGGGCGTGGATGGAGAATAGAATAGTGTGCCCGAAGCATGGCGAGCGCATGCGGCACACCGATACAGTGTTCATGTCGACTATGCCGACATTCAGGCCCAAAAATGTGAAAAACCATATGTTGACCTTTTGAAAGTAACCTAATGCATGTGTCAAACTTTTGACCCTGTCGACCTTAGGCATGTCAGCATTTTGTCTGTGTTGACCTAAGGCCTGTCGACCTTCAGCAGCCTACCCTATGTATATTGACCTTAATTAGTAAAAGGACCCTATTTGATATTTCATATGCGTTCCACACAGCCAGAGAGCCAGGCTGCCTCCTGCTAGTGTACATTCTCATAGCACAACCTGCATGTTGTATACTCCACACCATCAATTCTAGACACTGACATTATGCTTTCTCCCTGATTACTGAGACATCACCCTGATTCTGCCCCCCCTACATTCCAGTGACCTCATTCCATCTGTACTGCAGGCTCCTTCTCAATGAGCAACAGAAGATTCACTTTGAGAAGTTGGCGTTGTATTGTAACAACTATGCAGAGTTGATTCCAGTATCATTTGTTCTAGGTAAGAGCAGGAACATTACATACAAATAATAATAATCACTGTATTGCTACCCATACACTTGTGCCATTGCATTCAATGCGATATCGGGTTTGATTTTCCTTAAAGCTCACCTTTTGATTAATCGGAGTACAATTGTGCTTACAATCACATACCCTCCAACTGTACCGAATTTGCCGGTACAGTACCGTTTTTTAACGGTCTGTACCGGCAAATAAAGATTGTACCGAATGTACCGAATTACGTCATTTGGCTCCCCCTGGCTCCATAATTTGTCCTGACAGTCTTCGTCTTGGCTCCTGGCTCTGCTCGGTGTCAGACACTGTTACCCCGCTCTCCCCTGGCCCCACTTATTCCCAAGGGTGCGGGCTGGTCCCGGCACACTCAGGGGAAAGGTCAGCCCCCTCTGCATTCTCAGTGACATCTTTCTGGGCGCGAACTTGAAGCTAGCTGACGCAGCTCAGCGTGCAGTGCAGTGCGGTGGGCAGCGCGTGATGGGGGGATCGCATCATCCGATGTCGGAAGCTGAAGCACTCACTGCAGCAAGTTATGTAAGGTGGCTGCACTTATTCAATATTATTATTTATTTTAAATCGCCTCATCCTCTTATACGCTTGGCCACGCCCCCTTTCACAGTGGTCACGCCCCTTTACGATCGTGTACCGATTTGTGGCCCTCAGATGTTGGAGGGTATGCAATCATGCGATTTATCGCATGCCCCTTCCGATACAAAAAACGGGTAGGATCACATAATCGAATGCAATTGCATCGAATGCTGACAAAAACATACCTCTCAACAGTCCCGATTACCGCGGGAATGTTCCGGTTTTCGGGGACATTCCCGCGTCCCTCCTGTGGCCGGCAGTGTCCCGCGGCGAGGGGGGGGGGCTTGTTGTGAGTCCCACCTGTCGGCTCCTGAGCAGCGGTGAATAAACGCTGTGAGCATGCGCACAGCGTCTATTCCGCAGCCAGGGGGCTGGGGGCATGGCTAGAGGCTCACAGAGCCTCTGGGTCATGCCCCCAATAGCGGCAAAATGGGGGGGGGCATGGCCTCACGGGGAGCTGCGAGTATAGGCTACACCCCTTTAATTAGGCCACGCCCCATAATTTTCAGCGCGGCGGAGGCACGTATCCCTGTGTCCCTCCTTCGTCTCCCTACAAGTTGGGAGGTATGACAAAAACACACCAGATGATTTCCACAACTTCCTGTGTATGGATGACGACACCTTCTAGGAGTTGCTGGGTCTGGTGACCCCTGATATTGAGAAGCGGGAGACCATATGGTGGGTTCCTATCTCTGCTCAGGAGAGGCTCGTGGCTACCCTGCGGTACCTGGCTACTGGGAAGTCATTTGAGGACCTGAAGTATGGGACACGCATCTCTGCGCAGGCTTTGGGACACATCATCACTGAAACCTGCAAGGTCATTATCAAGGTGCTTCAGTACAAGTAGTGTAAGGTAAGAAAATCTCACCACACATTGCTTGTCATTTTAACAAAATGTTTCATTTTAAAACTGCATTTTGTAGAAAAATTTTTTTTATGTTTTTTATTTGAAAACATCACTTTCTTATAAATATGTGGCCAACATGGCTGAGCTTTAGCAAACAATATAACAACAGATGCATTCTGCTACTACTGACGTAGCTTGGGGTAGGAAGATGGGTACCCGATACCATCTACCTGTCCCTCGCTTTATGTGTGCATTGTCTACCTGAAAGCAATGACACTGAAATGTCATATATCACAATGCAGCAGAACTATCGCAATATATATCAAGTGCAACAGCAGGTACTTGTGTATTATCAAGGCGCCCGAATTTATATAAATCGCATACGATATCTTATACGATATCACATACAATTTGAGGCCGATTTGCAGCCGATTTGATCCGCGATGCAATTTTGTGGCCGATTTGCGACAGCCCGAAGCATGGTGAGCACAGCGAGCCCCGCGAGGGGACGCGGTACGCGTCCTCCTGACCTGTTCATACCCCCACTATCCACGTCGGTGGATTATAAAGCGGGGCGAGCGCAGCGAGACACCGAGCCCGAAGCATGGCGAGCGCAGCGGAAAACGAAACCGAAGCGTGGTGAGCGCACGCGGAATACACATCAAGTAATCTGTGTCCCCTCGCGGGGCTCGCTGCGCTCACCACGCTTCGGGATCGTTTTCCGTGTCCCCTCGTGGAGCTCGCTGCGCTCCCCACGCTTCGGACTCAGTGGCTCACTGCGCTCGCCACACTTTGTAAAATCAACTCCATGCCGACGTGGATAGTGGGGGTATGAAAAAGTCCGGAGGACGCGTACCGTGTCCCCGCACGGGGCTCGATGCGCTCTCCACGCTTCGGGCTGACTTGGATAGTGGGAGTGTGCAAGGATGGAATAGCATGCAAATTGGCCGAAAATCGCCAAAAGTCGGCCGCTAAATTGCATCCGATTTTTGCATGCGATTTGCGGCTGATTTTGCGTGCGCCATGATAATACACAAGTACCCAACAGCAATTCTAAATACCAACAGATGTGGTGCACTCTGCTGCTATGGCGTTGAGTGTCGCTGCTTTCAGGCTTGCAATGCACATATTCAGCTTTGGGTAGGAAGCTTGGTCTCCGATACCATCTACCTGTCCCTTGCTGCATGTGTGCATTGTCCACCTGGTACCGGGGACACTCAACACCATAGTAGCAGAAATGCAGCACATCTGCTGCAATATATCCGGGCATGCCTACATTTGTGAACCAAAAATAGATACCTTAAAATTAATTTGCTTTTGGTAAAAATACAGCCAACATGGCCAAACTTTTACAAACTTTACAATAATGTAACTTTAAATAGGGATTTAAAATTTCTGGTGCAGTATGATAGACTTTATTAAAATCACCCTAAAAGACTTGTCTGTCTCCAGAACCCCTGCTGATCCCCATCTGACATCAATAAGTTGTGGAGTGGACAGTGGATGTGTGGCTGGCTTGGGAAGTGTAGCTGAATCAGGGAGGAGATTGGAATTGAGGAGGAGACTGCAGAGTGGTGGAAGGGTGGGTGGATGGGGGTGGGGGTTGATGGTAACGGGCAGGGTGGTTGTTTTGGGAAGCTGTCTTAAGAGGAGGTTGGTAAGTGGAGGCCGGTGATTGTGCATAACCAGAATGGTAGGTGGGCTGCTGATGAGGATGGGAAATGGTGGAAGGGTAGGTGGTGGGTGGTGAGCTGTAGGTAAAAGGGACATGATGAGCAGGTGCTTGAGGTTGTGGCCCATGAACGTTCCAATCTGGTGTCACTTGGACTCTGAGTGTCTTGTACAAAACACCGGGTGCTGGCAGTCTACTTTCTTTCTACGGAAAATTTCCACATGTTTTTGACAACCTATGACGCAAAGTCATCAAATTCATCCAGTTTCCAGAGTAGTTGTGAACGTGACTCCAATAGTAGCGGGTGTTTCACAAATTCTGTTTTCCTTGACTTCCTCCTTACGCTCTGTTATGGTAGAGATCTTGATTCCTGATGTGTCTTGTAGGTCAGGGATACGGCTGAGGTCTTCAAGTGTCTGTAGTAGGTCTGTAGGTGACTCTTTTTTTGTACAGTTCCCTACAAGCGTGGAAGAATGGCAAGCCATAGCAGAGGAATTTGACAGTCACTGGAATTTTCCAAACTGTGGTGGCGCCATAGAGGGGAAACGTGCGCATCACAAAACCCACCAACAGCGGCTCAGACTATTTTAAAAACAAGGGCTACTGTAGCGTTGTTCTCATGGCGGTGGTCAACGCAAACTATGAATTTATTTTCCTGGATGTTGGGAAAATGGCGGAAGCTCAAATGGTGGGTCACTAAGGAATACCCGGTTCACCACCAACTCCATTCATCTGCAACCTGCTGAGCAGAAAAAGAATGGCCTGGGATTTGTGTTCATGGCAGACGAGGCCTTCGCAACTGCACGAACACATAATGAAGCCCTACCGGCAAAGAGTCCTGAACCACCATAGGTGCATTTCCACTACCGCCTTTCTAGGGCCTGTCGGGTTGTTGAGAATGCATTTGGCATTGTCAGCAACCGGTTCAGGATCTTCCACCGACCCATAAACTTGAGGCTGGACAAAATTAACTATGCAGTAACAGCATGCTGTATGCTGCGCAACATGTTCCGTGGCAAGATCACCAGCAGAATGCCTTTGCTCCCAGCAGGACCAGAAGACCCGAACCAGCCAGTGGAGTTACTACAGATTTCCTCACAGTCAGCTCCTGCAGTAACCTTACGTGGCACTGCAAGGTCCAAACAGGACTATAGCTATAATGCTTTTTTCAATGGGGAAGGAGCTATGGCATGGCAGGAGGAAGCCATCAGATAAAAAACATTTAAAAAAAAAACAGCCCATTGTCCTCCTCCAAATCCTGACTTCCCTCCTCGGACTCTGCCATCACGACTAGGGACTCCTTCGGTGACCTCTTATCCAAGAGGAAGTTTTAGTTCTTTGAAATACCACAGCTGTGGTACATAGACCTTGTCTGCACTGGCCCTTGACCCCTTGGACGCCTCAATCTTGTATTTTTTTTTTTTACAAAGACTGTCCGTATATTGGCGATTTTCTTGTGTATCCAGGTCACGAGGCAGCACAAGAAGCTTGGCTTGGAGTACTCCACCAGGCAGTTGTAGGCAGCCTCCCTCTTCTGCTTGATGCTATAGTCTGGGGATGACGTAAGTCACAGACACTGCTCCTCCTGGTATAGGCTGATAAAGCTGTATTAAAAAATCACGACTCACATGTGACATCTGCAGAAATAAGAAAATGAACATGGGATGAACAGTCATGTGCACAGTGGGTGGAAGAGGAGTGGCCAGGAAGTGACCAGAACTCTTCAGGAATCGAATGTCGCAGTTAGAAAAATCAAATGCGCACAAAACAGCATTCGACCGCATGTACAATTCGATAAATATGCGCAGAACATAAGACCCCAAAATTCGACCGGCGTGCCCGCGCATCGCGTTGCATGGTACACAAAATGTGCATACAATCATTTGATTTATTGAACAGATGTGGTCGAAATCGAATGATAGCTTGCAATATCTCATAAGTGTATGGGCAGTATAACTCAGCAAACCATGTGATATAAATATCTGCTAATGGGGCTTATTGTAACACAAGGGGGCATATTTGATGACTTTTAGTGGACTTTTATGAAATACACAGTATTTATACAGAAACGCTGGTACTTGTGTAGTTTCACGGCGCCAGCATGGCGCCGTGCTACTTCCGTTTTTTACGCTCGGCAAACTATCTAAAATAAACTAACTTAACTCCATGCCAACATGGATAGTTCATACCCCCACTATCCATGTTGGCATGGAGTTGATTTTAGATAGCGTGGCGAGCGTAGCGAGCCACCGAGCCCGCAGCGTGGGCGAGCGAAGCGAGCCCCGCAAGGGGACTCAGACGCACAGCGCCATGCTGGCGCCGTGAAACTACACAAGTACCGAAATGCTTACATACGGTAATAAGATTCTTCTATATGTTTAATTGCATCATATCTATGCGTTAGAATTACTTATGCAATATAACATTTGGTACTCTACTAAATACTGAAATCAGATCATTGCTTGAGATTACTCCCAGTTTATATAGATTGTAATGTGTCTTATTTATTGTATACTTTGTGCTTATGTGTGATAATCACTAGGGGATTGCATAAGTAAACTATTATTGCCCAATAGTAAATCTGCTACCTACACATGCATGAGAGGTTTAAACAGGTTTATAAACAAATTATAAAGTCTTAACTGTGTTAAACAATGCTGTTCTGCAAGAGAGAATAAGTACAGGCCGTGACTGCATGCAGTGCCAGATTAAGCCTTCGGGTGGCCCGGGGCACTTTAGACAGGGAGGCCCCCTTGCACTTGTCAAAACTGGCCGCAAACTGCATGGGAGAATATTACACTGTCAAAACACAGAGTAAAGGCAGAATAATCTTAGTCAATGGGTAACTGCAAAGGATATGTATATCACGGATGGTGTAATGGTTAGCATTACTGCCTCACAGCGCTGAGGTCATGGGTTCAATACCCACCATGGCCCTACTGTGCGGAGTTTGTATATTCTCCCTGTGTTTGCGTGGGTTTCCTCCGGGTACTCCGGTTTCCTCCGACAATCCAAAAATATACTGGTAGGTCAATTGGCTTCCAACAAAAATTAACCCTAGAATGTCTGCGTGTGCGTGTACATGTGGTAGGGAATATAGATTGTAAGCTCCACTAGGGCAGGGACTGATGTGAATGTTCAACTATACTCTGAAAAGCGCTGCGTAATATGTATGTGCTATATAAGAAACTTCATAAATAAATAAATTTTATATATATATATATATATATATATATGTCCAGGATAGGTAGACGGCACTCTGGAGGTTTTTAAATAGAAACTGCACGGCGGCAGATCAAACAGTCAGAAAGACAAAAAGTCGGTCTGTGTGTCAACGTTTCGGGAAATGAAACCCTTTATCAAGACAACCCTTGATAAAGGGTTTCATTTCCCGAAACGTTGACACACAGACCGACTTTTTGTCTTTCTGACTGTTTGATCTGCCGCCGTGCAGTTTCTATTTAAAAACCTCCAGAGTGCCGTCTACCTATCCTGGACATATCTTTCCCCTACCGTGGGGACAGAAAGGCACTGGAGTCGTTGTGTTTCGTTAGAGAGTGCCTGGATTCCTTCCTGTGTTATATATATATATATACAGTGGTCGAAGTGGGGGGGTATACGGGGGTATGGCATACCCCCACTTTAATCTGAAGATAAAAAAAAAAAAGTTTTTTTTCCCCCTCAGGATGCTCTCTGATCACTCAGCAGCACATATTGTGCTTTTGTAATACCCCTGTACAACGGGGCAGTTTGGCAGGGGACGTTGATGGACAGGGGGGTGTCCGAAGGTGCGCACTATATTCACTCTTTACTTTTCCATACCCCCACTTCAAAGTTTCCATACCCCCACTTCAAAATTTCCACTTCGACCACTGTATATATATATATATATATATATATATATATATATATATATATATATATATATATATATATATGAAAAGCCTGTGTTTGTCCCTCTGCACCTTACTCTGTAGGACACCTCACAGGCTCAGTGCTGCCTCTGATTAAAAAGCCTCCCATGACTAGGCTGCTGCTGTCCTCCATGGGCCTGAGAAGCATGTAATGAGCTCCACCAATCAGAGCTCAACACAAACCTCTCAGCCTCTGCCCTCTTGTGCAAAGTGTCAGTGGACTTAGTCAACTCCCAGTAATGCACTGCACACTTGCACACCCGATGCTCAGCACCATTAATCATTGTCGCATTGGCAGATAGGTGAAGCTGCAGCACTACCCCACTCCCATGCACAAAACCTTTAGCAATAAATATTTTTTTTTATTTTTTATAAAAAGGTACTTGTGCAGTTTCACGGCGGCAGCCTACGCTACGTTTGAAGCTACATTATCAGCGTAGCCCAACAGCTGCCTTACTTGTGTAGCAAGGGTGGCATGGGGGCAGGTAGAAAAAGGCTGTCTGGCTGCTCTAAATATGTGTGTATGTTTGCAGCCTTGCGAACAGGTAAACTCCGGCCGCCCCCCCTCGGTGTAAAGTGACTTTTATTCCCCCCGCTGATCGTTGAAAAGGGGGCGGGCTTTGATGTCATGTGATGTCAGCCGCCTGCCCCATGCAGGGACGCCTATAAAACGCTGGGTGTTCCACCTGCCCGCCCGCAGTCCTCCCTGAGTGTAAAACTTGCCGGAGCCATTTGCTCCCAGGGTTTGTGCATGCGCAAACCCTCAGCATCGGACACGGGGCCAATTTTGGACCCGAACTGGCCTTAAGACATTGCCAATAAACAATCTGGTACTAAAACAAGCCCTCATAATTTCATTGGATGCAGCGGTGGTCATATGATGAGCACACAAGCCAGCCCCTAGTCTTGAGGTTTATCCCGCTTCAGTTTTATACAATCCTTCTGTTTCTCTACCATAGGAAGATGTTACATTGCAACAAGTAGCAGATACACTTATCAGACTTATACAAATGATATTGTTTAGGGGGCTTGAGCCAGAGGATTCCCACGTTGTAGTTTATGTAATTGTCCCAACAGTAAGACCTTCTATTTCGGTCCTAGAAAAGATTTATAGTTGCCAACAATGAAAGCTCAGATATGCTAAGAATCCAGCAGCACTGTCCTCGTTTCCAAACCGGTTGGACCAGCCACTAGTAATTGGTAAGGAGTGGGTCAGGCCAGTCTTGCTGGAGTTAGCTTTGCTCTCCGGGGCCTGATTAAAGGTTCCAGGTGCCCTAGGCTAATACATGTGTACAGGGCTACCACCAGCCCCCCCCCCTCCTCCCCATCCCCTCCCCCCTCCCTTCACTTACTGCCCGACTCCTGCTGCAGGTCCTGAAGCACAGGCTTCTTCAATGCAGGACCCGGTGGCCAATTAATATTGGCTAACGATACACAAACTCTGATTGGCCCAAAAGCTGGTGCAGCATTTTAATTGGCCGCCGGCGTCCTGCATTGAAGAAGCAGGCAGCACAGTGGAGGCAGTCGGGAAGGGGGGGGTTGCGGTGGGCAAAATGAGCTGCCCGGGCCCTTCCAGAGGCCGGGACCCGGGACAACTGTACCCACAGCACCCCCCTATTGGCAGCCCTGCATGTGTATGGGCACTCAGGGACTCGCCATTCATACTGCCCATGTACATGTAACAAAGGTTATACAACTGGATGTAATGCTTGTGGGGTGTGAAGGAGATTTTGGCTTTAGGCTGCCCAGCTGGCGCTGTAGCACCATGTACATAAAGTAATCATCAGTACGTTACATTGACACCTTAAGAAATTTACCCCCCACAGTACATCGGGATGACTGATAGCTAAAAAGCATGGTATAAATTTGGCCTTCATTTTAATCCTCAGTGTTGTCTGCAAAGGAGCCCCCCAATCCTGGCACCGCAGGCTGCTCACTAACTTCAAGCAATGTAAACTTTGGATCCTTTACAACTACAGTACAGAATACAGAATGTAAGGAAACTACATTACAAAATGGACACCCCCTTAATAACCTTATCCAGCATACAAAATAATGGAGATGGTCTCTGGAATGCAGTGGCGTCTCAAGAGAGCTATTCCTGGCTATCATCCTTCTAAGGGGTGATACCAAAATGCCAACCCCCCCTCAGTGACAGTAGCTGGGTGCTGCAGTGTGACATTAACCCACAGCACTTGGCTCCCATCACTGAGAAGGATCTGGCAGTACTGGCCCATGTGCCCCCACAGTGAGGTAAACAGGGACTTCCCCTGTTACGCCATGTCCCCTTTAGTGATGTCACCATAGGCTCCATGATACTCGAAGACTGCAAAAGGGGTTTCATGGACACATCCAGTGTCACTGATCCTGTCACTGAGCAGTCCCATACCATGCTCTTCCTTTACTGTGCCCCCCCGGAGCTGGAGTCCTAAGCAGGCTCTTCCATCTGAAGGATGCAAGAGAGTCTGGCCACCTTCTATCGCCTGTGCAGCCAGCACAATGTCCTGCTGAGGGAGGCCATGACAGGCCACTGACGTCACATGACGTCAGCACAACTCGGTTTTCGGCGGTGGAATTAAAAGTCAGTTTAGACTGACTTTTATTTCCGATTGGGGGAATAATCATTGGATAGTGTGCGACCATTGAATGTTTTCTCTCCCATTCGGCTGCATGCGAGGGGTTGTGTACACATCTCCTCCTAGGCTATTGAAGGGATGCAGTCGGTGTGGGCGGCAGTCGGCGCTGACCTGTTCTCTAGGTTGTGAGTATATGCAGCCTAGCAAACAGGTCTGAATCAGGCCCTGAGTTACATGACCAAGTCCAGATTACGGCGATCTGTAGATGAAGGACTTTTAGAAGGACCTAGAAACTCCTGTAATTCATCTGAAGGTCCAAGCTTTTTTGGCTCCGACTTAATGGAATTCACTTCTCCGCACAGTTCAAGAGCCCCCCACTCTAGAAGTATTCAAAAACAGACTCAAGACTTTCCTGTTTACTCAAGCATTTCCATAATTTCCTTAAGTATCTCCATGCTCTATGTAATCTATGTAAAGCTTAACTGTGCTTCATTGTTCCTATACTGCATTACATTAATTCTATCGGTTAAAATTATTATTATTATTATTATTATAATAATAATCTATACAAACTGAACTTTTTAATATTTATATCTTCTGTTGCTTAGCTGAAATAGTTTTGGTACTCATATGGAAAATGAATAAAAAAAATACAGGTCATCATTGCACAGGTAATTAAGCCATGGGCTCAGGTCAGATCTACTTTTTTTCTTTACTTGCCATTAGGTTTCTATGTGACGCTGGTGGTCTCCCGCTGGTGGGCCCAGTATGAGAGTATACCTTGGTCAGACCGCCTCATGTGCTTGGTGTCCAGTAATGTACATGGCACAGACGAGCGAGGGAGAATGCTGCGAAGGACACTTATGCGCTATACCTCTCTGTGTGGGGTTCTTATCCTGCGCTCTGTTAGTACCGCTGTGTATAAGAGGTTCCCCACTCTACAGCATGTTGTAAACGCTGGTAAGTATGACGCCGGAGCAATTAGTAAATGGTAAAGAAACATTCAAAGTGTTTCTGTCATCTACACACGGTGCAGACAGCCATTTTGTGCAGCTGAAGCGGCCATTTTGAATGCTGGATCAATATTCAGAAAAATGGAACCAGTTATTTCACTGACAATGACTTTACTGAGTTTCTCATGCCTCAGTGGTGTCAATAATTGTTAGTAAAGAGCAACATTGTCTGACCCTGATGTGTGTATTGACTGAAATACTTTGGCAGGCAATGCTTTCTTGACAGTAGGCCTGACCCATCTTTATTTTTCCATGTTTTCTCCCCACAGGTTTCATGACACCCGCTGAGCATTTAAAATTCGAGGCCATATCTTCGCCCCACAACAAGTTCTGGATTCCATGTGTCTGGTTTGTTAATCTGGTGGTGACAGCTAGGACAGAGGGACGGATCCGTGACAGCATGGTGATGCAGCTCCTACTCAAAGTGAGAGGGTACATTATGTGTGTCACCACAGAGACTTAGCAAACATGGGGGTCCTTTAGCTCATGGATAGAATATCTTAATTATGGAGCTAAAATTTTAATTAAAGCCAGGTACACCCTTGGCCAGTGATGTGTAACCTTCACACTCCAGCTGTTCAACAACAGCCATCATTGCACTAGGCGATGTGTCTACCTGGTGGGGTGCCACCTCCCTCATCTGAACTGAACAGGGGGTCATTAATGATGTTGATTGTACATACTAGAAAAAAGTAAAAGATCTCTCTCAGACTTCTGAACGATATTGTTTATTTCACTTCCAGTGTGTATGGGGCTTAACATGGACATATCATCTTTTTATAGTATATTATTATTATTATTATTATCATCATTACCAGTTATTTTTATAGTGCACACATATTCCGCAGCACTTTACAGCGAATATTTGTACATTCACATCAGTCCCTGACCTCAGTGGCCCTAATAATATTGCTGAGCAATATATTGCTCAGTGTCTCCATTTCATCAGCGACCAGAGATGGTCGCTGATGAAAGGGGACCTAAGCCGGCGGAGCCACAGAGGTAATCAGCTGGTCGCAGGGGGGCTAAAAATGGGAGCGCGCACCCGGCGACTGCGATTATAGCCCGTGTGTGCGCACCTTTAGATTTGGTGGGGTTTTACTTCAAAGTGAGATCTATATTGCAGTGTAAAAATAAAGCAGTCAGTATTTACACTGCACAGAAACAAAATAACTCACCCAAATCTAATTATTTCTGCACATTTAACATCTGCCCCCCTGCAGTGCACATGGTTTTGTCCATTTGAGAAAGATGTTGCCTTTGCGAGTGAACCAGAATAACCCCCCATGGTGTCTTGATCAGGAATTATTAGACTCATGGTCACAGTGCTATAAGACAGTAATGCTGACCACTATGCCAACATGCTACATAAAAAGAAAAAAACAGTATGACCTTGCAGTGACTAATTGGGAATTTCTCTCCTTCTCTGTCTTAGGAGCTGAACTCTTTGCGGACGCGATGTGGGAGATTGTTTGCATACGACTGGATCAGTATTCCTCTAGTGTACACTCAGGTGCTTCTTTTATCTTTTACTTATAGATAAATC
The DNA here is from genome assembly GCF_055691185.1 of Crinia signifera. Classification (NCBI taxonomy): domain Eukaryota; kingdom Metazoa; phylum Chordata; class Amphibia; order Anura; family Myobatrachidae; genus Crinia; species Crinia signifera. The sequence goes on from NC_139227.1 coordinate 90,987,952, forward strand.
TTTATTCTGACGTATTTGCAAATGTGTTCAGTTATCATCTTTCCACACTGTGGGGCTGATTCTGAATTGCAGTTCCCATTCCCCGTACATCCTGCTTACCACCTTATAGTAATGTGAGCATCTGCCACCTATGTCTGAGCAGCCATGCATCTGCATGGAGAAGACCGACCTGCCGACCGCAGCTGTCATCATTATGTGGGGACTTACATGCACTCATTTAGTGGCGGAACTTGTGGTTGGTGAGCTCAGGTGCAAAAATATAATTTGCTCTACCCAACCCCAACCTAAGTTCACAATATACAACATGGCAGTGGGTGACAGGGAGAGGCAGAAGGAGGCAGAGTGTGACGGGGGCAGCAGTAGGCAACCTTAGGTATATTTTCTGGTTGGCCCTGCAGCATTGCTGACCAGATGTCACCACAGTAATGTGCAAATTGGGCATACACACTATAAATGATATGCCTGATTTGTAAATCCAATTTGCCTGGAAATGTCAAATTAGGCAGATATTGTTGTAGTATGTACCCAGCATTAATTGCTGCTTCCTAGGAGAAACTTGGAGAGGAGATGCAACAGTGCTGCAGCACCAGCCATATAGTGCATGGGGAACCTCTTAGTACATATAAACATACATGTTATAATGTATGTATATATGGGTGGATCCCCTGTGTACCAGGCACCCAGCGGCACCTGAGTCTCAATAGAAGTTTCACAAGTCCTGCTGCAACTTGTGGCAAGTGACCATTTTCCTAAACCAAGAAGGGATGGGGCTCAAAGGACCCGATTTACTCCCCAATCAGGACTCTCTGCCACTTCCTGGGAGAGTAGGCCTGTGTGGTGTGCATGGTGTGGTACATGGTCAGTTTGCAGATATCATTGATGCCTGTTACTTTTGTTTGATCATAATCAGGCCCTGTATGCGCCTTGCAGCAATGTTTTCCTCATCACCCTTGCAACCGTTCTCTCTATCTCTCCTCAGGTGGTCACAGTAGCTGTGTACAGCTTTTTCCTGGCTTGCCTGATCGGCCGTCAGTTCCTAGACCCCCAGAAGGGCTATCCTGGACACGAGCTAGACCTCTATGTGCCAGTGTTCACCCTCTTACAATTCTTTTTCTATGCTGGCTGGTTAAAGGTGAGGCCGAGGTATAAGGACGTACACGCCTATGCAACAAGTCATAAGTAACACATACTAACAATGGTGTCTCTGTGCAGGTGGCTGAGCAGCTAATTAACCCCTTCGGTCAAGATGATGACGACTTTGAGTCCAATTGGTTAATTGACAGAAACTTTCAGGTAAAATTACAACAATATAAATTTCAGACTGAAAATAACGTGGTTTCCCTGCAGCCGATTTCTTTCTCAGAGGTCTATATGCAGGGCAGTATAAAGTCTGACTGGGCCCCGGTACTTTTAAGGGGGCATGGCCTAATCACAGGGGGTGTGGCCATGTACCCTTAGAATAATATAAAGAGTAATCAAGTACCTCCCTGGCCACACTGCAGCTTAGCACATAGCATCATGTGCTCGGTTGTGAAGAGTTGCTGCTGCCAAGTAACAAGGGACCCACTCCCCGGCCCACTGGGCCCCTTCATCAGATATGGGCCCGCTCCCCAAATCCCCCCTTCGCCAATGAAAAGTGGGCACTGCAAAGCAGGGGGCAGAGCTGCGATGAGGAGTTTGTGCATCCACGCTCAGAGCCCCACCCCTGCTGCACCGACCAAGCTGCTCCCTCCCGGACTGAGGGGTAGATGTATGAAGCAGTGATGAGGGAGGAGAAGTGAGCCAGAGGAGAAATGATCCATGGCAGCCAATCAGCTGTTCTGTACTCCATACTTCCGGTGGGGCCGGGGGATGGTCACACACTGTGGAGTTACCGGCTCCCATCCCCCGGAGCTCCTACCCCCGGAGAAGAGGAGAAGGAGAGTGCGGCCAGGGGAGGATGGAGCGGAGGACAGTGGAAGTAATGATGCCCCCAGTGTGGCGGGCCCCCCCCCCCCCCGGCCAACACGCAGCAGATCGTCGGCCGCAGCCCCCATCGGTGAGCCGCATGGGCTGCGGCCACAGATTGGCGTGTCGGGCTGCGGCCACAGATCGGCGGCCGCAGCCCACACACGGCATGGAGCAGTGCGGTCAGCTCGGTGGATGGATGAAGGTGGCAGATGCCCCTGGTGCGGCGCCCCACCCCCAGCCAGGCTGCAGCCGCGGCCCACAGCAGCAGGATGCACTCCAATGTCTCCCCTGTCTCGTACACTGCATTATAGCAATCTATATCTGTACTGTCTGCTCATATTGCTACCTACCTGGCTGCTGCAACAACCAGTGGCGGATGGCTGCCTAGGTGCTGTGCAGCTCAGCGGGTATGTGTTCCCTGTGTGATAACTGTGCTGCCTCTGCTTAACTGTTACCTGCCTGGCTGTATTAGTGACCAGTGGTGCTGCTGTTGGCTGCCTAGGCGCTGGGCTGCTCAGCGGGTACATGTTCCCTGTGTGATAACTGTACTGTCTCTGCTTATATTGTTACCCACCTGGCTGCTACAATAAGCAGTTGTGCCGCTGATGGCTGCCTAGGCGCTGTGCAGCTAGGCGGGTATGTGTTCCCCGCATCTATATATCCCCCAGGGTACTTCTAGCGTATACCTGTTTGTGTTATGTATTTCTGTACTGTCATTGTTTAATTGTCACCTAACCGGTTGTTGCACAGAAATCCAAATCCAATTCCTAGTATATTCAAGTATACGAGGCCAATAAAGCTGATTCTGATTCTGTATAATTTGATATTATGCAAATTATAGATGTTACTTCAGTGCTGATTGGTTGCCATGGACCACTCGTAGCAACAAAGTCGGCATTGCAGGTTTTATTTAATTAGCCCTCAGTTGCTACATAAAATTAACCTGTAGATACAATTGTTTCCATAGAGTAGCAGCTAATCACTAATCTAAGAACACCAAACATATATGATATAAAGGGCCTTGGTGTAAAGCAGAACGAATCAGGAAGATAATATAGACAGTTGGATATATAGAAAAAGTGATTCAGTAGGATTTTAATATTTGTGTTATGGGGATGTGACTGTTAATTATTCTCTGTTCTTCTCTACCAGGTGTCTCTGATAGCAGTGGATGAAATGTACCAGAACCTTCCTCCACTGGAAAAAGATCTATACTGGGATGATTTAGACCCTCAGCCGCCGTACACTGCTTCTACCGTAGACACTCGCAGACCATCATTCCTAGGCTCTGCCTTTGATATAAGGTAAAGCTGTAGGTTTGTAGGGTTTGGGCTTAATTGTGGTAAAAGAACAAAGGATGAGAGTGCTAATCAGATTTTGGCACTTCCGAGCAAAATCATTCATTAATGAATATCGCCCAGTGTGTACGCTCTGCCCAACGAAGGATGCATGCTCCCGCAGGTCGTTAATTACCTCTGTGCATTGTTAATGAGGACCACGCTGCAGAATACAGCATGACCCCTGTGTGCACCGGCAAGGGAGTATATACTTGCCAATGCCGGCACCCCACCCGGTCCCCACACAATCGCACATGTGTACGGGCATTAAGACATTTATCTACTGACATTACAAAGATTGTATGTTTCAGTACAGGAGATTGATCCCCTTTCAGATATAAGCCTAAATCCCAAGAACACCCATCAACCTGGGTCCAGCGTACGTCTGAAAGGGTCTACCCGAGTTGAGAGTCCTATGTCCGCAACCCTTTTACCTGGGGAATTCAACCTGGGTAGATGACCCGGACTTAGGTCTGACAAGGTGCGACCCGGATAACACCTAAATAAACTCAATGGCCTAAAGCAGTAGCACTTGGAAATGAGATAAACTCCAAACATCATATGAATGCCAAAAGACCCGGGAACAGAATTATATGGGTCATCACCCATGTATGAAAGGGGTAAATCTGGCTTCAACCCATGCTCTATGTCCCGGGTCCAAGTCAGGGTGAAGCTGAATATGGTATGAGAGTGAAACCCTAAAAAAGTTATGTCCGATCCATCATGGTGCTTGGCAGTTGGGACAATTTTTGGTACTCCAGCCTTAATAGGACCAGCATTTGGTTGAACACAAAAGAAACGGGGGGTTATATTCACTAAAGATCACTTTTTGATTCCCACTGATTTTTGGTCAATTTTGCTAAACGTGAAAATAGGCAAAATTGACCTAAAATCAGTCAATATGAACAGAAAGTGTAAATCTTTGTTTTCTGGTATGTACTCTGTAAATCAAATATCCAATAGGGATGCTTTTGTATAATTTGGTTCATTGGTTTTTCATCACTATGGGCCTTATTCTAGTTCACTCTCTGACAAAATCCTTCTTAGATGGACAAAACCATGTGCACTGCAGGGGGGCAGATGTAAAATGTGCAGAGATAATTAGATTTTTGGTGAATTATTTAGTTTCTGTGCAGGGTAAATACTGGCTGCTTTATTTTTACACTGCAATAAAGAATCTCACTTTGAAGTAAACCCCACCCAAATCTAATTCACACATTTTACATCTGCTCCACCTGCAGTGCACATGGTTTTGTCCGTCTAAGAAGGATTTTGTCAGAAAGAGTGAACTAGAATAAGGCCCTAAATGACCAATTTGTGGATCATTTTTTTTATTGAGGGCGAGAAGAACATATTTAGAATGTCAAACCAATGCACAATCGAATTCACAATGGAACAAAAAAAAAAACTGACTGTGCTAGGGCCTTCACACAGAGCAATATAAGTTCTATTACTATGCCATCTGTCTAGATCCCTTAGAAATGAAGCACAAATCACTCCATGTGCGGTCCTGAGCCTCACCATCGCCTGACTACATGTAGTCAAGATCTAGCCAGACCACCAATGTCCTCAACAGAGAACACTGGTCAGCATAGATCCCTCAGCTCACATCGCTGGCACATAGGATGTGCGTCAGTGATATGTGCTAGGCGATCTCTGCTAAACTACATCACTCAGCATGGGGCTGAAGTGGGCCCACTTTAAGATCGGTTTCATATAGATCAACAGCGATCGTTCGTAAACTTACCCCAGTGCCTCAGGATGATATATGGTTGTGGCACTACATATTAAAAGGATGCGTCAAAAGTGCGTTGGTCTTTTTGGAAACTTTTCTAAAATAACATAACAATGGTTTTAGGAATTTACTCAACCAAAAAAAAACAACCTTATTTCTCCTGAAAGATATTCTGGCTGTAGAAGGAAGACGGGTGTATGTTTTATATTTTAGTTACAATAATACCCCTTTCACACCGCACTTGTTAAACGTTATATTGCCGTTTTTTTCCCCACTTCAAAACGTTTAAGGCTGCAGTGGGAAAGCACCAGAGTTGATTTACCGGTTAAAGATAACCGGTATTTCAAAACGTTTAAAAAGCAGAGTCCTACACATTTCAGAGCTGTTTTTCATGCAGTGACAATGGTTCTGAAACGGTATTTAGTGAAAACAACAGATTACAGACCTGTGATAGGCTGCCCCCTGCATTCTGCCTTGAAACGTGTTCAGGGGATTAAACGGGTTGACTGATGTGAATCGTACTTAAACAGTATTAAAAACGGTAATCTACTGCAATGTGAAGGCTCAGACCCGTTTTAAATACCGTTTAAAAATACTGGTTTTTAAAACGTTTTGGCGGTGTGAAAGTGGTATCAATGTAATAATAATGTATTTCTTCCATATAAACATCAGTTGCATTTTATATATGTAAACACGACCCACTGAACACGATCGTTTACCTAAAAACCGCTGAATGCGTTGAATTATATTATGGGGGTAAAAATGACAGGGGGGCTAAAAGTTAAATTTATTAAAATCATGATGCAGATTTCAAAATTACTGCCTACACTGTGGAGGTAATGGCCCTGATTCTAGCGCCTTCCGTCCCCGGCATGTTCGCCCCAGGAACCGATGTTTCTGCCCTGCACATATTCTCATATGCGCATGTGCAGGGCTTCTGTGCAGGTGCCTCCACCAACGTGCTCTGTTGGCGTTGTGCTCGCATGGGGGGGGGGGGGTGGCAGACAAGGGCAGTGATGGCACTCCAACATGGTCAGTGGTCTGCAGCTGACGTCACATGCCATGTTTTGGCAAAAAAATTAATTATTATTATTTTAAAAAAGTATGCTTGTGTTCATTCTAGCACCCTGCATCTTTCAAAACCCATGCAGTTCCTCCTCCATGCCTGTGGTGCTTCCAGCAGTGTGGTCTGCATTTGAGCACTGATAAGCAGTCTAGACCTGTGTTAGAAGCACCAAAGCAAAGAGCGACAACCCAGGCAGGAAAGAGGAACTGCAGGGAGTTTTGAGATGCATGGTGCTAGAATTAACACTTTTTATTATTACTGGATTATATTAAAGATGTAATTTTCTATTACTTGCAGTTTGCAAAAAGAGGACTTGGAGTTCCCACCTCTTGAGCAGATTAATGAAAATGAGGAGGCCAACCACTCTACACCACTGCTCAGCCCTTTTGGACGGTTACTGGGAGTTCATTCTCCAATTCCACCTCGCTCAAACTCTCGCCTGAGCTTGCTGATGAGACGTAGGAGTGGGGTCCCCCCTGGACTCCACCATTTTACACACCGTGATATGGGAAATCTCAGGGGAGGGGAAGCCCTTCGTGATCTTAACGTTTTCATGTCCAGCCCTTTTTATGAAAGGCCAGGGTTTTACAGTGCCCCTCAAACACCACTTAATGGAGGTCCAACTTTCAATCCTCCACGATTTCCTGCCCAAGCAACGCCAAACATTTATCAAACACAGTGGACCAAGAAGATGGGAACATCTAATGAAACAGCAGATGAGACGAGTCTATCTCCTGGATCCAAAGAGTGTTTTGTATGGCCACTGGAGAATACGGAGAAGCAAGAGGAAGCAACTATGGAGAGCACTCCCATCCCAAAAATCACTGACCAACCTGTACAGAGTCCAAGACCGGGCCCTAGAATGGTAGCAAGAGCCCAGCGTGTTTCTGCATTGCTCCTGGGAAGCCAAGCACAGGCCTCACCTGATGCTATGCACACCCCAGGACACAAGGCACCAAAATCAATCTTTTCATTTTCACCTCTAAATTCCCCATGTTTGCAGAGGGCTTCCAGAATCTCTCATGTGCAGATGGAGACAAACTGCGAAGGAGGCCCTAAGGAACCACATGGAAGTCAGTGCCCATCTCCCAAGGATTCTGGAATCAGCCTAGCTGAGGGTGACTTTACACAGCTCATGGAGGTAATAATGGAGGGGGGAGAGCCCTCTGAGCAGGAAGGAAAAAGTGGATAATACACAAAAAGCAGGAGAAAACAGAAGCCTGTGTGCAAAACGTAGACAGCTTATGTGATTGTGTTCAGATGTATGTAACAGGGCTCATCCAGAAGTTACACCTGTGCAGAGACCATTTTCTGCAGAACATGACCTGGTTCTGCCAGTCTCAGCAATAGATGGATTGTCCTTCGCTTGTAAGGGCCTTAAGCAGAGTTAATCGCAAAAGCTTAGTCTTTCTCAAATTGACAAAACCATGTGCACTGCAGGTGGGGCAGATGTAATGTACAGAGAGTCAAATTTGGGGGAATTATTTTGTTTCTGTGTAGGGTAAATAATGGCTGCTTTATTTTTGCAGTACAATTTAGATTCAGTTTGAACACACCCCACCCAAATCTAAAGCCCCGTACATACTAGACGATATTGTGAATATCGCTCAGAAAGGGGCTTCTGAGCGATATTGTTCTAGTGCAGTGGTCTCCAACCTTTTTGGGGGCGGGAGCTACTCGCGACGAAATAAACCGCCCGAAGAGCTACTTAAATAATAAAAAAAAAAAAAATATGCATAATAACCAAAAAATGCCCTTTACACATTATGCCACACACCCCAATGCCCCAGACACAAAATGCCACACACTGCAATGTCCAATATGCTGCATACATACCTCCCAACACTGGAGGTAGAGGAGAATAGACATATGCGCGTGCCGAAGGCACGCGGCCAAAATTAGGGGGTTCATCTACTACCGTGGTACTCCTGCGAGGCTACATCCCCATTTTTTCTGCTGTGCGGGCATGGTCAGCGCTCTAAGAGCTGTAGCCACATGGGGTGAGGCCAATGAAAATGGGGGTGTGAAACACATATGCCAGATACACATATGCCCCCAATAGTGCTGTGCCAGATACACACATACCCCCAATAGTGCCAGATACACACATATGCCCAATAGTGCCAGATACACACATATGCCCCCAATAGTGCCAGATACACATATGCCCCCAATAGTGCCAGATACACATATGCCCCCAATAGTGCCAGATACACATATGCCCCCAATAGTGCCAGATACACATATGCCCCCAATAGTGCCAGATACACATATGTTCCCACGGGGCCATGTATGCCCCCACAGTGTCAGTATGCCCCCACAGTGTCAGATACAAACACACACACTGTGCCCTCTAACATAAAAAAAAAAAATAGCCACCAGTTTACCAGATTAAAAAAAAAAATGGGAGCCAAACGATTTTTAATTAACAGACCTGGCAGGGTACCAGCCCAGTGGGGATACCACATACACACACACACTGCCCTCTGGTGGGTAGGTGGCATACAGGGATGAGGAGGATGCCCTGTAGTGGGTAGGTGGCACACAGGGATGAGGAGGATGCCCCGTGGTGGGTAGGTGGCACAGAGGGATGGGAGGATGCATATTGTGTGGATGGAGGGATCAGTTTGGATGCGCCACTGTATGTAACACGGAACAATGGTGGTGGGCTTGCTCACCCTGGGTGTACAGTACATGATGCTGCCACGCTTCCAGCGAGACACATATCCCCAGAACACTGTTCAGCCCGGACCCCCGCCTCCAGTTACACATCTCCTCAGCTCTCGGCAGTGATATATGACTCACCAACCACGATGTTCGCATCCAGCAATCTCCCTCCAGTTCCTGCTCTAACTGCAGTAGAGGTCCGACTGGCGGCGGCTCCTCCGTGGACACTACATAGGCAGCAGCAGAGCATACCATCTCCTCCCTCTCCGGCGGCAAGTCTCCCTCTCATTGGGACCCCGGACTCTTTCATCGGCAGCAGTGGGGGTCCTTCATATACCCACTCCGAGAGTCTGAATATGTGGGGAGACACATGCCTATCCGGGCAGAGTGCATCCCAGGGGACGCAGGCATACTTGCCGCTAAGCGACAACCGCATGTCAAAAGTCAGGCGAGCTACTACAAATGACCAGGCGAGCTACCCGTCGCTCGCGAGCGACGGGTTGGCGATCCCTGTTCTAGTGTGTACACTTCACACGAGGGAGGGGTGTTACCGACACGCGGGAGCACAAATCGTCAATGCCCCCCCTCGTCTGAACATGTTCAGACTAGAAAGTCCTCTTTAATGATGGCCATGCTGCAGCATTGCTGGTGCTCCGTGTCCCATGTGTGCACTTGCCGGTGCCAGTACCCCACCAAAGACGGGCCTCGTCTTATGTGTATGGGGTTAACGCTCTCTGCACGTTACATCTGGCCCACCTGCAGTGCAATATGGTTTTGCCCATTTCAGAAAGATTTGGCTTTTGCTATGAACTTTGAATCACACCCTATGAATCACACAGTATACATAGGTTACCTGAGATACTGAGATGCTTCCCAACTAGAGAGTTTTATACAGTATATACCCAAAAATCTGCATTCAACAAATTGTAGAATAAAGATGTAATTTTGAAAAATAAATATATTATTTATTTTGATGTACTAACAAAGCTTCTTTTGTCAACATACACATCTTATAGAAGCGCAAATACTAAGCGGTGTATTGGGCCAAATATTATTCACTATGAAAGGTGTAGACTTGGATAAATTAAACGTGTAGGGGAAAGAACATGGTAAAAAAAACTGTGCGATCTGCATGTGATTTTGACTATATAGTCAAAATCTAATGTCAGATCTCACCGTGTGTACACAGTATAAGAAATTCAAGTTATTTATAATATACACTTGCAGTGTACCTGCAACATAGTTGCCGTCCTTTCTGTCCCATCCACCAGGAGGGGGCAGACTGGTTGGCACAAAGGGGCATAGCCAAGTGGGAAGCCTTCTGGATCTTAGTTCCAGTAGATGTGACAGTAGCCCAGGTCTTACTTTCCACAAGAGGTACCAGAGATGATGACTTCCCCGGCACTCTCCACTCAGACCTACTCAGTCTGCATTTTACTATGGATACATCTACATAATTTGCAGATAATGGGGCATGTATCATGTTTTTGATCCAATCATTTATATTTCTTAGCGATAATTATATACCCTGCTGATGTAACAAAACTCAGTCATGTAGAGACAGCAGCTCTGAAAGGGGGATTGGGTATGGCAAGGGCCGCCGAGAGGCGGGGGGGGGGGGGGTGGTGAACTAATTACCCGGGCTTGCTGGTCTGACCCCCCTTCTCCCTCCCTGGCACCTGGCAGTAGCAGCAGCACACACCTCTAAGGCACATGGTGTGCTGACAGCAAGCTCGGCATGAGCGTTTCACTGACATGCTGAGCCTGCTGCTGGGACGGACGACAATAAACACCCCCCTACCTCGACTTTAGAGTGTTTTTCACCCCATTTAAACATTTTGGGAGCGTGGCGTGTGTGCGTGTGTGTGTCCACCTCCCACAATTAGTTCACGCCCCCAAAAATTTAACCAGGGACTGGCATACCTCTCGGCTGCCCTGGGTATGGCCTCCCAGCAGTCTTACTACCTACCAAAAGCAGCATTCCACCTGTCATCATCCCAACACATACAGGGTGAATTGAAGTCTTCAGTGGTCTCTGTACTATCCCATTAGGATCCCTACAGCACATGTACAGTCTGTGTACATATGGAGACATCTGCTTCAGTCCTTTCAGAGCTTCTAACTCATTTTTCAAAATAGTAGCAGGGCAGATTAGCAGGTACATTATTACTCTCCAATCTTGGTACACAAGAGCGACTCTAAAGGTTCGATTTCGGCACTTTGAGCATGTGCGTGACATCCGATCCAATGCGCGGTCCTTGCACATTGGAGCGGATCAGGAGGTCAGACAGGTTGCACATAAGATCATGTACGACCTTGGGTGCTGGTGCAGCAGCGGGTATTCGAATTTTAATATAACCTCTCAAATGACTAGCCGGCCTCTGATTGCCTGAGAGCTCAGAAGCAAGACCGCTGATTAGCTGAGAGTGCTCTCTCCCTCAACCAATCAGAGGTCGGTCAGCCATTTTGAAATTCTAATACCTGCCACTACCCATCCTACTGAACACCTGCTAGCACTCAGCACCTGCCGCCCACCCCGCTGCTCCTCCTCACCGCCCACTGCAGAACCAGCACCCAAGTTCACACATGATCTTATGTGCTGCCCATTCGACCTGATCCACTTCAGGTTGAGGATCCACCCATGATGCACTAGAATGGCTGAGTTAAGGATGATCTTGGTCTCCAACTACTCCCTGGACAGAGCCTTTATGAGGAGATCGTCCAAGTATGGTACAATATTGACCCCTTGGGTATGGAGCAGAAACATAATTTTTGCCATAACTTTCGTAAACACCCTCGCCGTTGAGAGGCTGAAAGGCAGCTCTTGGAATTGGTTGTTTCTGTCCTGTACCATGAATGTCAGGTAAGCCTGATGAGGTGGTCAAATTGGAATATGAAGGTTTGCATCCCTGATGTCAGAAACTCCCCTTCCTGTAGACCTGAGATACCCGTCCTGAGTGATTCCATCTTGAAAGTCCTCAAGTACCGCTTTAGGGAATCCAAATGTAAAAATCGGTCACATCGTGCTGTCTGGCTTGGGGAATCACAAAAAGGTTGGAGTAATAACCTCTGTAGAGAAGCGGAGACCGGAATTGTTACCTGCATAGCCTCTATTTTTTTTTTTTTTTTAATGGTTTCTAGTAAGGTGTCCCGATTTTCTTCCAAAACTGGCAAGCCTGACTTCAAGAATCTGGGCGGAGGTGGCATTAGAAACCCTGGGAGACCAACTCGATCACCCAGGAATCCCAGCAGGAGGTTCTCCAGAGATCTGAAAAATACCAAAGATGAGCCCCTACAGAGAGATCCTCCCACATTTAAGAGGAACAGTCATGCTGAGGGTTTTGCGGGAGCAGAACCCGGCTCCTGAAATCCACCATTAGCTGGACGACACTTTTTTCCTGAGGTACCTCACAGCATTTTAGGCACCCCTTGCCATCCCTCAAAACCTGACTGAGCAAAAGGACTGCAAGGAAGGATCAGGGTAAACTCGCCTAGGGGGCAAGGTTGCGGTTGGCAGGTTTGAGGACTTACCACCTGTAGCCTGCAAGAGCCACTTATTTAACGCCTCACTCGCGGCGTTTGGATTCTGGGTCCACTGATGCAGCCAGAGAGTTCTACAGGCACAATTGTAGAGGTGCGTGTAGAGATGACACCAATTTCTTTAATGTTTTTGCAGAATCAAAAAATTTTTGCAGATTCAGTAATAATTTCCTAAAAGTAACAGTATTGACCTAGGGAGTCTTCACCTAGGCCAGACTGAACGAGCTCAGCCCACTTGCTAATAGCCCATGAGATCCAACCGCCTGCAAGAATAGGCCTCTGAGAACCACCAGCTGCCACAAATAGCCTTTAAAACTATTTTCACATTTCCAATCTGCAGGATCCTTTAGGCATTGGGAGCACAATCTTTGACAACCGTGACACAGACGTTAGCAACTAGAGGGGGTTCCCAAACCCCTTAATCTTCCGAAGGGAAGACAGACAAACCTCTTCAGGTTGGGCCCAGGCCTCCCTGGACAGAGTTAAATTCCTTTGAGACTGGAAAGGTAACACGACTTAAGGTGCCCATACACTGCCTGCGACGTCTTGCAGCAGTGTACGGACACCCGACAGCGTGCGAGCCGCCGGGACCTTCCGGCGACAGGGACACATGCGATCCGTTGTGATGGATCGCATGCGTCGCTGCTTCCCGCCCGCCCCAGAACGGGTGGTCGGACGGCCAGCCAGACCGACCACCTAGTCGGGTCCGATGCACATCGGACCCGACTGCATATCAGGGAGAGGCGATTTGGTCCGATTTAACGGCCCGATTGATCGCAACTGGCCGAAATCGGACCAAATCGCTTCGCTATATGGGGGCCTTTAGGTTTCAGAGAAAAATGTCTGCCCCACCTGCCACTTCCCTGTCAGGGAGATGTAACATCTCTAACTGCCAAAATTAGGGACTCCACCCCCTGAGACATAGAAGCCTCAACATTTTCTTCAGGCAATTCCACTTCACCTTCCTCCTCTGAATCAGTTTTGAGTACAGCAGGCAGGGCACGCTTCACGGAACCTTCTAAGTTTCTGAAATCTGATTTACTAGTCAACAAGTCAGAAACAGACTGTCACTGGGATGGTGTCTGCCTGGCCACAGTTAATTCTGTGGAAATGGAGGCCATCATCCCTTTCATGGACTGAAACCATTCAGGTTCCTGGACCCTGAGGACAGATCACACAAAAGTGACCCCTCAGTAGAGGGAGAAAACTGACATGATTGACAGATTCTTCCACCATGCTGCTTTAGACAGTAGAAACACAAACAATAGTTTCCCCAAAACCAGGATATACTCACCTTGATGTCTTTGGCGGTTAGGGAAAGGGAATTTGCGGGTGCGCTTGCTGGTCCTGAGGAAGCCGTTAAGGTGAAGCTAGTCGATGATCTGGAACAGGTTGGATCCTACTGGAACTGTGCAGGTTACCACGCAGCCCACCTGGGAAGTCTGTTGGCAGACCCGCAGCCACATACAGCACCCTGGTAAGGAACCACTATTTGGATACAATTCAACTTTGTCCATGAAGTACCAAAGTGTAACTGACTTGAAAAACAGGATAAAAAGGCAATCCCCAAGAGACATTACTACCCATCACCTTTGAAAAAGGAGGTATCACACCCCACTGCTTGAAAATTTGGTAGGTTTTCCTGTTTTGTCAAACCATTCCCATTGTGTATACTGGTATTAGTATAGTGTTTATCTAATTATGCACCATTAACTACTTTTCATTTAAATTACCCTTTGTGTATTTTTAAATCTTCACAAAATAAAGCAGGTTTCATTAGAAATAATTCCAGCAGCATAGTGTGTTTTTATTGGCGTATGTATAGTTTTGAGCAGAGTACACCACATCGTTCTGCTTGCTGGTCTCTGACTGCATAGCAGCACACTCAGGAAGGATCCTGTCTACGGCAACACAGATCATTACCCCTCAAAGAGGTTGGTACCATGCCCTCCCCTAATCCCTCCTTGCAGACAGCCTGGTGCCAGTCAGACTGCCCAAAACAATAAAAATATTCTGGAGCTCTACAGAGAGCACATTTTTCGAAAATGCACTGGGGAGGGAAGACATCGAAAGGAGGAGCCAGCATGCAGGGAACAAAGAAGTTTGTGCACCAGCTCCTCTGGACCCCTTTGTAATAATTGCTTCCCAGTATACCCTATGGATATTAGAGAGGGGGGGGGGGGCTACCTGTAAGTACTTTAGGCTACCTGTAAGTACTGCACCGTGGCTTGGAGGCTGGATTGGGGAATCCTGCATTGGCCATCATTTGTAGTTAAAAATGTACCAATACAGAGGTTTCAATGTGCGGTTTACCTAGTTACACCATGTAACAGCACCAAGATTGTGTTCATTGTTGCTCATACGGGCTTTATAATAGGCTATTACAACCAGTTATTTCCCATGTTAACATCTGCTGCTCTTGCCCCATCATCCAGGATAAATTGGCTCCCAATGACGTGTGCACCTGATTGGTTGTGGAAATACATAGTGTACAGTGGGTACGGAGATCTCCGACATTTGATAATTCAGGTAATAGGGACAAACCATGAGCAGTAGCCCTTGCATACAATACACTGCACTTTATTCCGATCTAGGTGGAACCTTGCTTCCCAAACCAAGCACCATTTACAATCAGACATTACCATGTGAAATACTTGTAGATTAACTTTATTAGAGGAAAAAAATAGCAGAGAAAGACAGGATTGAACATGTATAGAAGAGTGTATGAAGCAGGACACTGAGGTGGGAGATCAGTCATCACTCTCCCCTAGAGTGTGTTTATCAAAGAGGTATTCAGCCATGCCATTCTGTGGGGCTCCCATTTTGCGCAGGTTGGTCACATGGTCTCCCAGCTCCTTCATGGACTTCACCTGCTCATCCAAGTAGTGAGTTTCCAGGAAGTCACAGAGCTGTGAAGGAGAGGAGCCTTTATATCAGATGTACAGTATATTACAGTGTTGTGTACGAAACAGTTTATTTTAGAAACATGGTTTCTCGTCTTAACAGTACAATTGGGGTAATGATCTCTCCATGGGCAATTCTATTACCTTCGATTAGCCCTGTTTTGGATGAAACAGGTCTTTCTAATGGAGACCGGTTTCACTTATGTAGTCCATGTACTTGAAATTGCATACAATCATTTGATTTCAACCACATCTGTTCGATAAATCAAGTAACTGTATGCACATAGTGTATCACTTGGTGCAATGTGCGGGCCCGCTGGTTGAAGGTCGCAGCGATAGATTGACATGTGCAGCACATGTTCGAAAGCAAATCGGCCGATGCACTCACCATAAGCGTCAAGCTGGGAAAGTACCAGCCAGACCCAAAAGGCAACACATTTGAGAACCAGTGATAAATTATTGTGAAGACCCTCCCAAGCAAAATACATATCACTGGTGTTGTCACTGTCCACCTAGTGTAACAGAAGGTCATCTAAGTTGGACTATGATTAAAAAGTCAATTACTTAATACATTTAGTGTTAGTAAATAGGACATACTGCACAACTGGAAAATTTGGGGGTCTTCTAAGACCTGACTGGAAGTGTAAGACGGACTGTTCTTAGAGATAACCACTTACACAACTATAACTGCATTTAAAGGCTTAGGGATAGTCAATGTGTGCCAACAGTTAGAAATATCTATTTAATGCAGAAGTTCTACCACATTCCTCAACTCAAACCCATGGAGATTTGGCTGTAAGAATCTGTTATTGCATATGCCTGTTAAAGTATCTGCAGCCTTTTTACAAAAGTCAAGTGGATAGGAGAGTTTCCCAAACGGTGGAACATTTGACAGTCAGACTGACTAGATCTTGTTGAAAGGTGCAGATTTCTCCAGGTGTAAGAAATTGTGGCACATTGAATATCCCCATTAGACAGAAGAGCTACAGCAATGTAACGCGTGATAGTTATTAGACTAAGGGGGGTATGCAATGTTGGATCACGTCTGTCGATACACGCCAACAGCCGTGATCCAGGCCTGTTTGCGGTCAGATCGACCGCATAACAGACAGGATTCAATGTCCTGTCTGCCATTGGGCTCAAAGGGAGCGTGGCCGTGAACGGCCATGGATTGTCGATCTGCGGCCCGGATAATGACAATCCACAGCCGTTATCGGCAGAACAGGCCTGACAGCTTCTGAAGTCGGGCACGTTCAGTCGTGATCCTGCATCAATGCCACCATTTCCCTGGTCGGAAATAGCGGCGGCAGACTGCATACCACCCTGAAGCTGGTTATGCCAGCTGATATATGGCCAGACATATTGGTTCCTGGGTACACATCAGAATGATCTAACAAAGGGTGGGAAGATCACAGCTGTCCTTTATTACCATATGCCAGGTCACATGATATCACCAGTTGGCTGTACAGTCGATGTTGCATGCGGCTGCTGGCACCCATATATCAGGTATACATGAAGATTGTGTTCTGATTTTGGACAAAGGCAACATTGGGCCAATATTCTGTGCGTACCCAGCTTTAGAGGTCAATTAAAAAAAAAAAAAAAAAAAATCAATATTCCATGACTTTCCTCCAGTCATTCTCATACTCACATGGGGATCGTTGCGATCAGTAGCCAGTTTGTGCAGATCCAATAGGGACTGGTTAACGTTTTTCTCCAGCTGCAGGGCACATTCCAAGGCTTCCAAACCACTTCCCCACTCATCCCGATCTGGCTTCTGGAATTGGATTGCAGCACTAGTTAGTCACATTGTCCATATCTGCCTGTTTAGTCACTGGTACAGGATCCCATATATCTAGATCTATAGATATTTCCAAAGTAACCACCAATACCTAAAACAAGTGACTGATGAGCCAATTTAGCACTCTGCCCTTTTATCCATGTTCCTGGATAACCCCCAAAAATGATTTCACCCTACAGAAGGTGACTCCTCATTAAAATAAGTATTGAGGGGTATTCAGTATTGGCAGATACTCCCGATAGGCAGTAATATTGTCCAGTACTCGCCAATGCAGTTTTAACCCAATCCGCAGCCATTAAACCATCAGCCATTTTCACCGATCCATGGCCTTTCCGAACGTCGGAATCTATTCAAATAGATCAGACTGAATAGGTCGAATGCAAAGTCTACCTAATCTTGTCAGAAGAGATCTTTCTGAAAGTCTAAGTTCTCCAGGATTGCAGTAGAATAATTACAGTTTTCCAACACAATATGGCAGGTTCCCCTGAGGTTACAGTAGTTTATCGTTATCTGTACATTAACAGATGTTAGAGTCTTCTGTCTACCCACATGACTCAGCTACACATTGGATAACTGACCTAGCCAGTCAAAAATACATCCATATAGAAGGCCACATCAGCAAGAGGGTGCCTCAGGTGATAGGTTGAAGTCTACACTAGTCCTCAGTTTCCCCAGGCAACTGCATCTCAAACTTAAGACAACTGTATAAGGGCAGTGGCATATGAATTAGAGCACAATCTAAAGGCCTCCATACAATACAACACAACGGGCCGATTTCACTTGCTTCCAACTGAACCAAAAAAACGGCCCCAAACCGGATGTACAACATCACATCCGGTAAGATGAATGGTCCTGTGTGCAATGGACTCGAGTTGGAAGTTGGACCTGCATGCAGGTAGACCGACCCGGCGGCAGGGAACAGGGGTCACACGCGATACATCACATGTAAAAGGACTGCATGCGATGTATTGTGCGCGATCCTGCTCACAGGGGGATTAGATGATGGCCATACACTGCTGTGATTGAGTAGTGTAGGGCCAGCTTAAGACATTACATAACTGCAGGCAGGTCTGGAGAGCAGCTGGAGTATGAACGTGTAATAGCATGTTCATAAAAATACCCTGTGGTGTATAGATGCAAGAGGGAAATTAGGCTACAGCATATGCACAAATACAAAGCGCTGCAGTTAGACAAAACGCCAACACAATGCTAATTAGTCAGTTCAGAAGTACATACTCTGCTAGTTTGTGCCAAGACATGTAATCCTGACAAAAAAAATTGAAGACCAATAAAATGTTCTGCATCAGTCAGAACATATGTTAAACAAATCTTTGCAAGTGACAAACAACTTACATTAACCCAATAGAGAGTTCCATCAAATTGCTGAATCTAGTGACGTACACTACTAACTATACCACCAATAGCAGCAGTATTACCGCTGCAGGAACACAGCAGAGCATTTCGCTTGGTAATCCGTGATCCCAGAGACAAATCATGAGGAAAATAAATAAATCCCAAACTGTTGGAGAACTGAAATATTTAAGAAGATTCTAAACCTATGCACAATCCATAGATCTGCTCACCTTGACGTCCTGCAGGAAAAGCCGCCCCCCACGTTGGTTCTGTTGCTTCATAAGTTTCTCTGCATGTTCGCGCTCCTCATGGGATTGGTGCAGGAAGTATTTTGCAAAGTTCTTTAATGCTACGTCATCACGATCAAAGTAATAAGACTAAGTAAAAAGAAAAAACAACATAAGGACACCGGTACCAGAGAAATTACGCTCAACATCTACACTTTTACAGGATGCAGAGAGACAAGTTTGCAAACCTTGTAGTAGACTTACCTATACTACTTTTACACCAGAACTGCCAGGTCGGACCTGTGTTTTTGGACCCGGATGCAACCCAGCAGTTTCCTTTTACGCCGTCATCACTTGGCACTATGCTAGGTGGGCGACGCCAGCGAGAGATTACATCTCAGCACCAGGAAACCTGTAACACTGACAGATATGCTGGGGGCAAGCCCAGCACCCAGGAAAGCTGCTGGGCTGCCCCCAGCCTCCTCCCAACCAGCCCCGCCAAACCTCCAGATTGACCTCAGGACGCTGCGATCCAGAGGTTGGGCGTCCCATTTCCATGGTCCTTGACTCTGGGGAAGCCCCGTGTCTGACCCTGAACATTTGCCAGGGTGGACACCCAGTGGAACAGGACTGGGTTATTTTTTTACACCAAGCCCTGGACTGGAGTGGCAAGGCTCTTTTGTAAAAGGGGTACGTACTACTGTCAATGTCTTTCTGTTTAGATACAGAACCAAGTAGCACCTTATATTCCTTAAGTTACTTCTAAGTTCTACCATATTTAATGCATTAGCCTCAAAAAATGGATTGTTGGGCTGCAGGGCTATCCATTGTGCACATATGGTATAGTCAAACTGACAGGCCACATGCACCTTGCCAGTTGTCCTGCCAAATCCAGTGCTCTAGTAAGGTTTTACTTGTGCTAGGTTGAATTGTTAAGCATTTTATTCTGCTCACTGACTGATCTTTGATCCAGAACCTCGGCTACACAGAGCATTACAATTCGCAGCACTACACTGGGGAAAGGCCGGAATATCCAGTGCAGAGGAAAGATTTGTAGCAGCCCTTTCAGCTGTCAGATTTAGGACTCTGCCCTTAGATCCCAGTGTTGTGTTTGTTTCAGGTCACATCAGTTACAAGCACACTGATACTAGCCGTCAGTGCTAGTGTCAGAATTCATGCAAGTGTTAACAGATCTGTGCTTACGTGCTCAGATATTAAGCCTAAACACACACTTCTGTTTCAGTATACGAGATCTGACAGCCAGAGTACAGCTAAAGCCAGCATTGTAGTTACTGTATATAGATTACCAACAAAGCAAACAATTCTTTTAATACCTCATTCTGGCCAGCAGAGAGCACTACAATCAGATCTCCCACCCATGCATCGCACATGGCATATACCCCTCCCACAACACGTACACAAGTCTTGGAGGTCATTCCGTCTTTGTATATGAAACACCACACACAAGGCACTATAATAGATCATTGTTAAATATAATAGTTCCAGTGCAAGCACCGTTGTATAGTCTGCTGCAAACCACCAATAAACAAGTTTTTAAAGATGGAACAGTATTTAAGTATTATGTGACCCAGTGTATGCAGGGGGAAGCCATAATAGTGCATTTCTAGTGAGCATACATATGTTCATCATGGTGTCTGAATAAAGCTATGAAACAGGATTACCACTGAAAGAATGAATTCCGTAGTAAATACAAGTGGAACCCAAAACTAATTTTTGGGTGTTATTACAAAACAGGGCAGAGGTTTTATCGTGTGCACCTGCTAATAAGCGGTGATCTGCTCTACCAATGGCAGGCCACAACAACTGCTTTGGACTGATAACGCCACATTAACAAGTGATAAAGCCAAGCCACAGCCCTCACTAGCTTTCCTTCACTCAATTCAGTCTGTAAAACAGTGGCCTTAAGTTAGGAGTCAAGCAGGGTTTGGCAATAAGCAGCCTATCACAGCGTTTAATGTGTTTACAGCAGAACGGTGATCGCATGCTGGGATACATAGTACCACCAAAGCAGCTGGATGGCCACTAGTGGTCCACCCATAAGTTTAGGATCTGCTTTGATTTTCCCTACTATAGAGGATGGAGTCTCAATTGTACCTACAAGGGGTAGTGCCGTGCAAGTATCTTCATGTTATAATCTCCTATGTCCCTATAGATTGTAAGCTTGCAGCAGGGCCCTCTTACCTCCAAGTCCGTCTGTTGTTACCCAGTTTGTTTTATCTCTGTTTACAATTGTAAAGCGCAATGGAATCTGTTGCACTATATAAGAAACTTAAAATAAATGTTCCACTGCATAGCTGTTAAGCCACCAACATAATACCACTTACACAATGTGGTAACCCTGCACCTGGCTAAATACCCCTTTAAACTGGCAACCAGACCAGTATTATGGTGGGGGCTTACCTGTTTACAGTGCACCGCGAGCCTGGTTGAATTGTCCAACGCTGCTCACAACTAGAATGAAATGCTGGGCAGATCTACCTAGGTATACATCAACTGCATTTTTAAACTGCACAATATCCCAGGCTGCTTGCATTCATACACAATGACCCAGGACATTTATGACAGTGTAAAATAGGTATAAATGACAAGCAAGGGAAGGTGAAAAAAATTTTTTTAAACACAATTGCAACAATATTGGAACCCAAGCCGGTCATTTCATGCCTAGTTAAGCATCGTTAACAATGATTGATATCCAACATGCAGGTCAATTTAGCATTATATCGAACAAACCTGCATGTTTAGAGGGCCCCGGTGCCATCACTGAAAGACATCAGCAGCCGGTGTGTACGCTGTACAATCCAGCATATGCGATTTGTACTAGTCAAAATTGTATAGGTATTTTACCTTGCGATCCCGATGCGCACTACTGTACAGCACAAACCGAAACCCAGATAGACAGGGCAGCAGTGACTATAGTGCAGATCTGCACTATTATATAGTCAAAATCGCATGCATGTCGGGTGGCTTGCCATGCAATTCAATCTGATTGCATTGGGTTTGTTTGATTAGCAAGCCTGATCAACCATGGACACACCATTATTTACACTGAACATCATTCACAGTGAAAGCTCTATATCAGCTGCACACAGGCAGCTGATACCAGCCATGTAGCAGGTGTAGGGCTTTAAGACTACAGATATGGCAGTCAATCTCTTTGGCTAAGCATGTACCCAGCATAGGGAAATGCAGCATAGATTAGTAGTAGTGTAGACGCCAAGGACCAGATCATTGCTTGCAGCTTCATGATTTTATAGAATTGCTAATTTATGCCTCCAGAATGTACACAGAAGCCATAGTATCGCAGATATGCTCTTCTAGAAAAACCAGCTCTACACCCTAGTATATGCCAGTCTAGAGCAATGCAATACATAAATCATCTTGTTTATTTACAGAGATTATGCACCTTGTACTGTAATAGGAGCCAGCAGCACTGCACAGGGCAGGAGAATTTAGCACAGTCACCTGGCCCAAGACGTGCCGCCATTGCAAAGCTGCACTACAACGCCCAGCATGCCAGAGTCTTCACAGCACGCTGGACTTGGTAGCGTTACAGACTAGAGCCCTTCGTTGCCTACATGTCACCAGGGTGTATATACAGCATTACCTTCCCAGCAGCATGGCGCTCCCCCCATATAACACAAGAGCAGAGAGCGCAGGCAGAGTACGCACCATGGAGAGGTACACATAGGAGGCATACAGCTCCAGGTTGACCTGGCGGTTGATTGCAGCCTCGCAATCCTGGTGGAAGTTCTGGCGGATCTGGGAGCTCATGGCGTCGGGTTGAGGGTTCCGTCCAATCACTGTTGAAGCGGGAACCACACTGTATTTCTCTCCACACGATGCAGCAAAGAAGTATCTGACGCAGTGTCCGCAGCCGCTACCTTTTATACTTGCGTTACGTCACCAGGCCAAGCGCTGCCAAGGGAACTGTCCCGCCCCCTGCTAGTGACTACTGGGCTAGTGATTGGAAGGAAGGCCACCATCTTTTTCCGGGGCAGCCGCCCTTATGTGTAGCTTGTGCCCGTGTTGTATATCTAATCTCTGAGCGTCAGCATTAATCCTGGTGAAAAAAGACCGCGGGAGGCTCTGTGCTGCGAATCCTACTGTTATAGTTCAGGAGGTGTCTGTGGTCCGCTGCCCATTTTAGAGATGGCGCCTGAATGATTACCTAACATGGCGTCTGACGTACAAGATAAACATGTAATACCAGATATCTTGTGAAACATAGTGTGGTGTCTCTAAGTATACTACGTAAATGGGAAACTACAGACTGTATTATTATTATTATTATTGTATATTGGCCAGCAAATAGTACTAGCATGTAATTATACAGGTCTATTTATGTATTTATACTGGAAAATTTATAGCAATGCCTGAGGGAAATAAAGCCTAAATATAGACAATTGCAGTGAAATAGCATACATATGGAGCTGCTCTCATAAGAGCAGCTCCTGGCAATAGAATCACCATGCGCCGTCCACTGCCCCTCCGCCAGAGTGCAACAGAATGGGGCACGTGCATGAGACGCTTGCGTGCCCCGTTCTCTCGGAAGCCTATACAGCCGCCTCCCGCCGCTGCCCATCTTGCCTGCTCTCCCCAACACGCTGCATTCTCCATGCCTGTCTCCCTGAAGTGGAGATGGGCAGGGAATCACCCAGTCCCCGCACCACGCCGCCATGCTGATGGGTCATGCGAGCGAGTTAGCCACTCGCCCATCCCTATATGCCGACCACGCTCCCCGCCAGCCTCTGCCAGCGCTATGGATATGTCGCACTGGAGGACCGTCAGAACCTGGCTCCATCTGTACCTCCCAACATGACCCTTACTGTATGGGGGTCTGTTGATTTAAAAGCAAGGCCGAAGCCATGCCGCTACCCACAAGGACACACCCCATACCCCCAACCCCCCTTTCCATCTATATATTGCTAGAAGCAGTCGGATCGGGCCTAAAATGCCTGGGCACGTCTGAGTTTTCCCTGACACTCCCAGAAAGTTGGTAGTTGGTGGGGTAGAGGTACTGTGCTAATTCTTGTGTCCAGGTCTCTAGAAATCTGTGGTCTCAGATCAGGAACCAGCGGGTTGGCTTGTGTATGGGGAGAATGTAAGAGGCTTGGAGGTTTGATGAGGCTTCTCCAGCACTGTTAGGACTGATTAGTAAAGATACCGTCAGCAGATATCCTGTCAGTAAGCAGAACTAGTGTCTGAGCCATTTTAATTAAGGGGACCACAGCACTTTCGCTGGTTTTAGAATGAGTAAGGCTGACTCATAATACAACACCCATCGGCATTGCATACAAATCTGAATCTGGCTCTATCTTTTGTAAGTAACTTAATACCTGTGTCACATGTACATACCTCCCAACTGTCCTGCTTATCACGGGAACGTCCTGTTTTTTTTGTGATGTTCCCGTGTCCCTCCCAGGCGGGCAGTGTACCGCGGCAGGGGGGGGGCAGTTTGGAGCGTCCCCTGTGATTAGTGCACAGCGTCTATTCATGCAGCCCGATGGTCTAGGGACATAGCCAGCAGCTACCAGAGAGGGCCGCTAGCCATGCTCCCATAACGGTGAAAATGACCACGCCCCCTTGCCACAAGGCCACGCCCACAGAGCAGTGCCTCCTCCCCATTCATCAATGTTGGGAGGTATGCATGTAAAGCAAACAGATTGTCCACATACAGTGGTTGAGCCCATTTTGTGCGTCCAAACATTTTTAACCTATCAAAGAACATCAGAGGGTGGCAGTGTGGGCAGGTCCATGTGATGTCATGACATTATGCGGTAGTCGTGCAATGCTCCTCTGGAAAGTTTTGGAAGGCCAGGATATCTTTATGGGGCCCCTTTGGACCTGCTGGGCCCTAGGCAGGAGCCTAGGTTGCCTTTTGCACATCGGCAGAATGACTGATGAGTCCCTGAGCACCCACACAAGTGTGTTTAACAGCATTACAAAGGAAGCTACATGTGTATTAGCCCTGGGCACCTGGAACCATTTATCAAACCCTGCACTGGACCCAGTCACCCAGGCAGGGAGGTGGAGAACCTGGGATCCCTGGGTCACTTACATCTCTCTCAACTCTCCTATCTCGCCTCGGGATGTGGTCAGCATCCGACAGTCATATACCGACTGCTATCAGAATACCAGCGCTTGATCTTTGAAGGGTGAGAATGACAACTCCAGAATACCAACAGCTGGTGTAAAATTGGTATAAGTATGCGAGGCAGGTGAGGGTCAGTCCAGGGAAGGGGGAGGGTTAGGTTTAGGCAGTTACAAGGGGGGTTAGGTTTCGGGGTAGCGGTTTTGGTTTTATATGGCATAGTACAGGGGTTAGGTTTAGGCACTAGCGGGTACAGTAAAGGCCCATACACACTTGCCGATTTTCAGCTGAAAAATGCTCAAAACAGCCGTTTTGCAAGATTTTCAGCTTAAACTCTGCAACTGTGTATGGTCCACCGATGCCCACTAGTGATGATGTGCGCTCCAGCATCATCGCTAGCAAAGTGGGCCGTCTGCTGGTTTTACCAGCACGGCTGGTGATGATGACTCATATAAACCCTAGCAATTACATGTAGGTAAGTGGTACTAATGTGGCATAATATGTAATAGCCATTGCGGTATGTGATATAATATGTAATGGGCATCACGGTGTATAGCATAATGTGTAATGGTCATCGCAGTGTGTCATTATGCCACACATTACAATGTGTGGCATAATGTGTAAGTGGCATTATGGTGTGCAAAATCAAGAATAGAATATTAGCAAATATTAAAAAAAAACATGATAAGACGGGTCAAGAGGCGGGCTGTGGGTGGGCCACTGTAAGGGAATCTCTCAAAGCAAAGGTGGTAACCCTAATTTTATTATGGCAGTATACACTGTTGGCGCAGGTGAACGTAAATCTCCCTATGTGCATGGTTGCAAATACAATCGTAGCCGTGCACAAGGGTGGGATTTCCCAGGGTGGGGCGGCATGTACCTGATCTCTGGGTTCTGAATATATGCAGCCCAGTGATCAGTTTTCAATCAGGCACTGTGGCCGGAGACCCCGGCAAATGTCGCTAATGGCCGCCACGGCACTGAAGGGGTTAACACTCTTGGACAAAGGGCACTTGGCGCCAAATTCAAATGTACTTGGCACTGGGCGCCGCTGTTTTAAAATTTTTGGCTGCTGTATATGTTACTTGGCCTGGGACAGCCCTATGAGCCCACCCCCAGGACCACCTAAGAGCGGGAGGCTGCAGAGCGCTGGGAGCCATGGCCGGCAGGGAGCCGGGTCCCGGAAGGCGCTGCCAGGCTTACCTATATGCCGCAGCTCCGCCTACAGGGAGCTGCGGCAGGACAGGGAGCCGGGGGTGGAAGGGCGCTGCCGCTGGGAGTCCGGACACTCAGGGGGGTGCGGGGGCATTGGTGTGCTGCAGCCCCTGGTCAGCTCCGGCGGCTGCAGCGAGAGGGACTGTTAACCCCTGGCATGTCGGGGGCAGGAGGCGGTGGTGGTGCCGTGCTGCCTCCAGGCGCCGGGGGAGGGGGGGAAGAGCAGGGAAGCCACCAACAGAGGTTGTGTCGAGGCGGAAAGGGATTAACCCCTAGCGCCCCGAGGCTAGGGGGAAGCAGCTGAGCCGTATAAACCCAGGGCACAGGGGAGACTGTGTGCAGGCTGTCAACAGGCTGTGAGCATGAGATAGCCAGCTCCCAGCACAGGGAAAGGAGCCCCTGCAGCCAGGATGGCTTTCCTGGGCTGCAGGATTAAGGGAGCCCAGTGTTGAGCAAATATATTGTAAATATAAAAACAAATATATTGTAAATATATTTAAAATGTGTTGTGTGGCTTTTGGAGCCTGTGCAGGGGATCAGGGCTGCCCATCTCTGGAGCTCACGTCTGGGATAGAGGTGTTCAGCTGGTCCCCTGACAGGCTCCTGGAAGGATGTTTTGGAGGGAAACCTTCCCCCTAGGTGGACTGTAGCTCAGAGGAGTAACCACTCCCCTCTGTCCATACGGGTTAATGCAGAGTGTGCATGTGCCCAGCACTTAAGCTGATTGGTTGGAGACCACAGGGTGGGCTTAACCCCTGTAGTAATGTTTATTGGAGTAGCATAAAAAGAGGTCTGCTGCCTGTGTAAAATTGTACTTCTGCCTGACTTGAATGCTGTAACATCATCTGTATGCTGTGCCTCCTAGTGGTAGGAGACGGCTCTTTTAAGGGCTTGTATTTGAGCAAATAAAACATCTATTGCTTCAAGACGACCACTTTCATCTTGGGACCAACAGAATTACTGCAATAATTCCATTCTCCGGCTGTTCTGGGTATAGCATCCTGCGTCTCCAAGTTCCGCTCTGCCAGCTACCGAAGCAGAGGTCTGGTTCGTAACAAGTGGGGAACCAACCGACGCCAGTCAGGGGTGTGTCAGCAGCGGGTTGATGCACACACTCCAGCAGTTAGTACTCAAGTGCCAGCGTTTGGGCCTGAGGAGGTAACGGTGGTTCCAGGCGTCACCTAAGTAGGAGCCTGGTGGTGGCAGCAATATCCCCGCCCACTGCATAGTGGGTGGAGTCAGTAACAGGTGGTTACTGACGGTAATAGGGAATCCCCTATTGGCCAGGTCCCGTGAGACCAGGAATTGCCATCTGTGGACCCGAAGGGCGTAGCCAGAGCGTAAGGGCAGGTGTCTGGTCACAGAAATCAAGAACAGAAGTGCACTGAATAAAATAGCCACTGCTCCCACCCTTGGAATTCCATTATGTAAATAGCCTTTTATATGAAAGATTTTCAGCAGTCTTTCACCTCCTGAAAATCTCCTGATATATCTATCAACGATTTTGGCAAAGTCTTTTGAAATGAAAATTTCTAGTGTGTATGGCCCATTAGGGCAAGGCTGTGGGGAGTAAAGGTTACTTGGGTAGGGGGAGATGGTTAGGGTATGTACCGAGCCCCAGTTGTGATTCACTATATCGGAATGTTGGTCTAGTTTTTACACCTATAATTACTTATCCTCTGCCCCATACACACGGTGCGATTCTAACTAGCTTTGAATTCGATTTTGACTATAAAGTCAAAATTGAATCGAAATCAAATTGACAGTTTTCAAGTGCATTCAATGGCAATTCAGTCCCAATGTGTGCCCCCCGTGGCATCGGAATCAGATAGAAAAATAGACTGTGCAGACATAGTTACATAGTTACATAGTAGGTAAGGCTGAAAAAAGACTTGCGTCCATCTAGTTCAACCTGGTATAGATATCCATTGCTGATTTGGTAGGTTCTGGTATTTTACTGACAAATTATATTTCTTGTTTGTACCCATGGATGTTTTTCTCCAGTAAATGTTTGTCCAACTTTGCCTTGAACGCATTTAATGAGCCAGCCGTTACCACCTCTCTGGGAAGAGAGTTCCAGAGTTTGACTGTTCTGACCGTAAAGAAATTCGTTCTACTAGCTGAATGAAATCTTTTTTCTTCTAATCTATACTCATGCCCTCGTGTCCTAGATTCCTTTCTAGTAGAAAAGAGGGTGTGTGACAGTTCCTTATATTGGCCCTTGATATACTTGTACATGTTGAGCATGTCCCCCCTTAAACGTCTCTTTTCTAATGTAAATAGTCCCAAATTGCTTAATCTCTCCCCGTAGCTTAAATTCTCCTTTCCCCTAATAAGCTTTGTTGCTCGCCTTTGGACTTTTTCTAATTCTATGATGTCCTTTTTATAGTGTGGGGCCCAGAACTGTACTCCGTACTCGAGACGAGGTCTCACCAATGCTTTATATAGTGGCATAATTACCATTGAGTCCCTAGTTTCCATTCCCCTCTTAATACATGCCAGAATTTTGTTGGCCTTTTTTGTAGCTACATTACAATGGGCACCACATCCCAGTTTGCTGTCTATTTGGACTCCTAGATCCTTTTCAAGTATGGAATTACCCAGTTCCTCTCCGCTAAGGTTGTAACTTGCACACTGGTTGTGTCTCCCAAGGTGCATAACCTTACATTTATCTACATTGAACCTCATCTTCCATTTTTTTTGCCCACTCATCTAGAATTGCAGGATAATTTTGAAGCATGGTGACATCTTCTGATGATTTGATGACTTTGCTAAGTTTTGTATCGTCCGCAAAGATGGATACATTGCTGAGTAACCCTATCCCAATATCGTTAATAAGACTATATAGTACCGATCTGTACTATATAGACCAACTATATAGACCAAATGTAATGTGGTACAGTAGGATTGGTGTATCTACTGCACTCTTAAGGCCCTCATATACTAGTCCATCTTGGCCACGTTTCAACTGATGCCAAAGGATTGGACAGAGAAACTAGGTGAAAAGTGGGCAAATCAGAGGTGCTTGGCATCCAAGTTGGAGGCACCTCTGACCTCCAACTTAGACCCTCTCCCAGCAGTGGGAAACGGGGTCACGTGCAATACTTCAAATTACATGTCAAAGCACCTCAAGGGGGACTGGATGGCTCTACACTGCTGCAAGAAGTCGCAGCAGTGTATGGCAACCTCTAGTCACCTATGCAGGGGCAAATTAAGATAGGAAAGGGCCTGTATACAGGCATAATGTGGACCCACTCAGGGGCGGATCCAGGATAAAATGACAGGGGGGGCACCATGATAAAAAAGGGTTTGGGTGGGGGAGGGGCGGTGTTAGTGGTGCCAGTGTACATGCTAAGAGAGCGGCAGGAGAGGGTGGGAATGGAATTAAAAATAGGCCCTGGCATTTAAAGTACGCAGGCCCACCATGGCGACAAAAGTGAAGGATGTAGTTGTGCGCGCCAAAGGCGCGCTCCAGAAAAGGGTGTGTGGCCACTCAACAGGGGGCGTGTCAACACCATATACAACTTCTACACATTATGCAACAAAATACTAGACCCCATTATACTTGCCCCTTACACATGATGCCAAATGGAATGAGCCAAAATTGACATAATGCCACATGGATTGAGCCAAAATTCAAATAATGGCCCTTATTCTAATCGGATCGGTACGGCCCGCGTGCGGCCGTACCGCCGATGTTTTTACTCTGCACATGCGCAGAGGTGAATCTGCGCATGTGCAGCCCCCTTCGCCGCAGACGTATTTCGTCCGCCGCAAAGGGGGCGTATAGGGGCGTGAGAGGCATCATGCCCTCATTTCCCTATGTGTACGCCCCGCGTTTCATGGGCGTTCCCATGCAAACGCGGGGCGTATGCATGGTAATGAGGCCATGACGCAACTCATGGGGGCGGAAAGCTGACGTCGCCGGATGTCAGCTTTCAGCCCCCATACAAGCTACCACACGGACGATTGTCCGTGTGGTCTCAGCTTGCGGGAGCTGCCGCGGCGTGCGGACCTGCCTTCGATGGTCGACGACCATCGAATGCAGGGGGCAGCTCCCACCATGGTGGAGGCGTAGCCTCCACCATTTTTATGCGGATCGCCAGCCGTCCGTGTACGGACGGCCGTGGCGATCCGTAGGGTGGGCGGGGATTGGTTTGTGCGGCCGGAGCCCCGTGTGCGGCTCTGGCCGCACCAACCAGAATAAGGGCCAATGCCACATGGATTGTGTCAAAATTCACATAATGCCACATGGATTGAGCCAAAATTTACATAATAACACACACGGATTGAGCCAAAATTCACATAATGCCAAATGGATTATGTCAAAATTCACATAATGCCACACGGATTGAGCCAAGTGCATAAAATGCCATACGGATTGAGCCAAAATTCACATAATGCCACATGGATTGAGCCAAAATGTACATAATGCCACACGGATTGAGCCAAAATTCACATAATGCCACACGGATTGGGAAAAAATTCACATAATGCCACACGGATTGGGAAAAAATTCAAATAATGCCACATGGATTGAGCCAAAATTCACATAATGCCACACGGATTGAGACAAAATTCACATAATGCCACATGGATTGAGCCAGAATTCACATAATGCCACATAGATTAAGCCAAAATTCACAATACACTTCATAAACAGGGACATTGTTCACCAAAGGCTCGCATTAAACATTTACACCATAATGTCCATTACACATTGTTACACGCCATTATGTCCATTATGTGTTATGCCAAACACCATAATGCCTGTTAAAAATTAAGCTACATAAGTGCTGCTTTTCTACATGCTCATTGCCAAGGGTTCCATGCTCATTGCCAGAGGTTCCATGCTCGTTGCCATGTGGGATTACATGCTCATTGCCAAGGGGGAATACATGCTCGTGGTAAATGGGGGACAGCCGCCGCCAGGCAGAAGTGATAGCCACTGACAGTGGCAGAGCCTGGCTGTATTCAGAGCACTGCAGGTCCCGGCTATTTGAAATAATACCCCTTTCACACCAGAAAATGCATTCCCAGGTTGGCCCCTTTTACACCAGCCTAGTCCCTGCATTTTCTGGTCTGAGGGGGAGAGAAAAACACCCCTCCCTCCTTTAACCAGTTATCTCATTTAACCGGCTATATCTTCGGAACCAACTGACCCATTTACATGAGACAAGTATTATATTGAAGAACTTTTGAGTGGGCTTTGAATGATTTTGGTCCAGTGAAACTGGAACGTTTGGTTCCAGAGTAATCTGCCCTCAAACAACATGAACAGCCATGAAATTGCATTTCAAAAATAAAAAAATCGGTTTACACGCAATATCTCTGGAACCGATTGACCGATGTGGACAAGTCTAGTATAATATTGAAGGCCCAGCGATTTGGAATCGAATGAAATCAACCCCAAGCTTCTGTGATGCCAGGGCGGGAACTGGCAGCCGTCGGAACCGGGTGGGGGTCGGAATTGACGGGTCCCATATTATTCTATAGGGAAAAAAGTTACAGGTTTGCCAGGCGATATCTCCAGTTCCCGGGGGGCTAGAGACACGGGGCTGGGCTCGTTGGAAAGCTCTGGTCCTCAGCTACAAAATAAATGACAGGGGGGCACGTGCCCGGGTGCCCCCCCCCCCCTGAATCCGCCACTGGACCCACTCCTCACTTGCAGCCCCCTGCAGTGCTGTAAACTCTGACTGTGTGCCAAAGTCTACTGCACATGTGTAGGTCTCTGCTCATTATAGCTACACCAAGGCATCTGTACCATTCATTATTGTGTAACCCATCAGACACAACATTTTACAGTTACACAAGTCAATCTAAAAGAACAGTGACTCAGCATGTTGTACAAGTGTTGTGAGGTGATGTAAACATGTAGAGAAATGTAAAACTGGTTGTAGCAAAAGGTGTGTTCTACTGTATTGGGTGCATCATCTGTTATGTAATCTGTTGGTGGTTGAATAATTACGTCCTCAGACAATATATATATAGTAAAGTAAAGGTTTAAAGTCACCTAAGTAGGAGCCTGGTGGTGGCAGCGATATCCCCGCCCACTGCATAGTAGGCGGTGTCAGTAACAGGTGGTTACTGATGGTAATAGGGAATCCCCTATTGGCTAGGTCCCGTGAGACCAGGAACCGCCATCTGTGGACCCGAAGGTCATAGCCAGAGCGTAAGGGCAGGCGTCCGGTCACAGAAATCAAGAACAGAAATGCTCTGAATAAAATGGCCACTGCTCCCACCCTTGGAATTCAAACCCAGCCCATTATGTAAATAGCCTTTTATATGAAAGATTTTCAGCAGTCTTTCACCTCCTGAAAATCTCTTGCTCTTTGGGAAAATAGCTCAGTGTGTACGCCCTACTTTGGGGACAGATATATCTATCAAAGATTTTGGCAAAGTCTTTTGAAATGAAAATCTTCTAGTGTGTATGGGCCATTAGGGCCAGGCTGCGGGGAGTAAAGGTTACTTGGGTAGGGGGAGATGGTCAGGGTACGTACCGAGACACAGTTGTGATTCTCTATATCGGAATGTTGGTCTAGTTTTTAGACCACCAGCATCCTGTCTAGGTGGGGCCCTGACAAAGGGAGGTCCGCCTGCCCACTCTCCCTACTTTAATCTGGCCTTGGTGCATGGGTAATGGCAGAAAAATGACAGCACATGACATTGACTTCAGGACCTCTGTACAATGCTGCAAAATCTGTGGCACCTCATGAATAACCTGGTACACGCACCTATAATTACTTATCCTAAGCCCCATACACACGGTGCGATTCTAACTAGCTTTGAATTCGATTTGGACTATAAAGTCAAAATTGAATTGAAATCAAATTGACAAAATGGTTTTCAGGCGCATTCAATGGCAATTCAGTCCCCGTGGCATCGAAATCAGATAGAAAAATAGACTGTGCAGGCAAGACTTTACAGCACAGATCTGTACTATATAGACCAAATCGAATGCGTTTTGCTTGTCATGAAATTCGATCTCGAATTTAAAACCCCAAACCAGTTCTTAGTTAATATACAATGTAATGTGGTACAGTAGGATTGGTGTATCTACTGCACTCTTAAGGCCCCCATACACTAGTCCAATTTGGCCACAGTTCAACTGATGCCAAAGGATCGGACAGAGAAACTGGGTGAAAAGTGGGCAAATCGGATGTGCTTGGCATCCAAGTTGGAAGCACCTCTGACCTCCAACTTGGACCCTCTCCCAGCAGTGGGAAACGGGGTCACGTGCAATACTTCAATATGTCAAAGCACCTCAAGGGGGACTGGATGGCTCTACACTGCTGCAAGAAGTCGCAGCAGTGTATGGCCACCTCTAGTCACCTATGCAGGGGCAAATTAAGATAGGAAAGGGCCTGTATACAGGCACAATGTGGACCCACTCCTCACTTGCAGCCCCCTGCAGTGCTGTACACTCTGACTGTGTGCCAAAGCCTACTGCACATGTGTAGGTCTCTGTTCATTATAGCTACACCAAGGCATCTGTACCATTCATCATTGTGTA
The DNA here is from genome assembly GCF_055691185.1 of Crinia signifera. Taxonomy (NCBI): domain Eukaryota; kingdom Metazoa; phylum Chordata; class Amphibia; order Anura; family Myobatrachidae; genus Crinia; species Crinia signifera. The sequence goes on from NC_139227.1 coordinate 91,021,371, forward strand.
ACCCATCAGACACAACATTTTACAGTTACACAAGTCAATGCAAAAGAACAGTGACTCAGCATGTTGTACAAGTGTTGTGAGGTGATGTAAACATGTAGAGAAATGTAAAACTGGTTGTAGCAAAAGGTGTGTTCTACTGTATTGGGTGCATCAGCTGGTATGTAATCTGTTGGTGGTTGAATAATTACGTCCTCAGACAATATATAAAGTAAAGGTTTAAAAATGATTTATAATACCAGCAGTTTTGCAGATTAGCAGGTGTGAAGGGCCCCATACATCAGCAATTAATTGTGACAATTTTCAGATATGGAGATGATTGCCACAATTAATTTTAGATGTGTGGGCTCCCCCTTTTGGCAATCTCAATCAAAATCGCCAATCGATTGCTTAATCAGGTTTTTAAACATGTTTAATAATCTGGTATTATCTGCAGATCTTTTTTATATGTGTGGGCATTCCCAATTCATCTTCTTCATCTATTTACATTATGAACAGCAATCGATTGGGCAATTTCCAGATATGAAGATGCAATCTTTAGATGGAAAAATCTGCCGATCACTGAAATAAATCTGTAATGTGTGGGCAAAGTCAGATAGATTGTAAAATCCATTTATCTGGCCAAAAAATCCCTGTATCTGGAAATCCATAAATTGTGATTGCTGATGTATGGGGCCCATGAGTCTTCATGCACCACAGTTATTATATTCCCTGAATTTAGCTTTTATCTTCTTGAACAATTTTAACTACCCACCTTGGATAGTCATTTCTAAACCTTGGTCAATGATTACTGATAGCAAGACTTTACATATATGTGTGCTATTGGTAGAAGAACGGAATGCAGTGGGTTAAACATCTGAGGCTGAGGATGGCCTTGGGGAAGCATGTGACTTGGCATCCAATAAGGATGCAGGGATGGCAAAATTAGCTGGATTATAGGATTCAGGAAGAGGAGGAGTCACTCTCTTGTTCCTGATCTTCCTGCCCTCCCTCCCCTTTTTTAGTATTGGTGGGTGGTTTTCTTGGCATTGGTTGTTTGGCTGGAAATAACAGCAGGTTAACTGGTTTTGGGTCTTATTTAAGGGTTGATTGTTTATAGTTGTTTTCGGTGCGCTCACCTTCGTTGACTATAGACCTCTGATGGATCACGCGATCGGGGACAGCGACACCACCCAGACAGGTGGGTAGTCAAGTTAGAAGGTCGAGCGCATACAACTTGTTGTTAGGCTGTTGTTTAGATAGGATAGTTATGGGAGGGGTTAGATAATAACCGTTCCTTCTTGGCCACCATTATTTAATACTCCTAATTAAGCATTTCATTTTAGAGGTTTTTTTTTTTTTTATAAATTATAACTAACATTTTCTGCCAAACCTCAGTCTCCGAGTCATAATTTTAGGATGACTTTAGTTAAGTGTTAAGAATCATGCAAACACAAGGTCATACTTCAGTCGCCAGTATGTTTATAGAACCACTGAGTGCTTATAATACCAGTGGAAAGTGAATATGGAGTTTAGGCCATACAGTGTTACAGAGTTGCAGATTTATTTAAGATACAGGGCTGCAGAGGTATTCACATTAACCAGTGGTAACAGCAGAGCTGCAATGTGAAGACCAATGCTATATATACTAGGACCAATACTAGTATATTAATAAAATAAGATCATTATCAATGTTACAGATTCTCACTCCTTCTGCAATATATATAAATGGCCTTTATTGTAACAGTGTATGCTGGCTGACCGGACAGCTTCAGAAATATGTTGTGCGAATAGCTATGTGGGTCGATTATCGAATGACGGCGCCTGCATAAGGACCGTAGCACGCATGCATGAGGCCAAACAGCGACAAAGAACAGTGATTACTTTTTTGCAATCCCCTCCTAGCTTGACTGACAGGAAGCCGGCGATTGTGACTAGGTAACCGGCTGTTTTCTGGGAGTGTCAGAAAAACCGCAGGTGTGTGTCGCATATTCAGGGAGGGCGTGTGCCGCAGACTTATGGAAAAGTCAGAGTTACACACACTTGCAGAGACTGCAAAAATCATATGATGGTGAGTGAGTTGTGAATGGATTTGCAGCTGGCCAGTGATCAGCGGGATTTCGCTCTGTCTGGGCGGTGACTATCTGATCACAGGGCTCTGCGAATTTGCACAGCATTGATCAGGTCTGAATAAGGCCCTATATCCACATGTACACACACATTCACACTAGGGTTCTTTATGTTAGGAGCCAATTAACCTACCTGTATATGTTTGGATTGTGGGAGAAAACCGCCGTGTGTGGAGGAAACCCACGCATGGGAATAATATATATACTCCATACAGTTAGGGCCATGGTGGGAATCTAACCTATGACCTCAGTGGTGTGAGGTAGTAATTCAAAACTTTACATCAGGCCTCTATTTCACAATTTCGCCTGTCACAATTCATCATCGTCCCGGTGATTTCTGCTTGTAGAACCATCCACCATTGGACTTCGGAGGGGTAAGCATAACTATATGGGTACAGGGGGTGTGTGTGGGCCCTGCACCCATTGTAGCTACACCAAGGCACCTGTACCATTCATCACTGTGTAACCCATCAGACATAACTTTTTACCAGGGCATAAAGTGGTCATGCAGAGGCGGGGGAACTAATTTCTCTATGCCTTCCCCTACCCCCATTAGGCAGAGACAGGGCCAGTGATAGAGATTTTTAGCATCCCCCTGCAAATTAGAATGCTTTTCTGTGAGAATAACTGTGCAGGGCCAATGTGGAGGTAAAAATGTTCCACCTCACCATTAGAGGTGGTGGAACTCAGTTCCACCCCGTTCCCCCTCACTTTAACCCCTGCTTTTTACAGTTACACAAGACAAATGGTGACTCGGCATGTTGTGTTAGTGTTGTCAAGTGATGTAAGCATGTAGAGTAAGTGTAAAAGAGGTTGTAGAAAAAGGTGCGTGCTATTGTATTGGGTGCATTAGCTGTTTCTTGGTGGTTAAATAACTATGCCCCCAAGCAATATTTTGACCTACCAGCAGTTTTTCAGCTTAGAAGGTGTGAGTCTTCATACACCACAGTTCTCATGTTTCCTCAACTTACCTAGAATTTGTATCTTCTTAATTCATTTAAAAGAAAAAAAAAAAGTATTTAAGTACTGATAGCAAGACTGTTAATATATTTGTGCTATTGGAACAGAACCACAGGACGCTGTGTGTGGTACAAATTTCCTCATCATCAATGGCTGCCAGGCTGTGTACTGTACTAGCAGAATATATCATCAATTTCTGGGGGTACAGTGTGTGTTACAATTATATGCAGGGGCGGAACTACCGCCGGTGCACCCGGGGCCCAACAGGATCATGGGGCCCGCAGCCGCTGCCGTCTGCACCGCATACCGCCGCTGCCATTTCTGTGTTGTTGTTTTTTTTAAAATCTTAGAGCAGCGGCAGCGTGGGTGTGCGGGTCCGCGGCCGGGAGATACACACCTGACAGGATGCCGCCGGGCAGGCGACGGACAGCTGACAGGCATGGATGCAGTCCCGACATCTGCATCCATGCTGGGGGTGACGGTCCTTCCTGTCAGCAGCTGCAGCATAGCAACAGGCAGCCAATCGTGAGGCTGCCTGTTGCTGAATGGGATCCCAGAATACACTGCACTCAGAGTCAGACAGGAAGTTGGATTCCTCCTGTCTGATCTGATCACTGCAGTGCGCAGCAGCCATACAATCTAAGGTATTATTTAAATTATTATACGGGAGGGGGGGGGGCATTCATTAATAATTGTACTACAGGGAGGGGGCTGTTAATTAATAATTATACTACAGGGAGGGGGCCATTAAATAATAATTATACTATGGCCACTCACCGCCGCCATGGCCCTGTGTGGTGTGCGCTCAGCTCCTTGGCTGCAGAGGGCTCACACCAGTGCTGACGGACATTTGAAATATGGCACTTGTCAACCAGCCTATCAGAGTTCGTGGATCGGCAGCCGCAGTTAGCGATCGGCTGCCGGGCCGCGAGCTCCGATTGGCTCACAAGCCTGTGCCATATTTCAAATGTCCATCAGCCCTGGTATGAACTGCTCAGCAGCATAGGAGCTGAATGCACACCACACGGGGCCATGGCAGTGAGTGCTCTCCTCCACTCTTCTCTCCTCTACTGCAATAATATGGGAATTCTGTAAGGGCAGTAATGTGGGCAATGTGTAAGGGTCACTACTGGGGGAATTATGTGTAAGGGAAATTACTGGGGGCTTAATATGTAATGGGTATAACGTGTGTGGAATAATGTGTAATGGGTATTATGTGTGTGGCAAATTGTGTAATGGGCACTACGTGGGTGGCGTAATGGGCATTACATGGGTGGCATAATGGGTAATGGGCACTACATTGTGGCATAATATGTAATGGGCACTACAGTGTGTGACAATGTATAATGGGCGTTATAGTGTGTGTAATCCTGGCACAGTGTGTCTAACGGGATCGTTCAGACCTCATGATTTGTGGTGCAATGTGTACAAGTGACACTATTATGTGGCCATGCCCCTTCACTATTTTTATTTATCATCTTCTATAGCAGAGGCAGTTAAAACCCTGCATGTTGGCAGGCAATCAGGCCTTAATATGGCCCGACTGCCTACCAACGTGCTGAATTGGATCTTTGAATATACACCAATGGCCAAACTGCAATAAAATCCAGGTATTTTTTAATTGCTAGTTGTTTGCAAGTTGATTGACAGGATTGTTACCTGGTTGTTTTTCTGGAAGTGTGAGTAAAAGCATGCCCTTGAAATTGGCAGTACACAAAACCAAAAAACACTATGCTTTTTTTTTGTGGGGGTGGGGGCCCAAAACATATTTTTGCACCTGGGCCCACAACTCACTTGTTCCGCCACTGATTATATGATTTACTTCCTTTCAAATCAAGAGGGTAATGTTGGCGTATCTAAATATATTTTGGGGTAAGAGGTAAAAAAGTAAACTGACCCCTGCCCTAGGTTAATGAAAAACAAGTGTTTATTTGTCTGATAAAATTGGGTGACTGCAATTGGATATATTTGTCCCATGTTTGGAGAAATGTTTGTGTAGGATGATTCAATCCAAGATCTTCAATATAAAAATTTGGGCCAGATGCACTAAGCTTCAAAAGTTACAAAATGGAGAGTGAGCCAGACAATCAGCTCCTACTTGCCATGTCACAGACTGACTGGTTGTTTATCACTCTCCATTTTATCACTGAGATGCCGGTAGCCCATTGTAGCCTATTGATTGCATTGCTGGTGGGGCAGTGTGGTCAGTGTGGGTAAGCGCAGACCACCGGCACCTGGCAAAGCAAATCTCAGGAGTGGCTTCTTCCAGAGCCCCTGTCCCTTCGTCTGCTGGGACATACATCAAGCCAATAGGATCACATTTTGCAATGTGATACTGGGCAATAGATCCCACCCAGATTGCATTGCAAATGCGATCATATGGTAAAAGGGACCCTTAGAGGCACAGGTTGTGTACTACATACTGGTTTTAAGGGAGGGTTTTCGTTGTTCCGCACAGAGTGCTCCTGTTGTGTCAGTTACATATGATTTCCTTTTATTTCTCAGGGTTTTTTTGGGGGTTGTTTTTTTGTTCTTTTAATTTCTTCATTTATTTCTATCAATAGATGGTGCTACCCTTCTCTGGTGATATATATCGTTCTTAAGAGGAGGAAAAAGATTTGTGGGGGCACTCAGGAAATCTTATATTGCAACTTATCCCATTAGTTACAAATCATTAAAACTTACAATCTTTATTTGGAAAAATGATTTAAAATGGATGTACAGTACAGTAGATGGTGCGTCCTTTAAGATAGTGTGAAAAAAAAGTTTAGAAATAGCACTTTAAAAAAAAAAGAGTGTTATTTGAATGCTTTTGATGTATATTTTCGCTTTTGGTACTTGTTTCCTAGCAGGGCACCCAGTATGCTAAATGCGTACTGTGCTATTCTCCGTAGTGAAATCGCATCGTATGCCGCGTTATAGTAGCATGCGATATAAAGTGCTCAGGAGTGCTTATACAATGAAATATCGAATCCGATGTCAGTGCACCAAATGCGATGCGATATTTCATTGTACAAGCACCCATGTGATGGGTGTTTACAATTGTAATCACCTATTCCATCGTTTTGCGTCACCCCAGTATCAAGGCCACCCCGAAGTGTGGCGAGCGCAGTGAGCCCCACGAGGGATGGTGGAACGCATCCTCCGGCCTTTTCATACCCCCACTATCCACGTCGGCATGGAGTTGATTTCATATAGTGTGGCGAGCGCAGCAAGCCACCGAGCCCGAAGCATGGTGAGCGCAGCGAGCCCCGTGAGGGGACGCGGAATACATGTAAAGTAATCCGCGTCCGCTCACCAAGCTTCGGGCTCTTTGGCTCGCTGCGCTCACCACACTATATAAAATCAACTCCACGCCAACGTGGATAGTGGGGGCATGAAAAGGTCGGAGGACGTGTTCCGCCGCCCCTCACGGGGCTCGCTATGCTCGCCACGCTTCGGGGTGGCGTTAATACTGGTGGGGTTTTAGGTACAGATCCTACTCTCCATCTATGGGAGAAACATACCATGCGATGCGATTTCATTACGTTTGCGTACGTAACAAATCTGGGCGGCCTGCTAGGAACAAGTACCTCGCTTTTTTATTAGTCAATGTATTTCTTGAATGATGTTTAGTACCCCTCAAGATATCATATATTTGATATTACTCTAGAAAAGTTGCAGGGCCCACAGGCGCTTTCTAAGTTCACAAATATAAATTTATTACACAAAATATAAAAAGTTAAACGATACTTGGTCCAATGTGGACTGTTATACACATAGTTAAAATTGATGATGGTACATAAAAAATGCAATAACAAGTGAAAAAAGTTCCAGGGATTAGTTCCTTACCCAAGCCTGGAAATAAGGAACTAATCCCTGGAACTTTTTTCACTTGTCATTGCATTTTTTATCATTATGTACCACCATAAATTTTAACTCTGTGTATAAAAGTCCACATTGGACTAAGTATCGTTTTACTTTTTATATTTTGTGTAATAAATTTATATTTGTGAACTTAGAAAGCGCCTGTGGTCCCTGCAACTTTTCTAGACTCTATTTCACAATTTGGGTTTGAGGGACACCTAGCAGGACACAGGGCAGCTAAACTAAGTGGAGCGCTCAAGGGAGGGTGACAACCAAACTACCAATCAAATTGATATTACTGTTCGGTGGCAGGTATTCGATTTTAGTATTTGTTTCCCACTATCTTGTTCATCTGTGTTATTTTCATCTCTTTGGGGGTTATTCTAGTTCACGCTTTCTGACAAAATCCTTCTTAGATGGACAAAACCATGTGCACTGCAGGTGGGGCAGATGTAACTTGTGCAGAGAGAATTAGATTTGGGTGGGGTTTTACTTCAAAGTGAGATCTATATTGCAGTGTAAAAATAAAGCAGCCAGTATTTACCCTGCACAGAAACAAAATAACTCACCCAAATCTAATTCTCTCTGCACATTTTACATCTGCCCCCCTGCAGTGCACATGGTTTTGTCCATCTAAGAAGGATTTGGTCGGAAAGAATGAACTAGAATAAGGCCCTTTGTGTTTTTATTTTTTTCCAGAGTCACTAGGGATTTTTTTCTCCTTGTTCATTCAGTCCCCAGTTTGTAACTTTATGTAACTTATTTTCTTTTACGATATCTTGTTACTTGTTCTCTTTGTGATATTTCTTTGATTTTCTGGCTGGGCTTTTTGCCCGTTATTTGTTACTATCTTTTAGACTTGTTTCTATTTTGTTATAGATACAATCCTCTTTCTCTGGCGATTCCCTATGAGGAAGTGTATTTGTATATTAATTATATTTCCACAGCCACTTAGAATTATTGTATGGTTTCATTTCATCCCCTGAAACTGATTCAAAGGATGATATTTATTCGGTATGTCTTTTTTTATATTCCACAATAATTGGAAAATGGACAATGGTAGTGGAATGGAGAGCGCAATTAATTAAGAAGGTGCTGCCCACTACCACACGAAAGGGAGTACACCAACCCTAATAGAAAATGGTGAATATTTTAAACACACCCAGGACTAAAGTATATCATCCAAGTATTGTTTGTATCCATATTTCTTCTGTTTTTTTGCATTTTTTATTTTAATACATTTTTGTCCTTGCCTAAACTTGTGAATATCTTTTAAGAGGGTTGTGCCACACCATCCACTATATCCTTTCTATATTCAACAATATAGAAATAGTTCAAAGTGTGGTGCTTGAACTATCATCAGGTATAGCCGCTGATTTATTGAGCGTTAACCCTCTTGATACAGTTGTGCTCATAATTTTACATAATTTTTACATACCCTTGCAGAATTTGTGATTTTCAGGCTGTTTGTCAGAGAATATGAATGTTAACTCACAAACTTTTCTTTCACTCATGGTTAGTGGTTGGGTGAAGCCATTTATTGTCAAACAACTGTGTTCACTCTTTTTAATATGCACACAAGTTGACACAAATTGGTTTGAATGGCTACTAAAGGTAACCATCCTCACCTGTGATTTGTTTGCTTGCAATCAGTGTATGTGTATAAAATGCCAGTGAGTTTCTGGTCTCCTGAAAGACCCTTGCATCTTTCATATCCAGTGCTGCACTGATGTTTCTGGATTCTGGGTCATGGGGAAAGCAAAAGAATTGTCAAAGGATCTGCCGGAAAAGGTGATTGAATTGTATAAAACAGGATATAAAAAGATATCCAAGCAATTGGGAATGCCAATCAACAGTGTTCAAACTCTAAATAAGAAGTGGAAAATGAGGGATTTGGTGGAAACCAAATCACGGTCAGGTAGACCAACAAACATATCAGCCACAACTGCCAGGAAAATTGTTCAGGATGCAAAGATCCACAAAAAACTTCAGCTGATATACAAGACTCTCTGAAAAAAAGTAGTGTGTTTTTTTCAAGATGCACAATAAGGAGGCATTTGAGACCAGGAATTGCCATCTGTGGACCCGAAGGGCGTAGCCAGAGCATAAGGGCAGGCGTCTGGTCACAGAAATCAAGAACAGAAGTGCACTGAATAAAATAGCCACTGGTCCCACCCTTGGAATTCAAACCCAGCCCATTATGTAAATAGCCTTTTATATGAAAGATTTTTAGCAGTCTTTCACCTCCTGAAAATCTCCTGATATATCTATCAACGATTTTGGCAAAGTCTTTTGAAATGAAAATTTCTAGTGTGTATGGCCCATTAGGGCAAGGCTGTGGGGAGTAAAGGTGACTTGGGTAGGGGGAGATGGTTAGGGTATGTACCGAGCCCCAGTTGTGATTCCCTATATCGGAATGTTGGTCTAGTTTTTACACCTATAATTTCTTATCCTCTGCCCCATACACACGGTGCGATTCTAACTAGCTTTGAATTCGATTTTGACTATAAAATCAAAATTGAATCGAAATCAAATTGACAGTTTTCAAGTGCATTCACTGGCAGCACGCTGATTGGCTGAGATCAGCGTGCGCCGTGCTGCCAGTGTTTTCACAACAGAAGCGCTTCCGCATAGCCCGGCGGATAGCGCTTGTTATTTCTAATGGACTGCAGGGACCCCCGCTGCCTCCGCCGCCAGCTTTAAAAACACAGCGCCGCAGGACAGGTACCCGGGCGGCACGGGGGGGAAGGGGTGGCAAAATGCCGCCCTCCAGTGGCCGGCGCCCTAGGCAAATGCCTAGATATGCCTAGTGGTGGCGCCGGCCCTGCATACCACTTGTTGTTAGGCTGTTGTTTAGATAGGATAGTTATGGGAGGGGTTAGATAATAACCGTTCCTTCTTGGCCACCATTATTTAATACTCCTAATTAAGCATTTAATTTTGAGGGGTTTTTTTTTTCAAATAAATTATAACTAACATTTTCTGCCAAACCTCAGTCTCCGAGTCATAACTTTAGGATGACTTTAGTTAAGTGTTAAGAATCATGCAAACACAAGGTCATACTTCAGTCGCCAGTATGTTTATAGAACCACTGAGTGCTTATAATACCAGTGGAAAGTTAATATGGAGTTTAGGCCATACAGTGTTACAGAGTTGCAGATTTTTTTTAGATACAGGGCTACAGAGGTATTCACATTAACCAGTGGTAACAGCAGAGCTGCAATGTGAAGACCAATGCTATATATACTAGGACCAATACTAGTATATTAATAAAATAAGATCATTATCAATGTTACAGATTCTCACTCCTTCTGCAATATATATAAATGGCCTTTATTGTAACAGTGTATGCTGGCTGACCGGACAGCTTCAGAAATATGCTTTATTATTTATTACCATTTATTTATAGCACACACATTTTATGCAGCCCCTTTTATAGACAATATCTGGTCATTCACATCAGTCCCTGCACCAATGGAGATATATGAGGGTTATTCACCCTGCACCAATGGAGATATGGGGGTTATTCAGAGTTGATGACTGTTGTGCGAATAGCTATGTGGGTCGATTATCGAATGACCGCGCCTGCATACGGACCATAGCACGCATGCATGAGGCCAAACAGCAACAAAAAACAGTGATTACTTTTTTTGCAATCCCCTCCTAGCTTGACTGACAGGAAGCCGGCGTTTGTGAATAGGTATCCGGCTGTTTTCTGGGAGTGTCAGAAAAACCGCAGGTGTGTGTCGCATATTCAGGGAGGGTGTGAGCCGCAGACTTATGGAAAAGTCAGAGTTACACACACTTGCAGAGACTGGAAAAATCATATGATGGTGAGTGAGTTGTGAATGGATTTGCAGCTGGCCGGTGATCAGTGGGATTTCGCTCTGTCTGTGCGGTGACTATCTGATCACAGGGCTCTGCGAATTTGCACAGCATTGATCAGGTCTGAATAAGGCCCTATATCCACATGTACACACACATTCACACTAGGGTTCTTTATGTTAGGAGCCAATTAACCTACCTGTATATGTTTGGATTGTGGGAGAAAACCGCCGTGCCTGGAGGAAACCCACGCATGGGAATAATATATATACTCCATACAGTTAGGTCCATGGTGGGAATCTAACCTATGACCTCAGTGGTGTGAGGTAGTAATTCAAAACTTTACATCAGGCCTCTATTTCACAATTTCGCCTGTCACAATTCATCATCGTCCCGGTGATTTCTGCTTGTAGAACCATCCACCATTGGACTTCGGAGGGGTAAGCATAACTATATGGGTACAGGGGGTGTGTGTGGGCCCTGCACCCATTGTAGCTACACCAAGGCACCTGTACCATTCATCACTGTGTAACCCATCAGACATAACTTTTTACCAGGGCATAAAGTGGTCATGCAGAGGCGGGGGAACTAATTTCTCTATGCCTTCCCCTACCCCCATTAGGCAGAGACAGGGCCAGTGATAGAGGTTTTTAGCATCCCCTGTAAATTAGAATGCTTTTCTGTGAGAATAACTGTGCAGGGCCAATGTGTAGGTAAAAATGTTCCACCTCACCATTAGAGGTGGTGGAACTCAGTTCCACCCCGTTCCCCCTCACTTTAACCCCTGCTTTTTACAGTTACACAAGACAAATGGTGACTCTGCATGTTGTGTAAGTGTTGTCAAGTGATGTAAGCATGTAGAGTAAGTGTAAAAGAGGTTGTAGAAAAAGGTGCGTGCTACTGTATTGGGTGCATTAGCTGTTTCTTGGTGGTTAAATAACTATGCCCCCAAGCAATATTTTGACATACCAGCAGTTTTTCAGCTTAGAAGGTGTGAGTCTTCATACACCACAGTTCTCATGTTTCCTGAACTTACCTAGAATTATTATCTTCTTAATTCATTTAAAAGAAAAAAAAAGTATTTAAGTACTGATAGCAAGACTGTTAATATATTTGTGCTATTGGAACAGAACCACAGGACGCTGTGTGTGGTACAAATGTCCTCATCATCAATGGCTGCCAGGCTGTGTACTGTACTAGCAGAGTATATCATCAATTTCTGGGGGTACAGTATGTGTTACAATTATATGCAGGGGCGGAACTACCGCCGGTGCACCCGGGGCCCAACAGGATCATGGGGCCCGCAGCCGCTGCCGTCTGCACCGCATACCGCCGCTGCCATTTCTGTGTTGTTGTTTTTTTAATCTTAGAGCAGCGGCAGCGTGGGTGTGCGGGTCCGCGGCCGGCAGATACACACCTGACAGGATGCCGCCGGGCAGGCGACGGACAGCTGACAGGCATGGATGCAGTCCCGACATCTGCATCCATGCTGGGGGTGACGGTCCTTCCTGTCAGCAGCTGCAGCATAGCAACAGGCAGCCAATCGTGAGGCTGCCTGTTGCTGAATGGGATCCCAGAATACACTGCACTCAGAGTCAGACAGGAAGTTGGATTCCTCCTGTCTGATCTGATCACTGCAGTGCGGAGCAGCCATACAATCTAAGGTATTATTTAAATTATTATAAGGGGGGGGGGGATTAATTAATAATTATACTACATGGAGGGGGCTGTTAATTAATAATTATACTACAGGGAGGGGGCCATTAAATAATAATTATACTATGACCACTCACCGCCGCCATGGCCCTGTGTGGTGTGCGCTCAGCTCCTTGGCTGCAGAGGGCTCACACCAGTGCTGACGGACATTTGAAATATGGCACTTGTCAACCAGCCTATCAGAGTTCGTGGATCGGCAGCCGCAGTTAGCGATCGGCTGCCGGGCCGCGAGCTCCGATTGGCTCACAAGCCTGTGCCATATTTCAAATGTCCATCAGCCCTGGTATGAACTGCTCAGCAGCATAGGAGCTGAATGCACACCACACGGGGCCATGGCAGTGAGTGCTCTCCTCCACTCTTCTCTCCTCTACTGCAATAATATGGGAATTCTGTAAGGGCAGTAATGTGGGCAATGTGTAAGGGTCACTACTGGGGGAATTATGTGTAAGGGAAATTACTGGGGGCTTAATATGTAATGGGTATAACGTGTGTGGAATAATGTGTAATGGGTATTATGTGTGTGGCAAATTGTGTAATGGGCACTACGTGGGTGGCGTAATGGGCATTACATGGGTGGCATAATGGGTAATGGGCACTACATTGTGGCATAATATGTAATGGGCACTACAGTGTGTGACAATGTATAATGGGCGTTATAGTGTGTGTAATCCTGGCACAGTGTGTCTAACGGGATCGTTCAGACCTCATGATTTGTGGTGCAATGTGTACAAGTGACACTATTATGTGGCCATGCCCCTTCACTATTTTTATTTATCATCTTCTATAGCAGAGGCAGTTAAAACCCTGCATGTTGGCAGGCAATCGGGCCTTAATATGGCCCGACTGCCTACCAACGTGCTGAATTGGATCTTTGAATATACACCAATGGCCAAACTGCAATAAAATCCAGGTATTTTTTAATTGCTAGTTGTTTGCAAGTTGATTGACAGGATTGTTACCTGGTTGTTTTTCTGGAAGTGTGAGTAAAAACGTGCCCTTGAAATTGTCCGTAAACAAAACCAAAAAACACTATGCTTTTTTTTTGTGGGGGTGGGGGCCCAAAACATATTTTTGCACCTGGGCCCACAACTCACTTGTTCCGCCACTGATTATATGATTTCCTTCCTTTCAAATCAAGGGGGTAATGTTGGTGTATCTAAATATATTTTGGGGTAAGAGGTAAAAAGTTAACTGACCCCTGCCCTAGGTTAATGAAAAACAAGTGTTAATTTGTCTGATAAAATTGGGTGACTGAAATTGGATATATTTGTTCCATGTTTGGAGAAATGTTTGGGTGTAAAGTTCTTTGTGTAGGATGATTCAATCCAAGATCTTCAATATAAAAATTTGGGCCAGATGCACTAAGCTTCAAAAGTGACAAAATGGAGAGTGAGCCAGACAATCAGCTCCTACTTGCCATGTCACAGACTGACTGGTTGTTTATCACTCTCCATTTTATCACTAAGATGCCGGTAGCTCATTGTAGCCTATTGATTGCATTGCTGGTGGGGCAGTGTGGTCAGTGTGGGTAAGCGCAGACCACCGACACCTGGCAAAGCAGATCTTAGGAATGGCTTCTTCCGGAGCCCCTGTCCCTGCGTCTGCTGGGACATACATCAAGCCAATAGGATCACATTTTGCAATGCGATACTGGGCAATAGATCCCACCCAGATTGCATTGCAAATGCGATCATATGGTAAAAGGGACCCTTAGAGGCACAGGTTGTGTACTACATACTGGTTTTAAGGGAGGGTTTTTGTTGTTCCGCACAGAGTGCTCCTGTTGTGTCAGTTACATATGATTTCCTTTTATTTCTCAGGGTTTTTTGGGGGGTTGTTTTTTTGTTCTTTTAATTTCCTAATTTATTTCTCTCAATAGATGGTGCTACCCTTCTCTGGTGATATATATCGTTCTTAAGAGAAGGAAAAAGATTTGTGAGTGCACTCAGGAAATCTTATATTGCAACTTATCCCATTAGTTACAAATCATTAAAACTTACAATCTTTCTTTGGAAAAATGATTTAAAATGGATGTACAGTAGATGGTGCGTCCTTTAAGATAGTGTGAAAAAAAAGTTTAGAAATAGCACTTTAAAAAAAAAGAGTGTGATTTGAATGCTTTTGATGTATATTTTCGCTTTTGGTACTTGTTTCCTAGCAGGGCGCCCAGTATGCTAAATGCGTACTGGGCTATTCTCCGTAGTGAAATCGCATTGCATGCCGCGTTATAGTAGCATGCGATGCGATGTCCATATAAAGTGCTCAGGAGTGCTTATACAATGAAATATCGAATCCGATGTCAGTGCACCAAATGCGATGCGATATTTCATTGTACAAGCACCCATGTGATGGGTGTTTACAATTGTAATCACCTATTCCATCATTTTGCGTCACCCCCAGTATCAAGGCCACCCCGAAGTGTGGCGAGCTCAGTGAGCCCCACGAGGGATGGTTGAACGTGTCCTCCGGCCTTTTCATACCCCCACTATCCACGTCGGTGTGAAGTTGATTTCATATAGTGTGGCGAGCGCAGCAAGCCACCGAGCCCGAAGCATGGTGAGCGCAGCGAGCCCCGCGAGGGGACGCAGAATACATGTAAAGTAATCCGCGTCCGCTCACCGCGCTTCGGGCTCTTTGGCTCGCTGCGCTCACCACACTATATAAAAACAACTCCACGCAAACGTGGATAGTGGGGGTATGAAAAGGTCGGAGGACGCGTTCCGTCGCCCCTCACGGGGCTCGCTGCGCTCGCCATGCTTCGGGGTGGCGTTAATACTGGTGGGGTTTTAGGTACAGATTGTACTCTCCATCTATGGGAGAAACATACCATGCGATGCGATTTCATTACGTTTGCGTACGTAAGAAATCTGGGCGCCCTGCTAGGAACAAGTACCTCGCTTTTTTATTAGTCAATGTATTTCTTGAATGATGTTTAGTACCCCTCAAGATATCATATATTTGATATTACTCTAGAAAAGTTGCAGGGCCCACAGGCGCTTTCTAAGTTCACAAATATACATTTATTACACAAAATATAAAAAGTAAAACGATACTTGGTCCAATGTGGACTGTTATACACAGAGTTAAAATTGATGATGGTACATAAAAAATACAATAACAAGTGAAAAAAGTTCCAGGGATTACTTCCTTTTTTCCAGGCTTGGGTAAGGAACTAATCCCTGGAACTTTTTTCACTTGTCATTGCATTTTTTTTATGTACCATCATCAGTTTTAACTCTGTGTATAACAGTCCACATTGGACCAAGTATCGTTTTACTTTTTATATTTTGTGTAATAAATATATATTTGTGAACTTAGAAAGCGCCTGTGGGCCCTGCAACTTTTCTAGACTCTATTTCACAATTTGGGTGTGAAGGACACCTAGCAGGACACGGGGCAGCTAAACTAAGTGGAGCGCTCAAGGGAGGATGACAACCAAACTACGAATCAATTTGATATTACTGTTCGGTGGCAGGTATTAGATTTTAGTAGTTGTTTCCCAGTATCTTGTTCATCTGTGTTATTTTCATCTCTTTGGGGGTTATTCTAGTTCACGCTTTCTGACAAAATCCTTCTTAAATGGACAAAACCATGTGCACTGCAGGCGGGGCAGATGTAACTTGTGCAGAGAGAATTAGATTTGGGTGGGGTTTTACTTCAAAGTGAGATCTATATTGCAGTGTAAAAATAAAGCAGCCAGTATTTACCCTGCACAGAAACAAAATAACTCACCAAAATCTAATTCTCTCTGCACATGTTACATCTGCCCCCCCTGCAGTGTACATGGTTTTGTCCATCTAAGAAGGATTTGGTCAGAAAGAATGAACTAGAATAAGGCCCTTTGTGTTTTTATTTTTTTCCAGAGTCACTAGGGATTTATTTCTCCTTGTTCATTCAGTCCCCAGTTTGTAACTTTATGTAACTTATTTTCTTTTACGATATCTTGTTACTTGTTCTCTTTGTGATATTTCTTTGATTTTCTGTCTGGGCTTTTTGCCCGTTATTTGTTACTATTTTTTAGACTTGTTTCTATTTTGTTATAGATACAATCGACCCTAATGGAAAATGGTGAATATTTTAAACACACCCAGGACTAAAGTATATCATCCAAGTATTGTTTGTATCCATATTTCTTCTGTTTTTTTTTTTTGCATTTTTTATTTTAATAAATTTTTTAAATACATTTTTGTCCTTGCCTAAACTTGTGAATATCTTTTAAGAGGGTTGTGCCACACCATCCACTATATCCTTTCTATATTCAACAATATATAAATACAGGTTGAGTATCCCGTATCCAAAATGCTCGGGACCAGGAGAATTTTGGATAACGGATTATTCCGTATTTTGGAATATTTTAATATTTCAATGATGTATTTTGAAGTATCTTGCATTTATGCTGTATAAACACATAAAATACACACAAATATATTTTATTACCACATAAAATACACACAAATATATTTTAATTGTTCAAAAAACAAGGTTTCAAAACGTGAAACAAAATTTGTGTACTATCTCAGCACTGAATTTGAATGCCAAGCAATCATTGTCTTGCACATATATAGTGCCAGTTACATATCATGTCCCCAGTGATGCTGTTACAAATGTCCCCAGTGAGTTTTTAGCAAAAAAAAAAAAAAAAAATTTCACTTTCTGGAAAGTCCGTATTTCGGAATAATTTGGATAACGGATATTCGGATACGGGATACTCGACCTGTAGTTCAAAGTGTGGTGCTTGAACTATCATCAGGTATAGCCGCTGATTTATTGAGCGTTAACCCACTTGATACAGTTGTGCTCATAATTTTACATAATTTTTACATACCCTAGCAGAATTTGTGATTTTCAGGCTGTATGTCAGAGAATATGAATGTTAACTCACAAACTTTTCTTTCACTCATGGTTAGTGGTTGGGTGAAGCCATTTATTGTCAAACAACTGTGTTCACTCTTTTTAAATCATATTGACAACAGAAACTACCCAAATGACCCTGATCAAAAGTTTACATACCCTGGAGATTTTGGCCTGATAACATGCACACAAGTTGACACAAATGGGTTTGAATGGCTACTAAAGGTAACCATCCTCACCTGTGATTTGTTTGCTTGCAATCAGTGTATGTGTATAAAATGCCAGTGAGTTTCTGGTCTCCTGAAAGACCCTTGCATCTTTCATATCCAGTGCTGCACTGATGTTTCTGTATTCTGAGTCATGGGGAAAGCAAAAGAATTGTCAAAGGATCTGCCGGAAAAGGTGATTGAATTGTATAAAACAGGATATAAAAAGATATCCAAGCAATTGGGAATGCCAATCAACAGTGTTCAAACTCTAAATAAGAAGTGGAAAATGAGGGTTTTGGTGGAAACCAAATCACGGTCAGGTAGACCAACAAACATTTCAGCCACAACTGCCAGGAAAATTGTTCAGGATGCAAAGAAAAATCCACAAAAAACTTCAGCTGATATACAAGACTCTCTGAAAAAAAGTAGTGTGTTTTTTTCAAGATGCACAAGAAGGAGGCATTTGAAGAAAAATGGGCTGCATGGTCGAGTCGCCAGAAGAAAGCCATTACTACGCAAATGTCACAAAGCATCCCGCTTACAATACTCCAAACAGCACAGAGACAAGCCTCAAAACTTCTGGAACAAAGTCATTTGGAGTGATGAGATCAAATTGTCATTTTTTGGTCACAACCATAAACGTTATATTTGGGGAGGAGTTGACAAGGCCTATGATGAAAGGTGGATCGCTGATGTTTTGGGGATGTGTGAGCTACAAAGGCACTGGAAACTTGGTCAAAATTGATGGCAAGATGAATGCAGCATGTTATCAGAAAATACTGGAGGAAAATTTGCACTTATCTGCCCAGAAGCTGCGCATGGGACGTACTTGGATGTGACAACATGACAATGATCCAAAACGCAAGGCCAAGTCGACCAGTCATTGGCTACAGCAGAATAAAGTGAAGGTTCTGGAGTGGCCATCTCAGTCTCCTGACCTCAATATCATTGAGCCTCTCCGGGGAGATCTCAAACGAGCAGTTCATGCAAGACAGCAAGACAGGAACTTGAAGCTTTTTCCAGGAAGAATGGGCAGCTTTACCATTTGAGAAAATAAAGAGCCTCATCCACAACTACCACAAAAGACTTCAAGCTGCCATTGATGTTAAAGGGGGCAGTATACGGTATTAAGACTGGGGTATGTAAACTTTTGATCAGGGTCATTTGGGTAGTTTCTGTTATCATTATGATTTAAAAAGAGTAAACACTTCACCCAACCACTAACCATGAGTGACAGAAAAGTCTGTGAGTTATTATTCATATTCTCTGACAAATGGCCAGAAAATCACAAATTCTGCTAGGGTATGTAAACGTATGAGCACAACTGTATGTCACTGTTTTCTACATTGACTTACGGTGTTCTGTGCGCGCTATTACTCTGTTTATATGGGGTGAACCATCTTACTCCAGTGCGGGCGTCTCTCTCCTGTCTCGTGCCACGCTGATAGACAGGCTATCCGTGCTCTCCCCATACCTTCATGTCAGCGCCTCCGTCTATCTGCGTATATACGCGAGAGTGTGCATATATATATATATATATATATATATATATATAAAACGTCTGTGGTTCTGGCACTCGGTAGACACAAATAGAACTTTCTCTGTAATGGGACTCCATATACAATGGCTCACACACTAGCAAGCTGATGCACGTACACATGCCAGTGTCTGCCCAGACACTGGCATGTGTACGTGTCTTTATTTCTGAGTGCCGCCGTCCATCAGCTTGCTATATATATATATATATATATATATATATATATATATATATATATATATATATATATACAGGGCCGCCGAGAGGGAGGGGGGGAGGGTACATTTTACCTGGGCCCGGGCCTATCAGGGGGGCCCGGGCCAGGGGACACAAAGACACACTTTAAAAAAAAAAGCAGCGGTTTAGCGGGGGTGTGGGTCAGCAGCGGCAGCCTGTGTCACTCTCACTGTGTGCAGATCTGCAGTCTGCAGACAGTGACAGAGGCCGGCATCCAGCTGCGGAGCGTCTGCAGAGAAACTGTGTCTGCTGCAGAGCACAGCTCTTGAGACGCGAGAGGGGAAGGTCAGAAGGTCATGTCACGTGCAAGGACGCGCGGCATGTGACAGGGGAAGATGAAGTGCAGGCTGGAGCCAGAGGAGCTTCTGAAACTGGCTGCCTCCGAGTCATGCCCTGTAAGTAAATTTTTTCTGCCCTGCCTCTTAATACTTAATTATTCTCCATATCTATCTATCTATCTATCTATCTATCTATCTATCTATCTATCTATCTATCTATCTATCTATCTCTATAGATCTATCTATCTCTATAGATCTATCTATCTATCTATCTATCTATCTATCTATCTATCTATCTATCTATCTATCTATCTCTATAGATCTATCTATCTATAGATCTATCTATTTATCTAGATCTATCTATCTATCTATCTATCTATCTCTATAGATCTATCTATCTATCTATCTCTATAGATCAGGGGTGGGGAACCTCCGGCCCGCGGGCCGGATACGGCCCCCGCACCCAGTATGTCCGGCCCGCCCACATATATTACTTTTTAAACAGCCACCCACCCGGCTATATTACCGATTAATCAAGAGCCCATACACGCTCCATTTTTCCTGTCCCTTTTGTACTTTTAAAGTACACATCGCATCGCATCACATGCCTGGTGCATGCATTGGGCATGCAATGCGATGTAAACCAAGTACAAAAAGTATGTGCAGCACATACTTTTTGTACTGTACTTTTGTACTGTACTATGTGATGCGTGGGAGTGCGCATCGCATAGTACTAAACGGACGGCAGAAGAACAGAGCGTCTATGGGCTCCTTAACTCTGAACGGTCTTCTCCAAAGCATAAATATACACTCAAAAAGACAGTCACTTTCCCATATAAATACCCCCACTGTAGTCACCGCTGGGCGCCCGGATCCATCCTCCCAAAAGTGCTCGGCACCCTACTTCCCCTATCGCGCACAGTAGGAAGTCAGGGCACACTCACGTGCATTCCACTGCTCCCCCTCTGCGTTTCACTGGCTGGTAGTACCCAGCTCATGACAGGCGGATCCACGGCACCCAGCTGTAACAGATGAGGTGATTTTAATTTAGACCCCAGTGAATGGGTGCCGTGGATCTGCCTTTATGATGTAGCTGGATACTGCCAGCCAGTTGAAAGTGGAGCAGGATAAGTGGAATGCACGTGAGTGTGCCCTGACTTCCTACCGGAAGTACGGTGCAAAGCACTTCCGGTAGGATGGACCCGGACGCCCGGCGGGGATGGAGAGATGGGTCTACAGTGGGGGTATTTATATGGGTAAGTGAATGTCTTTTTGTGTGTATATTTATGCTGCCATGCTCCTGGTAGTGGGTTCTTCTCATGTGCTAAACACGCCCTTAACATGCCGTGTCACCCCCATGGGGGCCCCTGGAAGTTGATGTACCGGGGCCCAGGATTTCTCTTGGCAGCCCTGAATATATATATATATAATATATATCTCTTATATATTTAGCCAGATCTGTCACTCAACCCCTGTGGAGAACGTTCCTGTGTAGAACAGTTTCACTTTCATGTGTCTAACGTTCCACCCCCTTGACATCACCTCCCCCCGCCCAGCCAGGGCTACAGTACACGCCCACCATCCACCATTACTCCACAGCCACCATTCACCATTACTCCTGCACATCCCTACCCTCTGCCAGGACCCCCGTGACCCCCCTCCCGCGATTCGCGGGACCCCCCGCGACCCCCCCTCCCGCGATTTGCGGGACTCCCCCTCCCGCGATTCGCGGGACCCCCCGCGACCCCCCCTCCCGCGAATCGCGGGACCCCCGCGACCCCCCCTCCCGCGAATCGCGGGACCCCCGCGACCCCCCTCCCGCGATTCGCGGGACTCCCGCGATTCGCGGGACCCCCGCGATTCGCGGGACCCCCGCGACCCCCCCTCCCGCGATTTGCGGAACCCCCGTGACCCCCCCTCCCGCCATTCGCGGGACCCCGCACCCCCCCTCCCGCCATTCGCGGGACCCCCGCTTTCCCCCCTCCCGCGAATCGCGGGACCCCCGCGACCCCCCTCCCGCGATTCGCGGGACCCCCGCGACCCCCCCTCCCGCGATTCGCGGGACCCCCGCGACCCCCCCTCCCGCGTTTTGCGGAACCCCCGTGACCCCCCCTCCCGCCATTCGCGGGACCCCCGCGACCCCCCCTCCTGCGATTTGCGGAACCCCTGCTTTCCCCCCTCCCGCGATTCGCGGGACCCCGCTTTCCCCCCTCCCGCGAATTGCGGGACCCCCGCGACCCCCCTCCCGTGATTCGCGGGACCCCCGCTTTCCCCCCTCCCGCGAATCGCGGGACCCCCGCTTTCCCCCCTCCCGCGATTCGCGGGACCCCCGCGACCCCCCCTCCCGCGATTTGCGGAACCCCCGCGACCCCCCCTCCCGCCATTCGCGGGACCCCGCACCCCCCCTCCCGCGATTTGCGGGACCCCCGCTTTCCACCCTCCCGCGAGTCGCGGGACCCCCGCGACCCCCCCTCCCGTGATTCGCGGGACCCCCGCGAACCCCCCCTCCCGCGATTCGCGAGACCCCCGCGACCCCCCTCCCGCGATTCGCGGGACCCCCGCGACCACCCCGGTATCCGGACTATTGTTAGACAGCACTTACATCGACAGCCATTATATCGACACCATTAGTTCGACAGCTCAATAGGTCGACATGGTTTTAGGTCGACATACCATTAGGTCGACATGTCATTATGTCGACAGCTCATTAGGTCGACAGCTCATTAGGTCGACATGTTTTTAGGTCGACACTGCCATTAGGTCGACAGTGTCTATGTCGACAGTCAAAAGGTCGACATGGGTTTTTTCACTGTTTATTGAGCCGACATGTGCCGACAGGCGGTATTTCATGCCCTACTATCCACACTAGGGCGTGGTGGGAGAATAAAATAGTGTGCCGAGCGCAGCGAGGCACCGTGCCCGAAGCATAGCGAGCGGCTGCGGTACACTTCAAACTGTGTCTATGTCGACTGTGTCGACATTTCGGCCAAAAAACAGTGAAAAAACCCATGTCGACCTTTTGACTGTCGACATGGACTCTGTCGACCTAATGGCAGTGTCGACCTAAAAACATGTCGACCTAATGAGCTGTCGACCTAATGAGCTGTCGACCTAATGAGCTGTCGACATAATGACATGTCGACCTAATGGTATGTCGACCTAAAACCATGTCGACCTATTGAGCTGTCGAACTAATGGTGTCGATGTAATGGCTGTCGATGTAAGTGCTGTCTAATATCCGTCCCAGACCCGACCACCCCCTCCCGCGATTCGCTGGACCTCCGCGACCACCCCCTCCCGCGAAACGCGGGACCCCCGCGACCCTCCCGCAAATCGCGGGACCCCAGCGACCCCTCCCTCCCGCGAGCCCCCTCCCGCGATTCGCAGGACCCCTGCATCCTCCCCTCCCGCGATTCGCGGGACCCCCCCTCCCGGCATTAAAAGGGCCCCCCACGACCCCCCCTCCCGCGATTCACGGCACCCCCCCCCCCTACTGTGATTTGCGACCCCCCTCCCGCAATTCGCGCCGCCCCCTCCCGCGATTCACGGAACCCCCCGTAGCGCCCCCCTCCCGTGATTTGCGGGCCCCCTCGGCACTTCTCGCGATTTGCGACCGCCCCCTAATTCACACATTCGGGGACCCCACCTCCCGCGATTCATGCCCCCCTCACGCAATTCACGGCACCCCCCATACCCCCCTTCCTGCGATTCGGAACCCCCCACGACCCCCCCTCCCGCGATTCATGCCCCCTCCCGCGATTCACGGACCCCCGCACCACCCCCCTGCGCCCACCCTCCCTTGATTCACGCCCCCCTCATGCAATTCACGGCAACCCCCCACACCCCCCCTCCTGTGATTCGCAGCCCCCCCACGACCCCCGCCTCCTGCGATTCATGACCCCTCCCGTGATTCACGGACCCCCGCACCACCCCCCCTTGACTCACGGCACCCCACAAGCCCCTCCCGCAATTCACGGACCTCCGCAACCCCCCCTCCCGCAATTCACTAACCCCGACAACCCCCTCCCGCAATTTGCGGACCCCCCTTCCCACGATTCAAGCCCCCCCGCGCCCCCGCCCACGATTTGCGGACCCCCGCCCCCTCCCGCTAACCGCGGATCCCCACATACCACCCCCCCTCCCGCAATTTGCAGACCCCCCAGACCCCCTTCCGGCAATTCCACCCCCCAGCGGACCACCGCGGCCCCCGCTCCCGCATTTCACGTACCCCCGTGACAATGGGGGATCCTTTACCACCACAAGCAGGTACCGCCCCTAGGTGGGAAATCCGGCCCTGGCTGCAGGTTTCCCCACTGCCCTCTGCACCAGAACAACTTTTATCAATGTCTTGCCCACATACCACTATTATACAGCCTCCTGCTCTCATGCACGCTCACTCCCTCCCAGTGGGAGGAGACGCTCACCCACTGCCGGGAGCTGCATACTGTCCCCCACCCTCCTCCAGTTCTAGGGAAGCCCATCGACCATCAATGATTTTCAAATAATCGATGGTTTATGGCCGATGTTGAATACTTTTGCCATCAATGTGGGAGGACACTGCCCTGCCTCCTGTTCTCCTGCCCCGTAACTTCCGCCAGTGGAGACCCGCTCACCCTGTGTTGCCCACATTCCCCTATCATGCTTTACCGCCCAGCCTCCTGCTCTCATGCACCCTAACTCCCACCCAGTCGGAGGAGACACTGACTCCTGTATTTCTGTGCTGCCACGCTGGACCCTCACCCACTGGCAGAAGCTGCACAGTGTCCACCACCCTCTTTAGTCCCCCGTATGCCCACACACCCCTATCACTACCCAGCTTCCTTCTCTCCTGAACCGTAACTTCCACCACTGGGTAATCGCTGACGCTGTGTTGCCCACATACCCCTATCATGCCTCATATCCCAGCCTCCTGCTCTCATGCACCCTAACTCCCACCCAGTAGGAGGAGACACTGACTCAGGGCCACCGTCCGGTACTCCTGTGCTGCCACGCTGGACCCTCACCCACTGCCAGAAGCTGCAATACAGGGCATCTTTCATACAATTCTAACCATATTTCTCACAATACAAATGTTCACAAATTAAGGGGCGTAGCCCCTTACGCCGGTGTGAAGAGCGCCCGTAGGGCGCGATGAATCACCTAGTATACATATACAAGTCTAAAAGATAGTAACAAATAACTGCCATAAAGCACAGACAGAAAATCAAAGAAATATCACAAAGAGAACAAGTAACAAGATATAAACCAAATCTTGTAAAAGAAAATAAGTTACATAAAGTTACAAACTGGGGACTGAATGAACAAGGAGAAATAAACCCCTAGTGACTCTGGGAAAAATAAAAACACAATGAGATGAAAATAACACAGATACTGGGAAACAACTACTAAAATCTAATACCTGCCACCGAACAGTAATATCAAATATCCGATACCTTGAGGGGTACTAAACATCATCAAGAAATTCATTGAATATTAATAAAAAAGCGAAAATATATATCAAAAGCATTCAAATCACACTATCTTAAAGGACGCACTGTCTACATCTATTTTAAATAATTTTTCCAAATAAAGATTTTAAGTTTTAATAAGTAATAATTAAGTGGATAAGTTGCAATATAAGATTTCCTGAGTGCACCCACAAATCTCTGCCTACTCCTTTTTCCTCCTCTTAAGAGTACTACATACTGGCCCAGATTCTAATTGACTCGGAACGGGCATTCTGATTTTTGGGACTTTGCGCATGGTATATTATGCGCATGTGCAGCTGTCCTTTGCGAATGGCTTCAGCGACTTGCATAGTCGTCGAGCTGTTTGCAGATAGAGCCAGGGGGAATCGGTGGCGGCGGGTATTCAGCGGGGCAGCGGCTCTGGTGCTTGGTAAGATGCGAGCTTTGCAGCTTACCGAGCAAGCCAGAATCACCTCCAAATCAGTAACTATAGTCCCACAGCCCCCGCGGTGGCGGGGAGGCGCTGAGAGGGTGTGGGCACCAGGGGGGCTGCGGGGCTATTGTTAACCACTGCCCCTGCCGCCAGCGATTCTGTCTGCATCGGGTCCCGGCTCTCCCGCCTACTGCTGCTAATGACACACTCGGAAAATGGCTGCCCTTATACTGCAGACAGTTTTTGAGGATGCTAGAGGAGGCAGCGGCTTCCCCGCCGGGGGGAGGGGGGGGCCTCCCAAGATTTTGTTTACCCTACGGGGGGGGGCTCCCAACATTTTCGACAGGGGGTCGCAGAATGAATAGTTACGCCACTGCTCCAAATTACAATAAACAGAACGATAGGGCAAATTACTAAGCAACACGTCAGTAATAGCAGACGAACGCTGGTATTTTCCAGTATACAGATTTCCTGGATCAGATCATCAGGCCCAGGACTGTCCCCTGTAATTTAGGGACATATGGGTACCACAATTTGCTATTTAATTTCATACATAATTGCAAGCTTCCTAGTCAGACACCAATTACTTGGCTGCTGAGACGGTGTTGTTGGTGTTTATAAATTATAAGCAATTTGCAGGTGCTGTGTATGCAGTTTACGGCAAACTCGGGTGACGTTTGTGTGTGTTTAAGCAAATGTGGAGGGGAATAACATTACTGTCTGTGAAATAACGCGATTTCCTCATTCTTCCTTCTAAAAACATCTGTGGTCTGGAAGCTGAATAAAAATAAGCCTTCTCATATATCTTTAACCCATTCTGTATTGTCCTCTCATGATGTGACACCGATGAAGTAGCACTTCCCTATTGAGGCATTTGTAAAGTTTGAAGAGAGAGAGAGAGTGGGATCTAAAGTCAGATTTCTTTATAGAACGTTGCACAATGTGTGAAAATTCCATTTTGTGGCTGCCAAATTTCCATGTCCAGAAACCTCAAATAATGGGTGAAATGTAATAGGATGAGAGAATCAGAAAGTGAGACATTTGGTAAGAAATCTCCAGGTTTTTTTAAAACGGCAATCATTTACACTGCAAAATCAAACTGATTTTTCAGTGTACATGATTGCCGCTTTAGAAAAAACTGGAGATTTCATACCAAATCTCTCACTTTCTGATTCTCTCATCCTACTAAATTTCACCCAGTGACGTTGATATAAGTGTTTAGGGCCTGATTCAATCCCTGACGCAATGCCAATCGTTTGCAACTGACAGATGTTTCAGGGACTGTACTTCAGCCGGGGATGCAGTGCACATGTGCAGTGATGTCACTGAGACCCAAGCCACAGTGCCCTAGATGCTGCTGCCTAGCTACAGGCTCTGGCCATTTAAGAGGGGGGGGGGGGAGACAGGGTTCTCTTCACAAAATGGATTCATATCATTTTCTGGTAGTGCCCCTTCCAACCAGGGTTGTAACTAAGGTAGTGCAGACAGTGCTTTGTCAACAGTGCATCTGCAGTGCTACTGTCCGCAAACACCCGATTAGCCACCTACATATGTGCTTGCTGCTGTAGCGATGGGAGCCAGTCTCTTCCCTGTGTTCTCTGTCCACCCTCCAGTTTGTGTGTGTGTGTGAGGTGGACACACACACTCTCTCTCTGCAATACACACTGCTCACTTCTACACCCTGCACACACACACACACACACACACACACACACACACACACACACACACACACACACACAGCTCACTAAAAAACTACACACAGCATAACTTATATGATTGGCTCTATCTGACATAACCTGTATAAGGGGCTCTTCTGTGGAGTAACATGTATAAGGGGCTCTACTCTTTTTTTCAATGTAAAATGGGAACTACTGTGTGGCATAATGTGTATAAGGAGCACAATTTAGTGTTGTAATGTGTATAAGGGCCGACAGGCACTACTGTGCGGTGTAATGTGAATTACTACATTTCTGTGGCAACACCCCTACTCCATGAAGCCAAACTCCTATATTTTTGTTGCACGCACCTTTGGTGCTCACTGTCTCTCCTTACAATATGAAGGGGAAGGGGCAGCACTAATTCTATTTCTGGCACAGGGCACCAAAATGTCTAGTTACAGCTCTGCTTCCAATGGTGATTTACTGGCCTTCGCAGTGGTGATGTGGCCGCCATTCCGAGTAACCATAGGGCTGATGTTGTCAACGATGATCACAATTGTGATTTGTTGCTGCTTCTTTGGACACAGGCATCAGACCTTAAATGCCGGTACTGGGTGTCTTTTAACATAGGACACCTACTCCAGCATTAGCATATTATTGCACAGATAATACTGTGTAAAAGGCAAAGCAGCAGCATGCAGCTGTTGTGCCTTTTGTGCCATAATGCATCGTTACCTCTACCCACAAACAAAACTTTGGCATGGCAATACTTTTAAATTCGTTTTTCATGTTTTTTTTTTATGTCAGTTTGTAGATGTCATCACGTGGACCACAAATTACTGTGCTGCATTCCCTCACATAGCTCATTTGATGCACCATGCTTAAGGCCAGGTGCCACGACCTGCCACATTTGCACCTGCCACACTTTACTTTAACCAGAGTCCACATGGATGGTAAAGGCTGAAACTGATAAAGAAAATGGCAAACCATAGCCATGTCAACCTTTTGACGATGTCAAACATATAGTGTCAACATACTGACTGTCGGCCTAGACATTGGGCCTCATACAGACCTGATCACATGGCTGTATATTTGCAGGCTGAGCATGTGTGTGTCCGTCCTGCGATAAAAACCTGCTATTTTTTTAACTGTTGGTCATTTGCAAGATGATTGACAGGAAGCTGATTTTTTGGGTGGAAACTGCCCATTTTTATTATTTTTTTTAAATATATTTATTGAGTTTTGTACATTTTTCTTTTGGACACATAGGCCCTTATTCTAGTTCACTCGTTCGGATGTGCGTTTGTTCGGATAGGACCGAACGCACTGCACATCCAGCGAAGACACGCCTGCAAGGCCACCGCATCCGTTCGGACGGACTACCACATGAGGGAGTGGCATCGGTCTGCTTCCACACTACCGTGTACGGACGGAACTCAACAAGTTTGCACGGTCTTTCATCGTCCAAGCGGCCGCACAGCCGACCGAACGCCCCCTGTTGGTATTTTTTCAGACCACAGCACAAATCCACACTGAACTCATGCTTCAAACCCATGAAACAATTAGGCAAACTCTATGGTCTCTATTACTTTTTAATTACATTCAATTAAATGCTTGTACACCCAAATTGCACTTTACATTAACCCTTACAACATTACAGTGTATTCCTTAGAATGTGGCAGTTTCAAACCTATAACTGTGTTTATGTGTGCCACCATTTTGCAGACTGTTGTCCACCCATTATTTTTTAATTTTAAGAAACATTACGCATAATAAATAAATGAATGTCATTTCTGAGTAATCTAATATTGTCACTTCCATATAACTACAATTCTATACATATGTGGCCCTGTACGTGTCTACACTTCACCACTTATCTATGATAGCATTGCAAAACACAGGGTGAGATTTTATAGGATGAGAGATTTGGCGAGAAATCTCCAGGTTTTTTAAAGTGGCAATCATTTACATTTCAAAATCAAACTGGTTTTGCCATGTAAATGATTGCCGCTTTAAAAAACCTGGAGATTTCTCACCAAATCTCTCACTTTCTGAATCTCTCATCCTAATAAATCTCACCTACAATGTCTGATTTGGCCTCCATGTGCGCCCTGCAATGACTGAATGGGTTAATACATTTCTCTTAGTAGAGGAATGGGATACTTAAAGTAAATTGACCAGAGGAGTGGGTTAGTATGGTGTTCAGGTGAAAGTAGTTTTGGTGCGCTGCGTACTAATTGCCCCACCGAACGCGGTGCACATGAACTACTGCCCTCCGAGACATAAAAGCTACTTGTTTGATCCTAAGATTTTGGGAGTGTTAGGTGGCGGCCGCTTGGTGAGCAGTCCGAGGGAACGCCTAGCACTTTTCGTCCACACCCATGTTTACGCCCCGATTTATGCCCAGTTTTGCCCACTTTGAAACCGCACCCATAGATACGCCCACATTACGCCCATATTGTCCGAGAGTGTTCGGTGGACATTTTTTGTGTGTAGCGATCCGTCCGAATGCGGAGTGCTACCGTTGCACATGCGCATTGCATATTTTATGCATGCGCACTCACCACGAATATGCAATTCGAACGAATGTTTACCTGTCCGAGTCAATCAGAATAAGGCCCATAGAGAAGTAGATATGGTACAAAATAAACAAATCAAAACATACAATGGCAGTCTGGATAAGACACATGACATGGCAGCAAGAAGGAAATTCCAGCTACAACTCCCCACCAAAACATAATGAATATTATCTGGTATAGTACAGAAGAATAGGCGAGGATTGACAGAGACCGAAACCTTGCGGGGCTTCAGTATTAAACCAGGCATAGGCAGGTGACTTTTCATCCCAGAAATGCAGCGCAACTTTCGCTAGAATTGTGGGTGATTCAAATACTGCCAGCAAATAAGATAACCCATAAATACAAAGTACAAAGCTTCAACACAGTATTCAATATAAAGAAAAATGACTAAAATTAAAGGGGAGATAGGGGAAAGCAAGGGGAGAGGAGATGGGAGGGACATAGGAGGAAGCGCCTCTGGTCGAATAGGTTATATTGTTTAAATTATGGTACTCATCAGATATGACATGGTAATGTAGATAAAGCAAGATACACACTTGAATCATACAACAGGTGTTGAAAGGCATGTAGGCATATGATATGCATTCCAGGTAGTAGACTCAAATAAAGACATAATTTGGTCTTGTTGTTCTTGGTCTAAAGATTGGTAACTGGCTATTTTCTGGGAGTGTCAGGGACAATGCAGGCATTCAGAGGGAAGGTGTGTGACGTCAGCTCCAGCACACATTGCGGATATCATTCGATGGTCAGCGGCTTGTAAAGGGATTTGCAGCTATTCACCAGCCTGTGATATTTTCACCAGCCGTGCTAAGCAATTTGCAGGCTTGCACGGGGTGGGATTTGGCGTATACTTGATCACTGGGCTCTGAAAATTAGCAGCCAATGCAATCAAGTCTGAATCAGGCCAATAATATACCAAACCTCTGGGTACCCTGTTCAGCTCTCCATACAATAATAGGGACTGTGGAACACCCTCTAGTGGCCAACATATATATAACACTGAGGGCGAGATTTATTGGGTTTACCGTTTTTGACAAAATGCGAATTAAACTCAAATCGCCGTTTATCGCCATTTTTTTATATCGCATTTTCCCCCAGAAATCGCGTATTGAATGGCTGGCGCAAAGCCGCCTGAAAAGTGGGATAGATGGCGATAGACGGCGATAAGGTGCGAATTGAGTCGATGTAATACGCCATAAAAGTGCGATTTCCGGGTTCGGTCATGTGCGTATTAGCGGCCAACCGGAGTGCGATTTACACCAATACACCTGATCAGCCCATACAACATGCTAACCTATTGGCCCACCTTAGTCCCTTGCAATACGCATCACACCCCCTATATAAAGGGGCGCAGATGCCATTTTACCCTTTGAAAGGGAGTAAGGCGTTTGAGATGGAGAGGAGAGGAGGTTTTGTAAGGTGCAGAGGAGGCAGAGGGACAGCCAGCTTGGGCCCAAACCCCCCAACCACTGGGAGAGGTAGGGGAGTGAGAGCCAGCACTGGCAGAGGCAGGACAGGGAGAGCCAGCATGCTCCCAGCAAGAGCTGCGCCAGGGAGAGGCCACCTGGTGGAAGCTGAGCAGGTGGCTATGGAGGATGAGGAGGAAGCAGGCACAAGCCAGGTGTCCTCACAGGAGGAACAGAGTGCCAGGCACACAGAGGAGGAGCTGCAACAGGGGGATTTCTCGGAGGTGGACTGGCCTGTGCAGGATTCAGAGGAAGTTGAATTGGAGGTGCTGGGTGAAGAACCAGGACAGGAGGAGGAGGAGGAAGAGGGTGAGGCTGGAAATGTGGAGGAGGATGATGCAGCTCGTACAGCTAGTGGGAGGAAAGCCAGGTTCTCATATGAGGAGAATATGGCCCTGGTGCGTGCACTCCTGCCCCTGTATGACCGCCTACTTGGTCCTCACCATCATCGCACAAGTGTGGCAAGGAAGAAGGGGATGTGGGACAGTATCACTTCCACGGTAAATGCAGTTATCACACACAAGAGGAGTGTGCGCAACGTCAAAAAGCGTTACAATGACATCAAGCGCCTCCTAAAAGCCAAGCTTGCCCTGGAGAAGAAAGAGGCCTGTCGCACAGGAGGTGGCCCTAGGCAGGAGGTCCGCTTTAAGGCATATGAGAGGTTGCTACGCCGAATCATCCCACCGGAGGTGCTTCCCGGCATCCACATTGCCGACACAGACAGGCCCCCCACTCCACCGCCATCTGGTAAGTGTCCACACATGTCAATGTAACATTTTGCTATGTCATGTGCGCATGCTATTATGCTGCTATGCTTTATGTGTCCAAAAGATTGCTGTGTGTGGAACTACATATCCCAGCAAAATCACATTTTGCTACCTTGCATTGCTAAATAATGGACTCTGCATGTTGCTGGGTTATGTAGTTCCACAGATCCTATTAATGTGTGCTGTCCTAAACACTGTAGGCCTGCAGTGTACTTGATTGTTAATCCTTATCAATCCTCTGGGTAGTTGGGAAAGCACTTTACAGTCACTTTTACATGTCTAATCTGCTGGTCTTTCCTGTTATTTGCAAGTGGATTAAAAAAATTGTTCACAGTCATAATACTCAAATAACCACTTCAGTTCAAAGTCTTCAAATTCCTTATGTAATCATATCAGGGTCCAAAAGTTTGATTGAGGAAAAGTTTTTATCTGCATCATGTGAAAAATGCCAGTTAGGTGCAAATGATAATAATAGAAAATGTCTTCTTCTTTCAAACAGCTCCAGCTCTGGAGTCCCAGCCTGCTGTTGACCAACATCAGCCACATCCGATTGGTGACACTGTCCAGTCTGCAGGTGAGATATCATAGTGTTACACACACACATTGCACAAAACACACATGCCTGTCCCCACCACAGTAGCCTGTGCCAATGCATAATGCATGAGCAACACCTAACCATTCCAACTAAGGTAACATGACCCACCATACACCAATCTGCATAGCATTCTTACCACTCTTTTCTCATGTGTAGGTCCTTCACAACCGATGCCTGAACCAACGGATCCCATGAAAAATCTCGACGACATGAGTGAAATCATACTGGAGACGGTGACATCGTTGGAGCCTGCACAAAACCAAGCACACCCAGTCAATGAAGCCCCCTATACGCAGTCACATAGGCAGCAGCCCACAAGCATTGCACCCACCAACACCCCCACTAGTGCGGAGGAGTTGGCGCAATCCATCCATATTTTTAAGGGGAAACAACTCGCTTTTATGGAGGTACAGACCACCCAACTAGAAACGGTGAAGGGGTATGTGCGGAACATAGCTCTGCAAATGAGAAGAATTTCGCAAAGTGTGCGGGCTAATGACACAAATTTGTCTTGTCTTTACATTAGACACACGCTTAGCAGAAATTGGCCAAGCCATTCAGGGTCAAACTACTAGTTTTAGAGGTCTAAATACCAACATGGTTGAACAGACCCAAGCAATTAATGGGCAAACAACTGCGTTGATGTCCCTACAAACGCAAATCAGCCTCAGTGCTAATACTTTGTTAGGTCAGCACCAAACCACATCTACCCAAAGCGGTAGTGTCTCCTCCACACCCATGAGTGGGTCCCCCACTACTCCCCCACGGCGTAGTGTCCGTACTAGGGGTGGTGGTGCCACTACTGGTAAGGGTGCTAATTCCCGGGGCAGCATTTAAACATGAATAATCTTCTTTGCATTTACATGTGTATCATGTTTATTATTTTTTGCATTCACTGTTGCAGTGATTCTTCCTGCAAATATTTCATATGCTATGGCCTATGGCCAAATGTTTCTGCAAGTAAAAATTATTTGCATCCAGCAAACTTGTTGTCATTTTTTCCAAATGATTACCCACACTGTTCCATTATGTATTGTCAACTAGTGACTTATTAGTAATGGGAATTTAAGGAAATAGTCACATTTGAAGGGGATAAGCATTGGGAATTGCATACTGTATGTAGCCACCACTTTTTTTTGCACCATTTCAAGCACCTGAGATTAATGATCCATGTCACCTCCATCCATGAAGCCTATGTTCATTTGTAGTTGCCAACATTTGCACACACTAAAAACTACAGTACTTACTTGACAATGTTATAGGTGTTATCATGTTGCCAGCCATAAAGTATGCTGTGGTGGGGTAGCTTGCAGGGGTTGGCCATTATTGTTGGTCTGCTTCTGGGCAATTAACATGGACAGGAAAAAATGTAATGTTACCAATGTATGTGTGTTACAGGTTCCCCATTACTATTCATTGTACACACACAAATTACCTGTGAAATGCTGCCGGATCATCCGTGTACGAACCACATCCCCCCTCCGTGTACCTCGTACTACAACATCAGTAGTATGAGCTTCCTGCACGACTGCTGCAGGGGCCACATCAACATAATTTGATTGACCCAAAGCTATGTTATGCAGCATGCAGCAAGCCCAGGGTTGCCGACTTTCAAAAAAATCCTCTCCGGGAGAAGCCAGGAGAGGAATCTTGCATTACGCGTTTTGGGGGCGGAGCTTAACTGTGACGTCATTAAGCCCCGCCCCCATTACAGCAAATAGCCGAAATAACTGATATCCATGGAGGGGGCGGGGCTAAAACGACACGATTGTGCCGTTTTAGCTCCGCCCCCTCCCCTGAGACCCGCGGATTGCGGCATATAAATGCCGCCATCGGGGGGCTCAGTGGGGGTCCCCCTGATTCCGGGAGGGTTGCCCACCCTTCCGGGGGCCGGGAGGAAGGACCCGATTTTCGGGAGACTCCCGCAAATTCCGGGAGGGTCGGCAACCCTGAGCAAGCCTGGACAACCAAAACCACTTTGGCAGGGTGGTATAGCAGTGTACCTGCTGACCTGTCCAAACACCGAAATCGGCTTTTCAGCACCCCAAAGGTGCGTTCCACTACATTGCGGGTAGCAATATGTGCAGCATTGTAGCGGTGCTGTGCAGGGCTTTGTGGGTTCCGCAGAGGTGTCATGAGCCACGAATGACACCCATATCCTGAGTCACCTAACATGTAAAGGGATTTGTGTGGTCACATATCATGTGGGTAATTGGTACATAATAGTAGCAGCCTATACTACATTGTTTGGGCTGGTATAAACAATTTCAACAGAAATGACTCTTGATTAGAAGGTCCCACACATGGATGTTAAAGGTAAAGACATAGGTAAGCAAACATCATGTAAACAGTGGTAAGTGACTTACCAAGTAGCCAGCCCTCTGGCATGGTGTTGTTGTGGAAACGGTCCCAGAGAGCTGAGTGCCGCAGGATATAGGCATCAAGGCAGTTCCCGGGGTAGCCTGCAACCACACTGAGAATTCTGAGGTTGGCATCGCAGACCACCTGCACATTGAGGGAATGTCTGCCCCTGCGATTGACATAGACATGCTCCCTCACGTGCGGGGCCCGAATCCCAATGTGGGTGCAGTCTATGGCTCCCAGCACATTTGGAAATGCTGAGAGCCGATAGAATTCCACCTTCAGGTCCTGCCACTCGGACTCACAACGTGGGAATGTGATATATGTGCGCCACAGCTTCTTTAATGCATTTAACACTTGAGAAAAATGTTTAGAGAAAGTGGCTTGTGACACCCCCAAGGCCCATGAGCTCACAGACTGAGTGGAGCCTGTGGCAAACAAGTGGAGGGCGCACATTAATTTCTGCAGCCCAGCCACTGCATAGTTGGCCCCCCCACAAGGGTCCAAATCATCTCTCACCTGCTCATATAAGTTCAACAGGTTCTGTCGGTTCAACCTAAACATGTCCACCACCTGTTGATCAGAGAGGGAGTCCAGGTACACCCTAGCACGGTACCGACGAGAAGCACGGAGTGGTCGGGGTACCTGGATCTGGTGGGCAGCAGCAGCATCCCTCCTGCGTAGCTCCTCCAAACGCCCCAGCTCACACACTAGCACCTCCAGTCCACTGTGCAAAATGTCCATCTCAAACAGCCTCACAGGTGTCCATAATCATGTGGGAGTATATGTCGTGGAGTTAGTAAGTGGTATGTGGATCACCTGTGAGAGATTTCACCGTTTCTACGCTCAAACGGTGGCGATTTTTTGCAAACCGCCACCCTGGACTTGGTCTGTTTTATATTTGGGCAGAAATCGCACTTTGCTGTCGATTTCCAAATGCGGCAGACACTAAATTAGCGATTTGTATCTTTTTCAATGGGAAAACATCTGGATGCGATGTTGTAAATCGGCACTTCAGAAAGTGCGAATTAGCGGCAAAAAGTGTGATTTATGCCGCAAATCGCCACCCATTAAGTAGTCGATTTGGGAAAAAAAAAAAACGGCCGTTTTTGCGATATAAATCGCCAAAAACCCAACAACGATCTATAATAAATGTCACCCTGAGGCTCCTTGAGTACCTGTTGTTTTTGCTACTGCTGTTGCTATCTTTCACCATATTCAATTGTGATTATATGCTAAAATGGGCAGAAGCTAACCTGAACACCCACTGCTATTGCATCATTTCCATCGAACTGCATATAACTGCTGATACTATCATCCCAAATCTGAACCTGTATGTGTGCCTCTGAAGATGCACAGGCTGGGCTGCTATCCCCATGATGCAGATTGCTTCAGTAGCAAATACCATTGCAACTTACCAGGAGAGGACAGCCAGCTAGTGAGGGACACTCAGAAAACAACAGGTTTCCACCCCAAACACCATCTTCCTGTCACTTAAACTGCTGCTACATTCCGTTAATGATACATTCACAATTGTATTCACTATTTCAACTTACGCACGTGCAATGCGAATGGTACACATGCGCTGTCATTCACTAATTGCACGATTAGTAAATTCTCTAATTAGTGATCCATGCTAAATTAGGCCCAATAGCCGCAATGTCCCTCTGCGGCTGCAGCCTGAGTAAATCTAACCTTACTTAAGCTTTCAGTTGCAGCCCGGCTTGCCAACGAAACTCCTGGAAAAAACGGAGGTGACACGTCCCCGTTTACAGAAATGCTGGCTGCCACCAACCCTGCAGTCACTCAGGTATAGTAGTTCGTGATCGTAGGACCTGTCCTGCGCAGTGCAGAATGGGTTCTGCACATGCGCAGAATCTAACAATAGGGCCTAATTCAGGTTCACATGCAGCGCTGCATGTGATTTTAAGCTCGCCCACTGCTCGCACTGCCGCCCGCCGCCTTCGCACAGTGAATTCACCCACACGGCTGCGAATGGATGTTTTGCATATATACACATACACTGCTCAAAAAAATAAAGGGGACACAAACATAACACATCCTAGATCTGAATGAATGAAATATTCGTATTAAATACTTTGTTCTTTATAGTTGAATGTGCTGACAACAAAATCACACAAAAATTATCAATGGAAATCAAATTCATTAACCCATGGAGGTCTGGATTTGGAGTCACACTCAAAATTAAAGTGGAAAAACACACTACAGGCTGATTAAACTTTGATGTAATGTCCTTAAAACAAGTCAAAATGAGGCTCAGTAGTGTGTGTGGCCTCCACGTGCCTGTATGACCTCCCTACAGTGCCTGGGCATGCTCCTGATGAGGTGGCAGATGGTCTCCTGAGGGATCTCCTCCCAGACCTGGACTAAAGCATCCACCAAATCCTGGACAGTCTGTGGTACAAAGTGGCATTGGTGGATAGAGCGAGACATGATCTCCCATATGTGCTCAATTGGATTCAGGTCTGGGTAATGGGTGGGCCAGTCCATAGCATCAATGCCTTCGTCTTGCAGGATCTGCTGACACACTCCAGCCACATGAGGTCTAGCATTGTCTTTCATTAGGAGAAACCTAGGGCCAACCGCACATCATATGGTCTCACAATGGGTCTGCGGATCTCATCTTGGTACCTAATGGCAGTCAGGCTACCTCTGGCAAGCACATGGAGGGCTGTGCAGCCCCCCAAAAAATGCCACCCCACACCATTACTGACCCACTGCCAAACAGGTCAAGCTGGAGGATGTTGCAGGCAGCAGAACGTTCTCCTTGGTGTCTGCAAGTCTGTCACATGTGCTCAGTGTGAACCTGCTTTCATCTGTGAAGAGCACAGGGCACCAGTGGTGAATTTGCCAATCTTGGTGTTCTCTAGCAAATGCCAAACGTCCTGCACGGTGTTGGGCTGTAAGCACAACCTCCACCTGTGGACGTCGGGCCCTCATACCACCCTCACGGAGTCTGTTTCTGACAGTTTGAGTAGACACATGCACATTTGTGGCCTGCTGGAGGTCATTTTGCAGGGCTCTGGCAGTGCTCCTCCTGTTCTTCCTTGCACAAAGGCGGAGGTAGCGTTGCTGCTGCTGGGTTGTTGCCCTCCTACGGCCTCCTCCACGTCTCCTGATGTACTGGCCTGTCTCCTGGTAGCGCCTCCATGCTCTGGACACTACGCTGACAGACACAGCAAACCTTCTTGCTACAGCTCACATTGATGTGCCATCCTGGATGAGCTGCACTACCTGAGCCACTTGTGTGGGTTATAGACTCCGTCTCATGCTACCACTAGAGTGAAAGCACCGCCAGCTTTCAAAAGTGACCAAAACATGAGCCAGAAAGCAAAGGAGCTGAGAAGTGGTCTGTGGTCACCACTGCATAACACCTCCTTTATTGGGGGGGGGTCTTGCTAATTGCCTATAATTTCCACCTGTTGTCTACTTTTGCATTAGCACAACTAATTGCAAAATTTATTGTCAATCAGTGTTGCTTCCAAAGTGGACAGTTTGATTTCACAGAAGTGTGAATTATACCCCTTTCACATTGCACTTTTAAAACGGTATATTGCCGTTTTTTTCCCATTTTAAAACTTTAAAGGCTGCAATGTGAAAGTGCCAAAGTTGATTTACCGGTTAAAGATAACCGGTATTTCAACACGGTTAAAAAGCAGAGTCCTACACGTTTTAAAGCCGTTTTTTAGGCAGTGTGAATGGCTCTATTTCAATGGCTTGAAACGTGTCCCTTGGGGGTTAAACGGGTTGAATTTTGAATGGTATTAAATGATTTTTAAAACGGTTTTCACCTGCAATGTGAAAGGTCTCAAGGCTCAGACCCGTTTTAAAGTCCCATTTAAGAATACCGTGTCATTACCCATTTCTGCAATGTGAAAGCAGTATTACTAGGAGTTACATTGTGTTTATTTTTTTGAGCAGTGTATGTATGTATATGTATATATATATATATATATATATATATATACACACACAGTACTATTTTTCTGTAAAAATAGGTCCAGGAACTCCAGGTCTGGGGGCAGATCAATTAAATGATAAATAATATATATAATAAAGAGAGGGAGGGAGAGATAGATGTATATATTGTATATAGAAACAAAGGTACTCACAGGTGACTTTAAAATAAAACTTATCTTATAGAAAGTACATTTTTAGTTCCTGATGATGTCATATTTAATTAGAGGTTCAGGAACTGAGTTCCTGCTGAAAAATAGCACTGTATGTATATATATATATATATATATATATATATATATATATATATATATAGTGCGAACACTCGAATGATATCACTAAACTAATTATGCATCTGCCAGTATATCTATATTGAATTCTAGAATATGATAGAATCTGATAGGTTGCTATTGGCAACATCATAAATTGCCTGTTTTAAAAACTTTAGTAAATATTCTCCATGGTGACTAGTATACAGTGTGTAAACATGACACATGTGTCCCCCCACGGTAGTAGCTAGTTCAGTTCCACCCACCCACGCAGCAGCCACTGCTTCTTTGTATTGTTCTGTATTTTCCGGGCTCCGGTCCTCCAGGTGTCCGTTCTAGCCTCTGACACGTCCTCTCTATAGTCCAGGCCCCTCCCTCTGATGTCATTGCGCCTGGCAGCGGCCGTTACGATTTGAACTATTTGAACGGTTTGAGCGGGAGCGGACGGACCTCCAGTGCCGGGGAGACTGCAACATCGACAGGGACGTGAGGAGTCGGGAAACCGGCCCCGGTGTAGGTGAGAACTGGGTTCTTGGCAGCCAGTGGTCAGACCTTACGGTGTTGAGGACGGAGAGGCTGCTGCTGCCCGGCAGATGTGTGCTGGAGATCTAATGTGTGTTTGCGTCTGTCCTGGGGGTGGGGGCCTCCCGG
This sequence comes from Crinia signifera, assembly GCF_055691185.1. Classification (NCBI taxonomy): domain Eukaryota; kingdom Metazoa; phylum Chordata; class Amphibia; order Anura; family Myobatrachidae; genus Crinia; species Crinia signifera. Next base: position 91,061,142 of record NC_139227.1, read on the forward strand.
GGGTTGCGTCACTGGTATAGTCTCAGTAGGTGATGGGCCGGAATGCGTCAATCACTGTAGTCTAATGATCGCCCGGGGCTTGTATGTGTGCTTTCTATGTACAGTAATGTCTGCACTGGACGCAGTGTTGCTACTGCTGGAGACAGGGCAGCTGCAGGAAGCACCGTGCCAGCCACAAGTGTGCTCACGCTTGTTTGCAGCTGCCTGGTCAGGTTGCACTCACAACAGCAGTTTCTGTGGCTGCTGCTTCCCTATACATTGCTGTCATGAGTTGCTAGTGGCTGGGGTGTATTTTGGTGATATATGGGTCCAATACAATTATGGGTTAAGTTACTGTTGGGTTTTTCCCATATTTGTTTGTTCTCTCGCCCCAGTTATGCAGTGGAATTTGCTGGTTCCATGTAAGGCCCCCATACACCAACAACCAATTGAGGCAGTTTGTTATGGATTGTGTAACTGTGATGTTTTTGGATTACAGGTTCAGATCAAATATTTATTTGCGATTGTTAAATCAGTTTTTCCAAAATGTTGGATTCCAGTTAGGACTGCAGATTTCTAGTGTATGGTGATAATCAGCAGATGGGGATTGGTAGATCTGCGTTGGTTGCAAATCGCTGTAATGTACTGTATGGTGCAGATTGCTGGATTAGGGAATCCTTTAATCAAATTTTTTTTTTTTTTTGACTGCAGATGTTTTGGGAGCCTTAGGTTAATGTTTTTAAATAAAGGATTGAGTTTGGAATGGTTTGACACAGACTGGGTTCCGGCAGCAACTTTAGGCACTGTGAAGATAGTAAAGTGCCTCCCTATCTGGGGCAATGCATGTGACAGCAGTCACTGTGAAGACTGAGATTACAGCATCACTATATAGTGCGGCCTGTTCACCTTTTATTACAGACTGGCTGTAAACTTTCTCCCAAGTGACTTCTGTCACAAATAAAAAATCACCCCTCCCCCTGATGTGACTGTTCTATCTTCACCGTGGATAATGGGGCCTACACACATGTCAATATGAAGGCATTTTCATAAGTGAAAAAAGCCTCTATATCGGTGTGTAGGGGCCATAGCGACAGCAAAATGCGCCACTGGTTGAGATTGATGGGCAGTGTCCATCAATCTAGCTGGTCGCCAGTGTTCTCCACTGGTGCAGGCAGCTCGCTCTGTTTGGGCTTTCAGCGCTGTGTGCTGAGCGACAGTGGTGCAGCAGTGCCTGACCTAGCATAGCTAGGTCACCTTACACACATCGCTATGTGTGTAGGGCCTATAAGATTGTGAAGGAAACCATTCTGCTTTTTACTGAGCGATCTGTGCAGAGAGGCTTTGTCTATTGTTTATAGCCCTGCGATCTAGCAGGAAATGCAGTGCAAGCACGGTCTTTCCCTGTGGGCGAGAGCAATACGCAGGACCGCACATTGCCGTCACCAGGGGCTATACACACTGAACGATTTGTGCTCCATTTCTAATGCTGGCCACACATCAAACCAACTCTCCTCCAACCATCCAACTAGTTAATTGGATGGAATAAAAATCTGGCACTGGATGGGAGCAAATTAAATATTTACTTCAGAAATTTGTTCCCAAAATCTGGAAAAGGACAAAAACTGTCAATCAGACACGGTACTGTTGTTGAACCTGTTTGATTTAAACAATTTGACTGAATGTTTTTGTCCATTTTCCTGGGTTTGTGAGCACATTTCCGATTGTCATTTGCTCTCGTTCAGTACCATATTTTTATTCCATCCAAGCAACTAGTTGGATGGTTAGAGGAAAGCTGGTCTGATGTGTGGCCAGCATTAGTGATCTAGTTATGTCACTAAGAAATAGGGGGCGTATGCCCCTTAACTTTTATTTCTGAGAGTGCGGTATTGATTTAGGGATAGATTCTATTTCCCTTTGGTAGCCATACAAAATATTTATATTATGAATGGTTGTGGCTTTTGTTTAAATGTCTATTCATGAGATGGTACCCTTTTACAAAGGTCCCCATCCTTTGCTGCATGGCTTAACAATTTTTATATATATTTTTTTTAAATCTAGGATCTCTGACAAAAATGTAAGGGGCAGAAAAACTAAATAGTCCCAAACAATAAAAATGACTGAGTACAAAGTGTACTCTACTTAAAGCAGGGTGTCCGGATCTCCAAGATATGCGGGGGTCACACCCCTATCCGTGGTAGGGGAGCGGATTTAAAATTGTAAAGTATTAAGGTCCCCATACACGCTGCGATATCGGGTGGATCACATCGCAACACATGTGTTTTGTGTGTGATGCAATCTGCATGCAGCACATACTTTTTGTACTGTGCGATGCGCATGGGAGTGGGGACCTTTACACTTAAGGTGCCCATACATGGTGCGTTTGCACTGTGTGATGCGTGCTCCCGTGGGCATCTGATCGCACAGTACAATAAGTATGTACTGCACTGCCTTCTGATCGCATTGAATGCAAAATGCATGCGTTGCGATCCTGCCCTTAATGGGTGCGATCATCGCACCGTGTATGAGCACCTTTACATTCAGCAGGAGGGCGGCGGGAGCAGCGCTGACATCCGCTGCTCCGAAGTTTGTAGGCTTTTTGGGGGAGGGGGGGGGTGTTTACACTATTATCCGTGGAAGGGGGTTGGCTATACACTGTTATCCGCGGGAGACGGGTTGAGGGTGTGGGTTATATCTGCAGAAAGGGGGTAACAATAGCAGCCAAGGCAGGGAAGCAGTGTAAGGTATTACTTACACCACATATGGCTGGAGCAGGGCTGACATCCGTGCAGCTTCACACTACTCAGAAGTTTCTAGCCTATGCGGGGAATTGCGGCAGTCGCGGGGGGGGGGGGGGTCACACTGTTATCCGCGGCAGGGTGGGAGTAACAATAGCAGCCGCGACAGGGAAAATAGCCAGCCACCGCACAGTATTTACTTACATTGAGCAGGATGACTGCTGCAGCAGGGCGTCTGGAGCCACGCTGAAACCCGCGGCTTCCTGCTGCTGAAAGCTCTGCTGAACACCGCTATGCGGGGAGGGGGGGCGCAGAGAGGATGTGAGAGACTTGTGCTATCTGCTGAGGCAGGAGGTGGGACATACTGCTGCTGCATGCTATATCCTCAGAATCTGGTTGCCAGGCAGGAAATTCTGGTCGCCCTGGCTACCTGGTGCCCGGGATTTGTCGAGCCCTGCTTTACTGCAACTTCTTTCAAGGGAGAAGTCGCAGTCTATTTCCCCCGGTCCCGGCTGGCAGGATCGCATGCAGTCATATATTTGTTTTATCAATCGCACAGATACAGATTACATATGGGTTAAGTGGTTCAAAATGCTTGGCGGGATTCCAGTGCGTGTTTTGTACTATTAACCAAATAACTTTTCATCTGACTCTGAAGGCCCCCATCCACTAGTGCAGCACACCGCAATCTACCCCGGCAGTTCCCGGTGGACAGGATCACATTGGATACATTGTATGCGGTTCTTTTGCATACAATGTAGCTCATGCCATCCTAGCAGGGCTAACAGGCTGCGGTGATGCCAGGTGTGCTCCCATGCATCTCACTCGCATGAAAAGCACCTGTGCATCAAACCGTCACATAAAAGTGTTGCAATCTCATTAAAAAAAAAAATACTGTATCGCACTAGTGCAGGGGGGTCCTCATACTACTTTGCTCTGGGACCCCATCAGACCATATAAATAATTATAGGACCCCAGCAAGTTACTGCAGAAGGTCATCACATAACATGTGTAGTCAGCAGGCAGCACATACATGGCACACAATGATGGGAGAAGTCTAATATACCATAACCCATCACATCACATGGGAATTCAGCGGACAGCACATACATGGCAGCATTGTGAAGCCACAAAATGATGGGAGGAGTCTAAAATAACAGACAATTCAACAGATTTTTCAAACTCCTTGAATCACTGGCTGAGACTAGAGAAGTCCTCAGCCTGATGGTCAGCAGCATGGTGTCGCAATCCCATGCTGATAAGGCCAGGACCCACAGTTTGAGAACCGCTGCACTGGTGGATGGGGGTGCTGAGTCCTATCCTAAATATCACAGCACATAGATCAAGCCCAGTGAGATTTCCACACTGCAGGCTCTTTTCTGAAATGCTGGCAACAATGTTGCTCAATGTCTTTATTAGCTGATACAAATCTGTAATCTGTCAGTCTGAAAATGGTAGCTCTATAGTATTAATCTGTGTACATGGAGCATTGTCATCTAGCTCACAGCATGCATCTGTAATATAGGCTTAAATGCCCTCACTGACAGTTTATGCAATATAGAAATATGTATGGACCACTGCAGCAGTAACTGCTCACAGAGGGGGTCTTGGAAGCCTGTACCTGAGGCTGTGTACACTAAGGGACACACTGGCTCCTGCCGGGCAGCGGAAACTCGTACGGCCAGGAAGCTGTGCATCAGTGGTGGGATCCGGCTGCAACCGGCCGGGCCGTGGCTGTCCCGTGGGAAAGGACACATGGCTTTTGGCCATGCGGGATTTCGCCGGCCGGCAGGAGCCGGAGTGTGTGAAATAGCCCTAATGGTATGAGATCTATATGCCATAGGTGAGATAGCTATTGCTGGTGGACAGCTCTGTTTGCCACCAAATGGCAAATCTCCCATACGCAGGTAGACACCAAGCAACAGGGGCTTTAAATATGCGACATTCATTTTATCTGACCATGTGTGACCAGTATTTACACATGACAGTATCATGGCTATAAGATTGCTCAGTCCAAAACCAAGTACTTTTAATACTGTAAAAATAACATTGGGGGGTATCCTACTAGCCCTGATGTAATCTTCTCTGAAAAAATTGTATATATATAATTTTCATTTATGAGATGTTAGTTTTATAGGTTTCTTCCAGCCTTGTAACAACATGTCTGCTATAAGCTTGTAAATTACCAGTCTTCATTTGAATCAATGCCAGTTAGTCTATTTCGTTGCTGATCTCAAAGGTTTGCCTATAAATGTTTGATACGCATAAAAAGCAATCTTATTATGTCTGTAGGCGCCACCATGAGTGATCCGGAGAGCGTGTCCCAGCTGCTGCAGGTCTGTGCCCGCAAGACTGAAGACTTTGTGCGGCTTCTGGACAGCAAGCACATGATATGGCTCCTGGAGATTGAAGAAGCTGCTAGGAAGATGTTTAGCAGGTGAGTTCAGCTGCGTGTACTGACAAAGCACAGTCAGGACAATACTAGAAAAATGGAATAGTCCTAATCCTTGCGCCAGACGATAGCAGCTGGTATCACTTTGGAAGAAGAATCGCCACACTTCAGTAATACAGATTAATAGACATAGATAAAGGTAACCAGCGCTTGGTGCCTGATGGAAAATAAACTCTATCAGGGAAAGTTTAGTGAAATTTCCACCCTCTGTATGGGTCTGTGGTCTTACTGGCAGTGAACTCACATTAAAGTTCTAATCTCGCATACACAAAAAGGTTTCTTTTACCACTCTCCCTGTATGGAGTTAGCGCTCCCCTCAGATAGCAGATAGCAGATACTGACATATGACAGGCACTCAACTTACTTGAGATTTCTGTCACGCTTTCACTCAAAGGTTTCTTTATCAGTGATGAAACAGCCAGAAGTACACAAAGGTAGACTCTTTATTCCGCACACTCCAGGACATAAAGGTCGGCAAACAGATGGTGATGGTGATGACAATAGGAGGGAAGGGAGAATACAGCGGGTAGATGAAGTAGGTAAGGACGGCTCCAAGCTGGTCGGCGCGGCGTGCTGCAGACACGATGAGCCCGGCGTTCACTAGTAAGTGCTTGTGAGCGCTGGCGTCCGTCCACCGGAGCTCCCGCTGGTACGTCTGTCTTCTCCTTTAACCCTCAGCGGCAGGTAGATCAACGCGTTTCGGATAATGACACTTATCCTTTTTCAAGATCTTGAAAAAGGATAAGTGTCATTATCCGAAACGCGTTGATCTACCTGCCGCTGAGGGTTAAAGGAGAAGACAGACGTACCAGCGGGAGCTCCGGTGGACGGACGCCAGCGCTCACAAGCACTTACTAGTGAACGCCGGGCTCATCGTGTCTGCAGCACGCCGCGCCGACCAGCTTGGAGCTTGGAGCCGTCCTTACCTACTTCATCTACCCGCTGTATTCTCCCTTCCCTCCTATTGTCATCACCATCACCATCTGTTTGCCGACCTTTATGTCCTGGAGTGTGCGGAATAAAGAGTCTACCTTTGTGTACTTCTGGCTGTTTCATCACTGATAAAGAAACCTTTGAGTGAAAGCGTGACAGAAATCTCAAGTAAGTTGAGTGCCTGTCATATGTCAGTATCTGCTATCTGAGGGGAGCGCTAACTCCATACAGGGAGAGTGGTAAAAGAAACCTTTTTGTGTATGCGAGATTAGAACTTTAATGTGAGTTCACTGCCAGTAAGACCACAGACCCATACAGAGGGTGGAAATTTCACAGTCAGGACAATGTTCAAGCTTGCATCAAAGCTTAGATGATTTTTTTTTTTAAACTATTAAAGCAAGTTTGTCAGTCTGTGTCTTGATGATACAGCTATTCATACTATTGTATAATATAACAGGTCGATTCAGTTGATGACCACAGGGGACTGCACTTTTTTAGGTACTCATGTATTATCTGGACGCCCGATTTTTTATTTATTTTTTTCCATTGCATGCCACTAAAGCAGTGCTGGGCAACACCGGCCCCCCAGATGTTAATGAACTACACATCCCAGGATGCTTTGCATTAGTTTTGCTATGTGGCCATGCTGAAACTGATGCAAGGCATGCTGGGATGTGTAGATCATCAACATCTGGAGGGCCGGTGTTGCTCAGCCCTGCACTAAAGGCATGCAATGCGATTTTTCATTGTAAAAACCAGATTTTTTAATCATATAGTCAACCATGGGTGATTTCATACCCTCACTATCCAACTACTCACGGAGTTGATTTTATATAGTGTGGCGAGCCACCGAGCCCAAAGCGTGGCGAGCGCACCAAGCCCCGCGATGGGACGTTGATTACTTTACATGTATTCTGCTGCGCTCGCCACGCTTCATATAAAGTCAACTCCATGCATAGTTGGATAGTGGGGGTATGAAATCACCCATGGGTGACTATACAATTAAAAATCGGGTCTTTACAATGAAAAATCGCATTGCATGAATTGTATGCCACTATATTCGATGCGATGAAAAAATCGGGCGCCCAGATATTACATAAGTACCCTTTTTTATATAAAATATCTCTCTATATCTCTCTCTGACAATTCCTGATGTTTCATAGTCAAGGCTAGAGCCAGGGAATCTGTTTGAGAACTGATAAGTAGAGACAGGATTATATATATTTGCATATGCATTTGCATATTTTGCCCATTCTCACTGGTTATTGCATATTTTACCTAAAATCTAGTGATGGTGCATATTTTAGGCCCCGCCCTCTTCCACCCATGAGTCACAGCACTGCTTTGCTCTGCTGCTGCTGGCCAGGTAGTGGTAGAGTGTGCAGGCTGGGGCAATATGTGCGCAGTGTGGGGAACCTTGAATATACACTGCCCTAGGCTGCCAATCCATGTTGATGAAAGTCAGTCGGGCGGATGCCATTACGAAGCTCCTGAACCTTTGCCTGCCCCTGGTCTGGGACTTTACATCAAGAGACAGACTTCTGCAGCAGAGGAGGCGGGCAGAAGGGTTGTGACCTCACGCGGCGCGGAGGAAATGCTGTAAGGTGCGGCACATCGAGGAAGTCTTCCACTGCGCCGCCCTCACACGCTATGCTGACATTTGATCCATCGGTGCTGGAGACGAGGGTCCGTGTAGTTGATGCAAGAAGAGCTTTGGACGCTGCAGTCTGCTGTAGCAGCCAGGAAGAAAACAAATCCTGTGTACTAGACATCTGCAGATGCTGTGGGCCTATTTTTGAGGTTTATTTGCAAATAATTGTATGCTGATTTTTAAATAAATAAGTTAATGTACTTTTTTTTTTAATTTAATGTAGCATATTTTAACACTTTTTATGCATATTTCAAGCTTTTTTTTTTGTTGCATATAATCCTGTCTCTACTGATGAGCAATATGAATGAGACGGTTCACATTTCAAATATAGGATCATTATTACATTTAGAAGAGCTAAAGGAAGAATGTATGAATTTGAGGGCAAGGCTAAATCTGATCTAAGCAGCTCTTATCTTAACTAGGTTCATTGTTAAACATGATGCTTATGTAGGGTACACACCAGAACGATTGTGAGACAATCATACGATGGTCGCACGATCCAATCACTATCTATACCCAGTTGAAGGGATCTTTTTAAAATCCTGACTGCAGCAGGTAGGATCTGCAAAACGACCAGCGGGGACGCGCATCGGATCAATTAGCTCTCAACAAACAAAACTGACACATAGCTAGTTGAGGGGCATCTGGTTTGTGTAATGCTGCCCATACATATGTCAGATATTGCATGCTATGATTCCATTTCGGCCACATCTGGCAGATAAATGCATGCATTTTTAAGCTGACATTCGACACGATGCGCAGGCATGCCGTTGAATGTCGCATCGATAAATAATATGAGCTGCACATAATATTTATCGAATTGCATGAGCAATCGCATGTGGTTTTTAACCACATGCAATTGCTGGAATGCAATCAGCTGCGGCAGCGGGGCAGGGATGGGGACCGGAGGTGGCGGACGAGGAGCAGGAGGCGTTACCTTAGCGGGAGCTGGGGACCGGAGCGGTGGAGCTTTCAGGCGGCGGGACTCAGCGGAGGCAGCAGATGACTTGAATAGCTGGACGGCCCTCTGATTGGCTGAGGCAGCTGATGAAATATCCAGGCCAACACAACATTCCCACTCACAGGCTACATGCAGGTCACTTAACCATGACATATATTATTTACAGTTAGGCCCATTCTGGCATCAGAATGGCATTTAATCATGACACACACTATAAGATTTGCTCCACTGACGATATTGTTAACAATATTGGCAGAGATCCCAGGCAAATGATATAGTATATACACGCTGGCTGATATTGTTCAGTGAAATCACATGGCCCCTGCTCAGAATATGGAGTATTTGAGGAGTCAGCATTTGGTCATGTTAAGATGATTGTGGACATAGCAAACAACCCGCAGAAGCACGCAATAACTATATACTTTGTGCACAAGACTGTATGCATGCTATAGCGTTAATATATATAGTCTAGTCTGCGGACCTGTGAGTGATGCACATTGTTGCTTCAGTCATGTTACTTTTTGCTTTTCATATACCAACTTTCTGTTTGTCCAGAGAACAGAAATGTATGGTGGTCTTTCAGAGGGTGATTAGTGGATTGCGTACATTGATGCACCTCTCAAAGCTAATCTATTTCTGTATGGGGCGAAGCTGATGGAAGTGTATCCAGCAGTATGTGTGCTTCAAAATGATTACATTGTTTTTTTTTTCTATATTTGCCAACAGTGACTTTAGTGCTGAGCCAGAGCTGATGCCAAAGACCCCGTCTCAGAAGAGACGGCGAAAGAAGCGTGTATCAATTGTGACAGATGAAAACAGAGACCCCAGTGGGCGCAGGTGAGCAGATCAGCAGCTTTTAAGCTTTTTCCAACTCTGACTCTTTCACTTTACCCCTTGGACCCTGTTGTTTCCCGGGGCAACACGTTACACAACGAACTAGTGTCGGCCCAGAACAGCCCGTCGGCTTTTTACAGTACGACCTCTGTTTAAACTCTGAGTCGCGCTGTTTAGAATACCAGTGACCTGAGTCCATACCAGGAAAACCTGGTTATCGCGTGAAGCTGGGGCAGCAATCGCAGATTGTACCCTTTCACTCTTAGCCTGGTCCCAGGTAAACACAGACAAGACCTGTAATATCCCGGGTCCACCTCTGTCTGAAAAGGGTATTGGCCGGCTTCTGGAAGTAGATCTTCTGTTCAAAAGAAACTTCTTTTGTGTCTGGAACACACCATGTTGTAATGCATGGGGCTCAATTTTATTTATTTATTAACAGTTTCTTCTATAGCGCACACATATTCAGCAGCATTCACATCAGTCCCTGCCCCAGTGGAGCTTACAATCTATGTTCCCTACCACATGTATATGAACACATTTATTCTAGGGTTAATTTTGTTGGCAGCCAATTAAACCTACCAGTATATTTTTGGAATGTGGGAGGAAACCCAAGCAAGCTCGGGGAGAATATACACTCTCTCCAAAGTTGGGACCATGGCTCTCAGTGCTGTGAGGCAGTAATGCTAACCATTACACCATCTGTGCTGCCCAAATGCACTTTAATTGTTTCTATGCAGGGTAAATACTTTCTGCTTCTTAATGTACCTCAGAGATATTAGACCGTTTTTATCCTTATACTGCAATTTAGATTTCAGTTTGAACACATCCCATTTAATATATCTCACATGTTACATCTGCCCCACCTGCAGAGCTTCATAGCTTTGCCCAGTTGCTTGCTGTTTTGCATTTGCAAATCTGAGCCAGGCCAAGTCTATTCAGTTATTTGCCTGCTTATATTTTAAAAGCTTATAAAGCCTACGATCGCACAACATAAAAACAAAAAACAAATCATATAGCAATCATTCTGTTTTTTCCTTGAAGAAAACGTTCTCTTAAATTGAACACCGTTTTCTGCAGGTTATCCAGACGAAGCAGCGTCAGCTGGAGTACATCTGTACGCAGATTGTCAACTAGACAAGTGAACAAACCACTTGATACATCCATTCCAGAGGAGACTGTGCAACCTAAGAGAGTGACTCGGGCGAGGGTACAAGCTAGCATATCCTGTATGCCCGCAGCAGAGAAACTACTGCCAGAACTAACTTCGAGCTACGATCGCGTTCCACAGGTGAAGATCAGTGCTGAAGACCGCCACAGTGCAGAGATACAAGTCGCAGAGCTGCTCGCTTTGGGTTCTGTCGAGCAAAAGACTAACCAACCAGTCCAAGCGAGTCCACCAGTCCCAGCAAGTACGAGTGCTCCACCTGTTCCCGTTGCTCCTGCAGCGGTGACTGCTACAGAACAACCTGCCCCTGTCACACCTTCAAAAAATGATCGCACAGCAGCTAAGTTAAAGATTGCAGATTGCTCCACTCCTAAGAAAGCAGGTGTGGATGAAGAGGCGGTCGATCTGACCCATGAAACTCCCCAGCCTGTTGCAGAAGCAGCCAAAGTGTTGGCACTGGAATTATCAAATCACAGCCTGACTCCCACAGGGTCACGGTCTGACCGCCGATCTGTGCGTCGTAGCATAGTTGGACGAAAGTCGGTCAACTGTCGCTCCTCTTTGGCTAATCAGTACTCTCTTGCTACCAAGCGTGAAACCATGACCCGAGAAGCCGTGCGCAAGTCCATTCGTCGGTCTGTGTCCAAGAAGAAAGCTACAGAGACCTCTTCATCTTCTAGTTACAGGAGCTGTAAGTGACTTCTAAGCATTGTATGTTCTTTGTGTGCATAAGGTCAATGTGATGTAGCGCTTTACAGGCACTAGAGAATCTTTTGCCGTCCCTGCCTTTTATGTAGTATTCCCGTGAGCAGGAGTTGAGGCACATGAAAACGGAGGGGTCATGATCTGGACTGTCCCTAATAGGGTTGGTCAAGCTCCTCCACCTCGCTGATGGGAGTGTGTACCTGTCATTGATTGGGGTGTGCCCAGCACCTACATAGCTGCAGGGCAACCCCCCAAGTGCTCTATTTAGTTTGCGTAGATGCCATGTGCTTCTATTCACGCCTCAGATTGGTGCCAATTACAATCACAAAATGTAGACAAACAGAAGCAAATCTTGTCAATCCCTACATAATTAAGCTAAAGATAAAATATGTATGTATTCAGTTTTTATTTAATTTTTTTTTTTCTTCTTTTCTCCAAAAGAACCTTTTGGCATAGTGAGTGCCAAAAATACAATTCTGGTACTATAGGGCGCCTTGATTAAAAAAAAAAAAATTTGGGAACCACTGCTCTATGGCGTAAAGTGCTGAGTTATGTTGCAGAATCATTTTAGGGCTTTGCAGATGTATTCTCAAGCATGTATGTACTAGGTTAGGTGTACATGCTGGGATTGAACTAAAGCCTCTAAATGGATTGGTCAGTCCTCAGTTTAGAAGGCACTTAATTTATTTTCTCTTACATCTTAAGGTGTGTACACACGGGGGCGATATTGGCTGATATTCATATTGCCAGTGATTTGGAGTGCTGCTGGCGATAAATTGCCAGCTGCATGCTCCCGTGTGCACTCCCTAATGGTCGCAGGACCAGCGGCTTCCCCTGGAGCTGAGCAGGAGGTCAGCGGCAGAAGGATTCCCATCTGCTGCTGCTCCCTTCCCATCCCTAACCTCTCCCCCCTTCGCCGCTGCTTCTAACTCCCTGCTCCGTTTGGGTCTCTCTCGCTTCCCCCATCCCCCCCCTGCGGGAGCGCGCTCCTAGAGAATTATCTCACAACACAGAAAAACAAACCGGCGATATGGTCGCTCAGCGACAATTTAGCCGGAGATAATGGCTTAAATCAGCCTGTGTGTACAGGGCTTTACCTCTATAATTTGCATAATATAAAATTCTGAAGAGCAGCTGATGTTTACCATGGGCCAATTCTCCTCTGGCTCACTTATCCCTCATCACTGCTTCATACATCTACCCCTCTGTGCCTAGGCACCTTGGGGTACTGTGCAGGGGTGCCCCGAGTTGGTGGTCCAGGACAAGTTCACTTGTCTTATTTGACTGACGGGTGGGGCAAATCTAGTGAAAAGCGATCCTGCTGCCTGGTAGCTCAAGGGGGGATCAGCTGCGACTGGGGAGCTTTAGGAACTGTTCTACTGTGAATAGACTAGAGCAACTTCCTAACCGTGCGGATGTGGGACTTCCTTGCTTTCAGGGAAACAATCTGTCTCCATTGTGCTGGAGGCTTGGAGAAAGGCTTAATTTTTTAAGGGGGGGGTCTGTTCTACTGGTGGCTCATGCTTAAAGCATGGAGGGAAGTGTGTACAATCTCCATGCATTCAACAGATCTCCTTGGGCTTTACAACATTCTATTCAAACCTGTAGATGGATTTAATAGGGTCCATGTGTCACACTTAGAAACCTTTTTTTTTTTCCGTTTAGCCTGCTTCGTACTTCTGCATCACTAATAATGGTTTCAGAAACCCTAAGGGGGGTATGCAATCGCCGTCGAGCATCTCCCATGGGGGAGATGCTCGACGGGCCCTATTCAATGCTGTCTTCCCCGACAGCATTGAACAGGGTTTCCTGGCAGAACGAGCCCGACAGCTCTAGCTGTCGGGCTCGTTCTGCCGAGAACAGCCGGGAAGTGACGAGCTGCCGACTGCAGCTCGTCACTTTCCGGCCGCAACTCGTGGCCACGCCCCCTTTTCGCTTCCCGGCAGGCGGGACATTGAATCCCGCCTGCGTGTTCTCGGTCGAGCTGACCGAGAACGGGACTGGGTCACGACGGGCGAGCAAGCTCGCCTGCCGTGACCTGAAGATTGAATATCCCCCTTAATCACTCTTTTGCTTTACATTTCTCTCTGATCTGTCCCGGTGTCTTGATAAGCAGGTGACCGAGCTTCCGGTCACAACTGTATTTATATTACCATACTTAAAATCAGTCATTTAGTTGCATTAAAATAGTTAAATAGGGTTAAGATCTTTCAGCTGAGACAGCCACCATTGAAGTGTTCTGCATATACTGTAAGGGGTTCTGCTCGTGTGGCCTATGCTTGTCTAATTGTTCCCTGTCATTAACTTATATGGTGTATGAAATATTGCGTGTACTTGAAGGGTTTATTCTATATATTCTTTTCTCCCCTCCCTTGCAGACCAGAGCTCTGAAGCTGTGGATGAGGTCATTGTTAGGTGAGGAAAGCAAAATCTTCTTAATAGTTCATGTATACATGGGAAGGGGGTGGGGGGCGGGTGTTAAGATGGAGATTTGCTGTAACCATTGATTTGATTTATTCTGCTGCAGACCAGAAGATGCTGAACTTGCTGAGACGGTAAGATGCTGCTTAATACCTGGTAACGGTGAGGGTGGGGTGCAACACTGGATGACTCCTATTTGTTAAATTTGCTTACATAACTTCTTTCCAAACTACATGAAACTTTCTAGTGTTCCTTCTAGGAACTGGGCAGGGCGGTGCTGCACGGGGGCAGCATAAAGGGGGCGGACCGGGCTCGCTGGCGTCACCATTGTGGGCGGGCCTGGGCTGCCGGTGATGGGCTTCCCCATGGGAACAGACAGCGGGCTATACTAGCTGGGCGCTGCTAGATGGGCATGGTGCATTTTGCCCTATAAAAATAGGGCAGGGTGCAGCACCCCACTAAAACAGCCTAGCGTGAGCACTACTTTAGTAATATATTACCTGCTTAGTGCATGAGTACGAATATTGTAATAATGCTTTGCACACCTCTATCCATCTGCAGTGCTTCAGTCAGCACCTATGATTGTATTGCATGAATGTGTATTAAACCCTTCAGAAAGCATTTCTTGCCTTACAAATGCAGGATTGTATATTTGCTATTCACTCCTCCAGGCTCTAGCCTCTCTTCGAACACGTGGTTTTAAGAAGATTGCAATTAGCAACTTACCAGACTCTGGCCAGCCACAAAGGATGGGGACCCGGCAGTCATCGACATTAGACACTGGTGAGGATAATGGGAATGTATCTGAGTTGGTGCTTTACGTCTGGATATGCAGCTTACATTTGGGTCATCCTTCTTCTGCTTTAAGAAGATCTTGTCATATACTGGAGGCAGTCTTCTAGCTTTCTGTTTTCCAGTTCCCCTGTATTACTTTCATAATACTGTCTGAGTGGGTGATTTAGGACCATCCTTGTCTAGCAATACAACAGTCTGGGTGTTGCCTGGCTGTGTTGGCACAGATGTTTTGGAATGAGTCTAATTTAGGCTCACTCAGCTATTGCCATAAACCAAAGTTGCCAGAAGCAAGGTTGTTCTCAACCTTCACACATGGGTAACACAAGGCTGTGTAACATGTACTTCCCATATTACTCCACACCGTCGGACTATGTCCTACGGAATTTCTGGGTAACGTCCAGTTGGGAATATCCTGAGCTACACAAGCTGGCGTGCCTTGACCAGAGGATGCTATTCCTTTCTGTTGTCTGGACTTGCAAAGTCTTGCGTTATACGATATCCTTTTAAATAAGGCCCGTAAACATGTCGATATAACAAAGGCTTAGGGGGAAATTTATTAGGATAAAAGATTTAGAAAGTGAGAGATTTGGTAAGAAATCTCCTCCAGTTTTTTTAAAGTGCCAATCATTTACACTGCAAAACCAGTTTGATTTTGCAGTGTAAATGATTGGCACTTTAAAAAAACTGGAGATTTCTTACCAAATCTCTCACTTTCTGAATTTCTCATCCTAATTTCACCCTTAGTGTTAAATTTACTAAAGCTTTATGTGCTCAGGTGCAGCTTTTTGTATGGTGTGTACCCAACACTTGGCAACTTTTCCCTTTTAAGAACGTCCTTTAAATCACCCCTTAGCGGTGTGTTCAATAAGGGCCAAGGTAAAGGTAAATGGGGGGTCGCCCTGTTCAAATAAAGCCCCAATTTGTTTGCCTAGGCAAAGATGGCAGTGGCAATACACCTGGATCTGCGAATTAGCCGCCAATCCATGCTTGGTTCTTTGGTGCTATTGAAGCCTTTTTTAGCCCATGCCTTCTCGCTCAAGCAAAAAAAAAAAAGGTATGAGCGAAAAATGCCTTCAGTAGCGTCAAACCGCTGCAATTGAATAGGTAGCAAATTAGTTCAGCATCAAAATTGTGGATGTCCGTACGTCCTTAGTCTACATTGTGAACACTTGGGCATGCTGAACATGAGATGGTGTCTACATTCTGCATGTTGTCGTTACACCCAAAATGTCAATATTGTTTACAATGCACTTTGCTTGCTTAGCAAACGGCTTTTACTTTTAATCCTTGTTTGCAGTAATTCCTTCTGACTGTTACCATTTTATTCTGTATTTACAGAAACTGGTGCAGAGACATATGATGATCAGACAATCAGGTAAAGGTCTTACTTGTACTGCAGCTCTAAACATGGAAAGTCCTATTTTGTAAATCTAAAATATTTCCTTACGGTTCATTGGCAAAGTCAGAGTGCTTCATCTTGTAGATATATGGAGCCAGGCTGGTCTTTGCAGGGATGGCAGCAGAATCGCCAGCCGCCATCCCCCGTCAGCCACCATCTGTAACTGCGAAAGGGGACGCGCGCACGAGATGCGCGCGTCCCCTTCCGACGGCGCCGTCCCCGACAGCTTGCCGGCGGTCACCCGGGGTCTCCACTGCCTCTCGTCTCAGTCAGATGGAGCGCCTCGCTGCTGGCGGATCGCCAGCGGAGACAGTCTGGCGATTCGCCAGCAAGAGGGAGCCCGGCTCCATCTGTATCTGCACACTGGAATATAGTTAATGTTTACTGTGTGATGCCAGATCTGGAAGAGTTTGTAAATGATGTCTTCTACTTACCCCCTCCTTGAGCCACTTGGGACCTTCGCAGGTGATCTATTGTATGCGGTTCTTTTGCATACATTATATCCCATCCAAGCCCGCCCTGCTCGGTTTGTGATCCAGCAGATTGCCTCCGCAGCCAGTGCGACTCTCAGGCTCTGCTTCGATGTGCATGGGGCCGCCCATCGGACCTGCTGTCAAATGCATCCGATTTGGATGCATTTGTCCAAACTGCATTTCTATCGCCTAATGTATGGCCAGCTATAGAATTAAAAGCTGCTTTATGTGCTAGTTCAAGAACTTCTTCTGTTGGGACACAGCTTATAAGGAAAGTGAAAGAAACTGCAAGAACATGTTATGAAGTAGATGTTGCAGATTTTCTCAGCAAGTGTCCTCTGCTTGGGGGAATGTTCACAATCTGTAGTAAAACGATTTCATGTATGTCTTCACCACAGAGCTTTTATGTTCTGTTCCCTCTCGTGAGAAGTTATAAACATGCGCTGTGGTAGACTAGCTTGGTTGTGGTTTTTATATTGCGTTTAAGGCCTAATCCAATTCTTTACAGGCGGAAGAGTTATAAGCGAGCTGTGGATGATCTGTCTGATGATGAACGTCTCAGCGATGACATGAACTCTCCTCCCAGAAAGAAGACTCCATCTCCACCATGTCCTCCCAGCAAAGTAAGCTCCCAGCCTGATTGAAGCACACTGCTATTGTACGTGTTGGGCCCAGTCTTAAGTGCATGTATCTCGTCCCCCAGGTTGTAAAACCTCCACCCCATATGAGGAGCTTTCTGCATACAGTGCAGAAGAATCAGCTGCTGATGATGACTCCCGGATCCATTGGGAAGAGTCTGATGGTGAAATCTTTTATAAAACGCAACACCCCTTTGAAAGCCGATCCAAAGGTACGTGGAAGTCCTGCCCGATAAGGGGGATACCGGTGGCCATCCTGTTCCGATGTTGCTTGGTGATATTGGCCAGTTACAGCTCTTATGTGTATTTTTGACCGATAAGGGCCAACTTAATGCGAGTGATGTGTGCAGAAGATTGTTGGTCAGCAGAGGAGATGACCGGGGTACTCGCACCTGGGAACGCTGGTTGTTCCCATGGTAATCACCTGGGAACGTGGGTCCCGAAGGCAGGCATGCGAATGGATGTATATGTAAATCATCCAATCTCATACCATGCAAATGGTGAGCCGGTGTACCACCATTCACAGGGTGGGTTCTGGTTCACTCGCAAGGATGCAAATTTGCATCCGAACGAATAACCCAGAATAACCCCCTTAGAAACGTACATTTAATAGAGGGCTTACTCTATTTCAGCATTCATAGGTCTTGGGCTTCTAAAGACTTGGAAAGTAATTCCTACAGATCATTCATAACTGTAACAAAAGAAAACCTTTTATGAGTACCGACTTTTCTCCTATATAAATTAGCAGTGCTGGGCCCATGGACTATAGGAGTATCTTGGGCACTTTGAAAAATAACTTCATGCAAAGTTTGAGCTCCGTGCCCCCAGCAAGTAGAGCTCAGACTTTCAGAGTGGGTGAGGAAGCTCAGAGTGCTGCTTCTATATGTTGTGTGGCCTGTGGCAGCCTGAAGATGGGAAATGTTGGTTATCTGCCCCTGTGATAGCAGCTGTCTGGTATCCTAGCACACTGTGGGAGAGAAGAGCTTGTACGAAAGCTAATAAACTACTACTTTAGTCGGCAAACCTCACTTTAGTCGGCAAACCTCACTATTTGCCTGTTCTTAAACACAATAGGAGCACTTTGTGGCTTTGTAGATCCTCCCATATCTGCAGGATTACCGGCAGGCATGGATAAGGGTTTGACAGTGCGGAGGCACAGAGGGAGACATACATAAGCAACCTATACACAAGCAGGGTGCTGCCATTAGCCCTGATGGAAGTAAGCGGTGTAGGATTGTGCCAGAGAATTTGTCCCCTTTTGGAGAGGAAGCAGATTCGGGTCTGCAGGGTTAACATAAAGATTCGGGTCTGCAGGGTTAACTTCTCCCCTTGGAGTAGTTGCACGCAGTGCTCCCTTCTGCCACCCTGTGCCTTCCCGGGTGGCAGGGTCGCATGCGCTATATCTCACGCAATACTAACCAAGCCAGCCTGGCTCAGAAGGAATCCGAGAGATTGCTTCTGCAGCGGAGCAACTTGCATCGGACCCGCTGTTATACCCACACACACAGATGAAATTGATCAGAGAACTCAGATTGCCGTTGAATGTGTGTAAAGAGTTTCTTAACGTAGCCAAGCACCCTGTTACCACTGCTTTTTATTTAGTATTTATGGAAAGCATTTGTTCAGAAACTTTTTTTCTTACACTCTTCATTTTGTTTTTTTCCCTTGGGTAAAACCAGACTGAAGTAAGTAAACTCCAAGTTTTTGAAGGTGTCACTGGTGTTTGAGTGGTCTCTTTAGGGTGCTGGTCACTCTTACTTGGTGTGGCTGATCTGAGATCTCATCGGACCGGTTGCTGTTTCGGTGCTTTCATTATGCTTCTGGTTATGCTTTCCTAGGAGAAGGAGCGGCAGCGTCTTGAGTCTCTACGCAAGAAGGAAGAGGCTGAGCTTCAGCGCAAGCAAAAGATAGAAGAGGGAAAGAAACGAAAACAGGAGGAACTTAAGCTGTGAGTAACCCTACAGTAATAATGTCGTCCCCGACTTGTCTTATGTGAAGGTTAAGCAGTTTGTAGAATTGCTAGGCTGCTGTTTACAGATCATAGCTGCAGTAGGATTCTGTGAGCCTTATGGACATTAGACTTATTTCTCACTGCTCACACTTGTCCTTTTTAGGCGGAGGGAAGAACGATTGCGTAAGGTGTTACAGGCGCGTGAGCGAGTGGAACAGATGGAGGAAGAGAAAAAGAAAAAAATGGAGCAGAAATATGCACAAATAGATGAGAAGACTGAGAAGGTAAGGGTCCCTGAGGTGTTCCTGATCTGTGCTATAACAACCACCCGTAGTGTGTACAAATACAAAAAGCCTTTTCCTCTTACATGATAGATATTTTGTATAATTGTAGTTTTTTGCTTTATTTCTCCGGTGTATGTGCAGACTGGGGGCTATAACATCTGTATAGTTTACCCTCACCCTTCTCTTATTAACAATACCAGCGTCCCAGGCCGTTTTAGCTACCCTTGACTGCAACTCAACTGTTGGTATTCAAAGTACAGTGTCAAAGTCTGAGGATTGACCAAAAACCGCTGCAGTTTCCAGCAAAACGGATCCGACGTGTTAAAGTCAGATCTGTTTTGTCGGAAACTGCTTCATTGAATAGGCGACTGACTGTATTTCCGCCGGTGGAAATAGTGGCTGGGACTAAAAACCGCCCACCGATTTGAAAAATGATTTAGGTACCCTCCTTACATTTCTTGTAATCCATCTGGGGGACACTGCGTTTTTGTGGTTCTTGTTGACTGTTATCAATTTTAGCTTGGTTAGTAGTAAACCAACTGAGTCGTACTCCAACCGCACTGGACCAGTTTATTATTCAAGTGCCTTCCTTAGCATCTCCTCTAAACCCACAGTTTAGCAGTGTCCTCTAGAGGGATAAGAAAAAACCAAACACGTTCAACACTCTGTTTTAATACTGCCTGTCCTGTATGTTTTGTTGCTCAGGCACATTGATACAATGCTGTATGATTAATAAATAAACAGTATCATTAAAAGTTCAGCTGAATCATTATTCAGAGTCTGCATTCCAATAGTGATGGCAGTACAAAATCTCTCTCATAGCTCTGACACTGCACAGATGTTTTATATTGTTTGCACTATCTGAAACGTTAGTGTTTGATTATGAACTGTATTGGGTGTCTTACTGTACATCGCAAGTTGTAATAACTTTGTTACAGGTGCGAGAAGACCGAATAGCTGAGGAGAAAGCGAAAAAGAAAATCACTGCTAAAAAGCAGGAGGAAATAGAGATTAGGAAGCAGCAAGAGGAGGAGGCTCGGAAACTCAAAGCAAAACAGGTGTGTGTGTGTGTGTGTGTGTGTGTGTGTGTGTGTATAGCGTAATAGAACCAAAGTGTGTGTTTGACTTTTCTGTTTAAATATATGTACAGTTGAGGACACCACTTGGTGGTCTGTTTTGTGCTTTATGCTTGTAACCTAAATGGACCCTTATTTTATATAGCAGATGTAATGTTCTTGTGTTCTACACTTCTCGCTAGGTGGAAGAGGAACGCAGGCAACAAGATCTTCTCATCCAGAAAAGGCGGGAAGAGGAGGAGCAGGAAAGGCAGAGAAAGTTTGCCGAGGCGAAGAATCTGGTTGAGATGCGACAAGCCGAACAGGAACGCGAAAGGCAGCGGGAGCTGCAACTGGCAGCAGAAAAAGAGCAGGAGCGGCTCAAATTACAAAGGTGGGGAACTGATCTTACAAATGTCTGGCCGTTAATACAGAACGTACAAGTTGCCTTACATGCCGAGCAATTGCGTTGCATTTATTTATGGATCTTTTACAGGGAAAGGGATCGCGTAGACCGAGAAAAGGCTCTTCTGATGCAGAGAGAACTCGAGCGAGCAGCACTAGAGAAGGAACAGCAGCGCAAAGAGGCAGAAGAGCGTAAAAAAAGGGTGCGTAATTCCATGCACTGTCCATTCCTAGAATAGCTTTATATTGGTACGCTTGCACAAGCCCTAGTACTTGGTGTAGTGATGAGGACTATAAATGCTTAAACACAAATTGTCCTTGGAATTGTAGGAGAGGCTGGAACAGGAGCGTCAGGAAAAACTGCAGCGAGAGTTGGAGGCCAAGAAACTAAAAGAACAGGCACAGAGATTGCGCGAGGAGCAGGAGAAAATGGCTGCTGCCACCAATGCCCCAGTGCTGAATGTGACTGTAGATATCCGGGTAAGACGGTGGTTGCCAGCATCCCCTGGGCTCTCTAACTTCACAGTAGAACCTGAAATAAAGACTTTGTTCACTAAGTCATATACTGTATATTCACATTCTCTGTATCAAAACCGATAACCACTGCTTACTTAGAGGTGTATTGCTTTTGAGATCATTAGTTTGAATAACAAAATATTTTGTTTGCGTTTTGCCAATGCATTGGTAACATAATATGCCACGTACTATGAATGTGGATTGTGTGAGAACTGGAGGACCTAGAGCAGTGTTTCCCGAACATGTACTAGGGGACCCCTAACTGTGTACATGTATTATAAGTGCAATAATTAGCACAACTGTTATATTTTTTTATATATATATTTTTTGTGACTGCCAGAAATTAATACACCTGTCCTCCTGGAGATCTGGATAACATGTACCATTGGGGGTCGATGTGGTTTGGGAAATGCTGAACCCAGAGGAAATCCACACAAGCATAGCGAATATGCAAAAGCAGCACAGATGGGCATTGAGCAAAAGACCTCAGTACTGTGAGATGGTGATGCTTACCTCTAAAGGGGCATACACACAGGCAGTTTTAGCCCATTTTCTAAGCAATTTTCTATATTGCTTAGAAAATAAGCACTGATCCCTCAGTGTATTTCCCTGCGCACCTCAATCATCTGACTAGATCTTGACTACATGTAGTAAAATAGCCAGTATTCTCACCAGAGAGCACTGGTCAGCACAGATTGCCCATACAAACACGCATCACTACATGTGCCTGGCCGATCTAGTAAGAGCTTGTATATTGTGTTTTTATGTAACATCTGATTCCTATTCCAGAGCTGGATAAATGCATTGCTTTTTCAATGCAAATCTCTGTGCAATCTGAAACTCGTGTCCATGTAGCACACATCACATCTTACCAAAATAATAACTCTTCTGTGCTCTCTTCCCCCAGAACTCCCCAGCCTGTGAATCCTATGACCTGACTCCAAAGAGCTGTAAACCTTACACTGCCAAGACTAATTCAGATGACTACGGCATGGACTTGAACAGTGATGACTCAACTGATGATGAAGGCAAACCTCGCAAGCCTATCCCAGCTTGGGCGTCCGGTAAGTGTTTTACCATTAGAATTGTTCAGTGGAGAGTTCAGTGTTGCAGCATTTTATTTTATATATTTTTAAAAAATATATATTTTGTTTCTATTTTGCAGGAAGCCAACTAGACCAAGCTGTGCGCCAGCAGTATTACCACCCTGTAGATCTGGACAGGCTGTTTGGCTCCATCGATAGTCCAAAGCTGGAGGATATGTTTAATAAGAGCAAGCCCCGCTTCTACAAACGCACTAGCTCTGCAGTGTGGCACTCGCCCCCACTAAACAGCAACAGACAGCATCTTACTGTGGGTTACGGCATGAAGAAATTCTGAGCTGGGGAACTTGCTGGCCCATGTCCCAGACTATATTGCACGCAGCCCTCTAACCTATGTATGACTGTCTAATTTTACGTGAACTGGCTCTCTTATATATTTGTATGGTAGGGATGTATCCTTTTTTATAAAAATTAATAAAGGTTCTTTAAGGATTCTTAGAGCCTCTGCTTAGTATAAAGTGCTGGTGGGGGGGAGGGTTATATTTATGTTTGTATCAGTGGTAATGTATAAATGTTTCTTCCACTGTATTCATGTTTTTAGTGCAATTAACTGCCTGATAAGTACCTATTAAACTTACATTGGTGACTACTCTTGTACAGTAGAAGTGCTAGTGTGCGTGATTAGTCAAATTTAATTGCTTTAATCAAGAGTGCTGATGTATACATTGATTACAGCTCCTGCGTTGAGAACCCCTGACCTACATAAACTAGTGCACCAATCAATTGTACATACCGAAAGGTGTGGTGCGTTGCAGAGAAGTGGATTGGACAGTGTACGTACTAGAACGACTGCTTCAGGGTCTCATAGAAATTGATGGTAGATAAGAACCACTTGGAGCATATGTCGCCACATGGGTCTTAGAAAGGCAAAAATGGCCATTTTTGTTCTATAACATTTAATGTTGCTAAATGAATAGTTAATCTCCTAAAAGGACTTTAGCTTCATTGTCTCCTATTACAGCGCTTGACAAATCCTGGAGGTCAGATGGCAATGGCGGCCAGATTTGCAAGGTGCACCCTACTGCCAAGCATTCCCCTGGCTGGGCATAGTGGTGCACTTTTGGGGTAATGGCAGCAGCTGGGCAGGCCAGTGGACGAGCCACCCATCTGTATCGGAGCATGTCCACGGCTATTTCAAAACTCAAGCCAATCAGGTGCGGCAATGGTAGCTCCTGATTCTGATAGACCGTGAGCTCTGATAGGCTCGTGAGACACCACGTTTGGAAATGTCCATCTCTCTGCCTGGCAGTTGCCGCACATGGTAACAGTGGGGAGGAGGAGGGGTAATTCCCTGTGGCAACGAGCATGCAACCCCTGGTATTGAGCATGAAACCCATAGCAACTGGTATTTAGGTAAGCATCATTTATGTCGGGCTTCTACACTTTCATCCTGGCTCCTAGATTAAAAAAAAAAAAAAGGGGGGCAGCATCTGTGCAATGAATGCCTGGCAGCAAAGTTGATACCACCTTGTAGTGGTTTGTCATGAATATTAGAATTTTTGGTACTCTTTACCTAGCACGGCGCCCATCGCGACCATCGCATGGACTAAAAAACGGGTGCGATGCGATGGCCGCGATTTCCCATAGGGACCAATGTTAAAAATCAGATTGGTCGCGATTTTTACATAGGAATCAATGTTAAATGGGCCACAGAGCCCTAATAGTCCCCCTGAAGTGTGAAATGGCCCCCACAATTTTTAACGCCACCCCACGATCAACGTGAACCCGAAGCGCAGCGGTACGCGTCCTCCGACCTTTACATACCCCCACTATCCACGTCGGCGTGGAGTTGAGAATAGAATAGTGTGGCGAGCGCAGCGAGCGGACGCGGATACCTTCACAGGTAAACGCGTCCCCTCGCGGGCTTCACAGGTGTCCGCGTCGCCACGGACACCTGTGAAGCCCGTGAGGGGACGCGTATAACTGTGAAGGTATCCGCGTCCCCTCGCGGGGCTCGCTGCGCTCGCCACGCTTCGGGCTCGCTGCGCTCGCCACACTATTCTATTCTCAACTCCACGCCGACGTGGATAGTGGGGGTATGAAAAGGTCGGAGGACGCGTACCGCCGCCCCCTCGCGGGCTCGCTGTGCTCGCCACACTTCGGGTTCACGTTGATCGTGGGGTGGCGTTAAAAATTGTGGGGGCCATTTCACACTTCAGGGGGACTATTAGGGCTCTGTGGCCCATTTAACATTGTTTCCTATGTAAAAATCGCGGGCATTGAGCCAATTAACGCTAAAATCGCGACCAATCTGACTTTTAACATTGATCCCTATGGGAAAATCGCGGGCGTCGCACCCGTTTTTGATTTACCCGCGATTTTTTACCCCCGACGCCCGCGATTGTAATCGCGGGCGCCGTGCTAGGTAAAGAGTACCGAATTTTTTTCTGGCCATGTACTGTGTTTTAGGGGTTGGATCACCACTTGGACACTCCAACCAAAAGAAGGTGCAGTAGTTCAGGGCAATACATCTTGGTAAGAAATATCAGTAGTGCCAGCCATTTCATCTATACATCCCAACGCATCTAATATATTTATGGGGGTTTTTGAATTATTGCTTTAAGATCAGGTTCTGGCTTGTGCATTCCCTCGTGAGAAAATAATTATCCGCATTTACACAATAGCTAAATCTTCCATTGAGGTGTCCTGTACAGTTGGAAATGAGTCGGGCTGGATAGCCTCAGCAGGCCTTCTGCATCTCAGCCAGGAATTCTACACTCTGGACCAGTATGTGAAGACATCCTTTCGAGCGTCATGAGCAAATCAGATGGGCTTGCTTCCAGAGATCTGCCTTTTTAGCAAAGAGGTTGCATCTTTTAAGTGTATAACTTCAGAAAAAGGGCACGATATTCTAGATTGAAATTGGCTCCTTGCTTCCAGATTCTGGTGGTGCCCCACCACCTACTGTGGGAAAACCAAATGTGGCTTTAAAGGAACAAGAAAATTGCATCATTTGTGGATCTTGTGATCACTAAATGTACCAATAAGTCAGAAACCGGCAAATCCTGGTTAGTAATGGAGAGGCTTTTCTAGATTACGCTCAGTGTCTTCCTATCTGCTTTATACACTAGGATCTCATTACTCCTATAAGTCAGTGAGTTCTGTTTTTCTTTATCCCTTGGGCACCTTCCCCCTCCTGAGTGCATTTTTTTTAATGGCCCATTCTTGTCGGTTCCAGTTACGCAACATTGCTCAATCAGGCCTTTTCTCTCCCAGAGTGCAACTAAACTTATCATCTACTCACTAGTCTTCTCACTGCTCCACCACTGCAATGTTTTCCCCACTGGCTCCTCCCATCTGTCCTTGACTCTCCCGCCACTCCACTCCTGCCACTCTCCTTTAACAAAATTTGCCCTGGCTGGCTCCCATTCCCCTTTAGAATCCTCTTCAAACACCTCACACTCGCATACAGGGCGATCTCTAATTTAATTTCTCCATATATCTCCAACCTCCTCTCCATACATACCCCCTCTACGATCGGCCGACGACTGTAGTCTCGCCTCCACCCTGATAACTGCTTCCCACACTAGAGTTCAGGACTTTGTCACTACTGCACCCCTTCAGTGGAACGCACTCCCTCGCTCCATTAGACTCCCCAACCTTGCAAAGTTTCAAACGGGCATTGAAAACTCACCTATTCATCAAAGTGTGCCTTTCTGTCTCATAACCAAGTCCCGAGGTTGGTCCTCCAACTCCTGCCTCATGCCTTGATCATCTCTGCCTGCTATTAAGCCACCTCCCACTTGCTTGCACCTCAAGTAATCTGTCTGTCTCCCCTTCCTACTATATTGTAACCTCCTCAAAGCAGGTCCCTCTTCCCTCCTGTTGTCAACGCTCTTCTCTTCACATTTCACTTACTGCTCTCCCACACTCAAACATTCAGCGACCATCTTCGTCCACATCTCCATCTTTTTCCACCAGCCTCTTGTAGTACGTTGATCACGTCCTCCCTACTTGCATCTAAGCTGTACGATATACTGAATTGTGGCACTCTTTACCTGTACTCTATTTTTGTTATTTACTTACTGTAATGTTAAGTATTGTCACCCTGTACTGTTCCTTTGTAAGGTGCTGCAAAACACTTGTGGCGCCTTTATAAATAAATATATAATAATGGAAATAAATTGTCTTAAGGTACCATTATGCTTAAAGCACCAGCTGTTCTACAAACTGGAGCACTCCATGTATATATTTTGTTTACTGTATTTGATGGGAAGAAGGATAGTTGACTTGGAAAACTACATCATAAGCTCTAATCCCAGCAGGCCTGCACTAGACTGATGCACTGGGGGCTCAGACAGGAATTGCCGGAGGAGGGAGTTTTTATGCTGGCAGAGGAGATGCTAATGCATCTTAATTATAAGTAAAATATATAGTAGTCATCTGAGAAATATAGGACTGCCTTCTTGGGTTATAACTTGATGGACTGGGGTCTTTTTTCTGTTCTTTTTTCTGTTCTTTTTTCTCTCCACTCTAATATCCCATCACTGCTGCTTCTTGATTCTCCTTGGTAAAGAGGCAAAACAGGAAGAGCTATTGGGCTGCCTTAATGTATCTTCCCTAAAATGTAAAAAACCTACATGGTGCCTGTGATCTATTTGTATTAGGTCTATTGATTAATGGAAAACTCTGCTCGGTGCCAGAGATGGGCATTATGAATGAATCTTGACCAATATGTTAGTTTATTTGGATGACGTTCTAACATTCTCTGATGCTTTCTGCCTACTACTGGTCCGTGTGCAATAGGTCTGCTCCCGTGTCAGAGAATCCTCTCTATGGTAAATTACAGAAATGCCTGCTTGCCTTCTGTGCACATTCTTGGTTACACCCTTCTCCTGAAGCACTGTGGGTGGTTTTAGTCTATAAAGGGGTCGCTTGGTTTACGCCTGCAGAAGTGCACCTCCCACGTGTTAAATGTCACAGGAAGCGCACAGCCTTTTTTGGGTGTTAGGTGTCCACCCTTAATAGGAATATCTCTGTTCTGACTTATCAGTTCCAATATACCGTCTATTCCTGCTGTAATCTCAACTCTCTGAACAGCAGGGGTCCAGCATCCTTCCCTCTGCAAGGTTATGGTATAGATCAGTGGTTCCCAACCCTGGTCCTCATGTACCCCCAACAGTGCACGTTTTTCAGGTCTCTGCACAGAATCACAGGCAAAATAATTAGCTCCAGCTGCAATCTTTTAAAATGTGTCTGAATAATGAGTGCATCTACCGGGTGACCTGGAAAACTAGACATGTGCAGGTTCTGATTTACTCTGATTTCAAAGCAGGGTCCTATTGGCTATGCCAAATCACATGACAGTTGTTGACAGGGATGGGAACCACTGGTATACAGTAGAGCACGCAGGGGGGGTTTCCGAGTAGCCAAAAACCCTCCAGAAGTATAAGGGCCATAGGCTGAAAGCTGAGGGTCCCCTCTTTCCATGGGTACAAGAATTTTACAAATCGGCCCTTGGGAACCGGAGATATATGACTTCAAAGCAGTAGTCCCCATCCAAGCCTGTTAATTGCTCTTCCCAGTCAGATCTTTCCGGTTCTGTCTGACTTAGAGTTTTTCTGAGGGTATATTCCAAAAGCTGAGACTCTCCCCCTTTGATGGATACTAGTAGCTTGTCTCGACTGTTCCCAGAACCAGAGATATCAGCCTTCCAGCAGCTGGTTACTGCTCCAGTTCCACACACCTGGTATGTAGTTTTATATACTCGTTGGCAGATTGCTCTGCCTCCTGAACTCTGATCCCCTAGTCCCCAGTACCATTTGGTAGGTGGGATTCTCTAGTTTTCAATTCCATTACAATCTAAGAAATCTATTTCCGGGAACTGGAGATATCTGAAGTCAAGCAAGCAGTCCTCCCACCAGAAATTTATGAATAATAAGCCCACTCCACTATACACCCCTCCTCTGCATATTAAACATCCTCTACCATTCTGGAAGTTATTTATCAGGGCCCCTTCATTCAGCCCAATGCCCCCTTCTCCCACCTCATCTCCCACCATCTGTGCAGTAAAGGGGTAATTAGTGGAAATTACTGATCCAGGCCCTACATGCTGAGCAGTTGATATAATACCCCCTACCACCTGTGGGACATCAAAGCTTCCCCCACCCCTACCGCTGGAGGATCGGTAGGGGCCCCAATACATTGCTATGCCCAGGGGCCTACACTGCTGTTGATGCCCCTGTATGTATATATATATATATATGTATGTATATATATATATATATATATATATATATATATATAGAGAGAGAGAGAGAGTCTGCGGCCCGGCACTCCTCTGTCTGGTCAGCTGCCCCGGTGCTCTTCCACAGGGGGATGGGTACAGTAGAAATAAAGGATGGCACTCAGGAGACTTTAAAATCCGTGCTGTATTTAACGTGCAAACAAAGAGACCAACGTTTCGGGGTATGTACCCCTTTGTCAAGGTGCTAGTGAGAACCCCTAGCACCTTGACACTCACTAGCACCTTGACAAAGGGGTACATACCCCGAAACGTTGGTCTCTTTGTTTGCACGTTAAATACAGCACGGATTTTAAAGTCTCCTGAGTGCCATCCTTTATTTCTACTATATATATATATATATATATGTATACATATATATATATATATATTTGTTTTTATTATTTATATACATTTGGTCTATCTATAACACTTTAACTGACCCGGCATATACTGGGTCACCTAAGTGTCCATTTCCGTGCTTTGCTCCGCCCCTCTGGAAACCCCCTTCTGAAAATCCTGCGTTTGCCACTGGTATAGATGATAGACAATGTCTTTAGGTCAGGCATGTCCAAACTATGGCCCTCCAGCTGTTGTGAAACTACAAGTCCCATCATGCCTTGCCACAGTTTTTCTATTATGGAATGCTAAAACTATGGCAAGGCATGCTGGTATGTGTAGTTTCACAACAGCTGGAGGGCCTACCTTTGAGAAAGTTGTCAGAGCGCAACGAAACGCGTCAGGTTAACCCTTGTCTGGACTTTGGATACTACACTCACCCCCCTTGAACCAGCTACCACTTTGCTTCCCCATGGACTCACCATCTTTCATGCCTGCACCCCCAAACTGGATGTACAAATCGGGTAACCAAATACCTGCTAATTTCTGGAGCCCTCTATCCGTGAAGTGAGGTATATACATCTTGCCCACCAATGGAAATAGAGATCAAGGCCTCCAGCAGGAACAACTGGACACCCACAAGTACAAGCTGAATCTGGAATCCCTCCACTAATCCACAGCCCCCACCTTCCCCCCACCCCCCCACCCCTCCTCAAAGCGGGGACTACAAACTTCGATAAGAAGGTAGCATCATCTTGGAACAAGCGGGACTCACTTAAGTATCCAATATTATTAACTTTCAATTATTGATTAATTAATTAATTGAATTAAGTGGTATACTGTATGCCTTATTACATCTCTCATAAGTGCAATTTAATTATGTTTTAAGCATAAATTTATGTGCATCTATATTGATTATGTTTTTAATTGACGTGATAATTAAATGAATTTTTATTTTGTGATACCCAGTTGATCAAATTTATTACTATTTTAAATAACATTTTTCAACTATAAGTGTAACAAATTGCCACAGCATTTATATTAATTTTTTGGCGCTCCACACACACTCTTGTCTTTTCCCCGGAGGGCCACAATTTGGCTGCTCTAGGTTGACCACTAATGGTTGACAGTTATTAGGTCGACCCGAAGAATAGTCGACATGGATGACATACGTTTTTCAAGTTTTTAGGTGTCTATGTCAAAATGGACACAGTATAAGTGTACGGTGTCCTCTCGCATGGCTGGCTGTGCTCGCCGTGCTTCAGGAACCCGTTGTCTACGTATTAAATCTCTTATTGCATTTTTTACTTTAATTCCACTTTGTGCTAAGTTATGTTTATCGGTTGTACCCCTGGATGTTTATATCCAATAAATGCTTGTCAAACCTCAAAGTAAATTGGGTGTCTGAAAGTTCATTATATTTCCCCCAATATATTTGTACATGTAAAGCATATCTCCCCAGGGTTGCCGACTTTTACAGTCTCCTCTCCGGGAGAACCAGGGAGAGGAGACTGTCAGCATCACTTCTGGGGGGCGGGGCCTGATGGAGACATCATCAGTGCCTGCTCCCAGTAATGCAAATCTCGCAATATGCGGGTCTCCGATGAGGGGCATGGCTAAATATGCACAAAAAGCTGTGAATCGCTGCAATTTAAAGCTTCTGCCACCAGGTACATAAGGGGGGGAAGGGGTTGCCCACCTTTCCGGGGGGCCGGGATCCTCCCGGCCATTCTTGGAGGGTTGACAACCCTGATCTTCCAGTATAAGTCTCTTTGCCAGCGTAAACATTACTAATTTGGCTAGTCTGTCCTCATAGCTCAATGACTCCTACCCTTTCAATAGCTTGGGTGCCCTTCTCTGGACTTTTTCCAGTTCTATAATGTTCTTCATAAGAGGAGCCCAGAATTGTACTTCAAATTCTAGATGAGGTCTAACCAGTGCCTTGTACTGTGGCATAATTATTAAGTCTTGTATCTTATTAGCTGCTACATGATACTGAGCACTGCAACCCTGCATCCATGCCTAACCTCCCTTTACATCAGGGATGGGGAACCGCCGGCCCTCCTGCTGTTGTTGAGCTGTGCCTCCCAGAATGCCCTGTACAGTTTTAGCATGGCCAAATATCAAAGCTGTAGCAGGGCATGCTGGAATGTGTAGTTCAACAACAGCTGGAGGGCCGACGGTTCCCCATCCTTGCTTTACATTGTGAGCAGAGCCTTCCTACCTCTGACTTATTACCTAGTTTTGTTTTTCCACTGTTACTTCCAATTGTTTTGTTTTATGTTGTCACTGTTTCCAATTGTAAAACGCGACCGCATTTGCTGCTTTATATTTAAAAAAAAAATAAAGCAATAAATAAATAATAGACAATGCAACACTACAAGAAGTGATGGTTGCATATTGTGCAACTCACAGTATGACATTATACTGTGGAATGCAGTTATTCCCACTTCCACTTCCCCCACACCGTATTTTCCAAATACAGAAACACACGTTCCAGCAATGCTCAGAAACCTTTATTTTGTAAGCAGAACAGCAGACAATTGTTTTCTAAATAATCTGCACCTTGGTATCCGTTTTGCAAGATTCTTCTCCTGTAGGGTTTAAGCCAAATATTAAATGTTAGGCAGTGGAATAGGTGAGAAACCATGTGGGAAGAAGACATAGTTGCCTACCCTCATTCATTCTGCAGGAGACTCCCTGAAATAGCAGCAATCTCCCTCTCTCCCTCATTAGTCTAGCCATCTCCCTCATTGCACCTAGCCCACATTACACTGTTACATTTTTGGGTAAAAAAGGAATGAGAGACAGATACATTTACATTGAATCATCAGCACCATTTCCCAGCACTTTACCAAGTATAGTAGCTCTTACTAACTGCTTTGGGTCTCATCTACATTTGGATATAAGTTTAATCATTTTAAAAGATTCCTCTCAGATGTAGCAGTACACACCCACGCTTCTAGGTGCCACATTCACAATCTCTCCATATATGGATCTAGACACGCCCTTTAGGTGAAAAGTTTACTACCAACTATAATCTCCCTGAAACTAGTTTTCAAAAGTAGGCAAGTATGAAACAAGACATGGAGCTTGTTCTTACCTATCGCTTGGCTTAAATTCCGCGTATATGTGCTTCATTATTTGCAAGGAAGCCACTTTGCCGCGGTTTCTGGATCCCGCCACGTGTCCAGCCTTCCTGATCTCTCCCAACAGGTGTTGGGGAACTGAACCTTGGGTCGATGAGAAAGAAGACTCATGAGGATAGATCTATTTGCTTTGTGTTCAGAAAATGTGCTGTACTACAAAACATAGGGGTTTCTCTCTCCTTTTGGTAAGCATCTGTCTGCTCATTCCGATTAATCTTAATGTTTTCCTGTTCTAGAGCATTTGCCAAGGAAGGTTTAGATGTATGACACATTAATCTATAACAAGCTGAGCAGTGACAATTTTAGTAAGAGTAATGGGGCCTACACACATGCCGATTTTGTGCCATTTTCTAAGCGATTTAGCAAGGTCGCTTAGAAACTAAGCATACATCTGTGTGTGTGTGGGGGCTAAACCGATATAGATGCGCGGCCCCGCGCGTCTAAATCGCATTAAGATGAAGAATGAGCATGTCCCATCAATCTAGCAAAATCGTTTAGCAAGACCCTGCATATCGGGTGCCTTCTGTTTGGTGTCTTTTTTTTGTGCTCAAGTGACCACCGATTTTGCTCATCTGGACACTCCCTGAAGCCCTCCTCTCCATTCTGCACATGCTGCTGCTGTCAGACACCACGCGCTGTGAACCCTCCGGAGCTGGTAAGTACTATGCTCTCCACTATGCACCACCAACGCACTGATCACAGGTGGGGTGGGGTGGGGTGGTAATGAGAGGGGTCCACTGTGCCACCAATGTAAACTTCATGGGTGAGGGTGTCACGTGATGCGCGCTGCACCCACTGTGCGCTGCCCCCCCAGCGCAAGAATATGGGCACAATGATGTTTGGGGGGATGAGAGGCGCCCACTGTGCCACCAATGTTATAAAATAAAGCATGGGTGAGGGTGTCACGTGATGCGCGCTGCACCCGCTGCGCGCTGCCCCCCCAGCGCAAGAATATGGGCACAATGATGTTTGGGGGGATGAGAGGCGCCCACTGTGCCACCAATGTCATAAAATAAAGCATGCTTCTGGGTGAGGGTGTCATGTGATGCCCGCTGCCCCCAGCGCAAGTTTGGAGAGGGGTGATGGCACATTGCTAAGCTAGCCATGTGGTTTTTGCTTGCATGCTCTGGGGTGTTGGCACATTGTAAAAGCTAGTCATGTGGTGTTTGCTTGCATGCTCTGGGGTGATGGCACATTGTAAAAGCTAGTCATGTGGTGTTTGCTTGCATGCTCTGGGGTGATGGCACATTGTAAAAGCTAGTCATGTGGTTTTAACATGCATGCTCTGGGGTGTTGGCACATTGCAAAAGCTAGTCATGTGGTGTTTGCTTGCATGCTCTGGGGTGATGGCACATTGTAAAAGCTAGTCATGTGGTTTTAACATGCATGCTCTGGGGTGTTGGCACATTGCAAAAGCTAGTCATGTGGTGTTTGCTTGCATGCTCTGGGGTGATGGCACATTGTAAAAGCTAGTCATGTGGTTTTAACATGCATGCTCTGGGGTGTTGGCACATTGCAAAAGCTAGTCATGTGGTGTTTGCTTGCATGCTCTGGGGTGATGGCACATTGTAAAAGCTAGTCATGTGGTTTTAACATGCATGCTCTGGGGTGATGGCACATTGTAAAAGCTAGTCATGTGGTTTGAACATGCATGCTCTGGGGTGTTGGCACATTGCAAAAGCTAGTCATGTGTTGTTTACTTGCATGTCTATGATGGGGTAAATGGTCTTACCAGACCCCCTAAAAAAACAGTGAACGTGTGCGCATGTACATGTGGTAGGGACAATAGATTGTAAGCTGACCTAGTTTGGACTGTTTATGTACATAATGGTGGATGCCTATTTGTTAATTATGTATTTACATTTTATACCATATTATTCACACAGAAATGGCAAAACAGAATAGCTCCAAGAAATTCACCACTGGGTTCATCGACATATATCGGGCCCACGAATGCCTGTGGCAAATTACAAGCAAAGACTTTTCAAACAAACAGAAAAGGGATCAGGCCTACAATGCTTTGCTGGCCTATGCTAAAGCCAACAGAAGTGATGCCACCATGGAATGTGTGAAGAAGAAGATAGCGAATTTGAGGACCGTCTTTGTGAAGGAGCACGCAAAAGTGACTGAGTCGCAGAGTTCTGGAGCCGGTGCCGATGACGTATACAAGCCAACGTTATGGTACTACGACCAGATGCACTTCCTGCTGGAGAAAGAATCGAAGACGCATGGACAGAATAGCATGGATCCTGTGCCTCCAATTAGGCAAGAGGAGGAGAGCCAGGATCTGGTAAGTGTGAACACATATAGATATGCTACATGTCATCATTATTCATGGTCCTAAAGTATTTTATTTTACAGGATGCTACTCCGGAGCTGTTTGCGGAGACGTCCGAGACTACAGCGGCTACAGATCTAGAGTGCGAGGAAGTGGAACCCTCGACCTCTACCCCCCTGCCAACGCCAACGCCACCACCCAGGCAGAGGAAGAAGGCAGCCAAAAGATCTGTTGCCGGCAGCTCAGAGCAATTTTTTCAATTTGCGGAGGCAAGGCTTAATAAGCCTATTGATTCAATTCGGCAATTTTCAAACACGGTAGACTCGGAGATGCGTTCTATGGATGACGACACCCGTCGGAAATTCAAATGCATCGTGTACGACGCAATAATTCGGGCACAGGATAAAAACATTCCTGATGACCTCAAATTAATGCGCGACCCGATGCATTACGCATCTGGCGGACCCTCACCACAGTATCCCTACCACCAACCCTATATTAATCCGGCGGCAAATCCTCCGCAGCTTGCCCCAGCTAACACGACGGGAGCCCCTTCACCCAACCCGCCCACATCAGCCACCACCAGCAGTCTGTCCAGTGGAATGTACTCAGCGTTCTCGAGTACACAAGGACAGGACGATGCTGTTTATTATCCATTATAAATTTCAAAACCAAAAAAATTCCAAATTTTAAAAGTTGAAAAAATTGCTCTTCCATGCGTTTTCGATTCCGTGTAGACTATAATGTCTGCTTGTATACGTCATTAGGCCCTGACTCCAGAATGATGCGTTATCAGTCACTGTTGTGTGTCCTTCACTGAAGACTGTCCTTACCTTTGCTATCTCTTCTTTGCACATTTTGTGAGTCATCACTTCTGTTGGCTCTAGTATACTGTTGTGAGTTTGTTGGCCTGATCCCTTTGTTTGTTTGAAAAGTCTTTGGGCCAGAGGCATTTCTCGGCCTGATATTGTTGATGAACCCAGTGGTGTTCAATTTTATACTTTTATAGTATTTATAAAAAATTATAAAAAACACGGTATGGTGTCATTTCATTTCAAAATGTTATTTATTGTTCATTTTAAGTTCAATTATGTACAGGTATGGTTCCTGTTTGCAACACTTCTCCTGACTTCTCTCCCCTTGAAAAATAATCTTTTTCAAGGGGTGAGGAGTGAAGAGAAAGTACTGCAAACACTCTGGTAAGGTGCTATTATGTACAGGTACTCTTTGCAACACTTCTCCTGACTTCTCTCCCCTTAAAACTCCCCAAGAACTCCCCCAGCCCTTTGAACTGCCCATTTTTATTTAAATGAGTTTTTTTTTCTTTTTCCCATGCTTGAGAAGAATCTGGCATGCTTAAATCGCTAAGCAGAATCGCTGAGGCATATCGTTGACACATTTTGCACGTTCTAAGCAATATAGATGATTTTGTGCTCAAAGGAAATCTGCTATGCTAAATCTGGCATGCTATATCTCTGGCCAAAATCGGGATGTGTGTAGGCCCTATTACAATAAAAAAAAGGAAGTGCTCTACAGTGCACACAGTGGACAAGAGTGGTACTGCAGTAGCTGTACTCAGGAAACTCACAGCTAATCCTTTACACTTTACATATGTCACCACCCCATCTTTAAGTCTCCTCCTTCATCTGCTTCAATGAGTCATCAGAAATATAGGCAAGTCTTTCCCATAAGTGCCAGTGCCTCCTACTTTCCTAAGTGTGCCTCTGCCTCCCATTGCCCCGTGCCATATAATCTCCCCTCCCCATATGTACTCTGCAGTGTACCTATGACCTCCGCATAAGTGCCTCTGCCTTCCCTATATGCAGGGCTATCTTTCAGTAGGCTCCAGCAGGAACTGAGGCCCTTATTCTAGTTCACTCTTTCTGACAAAATATTTCTTAGATGGACAAAACCATGTGCACTGAATAAGGGCCTCAGTTCCTGCTGGAGCCTGCAGAAAAATAACCCTGTCTATATGTATCACTGCCTCACCAACCGTGCCTCTGAAGCCTCTCCCCCACAAGTGCCTCTGCCTCCCTCCCTGTGTACATCTTCCCTTCCCATATGTACCTCTGACCACTGCCTCTCCATGAGCGCATGTGCCTCCTACCTCCCAATGTGTACGTCCCCTTCCCATATGTGCCCTTGACTCCTCTGGCCTTTTCCTCCACTTGTTTTCCTCTCTCCTCCCTCATTATATGCTCATCTCTAAGGGGCACATTTATCATAAAATATTTGCGCTAAATCCCAGAAAACACCCGTTTTCAGGGGTTAGCCACAAATATTAAGTATCCCCCGAATGTATCAAAGGGGGACCACAGCAGGAATCTCCGATCCTTACTGCGATCCCCCCTGCATCGCCACCAGACGCCTCCCCCATATCAACATCGGGCAGCCCGGCTTCGCATCCTTGGGCTATCGCCATTCTGAGCTGGCAATAGCCTATGTGCTACACACCGCACTGCCCCGGCGGCAGTGTGGTCGGCGGGGGGATAGCACTAACATCGCATGCGTAGACCCCCCAGCTTTGGGCTTACTACTGCGCTGGGATGGGCTATTTTCGGAGCCCTGTCCCTGCACCTCAGGTATGATACATACCACCGATGGAATCGCATTTTACAATGCGATCCTGGGCGGTAACATTCCGCCCAGATCGCATTGTAAATGCGATCCATGATAAATAGGCCCATATGGCCGCTGATCAGAAGCAGCTTGGAGATTAATCTATGACAAAATGGAGCCAAGCAGTGATGATATTAGTGAATCAGGTAAAGAAATAATCTGACCGAGCGGTGGATGATCAAAGGGGCACGTGTGGCCGGCCGGTGTGAGAGGATATACAGTACATGACTTGTCCACCGTAAACCAGTCTGTTGTGGTGTCAACATGTCTTTCTTTGAGGAGCTCTTTCATTAAAATATTGTATAACACGATGCTGAGACAGAAGGCAAATATAGGTTGTAGTAGACTTAAATCTACAATTGCTCCTGTGCACAGGTGGGGAGGGTCATTAGTATTTACTATGGTTGATTTTTATTGAATAAAATTGATCTTAATCAACGTTGGTCTACTAGGGTTAAATCACATATTTATTAACAGATTTTTTTTTTATATTAATCTTTCCATTTTAGAAAATGTGTGTTTTAACCGGGTATGGATCATTGGATAGACAAACATTAGGTCGACATGGGGAAGGTAGACAGTCAAAATGTCGACATGGTTTTTTTCCACAGTTTTTCCTTCAAAATGTCAACATGGACACCGTAACGTAGTACCGCGTCCCCTCGCATGGCTCGCTACGCTCGGCACACTATTTTATTCTCGCTCTAGTGGATGGTAGGGCATGGAATGCCGCCAGTCGGCGCGTCGGTTCAAAAAACTAAACCCCATGTCGACCTTTTGACTGTAGAGCTAACCCCATGTCATCCTAATGACCCTGTCGACCTAACCCCATGTCGACCTTCATGCATGTCGACCTTCAGAGATCGACCCAGTGACCATATCCCGTTTTAACCAGTTAGCCCAATATCGATTTAGATCCATCTAAAATTGACCTTTAATAAATATAACTGATAGTTAGGGTGGCCGGCTCCATCTAAGTCAGTGGTGTCAAGCGCATGCCCCGCCAGCTGTTGTGGAACTACACCTCCCAGCATGCCCAGCCACAGATTTTATATAATGGATTGCTAATACGGTGGCAGGGCATGCTGAGACATGTAGTTCCACAACAGCTGGAGGGCCTTGAGTCTCAAGCCTGGCATTGGGCATTTTTCAATCCCAAATCCAGGGCTTCAACAAAATGCCTGGGATTGGCCACACTACTCATAGGGGTAACTTTACTAAGATGGGAGTTCTGTTGCCCATAGCAACCAATCAGATTCTATCTATTATCTTCTAGAAGGTACTGGATATAAAGGAAGTAGAATCCGATTGGTTGCTATGGGCAACATCCCATCTTCAATAGAACTCCCATCTTAGAAAATGTACCTCATAGGTCCAGATGTATCAAGAGTGATGAACAACCAGCCAATCAGCTCCCATCTGCCATTTTTCAAACCCAGCCTGTGTACATGGCAGGAGCTGATTGGCTGGCTTTATTATCAATCTCCATTTTATAACTTTTTGAAGCTTAATACGTCTGGCTATTGTCTAGTTTGGTTTCACTTCAGTAACCAGCGGTCATTTACTGGACATGATAGGAGTACGCTCATGAAATAGAGGGTCTTTTGCAACCTGTATAATTGCTGAAGTAACAACCACATGAATGGTGAAAGCAGTAGTAGTTTTATACCATGGACAGGTCTAGTGGAGTATTGGTGTTTACCTATGGGACAAAACATTATACAGATATGATCAGTGAGGGACAAGTTGCTCTGTACAGTATACGGCACCTTAGGCTGTAGTCAGTCAGATAATGCTGTGGCGGCTCCTTCCCAGGCATTACATAGATATGATTATTGTTACTGAATCCGGACGGTTCCTGAAATAGCAAAATAAAAGCCATTCGTCACCCATTTTAAAAGTATTTTAACCTCAGTCAACCACAAGCACTTGTTTGTACTGACCTTCCTACCAACATACATTCTTCCCACAGGATCTTCTGTCTGCTTCGTTGTGGAAAGAGGCTGGAAGCCATCGTAAGGGGCCTATTGTATATTTATCAAGGGACAAATCAGAAGGTGAGGGTAATCACATCAAGATGGCATGACAATGGGATAAAGTATCTGAGTCTTACAATGGTATGACGAGCTTGATGCGACTCTCTGGTGAATCCACTGTCTCTTCCAGAGGTCCCGGACAAAGCTGGCAACAGCTCATTACCCTACAAGAGAATACAAAAAGGACAGATAGAAATAAATGCCAATAGAATAATGACAGTAAATCTCATAGCTAGAGACCATTCCATATGTATGATGGTGAGCAGAAGAAAATATATATGACACAGAGGGGTAGATGTATGAAGTAGGGATAAGGGAGAAGTGAGCCATAGGGCAACCAATCAGCTGCTTTGTATAATTTTATATTATGCAAATTATAGATGTCACATCAGTGCTGATTGGTTGCCATGGGCCACTTCTCCTCTGGCTCACTTCTCCCTTATTACTGCTTCATACATCTACCCCTAAATGCCTCTTATGTAGGGTACACACCAGGACGACCCGCTCACGATGCACATTGTGAGCGGGTCGTCAGTGTCTCGTCCGACCCGCTCACGGTGACGCGGGGGGGCACGACCCGCTCACGATGTGCACCGTGAGCGGGTCCGATCCGATGGCGACCCGCACCCGGCTGTATGGTCGTCATTGAGATCCTACCTGCAGCAGGTAGGATCTCAATAACGACCGACCGACCCGCGGGACCGTGCATCGGATCGGTATCGGTCCACACCAGGTCAGAAAAGGGCCCAATCAGCACACAATCTACATCCAATTGATCGGAATTGGATCTAGATTGTGGGGATCGGGCCCTAGTCGTCCTGGTGTGTACCCAGCATTAAGCCCCATAGACGCTGTGAGGGTACGAGTTCCTCAATCACTCAGACACCGAGCAGATGAAACCAGAAGAATGGTTTATTTTCCACAGCACGCACAAATAGACAATAAACAGTGGCAAAGGTAAATTGCAGAGTAGAAAGATATTCAGGTAGCAGGCCCAAACAGACAGTCCTTGTATAGTCACAGTCCCAGATCAGTTCCACAGGGCAAACTATCACTTATCCACACAGCTGTGATAGCAGAAAACTGTATAAGTCCACAAAACACTGGCAACTCCACAGAAGCGAGGATGAGGCGTTCCACAAGACACAGGTAGAGCATACCTCTGAACCTTAAGACTGCGACTAACCTCCTTCCTCCTCTCTTCTCCTTCAGTTCTCCTTCACATCTCTCCCTTCTCTTCCTGCAAACACCAACTTACATCC
Organism: Crinia signifera; assembly: GCF_055691185.1. Taxonomy (NCBI): domain Eukaryota; kingdom Metazoa; phylum Chordata; class Amphibia; order Anura; family Myobatrachidae; genus Crinia; species Crinia signifera. Next base: position 91,101,506 of record NC_139227.1, read on the forward strand.
CAAAGGCACCCCTCTCCCCCTCCCTCAGGAATTCTTAACCCTTCCTATGCTGGGTGCAGTTGTATGAATATAACAGGGTCTCCTATTACCTGTCCAGGGGCTGATTAACTCACTCCCTTCATCTGGCTTTGAAGCTTGTGTATGTAAGGGATTTCACACCTTCATGTAAACAGATCTCTTCTCTGGAGACTGACCCTGGTGTTATCCATCCTTTAGCTTCTTGTTATTTGGGGGGGAAGTGTATGTCTCTGCCACTACCTGTTGTCTCTGTTACTAAACAGCCTATAAAGAGGCCCTTTGATCCCTGAACCAAAAACTATACACAAACTGACCAGATTGTAATCTAAGCATTTGGTCACTTCTAGCCGGACCATTTGTCTCCACATATACAGTTACAATATTTAAGTAATACGCATTTGGGAAGACTGCCATAATTAACTTCATAGTCACAAATCCCTTATTCATGATACCATCGCAGTTTACTAAGAACATTACCTGGAGGCAGTGACGTAACCACGGGCAAATGGTCTCAATGGTATAATGCTTACATGAATAAAGTCCTGGGAAATACAGACATACATAGGACTACAGGGTACAGACTGACTAAAGTGTACATTTTTCACTACAAATAATAAAATATCATAATTACAGTCTTACGGTCAGCCGGCTAACCTCACACTCCTCCCCCTACATCTTTAGTCACTGTGCCCAGTTGCTCAGGAACCAATAACAACCTGGAATAGCGGGATGCAGAGCCGAGAATCTGGGGTTTGGATGTACCACCGGAGTCCCACAGGGTGACATCATACCAAACCCATCTTGTAAAAGGCGGCTGGTTTGCCGAACCAGCAAGGGCATGATTACAGTCTGAGTCATACATTGGAACTAACAAGGGAGGTAGCGATTCCTCTTCTTCGGATTCTGGGTACCCCCTCTCTGCAACATTGTAACCTACTAATACTTTTGCCTCGGGCACAATGGGGCGGGGACCACTTTCCACCTCCCCCTCTTGCCCAAGGAACAGGGGCCAAACAGCAGGCCAATATAGGGGCTCTGGCCCTGGCACTTCCACCACCCCGTCATGTCCTTCCTCCCCCAAACCCAAACTAGGGGCATGGCAAATTTCAGTCCAGCATTTGTCCTGTTGGCCCCCTGCACCTCGTTCCGCTCTAGGACGGGGTCCTCATCGTCCTCCTGTCCAGGGTGTTCTTGGTCCCATTGTGCCAGCTTTGCCATTAATGCTGCTCTGGTGTCCAATGCCTCAAACTCAATCTGCCTCGTACGGCACAGATCCTGCAGTTGATCCTTTTTGCTGTATCGGTAGCATAGTGGTGCTGGATCCATTCCCTGAGGTGTTTATGACTCGTTGCTCGAAGGTTGGTGTCTGAGTGGTCCCGCCGCTGCCGCCAAATGTGAGGGTACGAGTTCCTCAATCACTCAGACACCGAGCAGATGAAACCAGAAGAATGGTTTATTTTCCACAGCACGCACAAATAGACAATAAACAGTGGCAAAGGTAAATTGCAGAGTAGAAAGATATTCAGGTAGCAGGCCCAAACAGACAGTCCTTGTATAGTCACAGTCCCAGATCAGTTCCACAGGGCAAACTATCACTTATCCACACAGCTGTGATAGCAGAAAACTGTATAAGTCCACAAAACACTGGCAACTCCACAGAAGCGAGGATGAGGCGTTCCACAAGACACAGGTAGAGCATACCTCTGAACCTTAAGACTGCGACTAACCTCCTTCCTCCTCTCTTCTCCTTCAGTTCTCCTTCACATCTCTCCCTTCTCTTCCTGCAAACACCAACTTACATCCCAAAGGCACCCCTCTCCCCCTCCCTCAGGAATTCTTAACCCTTCCTATGCTGGGTGCAGTTGTATGAATATAACAGGGTCTCCTATTACCTGTCCAGGGGCTGATTAACTCACTCCCTTCATCTGGCTTTGAAGCTTGTGTATGTAAGGGATTTCACACCTTCATGTAAACAGATCTCTTCTCTGGAGACTGACCCTGGTGTTATCCATCCTTTAGCTTCTTGTTATTTGGGGGGGAAGTGTATGTCTCTGCCACTACCTGTTGTCTCTGTTACTAAACAGCCTATAAAGAGGCCCTTTGATCCCTGAACCAAAAACTATACACAAACTGACCAGATTGTAATCTAAGCATTTGGTCACTTCTAGCCGGACCATTTGTCTCCACATATACAGTTACAATATTTAAGTAATACGCATTTGGGAAGACTGCCATAATTAACTTCATAGTCACAAATCCCTTATTCATGATACCATCGCAGTTTACTAAGAACATTACCTGGAGGCAGTGACGTAACCACGGGCAAATGGTCTCAATGGTATAATGCTTACATGAATAAAGTCCTGGGAAATACAGACATACATAGGACTACAGGGTACAGACTGACTAAAGTGTACATTTTTCACTACAAATAATAAAATATCATAATTACAGTCTTACGGTCAGCCGGCTAACCTCACAGACGCGAAGCGACTTTTTAAAGGATATTGCACCATTTTCCTTTTCTGAGCGATGCCGTTTAAAACATCGCTTAGTGTGTATGCTAAATATTGGAAACGATGTGTGCTTCCGCGGGTTGTTAACGATGCCCTCTGTTGTCCTGCATGTACAGATGAGGGAGTGCTTTGCTAACCGCATACCTCCCAACATGACCCTCTCCAGGAGGGACAGAATGCTCTATTCCTGGCCTTCTTTCTTAATTTATGATTGCCTTCACCTGTTCTAAACCGGTTATTTGTTAAGAAAGGTATTTCAACACAGGTAACTGTCATCAGAAATTAAGAAGAAAGTCCAGAAATATAGCATTCTGTCCTTCCTGGAGAGGGTCATGTTGGGAGGTATGTAACCGCTTCCCCCTCTGTCACTGCCAGCATCGGCAAGTTTGTATGCATTCACTGATGCCAACACTGCTGTGTCAATGCCACCACCAAGATGGCAGGGCACACACATTAGGTACTGTTTACACGGCTTAACATAGCATAGGAAGTGCCATTTCTCTGGTGTTTATTATAACAAAGTACAAAAGACTCAATATTAGGCCTGATTCACAGTTGATCGCAAATGCAAAATCTTTCTCAAATGGACATGCAGTGAGAGTTAGATTTGGGGGAGTTATTTTGTTTCTGTGCAGGGTAAATACTGGCTGCTTTATTTGTACACTGCAATTTAGATTTCAGTTTGAACACACCCCACCCTAATGTAAATCTCTCTGCACATGTTACATCTGCCCCACCTGCAGTGCAGCATGGTTTTGTCTATAAGGGAAAGATTTTGCAGTTGCGATCAGGTCTTAGGGCTCAATTCAGACCCCATCACAGGGCTGCAAATTCGCAGCACTGCGATTATCGAACGATGGCGCATGCTAGTCATCGCTGTCTGCTCGGAGGGTGATTGACACCCTGCCAGCATTTGGGGGCGGTAACCGTGCATTTACTGGGAGTGTTCCAGAAAACGCAGGCATTCCCCGGTCGTTGGGAGGGAGGGCCGATGATGTCATTAGCGTCCTGCTTCTCCCCACGGCCAACGCAGCCCCAAATAAGTCCTGGCCTACTTACAGGGGGAAAACCATTAGATGGAGAGTGATTGGGAATGGATTTCCCCTCGTGTGCATGGCTAGGATCACATTCGCAGCCGTGCACATGGGTGGGGGAGTGTGGTCGGCGGGCCGATGTTTACCTGATCAGTGCGCTCCGAAAACACGCAGCCCAGCGATCAAGTCTGAATCAGGCCCTTCATCAGGCCCATATTATCATGGATTATCTCCAGTGTCCACATAAACCAGGCATGACCAAACGATGGCCCTCCAGCTGTTGTGAAACTACAAGTCCCATCATGCCTTGCCACAGTTTTGCCATTAGGGAATGCTAAAAGTATGGCAAGGCATGCTGGGATGTGTCATCTCACAACAGCTGGAGGACCACAGTTTGGACATGCCTGACATATGCAGTTCAAAAGAAGAGTATGGGATTGATATACAATACTAATTGCTTGTAAATTATTACACATTATTCAAAATATCTGATAAATTAGCCCTCAGAGAATGTATTCTGGCGAATTCCAGGTATAGATGACAATATAGGGAAATATTAATGAAATATGTTGTGTAATAGTAAGTAGTCACAAGAAAATGAAAACCATGTGTAGCATCCAATAAAAAAAAACAGAATTATGACATTTTGGGGGGTTATTCTGATTCACTCAGAAAGGCACAATCACTCTTTGATAGACAAAACCATGTGCATTGCAGGTGGGGCTGATGTAACATGTGCAGAGAGAGTTAGATTTGGGTGAGTATTGTACTTTAAACTGATATCTATATTGCTGTGTAAAAATAAAGCAGACAGTATTTACCCTGCACAGAAACAATAAAACACCCAAATCTAACTCTCTCTTCGTATGTTACATCTGCCCCACCTGCAGTGCATATGGTTTTGTCCATTAGAGAGTGATTGCGTCTTTTTGAGTGAATCAGAATAACCCCCTTGTTGGTACAGAAGATTACCTTCAAAGTGGAAAGTGGCAGGAAATCAGTCTTGGTGATGCTGTGCCCCATAATCCGGTGGTTCCCTCTCTATATGACACACAAGCAGAAATGAACATTAAAGTGCTAAATAATGCACACACTCTGCAGAAGACTATAGGCGCGTACACACTATGTGATATTGTTAATGATTTTGCCCTAGCACTGTCTATGCTCTCGTACTACAAACCATATAGGGGGTTATTTAGACCTGATTGCAAGGCTGCGAATACGCAACCTGTGGGATAATCAAATGATACCGTTTAGCAGCCACATCCCTGTGAATGCTGTTACTGATGATATAGTCCAGGGTTGCCGACCTTTAAAGCTCCTCTCCGGGAGGAGCCCGGAGAGGAGACTTTCAGCAGGAGCATGGGGGCGGGCTTAAATGTGACATCATTAAGCCCCGCCCCCATGAAGGAAAGTTACAAAATTTACCTCTCTCCGTGGAGGGAGCGGGGCTAAATGACGCGATTATGCCGCTTTAGCCCCGCCCCCTCCCCGGAGATCTGCAGGCATAAGGTAATTTAAACGCCGCAGTCAGGGGGGAGAGCAGCAACCGAGGGGGGGGGGGGGGCAGCGGGGGTCCCCCAGAATCTGGGAGGGTTGGTAACCATGATATAGTCAAAATTTGGCTGCATGTACAGATGACAGGGGGCTCGTTAATGATATAGCACGTACACAGGACGGCATGCACTATAATCTCATTAATAATATTGTGCACATCGTTATAAAAAGTTGTATAGTGTGTTCGCACATTTAGCTGCTCAATATATCATCACAGATGCATGCAGGAGGCAGCTATTTCCTGTAGATGCCTCCTGCTGCAGTTGCATTTTAGCCAGGGTTGCCTACCCTCCCGGAATGGCTGGGAGTCTCCCGAAAATCGGGTCCCCCTCCTGGCCCACCGGAAAGGCCCCCCACTGCGCCCCCCGATCGCGGCCATCTTCCCCCGACGTCGGCATTTAAATGCCGCAATGAGCGGGTCTCAGGAGGGGGCGGAGATAAAACATCACAATCCTGTCATTTTAGCCCCGCCCCCTCCAGAGAGATCCATGAATTTGGCTATTTTGCATCCTGGGGGCGGGGCTTAATGATGCAACACTCAAGCCCCGCCCCCAGAACTGCTGCTGAAAGTCTCCTCTCCAGGCTTCTCCCGGGAGGAGATTCTTAAAGTCGGCAACCCTGATTTTAGCTGTACGGTGTTGCACAGTGAGACGCTTCCCTGCAGCATGCAACAACGTACAGTGCTGAATCCGGACCATTGTATGCAGGTTACAACTGCATTTTATTTTGAAAGTGTTAAAAACACGCATGCTTACATTCATCTATGTAATTTATCCCCTTCTGTTCCTGCCCAACAGCCCCATGACAAGAGCATTATGGGGGATAGATGGGAGTTCTATTTCAGATGGGATGTTTCTATGGGTAACCAGAATCTACTTCTTATATATTTGCCACCCTCTAGAAGATAATAGATAGAATTTTATTGGTTGCCCATCCCATCTAAAACATAACTCCCATCTTAGTAAATTTACCCCCTGTGTGTCAACCCCATTCTTACAGGCACATGGTATTGTGAATGAGGATCGTGGGTTATGGGTTCCAGGTTTGATCCTTCTGTGTATCCTGAATTCTCCATTGCTCCAATAACTGCGCTTTGAGAAGAGCCTGTGGAGAGAAAGACGATGTTCCTCTACATATATAATGTGACGTACAGGTGGAGACATTTGTGAAAATGTTCAAATTCAACTGTGTTGAAAATATGGTAAAGATAATCAGTCAGAAATGAAAAGCTAAGTAATACGGATTTATGAATATACAATATTTGGAAGCTAGTATGAATGCATTTAATAGTACATTCAATTTTAAAACTTTAACACACGGGTGTCAAACACAAGGCCCGCGGGCCAAATCCGGCCCGCCAGACCTCGTCATGTGGCCCGCGCGAGGAGATAGCACGCAGGGGCAGTGGGTCCCAGCTCCTGCCTAGGCCACCTCCTCTCACCCACCCCCCACCCAGCGCACACTCGCTCGCTCACCGGAGCTGCGGGGTTGGTTACTGGGACGTCACACAGCTGGCGATCCGTGCTGGACTGCTGGTAGTAGCGGTAACCGTGTGTGCGAGGCGGCTGACTGAAATAGGTTAGTAGTGTATAGCTCGGGCTGGTCGCTGTACGTGGGGATCTCTGTCACTGATGGTGACATTTACACACCAGGCCATGCTCTCCTCTAGTCACTGCGTGTCTATCTTGCTAGCCCACATTAAAATGTCTTTCCCAAAATGGTGTCACCTCCTCTAGCATCCCTAAGGCAGCTCTGTACCTTCTGTCTCTGTCTACCACTGAACCCTGCACCTCAATATAATTAGTACTGGATGTGGAATTAAATTTCTGCAGCATAGCTCTGTGTTTGATGGCCCACCATTTTTGTTATCGCATTATTGTTATATGCATGTCCTGTTTCATACTGCTTTAAAGTACACCTTGTACAAGTTTTCTGTCATTTGTACTTTTGGGGGGACCGGCCCTTTGAGGGTGACCAAACTGCTGATGCGGCCCCCGATGAATTTGAGTTTGACACCCCTGCTTTAACACATTCTTACTGGGTGACTTTGAGCTGAAAGTCGCTCAAAACAGCATGTTTGAGCGGCATTCTGTGTATGCTCCGGCGATGAGCGCTGCTGCTCGCTCCCGCATCATCCCCGGAAAGCCGCTCATCTGCTGGTTATACCAGCAGATGAGCGGATTTGAGGACGGCTTTGCATAACTCTGCGCTATGCAAAGCCATCCTCCCCCCTCCGTCGGCGCCGGGCAGGGGGAAAGCCGCTCAGTGTGTGTGCACTGAGCGGCTTTCCCCGCAGCGATGATAGCAATCATCATTGTCCATACATGCTGGGCATAGTCTCCCAGTGTGTATGGATGCCTTAACTCAGTGGTCTCCAACCTTTTTCGGGGCAGGAGCTACTCGCGACAAAATAAACCGCCCGAAGAGCTACTAAATTTTTTTTTTTTTTAAAAGCTGCATAATATCCAAAAAAATGCCCTTTACACATTATGCCACACACCGTAATGCCCCTGACAACTTATGCCACACACTGCAATGCCCCAGACACAATATGCCACACACTGCAATGTCCAATATGTCACAAACATACCTCCCAACACGAGGCAGAGGAGAGGAGACATATGTGCGTGCCTTCGGCACGCGGCAAAAATTAGAGGGTTCACCTACTACCGTGGAACTCCTGCGAGGCTACATCCCCCATTTTTTCCAATATGAGGGCATGGTCAGCTCTTTAAGAGCTGTAGCCACATGGGGTGCAGCCATGGAAAATGGAGGTGTGATACACATATGCCCCCAATAGTACAGTGCCAGATACACATGACCCCAATAGTGCAGTCCGTGATGCTCATTATACCTATGCCGCATACTGTGATGCCCATTATAAATATGCCCCGCACCGTGATGCTCCATTATACATATGCCCCACACCTGGATGCTCATTATACATATGCCACACGCATGATGCCCATTATACATATGCCCATTATACAGTACATATGCCCCACAACGTGACGCTCCATTATGCAAACGTTCCACAGCATGACGCTCCATTATACATATGCCACACACATGATGCCCATTGTACATATGCCCCACAACGTGATGCTCCATTAAACATATGCCACACACCGTGATGCTCCATTAAACATATGCCACACACCGTGATGCTCCATTATACATATGCCACACACATGATGCCCATTGTACATATGCCCCACACCGTGATGCTCCATTATACATATGCCACACACCGTGATGCTCCATTAAACATATGCCACACACAATACCCATTATACATATGCCACACACATGATGCTCCATTATACATAAGCCCCACAACATGATGCCCCATTATACATATGCCCTACACATGATGCCCCATTATACATATGCCACACACATGATGCCCATTTTACATATGCCACACACATGATGCCCATTGTACATATGCCCCACACATGATGCCCATTGTACATATGCCCCAAACATGATGCCCATTATACATATGCCCAACACATGATGCCCATTATACATATGACCAACACATGATGCCCATTATAGATATGTCCCACACATGATGCCCATTATACATATGTCCCACACATGATGCCCATTATACAGCAGTGAAAGCTGTATGCGGATCGGAGTCACAGGCAAATACGCACTGCACAGTTTAAAAAAACAACAGCAAAGCATACCTCCCAACATGACCCTCCCCAGGAGGGACAGAATGCTCTATTTCTGGACTTTCCTCTTAATTAATGATTGCCATCGCCTGTTTTAAACAGGTTAATTGAAAAGAAACGCGTTTCAACAGAGGTGATGGTAATCATAAATTAAGAGAGAAGTCTAGAAACAGAGCATTGTGTCCCTCCTGGAGAGGGTCATGTTGGGAGGTATGGCAAAGTGACAGTTACCAGCTACGGGAGGTGGTGGCGGCAACGGCATTGGGGTGAAGGTGTGAAATCTCCTGCTGGGAAGTCACCTCACGACGCACGATCGTGGAGCGGCAGGAAGTCACTTTCTGACCTCCTGCCGCCAAGCGAGGAACCAATACATGCCGGCAGAGCGGCAGGAGGTCACTATCTTGCGCATTTGACCTCCTGCTGCAAAGTGACACCGCGAGCTACCGCATAACACCCGGCGAGCTACCCGTCGCTCGCGAGCCCTGCCTTAACTCTTTCAAATGAATAACTGCCCCCTGAATATTGTGGTATATAGTATAGGGTTGTTCCATCCAAAAAAGACAGGTACTGTGGTACATGTATAATAAAATATAAATAGGCTTTATAGTCCCATAACAGTAGATTAAGATCATGACATAGATTTTGCATTTGGGAAGCGCCTGTAACTCCAGTAAGTTGATCATTATGTATATAGCGATGAGCTGTCCATATGGTTAAACTTGTGGCAAATGATCCTTCCTTGGAATATGAAGTAACAAGTAACAAGGTTATTAATAGTTTTAAATATTTATTGAGAGTTGTATCATAAGGATTGTAGAGCTGGCAGTTAGGAAGCTACAGACTGGTAGTGGAAAGAGTAGATGTTCCCTAGCAGCACGCAGCAGACATATGAGGCTCCTTTCATACTGACACAAGACAAAAGCAGCCCCAAAAGGCACTTTGCTATGAGTCATAGGGGGTCATTCTGACCTTATCGCAAAGCAGCATGGTGTCCAGCAATGTAACGTGCAGAGAGTAATGGGGCCTACACACGTAGTGATAAAGGGCTGTTTACTAAGCGATCTGACTTATTTTGACTTGAAAATTAAACCTACATCTTTATGCGTGTGTAGGACCCATAGTGATATCGATGTGTGTCACTAGGGGCGGGAGATGTATAACCAGCCGATAGTGGGCGATAGCGATCAGCCATCTGCATTAACTTGCTAAACTTAAATCTCCCACGCCGGTGCACATCGCTGGCACTTTCTGAGCGATCTCTCATGTTGGATCTCCCATGCTAAATCTCCAGCACAAATCTCTAGGTGTGTTATATTGTTTCTGTGCAGGGTAAATATTGGCTGTTTTATTCTTAAGCCATGTACACAGGGGACTCAGTCCCAGCGATTTCGACAGAGCGCCGTGTGTATCAAGATATAGTAACGCCATCAGAGAGACAGCTAACTACATCCTGCCAGCGGCCAAATATACAGTGTAGGAAGAATATTCTTGCCTGCACTGACTATTTGGCGGGCGATAGCAACGCTGTGGGGCCATGCATCACTATCGCCCGCTGTGTACACACAGGGCGATTCAGGCAAACCGCTTAGAAGAATCGCCCGTGTGTACACCCCTTTGCACTGCAATTTAGATTTCAGTTTGAACACACCTAACCCAAATCTAGCTCACTGCATCTTACATCTGCCCCACCTGCAGTGCAACATGGTTTTATCCATTTACTAAAACGCAGCTTTGCGGTCAGGTCTGAATAACCCCCATAGTTCATTATCGAACCTGCTTCCAAGTGCTGTCAGAGGCTGAGGGCTGATAACTCTCCAATAGTTGTGTTGTTAAAATGAATGATAAAATGTTAATTGTTAACCCATGATTAGTTGTCAGTGTGACTGTGGAATCTGATAATCATATAGAACGTGATCATCATATACAACTGGCAGGTGCAGCTGATTTGAGATGTGGCCTGATTTCTTCTTTGTATACAGTAGGGGTACACGCTTCTGTTCTCAGTTTATGGATACACCATTTACCTATAGGTCTCACCTGGGTGATGGAGCATCTGCGCAGTGAATCTGGTTTTGTATTCTGATGACATGAATGGACTCTGTGACAATAAGACAAATGTTAGAAGCTGAGAGTTTGCAGATTATTCCTGTCCATACTAATGGCAGCATTTTTTTCACTCCTGCCCAAAACTTTTGCACGCCAGTGAGTGTGTGTTTGTCTCCAGGGCAGACGAAAGGAATGCTGGGCCCCGGTAAAATTTTGGGGGCGTGGTCTAAGTGTGAGAGGTGTGGGCACCTCCCACACTTAGGCCACGCCCCCAAAATGTTTAGAGGAGGGTGAAAGAAAACTCTAAAAACTGTAATCTCAGCAGCAGCACACACCGACAGCATGTGCTGTGCTGACAGCAGGCTCAGCATGACCTCTCACGCTGTCAGTGAGACACTCATGCTGAGCCTGCTGTCAGCATAGCACATGCTGTAGGTGTGTGTTGCTGTTGCTCTCCGGGAGGGACGGATGGGGAAGGGAGGGGTCGGACCAGGGCCCCTGTGGGGCTCCTCCAGCAAGCCTGGGCCTGGGTAATTAGTACCCAATCCCCCCCCTCTCGGCTGCCCTGTTTGTCTCCAATCCGAATCCAAAGGACCCTCAATTTTAAGAGCTGAAACACATGCAATTTGACAATTTTCATCTGATTTCTTGGCCCGATCCGTCGGAATGGGATTAAAAGTGCCCAAAATCGCACTCGTGTCTGGGCACCTTTAGTATAAATCGCCACAATTCCCACCACTCACGGTTCTGGATCTGGGGTGGGTGACTTTAATGTTGTTAATGTATCCGCTTTGTAGGGAATTGAGGGTCTTGGGAAGTGGCTCAGCTCCTGTGACCTGTTGATGAGCGTTGAAATCCCTTTTAGTAATTGATGTGTAATTGTTCCGCAGCATCAGCCTGATATACAGGAGAAGGTAAGCAAGATGAGTATGTGTCCTCTTAGTAGAGGAGCCAATCATGGATCACAGAAAACAAGGTAAGAACAAAGGTTTCAGCAAATGACTTCATCAATTAATAGAAGAGGCAGAGAGGTGAATACGATATATAATACGGCAATAGAAAAAGAGGAATTAAAGGCTCACCCCATATGTGGGTTATCCTTTCGGTCCAGATTGGGTGAGTAGTATACAGCCGGCCTAAAGTTGGACTGGTACCCGGTACTGCGATGGGTGATAATGCCACTAGGATGGGCACTATCTGTAACCAACTCTGAGCGACCTGCAAGAATATTTTGTGAATAACTTTAATGTTCCATTACAGAGTATGTAGTATATGGCAGGGGCAGTATAGGGAGAGGGTGTGCCTGACTTACAGGGACAACTATATGGAGCGATATCGCTCAGAAGGGCTAAAATTAGTGATATCATTCATTTATTGCCCAGTGTGTATGGGGCTTAAGTCTTGAAAGTGCTAAAGTGGAGACAGATACCAGCCAATCAGTGGCGTAACAATAGCTCTACAGACCCCGCGGTGGTGGGAGTTGCTAACTAAGCGGGGTCGCCAGGGGCTATCGCTGCACAGCTGTCGCCTGCCAGGACCTGTCTTATTCCGCCGCATCTGTAGCCAGGACCCACAGAACTACTTGTCTGCAGTCTAGGTGCTCCTCCTGGCTCCTAATGAAAAATGTCCCTCACAAAATGTCTGCCCCCTTAGAGCAGACGGTTTTTGAGAGGCCACCTCTAGCATCCTTAAAAATGGTCTGCTGTTAGGGGAAGCCATTTTGTGAGGGTCATTTTTCATTAGCAGGAGCCAGGAGGAGTGCCGGGAACACAGACAAGTAGATCTGCGGGTCAAAGCTACAGGTGCGGGAGCAGCAAACAGGTGAGTTAAGACAGGGTTGGGGGGGGGGGGGTTTCTTAGCTTTACTGGGTGGGGGGGGGGGGGGGGATTTTCCAGCAGGGGTGTGGAAATGTTGTAGTTATGCCACTGCAGCCAATCAGCTCCTAACTTTCATGTGTTTGAAAAATAACAGGAGCTGATTAGTTTATGGTTTATTTGAGACCACTTTATCATTCTTCAAGTACATCAAACCATGTTTTTATAGTCCATGCTTTGTGCACTGGGGCACAGTCATGTTGAAATAGAAAAGGGCCTTCCCCAAACTGCTGCCACAAAGGGCAGTATTCAATGTTCCCGATTCACCGTTTGTTTTTTTCGGCGAATCGGGCTGTTTTCACTCCTTGTGGTGAATCTTTTTTCCTGAAAATCTGATCCACCCTATTCAATGTTCACTGTTCGCCGAAAGCGAACAGTGAATTCTGGCCAGTTCTCCGTTTCATGCTCGCTGCAATTCGCTGATGTATTTCAATGGGGTTTTCACTGGGATTCGCTGAGAGTGTATTCAATGCTAGGATGGAGAACTGCTTTCAGCATGATTTTGCCATCATTCACCGTTTTGCATTCGACATCTTTTTAAGGTGAACTGGAAAGTGATTTTTGCAGCACATGAATATATATTTAATTTAAAAAAAATATATATATTTTTTTTACACATTTGCCAGCAGGGGGGCGGGGAGCCGCTCATTAGATATTCACTTCACACTGGTCACGCTCATTACATATGCGCGAGCGGGACCAGTGAAGCGGCTCCCTACCCCCGTCCCCTGCCAGCTTTCCCGGGGGTCAGTTTCTGCTGCATGTGTCGCCGGGAGCACTCCTTCCCCCCACACATGCCGGCGCTTGCAGGGAGGCCTCCATCTCCCTGCCTACCGCCATTCCCCGGCTCCCTGCGGTGGTTAAAAATCGCCATCAGGGGCAACGAGCCCCTGCGGTGTTGAATAGGGTGACAGGGAGGGCTGGCAGAGAATGTGCAGCGAATCCTAAACAGGATTCGCTGCACATTGCTAGAAATTACAGTGAATATCTGCCAAAGTTGGAAGCATAACATTGTTCAAATGACATGGTATGCTGATTACCCTTCAGTGGATATATGAAACCCAGAAAAACAACCAAACACAAAGTATCCCTCATCTACCAAACATCACAATGGAGTCAGGCAGGTAATGTTTCCCTGGCCGAACCCAGACTCACCCATCACTACCAGAGAAGGTTGATTGGTCACTCCACACTTTTCCAATGCACCACAGTCCAGTGTGCTTTAACAGCAATTGACCCTGCTCTGTAATTTTACGCTGTGCTTTGCTTCATGACTAAATTGTTCCAAATAGCTTCCACATTCTGATAATGGGGCAAATGTATAAACTAGCGTTAAGTGTATATGCTGCCCTCAATGCTAGTTAACTGGGGATGATGTTTTTTTTTTATGTATTACCAGCGCACCTAACGTGCGCTAGGGACAGCAAGCCGATTAACGCTCCTTCAATCCCCTAGTCAGTAGCAGTGCAGGCGATGTATGAACAATGTATGAACAACCTCCTAGGCATACATCGACCAATAAGCCGCCCCGCAGGGATGCTGGCCCTGTCTCCCGATAATAGCTTATTCATTGAGGGTTTTCGGGATCTTCTGCTGCAGCAGCTCTTCCCTGCTGTGGTTGGGAAGGGAAGATGGATATGGTATGGATCATTAGGTCACCAGCATTATGGTAGACAAGAATTTGGTCGACATGCATTTAGGTCGACATGAGTTAAGTTCGACATGCAGGAAGGTAGAGATGACTTTAGGTCGACATGGGTAAGGTCGACATAGAAAAAGTTTTTTTTGTTTTTTTTTTAAACGTAATGTCAACACAGTCATCATAAACACTAAAACATAGCAGCGCGTCCGCTCGCCATGCTTCGGGTGCGGTGCCGCACTACACTTGGCACACTATTTTATTTCTCCTCCACACTCTAGTGGATGGTAGGGCATGAAATACCGCCTGTCGGCACATCTATGCTAAAGAAACAGTTAAAAAACCTATGTCGAACTAATGACCCTGTCGACCTAACCCATGTCGACCTTCCTGCATGTATACCTTAAGTCATGTCAACCTAAATAATGCATGTCTACCTAATGGTGACCTTCTACTTGTCTACCATCATGCTGGTGACCCAATGACCGTATCCCGGTGGATAGTTGGAGACTTGATCTGGCTGCTGCTGCATATGTATATATATATATATATATATATATATATATATATATATAAAACACAGTTTATCATTGGTCTCAATTTTAAAGCGCAACATAATTATCGGTGCTATATAAAAACCTGTTCATAAATAAAATTATAACTATTGGCAGACTATATGGGCTAATTGGTTCTTATCTGCCGTAAAACTCCATGTTAAAGGCAAATGCAGGCAGCCTGCTTGATGACAATAAGTGATTATATAGGTATGTCTCAGGTAGACAGAGGAAGAACACAGAGGGTTTTGGGGCACACTTACTAAAAAGATTAGTGAAACATTGAGAAAATAGGAGGTGGGAGAGAGAATTCGTATTCCAAAATGATAACGATGTAGAATGCATTCCGAAATCGGATGCGCTACATCGATGACATATTCATCATTTAGAAAGGTTCCCAGGATCAACTACTTACCTTCATCACCAAACTAAACGCGAATGACCTGAACCTAAGAAAAGTAGTTCGACAAGCATCACCTTTTTAGACCTACGCCTATACCGGGGTGAAGATAACAAATTGTCCATGGAGCTCTACAGGAAATCCACAAACAATCTGCTATACAGTACAAGCTCTCACTTTCCACCCACGGTTAAAAACCTGCCTAAAGGAGAATTCTTAAGAGTCCGTCGCAATTGCTCGGAGTTTGCAGCCAAATGTGAAGAATTATCATCTAGACTCCGAGAAAGACGATACTCCAACAGAACAATAAAGAAGGCGAAGCGAGCGGTTTAAACAACTCTGAGAGATGAAATCGCAAAGTTCCACCCCCCGCATCAGTGGGTATGTCCGCCCCGGCAGGTCTGCATGCCCCCCCTGCTGGATGAGCGGGTCCGCCCGCAATCCCGCCCCCCCCCTGCGCGAGCAGTGGGTATGCCAGGTATGCCTGCACAACCCCCCCTGGAGCAGTGGGTATACCCGCCCTCCCCTGGAGTGGCGGGTCTGCACTAGGGAAGCCAATCCCGGGGCATTTTTTCAATCCCGGGATTCGGGATTGAAAAATGCCCAATCCCGGGATTCCCGGGATCCCGGGATTGGCTTCCTATACAAAATCCCGCCCCGGCCGCCCGCATATTTACTTACAATTGCGGTGCGGCCGGGACGGTGGGCGATGGAGCTGGGCATGGAGGAGGATGCAGCCTGGGTGGGTGACTGGCTGGTTCGTCGAGCGATGCTTCGGGGTCCATTAAGAGGCCAGTGCAGGAAGCCTGGGTGGGCGGTATCATCAAGGCGGCTGGAGGTCAGTGTGGTGCGCACGGATGAGGCGGCTGTTTGTGTGGCCTGCGCAGCGTGACCTCTGACGCAGTCTAATCCCGAAATCCCGGGATTGGAAACTCCAATCCCGGGATTGGAAACTCCAATCCCGGGATTGAAATCCCGGCGTTTTAGGGGCCAAATCCCGGGATCCCGCCGATCCCGATCCCGGGATTGGCCACCCTAGTCTGCACGCACCCTCCCCTCCCCCCCCACCCCCGGTGCAGTGGGTCTGCCCGCACTCCCCCCCTCGCTGGAGCGGAGGGTCTGCCGACACCGCTGATCCAGCAGGGGGGGTGCGGGCGTAGCCCCTTACGACGGTGTGAAGAGCGCCCAGAGGGAATCACCTACTACCTATATAATCAATTTAAACAAAAATAGATTCTCAGTCAAACAGCGCTTTCAACCGCAGCTGGATTGCTATCCAGGAGCACCACTCCTTAGCACTTATACATAAAACAAAAAAAACAGGAATATCGTTCATCTATCATCCATTGGATCCAACCAGCGCTGGGAAGCTAACCTCTATTTTAGTTTTACCTATATAATCAGTTATCTTGCTTAACTCTTTTTGGGAGCACTACCGACCGAGTACGCAGCTAGATTTATTAGCTAAACAGGTCTTATGTTGGCTTTTTGTTACTTATATTTGCTTTAATTATTATATTATTGTGCCTGTAACAATCCTACCACTTAGTAAAAAAATTGATGCCAATAAGACCAACTTGCAAAATAAAAACAAGCAACACAGTATAGGGCCACAATTTTGGGGCTACAGTTCGTGCACAAGCCTTAAGCTAAGTACACACTAATAGATATATCTGCAGATCAATTTATCTGCAGATATATCTACAGATGGATCGGGCAGCGTATGCTCCATTCACAAAGCCTGATCCGTCGGGATTGACATCACATTTGGACACCCATTGAGCTGTCAATCACCTGCGGCTCCCTGGCGGCTGGCTGATCACCCGATATATTTCTAGATATATCATACCTCCCAACATGACCCTCTCCAGGAGGGACAGAATGCTCTGCTCCTGGACTTTCCTCTTAATGTATGATTACCATCACCTGTGTTGAACAGGTAAATTGCTAAGAAAGGTGCATCAACACAGGTGATGGTAATTATAAAGAGGGAAGTGCAGGAGCAGAGCATTGTGTCCCTCCTGGAGAGGGTCATGTTGGGAGGTATGGATATATTGTGTTGCACAGCTGACGTGATTTATGTGTGAACAAAGCCGTTGCCAGATATATCGCTCATACACACTGGCTGATGTTGTATTGATATATCGGCCATTCAATTAGACAGCAGATTTATCGGCCAGTGTGTACACCCCTTTACGGAAGGAAAGATCCACCCAGACACACACATTTCCTCTTACCATATGAGCTGTTGTAATTGGTACAATAAAAGTTCAAAGGGTCTCCACTTCCTTTCAAACTGCCTGGAATCTTTGGAGACATCCTGCCAGCTGGGAGAAGTCCCACTCCGGACACTAGGTTTTCAGAATACCTTCAAAAGTTTTCATGAACACACAATGCATAACAGAATGTTCTGACATCGGTAACTAGGCTGCAGTCACTATGGTAACGTAAACAAATGTGCAGAGTTCTACTCTCCAGAGATCAAATTCACCTTTACTCCAGTGCAGCAGTGGCGCTGTGCCTAGCCTAACTATACCATACCTCCCAACATGACCCTCTCCAGGAGGGACACATTGCTCTGTTTCTGGACTTCCATATTAATGTATGATTGCCAGCACCTGTTTTAAACAGGTTAATTGATAAGAAAGGTGCTTCTACACCGGTGATACTAATCCTAAATTAAAAGCGAAGTCCAGAAACAGAGCAATGTGTCCCTCCTGGAGAGGTCATTTTGGGAGGTATGCTATACTATACCTTTAGACATGGGGGTTATTCTGGTCTGTTCGCAAGGACCATACATTCGCATGTGGACCGATGTTTGGCGTATGCGCAGCTGCATTTCCGCACAAGTGCACATGCTGGGTGTGTGGGGCGGCGGCAGACAGTTCCGCCCATGGGAATGCTAGGCGTTCCCATGGAAATCGCCCACTGATGTGTGCGCCGGGGGCAGGCAGCTGACATAACCAGATGTCAGCTGCCCGCCCACTTCCTTCTGAATGCCCATCCACACCTGTTACCTCAGAGTAACCTTAGATATGCTTGTGCCACCCACATCATTCGATGGTGGGTGACCATCGAATAATGTAGATGTTCCTGCACAGCCTGTGAATGGATGTTTATGTTAGACATCCATTTGCAGCCCATGCGTACGAACACGGCACGCGAAGGGGGGGGGGGGGGGGGGGTGGAGCATGCGTATCGGCATTCACAGTGAATTCGCAGCCTAAAAATGAAAGAGGTGATGTTGTCCATAGCAACCAGATACTATAATTTATCTTTTGCACCCTAGAAAATTATAGACATTATCTAATTTGTTGCTATGGAAACATTACCTTTTTTTTTATTTTAGAAACTTTAGTAAAATGTCCCCATTGTTACTTTCAGCTTAGTTTAATCATGAGGGATGCAATACCGGTACGGTATTCATAACATTAATTTCATGTATGACTTTTTGTGTGGCTTAAAATGTTATTAATTAATTAACCTCACCCATATAAAGCCTTCCCATTGAAAGTATAGCAGCACCCACCTGTGCACAGGGTTCAGTGTTTTGGTATAGTTGGATTTATTAACCTTTTGAAGGCCAAATATTTTTTCATTCAAACAGTCTGGTTTAAATGAATCATATTTTTTTTTATTATTCAAAAAATGGTGTACATTGAATGTTGAACGATGTTAGTGTTCTTATTTTAAAGTGGCTCACCACTGGATCTGCTACTAGCACTAGGGCTGTTGAGCCTGACTAGACGTTGGACTTGAAAGGGTTAAAAAATGATTTGCTTGGTCCAACAAAATGCTGTATGACTGATGGTCAGTGATAAAGAAAAACATGCATCCACTTTACCAAACAATAATTATTCTGATAGTACAGGGGTAGTCAACTCCAGTCCTCGAGAGCCACCAACAGTTCACAATTTCCAGACCACCTAGCTGCTGCACCGGTGCACTCTTTATTCACTGACAAATTACAAAAGATCCACAGGTAGAGATAATTACTTAACTTGTGATTCTGTGAGGAGACCTAGAAAATGTTAAATGTTTGTAGCTCTCGAGGAATGGAGTTGGCTACCCCTGAGATATGTCACCCCGATTCATCATCGTTCTCCTCCTGCTCAATCACACAGACATTTCCAGCCCATACACACTAGAAGATTATCTTTCCAATCTGGCTGGTTGGAATGAAAATCTGGAAATTTTGGGGAGCAAATGACAATTGACCATTTGCTCCTAAACATGGAAAACAGACACAAATTGGTCCTACAAATTGGCAATTTACGGCACATACACACTAGGAGACATGAAAGAAGAAAGATAGTGATGAACAATTTCCCTTGAGCTGATCATGAAAGATATTGTGCATCCACACTGAATGATGGGTGCAAACTGCATGAGCAATAATGGTCCAGAAGATATCAATATCGTCAATGAGTGGGATGGGGGGGGGCATTGTTAATGTCAATGTCATTCAGAAGGCCCTTTCTAAACAAGATTGATGCCAATATCTTAAAGTGTGTTTGGTCCTTTATGCAGATTACCGCTTTTGTCCATTTTCCAGCGTTTGGGAGCATTGTAATTTGTTCCCAGAAAATTCCAGATCTTTATTTCAACCAGCCAGATTGGAAAGATAATCATCTAGTGTGTATGGGCCTTTACTCACACGTGTCTCTCCCTAGCCTGCGGCCGCTCCTGTATGGTTACATGCTCATTACGGCTTCTGTGGCAACATACACCAGCCCCTCACTACAATTGCTGTGGGACATATTATTATTATTATGTAATATATGGCGCCACAAGGGTTCCGCGGCGCCTGACAATACATAGATCAGCAAAAGAACAAAACAAGAAAATAGTGATTAAATGCAAACAAGAACAAGTACATGGTAAATAAAAGACAGTTGTAGCAGTGGAAACTGATGCATTTATACCAGCACTGGGATTGTCTGAAGAAAAGGAGAACAATTACACTGTAGACGCATGCCTATATGTATTTTAAGACAAACTTTTATTGATTATTTCTTAAAAAGAAAAAAGAGAAGTCCCTGCAGTCTTTTAATATATGGGATTGCAGCGGAAACTCTATTCTGAGGTGAAATTTTTAAGGATTAAAATCATAACATCACACAACATATAGACATAAGTTTTCACAAAAGAAGAATAGTGTATAAAGATTTAAAATTGAGGGGTTGGCTGTCAAATTATTTGGGATTATGTAGACTTCCTGGGGTCTGTGCAAAAAAGATAAATGATTATTTATACTGGGGAGTTTGTTAGTAATATGCTGATTTAGCATTCACTCATTCCCTTACTTGTGCTATATTGTAGCAACATTTACACTGTGTGGGGTTATTCTGGTTCACTCGCAACAAGATATTCACTCTCAGATGGACAAAACCATGTGCACTGCAGGTGGGGCAGATGTAACAGGTGCAGAGAGAGTTACATTTAGGTGAGGTGTGTTCAAACTGAGATCTATATTGCAGTGTAAAAATAAAGCAGCCAGTATTTACCCTGCACAGAAACAAAATAACTCACCCAAATCTAACTCTCTCTGCACATGTTACATCTGCCCCACCTGCAGTGCACATGGTTTTGTCCATTAGAGTGTGATTGTGCCTTTCCGAGTGAACCAGAATAACCCCCTGTGTGTGTGACACTTCCCAAAGGAAAATGCTGATATATAATATGGGGGCATTTCAGATCTGATCGCTCAGGTCCTAATTCGCTCCCCTGGCCAATGGTGGGGGTTTGCACATGCGCAAACCCTGGCACATTTCACACACACCGGGGGCGACCGCCCACCGTTTTATGGGTGCTGGGTGTACCTCTGCGGACGCAGACGTGCCCGATCATCCTCGGGGTGGGCGGTTGACGTCACATGACAACAGCACCCACCCAAGTTTGGCAGATAGCAGCTTCAGCGCACACACCTGTTGTGTGTTGTTTTTTTTTTGCTCCCAAGGAAGCCAGAGTGCTACATCCAGGGAAACGCGTTGAGCTTCTTCAATTTGCCCCCAACTGGCATCATGGTTAACATGCTGATTATTTGAGAACTCATCATCTGTCACTGGACACTGCATATGGGACATCTGCTTTGCCCCTAATTAACCAGTACAGCAAGTGGTTCCCATAGACTCCAGCAATCCTGGTAATTTACAATCTAATCCAGGGGTTCCCAATCTATTTTGAATCACGGCACCCTAGAGTATAAGAATTTTTCCACGGCACCCCTAGCCCCCCCTCCCACCCACAAAAAAAATATAACGAAGTAGATTGTGTTTATATGTGCTTCTTTGGTTCAGTTATGTGATAAAGGGTAAGATTTGCTGCTGTTTGTACACATTTTATGATTGCCAGCCACCAGCACTGGTTTTGTCCATAAATAATCGATCATAAATCATTTGAATTGGTCCTGGACCACCAACCCGTGGCACCCCTGCAAGTGTCCCGAGGCACCCCTGGGAGCCACGGCGCACAGTTTGGGAACCACTGATCTAATCATATGAAGATTGAGGGGACACGTTTTGCAGACATGGGACAATCAATCCCCCATCATTTCCAATGACCATAAAACAACTGAACATCATGGAATAATTCTATCAGCACAATTCTACAACCGTTGACTGGTAATATCAACCCTCTATTATTTATCCAGTTGGAACTGTTCCCTTATAGCAAATATAGCACCAGATACACAAATTCAATGCCTGTTGACGACCCGCTGGTATGATGTTTCACAGGGGGCGAGCCGTCCATCTCCGGCAAACAGCGCAGATGGAGGTTGCTGTAATGCCAGGAATCACAGATGTTTGGACACAGTGCAAACACTCACCCAGGTTGCAGTGGCTTGAATTACCAGTCGGACGCCGGCTGTTTGTTGATGACAACACACTGGGGAGGTTACTGTGGAGCAGCTTGGAGATTTTTGAGGCAGATTGAGACAGATTGTTTAGCGGTTGCTCTGAGTCGGCTGCACGGAGTGCAAACTGGTATAATCCCTTGGCGCGTTTCTCCGCTATGTAGATAAGCAGCGGTTTCTTCAGAAGGTAGATAAAACAAGGTTTGTGAGCCAGGTTATTTAAAGGGCTGTCATCCAATCATCTCTATGCACTAATTAGTGCTTCTAGCAAATGTCCCAGTGCAGGTTGTAAGTTAACCCATTAACGGGTTGGGTTTAAATAGAAGCACTTTTTGCTTGATCATGATATATAATATGGGGGCATTTCAGACCTGATCGCTCAGGTCCGAATTCGCTCCCCTGGCCAATGGTGGGGGTTTGCACATGCGCAAACCCTGGAACGAATGCCTTTGGCACGTTTCACACACCCCGGGGGCAACCGGCCACCATTTTATGGGCGCTGGGTATACCCCTGCGGACACAGACGTGCCCGATCATCCTCGGGGTGGGCGGTTGACGTCACATGACAACAGCACCCACCCAAGTTTGGCAGATAGCAGCTTCAGCGCACACATCTGTTGTGTGGTTTTTTTGCTCCCAAGGAAGCCAGAGTGCTACATCCAGGGAAACGCGTTGAACTTCTTCAATTTGCCCCTAACTGGCATCACGGTTCACATGCTGACTATTTGAGAACTCATCATCCGTCAATGGACACTGCATACGAGACATCTGCTTTGCCCATAATTAACCAGTACAGCCAGTGGTTCTCATAGACTCCAGCAATCCTGGTCATTTACAATCTAATCATATAAAGATTGAGGGGACACGTTTTGCAGACGTGGGACAATCCATCCCCCATCATTTCCAATCATCATAAAACAACTGAACATCATGGAATAATTCTGTCAGCACAATCCTACAACCGTGGACTGGTAATATCAACCCTCTACAATTTATCCAGTTGGAACTGTTCCCTTATAGCAAATATAGCACCAGATACACAAATTCATTTATTATATGTATTTTTTTTAATCATTTATCTTTCTAAGGTTATTGCGATACATGTTATTAACCCCTTCACGACATTTGACGTATATATACGTCATGGCCGGGAAGTACTTCCCGACCGTTGACGTATATATACGTCATGGCTTAAAACTGTCACTGCGTCTAGAGACGCAGTGACAGAGGGACGATGTCTGCTGTCCCTGACAGCAGACATGTCCGTGCATGCCCAGGGGGGGCGGCGATGCCGCCCCCCCGTCGGCGATCGCTGTGATTGGCTGTTCATTGTGAACAGCCATTCACAGCGTTTTCTGTGTCACCGGCGAATAACGTTCGCCGGTGACACGGGATCGGAGGTGATTGGTGCTGTAAAGTACAGCACCAATCACCGCGGGGTGTAAGGGTGACACTGGTGTCACCCCACCTCACCCCTCCCGCCCCCAAAGGCCGTGATTGGTTCGTCGGACCGACGGACCAATCACAGCCATGGAGGGGGGTTTAAACTAACGGTGACTGCACTGCAGACGCCATTCCGGTCTGGAATAGCGTGCAGTGCGGTCACCGTGCCCAGCTGCCGCCTATACTGACCAGAATCCATCCAAAATACTTACCTGATCATTGATATTGCTTATGCTTGTGACATCTTGTGACATCCTGTGACATCTTGTGCTGCTGCGATTTATTAGATAGAGAGAGAGTTAGAGAGAGAGAGATAGAGAGAGATAGAGAGGCCTAGTGCTATATTTTGTGCTGCTGCAGTGTGATAGAGCTATAGATAGAGAGATAGAGAGAGATAGATAGAGAGAGATAGAGAGATAGAGAGAGAGATAGTGACAGATTGTGCTATATATTTTTTATATAACTGAAAGAGATAGAGAGAGATAGAGAGGCCTAGTGCTATATTTTGTGCTGCTGCAGTGTGATAGAGCTATAGATAGATAGAGAGAGATAGAGAGAGATAGAGAGAGAGAGATAGAGAGATAGTGACAGATTGTGCTATATATTTTTTATATAACTGACTGCTGCCCCCCCTTTTGTGCTGATCAGTATAAATTAACTGATCAGCAACTTTTTGGGGGCGCAGGTTTTTTTTTATATATAGATATACCTGTCAGTGCTGCTGCTGCAGTGTCATAGAGTGATAGATAGTGAGAGATAGAGAGATAGAGAGAGATAGTGACAGAGAGTGATAGAGAGTGCTAAATTTTGTGTCTGCTGCCCCCGCCTTTTGTGCTGATCACTATATCTGAGGTGATCAGCAACTTTTTAGGGGTGCAGAGGTTTTTTTTTTTATATATACCTGTCAGTACCACCAAAGGTTGTGCACCTGCTGCCCCTCACTGGTAATCAGTGTCGCATCACTGATCACCTTTTTTTATTTTTTGTGAGTGCTGTGGGGTCTTTTTTACATTTTTTTTTTTTACACACACTGTGATTTTGTGTGTGTCCTGTGGCCACTGTTTCCGCTGATCAGTGACGTACATCACTGATCAGCTTTTTCGGCACAGGGTTGATCTATTTTTTTTTTTTTTTGGATCAAATTCCTGTTGCCTTTGAGCGCTGTTCAGTGACGGACGTTACTGACCAACATCTGTGCTCAATTTTTGGCGCAGGACCTTTTTTTTTTTTAACCCCTTCCATTTTTTTTTTAACCCCTTCCATTTTTTTTTTTTTTGAACCCTTCAATTTTTTTATTTTTGTATTTTTTTTTTTCTGCACTACATACATACACACTACACACTACATACCCCCCGGGTTGAAATAAAGTTTGTACCCCCCCCTACACTATACACGTGTTGAAACATTTCACTACCAGTAACACAAAAATATAAATGGCATCCCAAATGTCATCCCAAATGTCGTCCCAGTCATCCAGGAGAATGTATTCGGTGGAGGAGGCATATGCCATGCTTGCCTCTGACTCTGACACAGCCAGTGAGGCAAGCGGGGAATTTGAAGGATTTGTCTTAAGCTCCTCTTCCTCCTCTGATGATGAGGGACCCCCTCAAAGACGCCCCCGTAGAGCAGCTGAGACCCCCCCCCCCCAATAATTGATCTCGTATGGACCCCACCACCAGACAATTTTGAGCCCCAGGTTCCTGAGTTTTTGGCCATCCCAGGAATCCAATTTGATTCAACAGGTCTCAGAGAAATTGACATTTTTAAATTATTTTTCTCTGATGATTTTATAAATTTAATGGTGGACCAAACTAATTTATATGCCCAGCAGTTTATTGCTCAAAACCCCACGTCATCATTTGCTAGGTGGACCCCTGTAGATGCAGTAGAGATGATGACGTTTTGGGGTCTGGTGTTACATATGGGCATAGTAAAAAAGCCACAAATTAGGCAATATTGGAGTACAGATGTTCTGTACAGCACCCCATTTCACCGTATGGCCATGCCCCGGGCTCGTTTTGAGGCAATCCATAAATTTATACATTACACCGATAATGCACAGTGCCCACCCAGAGATGATCCCACCTTTGACAGGCTATTCAAAGTCAGGCCGGTCATTGATCATTTCAGTGCCAAATTTGCAGAGCTATACATCCCTGATAAATGTATTAGTATCGACGAGTCCCTTATACATTTTAAAGGAAGGGTTAAATTCCGCCAGTACCTTCCCAGTAAGAGGGCAAGGTATGGCATAAAAATGTATAAGCTGTGTGAAAGCACCACAGGGTACACCCACAAGTTTAGGGTATATGAAGGGAAGGATTCAAGAATTGAACCACCAGAATGCCCCCCCTCCCTCGTAGGTGTTAGTGGAAAAATTGTCTGGAATTTAATGCACCCCTTCCTGGATAAGGGTTATCACCTCTATGTGGATAACTTTTACACCAGCATCCCCCTGTTTAAGGCCCTTGGTTCAAGAGGTACAGCAGCTTGCGGTACTGTGCGCAAGAACCAAAGAGGCCTCCCCAAAACGCACATTGCCCAAGTAATGAGAAGGGGTGAAAGCAGGGGAATATGCACCGAAAATTTGTTGTTGGTCAAATATAAGGACAAGAGGGATGTCCTTATACTGACAACAATTCATGGAGACAGTACCACCTCCATCCCTGTACGAGGTACCAGTACCCACACCTCAAAACCAAATTGTATCCTAGATTACAATAAGTACATGGGCGGAGTGGATCTTTCAGATCAGGTACTGAAGCCGTACAGTGCCCTGCGGAAAACAAATATCTGGTACAAGAAGCTGGCCGTGTATATCATCCAGATGGCACTGTATAACGCTTACGTGCTATTCCGTTCTACCGGCCAGAGGGGGACATTTATGCACTTTCAAGAGGAAGTCATAAAGAGCCTAACATTTGGGAATCAGCAGGCAGAGGGCCCCAGTACTTCTAGTACTGGCCCCCGTATTGTACCAGGGCAGCATTTTCCCAACGAAATCCCCTCCACTGCAAGAAAGGGCAGGACACAAAAAAGGTGCAAAGTTTGCTATAAAAAGGGAATAAGAAAGGAAACTATTTTCCACTGTGAAACTTGCCCCGACAAACCCGGCCTATGTATAAAGGAGTGTTTCAAAATATACCACACATCTATGGATTATTAGGTTCATCATTTCACCGTGCTTCGGGGGTCTTGCTAATGCCACATAGCACCCACCATTCATTCCACCAGAATCTGAGCTGCAAAAACCAAAAATCACTCCTTCCCTTCTGAGTCCTGCCATGCACCCAACTGGTATTTTTTGGTCACATGTGAGGCATTGCCGTACTCTGGAGAAATGGGGGCACAGATTTTGGGGTGCTTTGTCTCCTTCATTCCTTGTGAAAATGAAAAATTTTGAGCCAGAAGTACATTTTTGTGTAAAAAAATGTATTTTTTTCATTTTCACTGCCCAGTTGTACCAAAATTGATGAAACCCCTGGGGGTTTGAAATGTACACTATACCCCTAGATGAATTCCCTGAGGGGTGTAGTTTGCAAAATGGGGTCACTTGTGGGGGGGTTCCACTGTATTGGTAATGCAACATAGCACCCACCATTCATTCCACCAAAATCTGTGCTGCAAAATCCAAAAATCACTCCTTCCCTTCTGAGTCCTGCCATGCACCCAACTGGTATTTTTTGGTCACATGTGAGGCATTGCCGTACTCTGGAGAAATGGGGGCACAGATTTTGGGGTGCTTTGTCTCCTTCATTCCTTGTGAAAATGAAAAATTTTGAGCCAGAAGTACATTTTTGTGTAAAAAAATGTATTTTTTTCATTTTCACTGCCCAGTTGTACCAAAATTGATGAAACCCCTGGGGGTTTGAAATGTACACTATACCCCTAGATGAATTCCCTGAGGGGTGTAGTTTGCAAAATGGGGTCACTTGTGGGGGGGTTCCACTGTATTGGTAATGCAACATAGCACCCACCATTCATTCCACCAAAATCTGTGCGGCAAAATCCAAAAATCACTCCTTCCCTTCTGAGTCCTGCCATGCACCCAACTGGTATTTTTTGGTCACATGTGAGGCATTGCCGTACTCTGGAGAAATGGGGGCACAGATTTTGGGGTGCTTTGTCTCCTTCATTCCTTGTGAAAATGAAAAATTTTGAGCCAGAAGTACATTTTTGTGTAAAAAAATGTATTTTTTTCATTTTCACTGCCCAGTTGTACCAAAATTGATGAAACCCCTGGGGGTTTGAAATGTACACTATACCCCTAGATGAATTCCCTGAGGGGTGTAGTTTGCAAAATGGGGTCACTTGTGGGGGGGTTCCACTGTATTGGTAATGCAACATAGCACCCACCATTCATTCCACCAAAATCTGTGCTGCAAAATCCAAAAATCACTCCTTCCCTTCTGAGTCCTGCCATGCACCCAACTGGTATTTTTTGGTCACATGTGAGGCATTGCCGTACTCTGGAGAAATGGGGGCACAGATTTTGGGGTGCTTTGTCTCCTTCATTCCTTGTGAAAATGAAAAATTTTGAGCCAGAAGTACATTTTTGTGTAAAAAAATGTATTTTTTTCATTTTCACTGCCCAGTTGTACCAAAATTGATGAAACCCCTGGGGGTTTGAAATGTACACTATACCCCTAGATGAATTCCCTGAGGGGTGTAGTTTGCAAAATGGGGTCACTTGTGGGGGGGTTCCACTGTATTGGTAATGCAACATAGCACCCACCATTCATTCCACCAAAATCTGTGCTGCAAAATCCAAAAATCACTCCTTCCCTTCTGAGTCCTGCCATGCACCCAACTGGTATTTTTTGGTCACACGTGAGGCATTGCCGTACTCGGGAGAAATTGGGGCACAGATTTTGGGGTGCTTTGTCTCCTTCATTCCTTGTGAAAATGAAAAATTTTGAGCCAGAACTGCATGTTTGTGTAAAAAAATGTAATTTTCCATTTTCACATCCCAGTTGTACCAAAATTGGTGAAACCCCTGGGGGTTTGAAATGTACACTATACCCCTAGATGAATTCCCTGAGGGGTGTACTTTGCAAAATGGGGTGACTTGTGGGGGGGTTCCACTGTATTGGTGCTTTGGGAGTCTTGCTAATGCAACATAGCACCCACCATTCATTCCACCAAAATCTTTGCTGCAAAATCCAAAAATCACTCCTTCCCTTCTGAGTCCTGCCATGCACCCAACTGGTATTTTTTGGTCACATGTGAGGCATTGCCGTACTCGGGAGAAATTGGGGCACAGATTTTGGGGTGCTTTGTCTCCTTCATTCCTTGTGAAAATGAAAAATTTTGAGCCAGAACTGCATGTTTGTGTAAAAAAATGTAATTTTCCATTTTCACATCCCAGTTGTACCAAAATTGGTGAAACCCCTGGGGGTTTGAAATGTACACTATACCCCTAGATGAATTCCCTGAGGGGTGTACTTTGCAAAATGGGGTGACTTGTGGGGGGGTTCCACTGTATTGGTGCTTTGGGAGTCTTGCTAATGCAACATAGCACCCACCATTCATTCCACCAAAATCTTTGCTGCAAAATCCAAAAATCACTCCTTCCCTTCTGAGTCCTGCCATGCACCCAACTGGTATTTTTTGGTCACATGTGAGGCATTGCCGTACTCGGGAGAAATTGGGGCACAGATTTTGGGGTGCTTTGTCTCCTTCATTCCTTGTGAAAATGAAAAATTTTGAGCCAGAAGTACATTTTTGTGTAAAAAAATGTAATTTTCCATTTTCACATCCCAGTTATACCAAAATTGGTGAAACCCCTGGGGGTTTGAAATGTACACTATACCCCTAGATGAATTCCCTGAGGGGTGTAGTTTGCAAAATGGGGTCACTTGTGGGGGGGTTCCACTGTCTTGGTGCTTGGGGGGTCTTGCTAATGCGACATAGCACCCACCAAAATTCCACCAGAATCTGAGCTGCAAAATCCAAAAATCACTCCTTCCCTTCTAAGTCCTGCCATGCACCCAACTGGTATTTTTTGGTCACATGTGAGGCATTGCCGTACTCGGGAGAAATTGGGGCACAGATTTTGGGGTGCTTTGTCTCCTTCATTCCTTGTGAAAATGAAAAATTTTGAGCCAGAACTGCATGTTTGTGTAAAAAAATGTAATTTTCCATTTTCACATCCCAGTTGTACCAAAATTGGTGAAACCCCTGGGGGTTTGAAATGTACACTATACCCCTAGATGAATTCTCTGAGGGGTGTACTTTGCAAAATGGGGTGACTTGTGGGGGGGTTCCACTGTATTGGTGCTTTGGGAGTCTTGCTAATGCAACATAGCACCCACCATTCATTCCACCAAAATCTTTGCTGCAAAATCCAAAAATCACTCCTTCCCTTCTGAGTCCTGCCATGCACCCAACTGGTATTTTTTGGTCACATGTGAGGCATTGCCGTACTCGGGAGAAATTGGGGCACAGATTTTGGGGTGCTTTGTCTCCTTCATTCCTTGTGAAAATGAAAAATTTTGAGCCAGAAGTACATTTTTGTGTAAAAAAATGTAATTTTCCATTTTCACATCCCAGTTATACCAAAATTGGTGAAACCCCTGGGGGTTTGAAATGTACACTATACCCCTAGATGAATTCCCTGAGGGGTGTACTTTGCAAAATGGGGTGACTTGTGGGGGGGTTCCACTGTATTGGTGCTTTGGGAGTCTTGCTAATGCAACATAGCACCCACCATTCATTCCACCAAAATCTTTGCTGCAAAATCCAAAAATCACTCCTTCCCTTCTGAGTCCTGCCATGCACCCAACTGGTATTTTTTGGTCACATGTGAGGCATTGCCGTACTCGGGAGAAATTGGGGCACAGATTTTGGGGTGCTTTGTCTCCTTCATTCCTTGTGAAAATGAAAAATTTTGAGCCAGAACTGCATGTTTGTGTAAAAAAATGTAATTTTCCATTTTCACATCCCAGTTGTACCAAAATTGGTGAAACCCCTGGGGGTTTGAAATGTACACTATACCCCTAGATGAATTCTCTGAGGGGTGTACTTTGCAAAATGGGGTGACTTGTGGGGGGGTTCCACTGTATTGGTGCTTTGGGAGTCTTGCTAATGCAACATAGCACCCACCATTCATTCCACCAAAATCTTTGCTGCAAAATCCAAAAATCACTCCTTCCCTTCTGAGTCCTGCCATGCACCCAACTGGTATTTTTTGGTCACATGTGAGGCATTGCCGTACTCGGGAGAAATTGGGGCACAGATTTTGGGGTGCTTTGTCTCCTTCATTCCTTGTGAAAATGAAAAATTTTGAGCCAGAACTGCATGTTTGTGTAAAAAAATGTAATTTTCCATTTTCACATCCCAGTTGTACCAAAATTGGTGAAACCCCTGGGGGTTTGAAATGTACACTATACCCCTAGATGAATTCCCTGAGGGGTGTACTTTGCAAAATGGGGTGACTTGTGGGGGGGTTCCACTGTATTGGTGCTTTGGGAGTCTTGCTAATGCAACATAGCACCCACCATTCATTCCACCAAAATATTTGCTGCAAAATCCAAAAATCACTCCTTCCCTTCTGAGTCCTGCCATGCACCCAACTGGTATTTTTTGGTCACATGTGAGGCATTGCCGTACTCGGGAGAAATTGGGGCACAGATTTTGGGGTGCTTTGTCTCCTTCATTCCTTGTGAAAATGAAAAATTTTGAGCCAGAACTGCATGTTTGTGTAAAAAAATGTAATTTTCCATTTTCACATCCCAGTTGTACCAAAATTGGTGAAACCCCTGGGGGTTTGAAATGTACACTATACCCCTAGATGAATTCCCTGAGGGGTGTAGATTGCAAAATGGGGTGACTTGTGGGGGAGGTTCCTAACTTTTAGCACTTATGGTGCCTAGAAACCTACATGGTGCCTAAAAAAAAATCTCATAAAAAGGAGGCTCCAAAATCAAGTAGGTGCTCCTTCTATTATGAAGCCTGTGGTTTGGTCAACGTGCACACTAGGGCCACATATAGGATATTTTTGAAAACAAAAGAATTGGGGGAATCAATTTTTAGTCACATTTCTCTAGTAAAATCTACTGTATTCGTTAGAAAAATGTATTAAAATTGAAACTCTGCAAAAAAAAAGAAATTTTGAAATTTCACCTACACTTTGTTTTAATTCCTGTGAAACACCTAAAGGGTTAACAAACTTCCAAAATGCTGTTTTGAATACTGTGAGGGGTGCAGTTTTTGAAATGGCATCATTTATGGGGGTGTCTCACATACAAGTCCCTCAAAGTCACATCAGAACTGAACTGGTCCCTAAAAAAATCAGTGTTTGAAATTTTCATGAAAATTTGAGAATTTGCTATTCATATTGTAAGCCTCCTAGTGTCCAAAAAAATTAAAAGGAAGTTGAAATAATG
This sequence comes from Crinia signifera, assembly GCF_055691185.1. Taxonomy (NCBI): domain Eukaryota; kingdom Metazoa; phylum Chordata; class Amphibia; order Anura; family Myobatrachidae; genus Crinia; species Crinia signifera. The sequence continues at coordinate 91,133,517 of NC_139227.1, forward strand.
ATGGAAACATAAAGTAGACATATGGTCTATGTTAGTTATTAACTATTTTGAGTGGTATGATTATTTGTCTCACAAGCAGAAAATTTAACATTTTGCAAATTGCTAAATTTTCCATTTTTTCACGATATTTTGGTATTTTTCACAAAAAAACACAGACTGTATCGACGAAAATTTACCACTAACTTGAAGTACAATGTGTCACGAGAAAACAATCTCAAAATCACTGGGATAAGTAAAAGCAAAAAAAAGTTATCCCCACTTAAGTGAGACATGTCAGATTTGAAAAAAAGGGCTCTGTCATGAAGGCACAAACTGGCTCTGTCATGAAGGGGTTAAGAACAATTGTTCTTTCATTAGAAAATAAATATATGATTTTATTATCACCGTCTAGTAAACCAATCAGCCAGCGCTGGTACATTTTTTTTCTTTTCTTGTATACAAAATGATTAGGGGAGTGACTACCCCAGTGCCAGCTGCTGTTAATTGCGCAACACACAAATCTTCTAGTGCACATCTGCTTCCATGCTTGTGCGGGGACTCTCGCAGGGAGGGGGGGGGGGGCGTCTTTTTTTCAGCAGGGCAGTGTCTTTTCTGAATCGGGCTCAATGTAGTCATACTTCTTAGTAATATTCATGGAGTCTGTGTTGCACTATGTATACTTGCTTTGGTGTGGTTTTAGTATATAATGTACCATGTCAATAGATACACAGATTTGTGATAAATAGAAGTTTAATTTGTATATCAGCGCTTCACTTCTGGCTTTAAATACTTAAATGAAAGTGCATTACACCCACCACAAAGACTTTCACATCGCAGAACCCCTACGGTCCACGCTGCCAGGAGTTGCATCGTCTATGTCCCTTCTTTGTGGAAAGTGCACAAAGCAAGAAACATCTCTGTTTACAGATCATACGTAATTGAGCAGGATAGTGTGCATGAAACAAAGAGCTTACACTCCATGCATTCATCATGCTCATATCGGCCCGCAGGTTTCCCTGTTAGGAGGCAGATCCTCCACTGACACACAGACAATGGCTGGGGCTTGCAGAGAACAGCAAAAGCACACACACCCATCACACACCTCTCTCTATATATTCTTATATACATGGGTGACTTTTGTAAGTCGGACTGTATACAGGGAGGTGTCAGTTGACAAACTAAAGCCCCTCCCCCATATCACTGGGACTTTTGGAATAGATATTCCAGGTCTGGCTGCCTGAGACGTTGTTCCATGTCCCGGTTCTTGGCAAATTCCTGCAGCCAATGCATTATCTCGTTGTCAAACTGTTCTGGGACATCCTGGGCTCCTGCAAACAGAATGACAGAGATACTAAGAACAGGTCACAGCAAGAGAGCGGGGATACAAGATTGCGTTTATCATGGCAGCTAACCTGTGACCCAGTAGTAGATGTCCCAGTCATTGCTGGGCTCATTGATTAGCCGATCGTACTGTGACAGCTGGCTGTCCGTCATGGTGTTCAGATGTTTCTTAGCAAACAGACTGCAAAGGAGACAAGATTTACCTTGAAGACATGTAAGGAACCTTTCACAGAAGACAAATACGGACAATAGAAGAGTACTGTATATGCTACACCTCCATGTCTCCACATGGTGGCGCTGAAGGTTGACTATAGAGACACACAATAGGAGACAGACAGCACCCTACTTGGGAAATTCACTCATGTGTAATGTGTAAGACATAGGAGTCAAACTGCTGGGTGTAGTATATTATTATTATTATTATTATTAGTTATTATTGCCAATCGTAGGCCATTGGGATGTCAATCTTCTGAACCTGTCGACAAAAAACACAGTCGACCTTTTATTCGTCAACCTTTTGACCAGGACTATTACATGTCGACTTATTGACTTTCTAACTAGACACTGTCTATCCACTGAACGGGACACATACTGCCAATAAAATACATACATAATTCTATGACAATAGCTGGGCTTCCAGGGATGAAGAGGAGTCTGTGACAGATAACAGAAGAGGAGTCAGGGATTTCAATGTGGAGGTTATGTCTCTCATGCAAAATAGTCAAAAACTAAAATTATAACGAGTGGGATAATTATTTTAAAAAGTGGTAATACCTTAAGTATGTCTGTCAAGGCATATTTCTATATAATAAACCTGTGTAAGCCATATCAACCAATCAGCAGCTACAGTTTAATGATCTACAGTAATACTATGCAAGCCAATCACTGGCTGGGCACAATGATGTGTTGCATATCACAGTGGGGCAGATGTATTAAGCTTTAACAAGAGATAAATGCAAGGGTGATATGGAGAGATAAATGTCCAGCCAATCACCTGCTAACTGCCATGTTACAGGCTGAGTTTGAAAAAAGTCATTAAGGAGCTGATTGGCTGGACGCTTATCTCTCCTTATCACCCTTGCAGCCAATCAGCTCCTTACTGACTTTTTTCAAACACAGCCTGTAACATGGCAGTTTGCTGGTGATTGGCTGGACGTTAATCTCTCCTTATCACACTTGCATTTATCTCTTGTTAAGGCTTAATACATCTGCCCCATTATGTGTTAAGGTCCATACTGGACAATTTTGCCCAGCCTGTTTGGACAGCGATGATGGGGAAAATCACTGGGCTGAAAATCGCTCAGTACATATATACTGAGCGATTTTCCTGGGGTGGACGGCTTTCCATAGCAGGACGCTATAGGCATTATTCTGGTTCATTCGCTGCGGCCGCTCGTTCGCATCGGGGATGGATGTTTTGCGTATATGCGCAGCAGCATTTCTGCACATGTGCATACGCTGGGAGCATGCAAACTCGCAGCTTAATCTGTTCGCCGATTGCACGCTCCTTGTCTTCAAAGCGGGGGGTGGAGGGGGGCGTGGGGTGGTGGCCAGGGGCATTTGCATATGCCCAGCGTTTCGTGAGCGTTCCCAAGAAAATGCTGGGCGTACTTATGGTTATGCGGTCGTGACGCACGTGCGGGGGGTGGGCAGCTGACATAACCGGATGTCAGCTGCCCGCCCAGATCACTGCATTTCATAGTTCACCGGTATATAGGCGTGTGCCTTTCCCATTATTTAATGGTCGGCAACCATCGATAGATGGGGGAGGTTCCCACTGGCATGCAAATGGTTGTTTATGTAAAACATCCATTCGCGTGCCAGACGAACGAACCCAGCGTGCGAAGGGGGGCGGGTGTACCACCATTCGCCAGGCACGTTCTGGATGACTTGCAAGGGGGCGAATTCGTGCCCAAGCATGTCATCCAGAATAAGGCCCTCTGGAAAGCCATCCACCCTGTCACTCATCTGCTGGTAATACCAGCAGATGAGCGGCGTCCACGGCAATGATGCAGGATTGAGCATCAGCGCTCACTGCTCATCGCTGCTCCGTACACACTGGGCAACTTCTCAGCTGAAAGCAGCTCAAACGACAAAACTGAGCTGCTTTCAGCTTACAGTCGGCTAAAGTGTATGGGCCTTTAGCTTACAGCAGTATCCGTCCTTATTAGGTATCCTGTGGACACAGGACATGGGAGTATCCCTATAACACACAGCCCATTACTAACCTAAGCAGTATACAGTTTTCCAGCATGCCTCTTTTACGGCTCTCATATAAGAGTCTTGCTCTCTTTATCTCTGGTGTTTCATTGATGCGCTCTTTCCAAGCGGGCAGCTGGATCTCAGTATCATTTCTCCTTCTACCGCCGGTGGTTATAAACCTTGGTCCCCGGCAAATAAAGATGGAAGACAGAAGAGCACTCTATAAGAAGAGAATACGGAATGTTAATCCACGGCTCTTATAGGACAATACAAGTATACTGCAGGTTGCCTCCCAATCAGCTCTTCTATCAAGGCTGTAAGGGGACAGTTACCCAATGAAATGCTTTTCCCAGGGCTGTATGGGGACATTTACCCATTGAAATGCTGTGTCCAGGGATGTAAGGACACAGTTACCCAATGAAATGCTTTTCCCCAGGGCTGTATGGGGACAGTTACCCAATAAAATGCCTTGTGAAAGGTTTTCCTTCGACAAAGCATTTAACTGTGAAACGCACATACGAAACTTATTTCAACGTATTTGCTTTCTTGGTTTACTCTAAAGGTGTGGATCAATAGTTGACATTGACAAAAGATTGACATGACAAAAAGTTGACACAAGCAAAAGGGTGGCATGGAAAAAGTCGACACTTGGTACTATTCTGGCGCAGTAAGGTACAGCTCTATACTGGTGTAGTATCTGTTACTGGTGCATGAAGGTTACATAGTTACATAGTAGGTAAGGCTGAAAAAAGACTTGCGTCCATCTAGCTCAACCTAGAATAGATTATCCATTGCTGTTTAGTAGGTTCTGATATTTTAAAGACAGATTATATTTCTTATTTGTACCCATGGATGTTTTTATCCAGTAAGTGTTTGTCCAACTTTGTTTTAAATGTATTTATTAAGCCAGCCGACACCACCTCTCCAGGAAGAGAGTTCCAGAGTTTGACTGCTCTGACCGTAAAGATTTTTTTTCTTCTAGCTGAACCAAATCTTTCTTCTAATCTATACTCATGCCCTCGCGTCCTAGATTTCTTTCTAGTAGAAAAAAGGGTGTGTGACAGTTCCTTATATTGCCCCCTGATATATTTGTACATGTTGAGCATGTCCCCCCTTAAACTTCTCTTTTCTAATGTAAATAGTCCCAAATTGCTTAATCTCTCCACGTATCTTAAATTCTCCATTCCCCTAATAAGCTTTGTTGCTCATCTTTGGAAATTTTCGAATTCTATGATGTCCTTTTTATAGTGTGGGGCCCAGAATTGTACTCTGTATTCGAGGTACGGTCTTACCAATGCTTTATACAGTGGCATAATTACCCTTGAGTCCCTAGTTTCCATGCCCCTTTTAATGCATGCTAAAATTTTGTTGGCCTTTTTTGTTGCAACATTACATTGGGCACTACACCCCAGTTTGCTGTCTATTTGGACTCCTAGATTATTATTATTATAATTTTATTTATAAGTCGCCACAAGTGTTTCGCAGCGCCGTACAAAGGAACAATACAGGGAGACAAAACTTGGCATAACATTGAATAAATAACAAAAATACAGTACAAATAAAGAGCGCCACACTTCAATACACATTACAGATTAAATATAAGTTGTGAGGACTCAAACATACTATAAGAGGCTTGAGGCCAATGATGGAGAAGAGTATGCAGACGAAGATGGTCACTGAGTGTTTGAGTATAGGAGAGCTGTGAGTGAAATTTGAAGAGTAGTGGGCTTTGACAACAGGAGGGAAGAGGGTCCTGCTCGTAGGAGCTTACAATCTAGTAGGAAGGGGAGATAGACAGATTACAAGAGGTGCAAGCAAGTGGGTGGTGGCTAGATAGCAGGATATAAAAAGGCAAGGGGTCGGAGAACCAGCTAGTTCACGCAGTGGAAGGGTACGCTTTGATGAAAAGGTGAGTTTTCAGTGCCCGTTTGAAGCTTTGCAAGGTCGGGGAGAGTCGAGTGAAGCGAGTTCCACTAAAGGGGTGCAGCACGGGCAAGGTCCTGTACTCTAGCATGGGAAGCAGTGATCAAGGTGGAGGAGAGACGACAGTCGTCAGCCGACCGTAGATCCTTTTCGAGTATGGAATTACCCAATTCCTCTCCGCTAAGGTTATAACTAGCACACTGGTTGTGTCTCCCAAGGTGTATAACCTTACATGGTACAGCTCTATACTGGGGTAGTATCTGTTAGTATAGCTCTATACTGGTGTAGTATCTGTTAGTGGTGCAAAATGGTGACACGGCACAGCTCTATACTGGTGTAGTATCTGTTACTGGTGCAGAAAGGTGACGCGGTACAACGCTACACTGGTGTAGTATCTGTTACTGGTGCAGGCAGGTGACACGGCACAGCTTTATGCTGGTTTGATATCTGTTACTGGTGCAGGCAGGTGACACGGCACAGCTCTATACTGGTATGGTATCTGTTACTGGTGCAGGCAGGTGACACGGTACAGCTGTATACTGGTGTGGTATCTGTTACTGGTGCAGGCAGGTGACACGGCACAGCTCTATACTAGTGTAGTATCTGTTACTGGTGCAGGAAGGTGACACGGCACAGCTCTATACTGGTGTGGTATCTGTTACTGGTGCAGGAAGGTGACACGGTACAACGCTATACTGGTGTAGTTTGGTATCTGTTACTGGTGCAGGCAGGTGACACAGCACAGCTCTATGCTGGTGTGTTATCTGTTACTGATGCAGGCAGGTGACGCGGCACAGCTCTATACTGGTGTGGTATCTGTTACTGGTGCAGGCAGGTGACGTGGCACAGCTCTATACTGGTGTGGTATCTGTTACTGGTGCAGAAAGGTGACACGGCACAGCTCTATACTGGTGTGGTATCTGTTACTGGTGCAGGCAGGTGACACGGCACAGCTCTATACTAGTGTAGTATCTGTTACTGGTGCAGGAAGGTGACACGGCACAGCTCTATACTGGTGTGGTATCTGTTACTGGTGCAGGAAGGTGACGAGGCACAGGCCTATACTGGTGTGGTATCTGTTACTGGTGCAGGCAGGTGACGCGGTACAGCACTATACTGGTGTGGTATCTGTTACCGATGCATGCAGGTGATGCGGTACAGCTCTTTACTGGTGTGGTATCTGTTACCGGTGCTGGAAGGTGACGCGGTACAGCTCTCTACTGGTGTGGTATCTGTTACTGGTGCAGGCAGGTGACGCGGCACAGCTCTATACTGGTGTGGTATCTGTTACCGGTTCAGGCAGGTGACACGGCACAGCTCTATACTGGTGTGGTATCTGTTACCAGTGCAGGCAGGTGACACGGCACAGCTGTATACTGGTGTAGTATCTGTTACCGGTGCAGGCAGCTGACACGGCACAGCTGTATACTGGTGTAGTATCTGTTAGTACAGCTGTATACTGGTGTGGTATCTGTTACTGGTGCAGGCAGGTAACACGCTACAGCTCTACACTGGTGTGGTATCTGTTACTGGTGCAGGCAGGTGATGCGGCACAGCTCTATACTGGTGTGGTATCTGTTACTGGTGCATCAAGGTGACACGGTACAGCTGTATACTGGTGTGGTATCTGTTACTGGTGCAGGAAGGTGACACAGCACAGCTCTATGCTGGGGTGTTATCTGTTACTGGTGCAGGCAGGTGACGCGGCACAGCTCTATACTGGTGTGGTATCTGTTACTGGTGCAGGCAGGTGACGTGGCACAGCTCTATACTGGTGTGGTATCTGTTACTGGTGCAGAAAGGTGACACGGCACAGCTCTATACTGGTGTGGTATCTGTTACTGGTGCAGGCAGGTGACATATCACAGCTCTATACTGGTGTGGTATCTGTTACTGGTGCAGGCAGGTGACACGGCACAGCTCTATACTAGTGTAGTATCTGTTACTGGTGCAGGAAGGTGACACGGCACAGCTCTATACTGGTGTGGTATCTGTTACTGGTGCAGGAAGGTGACGAGGCACAGGCCTATACTGGTGTGGTATCTGTTACTGGTGCAGGCAGGTGACGCGGTACAGCACTATACTGGTGTGGTATCTGTTACCGATGCATGCAGGTGATGCGGTACAGCTCTTTACTGGTGTGGTATCTGTTACCGGTGCTGGAAGGTGACGCGGTACAGCTCTCTACTGGTGTGGTATCTGTTACTGGTGCAGGCAGGTGACGCGGCACAGCTCTAAACTGGTGTGGTATCTGTTACCGGTTCAGGCAGGCGACACGGCACAGCTCTATACTGGTGTGGTATCTGTTACCAGTGCAGGCAGGTGACACGGCACAGCTGTATACTGGTGTAGTATCTGTTACCGGTGCAGGCAGCTGACACGGCACAGCTGTATACTGGTGTAGTATCTGTTAGTACAGCTGTAAACTGGTGTAGTATCTGTTAGTACAGCTGTATACTGGTGTGGTATCTGTTACTGGTGCAGGCAGGTGACACGGTACAGCTCTACACTGGTGTGGTATCTGTTACTGGTGCAGGCAGGTGATGCGGCACAGCTCTATACTGGTGTGGTATCTGTTACTGGTGCAGGAAGGTGACACGGTACAGCTCTATACTGGTGTGGTATCTGTTACTGGTGCAGGCAGGTGACATGGTACAGCTCTATACTGGTGTGGTATCTGTTACTGGTGCAGGCAGGTGATGTAGCTCTATACTGGTGTAGAAAGGTGACGCGGTACAATGCTACACTGGTGTAGTATCTGTTACTGGTGCAGGCAGGTGACACGGCACAGCTTTATGCTGGTTTGATATCTGTTACCGGTGCAGGCAGGTGACACGGCACAGCTCTTTACTGGTGTGGTATCGGTTACTGGTGCAGAGAGGTGACACGGCACAGCTCTACACTGGTGTGGTATGTTACTGGTGCAGGCAGATGACACAGCACAGCTCTATACTGGTGTTGTATCTGTTACTGGTGCAGGCAGGTGACACGGCACAGCTCTACACTGGTGTGGTATCTGTTACTGGTGCAGGCAGGTGACGCGGCACAGCTCTATACTGGTGTGGTATCTGTTACTGGTGCAGGAAGGTGACACGGTACATCTCTTTACTAGTGTATCATGTTACTGGTGCAGGAAGGTGACATGGTACAGCTCTTTACTGGGATTCAGTATTGAATCCCGGCGTTCAGAATCCCGACAGCCGAAATGCCGACAAGGGGGGGACGTGGATCGCCCCCCCTTGCGGGCTCGCTGCGCTCGCCACGCAGCGGGCCCGGTGCCTCGCTACGCTCGGCACACTAATTTATTCTCCCTCCAGGGGTGTCGTGGACACCCACGGAGGGAGAATGTGTCGGCATTTCGGCGTCGGGATTCTGAACGCCGGGATTGTAACTGCATCCCCTTTACTGGTGTAGTATCTGTTACTGGTGCAGGAAGGTGACACGGCACAGCTCTATACCGGTGTGGTATCTGTTACTGGTGCAGGCAGGTGACATGGTACAGCTCTATACTGGTGTAGTTTATGTTACTGGTGCAGGAAGGTGGCACAGCTCTATACTGGTGTGGTATCTGTTACCAGTGCAGGCAGGTGACGCGGCACAGCTCTATACTGGTGTGGTATCTGTTACTGGTGCAGGAAGGTGACACGGTACAGCTCTATACTGGTGTGGTATCTGTTACTGGTGCAGGCAGGTGACATGGTACAGCTCTATACTGGTGTGGTATCTGTTACTGGTGCAGGCAGGTGATGTAGCTCTATACTGGTGTAGAAAGGTGACGCGGTACAATGCTACACTGGTGTAGTATCTGTTACTGGTGCAGGAAGGTGACACGGTACATCTCTTTACTAGTGTATCATGTTACTGGTGCAGGAAGGTGACATGGTACAGCTCTTTACTGGGATTCAGTATTGAATCCCGGCGTTCAGAATCCCGACAGCCGAAATGCCGACAAGGGGGGGACGTGGATCGCCCCCCCTTGCGGGCTCGCTGCGCTCGCCACGCAGCGGGCCCGGTGCCTCGCTACGCTCGGCACACTAATTTATTCTCCCTCCAGGGGTGTCGTGGACACCCACGGAGGGAGAATGTGTCGGCATTTCGGCGTCGGGATTCTGAACGCCGGGATTGTAACTGCATCCCCTTTACTGGTGTAGTATCTGTTACTGGTGCAGGAAGGTGACACGGCACAGCTCTATACCGGTGTGGTATCTGTTACTGGTGCAGGCAGGTGACATGGTACAGCTCTATACTGGTGTAGTTTATGTTACTGGTGCAGGAAGGTGGCACAGCTCTATACTGGTGTGGTATCTGTTACCAGTGCAGGCAGGTGACGCGGCACAGCTCTATACTGGTGTGGTATCTGTTACTGGTGCAGGAAGGTGACACGGTACAGCTCTATACTGGTGTGGTATCTGTTACTGGTGCAGGCAGGTGACATGGTACAGCTCTATACTGGTGTGGTATCTGTTACTGGTGCAGGCAGGTGATGTAGCTCTATACTGGTGTAGAAAGGTGACGCGGTACAATGCTACACTGGTGTAGTATCTGTTACTGGTGCAGGAAGGTGACACGGTACATCTCTTTACTAGTGTATCATGTTACTGGTGCAGGAAGGTGACATGGTACAGCTCTTTACTGGGATTCAGTATTGAATCCCGGCGTTCAGAATCCCGACAGCCGAAATGCCGACAAGGGGGGGACGTGGATCGCCCCCCCTTGCGGGCTCGCTGCGCACGCCACGCAGCGGGCCCGGTGCCTCGCTACGCTCGGCACACTAATTTATTCTCCCTCCAGGGGTGTCGTGGACACCCACGGAGGGAGAATGTGTCGGCATTTCGGCGTCGGGATTCTGAACGCCGGGATTGTAACTGCATCCCCTTTACTGGTGTAGTATCTGTTACTGGTGCAGGAAGGTGACACGGCACAGCTCTATACCGGTGTGGTATCTGTTACTGGTGCAGGCAGGTGACATGGTACAGCTCTATACTGGTGTAGTTTATGTTACTGGTGCAGGAAGGTGGCACAGCTCTATACTGGTGTGGTATCTGTTACCAGTGCAGGCAGGTGACGCGGCACAGCTCTATACTGGTGTGGTATCTGTTACTGGTGCAGGAAGGTGACACGGTACAGCTCTATACTGGTGTGGTATCTGTTACTGGTGCAGGCAGGTGACATGGTACAGCTCTATACTGGTGTGGTATCTGTTACTGGTGCAGGCAGGTGATGTAGCTCTATACTGGTGTAGAAAGGTGACGCGGTACAATGCTACACTGGTGTAGTATCTGTTACTGGTGCAGGAAGGTGACACGGTACATCTCTTTACTAGTGTATCATGTTACTGGTGCAGGAAGGTGACATGGTACAGCTCTTTACTGGGATTCAGTATTGAATCCCGGCGTTCAGAATCCCGACAGCCGAAATGCCGACAAGGGGGGGACGTGGATCGCCCCCCCTTGCGGGCTCGCTGCGCTCGCCACGCAGCGGGCCCGGTGCCTCGCTACGCTCGGCACACTAATTTATTCTCCCTCCAGGGGTGTCGTGGACACCCACGGAGGGAGAATGTGTCGGCATTTCGGCGTCGGGATTCTGAACGCCGGGATTGTAACTGCATCCCCTTTACTGGTGTAGTATCTGTTACTGGTGCAGGAAGGTGACACGGCACAGCTCTATACCGGTGTGGTATCTGTTACTGGTGCAGGCAGGTGACATGGTACAGCTCTATACTGGTGTAGTTTATGTTACTGGTGCAGGAAGGTGGCACAGCTCTATACTGGTGTGGTATCTGTTACCAGTGCAGGCAGGTGACGCGGCACAGCTCTATACTGGTGTGGTATCTGTTACTGGTGCAGGAAGGTGACACGGTACAGCTCTATACTGGTGTGGTATCTGTTACTGGTGCAGGCAGGTGACATGGTACAGCTCTATACTGGTGTGGTATCTGTTACTGGTGCAGGCAGGTGATGTAGCTCTATACTGGTGTAGAAAGGTGACGCGCGGTACAATGCTACACTGGTGTAGTATCTGTTACTGGTGCAGGAAGGTGACACGGTACATCTCTTTACTAGTGTATCATGTTACTGGTGCAGGAAGGTGACATGGTACAGCTCTTTACTGGGATTCAGTATTGAATCCCGGCGTTCAGAATCCCGACAGCCGAAATGCCGACAAGGGGGGGACGTGGATCGCCCCCCCTTGCGGGCTCGCTGCGCACGCCACGCAGCGGGCCCGGTGCCTCGCTACGCTCGGCACACTAATTTATTCTCCCTCCAGGGGTGTCGTGGACACCCACGGAGGGAGAATGTGTCGGCATTTCGGCGTCGGGATTCTGAACGCCGGGATTGTAACTGCATCCCCTTTACTGGTGTAGTATCTGTTACTGGTGCAGGAAGGTGACACGGCACAGCTCTATACCGGTGTGGTATCTGTTACTGGTGCAGGCAGGTGACATGGTACAGCTCTATACTGGTGTAGTTTATGTTACTGGTGCAGGAAGGTGGCACAGCTCTATACTGGTGTGGTATCTGTTACCAGTGCAGGCAGGTGACGCGGCACAGCTCTATACTGGTGTGGTATCTGTTACCAATGCAGGCAGGTCACACGGCACAGCTCCATACTGATGAAGTATCTGTTACCGGTGCAGGCAGGTGACACGGTACAGCTCCATACTGGTGTGGTATCTGTTACCAGTGCAGGCAGGTGACATGGCACAGCTCTACTATACTGGTGTAGTATTTGTTACTGGTGCAGGAAAGTGACATGGCACAGCTCTATGCTGGTGTGGTATCTGTCACTGGTGCAGGAATGGTGACACGGTACAGCTCTATACTGGTGTAGTATCTGTTACTGGTGCAGGAAGGTGACACGGTACAGCTCTATACTGGTGGGGTATATGTGTCCTGCCTCCAGCAGGCAGGACACAGGTATATACACAGAACCATCCCTGTCTCACCCCGCGGGCTCTGATCACCGCTGCTGGGAACATCCCGCCTGATGCTGAGTGTCCAGGTCCCGGCTGCGGATCAGCTGCTCAGAAGTCAGACAACGGGCAGTGACGTCACTCCCGGGCCCGGAAGTTGAGAGAACGGGAATCTCGCGGAGCGGAAGTTCCGGTGGGCGCGGGATCAGCGAGTAGACTGTGTGTACGGACAGCGGCAGCAGGGCCCGGGGACTGAGCATCATCAGTACGGGCGTGGGGAGATCACCGGGTTACAGTCCGGATTCAGCATCCGGAGCCGGGGATGGCGGACGGGACTGACCTCATAGATATCTACGCCGAGGAGGAGTTCATCCAGGTGGGGGAGGCCCGAGCGGACGCAGAGACCGATGAGCAGCTATTGATACACCTGCAGGTGCTTTTGCCTTACACACGTCACGTACACTGCTCTTCTATATCTCATGCACACACAGGATTTATGTACGGCACAGGCACAACATGTACATATGATGAATGCACGACACAGGCATGTTATGTACCTACAGATATGATAATGATCATTATGTGCATGCAGACATGATAAATGACGGACCCAGGCATGCCATGAACATGCACACACATGATGCATGGCACATTCATCTCTGCCACACACACACAAATTAAATACACGGCACACACTATAGATTTGGGTGGACTCACCATAATTCCCACACAGCCTGCATCTCACAGGCCATTACTTAAGCCCCATGGTCTTTCAGGGTACACGTGATAAATGCATAGCACAGGCATGTCCTGTTCATGCATATTCATGTTACATGCATGGCACAGGAATCGCCTGACCCCACATTTATGATAAAATGTATGGCGCAAACATAATGACTGATTAATGTACAACACAGATATGATCTATCTTTACATAAATGATAAATGCATGGCACGTGCATGACCTATCCGTGCACATACATGATAATTGTACAGCACAGGCTCAACCTGAACATGCGCAGACATGACAAGAGTACGGCACAGCTATGACTTGTACATGCACCCATGATAAATGTGCGTCAGAGGTATGACCTGTACTTGCAACACACACAAACAGGACACGGCACAGGTATGATCTGTACATGTGCACACATGACTAGAGCATGGTTTAGGCTGGGTCACACTAGTAGATATGTCTTCATATGTATCTCCCGGCTGTCTGTCTGTGAATTACATTGTTCAGTTGTATTACTGGTGCACACTGTCCTATGAGCCATTGATAAATCTTTGATTCCAGTGAATGGCCAATATGTCGGCCAGCATGAGTATGTCTAGGTATAACAGCCTGCATGATGCATGTTGGTTTGTCATATATGTTTAAAATACGGAATTCATGCACAGCCTGTATCTCACAGGTTATTACATAAACCCCATGGTCTCTCCAGGTACACATGATAAATACACAGCACATGCATGATGTCCATCCACATTTATGGTAGATGCATGACGCAGACATAATGACTGATTCATGTACGACATAGGCATGATATATCCGTGCACACGCATTATAAATGCACAACACAGATTTGATATGTTTTTGCACACAAATGATAACACCTGACTTCTAAATATGTGCACACACAATAAATGTTATGTAGTGTGAGCTGTACATGCGCCTACATGGTATATTCTGACAAATTGCGTGAGGCTTGTCCCATATATGAACACGCATGAGAGATTAATGATGGAGACGTTCTATTGTTCACAGTAGGGGCAAGGTGATGATCAGTGAGGAGGGCAGATTTTAATTTTGAAGGGCAACATTTTAGGCATTGTATATCTGTGGTTGAAATGAACACTACATGGGGGGAGCAGCATGCCTTCTGTGTGTGCACTGAACATGCCAGGGGGGGGGGGGGGGGGGGAGACACACCTGCCCTGCTGCTGGGGACCTGCTCTGCATGCCCTATATGTGTACAGTGTACATGCCAGGGGGTCTGCATGTCTTCTGAATACCGTACATGCTGGGGGGGCTGCATGCCCTCTATGTGTACACTGTACTTGAATGGGGGGGTCTGCATGCCCTCTATATGTACACTGTACATGCTGGGGGGGCCTGCATGCCTTCTGTATGTTAACTGTACATTCAGGGGGTCCAGCATGCCTTCTGTGTGTGCACTGAACATGCCGGGGGGCCTGCACTGCTGCTGGGGACCTGCTCTGTTTGGTGGTACTAAACCCATGCATTTGGCCAAGAAAATGCGAGTAAGTAATGTAATGGGCACCCATGGCACTTGCAGGACAATTGAATATTGCCCATTGAGGATAAAAATTTTGCTTTAAATTTTTTTTGTAATTTGATCACTCTGCCAGTGGTTTAGCTGAATCTATAATTTGTGTGTGCTTTGCATTGTAAGCTTCTGAGCTGGACCCTCTTACCTCCCTTTTGTGTGTTGTTGCTAGTTTCAGTTATAGGCCCTTATTCTGGTCCATTCGCACGGGGACCAATGTTTTTGCACTGCGCATGTGCACACGAACAGACTGTTTGCCGGGTGCACGCACCCAGGACAGAGGCTGGGGGTGGAGAGGGGCATGGGGCGGCCCCATTAGCATATGGGCAGTGATGTAGCTAGGTGCCACGGTACAAGGGCATCCCCCCATTTGTAGAAAGCTGCTTAACATTATACCACACACTGTAATGCCCATTGGACATTTTAGCGAATTTTGTAATACCCATTACACATAAAGCCACATGCCGTAATACCAATTACACATAAGGCCACATGCCGTAATGCCAATTACACATAAGGCCACACATGATGCCAATTACATACTATATAACGCCCTTTGATGTCTCTGCACCCTGAGCTCATGCTCCACCGGGTCCGCCCTCCCTATGCCCCTGCATATGGGTGCCCAGCACGGGGTGGCCCCATAGCTGGGCGTTCTCATGCTAATGAAGCCATGACACGGGGGGCGGGCAGCTGGCACCACTGGATGCCAGCTGCCCGCCCATTTCCTTCCCAGCATGCGCACATATGTAAGCGACTTGAGAGCCCCTTTTTTATATGCGTGCACCTTCCACATTTTTCGATGCCCCTGCGAGCGAGTCTCCCTTGTGAATGGGCGGCCCCAGCCAGTCATTCCCAAGCACGGTGTGGTGGACTCGCAAGGCTGCAAATTCAACCAGAATAACCCCCATAAAGTTCGGGTGAGTATGGTGCAACATTATATACGGATGACTTGTAGACAGTGTCTAGGTTTGACAGACAATTGGTCGGCGACCTATGGTCGACACAAGCACAATGTCAACATGACTGTGGTCGACACCATTTAAAAGAACTCCATCCATGCAAACTCTGATTGGGAACAACAAAGTAGGCCAGAAGGAGTCCATGTGCTCATGTGTTGACGGTTTTGCCCCCCAAAAAGAGATACTCACGTTGACCCTTTTGTGTCGACCTAGACACCACCGATATAATATACCACCCCCATTATATACATTATATGAGGCAGTTATATGCTGATGCTTGTTGGCTATTGAGTGCATTGCTGCTTATAGAAGAACTAGACAGACACTATATACTATACTGCTGCTAATATGAACACTTCCACACTGGAGACATTTGAAAAAATTGGGGCAGATGTATTAAGCCTAGTAATGGGAAAAAAAGCAGTGATCAAGTGGAAGGTGTTAACACACCAGCCAATCAACTCCTAACTGTAATTTGAAACACAGCTGATTGGCTGATTTGGAGAAATGGCTCCAGGCTCATCACTTCAAACACAAGTTGTCATGTTCTCCTGCACTAAGTTGTTCATGTTATTGGGCTGATGAGACATGTCCTGCATTGTTGGCATGATTGCTTCAGTCTATCCACTGATGATGGCTTTCTCTTCTTAGGAGTCTGAATTTGCTGCGGAGCAGGTGGACCTGTATGATGATGTACTGGCAGTGGCATCTCTTGGCTCTTCTCACAGTGATGGAAAGGGTAATGACCTAGAGCCAACCTCCCCTGTACAGGCTACCTCCGCCAAGTCTAACAACCGGACGCCGGCCATTTTGTACACGTACAATAATTTGCGCAAGAAAGCATCTGTATATATTGGCAATTTTTCATGGGTGAGTACAGTATCAAATGTTTTCTTTTTTTTTTTTTTTTTCGTTCCTGTACTTGGAGCTGCTGGTGTAATCCGAAAGCAGAGTTGGGGCTGGTAACCCGGTTGTGCTTCTTTCATCGACTGACGCTAAGCTTTAACCGTTTTCCTTTTTCATTCGCCAGTGGACGACAGATCAGCAGCTCCTCTCTATCATACGCTCTGTCGGCGTACGGGACCACGTGGAAATAAAGTTTGCCGAAAACCGAGCAAATGGCCAGTCAAAAGGGTGAGGAAGGGGCAGGAGCCGGATTATTTAAGTACTTTTGTGAAAAATAATAGTAATAAAAAAAAAAAAAAGTACATTTTGTAACATTCACAAATAAGTTTCAATACCTTAATACTTTGAAAGGGTCCATAGCCCAAAACCTATTCGCTTTAAAACATTGTCAAGTTAATACAGTTGTTAGCTGTCAAGTAAGCTGCCGTATTTGGACCACTTTAAGATCACACATTTGTATTTGTCTGCACAAATTGTCTTGTTGATGCCATTGAAGTATACCGGAACAGCCCTTTTTTTTTCTTGTTCGCATTAGTAGATGTCGGTCTCTCTTGTATGGAATTTAAAAGAATATGTAATTCTGGGTAGCTTAAGCTACAGTATTCTGAACTCCTGAGTTTACAACATACCATCATACGTGCTTAAAGTCGGTTCTCTATGGGCCAGGAGGTTCTACCTCTGAATCTGTTTCTTGCCATATTAGGAAACTTGGTTACATGTTAATTTACCGGATCCTCACTTAAACTTAATGGTAAAGATTAACCTGAATTACAGATAGGTCCGATAAAACATGCCATCTGTAAAAGCAATGGACCTTTCAGCAGCACTGCCTGGATTGCATTAATATAATTACCTAGTATTCAGCGGATCTGTGTTGATGGTGCCCAGCGCATATTTTGGTTCCAGTTCCTTAATAACACAGTTATACAGTGTGTTCTGGCTGCTGTTGTGCTTTGTGAGTTGTGGTTGTATGTGTGCAGTGGAGCCGATTTGAAGACTGGAGTTTGTAGTGCAGTACCAGGCAGTGTTACCTTATTGACTTTGTAATTCTCTGCTTGCTAAGGAAATGGAACTTGAAAGTATACTCACCACTGCTCTGGGCCCCTGCATTGTATTTGTTGACCAGCATTTCATAGTGACATCGTAATTAAGGCTGAAAAAAGAAGTTAGTCCATCGTGTTCAATCTATCAATCCTTTATTGTGTTGTCTTCCGCCCCCGCCGATACCAACCCCTTTAAATCACATAATAAAGTTCTAATACCTAATCCTGCCAGCTTTGAGAGAGCGGGCGCTGCCGCCAGTCAGTAAGCACTCCGATTGCAGGACTGATGGCATAAATAGTTTTTTTTTTCATTACTTTTAAATTGACTTTAAGCCTCCAACTTCAATATGAAGGTTTAATTGAAGTGTTTTCATTTTTGTGTTTAGTTGTACATTTAAGGCAGTTGAACACAGGGGGAAGCAATGTTCCTTTATCCTCTCAAGCAGGAATCTATGAATAAAGTTCCCATAGCCCTGGAGGAGTGCAAAGGAAATCCTTTCCTCAACCCTCCCTTCGGTCTGGAAGCCACACAGAATTTCATATTTCTTATGTCCTTCCGAGGTATGGAAACGCCAACATATACGTTTGTGAATGTTACCAAATGCTTTTCGTATAGGACTAATACAGAACTTTGACGTTTTACCATGCTTGCGCTATTGTTAATGGTTTCTGTAACACAGGTACGCAGAGGTGGTGGTCTCTTCAGATACGTCTTTGAATCAGGTTCTGGAACAGTTGCCGCAAAAGAAACTCAATGGGGAGAAACTTGATGTTCGGCCGGCCAACCGCCAGAACCTCTCATTTTTTGAGGCGTTAGCACGAAAAAGTAAGACCGCCCAGCACCCATCAGAAATAGGTCATAAGCCTTTCCTGTGCCCTTAGGAATGATGGTTAAAGAGCTTGTATCCTTCTACAGGACTCTTCTCTGCAGCTGCTGGTAACATGTCAATAAAGGTGGGCATACACTGCGGCGACTTCCCCCTTTGGAGAAGCTGCCAGCGATCCCTCCTTGGGCAGGGGGCAGGATCTTATGCGATCCCAGCCCAAGCATGCCGGGCTCAGAAGCAAATCAAGAAATTGCTTGCACAGCCAGTGCGACTCGCAGACTCCGGTGCGATGTGATTAGCATCGGACCTGCTGTCATTCACCTGCAATTTGGGCTCTTTTCCTGCGATTAATCTCCGCAATCACGGGAGAAGTCCCCAAATCGCAGGCGAATTACCTAGTGTATAGGGACCTTAAGGCTTATTCTTCCATCACCTTTCAACCATGCACGTAATAGTCTGCAGAGCTGATTAAAGCAATCAAGAGGCTAGCTGTGTTCCATCTATTTCCAAGTCACTGTAAGGACATACCATGGACAGCTATGTCACATGTACTATTGAGTCCCCCCAGCATATGAGAAGATAGCTCATAGATTAATGTGGAAGCAGTGAAGCAGGCCAAGTACTATATTTAGAAGGCAGTCAGCCGATCCTTTACAAATGGTTCAATTCTGTTTCAATAAGTTCTCCCACAAAGTCCTAGCTTGGTCCAATAATTCTGGCTATGCATCTGATGTCCTATTTTACTAGCTTAGCATTTGTCTGTTATCTCTCCATTGTGGCAGATACTTTATCTGTATTCTTATGTTACTTTCTGTTCTCTGCAGAAATACCCCCAAGAGCTAATTCAAAGGGTTCCGTGGACTCCGCAGATGGCTCTCCTACCCCAACTGATACTGTTGTGTCCTCGCCGCTTCCAGAGACTCCCAAAACTATAATGCCGTACTTTATACGGCCACCGTTCATTGACAACCCTTCCCGAATCCCTGTCATGTCCCTCCCTCGACCCCCAATGTCACTTCCTCCCCCACCGTCACCCGCAATGCAAGCTGCATACAGAGCTCCCCCATTACCTCCTATGCACTATCCCCACTTAATGCCCCCACCGTCAAGGATGCCGCCTCCATTAGGCATGCCACCCCCAACTGGTGTGCCCCCAGCTCTCCATCTAAACCCCGCGTTCTTTCCCCCTCCAAATTCCTTTGGGGCACCTACGCATGATCAATTCAAGATGCTTGCCAACAACCCCTATGTGAGAGGACGGTAAGTGGAAAGACATAAGGGAAGGAGGGTGATGCCAATTGTTTTTCTCTGAATGCTGTATACATAAATCTTTTTTGTATTTTGATGTGTCCGATGATTGCGGTTAGGTACTTCATCTTTAAAAAGATTTGTTTCTTAACACTTTCGGTGGCATGCCCGGAAATATTCCGGGCTCTGCTGTGCTGCTGACTGTCCCGGGAAATTTCCAGCCATACAAATATTCTGCAGTACGTGCGCGCCAGTGGTGCCTCCAGCTGTGCACCTGCGCACCATCTCTAGGGTCCCACCCTTCCAGTGTACAAACGCCGGGGTGGAGGTGAGGGGGGGCCTACGTTCTGTGGTGGGTTTTGCTGGGGCAGGACAAACCTACCCTGGTAGGTTTGTCCTGCCCCAGCAAAACCCACCACTCAAGGGATTAATGCAGCTCTCTTTATTTAAAACCTGAACTGAATGAGGAGGCAGCTCCCTTAGTGACTGTATGCATACAAGCATCCCCGTTATACCATTTATAACACACTTTTATATGGCAGCCATTGTAACCACTTCCTTTTTGACTTCCTAGGGACATGAAAATGCAGCTCCCTGTCAGTGACGCAGAATTCGAAGAGTTAATGAACAGAAACAGAGCAATCTCACGGAGTGCGCTTTCCAATGCAGTATGCGGGGCCACATCAGGTTCTGATTTTTAGTTCTTCCCTAAATGACCTTTATCCCCGCTATCCTTTTTGACTAAAACACCTCATAGTATCTGGCTTTTAACAATGCTCTTTTCCACACAGGGGATTATGGGACTGCAATAAAAACACTCGAAACAGCAATTGCCGTTATTAAGGAGTCTCGAGTGGCCAATGATGAGCGCTGTCGTGTCCTCCTGACCTCTCTGCGAGATTGCCTGCATGGAATACAGGACAAGGCCAACTCTTCCAGGTACTGATCACAGATCCCCAGTAGTATCGATCCGACCAGTGAGGCATTGTATGTATGCATAGGTAGAGACCAGGGTACACCAATAGAGGTAACTGTTTTATTCCGCTTTTTGTCCTGACAGCAGGAAGCGTCACCGATCCAGAGACAGGTCACCTAGCCGATCACGAGAAGGCAGCAGCCGACGCCACAGAGACCCACATGAAGACCGGTCGGATGAATATTACCATGATCGTCATCGCGACAAGGACAGACATCGCTAACAGGTGGGTGTCTTGTTATGAGAGCACTTGCTGAGCTATAGTTGAGCTGTGAAATGCCTCGCTCCGATTGGAAAGGTTATGTCCCTGCTAAATACTCCGTACAATGTAAAGTGACGACATATTTTCCTTTATAGTCCGTTTGTCACGTCCAAGGGTATGAGCCATCGTCAGTCCAGCAGCTAGTAGCAACTTCATCACAGTTTACAAATGTGTTTTTTTTTTTTGTTTTTTTTTGTAGACCACTAAGTGGCAGATTCAATTAGCTGGCTTATCTCTATAGTGTTAGTGCTGGAGGTGTCCAGTGGAACCTGATGTAATATTTGCTGTTTGATATACACTTTATGGAAGTATATTAAATGCTGAAATGTCAGGTCAATCCTGTTTTCTTTTTAATTTTTCAAAGGGTTATTGTCATTTTTAACTACTGTACTAGGAGCTATAAAAAGAAGATTATCAGATGTTTATTCAGTACAATATATGAAATTAAGCAATATTTTTCTCACGGCCGGCGGTGCTTGGTGGGAATTGGGGGGTATTCAAGGAGCGGAGATAGAGGAGAACAACTTCTTTTAGGAAGTGCAGCCCGTAGCTCCTCCCCCTTATACCCCTTCCTGTCCTCAGAAAACATTTTTTTTCATTGGTGCTCTGAGTACAGGGGACCATTATTAGGAGAGGGCTGTTAAAGCCCTGATTTTACTTTATTTTAAATATCTTTTTTTTTCCTTGCACTCGTGTCTGCTCTGCAGCAGCAATACACTGACACCCACCCTGTCTTCTCCCCGGCGACTGGTGGACGGACCCCACGGCCGCTCACACCAGTCACCTCCCCGCACTTGGAGGGAGCCGCGGCTGAGGGAGAGGCAGCAGGTAAGCGAGATGGAGACGTGGCTCACACCATCGGTGGGGGGGCGGCGGTCCTGGCAGATGAACTCAGCTCATGCAGAGAAACTGCTAGACCACCAGAGAATGTTTACCTTAGTACAGGGCCTTAAGCAGGGGCTTCCTGGAGGGGGTGGACTAAGCCTTGTTTGTCCGTCCTCCCTTCTTTCCTCTGCTATGGCTCCTCCTGGGTTCCTGCCGAGGGCGCTCCTCTCCTCCCACCTCAGCACCTGAGGGAGGCCTTTTTACGCTGACAGATGGGTCTGGCTGACCACAGGAGAGAAGCACATTAATCGTCCTTTTGCCTTCACTGTGTTCATTGACCAGGTTTAACTCCCTCACCTCACTTATTGTGTTGGTGCTGGGAATAAGTGCATTTGATTTTCTTCAGTTTGTTATTTTTCTTTAATATGCAGATTCATATCTGCACATCACCCTCTGCTGGCTAGCAAAGTATACAGTATATAGTCGCTAATTTCTTTATTAGTGTCTGTCCAGTACTTTCTTACTCCCCTCCTCCCACTATAGTCTGTATAGGACCTTGATGGCTAACCTTGACACTCCAGCTGTTGTTGAACTACACATACCAGCATGCTCTGCATCAGATTTAGCATGGCCAAATAGCAAAACGGAAGCAGAGCATGCTGGGATGTGTAGTTTAACAGCTGGAGTGTCAAGGTTAGCCATCAAGGGTATAGGGGGGTTACATTTGTGGGAAGTAATAGCCACAGGTTTCCTACAATGTCTTCTAAGGGTTCAGGAAGGGGAAAGCTCCAGCACTGCGCGCCTATTCGTGCACTTCATGTCATGAAAATTTTGCATGTGCTGAGCAGGACCACACTGCCATTTGTGAACGCTGCTCTCTGACGGGACCTAGTCCGCAGGCCGCTGTGGAGGTTCCCTGCTAGCCGGACTGGGCTACTGCCTTGTCTTCAGCAATGAGGGAGTTTGGACCCTGATACAGATGCCCCAGTGGAGGATGATTCCATGGCCGGTGAGTATCACATGACTCAGGCCAGGGTGGATAGTCTGATTAAATCTAACCCACTGACCTTACAAATCAAGGAATCAGATTCCCAACCTCCTTCTGAGGCCCTGCTTTTTAAGCAGAAAAAGACAGATCCGGCAGTGTTCCCACAGTCTTTCCAGCTAGACAAAATATTTCAGGAAGCTTGGAAGCATCCAAATAAGAAATTCCTGCTTTCCAAACGCATTTCCACCTTTTTATCTTCTACCTGAGGATCATAAAAAGTGGGAGGTTCCTCCTCCTGTGGACACCCACATAACCAGGATAGTTAAAGCTACCACCCTACCTATACCGGATGTAACGTTTCTTAAAGACCCGATTTAA
Source organism: Crinia signifera (assembly GCF_055691185.1). Lineage (NCBI taxonomy): Eukaryota > Metazoa > Chordata > Amphibia > Anura > Myobatrachidae > Crinia > Crinia signifera. Next base: position 91,156,581 of record NC_139227.1, read on the forward strand.
TAAGAATTTAAATCAATTTCTAAAATCAATCTATACTAATGCAGGGGCTGTCATTCGTCTAAATTTTGCAGCCGCTTGGACTACCATCGCAGGGCTGATGCTTTAACAGAAGGTCTGCAGTTGGGTACACGCAGAGCAGACCTCTTGCCCCTAGTGGACAATATACGAGAATCAGGCACCTACCTCAGTGAGCATGTTTTCACTTCTAATTTATCAGCGGTTTTGGTGGCAGCAAGACAGGCTCTCTGGCTCAGATCTTGGAAGGCGGATAACGACTCCAAAAAAGTATTGGCAGCTTTACCTTTTTTAGGATCCGTGCTTTTCGGTCTGGAATTGGATAAGATTGTCGCTTCTATAGCTGCCTCTAAATCTGCTTTCAGGAATTTCAAAACTAAGGCAACAGTCCTTTCCGTTTTTTTTCGACCCCAAAGTAAGGCAAGAGCTCAAACCTCTACAAGAGTTCAGCCTGCCTTTTCAAAAAAGAAAAAATCCAAGCCTCGACAAGGCTGGGCCAGTCATTAACAAGCCCCAAAGCAGGCTGATAAGGTTGCTGCCTGATGCGAGAATACGATATCCGGCTGTGTCGAGGGTAGGGGGTCACTTTCTTCAATTCCCAGGGTTTTGGCCAAACTCAACGTCGGACTCCTGGCTGTTGGATGTATTGTCACAAAGCTACTCCCTCACCTTTTTGGTCCAGACTTCCAACACAGTTCTTTAAATGGGTCTTCCGCCCTCGCGACAGCCATATCATCTGTCTTGGAATCATAGGTGATCGTTCTGTTCCTCCAGCACAAAGAGGAACAGGTTTCTACTCAAACCTTCTCTTAGTCAACAAACCGAACGGTTCATTCCACCCCATACTCAATCTAAAGAGATTGACTCTTTTTCTTGGAGTGCCAAAATTCCAGATGGAATCCCTCAGGTCAATTCTACACTCCTTCGAACCAGGAGACTTTATTGTACCCCTGGATATCCAGGACGCGTACCTTCACATACCCATAAAGTTAGCGCATCAGCGTGTTCTCCAGTTCGCAGTGCTAGAGCGCCACTTCCAATTTCAGACACCCCATGTCTTCACAAAGATCATGGTGGTAATGGCAACTCACCCCACCTACAAGGTATACGGATTCTTACCTACCTGGACGACCTTCTCTTAGCTCATTAGACTGAAATTCTCTGGTCTCATTTACAATTGACGATGGACCTCCTCCAGTATCACGGTTGGATAATCAACTGGAAGAAGTCCAGCCTGGTTTCCTCCAACCTCCATGATAAAACTGAGGGCTCTCATAGACACAATATCAGAGGTTTTTTTTCTACCCCGAGACAAGATGATGGAATTACAGGCCTTAGTTCAATCCTTTCTGAAACATCGCATGTAGCGATACTAGTTTTCCCCCTAGAAATTTTTTGGGGCAGGGCACCGCTGTACGGGATGGGTGCGGCCCGGGCCCTCCGACGTCATCGTTGGAGGCGTGCCCGGGCCGCCGCGTCACCAGAGGCGGCGTACCGTGGCCGCCGCGTCACCAGAGGAGGGGTGCCCGGGCTTCCTCCATCTGGCCCCGCCGAAGTCCATGAGCTGCCGGGGAAGCCTAGCGCCGCCGAGATTGCGGTGCCTGGAGCTTCCCCGGGCACAACATTAGTCAGGCAGCAGGCTCTTTTAGCGGGGCGCTGCTGGAGGGGCAGGGCGCATTTTGCCCTTTAGAAATCGGGCAGGGCGCAGCGCCTCGCTAAAACAGCCTAGCGGGAACACTACGATACTCCTATGCATGAAAGTGGTTGCGAAACCTGTGTCAAGCTTTCCCATGGTCAATTTAATTCTCGCACTCTCCAGCTCGCACTAGTAGGTTGCTGGAATCGCTCACATCTCCACCTAAAAACACAGTTTCTGGTGTTGTCAAGGGATGCTCGGATCTCTCTTATGGTGACTGCATTAAGCAAATCTCATGAAAGGTCATTCATTTGCCAGTCACGATTGGGAGATAATGACCACGGATGCCAGCCTGCACGGATGGAGCGCTGTGGTAGAGCATCACTCCTTTCAGGGACTTTGGGCGCGTCAGTAGACCACCCGGGTGTTTGAATTGGAAGGCCGACTTACTGAGTAGTCAAACAGTACACTCCGGGTAGTGGTCTTTCCATCCCAAAGTTTTCTCTCTCCTGTGGGATCATTGGGGTCCTACACAGGTGGACATCATGGCCTCCCGACACAACAGAAAACTGCCCTTGTACGGCTCGAGATTAAGAGACCCTCAAGCCTGTCTTGTAGATGCTCTATCCACCCCATGGCACTTTCGGATAGTCTGTTTTCCCTCTGGTTGCTCTTCCGTGCCTCATTTGACACAGCAAACAGGAGGCAGTGGTAGCAATCCTGATCGCACTCAATTGGCCAAGGCGGTCGTGGTACCCGGACCATCTACAAATGTCCCAGGCCCCTCCAATTCCCCTGCCACTAAGCTGGTTGGCTTTGACGGGAGGGCTGTTGAGCAGTCGGTCCTGAGGGCTAGGGTTTTTTTGAGCACGGTTATCAGAACCATGCCTGAAGCCAGGAAACAGTCATCTGCGAGGGTTTACCATCGCTTTTGGCATAAATATTTTCTTTGGTGTGAACCTACAAAATGTAACCTTTAGGTCTATCGTCTATCCAGAATTCTAGCATTCCTACAATCGGGCCAGGCCTTGATCTGGGCCTTAGTCAGGCCTCCTTGAAAGTTCAAGTGTCTGCTTTTTCTGTCTTGTTTCAGCGGAAGATAGCTATGTCATCTATGGTTCATACTTTTTTGCAGGGAGTTTCACACCTGCAAATCCTTGGGACTTATCTTTGGTTTTAAGATATTTGAGCAAACCTCCGTTTAAACTTCTAGTCAGTGGTACTCTCCTGACTTACTTCGAAGATATTGTTTCTATTGGCAATCGCTTCGGCTAGCAGAGTCTCTGACAGGAGCTCCCTCTTGTAGATCTCCTTTTTTGATCTTCCATGAAGATAGAGCGGTACTCCGTACCAGACTATCTCCCCAAAGTGGTTTCTAGACTCCACAATAACCAAGAGATTGTGGTCCCCGTTTATTCTCCATCTCCTTCCTCATTGGATGCGGATAACCTCTCGTGGTGGATGTTCTCCATCTCCTTCCTCATTGGATGCGGATAACCTCTCTTGGACGTTGTTAGGGCCTTGCGCCTTTTACGTTTCCAGGACTGCAGCAATCAGAAAATCTGATTCTCCGTTTGTCCTGTACGATGTTCGGAAGCTTGGTTGACTGGCATCTAAGCAGGATTTATCCCACTGGTTGAGATCCACAATATGACAGGCGTATTTAGGTTTTATGTTAGCAGTTGATTATCTGCCCTTTTTTGTGTGTTGTGTTGAATGATTCTTCTCGCCTATCCTTTATTCCTCGGCTTGTTAGTTTAAAACTAGTCTCTTAGGACAGGAAGGGGTATAAGGGGAAGGAGCTATGGGCTACATATTCCAAAAATAAGTTGTTCTCGTTGGTGCCTGGTCCTGGAATACCCCAGAATTCCGAGCATCCACCTTATCCTACGAAAAAAGGATTTTATATGTAAGAACCAAAAATCCCCTTATATCATCAGACGGTACAATCAATACGTAAATGCATTGGTAATATAAGGTGGATTCGGCATGCACAGGAACATGTTAGAATATAATATAAAATACTAATTTGCCATCTACAAATGTGAGGATCGCTGCATTTGCAAATGTATTTCATGTACAAAGTTCTACTCCTTAATGTCATGCTGCTTTCAGACCGCATAACTGGCTTTGACCCTGTATTTGGAAACGTTTCCAAAAACGGGTCTGCCAGATAAAACCCCTTTCACACCGCAGCACTTAAACGGTATATTACCGTTTAAGTGCCGATTTTTTTACACTGGCAGACCCGTTTTTGGAAACTTTCCAAATACAGGGTCAAAGCCAGTGCAGCCTTCAGCCCTCCCCTCCGTGCAGCTCCCCCCCCCCTCGCGTGTCGACCGAGAGCATGTCGACGCCCCCCGCGCGTGTCGACGCCCCCCCCCCCCCCCCCCCCCCCCCCCCCCGTGTCGACTTACCCCGTGCCGGTACCTCCGTTGTGGACTGCAGCTCAGTATGCTTGGAAAGCACTTATGAAAAAAGTGTCTTCCAGAAAATGGCTGCCCCATAGGAAACCCTGTTTAAAAAAACTGTCTTCCGTATGGGGGGCAGCCATTTTCTGAAAGACACTTTTTTCATAAGTGCTTTCCGAGCATACTGAGCTGCAGTGCCGGGAACCACAACGGAGATACCGGCACGGGGTAAGTTGACACGGGGGGGGGGGGGGCCGACACGCGCGCGGGGGGGGTCGACGCGCGCGGGGGGTGTCGACACGCGCGGGGGGGGCTCCAGTGCTGTGAATACTTAATGAGCGCTCATTAAGTATTCACTGTGCTGAATTTAGGACCCAGCTCATTGGCTGGGTCCTAAATACCGTTTCTGAGCCGATTTTTGCGCTAAAATACCGGTTCAGAAACTGGTAGGACCCTGCATTTTAACCGGTTAGAAAAAACGGCATTTTCTAACCGGTTAAGTGGGACTGGACCTTTCAGACCGCACACATTACCGTTTTAAAACGGTAAAAAAACGGCAATTTACCGTTTTAAAAGTGCGGTCTGAAAGGGGCATCAATTCTTGGCCAGGTAATATACATTTGAAGCTGTTAGTATGGCTTAAAGAGCCAGCATTAGTATACCAGTCGTTCACGTGCAGAGTAATAGCAGAGATCTCCCAGCTGCTGGGGAAATCTCTGTGATACAGCCTTCAAGGTAGTGGTAGATTCCAGTCCTCTGCAAGCCTCATCAGTATAAGACCAAGGATTACCAGCTGGTGGCTAGTGCTGCCTTCACATGTCCCTTAATGCATTTCCCCCAACTCCACAAATGTCCAGTAGTCCACCAAAGGCTTCTCTGCTATTACTCTTCATGTAAAAGGCCTTAAAGGAATACTAATGCTGGCTCGTGAATCCACACATCCTCAAATGTATACTGCTTTGCCAGGAATGGACATTCTGTGGATCATTAAGTAGAACATGAAGCCTGCTGCATGCGGAAATGAATTTCACTAACCAAGTGGTATTTTATATTCTATTCCAACACTAATGCTACTTTCACACTGCAAAACCGGCTTAGACCCGGTTTTTAAAACGTTTCTTAAAACGGGTAAAAGCACCCCACTGAGGCATCCTATAATTTCTCTCTCCCCCCCCCCTACCTTGGCAAAGCAGGGAAGGGATCCAGGCAGCAGGGTCAGGTTGGCAGTGCTGGTGGGCAGGGGGGTCCCTGTGGCGTGTACGAGATCAGTGGCAGGGTCCCTGTGGCGGATGGGAACTACTAGTTCGCCGCAAGGACCCCGCCACTGATCTCACATACGCCGTAGGGACCCCCTGCCCGCCAGCGCTGTCGACCTGATCCTGCTGCCTGGATCCCTTCACTGCCTTGCCCAGGTAGGGGGAGAAGAAATGATAGGCATCATCCTCCCCCCCCCCCCACTGGGGTCACAAGGGGGGGGGGGGAACCCCAGACCTCTGTGCATATCTAATGAGCGGGCCCCCACCCGCTCATTAAATATTCACTGCACTGGGTCCTGCTCATTAGATAGGCACAGAGTGGGACCACTATTGGCTGGGTCCTAAATACTGTTTCACACCCGTTCAGAAAAAAAAAAAGAATCTGAAACCGGTAGGACCCTGCTTTTTTACAGTTTCCAAATACCATTTTTTTTTTTGGAAACTGTAAAATCACTGTGGACCTTTCAGACAGCACATATTACCGTTTTGAAACTGTTAAAAAACTGCAAAATACCGGGTAATATGTGCGGTCTGAAAGGGGCATAATTGATTTAATGGTTTGTTTGACGTCAATACTTTTATCATTTGTATTTTATATTGATGATTACCATCCGGTGAGCTATAATCTATATTGTTTATTAACCCTATGCGTGCCAAGGTTGCTCTGAGAGATCCTTAAAATATCCACTAAAAATGCCAGCGCCCCTCACAGCGACTCTTTTTTTTTTTTGGGTGCAATATTTAAACTTTAAATGAATTGACTTGGCTGTATTTGTATTTATACTAAAAGAACAGTCACTGAGCGACGTTAGCATTTTTTTTAGTGGATATTTGACGATCTCTCACCGCAGCGTTGACAATCAAAGGGTTCAATGTTATATAATGTATTACATATCTTGTCAACCATCACTACTTTTTACATTTTATTATAAACTTTTTAATGGTTGAGAACCGTTGATTAGGAGCTGCAGGCTTCCAGATTAGCTGCACATCTTGGTGATTAGCGCCAGGTGCCTATCATGTGCGTTGGTGCACTGCATGATAGAATCTGTGAGACCCTTGGAACCAACACGTAACCAGTGCTCTTCTCTCCGCAGGTCTCCGGAATGCTGCACAGATGCATATTGTTTGTTTTCTTTTTTTTTCTTTTTAAAGTAAGAGACTCGCATTTTGTTGTCGTGTCCTAGAAATGATGCCTGGCCCTCCAACACAGTGACATCTGTTATTGCAGCCCCTCTGGGAGTTGTTCCATTTCATGCAGGGACCAACTAGTGCACCAGTCTCAACCAACCGCTCCCAACCAACAGTCTCGCCTGGACACTCAGAAAGCCGCACAATCTCTCCACACCGCTGACCCAAAGTTCTTTTGGAACATCTGTGCATCTCCCACCATTATAAGCAGTGTCTATAGATCTCTCTTTCCTTGCATTCTCCCCAGTGTTTTAGTCCTGTTGCATTTTGTTCATGTTAAGAGGTTACCTATATAAAGTGAAATGAACTTCTCTACAGTGACGTATGTAACTTTCATGTCTGTCTGTAAGTGCCCGGAGTTGGTATGTCTGATCCTTATTTTTTTTTTTTTATCGTTTTGTTCTGGTCGGCAGACTGAGGTGAGGACATGTTTGCAGTGAGTGCAGAAAGCGGTGTTGGGGGGGACCGGGGGGGGGGGGGAGACTAGTTACTGTGTGGATGGTGAACGGAGATCCCTGTACTATCCATTCATAATCACATTATTTGGTTGTGTAGATGGGACTGCCTTTAGCTGAGATTCGGAGGGGGTGAGTTCAGTGCTCGGTCTAAAAAGTTTTTATTTTTAATTTTTTTAATTTTTTTTGTTAGCATATTAAGAGAAAACAATCATCAGGATTTTTAGTTGCTCACCTTAATGAGGGGCTTTGTACTAGCTTATGGGACACCATTGAGTGTCTCTGCCCTCTCCTCCCCCCAGTTGCAAGGAATTCACCCCTCCCATAATTATTCATTTTCTCCACCTGGAAATTGTGAATAAACTTGATAATGTTGTCAATCTTTTACATGAGTTGTCTGATTTCATTTTTATTTATTTTTTTAATTACAGGAGACCATGTTTGTGTATAAGCCTCATTTATCAAAGCCATGTCTTTGGTTATTGTTATAATAAATATTTTGTTTAATTGGAAAAATTAAAGAAGTGAATTATGAAACCTTTTACCATATTTTCTATCTAGCCACAATCAAGCTATATTCATTACCATCCTTTTTATGGCATCACCAGGGTTCCACAAAATACATAAACAAATACAACAAGAAAATGAGTCATTTATAATACAGGACCATGGTGCAGATGTATTAGGACGATAAAGCGGAAGGTGAGAACACACCAGCTAATCAACTCCTAACTGTCACTTTCAAACACAGCTGTTTGGCTGTATCACTTTCAGCTTTATCTCCACATTATGACGTCACCGGGCTTAATACATCCGCCCCCATACGAGACAAGTACATGGCTTATAGAAATTATTGCAGCAGCAGAAACTATGGGTTATAGGTACCATTGTAGGGAGTTTGGAGTAGATAGCATAAACACAAAGCACATGAGGATTGAGGGCCCTGCTCATGAGAGCTTACATTTTTTAAGGGAAGGGGCAGAAGACCGGGGTGACACAGATGGGTTGACAGTAGGCTAGGATGAGAGATGACTGGGTTAGATGAAGATGTGGGTGTTGAGAGCCCATTTGAAGTGTAGAGAATTGGAGAGTCTGATAGGGAAGATAATTTGAGAGGTAGGGAGCAGCACAGGTAAATTCTTTACGGCAGGAGAGGTGTAATTTTATTTGGGGAGCAAAGAGGGCGTGAGTGTGAAGGAAGATGAGGTCATATATGTAAATTTGAGAGGAGCGGGTGAGTGCTTTGTAAGTGATTTGTGAGAAGCTTGAATTGGATTCAAAAAGGGAGTTAGGGATGTACAAGAACAAGGATGAGTTGATGAAATTTAATACAGAGCATGAGGAAGAAGTAGAAAAAAATAAGTTCAAATGTGTGTAGCACCTGCCTGTGAGGGGTGTAATCCCTGTCTGGATTTAAGTCCCATCACCTAATGATGCTGTTTTAAGCTCCGCCTTGTAATGTCGACTGCTGTCACCAGTAGGCAAGTCTTAAGGAAGAGGCAGACTGCAGCAAGGGATGGGTACAATACTGGCTCTGCCCGTTACCAGATAGTGCAGGTATGGCTGCTACTACAGAATTATTTATAAGCCATGAGTAGCTTCCAAACTCGCTCGTTGTGGCCAACTCCAGGTTTCCTTCATTTGCCATCCTTGGCCAGAATGAATGTACCCAAAAATGGGAGTTGAGGATAACTCAGACATTCGTTCTAGTTTGTGGTAGAGGTCATTATAAATATTATATATGAATAACTTGTTTTAGGGGTACATATGTCTGACTGGCAGTCAATATATCTCAAAGGATGGAATCCCAACAGGGGTCAGGTAAGTATACTTATAGTGGCACCTGTAAAGTAAAGGGTTAAGTATTTTTTTTTTTTATAAACGTCATACAATATTTACAGTCCTTGCGGGTTCCGGGTATGATGGGCCATTGTCCATAAACCTAAAGTTCTATAAAAAAAAAAAAATCTCATTATATAAACTTTTGTGTTTTTCCATCTATACAAAAATGTCTTTTTTTTTTTTTTTTTTTTTTACAAGCTCACCCGCTTTAAAGACACTGCGGTTGTGTTTCTGCATCCATCTCTGAATTAGACCGAGTTGCTGAGGGTAGGCAAGGGAGCATGTCACATGTGACCTGAATTCTACTAGGGAAGAACAAGAGGCTTAAGAGCATAGGTGAATGTAGAAATATGGTAATAAGTGGTCCCAGATCCAAATACTAAAGCAGGTTGGACCGTTGTGTGTCAAAAAGGGGGCGTGGCCTCATGGAAAGGAGGTGTCATCACAAAAAGGGGCGTGATATTACACATTATACCACACACCCGTAATGCCCATTACACATTTTAGCAAACTCTGTAATACCCATTACCAATAAAGACACAAGCCATAATGTCAATTACACATAAGGCCACACACCATAATGCCCACTACACATTGTGCCACACATCATGATGCCCATTACATACTATATAACAAACCGTAATGCCCATTACATATTTGACACATAAGTGCCGCTTACCTACATGCTCATTGCTAGGGGGTTCTTGCTTAATGCCAGGGGCTTCATGCTTGTTGCCAAGGGGGGAATACATGCTTGTTTCGAAGAGGGAGTTGTTAAATGCTCTATGCAAAGGGGGAGTGGAGATTGCTAGTTGCTAAGGGGGAATTAAATGCTGATTGCAAAAGGGGAGTGAATTTGCTTGTTGTGGGGGGAAATTTGCTCGTTGCCAAGGGGGAGGGGGATTGATCATTGCCAAGGGGGAGTGACACCTGGCGCACACAATTTATAGAAATGACAGACGGGCAGAGCTGTGCAGCGGGAGCATTGAAGATATCGACGGACCTGCTGCTTTCCTTAGACATTGACTATACAGCCGGGCAGTGCACAGCTCTTTCTGTCCGGCGGTCATTTCTTTAAATTGTGTGTGTGGTGGCAGCGGCTGAAAATCGCTCAAAACAGCAGGTTTGAGTGTCTTTCAGCTCAAAGCCGCCCAAACCAGATGTTTCTTTCTGTGATGTCAGGAGAATGTCCCGGTAAAACATGCATGACCAAACTATAGCCCTCCTGTTGTTGTGAAACTACAAGTCCCATCATGCCTTGCCACAGTTTTGCTATTAGGGAATGCTAAAACTATGGCAAGTCATGCTGGGATGTGTAGTTTCACAGCAGCTGGAGGGCCACAGTTTGGACATGCCTGCGGTATAAGCACCATTAGATAAGCATATGAATAGAAAACTTCTCATGCACTGTGCTCTGTTTCCATGATATCAATTGAATGGTGCTTTCTATAAATAATAGAATAAATTAATTAAATGAATATGAATATACACCACAATGTTCTGCTTTTATGATAAAAAGCACCAATAAATGAATAGAATAGAAATAGCTACCCAACGATAACATGCTATGTAGATTGTCATTGTAACGGGATTGAGGTGGATTCAGTTTAGAGCAACTTGCTATCTTTTACTATCTCGTCTAGTGTGTATGAGGCTTAACACAGGAACATGGATTGTGATGTCACTTTAGGTAATGCTACGGTGGGAAATGTTTTCTATTTGTGAATCATTGATATGAAACCCTGATTTCTGTGTATAGCTAGTGGAACGTCCTTGCTCTGTGGTGTAACTTGGCACTGGACAAGGTTGCAATAAATGTGAGCCTGGGTATTCATAACCTATAGCTGTGCAATCTAACTATTATTTGCCCAACACTTTGAAGCCATACTGGTAGGTTAGTTGGATTGTGGCTATAGTGTATGATTGCAAACTCCACTGAGACAGGAGCTGATCGATATTACTTATACACACTGTGAAATATGTATGTCACTATAATCTATATAATAAGTTGAATATGTGTATGCGTGCATGTGTGCGTGCATTACGGACACACCGTGGCACTCAGAGACACCAAATTCTGCAACAAGGTACCTCTGGACCTTGTGGCATGCACCTCCAAAGCCGTTTTTGGGAAATTTCACTTATACCCCTTTTACACCGCCGAAAAATCCGGGTCAGCAGCGGGTCAGACCCAGATCTGCGGCGGTGTAAATGGGGTCAAGCTGTGTCCATTTACACGGGTCCTCTACCCAGGTCCTGACCTGGGTAGAACACTGTTAGGACCTGTGTAGAGGCCGGTGTAAATTGTCCCACTGCCGGTTGAGGCACCAGCAGCGGTGTCCGTGCACAGCGTGCAGCGCTGGGGAAGCTGTCCCCGGAGGGAGATGGAGGGGATGCTGGCCACGGGTGCTGCTGTAACTTCCCCCTGCAGCCGCGGGGTCCCTGCGGCATACGGGCTCTCAGTGGCGGGTTCCCTGCAGCGGATGGGAACTAGTAGCGCTTCCCATCCATCCACTGCAGGGACCCCGCCCGTTACAGCCCACCGGCTGCAGGGGGGAGTTACAACAGCAGCTGCGGCCAGCAATCCCTCTGTCTCCCCCCCCCCCCCCCCCCCCGCAGCAGCCTGACAGCTTCCCCCCCCAGAAGACGCAGACACCCTCCTCCTCCCGCAGTACAATAAATGAATGACAGACAGCAGGGTCTGGGGGTAGTTACAGATATAATATATATATACCCCACTGCACTGCCTTGCCCTAATGCTCTCAAGATGGCCCTGCCCCTTGGCAACGAGCAATTTCACCCCCCTTGGCAATGTGCAATTTCACCCCCCTTGGCAACAAGCAAGCATGTTTAATGACATCCACAAGAACAAGCAGGGCTGACCCAGGTCGAAGTGCTGTGTAAATGGGGTATAAAGAAGGGTCAGATCCTGGAAACTCCAACGTTCAAAGACCAGGGTCCGACCAGGGTTTGTTGTGTAAAAGGGGTATTAGAAATGTAAAAAACACCAAGGTTCAATTTGCCTTTTTTGATGAGCCAGGGAAAAGATTGATGATCTGGGAAACCAAAGATGAAGGAACAACACCACACCTGATCATTGCTGTCATTGAGTATAACTGTGTACACACGGTGCAATATATTTCTCAGTGTCCAGTTTTCATCAGCGACCAGAGATGGTCGCTGATGAACAGGAGACTCTGGCAGGGGAGCCTCAGAGGGAAATAGCTGCGACCAGCGACCATTAGGAGACTGAACACGGGAGCGTGCACCTGGAGATTTATCGTTGCAGCACAAACAAATCACTGGCAATATGGTCGCTCAGCAATCATATTTCCAGCGATATTGCACCCTGTGTACACAGCTTATGAATGCAAACACATTCTAACATTATGGTGGAGGCTTTCAACGATTGGGAATAATTGGGGAAATACATAGACCACACACACACACTGTACATGCACACACAGCACACAACACACACATATATACGTAGCACACCTCACACACTTACACATTGGACAGACAACACACACACACATATACATAACACACCACAAGCAGTACAAAACACACCCATATACACTACAACACACCCAAAAACAGTACAGCACACACAGAACACACACATACTTTTACACCAAAAATCCCAGATCCGACCCAGCATTTGGAACACGGATCCAAGCCAGGTCAGATCTGGGATTAGCACCGTTTACACTGTGGTGCCTACCTGCAGTGTAGACGGAGGTGGTGCTTGAAGATGACCATCTCCAAGTGCTGGGATTGCAATCACCCCTGACGGGACTGCCGATCATCGCGCTGGGGGCAAGCCCAGCACCAAGGTAAGCTGCTGGGCAGCTCCCGTGCACCCACCAAGCCACTGTCCGCGAGGTGAATGGATGCCATTCGACGCCTCCGCTGCTGTCTGCATACACACTGAGCGTCTTTCCCCCTGCCCAGCGCCGACAGAGGGGAGAGGACGGCTTGCATAGTGCAGAGCTATGTAAAGCCATCCTCAAAGCCGCTTATCTGCTGGTATTAACAACAGCTGAGTGGCTTTCCCAGCGATGATGCAGGAGCGCGCAGCAGTGCTCCCCGTTCATTGCCGGGGCATACACACTAGATGGCTTTGAGCTGAAAGCCGCTCAAAAATGCTGTCTTGAGCGGCTTTCAACTCAAAGTCGCCCAGTGTGTATGGGCCTTAAATCTTCTGGTGCAAATGCAAGTGAGAAATAAATATGCTATTTCTCATAGTAAACAATCATGTAGTAATCTTCATCCAAGGGTGGGCAATAAGTGGCCATCCAGCTGCTGGTGAACTATGCATCCCACCATGCCTTGCAACAGTTTTAGCATGCCCTGATAGTAGAACTTTGGCAGGGCATGCTGGGAAGTGTAGTCCCACTATAGCTGGAGGTCCGCTTTATATAATTCTTGGTTTATCATTGGTACCAGTAGCGGTTGCAGCCCCTGGGCTACGATGACGACTACTAGGGTGGGTCACTTAGCACATGTTAGGGCAACATGGACGGTGTAACGGTTAGCATTACTGCCTCACAGCGCTGAGGTCATGGGTTCGATACCCACCATGGCTCTAACTGTGCAGTGTTTATATATTCTCCCTGTGTTTGCGTGGGTTTCCTCCCACAATCCAAAAAATATACTGGTAGGTCAATTGGCTTCCAACAAAAATTAACCCTAGAATGAATGTGTGCGTGTACATGTGGTAGGGAATATAGATTGTAAGCTCCACTGGGACAGGGACTGATGTGAATGTTCAACTATACTCTGTACAGCACTGCGGAATATATGTGCTACTGTATATATAAGAAACTGGTAATAAATAAATATATAATATATGTTGGCTGGTTATTGTTTCATGGGAGTCTTGGGGCGTGTTTAGGAGAGTGAAGCCAAAAGCTGAGTTCCAGGTGTCATACGCCGCCTGTGATATACACAGCTCAGACGATACCCAGCCAGCACATATGATACATACAGCATAATATGTTGAGATGTGCTATAGGCCCCCTTCCCCTGTGATTTCCGCTGGGTTGGTAATGTACAGTACAGAGTACACATTACTGTGCATTATGACTTCAGTCATGCACCTCCCATTGTACAGTCTCTGGTAGCCTGAGTGTTTGTCTCAGAGCCTCTCTAGAACCTGATAATGACTATATTTTATTCTCCTTATTTTGCTGTCCCATGAGTATAATGCAGTGCCTATTAAGAACAGCAGGTGGCAGTAACAGATCTTTTTCCCCTGTTACTTGGAAACAGATTTGTTGTATTGATGAATAAGTACAGGCAGAGCCAGTGCAGTAACACAGGGACAGGTGCACCAGAGATAATGAAGAGTGCTGGCAAAAAAGTAAAAGTGCATAATACAAAAAAAAAAGACCTTAAGTGCGTTGAGGACACCGAGAGTCAAACAGAGCAAACAGGTGAGAGCGCAACAGATCTGATGCCAATAACCTGTTGTTCACACACATTGTAAACTGTTGTAGGGTGTAAGGGAGAGAGTTAGCAAACCTTGGAGAGAGATAACGCACCGCACAGCTGCTGTCATTTGTCTAGCCCAGCATGTAAGATGACAGGCACGGCCGCTATACGTCAGAAGGTTGTGTGGCGGGCAACGCGAGCCTGCCGCCGATGTGGTATAAATCACAGACAAGGTCTCATTACACAACCTCACTTTTTTTGGTGTTAATGTCGACGCCTGAGCACATTATACGGCTTTCAGACCGCAAATGCCGGGTCGCACTGGAACTTTGAAATGGTCCAGACCTGGAGTGACCCTGCATTTTGGTCCATTCAGATCGCTTCATATATATATACACACACACACACACACCTGCTCAGGGAGGTCAGGCTACTGCTGCCTGTACTTACACTCCTGCCCGGCTTCATGCAACAGGGGAGGGGAGGTGGGATCCGGCCCCTCCATCGGGCTTGGACCCAGGTATTTGGTATAAAAGGGATATTATAAAGCTATTATGGTTGTGTTATGGTGGATGGTAATTTCAGTGTACAGTACATTAATTTTGCCTGTGTGTTGTGTCAGCACATAATATAATGCATATGTTTTTTTCTCTTAGAAGTAGAGAGTCACGTGGAAGCTGTACACAAAGTAAGTTACTGTGTTCTAGACAAAGACTACAATTCTCAGCCAACGCTGCGTATCCTAATGGTGTTCTCAGCCAACGCTGCGTATCCTAATGGTGTTCTCATCCAACGGTGCACATTCTAATGGTGTTCTCAGCCAACACTGCACATTCTAATGGTTTTCTCAGCCAACGCTGTGTATCCTAATGGTGTTCTCAGCCAACGCTGCGTATCCTAATGGTGTTCTCAGCCAACGCTGTGTATCCTAATGGTGTTCTCAGCCAATACTGCATATTCTAATGGTGTTCGCAGCCAACGCTGCGCATTCTAATGGTGTTCTCAGCCAACGCTGCACATTCTAATGGTGTTCTCATCCAACGGTGCACATTCTAATGGTGTTCTCAGCCAACACTGCACATTGTAATGGTTTTCTCAGCCAACGCTGCGTATTGTAATGGTGTTCTCAGCCAACGCTGCGCATTCTAATGGTTTTCTCAGCCAACGCTGCCCATTCTAATGGTGTTCTCAGCCAACGCTGCACATTCTAATGGTGTTCTCAGCCAACGCTGCACATTGCAATGGTGTTCTCGGCCAACGCTGCGCATTCTAATGATGTTCTCAGACAACAATGCGCATTCTAATAGAGTTCTCAGCCAACACTGCGCATTCTAATGGTGTTCTCAGTCAACGCTGCACATTCTAATGGCGTTCTCAGCCAACGCTGCACATTCTAATGGTGTTCTCAGTCAACGCTGCACATTCTAATGGCGTTCTCAGCCAACACTGCACATTCTAATGGCATTCTCAGACAACTCTGCACATTCTAATGGCGTTCTCAGCCAACGCTGCACATTCTAATGGTGTTCTCAGCCAACGCTGGGCATTCTAACGGTGTTCTCAGCCAACGCTGCGCATTCTAATGGTGTTCTCAGCCAACGTTGTGCATTCTCGTGGTGTTCTCAGCCAACGCTGCGCATTCTCGTGGTGTTCTCAGCCAACGCTGCGCATTCTAGTGGTGTTCTCAGCCAATGCTTACATTCTAATGGTGTTCTCAACCAACGCTGCGCATTCTAATGGTGTTCTCAGCCAACGCTGCACATTCTAATGGTGTTCTCAGCCAACGCTGCACATTCTAATGGTGTTCTCAGCCAACGCTGCATATTCTAATCATGTTTCACTGTCATTCAGGACCCAGCAGTGTTTGAGGGTCTTTGTGAACAGATGCTGTCAGCTCTATGCCTTCTGCAGACCAGTGTATCTGAAGTAAGAACACTTGGTGGTGAGACATTGGTGAAGTTACTGTCCAGAAGCTGCGGCCCACATTGTTTTAATTTCCATCTCTAGGTCCTGGATGTGAAGGATGAGCTGATTCTGCATAATGTGCCCAGCTCTGTGCAGGCTCAGCTCTGTCTCTCCACGTCAAGGCTTTTTAGAAGGTGACTAGTATCAATTCAACACTATTTTTGTGCGTTTGTGTTGCTTATTTTATCCTATAATTTGTTCTTGCAATTCTGTAATGGATTTGTTGTCCTTCAGTCTGACAGATCTGTACGTCCCCAGCACAGAACTTGTCCGTATGGTCCGTGTGTTTGGACCTCAATGGGAACAGAAACGTCTAATCCTGGAACAGCTCCAAGGAGAACATGAAAGGTGATAATGGGGTAAAGAAGTTTAGTATGGTGAAAAATCCATAGTGCAGAGTAGCCCTGAACAGCAGATTGTCATTTACAAGAAGTATTGTACAGTATTTACATATTGCATGGGGCTGACAGGTTGCGGTAAATGTTGGGGTTGGGATCATTTAGTCTACAGCATGATGGTCGACAGTCATTAGGTCGACACCATTAGGTCGACACGGGAAAAGGTTGATATGGGTGTAGGTCGACATGGGAAAAGGTCAACATGGTTCTAGGTAGAAAGGTCATTAGTTCAACAGGTCGTCAGTTCGACAGGTCATTAGTTCGACAATGTCTAGGTCGACAGTCAAAAGGTCGACATGGGGTTTCTCAGTTTTTTTTTTACCTGAATGTCAACACAGACACAGTTTAAAGTGCACCGCACCGCATCGCTCGCTGTGCTCGGGTTGCGCCGGGCTCGGGTTGCGCCGGGCACTATTTTATTCTCCCACCAAGCCCTAGAGGATGGTTGGGCATGAAATACCGCCTGTCGGCACATGTTGGCTCCCAAAACAGTGAAAAATTCCATGTCAACCTTTTGACTGTTGACCTAGACATTGTCGAACTAATAACCTATCAACCTAAAACCATGTCGACCTTTTCCCATGTCAACCTAGACCCATGTCAACATAATGACTGTCGACCACAATGTTGTAGACCAAATGACCGCATCCCAAATGTTGCTGTGGGCATGTGCTTCCGTGTCCAAATGTTTTTGTATGTGACCAACAGACTCCAGCGGCTCCTGTCCTTGTCTCTCCGACGGGTACAACATTTAGAGGCTCAGGTACAGTAGCTATGTCTATGACTATAACTTTATAAAGACAAATACATCTCCAGATCTCCTCTGTAATAAATAACTGACTATAGTTTCAATGTTTCCCTCCGCAGGTCCAGAGGGACGCGCAGTCCCAACAATACAGGAACTGGGAGAAGCTCTTTGTCAGGCTAATGGTAAGTGGCTATTCTACAACAGGCCCGGCCAACCGGTAGATCTCCAGCTGTTGTGAAACTACACATCCCAGCATGCTCTGCCACAGCTTTAGCATTCCTCAATGGCAAAACTGTGGCAGGGTATGCTGGGACCTGCAGTTTCACAGCAGCTGGAGAGCCACAGGTTACCCAGGACTGTTCTAGCCCCTTGTCACCTTGCTAGAAAAAAACAGCCACACTGATGTATTATTAAATAGTATATGGAAAGTCATTTTGACTTTTTCTATCTGCTGCCTTAATCCTCTTTGCAAGTTGTCCCTCCATACAGTCAGGGGCATGTTACACAAATAAGAGGGAATAGGCAAACTCAGCAGGAATCCTAGTCTCTGACAGAGTGCATTTCTGCTTCCAGTAAAATGGTGAAATGTTATTCAACATTTTAGAGATGACTTTATTGGACATTTAAACATGCGGCAGATTTGTTTAATATTAAAGTTTAATAGAGCAGCGGTTCTCAAACTGTGGGTCCTGACCCCCAAGTGGGTCCCGACCTTCTCAGTATGGGGTCGCAACTATTCAAAAATCTTTTGAATTGTTTATTTTAGACTCTTCCCATCATGTTTTGCCTCCACAATGCTGCCATGCAGGTGCTCTCTGATGACTACACATGTTATGCAGGGTTGCCGACCCTCCCGCATTTCGCGGGAGTATCCCGCTTTTTGATTCTTTCTCCCGGTCTCCCGGGAATCTACTGGATCCTCCCGGATTTTAGCCGGCCTGGCAAAAAAATCAGTGACTGCCATGCGCAGGTCACAAAGCGCAGCGCCGACGGTAACCTCTGTGCGGCTGTCCTATTAAATGACAGCCGGGGACCGGATGTGGTCACCATCATAGCGGCAAGCCGGCAGCAGCAGCACAGCATGGGGCAGCCGTGGGATCATCAGCAGAGCACAAGCGAGCAGCAGAGGAGAGGAGGCAACAGGACTCAGGAGCAGCAGAGGGCAGGCCGACAGTGCCGCAGATGACAGTAAGATAGCGGCTGACTGCTTCGGCACTTCCCTCCTGCTTCTCTCCCACTGCTCCCCGCTGCGCTGTTTACTTTAATAAGAATCAGGCTGTATCTCAATCCCCCGCCCCCCTCAATACAGACACCAAAGCTGCCGCTGCTTCATAAAAATTGTTCTCCTCCCCACTGCCTTATAACATTTTTATGAAGCAGTAATGAGGGTGCAGGAGGAGAGGAACAATTATTTTTATAAAGCAGCAGCAGCAGCAGCGTGGAGGGAGAGAGGGAGGAAACAAGAAGGATTCCAAGTTTGAAAAATGTAAGTAGCGCTAACTTTCTATAGTACCATCTGAAATATACTTTGGATAGCTCCGCCCATGGCCCCACCCCATTTACATGCCGTAAATGGGGTGGGGCCATGGGCGGAGCTATCCAAATTACAATTGAGTGCTCCCACGCCCCCACTCTCCCGCAAAGCCCAGCTAAGAAGTCGGCAAGTATGATGTTATGTGATCTTCTGCAGTAACTTTCTGGGGTCCCGTAATTATTTTTATTGTCTGGTGGGGTCCCAGAGCAAAATAGTTTGAGGACCCCTGTAATAGAGCATTAAGTATCAGTGAATGAAAACGTATTATATGGAATGATGTGCTCCCCATTGATAAATAAAATGACTTGCATAGAAGCTATTGGAAGCGGATTGCTAAGGAGCCTGTTGTCAGAGCTGTCTATAGTCTGTTTCCAATGTCAACAGAAATGAATGGTAAGCAAGCCTGATATATTGTATCTTACGAGGTCAAATCTGCAATGTACCGTCACTTTGAGCTGTGACAGTTTTTAGCCCACAAACTCTCCACCTCACTCCCAGTCCCTATCTGCTCCTACCTCCAGTCTCGGTCTTCACAGCTCCCTCTCTCTCTCTATATCCAGCAAGTTTGAAACAGATCAATGTCCCTGCAAAATTTCTTTCACTTTCTGTTATGGCATATTTTAGCACATAAAGGAGTAATTTGGTCTGTCGAAGTGGCCTCTAGTGGTCACTGGCAGTACTTCACCTCAGAGGTGAGGAGTAGTTAGTCTTTTATATATAGATATCAGGGATGTGATGATTTCAATGATTGGTGGCTTTAACAACCCCCTCCATAGTATATCTACCCCTTGGCATCTCTCTTACAGGTATAGAGTACTTAGCCTAGGAACCCAAAGGCTCCGTACAGTGTATGTAAGATATTGTGTACCACCAGCACTGCAATCAGTACGGCTGGTGTTGGCAGCATGGATGGTATAATGGTTAGCATTATTGCCTCACAGCGTGGAGGTCATGGGTTTGATTGATGGGTTTGATGGATATGGTCCTACTGTGCAGAGTTTGTATATTCTCACTGTGCTTGCGTGGGTTTCCTCCGGGTACTCCGGTTTCCTCCCACAATCCAAAAATATATTGGTAGGCTAATTGGCTCCCAACAAATTAACCCTGAAATGTCTGTGCGTTCACATGTAGTAGGGAATATAGATTGTAAGCTCCACTGGGGCAGGGACTGATGTGAATGTGCAAATATTATCTGTAATGCGTATGCGCTATATAAGAAACTGTTAATAATTAAATAATAATACAATCAGGCATCTTTAATGCATAAAAGTTGTATAGTCTGACACAGAGGGGATAATGACACTGTGTTATGTTGTTTACACAGAGGATAAAACCAAATGAAACATCTTGTGAAACTCAAAAAGACTGGGACAGTACTAGGTGATGGACAATCCCCGCCCAGGTAATAGTAATGATACAGGGAAGAGGCAGTAACTCTCTGCAGCTCAAGAAAACATCAGTGCAACCTGTCTACATTAGCCCTGGATGGGGGATGCAGTTACAATCCTGGCGGTCGGGATCCCGGCGTTCAGAATCCCGACGCCGGAATCCCGACCGCCGAAATACCAACACATTCTCCCTCCGTGGGTGTCCACGACACCCCTGGAGGGAGAATAAATTAGTGTGCCGAGCGTAGCGAGGCACCGGGCCCGCTGCGTGGCGAGCGCAGCGAGCCAGCAAGGGGGGGCGATCCACGTCCCCCCCTTGTCGGCATTTCGGCTGTCGGGATTCCGGCATCGGGATTCTGAACGCCGGGATCCTGACCGCCGGGATTCAATATGAATTCAAAATGAATCCCTGGATGGTATTAATAGTAAGTCAGACTTAGGCCAGATGCACTAACCTGCCATGTCACAGACTCTGTTTGAAAAATGTCAGGTAGGAGCTGATTGGTTGGTTGTTTATCATTCTCCATTTGATCACTTATGAAGCTTAATGCATTTGGAAACAGTCCCTGCTGGGAATTGTAGTTCCCCTACAGCTGGAGAGCCACAGGTCGCTATGTTCTGCTCTAAGCTTCCATGTTTGGCTGATGTGTTCTCAGCTGCACTTTAAATAGTATCCAGTTTGTACAGTATTATACAGGTTATGTAAGAGGATAATTAGAAAACCTTTCTCCTTCACACTTCATGGCAGCCTTACAATGGGTTAATCCCTTATCTCCTAGTATGTAGACAGGTAGTTTTTTCCACGTGACACTAGGATCCTCCCCTTGCTCCTCCTCCTTATGGTATATCTGCTCACTCCCCTGTTCCCCCTCAGTCTTTTTCCTGTCTCCTTAGGAGTAGGTGTAGGTAGATAGGTTTATTATTTTGTTACCTGATCGGTGTGCTGGTTATGCGGCTGATCCATGGGCAGCAGAGTGGGATGGCGGTGCCGATATCCCAGCGCTTGGTCCGGGCCGGTGGCAGTGACATGTGCGCAAGTAAAAGTCTCTCCATACCTGAGAAGTTGGAGCGTCTCAGCAGGACGGTATGTTACAGCGTGCACGCTCCCGGCGGCTATTAGTGCTGTCCGGTGGGATGACGCACTTCCGCTTCCGGGTCTGGTGCGTTCCACGATATCGGCGTGCGTTCCAGCTAGCGGAAGGGCTGTTTGGACGCGGCAATATCAAGGGTATTTAAGCCACAATGCTGTGTATGCTGATGTGTGCTAACACTATGGCGGAGCCCTCTAATACTGTGATTGCGCTGCCCAGGTAAGTCCTCATAGAGGACTGGTTATTAGTTTAGTAATAGGGAGTTGTTAGTAAGTATATTTTCTTTATTTTCTTTCTTTTTTGTAGTGTGCCTTCAGCACCAAAAAAGAGGACGGCTAAGAAAAAATACACATCTAAGCAATGTTTGTCATGCGATGTAACCTTTGTGGGATGCATAGGAGCCACATTTTGTGAACAGTGCATTAAATCCAAAACTCCTGCACAAGAAACACATAATGTCCCTGCTCAGTATTCTGAGCTAATTGAATGGATGAAAAAGAATTTCATGTCCAAGAAGGATTATTTATCCACTTCTAAAAGAAGTAGATCTCAGGCAAGCCTGGATCAGGATTCAGAAAATCTTAACCCTTACTTGTCAGATAATGCTGATTCCTTACATACTTCTATAGAGTCAGGTGAAGTGGTGGAGGATGACTGTACATTTAATCTGGATATTGTGGATGTGGTGCTCAAAAATCTGTACAAAACCTTTAATTATAAGGAAACAGTTAAAGAGGAAAGTGATGTTCTTTTTGAAGATAGAGATAAAAAAGGCAGACACTTTCCAATACATAAAGTAGTCAAAGACATACTGACAAAGGAATGGCAGAATGCTGAGAAACGTATTGGGAATATGAAAAGAATTGATAAAATGTATCCTATTAAGGATGAAGAGTTTTTAAAATGGTGTACTGTACCTAAGGTGGATGCTGCGGTTGCAGAAATAACCACTATTCCTATAGAAGACGGGGCATCCCTGAAAGATCCTATGGATCGCAAAATGGAAAGTGCATTTAAAAGGTTGCATATTTCAAATGCAGTTTCTATAAAATCTGGTGTGGCGGCGGCCTCAGTGTCTAGAGCATTACGGTTGTGGTGCGCTTCTCTGCAACAATCATGATAGAGTGCCTAGAGAACAGATTGCAAAAAATTTGTCTTCCATTCAGGCGGCAGTGGATTATATCTGTGAGGCATCTTTGGATACACTAGATTTCTCAGCAAAATCTATTACTTCCGGTGTAATAGCGAGAAGAGCGCTATGGCTCAGATCATGGGCGGCGGACTCGCACTCCAAAAAGAAGTTGGCAAATTTACCTTTTGAGGGATCATGCTTGTTTGGCACTAAATTGGATGCCATGATTCAACGCATGTCAGGGGGAAAAACGGTTACATTACCACAGGATAAACGTAGCAGATATGGTGAATTTTCATCTAGACAGACATTCAAACAGGTCCTGGTCGGTCCTATAGGGACAGATATGCTTCAGTCACGACGAGATCATTTTTTTCGTCAATCCAACAGTGACTACTTAGATCCTCTGGTTACAGTAGCGGTGGCAGGAAGACTCGTGGGTCTTACAAATTGTAACCAGGGGGTATCAATTGGAGTTTGCCACAAAGCCAAAAAGAGACACCTTCATAGAATCCAGTCTTCCATGTCAGAAGACAGAAAGATCAGTATTATGTCAAAGTATACAAGAGCTGGTTCTTACAGGGGCTGTGGAAAAAGTGCCAGTCTCGGAAAGAAGAACAGGATTCTATTCAAGAATATTTACAGTAGAAAAAGCATCCGGAGGGTTCCAGACAATACTAGATTTACGAAGGCTAAACGAAAGAATGATAAAGAAAAAATTCTATATGGAAACTCTAGATTCCATTATTTCAGGAATAAGGAAAGAAGACTATCTAATCTCAGTAGATTTAAAAGATGCATGTTTCCATGTTCCAGTGAAAACGGCAGACAGAAAATATCTAAGATTTTGTGTGAAAGGAACACATTATCAGTTCACTTGTCTGCCATTCGGCCTCACTTCTTCACCAAGAATATTCACAAAAGTTTTAGTAGCATTAATTGCTTATCTCAGAAAAAGAGGAATAAAAATGTGGGCGTATCTCGACGATCTCCTCATCACAGGGGCCTCAAGAGAAGCGGTAATGGCAGACACAGCTATGGTATTAGAAATACTCCAGAAGCATGGATGGCTGATAAATTGGAAAAAGAGCCAACTACAACCGTCAAAAATTATCCAATTTCTAGGGGTAATAATAAACACGACAGAATTCACAGTAGCTCTGTCAGAAGAACGGTGTGCAAAAATACAACAATTAATAGATATCGTCCAAACAAGAAAACATATTCAGCTAAAGGTGGCAGTAAGTATTCTGGGAATGATGTCATCTGCTATCAAAATTATTCCTTGGGCCAGATGGAGGATGAGAGTTTTTCAGTGGAGTCTGTTGAGGTATGCAAGACATCAAACAGCGCAAAGTTACTTCATAACCATTCCAATAGAAGCAAGAGATTCTCTAAGCTGGTGGAACGGAAATCTTCTAAGGGAAAGATTCTCATCTCTAAAAATTCCTCAATTTGTCGTCATCACCACAGACGCAAGCGCAACAGGTTGGGGTGCTCACACGAGGAACAAGACTTGTCAAGGGACGTGGTCTCCTCAAGAAAGCGAACTTCCCTCAAATCAAAGAGAATTAAGAGCGGTGTGGAGAGCTATGTGCGCATTCAAAGATCAAATCCAAGATTCTCATGTAAGAATGAAACCATTGAAAAGTCGTTCAAAAAGAATTGGAAAATTCTACTAAAAGATCCCATCATAGGTACCCACCTACCGAAGAAACCTAAATTTATTTATAAGAAGGCACCGAATATCAAAAATAAACTGGTAAGGAGTGCCTTAAATACAGCTAATACCAATGGCAGAGTTCGGACAAAGGGTTTCCACAGGTGTGGGCTGTGCAAAGGATGTCAAACAATCAAAAGTAATGGACATTCAAAAACAACAGAATTGACAATAAATGGAAACCCCCTTCAGATAGAAAATTTCATTACGTGCAATACCCCTAACGTAGTGTACGCCATCGAATGCACTTGCAAACTTTTTTATATAGGTCGCACATCCAGACCGCTCAAAACTAGGATCACAGAACATCTGAACAATATTAAGAAGGGCCTCGAGACGCATAGCCTGTCACAACATTTTAAAACCGTGCACAATTCAAACCCCAATCAAATTGTCAGATTCCTGGGCATCAAGGAGATAAAGGATGACCCGAGAAAAAAGAATAAAACATCAACACTGGCCAAGGAGGAAATGAAATGTATTTTTAATTTTAACACATTACTCCCTAATGGTCTTAACAAAGACTTTGAAATCAAATGGTTTTTATAGTCCCTTTTTTACCATCCCTAAAATAATTTTTTATCATCCGTAGTATGTATCATTTTAATTTTTGCATCAATTGTATTTTTATATGTTGTGCCGATTTTATTCTAATTATGTTCTCCCTTCTGTCTATTTCTCCTCTGAAAACTATTCGTTGGAGGAGAACTTTTCCACATAATACAACTTCTCATCGCTCTGTTTCTTTGTGCATATACACTCTGATATGGATATTTTGTGGAAAGCAAAAGATAGGACGTATCTAGAGGTCTCCGGGCGCTGCTGGAGCGTCTACAACGAAAACCGGAAGTGTGGCAAAAGACGCAACACCCGGACAAGACGGAAGTGGGGCAGCACCAGCGCTGACTACTTCCGTCATTCGCATCCAGGAACTGTTTTTGGCGCGATCAGACGGACTACCCTGATTGGCCATAGACCTTCATAAATAGAAGAAATGACAGCCTAACATTACATCCTTGAAAAAGACCGCAGCAGGCGGTTGAAACGCGTCGGATCTTTTGACTACCGATCTGGGGACTTGTTGCCGGAATAACGGAGGGTGTCTACCTGCCTGAAGTAAGAGAGTTTCCGGGACTCCAATCCTCCACGCTCGTTTGAGAACTTTGTCCACCAAGTTCTCCACCCATTCCGGTAATTGTTCGATTCCCCCCATACGGCTGTCTTTTATACCTTCACCACAGAACTTTTTATTTGATTTGGTTTTTAATCATTTTGTGTGTCCTGAATAAAATTGTGTTACACTATATCCGATTATATCTCATTTCCATATGGTGTCCCGATCTATGGCCTGATATATGGGAGAAGAAAGGATATTTATGCGAACAGGTGTATGACCAAATTATATTACCTCGGAGAAGAGGAGACGTTAAATCCCTTTTAAGGGGCGTACGGTACCTATAAAGTGAGGTGCAGGGGTGCACACTTTTGTTTCGATATTTGATGAAATAAGAACACACGGTGAAATAACTTGTTTATATCTAAACCTTCCTGAGGCGGAGAAGAGGAGCGTTCCTTATGATACAGGGACGTTACTCTCCATCCATATACCCATTGTGATAAATTGCCTATTTACTTATCGTGAGGCGGAGAAGAGGAACGTTCCTTTTGAGATAGGAACGTACTTTTTCACTCACATATCCACAAAAGTTCGCAGGAGGATTTTTGGAGTGCAACAAATGTGTCTTGTACACATTACCTTCTAAACTCTATTTTTGTGGTACGGGGTTTACCACACGCATTCCATATCCACCTGCAGAACTTTAGCGCTCTGTTTCGGTTCACCGTCTTTTGTGTCTCATGTAAGAATGTCAGACAATATTACTACGGTGACATATATAAACAAACAAGGAGGCACAAAGGGGCAGATGTATTAAGCTTGGCAAAGAGATAAACTAGAGTTAACGTTGAAGGAGATAAAGCACCAGCCAATCAGCTGTGTTTGAAATATGACAGTTGGGAGTTGATTGGCTAGTGCGTTATCTCCTTCCACTTTATCTCCAGTTTATCTCTTCACCAGGCTTAATACATCTGCCCCAAAAAGTGCAAACATGTTGAAAGAGTTGGAGAAGATTATGTATTGGGCAGAAGCAAACCTGCAATCAATATCGGCCTTCTATCTTCCGGGCAAGGAGAATCAGACGGCAGATTTTCTGAGCAGAACAGCAATATGTCCAGGAGAATGGGAGCTGCAGAATTCCTTGTTTCAAATGATAGTGCAGAAGTATGGAAAACCGGAAATCGACCTGATGGCAAGCAGCAAGAACAAGAAGGTGAATCATTTCTTTTCCAGGTATCAGATGCAAGGATCATCAGGGATAGACGCTTTGGCTCAGAAATGGGAGTTCAGACTGGTGTATGTGTTCCCACCTTTTCCTTTAATATCCAAGGTGTTAAAGAAAATAAGGGAGGAAAAAGTGCAAGCTATAGTGATTCTCCCTTATTGGCCAAGGAGATCTTGGTTCCCGATGGTTCTAGACATGGCACTAGAGGAACCTTGGACCTTACCGACATCCCCATACATGTTGAGTCAGGGTCCCATCTCCTACCAGGAACCTCAAAAACTGGCTTTGACGGCATGGAGGTTGAAATGTGATTATTGAGAAGTTAAGGTCTTTCAGAGTATATTAAAGGACTCCTTCTTCAGGCAAGAAAGAAGGTAACTTCCGAAATTTATTATAGAATTTGGAAGACTTTCCTTGAATGGTGCAAGAATAGATGTGATGTGAACAATTTGAAGATTTCAGATATCCTTCAATTTCTAGGTGATGGTTACAAAAGAGGTTTGGCCAGTTCAACGCTAAAAGTACAGATTTCAGCCTTGAGTATTTTACTGGATAAAAAACTGGCAGAAGAAAAATTAATTACTCAATTTTTTTAAAGCCATGAGAAGGATAAGACCTAGAATAAAATCAATTATACCTCAGTGGGACCTAAATTTGGTTCTTAATGCTCTTATGCGGCCTCCATTTGAACCATTAGATAGAGAAAAATTTAAATTTTTAACATGGAAGACTATATTTTTGATTTCCATCACTTCAGCTCGAAGCAAGGGCGTAACTACCATAGGTGCAGGGAGTGCAGCTGCTATGGGGCCCAGAGCCGAGATGGGCCCACTTTGCCTGTCAAAGTATCATGTGCTGTATACATATTTCAGCATTAGGTGATAAATAGGGGCCCTTGCAAACTTTTGCTATGGGGCCCACATGTATCTAGTTACGCCACTGGCTCGAAGGATTGGAGAAATACAGGCACTGTGGGCGCAGGAGCCTTACTTGAAGATGTTTAAGGACCGTATAGTGCTCAGAACAAATCCATCCTTTTTGCCAAAGGTAGTGTCAACATTTAATATAAATAGAGAAATCATTCTTCCATCCTTCTATCCAAAACCATCAGGTAGAAAGGAACAGGATCTTCATACTTTAGATGTGGTGAGAGCAGTATCAATTTATTTGAGCAGAGTCAAAACATTTAGACATTCGGAAACATTATTTGTTATTCCATTGGGCATAAGAAAAGGTTTTATGCCATCGAAACAAACCCTATCCAGATGGGTTAAAGAGACTATTACATTCTGTTATAAGAAGGTTGGAAGACAATTACCAGGAATTGTAAAGGCACCCTCGGCAAGAGCAATGTCTGTATCTTGGGCTAAGGAAGCAAAAGTGTCCATGAAGGACATTTGTGAAGCTGCGACGTGGTCTTCTATTCACACGTTTGCTAAACATTATGAATTGGATGTGTCTAGAGAACAGTTCGGGAGACAGGTTCTCAATAAAGTCATGTCCTAAAGGTATTGTATTGCCCTCCCTCATTTATGCTTTGGTATGTCCCATTGTAAGGCTGCCATGAAGTATGAAGGAGAAGATAACGGATTATACTCACGATAATTCCTTTTCTTCGGAATACTTCATGGCAGCCCGTATATACCCTCCCTCTATGTGTTTTTTCACGGCTAGGATCCAGAGGAGACATTCAAAGACTGAGGGGGAACAGGGGGAGTGAGCAGATATACCATAAGGAGGAGCAAGGGGAGGATCCTAGCGTCACGTGGAAAAAACTACCTGTCTACATACTAGGAGATAAGGGATTAACCCATTGTAAGGCTGCCATGAAGTATTCCGAAGAAAAGGAATTATCGAGAGTATAATCCGTTATCTTTGCTTTTATTTTGGTCAATATTCAGCAACTGCCCCATGGCACCTGATCTCTAGTCCCTGATATACCCTCTAGGACTGGAATGAGGAACCTTTGGCCATCCAGCTATTGTTAAACTAAACATTGCAGCATGTCTTGCAACAGTTTAAGCATGGCCAAAAAGCAAAACTGTAGCAGGACATGCTGGGATGGGTATGATATAAGTCCCCATACCAGCGGGTGCTGGATGAGTGACTGACAGTTGTTTCTCCGACATCGGAATCCTCGCTCGCCACCTTATTCTGTTCTGCCTCTATGGGGGTCGTGGACCCCCACGAGGGAAAATAGTCTGTGTAAGTCGGGATTCCGTCTGTCAGGCTCCGAACAGTTGGGATTCCGATGTCGGAGAAACGACCATCAGGATCCTGACTGTCGGTCACTCATCCAGCACCCACTGGGATGTGTACATCAACAGCAGCTGAAGCGCTCAAGGTTCCCCGTTCCTGCTCTAGGACTAGTATGAAATTGTGAAAGCATACTTATGGTACTTATGCCGATGGCCTGGGGACTCACACTTATATTGTTCTTTCCATAGATCACTCAGTTATAAAGACACATAAAATGTGAAGTGTATAAAGCCGCAAGAATTTTAAAGCAAGAACAATGAAGGGACTCTCCATTCACCCGAGAACATTAAGAGTACGTAAAGGATATCTTCCGCTGCAATGACGCGTGTGTCTGAATATGGAAATTAAACAGTTAAATGACAAACTGGGGACACGTGTCCAATATGATGAATAATCACACACAATTGTTAAAAAAAAGCGCCATTTTTATTTCTGCCATGTCACAGAAAAGAATAAATCACACGCACGCGTACACGCAACCCCATCCAAACACACATGACCAGAGGCTGCTATTCAGTGATCCAATCAAGTTCTTTCCAGCAGTGGGGAGGGTCACTTTACAGCACTGAATAAGAGCCTGCATAGAAGCCCAGGGCTCCTGCTATTTGCACAGCAAACAGAGATGAGACATTCAGGAAGCAGGAGTCATCCTGGTAACAGTTCTGGTCCCACTAGTAACTTGGGTCTCTACAGGAAGGAAGAAGAAAGCACAAATGTTATATCCTTAAATAACTCAAGTTGCCTCCCTGCCTCCCACCCCTGCATGGGGTCCCAATTTTTTGCATAAATGGAACACTATGGGTGAAATTTAATAGGATGAGAGATTCAAAAAGTGAGAGATTTGGTAAGAAATTGCCATTTTTTTTTAAAGCGGCAATCATTTACACTGCAAAATCAAACTGGTTTATGATTGGCACTTTAAAAAAACCCTGAAGATTTCTTATCAAATCTCCTACTTTCTGAATCTCTCATCCTATTAAATCCCCCCCCTATTTGTTATAGAACAGTTGGCTGGGAAAATTGACAAATAGATTAGAAGAATTACCGTAGAATGTTCTTGAAACTACAGTTTTGCGGTTTTACAGCGAATCAGGTTGAGGCGACTTGTATAGAGATTGCTATAAGGCATTACAGTCCAGGTTTTAAGACTATCCATGCTTGAATACAGATGATTAAATTAAATGTACTAATACACTAATTAAGTATACTTAAAATCTGATCTGATGGGGGGGAAAATGTATTCAAT
Organism: Crinia signifera; assembly: GCF_055691185.1. Classification (NCBI taxonomy): domain Eukaryota; kingdom Metazoa; phylum Chordata; class Amphibia; order Anura; family Myobatrachidae; genus Crinia; species Crinia signifera. Next base: position 91,186,649 of record NC_139227.1, read on the forward strand.
TGTCAGTGATGTTCACGAGGTACCAGCACTCGGACAACTTTTCCGAAAACAGGGTGCACAGAAAAGCTGCTGTATTGGTATATCACTAAGTGGTGTGCGCCAATGCCACTAGCTACATTGCCCTATACCTATGTCACATTATGAGAAAAGGTTTGTTAAGTGCTGGAAAGTTTCTGTGCCTCTGGCTGGACACCCAATGGGATATACACTTGTAAGCAGCAGTACCCACACACCTAATAGGTGGACAGGGAGGGGATCTAACTGTACATGGCTGTATAAGCTAATAATTAATGCTGGGGTAAGGGCAGATTTATTAATTTAATGGTAAGTGGGTGGTAATTATGTATTTGTGGGGCTATGTGTTTGATGGTACAGGCTATTAAATGAATAGTTGATTATTTAGCTTAAGTGGGGAACGTTTCCGTCAGTTGGATTCACTGCAGTTTTCGACCCATTCCCACTGTAACTTAACAGCCGGTATTTGATGTTCCGACTGTTGAAACGGACGCGTTTTGTCAGAAGGCTTCAATGCTGTCTGAAACGGCAGCATTGAATAGGCGAGTGCAGCTATTTCTGCCTGTGGAAATAACGGCACAAATTGAATGCCCCCTGTTTTATAGTGATAGTGGTGGCTGCAAAACCTGAGCAAGGAGAGAGCAGAATAGTTTCCCAATTCTGTTGGGACAGCCCTGACTGAGCCCTGCACTTAATTTTGCTTTACTCATAAGCAGTGTTCCCTCTAAGCTGTGCGCACGTGCGCGCGCACACAACTCGATGAGCGTGCGCACAGACATTATAACAGAGCGCACAAAGCAGCAGTGGTCCCTTTTTGCAGTTGTGGACTCAATTAATGTGTGTTTCACCCATTAACTACATTGTGTGCTGTGTTTTGAATATTTAAATGTTCAATATCTTTTTGAAGTAAAGTTAACACAAATTCTGAACGTCATTTTCCAGTTATATATAAGTGACACACAAAAATTAAAATTTCCTGCCAAAGTTGCACAGCCAAAATCTTTTGCCGCACACAGCCTTCGTAAAATTAGAGGGAACATTGCTCATAATGGGAGTGTTGCATTTACCTTATATACCCTTTCCACTGCACAATAACCTGCGTTACTGCCGGGTTTACCTAAGTCACTGCATGGAGGAAAAGGGTCAATGATAAAGAACTGTAGGCAACCCAGGTCGGACCCTTGTAGCTACCAGGGTTGGATCCAAGTAGCCTGTGGTTTAAACGGTAGTGGCTAGTTCCTATCTTGTGAATGTAGTTTGGACCACGTGACCGATAGACTATATAATGTGGCAGTGGCAGCAGCAAAGTCAGTGGAACACCAATTTTATTATCCAACCCACCACCGGTTGCCTTTAGCCTGAGAGGGAACACTTTATGTGTCCTCTTAGCTACTTTCAGACTCCCCCTACCCTCACAGCTCCCTTGGTATGTCCCGTCAGTTGGAACATTTACTCAGGAGACTACATACACCACCCTAAAAGAATAGAGAGAGACCAGATCACCGATGCTTGGAGATGATTTCACCTCCAGGCGCCAGCAGAATAGAGACTGCACAAGGTGCAGTCTGAAAGGGGTCTACCAGCCTATATGTTGAGTCTAGTCTGCGGTGTGAATGGGGTCTGACCCAGCTCTGACACTGGTTGGACCAGTGTTCGAAAATCTGGGTCGAAATCTGCCTTTTGGCGGAAAGGAGTATAACTGCACCCTGAATTCCCTGTGTATTTGAAACAGATGTGTAGGGGTAGTAGAGCAACCTAACAATGGCTAAAATAACGCTGGTCATGCCCATTCTGAACCGGTAGTATGGGATAAAAACCCCATTTAAAAAAACTGCATTTTCCCAGATGAGTGATTAGGAATTACCTGCAGAATGTGATGAGAGCAGCACAACTCAGGATGATTTCTAAGCCATAGAACAGCAGGATGATGCAGCTCAACACAGTCTCAAGCCGTAATGCATAGGTTTGGAGAAACAGGAAGTATAGCGCAAGCAATGCAGCTGGAATGGTTAGACCAACACTGACCACCAGAGGGAGTTTGCGCTCACACTGGTTACCACGGCATCCTAGCAAAGAGATTAACAAAACAGTTATATGCAAAAATTTTGAATACCACAATTAAGTGGGTAACAGCAATGTTGGCTGAACCAATAGTCAGTATATTCAATATTCATGAAAATGCAGCCTATGTTCTCTTCTGCACTTGAGCCACTTGTCTAAATATAACATCAGAAAGAAGGAACAGCGGTGGGAGGAGCCTGCTGAATGGTGGTGGGGAGGAGCTCTGCACATGGGCTGCCCAGCCCCTAAAAAGCCTTTTACTAGTCATGAAGTTTCTGTGTGAAGTCACTGTTTCCTAATGAACTGACAGGACGACTTTCTCATTGGCTGCCTACACTGTAGGTTGTCCTAAATCGGAATTTCTCTTCCGGACACAGTGTTGGAGTAACTTACAATAGGCAGCAGCACTCCAGTAGCTGTAGATGGCTGTGCTATGATTATACACAGTGTTGGAGTAACTTACAATAGGCAGCAGCACTCCAGTAGCTGTAGATGGCTGCGCTATGATTATACACAGTGTTGGAGTAACTTACAATAGGTTGCGTCACTTTAGTAGCTGTAGATGGCTGTGCTATGACCAGACACACTGTTGGAGTAACTTACAATAGGTTGCGGCACTCCAGTAGCTGTAGATGGCTGTGCTATGACAAGACACAGTGTTGGAGTAACGCTTCGGGTTCACGTCAATTGTGGGGTGACGACGGGGCCATATATAATGTGAAATGGGTCATATTGGCCCATTTCACATTTTTTACTATGTGAGATGGGCCAATATGACCCATTTCACATTATATATGGCCCCGTCGTCACTCCACAATTGACGTGAACCCGAAGCGTGGCGAGCGCAGCGAGCCCGCGAGGGGCGGCGGTGCGCGTCCTCCGACCTTTTCATTCCCCTACTATACACGTCGGCGTGGAGTTGAGAATATATAGTGTGGCGAGCGCAGCGTGCCACCGAGCCCGAAGCGTGGCGAGCGCACGCGTATACCTGTGAAGTTATACACGTACGCTCGCCACGCTTCGGGCTCGGTGGCTCGTTGCGCTCGCCACACTATATATTCTCAACTCCACGCCGACGTGGATAGTAGGGGAATGAAAAGGTCGGAGGATGCACACCGCTGCGCTCGCCACGCTTCGGGTTGGCGTCTATCGGGTGGTGGGGTTTACGTTGTAAAATTTGGGGGTCTAGGGAATATTTTACATTGAATCCAATGTAAAATCGGGTCCCAGGGACCCTATTCACATTTGATTCAATTAAAAAATCGGGTCGGTCGCATCGCATGCGATCGACGCGATTTTTCCGACACGACCACCCCGATGGAAATCGGTGTGGCCGTGCTAGGAAACAAGTACCGCATATTCATACCTGCGCACACGTGGTTAACCCAGATAGACTCTGGCACTGACTAATACCCCTTTCACACCAGAAAATGCAGGGACCCACCCGGGTTGGCCCCTTTCACATCAGAAAAGTCCCTGCATTTTCTGGTGTGGAAAGGAGGCGGAATGGCGGGCGGAGAGCACTCATCCCGGGTTGCTGGTCCTCGGTGCAGGCCGGGGATACACACAGGCGGCGGGTGCAGATGACGCAGCTCTCCAACTGCAGTGAGGGCGCCAGAGAGCTGCTTCATCTGCACCCCCCGCCTGTGTGGATCCCCGGCCTGACAGCACACCGAAGACTAGCAACCCGGGTGAGTACCCAACCCGGCCAGGAACCCGGGAACAACCCTGCTCCATATGTATGCGCTATATAAGAAACTGTTAATAAATAGCAGGGTTGAAATCCCAGCAAAATTTCTAATTTTCCTGGCCCAACCCAGGAATTTAGGCTGGTGTGAAAGGGGTTTAAGCCACCTGTGCCCAAGCATGGATATCCTGAAAACCTACACTGTCAGGGTGCCTTGAGAAGTAATGCTCTAGTATATTACTCTATAATGTCTAGCAATTTAGGGTGTCATTTAAAGTAAAATAAACAGTTTTTCATCATTAAGGATCTAATCCATTACTGGTCATGAAGAGTTGCAGACAATAATAAGAACACTCAGGCCATGCCATAATATAGTATTTCTGGCAGTGTGGAAAGTGTAATAAAGGAATAATGGCTTACATACAGTGTCGTAACTGGAGATGCTGTAAAACTTTCCTCACAATGAGATCTAGTAGGGCTGGTAGTGGGGTCAGGTGACATAACAGGCACACATTACATTTTAATGCCCTCATCAGACAGTTGTTCATTTCACACTTCACCAGTTCCACAGCAAACTGCTTAGCAACCTTTCCCTGCCTCATCAAGTATTAACCTCACACAGGACGTCCTATTGTCTAACACCCTCCAACAAATGGTGATGCCGGTGTTCTCAGACTGTACAGCAATAAGTCATGATTGGGTATAATGTATAGAAGGTAATCCGGTCTGAAGAACTAACCCAAACTGAATCCATTGCCGACTTACTGCCACTGCCCCTTATAGAGATAAATAGGGGAAACCCTCTATTTACACAGACTACTCACCGAGAAACAATCGCGTGACCTCAATGCCAAGGTACAAGAAAAGCAGCACCGCTTCCAGTATGATGTTAGATGTAGGGTACGGTAGGATTAGACCTATAGCCATGAAACAAAAGAGGATTTATCAAACCCAACAGGCCTCATTATGGGGGTTATTCTGGTTCACTCCTTCTGGCAAATTCCTTCTCAAATTCACAAAACCAGGTGCACTGCAGGTGGGGTAGATGTTACTTGTACAGAGAGAGTAATATTTGGGTGGGGTTTTACTTCATAGTGGCCCTTATTCAGATCTGACAGCAGTACAAATTTGGAAAATGGGCAAAACCATGTGCACTGCAGGTGGGGCAGATGTAACATGTATAGAGAGTTACATTTGGGTGAGTTATTTTGTTTCTGTGCAGGGTAAATACTGGCTGCATTATTCTTACACTGCAATTAAGATTTCAGTTTCAACACACCCCACCCAAATGTAACTCTCTCTGCGCATGTTACATCTACCCCACCTGTAGTGCACTTGGTTTTCCCATTTTCCGAACAAATTTGTACTGCGATCAGATCTGAATAATGGCCAGTGACTCACCCAAAAATTCTCTCAGCACATTTTACATCTGCCCCACCCCCTGCAGTGCACATGGTTTTGTCCATTTCAGAAGGAATTTGCCAGTAGTGAACCAGAATAACCCCCAATGTCTTATTCATATTCTCAGCGTTGCTACTGCACTTACATCTAACCAATTAGTGTGCCTGTTCTACTTTGCAAATGTTTCTCATTAAGGCATGTTCTACCGTGTTAATCAGTAATATTATTGTATTAGTAATCGAACTGTGATTTATGGCTAACATTTTGCCATATACATGGAATGCTCTGTCGCCAGTGCAAGCAGAATATGGGAGGCAGGAGAGAGTGTACCCAATAATACTGCATTAGCCATGAGAGCAAAGGGTGTGATCCCTTCTGCTGGACTGCGACATACTTTATGCTGCACTCAGAGTATACAGCAAAACAACGGTACAATGCAATGTGTACATGTTAGTGCACGGAACAGGGAACTCACAGGCTGTAGTACAGTATAGTAATAACCGACATTTCCATCCTTCAGGGATTACCATTAGTGATTCAGCCCCAAAGGGATCGGAAATGTTAACCATTACTATGCATTAAATTGAAAGAATCATTTACAGGTTGAGTCTCCCTTATCCGTATATTCCAAAAACCAAAATATTGCGACAACCGTGGTTTTTCAAAATATTTTGTATTTTTTTTTTAGTTGTGTCGTTTTCTCCCCCACCTTCTTTTTTTTCTACTTACCTGGTCCCAAGGATGCATAATGCACCCCCTGGGACCAGAGATGCCTCTGCAGAGGATTCCAAAGGCCACCGTGGATGCCAGGGGACAATGGGTCACCACCGGGGGGACCAGGTAGCTAAGAAAAAATGCAAAAATCCCTCATCCAAAATGCTTGTGTTACCGAGCATTTCTGGATAAGGGATACTCAACCGGTAATTTTTTTTTTTTTATTATTATCTACATAGCTGTTGAGTGCTGTATTGTGGACTATGAATGCATGCTGTATGCATGCATGCATGTACGTACGTACGTACTTACGTATGTATGCCCTACTGTGTTCCTAAAAGAACACCCCTATAATTGGATCATGTTCAGCCCTCTACACACTTGTCGACTCCCCCCGGACACAGATACCAGTGGCGGTGGGAACACACTTGCCAATGCTGGTGGGGGAAGGGAGTGACGATGGGAGGGGGGGTGTGCACTGGCCATGCTGCTTGGGCGTAGATAGCGAGGACCTCCTTCGCCTGAACCAGCGATATTAAGTGCACACACTAGAAGATATTGTGAACAATATTCTGAGTGATACTGTACTGTTCACAATATTGTCTAGTTTGTATGGAAATTAACTGAGTGTGTATTGTGTGTAACTCAGATGTATATATATTTACTTATGTTATTGCACTGCCTTGCTGCTGTGCAATACGATACAACTCTCAATCAGGCCCTATGTCTACATAATGTCTGAATATGTTAATCAGTTATTGGAAAGTGAATGCAAATAACAGAATTACATGACGTATATAACATAAGACTATAACAGACAGTCATAAAGTAAATGAACTTGATACTCACCTTTATATATAAATATGAGAGTCTCAATTAGGAAGTAGGAAGCACAGTACCATCCATTGAGGAATAAGAGCACTTCCAGGGGGGTGGAGGAAAGCTATTCTTGTCAAGAAAATATCTTTAGCATGTACTTGTAGATATCATTACACACATCTATCAGAAAAGCATGCAGGTCTAATGATCACAGAACAAATCAGAACTTATGGGGCCTACACACGTGGCGAATGAGGCGTATTCTCTAAGCTAGGACAGGCCAACCTGTGGCTCTCCAGATGTTGTGAAACTACAAATCCCTGCATGCCTTGCCAGTTTTAACACTCCCTTATAGCAAAACTGTGGCAAGGCATGATGGGATTTGTAGTTTGACAACATCTGGAGAGCCACAGGTTGGTCAGGCCTGCTCTAAGCGATCTCACTAGCTCACTTAGAAAATGCCTCTACATCGCTTTGTGTGTAGGGGCCATAGCGATGCGTGGACAACTGCATTGCTATCGCCCTGGTGAGTAATATCCAGCATGCCGGATAAATTTAGAATCTTTGGGGTCAGGACCAGTGTTCTCACGGCTCTGACCTAGAAATATCACTTACACTGCATATATACCTCAATAATATCTACACATTATAAAAAGGTACAGGTTCCATTTTCTGTTAAGTATAAACATCACATATAATGTGGGGGGGGGGGGGTTTACGCATTTTTAAGGGTCTGCCCACTTATAGGCATTTCATATAATGGTTGAACCCATATACACGAGACATTTTAGTCTGACCACACAGTGAAACGAAAAGCTATTAGCTATACCAATTGTTAAGACTAACAGTGCATACATACCTCCTTGTCAATAATCGTGTTCATTCTAGCACCCGTTATCTTTGAATACCCATGCAGTTCCTCTTCCCTGCCTGGGGTGTTGCTGTCTGCTGTAGTGCTTCTAGCACAGTGTGGTCTGTATATCAGCACTGATATGCAAAAACAGACCTGTGCTAGAAACACCACAGCAGACAGCGACACCCCAGGCAGGGAACAGGAACTGCATGGGTATTCAAAGATAACGGGTGCTAGAATGAACACTAAATAAATATATATTAGAGCAATAATCCCATGAAACAAAAACACTTATTAATGTATGTAGGATTCTGGGATACCATGGTAACCACAGTAACATGATACATATGTGAGCAGATTGACTTTGAAATGCTCCACTGAAACATACTTTATCTACCATCACATAACATGCTGACATTAGTGAGACTGTTGGTTTTGGTGGATGGAACTGTAGTCTTCCTGAGCATCCCTTGTAGGCTGCCTGGGTCCTTCTGGGTGTTCCCAAACACCTGTGGGTAATTTGGTGAGACTGCCAATGATAAGCCCTGTACACATGCATCGATTTTTTCCGATTTTTTTATTTGATTTTGCTTATAGAAGCAAAATCGACTCCTTAACGAAATCAAATGGTTTTTAAAGAGAATTTTAAAATAATATGATGGCGTTTAGGACAATAGCTAAGGAAACAAATGGCAATCTGATGCATACTCAAAAGGTACTTGCCTATTAAATAAATATATATGTGTATATATGAGTTAAGTACCTTTTGAGTTCCAGAGTGCAGAGAGGGTTCCATTTAGATCCATTCTCCACTTTTTGGGTGTGCTTTAGACCGGAGATCTAACTATGGAATTTGCAAATGGGGTGATTATTGAACGACTGCACATGCAAATGAGCAAGGGTGATTAGCAACTGAAAATGTGTATGGCTCGTAAACATTATGTGGCTGGACGTTCACTGACAAGAAGCCAGCATTTGGAGTAGAAACCTGCTGTATTATTTTTTCTGTCTGGGCGGCGGCTCGCTCCTTGAAGTCCAGTGCAAATTCTCAAAGTAGCAGACAGGTCTGAATCATGCCCTGTGTGCATGTTTGTAATCAGCTCCCGCATGTACACTAAATAAGCCCCATACACACTGGGTTAAGGAGCATCTGAGCGATAGCTTTTAAAAAGTCAAGTGTGGACACTTAATATTGTGGTCCTGCGCTTCATTAACAACCCCCCCCCCCCCTCCCTTCCCGTCAGCTGAACACAGGGCTGCCATCAAAAATTGTGGGGCCCAGGACTGCTAAATAGGCAGGGTTCCCGTTCCCCCCCCCCCCCCCCTACCCCTTGTGGAACCCCTGGTGTGTCTAGTTAGACCTCCCATGTCCACAGCACTGGCCGCACTACTTAACCTCTACAGGTACTGTACATTGCATTAGGTGAAATTAGGATAAATTATACTAGATAGTCTCCAGTCCTGGGCCCCATTAATGTTGGGGCCCAGGACTGGAGTTCCCACAGTCCCCTCCGATGGCTGCCCTGGCTGAACATGCAGTTCAATTTTGGCTGTATAGCCAACAAACTGAATGTTCAGTGGGTCCTGCTGACAGCACTGAACGGTATCATTCAGTGTGTATGCTCAATGGATTTACCCACAGCTGCGGACGATTATCATTAATGACATCCACCACAGTGACAGTGGTAGGGGCATCGGTCAGCAAGTAAGCAATGCTGAACATTTTTAAATGAGGTAAAAACTGGACCCTGAATACCGGACCAGACCAGACATGCTCCATACATCAAAATGCCATTCGAAAGCTTGTAGAGTACCGTCCAGGGGATGCCTAGCTATGACAGCTGTCACCTCGGAGACGGGGAAGAACAGATTACAGCCTCCCTGTATGGTCAGGACTGTTCCAGTTTTTACTACATTCCTGGACCATACAGGGAAATTGTAATATCTCGCTCCCCATCTCTCTGGTGACAGTTGTCACGGACATCCCCACCAGAAAGGACACCCTAAGAAGTTCTGGAACGGCACAGTTTGATGACTGGAGCCTGTCTGGTCCAATGTTCCGGGGTCTGGCCAGCATTCCAGGGTCTGGTCCGTTCCCATTTTTTTTTACCCATTCCCAACACTTTTGTATCCACCTTCAGCAATTGCAGCCAGTTGCACACATAAAGGAAATGACGGATGATGGGGCTTGGTAATAAATAGACCCCTATGGGAGAGATGTACCAAATCTTATAGAGAGGAAAGGTGGAGACGCAACCAATGGGCTTATAGCTTCCATTTTATAGCATGATATAGCTAAATGAGAACAAGACACTGATTGGTTTCTAGGGGTCACTTGCGCTCTTTAAATGGTTGGTTACATCTCCCCTTGTCTGCTGGTGACCACAAGTCCCAGCTGACCCTGACAGGATGCACACCATGTAGAGAGACCGGCTACACCCGGTGCAGACCAGCGATACTCCGCCGGCTGCTGACAGCCCTCTGCGTCCCGCGTCCCAGCAGATGAAGGATACAACTCCGCGTCTTCTCCCTGGTAGACAAAGCACAGTGATACGTGGGGTTTATAGGCGGAACACGGTGGGTAAGGGGTCGGGGTGCTGTATGAGGGGGATAGCGGTCACCGGGACATACTGCTACGATGTTCGTATGTATCGGCTAATCCGCAGATACTAACCTCTGGACGCCATCTTGGTGCTCTAAGGACGCGTCTGACGTCACTTCCTGGATACAGTCAGAAGACCCGCCTCTTTTCATTCAGCTGCATAGATTACACACTGTAGCCAGGTGACATGGTTATCAGTGGGTGGCTCGTGTGTGTGTATTGCATTGTACTATATCTATAGGATAATATACATTACAATGCAATATCTATGTTTGTGGAATTATTGGATCCCCATATAGGTCACATATATTTTGGGCAAGGACTGATGTATATCTTGTATAATGTGCTGCAGAGTAAGTGCACTATATAAATAACTGGTAATAAATAATGATACATGCTCAAAAATCGTTCACTGACGTCACCCACCTATCCAATATTGATGACAGGTGAAGTCATTAACGATGAGCAGAGCATGCAATTAATGATGTTAGCACCATAGACACAGCCTGTGCGAGTGCCCACCCCCCTGTCGCCGCCCGTTTCACTTGTTAACAATGAAGACACATCCCTTTTATGTCTCCACAGCAGGAGAAATGAGTTCTCCTGCCTTCACAAATAAAAGTCAGTGGAAACATTTGTGTCCGCCAAAGACTAATATCATGGATGATCAATTGCAATTGATACTCAGGGCTATTGATACCTCTGCCCAGAGGATTATGGATAAACTTGGAGATGTGATCGATATGCTTATAAATCCTCAGAATATGGCCTACACTACGTTGGAGTCTACAAATATCCTGGATCCGCCCTGTCAGTTTGAGAAGTCCCTCGCTGTCCCCGAGGACGGGTGCCTTTAATACCGGGTGGTGCCGTATCAAAGTGAGATGTCTCCTGTTCATATTTTGCTTCCTAGCAGAGGATATCGTCCGGATGTTTGTCCTTCACTTGGGTTATGTGACCCATTTATATTTATGCCATCCTTTACATCAAGTGAGCCCGCGAATCCCCTTGATATATGTGGCAGGTCCGGGATGTCTTCTGCGCCTCCAGATGCCGGTGTCAATATTTCCTTGATTCCATTCTATCTTACTGAGTTGTCTCATCCTGTTCCTGACAATAGTTTGCCTCCTACCAGATGGTGCTGCTCAGTCATTTGTTACATGACCTTGGTGGAAATTTCTGCTCTCCAAGATTCCTTTTATCCCTGCCTCTGGATCCAGTTTACATCTTCTCGGTTTCACTACATGACTCTGCTCTCCTTGCTGCAATACTCCTGCTTCCCGTATGTGTACCCCTGGGTGCGTACTAGGGAAACTACTATCCATTTGGCTCTGGTGCTCCAGAGGGCCTGGCCGGACTAATTAATATTTCTTACCCCTGTGCTTACTATTCCTATTTTATTTTTGGTATAAGATATATTTAGGATAACTAGTACATTTCATTCCCTTTGACATGGACAATTCTGCTAATGTTTTTCCAATACTGTTTTAAGCTTACTTTACCCATGAAATCTGTGTTCATTCATTTTATAATGTGTGCCTTGCACAATGTGGGTGATGGGAAAACCGAGTTAAGTGTTTTCTGTTCCACATATCCTGACTCTCTGAGTACACTCAAAATATTTGCGGCTTTATTCGATTCAGACTTCAAGGGCTCTGCTACTTTACACCCGGACAATATGGGTGGGCTACTCCGAGCAGTGTTGGGGGCTTTTAAATATTCTTATTTTAGCCCCTGTCAGATATCCGTATACATATCCTTCCTTACTTGGGTGGGTGGGATGGGGTGGGGTAGGGTAGGTTAGATTAGCGTTAGATGGGTATTATGGGAGAGGAAGGTTAGCTTTTTTCTGGCTCAGCTAGCTACCATAGAAGCTAGAGGCCACTAACTTACTTGCTCCTATGGTCCCCATAGAATTAGATATAGTTGGGTGGGGTACAGTTAAGGGATCCACGTACACCTCAGTTGGGGGCGGGTAGTACAGGGTGGGGGGTTATAGGGGAGGTTTGTTTTGGGTTAGTGATAGTGGGGTAAGAGTTAGGGGCTCCAGGTATGCCTAAGTTGGGGGTAGGTTATACAGGGTGGGGGGTTTTAGGGTAGGTTTGTTTTGGGCATTATTTTATTTATAATTTTGGGTAATTGGGCATATAATAGGTACTCTAAAGTCTATTTGGACATTGAACAATATAGCAGGAGTCCCCTACTAAGTGGGAGGTTGATGAATACTCCGATCCGTAATTAATATTATAATATACGTTTTTTATGTACATGCTTGGTCATCCCCGAATGGCGCCTTCGGGAAATGTAATACCATGATTGCTCTATATGTATCCTGCTGATGATCACAAGACCATTTACTCATACTGTATTTCTTCATGTCCACCTTGCAAGTTTATGTTGTTGCCCTAATTGCACCTCTATGTATAAGGGGTGCTGTAGTTTTGTTATATGAAAAATCTCAATAAAAAATATTGAATTAAAAAAAAGACAAAGATGGGGGGAGCGGCTGACATCCTGTGACATCATACGCCCAAACAGGCAGGCATCAGCCCGTCCGTGTACCCATAGATACGCCCAGGGTTTTCATGGGGATACCCATAAAACCCTGGGCGTTCCCATGGGCAGCTCTAGTCCCCGCCGCCGTCCGTCTCTTGGCCACCCCAAACTTTGTGAACGGCTTGGCAACTATGCCAGTCACCAAAGCCACTCGCAAAGGGGACCTGCACATGTGCATAATACACCGTGCGCAGATCCCCTAACATTGGCCCCATCCAAATGAATCAGTCACCCCCTATATGTTCTAATTTACATTTCCACGGGAGCATGCAGTACCTCCTGATAATTGATTACCCCCCCCCATAAACTGCCCACATGCAATGGACAAAGCCAATATGGCTGGTGCCGCCTCTTTTCAGTATTCACGCAATTCGTTATTATTACCTGCAAGATGTGCGTTTTATATATAATAAAAGTCTGCCCCCTTCCCCTACCAAATCTTGTGTTTGCCCCTGCAAACTTACAATGTGACTCAACTCACAACAAAATTTGGGACATAGATATAAGTAACTCAAACTTATCATTGGGTAAAGTTAATTATTTATTAAGTAAATACATTTTGGACCATGGCCATAATGAGTGAAACTGAACGGTTATTTCTGGGTAAATATCTAAATGATCAGGAAGTCCCATCATTCTGACATACATCAGTTATTATATATGCAGTCACTTAAGAGTGGCAGCGGGGAGCATTTTGCACGCCCAGTTGATCTGATGCAAAGATAAAATTAAAAGACTTTGCAGTCAGACAACTTCATTGTCATTCATATAACACATTGGCTAAATTACCCCAATTTCTGGTTGATGTTTTTATATTGAATTAAATCAGAAACACCATCACATTATGAAGACACAAGGTAGATATCATTGGTTTAAATGTTTTGTCCACACCTTTGCAGGGTACACAGATTGTCCCCTGTCTGAAAGGGGGAAAATGGAGGCCTTTAATTAGTTAACTGTTTAGTCCCACAAGGTGAATTCACTGCACATTTGCATTGTGAATTACAGTAGTCAAAAATGGCAAATATGAGGACAGTAGCATGATGTAACTCTATTAAAAGGAGCTTTTAAGGGTTTCTTCACCCATAAAGTTAATGTTCATTCTAGCACCCTGCATTATTCAAATGTGTGCAGTTCCTCTTCCCTGCCTGGGGTGTCTCTCTTTGCTGCAGTGCTTTCAGCATTGGTCTGGTCTGCTTATCAGTGCTGAAATACAGACCACGCTGTGCTAGAAGCACCACAGTAGAGTGTGACACCGAGGGAGGGAAGGGTTTTGGAAGATGCAGGGTGCTAGAATGAACATTAAATAAGGTATTCAATCATGTATACCGACTGTCGGAATGTCCCGTCAGTCAGAATCCTTGGCAGATTTCGTTTCTTTCGGTTGACGTGTTACAGTCGGAATTCAATGTTCCAGCTGTCCATGTGTCGGAAACTCCACGCATTGGCGAAAATGGCCACAGATTGTTAAACATCCATTAATTGGACAATCCACGTCAGTTTCAGACGTAACAGATCCAACTTTAAAAAGTCGGACCGGACAGTCTTCAATGCTGTAGTTAACAGCAGCATTGAATAGGTGAGTACCAATATTTCCCCTGTCGGGAAACATCGCCACAGATTGAATAGCCCCCAAAAAGTTAATAGATATTTCTTTTATAATTCAAAGACTGAGTTCTAAATTCCTCTATAATGTTCTTCCACCTGTACCTTTGCTGAAAGCACAAACCCTAAAATGTATATATTAAAATAAAAGCAACCCGATTCTATTCAATAGTTGCACATAGGCAGTTGTTTTTGTAAAGTAAAAAAAAAAAGTATCAAATCTGTTCTTATTCAGATAAAACAAATATAGACACCTTTTAGTAAATACATTTATTGTATCAGTTTTCCTGTTCAAATGAGATTTAAAAAAACAAACAGACAAATAAATATAGCCACATTCTATGTAACTGCAATAATTACAAATATAAAAAGCTAAAACGCCCAAAACATTTAAATATTGACACATGCACACTTGTTTAAATAGCAATTTAAAAAATATAATCTAAAAATATATATTTATCTGAAAATACTGGAATCTTTGATGAATTAGAATGATGCGTGTTCTTTGGAACGTTAGAGGATTTAAGGCAAAATCTTGGGTAATGTTGTTGCCTGATCAAGTTCATGTAACAGTTCAACAGGAATGTGTGTTCTGTTTCCAGAGGCCGTCAGGAGACCCTTCATGACTTGTCCAGAAAGCAGTGAGGTCTGTGCTCTCCTCCAGAACAGTGCAGAATGGTATACGGGTGGCTATGGTCTTTTCCTTAGTGTGTGCTGTTAACAGATGCTCCATTTCTAGGTGTTCTGGAAGTTTAACCTCGTATTCGTGCAAACTCATTGCGTAGCCATAGAGAGTCCCGGTAGTAACAGGGATCCCCCAGATTTAGAGCCGCCCTTTTGTAGAAGTAAAAATACAACACAGCCACTGTGGGAACATAGAAGAGTAAAATTACATGGTGCAGGCTCAATGGGCTCCGGGTTAATATACTGGATTCAGCATTCAAAAGTAATATGTGACACAAGTACAAAATCCTATGTTCACGCATCCCATCACACCTAGCCATGTATGTTTTATTTCTTCATACGTTACAAAGGCAATGTCAAGATTCCACTAACCATTCACCAGTGTGGGAAACACAGGGAGGTTTAGGACGCGGTAAGCTCTAGGTCAATAAGCATCGTAATTGGTCAGGAGACTTGACAGGTGCAGGAAATACCTTACCAGAGAGGGCATAAGAGACCTGGATAGGACACAAGATCACCACCCCTACCCTGGAATATACTCTCATCAATATACTGCCTTCTACTGCCAAGCCTCCTGACCATCACAATCAGAAGATGCTGTATTTCTATGTCCTTTGCAGAGTTCCTCTTGTTCTCTATTTGTAATGCTGCTTTCCCTGGTTGTGGAGGAAAGGGCAATCCTTCACAGGTCACCGGCAATTAACTGCACCCCCCCCCCCCCCCCCCCCGCCTGATAATACCAATACTGCTAGCTTTGTAAATTCCCATAAAGAGACACCTGTAAGGTATTTGTAGTGTACCTATTGCACACTCCACAGCCCAAACACTAGTGCAGTCCACAGCACAGCCTCCGATCTCCCCTTTCTGTCTCGTTAAATCAGCTGTGTGGCACACAGGATCCAGTATTACATTTATTGGCAATTATGTCTATTTTATGACCATAATTTACATAAATCATAGTTTCCATAAATGTTCAGTGTTACTTTACCACATATGGCACAATAATAAAAGTCTAATCTGAAATATTATCCATGTAAAAAGGTTCAAGATGTGACACGGTTTCTCAATACAGATGGAGGGAATAATCTCCCAGCACTACACTGTAGCAATCTAATCCATCAGAGGCCACGCATTAGGTGTACAGTATACAAGGCTGCCACCACCTACATGCGCACACTCACCGAATCTCTGCAGAACAAACAATGCCTGCAATCCATCAGACCAGATAAACACATTACCATTTTTCCAGCGTAGATTCTATGGAGAGAACAAAAACCGTGTAAGAGGTATTACATAGGGGAGCTACAACAGCAGGGTGACTATTTATCGGCGCTGGTCTTAGCATGATCCACACATGTAATGATACCCTAAGGATATGGTCTTACCATGATCTGTACATGTAATGATACCCTAAGGATATGGCCTTACCAAGATCTGTACATGTAACAATACACTGAGGGCTATAGCCTTACCATGATCTGTACATATAATTATGCACTGAAGGATATGGTCTTACCATGATCTGTACATGTAATGATACCCTAAGGATATGGCCTTACCAAGATCTGTACATGTAACAATACACTGAGGGCTATAGCCTTACCATGATCTGTACATATAATGATGCACTGAAGGATATGGTCTTACCATGATCTGTACATGTAATGATACCCTAAGGATATGGCCTTACCAAGATCTGTACATGTAACAATACACTGAGGGCTATAGCCTTACCATGATCTGTACATATAATGATGCACTGAAGGATATGGTCTTACCATGATCTGTACATGTATTGATGCACTGAAGGCTAGGAATTTATCCTGATCCACACATGTAATGATACAGGACATTATTCTGGTTCACTTGCTGTAGAGGAGTTGTATCTAATTGCAGTGTGTGAATGTGTTTGCCGATAGACGTTGTGGCGGTTTTCCCAGTTGTGCATGAGTAGTGAACGGCTTCGCCTCAGTTTCTTTATTTCTGGAAAGTTGTTTTGCGCGGTCGAATGCATGATGGATTCCTCAACGTAGAGCAGCGTCTCGCATGGCGCACCATTTGGGAAAGAGATACTCCACAGCTGAAATCGTGGCAGTGTTGGTGACAAAGTGCGCATCACTGGGCCGTGGCAAGTCCTTGATGCTTTCACATCCCACCTCATAACGCTGCCACCACCGGAATATGGTGCACCGTGCGAGGAACTGCTCTCCGTACACCGCCGTCATCCTGTGATAAGTTTCTGAAGCATGACCGCTTTCTGCTGAAGAACTTGGATAACAGCTCTTCGCTGATCTGGTGGAATACATCATGCATCCGACCAACTTTCCAGGAATGAAGAAACTGAGGTGAAGCCAATGCAATTAGATACAATGCCGCTACAGCAAAAATCTTCTCTTCATTTGGGCACATCTTATACAATGAGGGCTATGGCTTTACCATGATCTATACATGTAATGATACACTGAGGGCTACGGATATACAATGATATGTACATGTAATTATGCACTGAGGGCTATGGTTATACCATGATCTATACATGTAATGATACACTGAGGGCTACGGATATACAATGATATGTACATGTAATTATGCACTGAGGGCTATGGTTATACCATGATCTGTACATGTAATGATGCACTGAGGGCTATGGTTATACCATGATCTGTACATGTAATGATACACTGAGGGCTATGGTTATACCATGATCTGTACATGTAATGATACACTGAGGGCTATGGTTATACCATGATCTGTACATGTAATGATACACTGAGGGCTACGGATATACCATGATCTGTACATGTAATGATACACTGAGGGCTATGGATATACCATGATCTGTACATGTAATGATACACTGAGGGCTATGGATATACAATGATCTGTACATGTAATGATACACTGAGGGGTATGGATATATAATGATCTGTACATGTAATGATACACTGAGGACTATGGATATACCATGTTCTGTACATGTAATGATACACTGAGGGCTATGGATATACCATGATCTGTACATGTAATGATACACTGAGGGCTATGGATATACCATGATCTGTACATGTAATGATACACTGAGGGCTATGGATATACCATGATCTGTACATGTAATGATACACTGAGGGCTATGGATATACCATGATCTGTACATGTAATGATACACTGAGGGCTATGGATATACAATTATCTGTACATGTAATGATGCACTGAGGGCTACGGATATACCATGATCTGTTCATGTACTGATACACTGAGGGCTATGGATATACCATGATCTGTTCATGTACTGATACAGTGAGGGCTATGGATATACCATGATCTGTACATGTAATGATGCACTGAGGGCTATGGTCTTACCATGATCCATACATGTAATGCCACGCTTAGCGCCAAGTGAAGAGCGCAGAAGAAAACGGTGACCTGAAAGCGATGAAACAGTAAGCCAAGGAGCCCGGCTTGGAAAACGAAGGTGTTAAACAGCATAAGGAACAGAACAATGGCTGCAAATAACGTGCCCACATCCTGCAATCTGGAACAGACGTAAACACTGCTGAATGACACTGGCGGAGGACACAGTACAAATTAGATGTATCTAGAACATTAGCAAACTGACACTCAACATCTGGATGTCCTAGATTTCCAGGTAGATAATTTTTATTTTCTTTGAAAAAAATAATATATATTTTTTAAAGTCCCAGTTTTTTCAGAATAACCATAATGGGAGTAAATGTCTACATTTTCCATATATCAGAAGCAAAAGTCAGTATTCTTATTATCTGACCATTTAGTTACTATTTAAAAAATCCAAAAATGGAAACCATAATGAAATATGGAAATGGAGTCTAGAACATAAAAACCCTGTCAGATGCGTGATCTGCTTGCATGTCTCTGTTTAGCAACAAGGCGTCCCTAGAATTTATTTTAGAATGACATATGGGTGCGTATGCGCTAAGAAGCATTACTTACATGAAAAGCACTAGCTGAATAACTGGCGCTGATCGCAACAGCTCAGAGAAGGAATTCACAAATAAGTCATATATCAGCAGCAGGAACTGTAGAGCAAGCACTAGGCTGTAATTACCAGGTTGCAGCATCCTCTACTGATACTGTCCTGCAGATGGAAACAAGAACATGGTATAGTGTAAAGCAAAACAAGTGACAGGAAAAGCGAGGCAGAGAAAAAGTGAGGTAGGGGAAAAAGAGGCATGGTCGAAAGTGAGGCCATCTAAGGAGGCGGGGCAGGACAAAGTGAGGCGGAACCAAGGAGGCAGGAGCAAAAGAGTGGGTGGATGAAAAGAGGCAGGTAAAGGGGAAGAGTAAGGTGTAGCCAAAGATGCAGAGAAGTGACCACACACAGGGGAAAGACAAAGAGAGGGAAGCTTATCTAAGGAGGCAGGGGCAAGAGTCACGCGTAGCTACTGAAGCGGGGGCAAAAGAGTCACGCGTAGCTACTGAAGCGGGGGCAAAAGAGTCACGCGTAGCTACTGAAGCGGGGGCAAAAGAGTCACGCGTAGCTACTGAAGCGGGGGCAAAAGAGTCACGCGTAGCTACTGAAGCGGGGGCAAAAGAGTCACGCGTAGCTACTGAAGCGGTGGCAAAAGAGTCACGCGTAGCTACTGAAGCGGTGGCAAAAGAGTCACGCGTAGCTACTGAAGCGGTGGCAAAAGAGTCACGCGTAGCTACTGAAGCGGGGGCAAGTGTGAGGCGTAGCGAATTAAGCGGGGGCAAGTGTGAGCTGTAGCCAATGAAGTGAGGGCAAGAGTGAGGCGTAGGTAACAAAGCAGGGGCAAGTGTGAGGCGTAGGTAACAAAGCAGGGGCAAGTGTGAGGCGTAGGTAACAAAGCAGGGGCAAGTGTGAGGCCTAGCGAATGAAGCAGGGGCAAGAGTGAGGCGTAGCGAATGAAGCAGGGGCAAGTGTGAGGCGTAGCGAATGAAGCAGGGGCAAGTGTGAGGCGTAGCGAATGAAGCAGGGGTAAGACGAGCATGTAACCAAAGAGACAGCAGCAAAAGTAACGGGCAAATAAATACACAGTGCTAAGAGAGAGAGCTATAAAGAAGGAGCTGGCAGAGGCAATGAGCTTGGCTGCGCACAACAGCCGGAGGCGAGGACGAGGGATGCCGTCTGGGCAATACTATACAGCGGAGGTGGTTATGGTGAGTCTATGGAGAGAGGTGGGTGGCAGCCAGTAGGGCGTCGACAGAGGAATAACACACACGGGAGGATTACGGAAAGTTGTCGCCGCCTCGGAGGCCCCTAGTCTGTCTGTACTGCCGCCATAATCCTGCTGGTGTGCTCGCTTCCATGACAACCATTATCTAAGGTTATCCGTCATTCATAAAGTCCGCCGCTAGAATAGTTCCTCTACCAATAGGAACAGACTTGTCGCAGCGTCGTCAGAGGTAGTGACGGCCCTATTGGATGTGGGCAGCGCCCGCACTGATATATGCCAGCAGCCAGCTAATAGAAAAAAAATAATAATCTGCCATCAATGGGAAAAGTAGCAAAGCTAGTGAGAGTCTGGGCGTCGTGGTGTGTAGAATAGAGATGCATGCCATGCTGGGATTTATACTTCCTCTACAAGGGGATAGCCAAACTTTGTTCAGAAATTAATTTCCTTACAACTGTGTTGCTGCATTCTTGTGAGCAGACTGTAGTGATCATGTTATAGTGTCCAATCAGGGCCAGATTAAGGGGAAGGGGCACATGGGGTTCAGTATCCCTGGACCCCCCTCTATCTATGGTTGTTATGGTTTTTTTTTAATATAGATTTTTAGCTAAAGGTATTGTGCATGGGAGTGGGGTAGTGCTGCTGCATCCTCTATCTGCCAATGTGACAATGACATACCCTCCAACAGTACCGATTTAGCCGATACAGTACCGTTTTTTAACCCTCTGTACCGATTGTACCGATTTTTAGCTGCACTCCAGTGCAGCGCTTGACAGTGACACAAGAACCTCCTCCCGCGGCCACCTTCAACTCTCTCTCAGCCGAGGACTCTGGGAGGTGTAGTATACACACCACCATCTGTTCAGCTGAGAGTTTGAGTCCACCAAAAAGGACTGCAAATCCCGAGGTAACCCAGGGGGGAACGCGGCGGTCCAGCCTCCCCCTGCTCAGGGTGCTGCAGCGGGATCAATGTCAGCCTGTGTGGAGTGTGCACAGGGACAATGAATCACTGGTGCAGAAGAAGAGGAACGGTGCCGGGCGGGGACGTGGGGCTACCCTGGTAAGGTGATTTGCACGAGCTGTGTGACACGTGCTGCTGCCACTTACATACAGTGTAAGGAGGGGGCACGCTGGGCATCAACGGGATGCTGTCTCCACAGGACAGTGCTGGGGGAAATGTGCAGGATCGCCCATTACATACCCTCCAACTGACCGTACCATTAAAAGTATAGGAGAGGGGGCTTGGCCACGCCCCCTTTGCGATTGTGTACCGATTTCTCCCACTCAAATGTTGGAGGGTATGCAATGATTAATGGTGCTGAGCATCGGGAGCGAAGGCACACTGACTGCACAAGTGTGCTGTGCATTACAGGGATTTGACTAAGTCCCATGAGACTATGCACAAGAGGTCAGAGGCTTAGAGGCTTGTGCTGAGCTCTGCTTGGTGGAGCTCATCATATGCTTCTCGGCCCATGGAGGAGAACAGCAGCAGCAGAGGCCTCATCATGGAAGGGTTTTTAATTAGAGGCAGCGCTGAGCCTGTCAGGGCTTCTATAGAGGTAAGAAATAGAAAAGCACTCTCTTTTGTTTGGGGACAAAGAGTGCTTTTCTTCTTCAAAAGGTGCGTACACACGGGGGCAATTTTGTACAATATCGCGGGAAATATGGTCGCTAAGCGACCATATTGCCCACGATGGGAGTGTGCACCGGCGATATATCGCCGGGTGCGCGCTCCCGTTTTTACCCCTGTAGTGATCGCTGGTCGCAGGAACATGCTCCTGCGACCAGCTGATTACCACTGCCGGGCTCCCCCTGGCAGTTTCTTTTTCATCAGCGACCATCTCTGGTCGCTGATGAAAAGGTGAAAATGAGCAATATATGCTCAGCCATATATTGCACAGCAATATATGGCTGAGCAATATATCTCCCCCGTGTGTACGGGGCTTTGTTCCATATTTCTCTCAGGGAAGCACCTCCACACAATAAAATAGTACCGGTGGTACGTAATTCCATTTGATTGTGGAAATCCTATATCATTTTGACACAATTCTGGCATATATGTGTGGAGCTCGTGCACAGGTGTATTCCCCATTCCCTTTTTCCCTGGTATATATAGGGCTGTTACAGAGTAAGGTACTGAGGGACAAACACAGGATTTTCATGTGGTATTTTATATATATGTATTTATGTTTATATTAATCCCCCCCCTGCAGTTACACATTGACCAAGTTTATACTGCCGTTACTCTGTGTTTTGACAGTGTAATATTCTCCCGTGCAGTTTGCGAACAGTAATGACAAGTCTAAAGTGACCCCAGGCCCTCCGAAGGCTTAATCTGGCACTGAGTCCAATATTAGGGAAGCTATGGAATTTCAGTGGTTTTGCATCGAAATTTAAAGAATGGATCAATTATAAACGTGGGGGTGAGATGTCTTGCTAGCCCTCCACCTCTGAAAAATGTATTAATACTGTGCTGTACTATTCATGATGTTGGGAAGTGGTAATGTATGCTGCGCCGGGGACAGTTCTCCTGGGTCATTGGGTCAACCCAATTTACGTCGACATGCATTGGGTCTCCCACTGAAGGTCGACACCTTAAATAGGTTGACATGGCTAAGGTAGTCAGGGTTGGAAAGTCAACACAAGCCTTAGGTCGACAGTCAAAAGGTCCACATATGTTGTTCACCCGAATGTCAACATAGTCGTCATGGACACCGTCAAAGTACACTGCTGCGCTCGCCATGCCGGGCACTGCTGCGCTCGCCGGGCACTATTTTAGGTACTTATGTAGTATCTGGGCTGCCGATTTTTTGATTGTATGCCTTAAGTTAAGGCATACAATCAGATGCGATGCGATGCGATATCGCATCGCATCCGATATCGCACCCGATTTTTCCATAGGAATCAATGTTAAAATGATTCCTATGGAAAAATGGGTCCTTTTCATACCCCTACTATCCAAGTGGGCATGGAGTTGGATATAAACCTGTGGCGAGCGTAGCGAGCCACCGAGCCCGAAGCGTGGCGAGCGAAGCGAGCCCCGCGAGGGGACGGTATTCGTCCGCTCGCCACGCTTCGGGCTCGGTGGCTCGCTACGCTCGCCACAGGTTTATATCCAACTCCATGCCCACTTGGATAGTAGGGGTATGAAAAGGACCCATTTTTCCCATTGAATTCCATGTTAAAATGGACTCAGTCCATTTTAACATTGATTCCTATGGAAAAATCGGGTCATCGCATCGCATCGCATCGAATCGCATGGTCGCATGCGATGCGATGCGATCTCCCGATCCGACCCGATTTAGAAATCGGCAGCCCAGATACTACATAAGTACCCTATTTTATTCTCCCACAATGCCGTAGTGGATGGTATGGCATGAAATACTGCCTGTCAGCACATATCGGCTCAGAAAAAACTTATGTCGACCTTCCAAACCTGTCTATCTAATGATAGTATCCCATCTGGGTAATTACTATAATAACAGGGCTCTTCAAAATGAGCCATTTTGTTTTACAAGTGGAGACAGCATGGCCAGGCGCTTGATTTTATACACCTGTATCAATGAGTCTGACTGATCACCTGAATTCAATAATTAATAGGTGTGGCCAAATACTTTTATCCATATAGCGCATACTTGCCTACCTGACCCTCTCCATGAGGGAGACAATGGGGCAGATGTATTAAGCCTTAACAAGAGATAAATGCAAGGGTGATAAGGAGAGCCTGTCCAGCCAATCAGCTCCTTACTGACTTTTTTTCAAACACAGGCTGGCAGTTAGCAGGTGATTGGCTGGACGGTTATCTCTGCTTATCACCCTTGCATTTATCTCTTGTTAAGGCTTAATACATCTGCCCCAATGTCTGTTCCTGGTAATGTATGATTGCCATCACCTGTGGGGAGCTAGGTAATTGATAAGAAAGGTGTTTCACCACAGGTGACGGCAATCATACATTACCAGTAGAGTGACCAACTCATCCCTTAAATCCGGGACACATATTAATTACACAGGTTCTGTGGCTGGCTTTCACCTGGTTTTAAACTGCCACACCTCAAGACTCCATTTCACCTGGTTTTAAACTGTCACAGAATGAAGGATTAAAGGGATGAGTTGGTCACCCTAATTACCAGGGAAGGCCAGGAACAGAGCATTTACTCCCTCATGTAGAGGGACAGGTAGGCAAGAAGTATGCACTATTGTAAGTCTGAATGTTATGATTACATTCTGTAACAGTTCTTTCCTACATAAAGATTATCTGAATACACTAAGGGCCCGATTCAGTCCTGCTTCCTGGTCTGCGAGTTTCTGGAGCCGAGCAAGCAGGTAAAGGATGCCCCACTCGAGTGAAATGGCCATGTGCATGGCTGCAAATGCGTTTGCAGCCGTGCACACTGGGAGAAATATGGATCACAACAGTTAATGGATTCCCCCTATTTGCGAACGCGGAGTAAGTCTTGACTTCTGCGAAGGCCATGAGAAAGATGACATCAGTGGCCCTTCCTCCCAATCGCCAGAGAATGGCTACATTTTCAGAGACACTCCCAGAAACTGCTGGGTTACATCCCCCAAATTGCTGCAGGGTTTCAATCCCCCTGTGAGCAGCCAGCAAAGTCTAGACTTTGTTGGCTGCCTTTGTACAGATGACTTGCGCATGCCAGAGTTGGTCGCTGATGAAAAAGAAACTGCCGGGGGGAGCCCAGCACACTCCCATCGTGGGCAATATGGTCGCTTAGCGACCATATTTCCCGCTATATTATACAAAATCGCCCCCGTGTGAACGCACCTTTAGACTGATGTAACTCACAAAGGGCCAGATGCACTAAGCTTCAAAAGTGATAAAATGGAGTGTGATAAACAGCCAGCCAATCAGCTCCTACCTGCCATGCCACAGACTGTGTTTGAAAAATGTGAGGTAGGAGCTGATTGGTTGGATGTTTATCACTCTACATTTTATCACTTTTGAAGCTTAGTGCATCTGGCTCCAAATCTTTCCTCAGAGGATTGCAACCTTTGCATTCCCAGCAGAACTAGCTTCATGAGGTAAATTTACACAAAAATGATACAAAGTGGAGCCATAATTTTTGCAGTTTTGTAATCCATCTTTATTAGCAATAACAGTTTATATTATTTACGAATCAAAAGTACAAAATGTAAATGTAATCTAGATTAATTTGCAGCATTTGAAGATCAGTTTTACGGTATTGCAGAGCGACTTCCCTGCGTTTCCCCTACATATCAGATGTGCAACATTGTGCACATAGTCAGCAATACAACAATCACGTTTAATTTTTTGAGAAGAGACTGTGAAACCATTTTATGTTAAAAAAAAATCTAAAATAGTATTTTCCATTAAGAATTCCACCAAGAATATATGCACACAGCCACAACTCTGATACAAAGAACTATTTATTGTAGGAATGTAATAGAAACCGGTTATCCTGGGTAAAAAGGAATACAATCATTAGTAATATGGCTGCTGACATTTTCCTGGTGGGCAAGGGCGTAACTACCATAGGTGCGAGGGGTGCAGCTGCTATGGGGCCCAGAGCTGCAAGGGGCCCATCTTTGCTGTTGTAAGGTGCTTGGGTCATCATTAGACCTGAATGTATAATCAGTATCTGGATATAATTACACTTCCTGTGCTGCTTTACAGGGAGAAACATTAGTGTAAGTCAGGCATGTCCAAACTATGGCCCTCCAGCTGTTGTGAAACTTCAAATCCCATCATGCCTTGCCACAGTTTTCCTATAAGGGAATGCTAAAACTATGGCAAGGCATGCTGGGATGTGTAGTTTTACAACAGCTGGAGGGCCACATCTTGGACATGCCTGGTGAAAGTCAAGAACTATTTTCTCTGAGTTTCCTTTAAGCCCTCCCATATTGCTCGCAGGATGGCCGCAGCAGCAATAGCCCCAGGATCTGGCCGGTTGAGGGTGGATGATCCGATGTAACTGGCCCTGCCAGCCCCAGCTGTCATGTGTTTTGTTTCTTCTGCAGCATCGGAAGCACTCTGCATGGCAAAAGGCAAATCACATCATTAGAACATCGCATAATACAGCATAATAGCCGGGACAAATATATACTCGGAATAAAATGTCACCTTCACTGCACACGCGAGGATCTCCATTGCATCAGAGTGCGGGGTCTGCAGTGACTGCAGGACATCATTGGCAGCGCAAAGAGCGTCCAACTAGAGAAGAATGGAAGACACATAAGAGATGATGGCTGGAGAAACGGAGGTGACTAGTAATGTACTGGAAGGTACTCACCATTGTCCTGTCACCGGGCTCTGCTCCTCCGTATCTAAACACAACAAACATTAATGAGTACCCTACAGATTGCATAGCATATACTGTAACTTCCCTTTACGCTCACAGACCTCGAGTTTTGCATTTGATATTATCATCATTTTACATTTTGTGGTCAAAGCTGCAGAGAATCCACAACTGCCGATTGGTAATTCTAGGACTTGGTTCCGATACCTGAACACTGTTTAAAACCGCAAGATCCACTCGGCAAATGGAGTTGTGTTCGACTCTGCATTAGCCCTAGAGTGTTCAGTGTGTGTCTGTCATTAACCCTTTCAGTGCCAAGTGAATGTGTCAAAATCAGTGTGAAAATAACCAAGCAAACATTTACAGTATATTCGTCATAATGACCTGTAATGTTAACCATCATTTTTTTTTTTTTTACACATTTTTTTTAATTTGAATTTATATAACAAATATGAGCGACGCTGCTATTTTTATTGGATATTTTGCACATCTCTCATAGAGATGTTGTCACTGAAAGGGTTAAGGGACCTTACTTCATTGCCATGACCTCCCTTCAAGTACAATATGGCCGCATATTAAGCTGTACAGCCCAAACTGGCAACCCCATTGTAGTGGGGTAACAATGTTATTCCAATAAGGATTCTTACTGACATTCCACAGTAGGTAAAGGTGTGAGTGGCATATTTGTTGGGCAGAGGGTGGGGGTTGCTGTATGAGAAGATGGGTTTCTTTTAGTGTTTGGTGGTCTCCTTTAGCATTAAGTGCTTGTTACCTCTTCATGGCCTCTATCCCAGCATCCATTGCTGCTGCCCAGGCTCTTGGTGCCGACTCCCCCTGCAATGGCTTAGCTGCTGCCATCAGGAACAGACTGTATAGCTAAGTGTAGGGTAAAAGTGAAATGCTGTAAGTAAATACTTGGTGGCCTTTATCCAACACATTTATGAGTAAAGACCAAAGCAAGGCAAAAATGCATAATATAAAGGTATTGTACATTATAGGGCATAATTGAGGGTTAAGTACCAATCAAAAAAATGAATAAACGATGAGCAAGTTGCTACTGGAACAGACCATGCAAAAAGGCAAATGGATTTCAGGTTTTTTTTTTTGGATGCAGTAAAAATAGTGATTGGTTTTGCATGCAGCAAACTAACACTGGGCAGCAAGGATGTAGCTACAGTATTTGTAGGGGGGTTAGCTGCTACGGGGACACAGCCCACCCCCTGCACCCAGGAACTCTGTCAGCAGTTGGACACTCACCTGCACAGCTCACTGGATAGCGCCTCCATTCATGGTAGGGATGGCCATCATCCATCAATGATTTGAAATAATCAATGGTTTATGGCTGATGTTGAATACTTTTGCCATCTGGGAGAACCAGATGGTTTTCCTACATCGATGGCAAAGGAGTACTGAGGTTTCTTTTTTCCCCCCCAAGGTTCCGGGACACGGAGCATAACTCTGCCCCCGACACCCAGAAGCACCGCCCCCAAGTTCTGATAGGCCCACGGGCCATTCACTAAAAAATAATGGATGACAATTGATAGCTAAAACTATAAATGGTTATCCATAAAATAGTTTAACACTATCGATGGTTGATTTCAGAATTGCCATCAATGGCAACTGCACCGATGGCCATCCCGAATACACTGCGGAGTCTGACAAACATATCTGCTGCCCCAGCCAGCTCCATCTCTCCTCACTGATGCTGGGTAGAGGTGTGGCTGTGCTTATCCTGCTGGGATATCTCTCAGCATCGGTGATGAGACAGAACACTGCTGTGAATGGAGAAGCCGCCCACAGGGTTCAGGAGGTGAGCAGCACCTGCTCTACTCTATGAAGAGGTGGGGGGGAGGTGGAAACATTGCAATGGGCTCCCATAGGTATAGCTACTCCCCCTGTTCTGCCGGCAGTGGAATATGGTCTGGCAAAAGTACAAATTAATTACTACAATCAACATAACTACATCCATTTATGATGTTTTACAATCAAAGTGCAATTCAAGATGAGTTTTTCCTTCAGGAAGACAGTTGGTTAATATACAAGGCCCCGGACTGCAGCACAAGGGGCGATATATACATTAAATTGCAAGAAACTGTGATAAAAGCTAATAAATTAAATTTGCCTGCTACAACTTCCTGGCCAGCGGATGGGATCCTTCATATCCTATTAGACACCATAGAGACAGCACCTATATGACAGCTAGGCATAAGTAGGGGCTGGTCCTATGTGGAGAAGTGGCAGCCATTGGAAAGCAGGAAGGGGGAAGGAGACTAGAAAACCATGTAGATCACAGAGAAAGGGATCAGCATGTGTTCATGCAATCATGTGCCCTCACCGCGCCAGAAGTGCCCCCCATCTTCTCCAGGAGTACATGTGACAGCGCTGCAAGGAGACGTGCCGGGTTGGCTGGAAGCTGTCCACCACCCATCCAATCCCTGATGGCTGCAGAGATCCAAGTCTTAGGCATAATGTAAATCAGACATCATACATCATTATATTATGATGTAACACTCACCGTGAGCTGCTCGCGCATGCGTGCTCCCACAATCCCCATCCCCAGCGGCACGGTCCAAATCATTTAGCTCCTCCTCCAGAGCTAGAAGACAGCTGCACACACGGCTAAGCACGCAGCTGTACACCTGCACGCACAGGGCTAACACACACAGCGACTTGAGCTGTTAGTTACAGGCATTGTACACTACAATGTTGTCACAAAGATAATAACTGCAAACACACATGATTTCAACAAGGATTAGAAACTGTTCTCAGTATCATGGATAGGATTTTAATATGAATCTAAATTCTGCTTCCAGCAAACGTGGCAGCACTAGGTTTTGTTTGGGTTCTACGGGGGTTATTCAGACCTGATCGCCGCAAAGCCCTGTGAACAGACAGCTGCCGGAGTGAAATCCCGCCTTGTGCGAATGGCTTGCGAAAATACTGCCGATTGGCGAATAGCTGCAAATCCATTCGCAACTCACTCGCAATGGAATTATTTCCCCAGTGTGTGCAGTCTGAGCATAACCCTTCTCTGCTTGTGACATAGAAACAGGCTGATCGAGGTCAGAGCGGATGTCACACAACCTCCTGGAAAACGCCTGGGCACGCCTGCATTTTTTCTGACACTCCCAGAAAACGTCTGGTTAACACCCACAAACACCGGGTTCCTTCAATCAACTTGTAAACAGATTGCGATCCCTGCCGTGAACCCCCTGCAGCACTGCCGGCCGCATCCCCCATAGGTTCTATGGGGGATGCGAAGCTGCCCGATGTATCAACATCGGGTAGCCGGGGTTTGCACCCCTGGGCTATCGCCATTCTGGGATGGCGAAAGCCCATTGTAGCCTATGGCTACACATCGCCCGAGCGGCAGGTGGGGTCGCGGGGGGGGGTCAGCGCGTAACCGCACATGCACACAACCAATGTTCCCTCTAATTTTACGAAGGCTGTGTGCGGCAAAAGATATTGGCTGTGCAACCTTTGAAGGAAATTTAAATTTTTGTGCGTCACATAACGTATAAAGGCCTAGGTTTCGAGTTCTGTTGAGTTAATAAAGCAATTTGAATGCTTACAGACTTTACACACCACACATATAGGCTATAGCAGTGATTTTTAACCTTATTAAACTCGTGGCACACTAAACAAGATTTTAACCTTTGTGCGCTCAGTTGTAATGTCTGTGCGCGGGCTTGGCGAGTTGTGTGCGCGCGCACACGCGCACAGCTTAGAGGGAACACTGCACACAACCCCCGGCTTCCGGCTCCGGACATCGCAGGGACGGACTCTTTTCAGAGCCCTGTCCCAGCCCCCTGGCCGGTAATACATTAGGGTGAAATGATCGCATTGTCCTGGGTGGTAATATTCCGCCCAGATCACATTGTAAATGCGATCAATGGTAAATGGGGGCCTTATTCTGGTTCACTCGCAGAGTCAAATTCCTTCTCAAATGGACAAAACCACGTGCACTGCAGGTGGGGCAGATGTATCCTGTGCAGAGAGAGTTATTGTCTAAATATGACCTTTACTTTAGCTACCGGTGTGAGCAAGGTCTTCCTAGAGGGAATCAGAATAAGGGCCAGAGTCCCTCTTTTTTCTTTCAGCAGAGCAGTCTCCATAGTTTCTATAGGGACCGCAGTCTGGCAACCTCCTAAAAGTTTCACTTTTTGGAGCTTGTGTCCTGATATCAATAACTCAAATTGTCACAGAGGGTGATCCTCTATATTCCTCTCCAATACTGTCCCCTTGCAGAGACCAGGGCCCAAGGTACTGGAAGCAGCTTCCGATTCCATACTGCCCCACTTGATTACTGCGATCTGTAGATGAAGGACTTTTAGCAGTACCTACAATCTCCCAAAATTCATCTGGGGGTCGAGCTTTTAGCCATGCATCTCCAATACTAAGGAACGTCCTTCCTCGTGTAGTTCGAGAAGACCCCACTCTAGGAGCTTTCAAAAACAGACTTAAGACTTTCTTGTTTACTCAGTATTTCCTTAATGTCCCTTTAGTGTCTCCATGCTCTCTGTATTTTATGAATAACTTTCCTGTACTTCCTTATTTCTGTACTGTATTATGTTCCTTATGGGGGAGATCTATGAAGCAGTAATAAGAGTGAAGTGAGCCAGTGGAGAAGTTGTCCATGGCAACCAACCAGCTGCTCTGTATAATGTTATAGTATGCAAATTCAAAATGTTACTTCAGCGCTGAATGCTTGCCATGGGCCACTTCTCCCCTGGCTCACTAGTACCAGTGTCCTGAAATGTCCCGAAGTGTACCAGTGTCCCTAAAGTGTACCAGTGTCCCGAAAGTGTACCAATGTCCTAAAGCAGGCATGTCCAACGTTGGCCCTCCAGATGTTTTGAAACTACACATCCCAGCATGCCTCGCAATAGTTTTAGCATTCTCTAATAGCAAACCTGTGGCAAAGCATGCTGGGATGTGTAGTTTCACAACATCTGGAGGGCCAACGTTGGACATGCCTGTCCTAAAGTGTACCAGTGTCCTAAAGTGTACCAGTGTCCTGAATGTGTTTGTTAGTTCCCCGAGTACAGGTAATCTTATGTATGGTGCTAGATCTGATTAAAGCAAAGGCAGAATAAATGCACTATTCCCAGGAACACTGGACACACCATCGTGCTGAGATTCCTTTGGCTGCGGGCTTTCAGGAGCACAGGAAATGGTGCGCGTCTGTCCGGTCACAGGAACAGGGGGGACTCTGGGCCATGCAGGAGCAGATGTGTCCATGTCTAAGAAAACACAATCATAACCGTCACTGTAACAAGACAATACGGCGGCGCATCACATATGTGCATGCCACAGAGATCAGCTAAATGCCAACACAGCTCTGTCACTACCAAAGAGGCGCAGGATTTCCGGTGATGTCTTCATTAGGGTAAGGGAGACGCCACTCATCTCAAGAGCGGTCATAAAAGATCCGGTCATTGCGCGCATTATTTGGAACCCCCGCGCCTCTGGAAATAAAGCAAAGGATGAGTGTCACTGTCCGGGTATGCAGGCAGAATAAGGGTAAACCTGAGCAGTATTACTAACCCAGTAATCCTATAGCAGAGCTGGCCACGATCTGTAGCTCCAGACACGATAAACCACCCAAATTATTCACAATAACGATAATGGAGTCACCTGAAGCGATAACAACATAGTGACAGGAGGAAATAATCCATACAAAGACAATGACTGGGAGGAAGAAGATGGTAACGTGGGACAACATGGTTTATTAATAACATTAAATTATACCTCTGGCTGTGTATGCCAGCAGTGGGGAACTCCCAGAAGCATCTGCCTGCGGGAACCATGTGTGGGGGCAGGGCCATCTTAATGCATGGGCTTACTGGGCAGCTGGGGTTTGTGGTGCCTCCGGCGTATCTTGTGAGGCTAGCAGAAAATGCTGACAGGCTTCATTGGTTGTGAAATACACAAAGGGGGGTATTCAATGTCTCTCCACTATTCCCGACGGTGGCGGGGCCCTATTCAATGCCATCGTCCACGACAGCATTGAACAGGGATCTCGGCAGAACGTGCCTGACTTCACAAGCAGTAGGGCACGTTATATTGATTATTGTGTGATACGGAATAGTAATTATTTGTTTTTATATCCTTTTTATATCCTTTGTGCCCGATTAAATAATTTGTTTATTAGGACATTGAATCCCGCCAGACCGACAGTCGTGACCCTACATTGAATACCCCCAAAGTCAGAGCTGCTGGGAGACAGTTAATGGGTGTAAGCTGCTAATTGCTGGATGGCTGATAGCAGGTGGGGAGACACTGCGGGACATTAGGAGTATTTTTTACTTAAGTAGGGGCCCCAGTGCATTGCTTTGCCTAGGGACTACAATGTCCTTAAGATGGCCCTGTGTGGGGGCAGATTCGGATCATAGGCTGGTGTGTGGGTGGAATCAGTGGTGGGACTTTTGCCACTGAATGCAGAGAGAAACACCCTGTTTGTACTCACCTGGCTCTACGTTCACCTTTGATTGGCTAGCTGAGTTTGTCATGTGTGTTATCATAATCTTCACAACTTCATTACAAGACACCATCTGTTGTGTTAAAGAGCAGCGAAGAGATAATTAGGACAACAGCAAATCAATTTCTTCTGGGGGCCAATGAGGTTAAAACAAATTTCTATAAAATACACATTTCTGTGGCTCTATCTGTAGTTACTTTAACCCAGTTACTGAAGCCATGGAAATGTACCATATAAATTACTCTGTGCTAGCTCTTAACAACAACAATCTATGTAATGTACTGTTTAATAGAGATATTGGGCCTGATTCTGAGGTGGGAGTAAAAGAGAACGTAACTGTGCATCTGGACAAACCATGGGCCCGATTCAGGATCAATCGGTCCCCGGCGTATTCGCTCTGGTAACTGATTGTGCGGCTTTGCGCATGTGAATATTTGCGCATGTGCAGAGCCACTGTACGAATGCCTTCAGTGACTATCACAGTCGCCGAAGGCGATTATACGGGTAGGGGAGGAAGGTGGGCGTGCAGGGGGTGGCATCAGGGAAACGCCTAGCATTTTATGGGCGTCCATGGAATGCGGGCGGCTGACGTCACAGGACATCAGGGCCCGTCCCCTCTTCGGCGGACACCGAAGGAAATAAAAGTCAGTTCAGATTGACTTCCCATGAAACACCAAGTGGCCACCCTGAAACGCCCCCTGCCGGTCAATTAGGCAGTGAGCACCCCAGCGAATGACAATATCACCAAAAAAAGGATTCACACATACAGGTTTCTTTAATGCTTGAAAACAAATGTCACGTTCATCAGTTATATGTCAGCAAATCAGTAGCCCAACCATGCAGACAGATTGTACAGACCTTGTATCTCTGTACCCCGGCCTCACCATGTATTCCTGCACAGACAACAAACACAAACCATTACATCCTGGACACAAAGCTAAGGCTTCGAACACATCAGTTACTAAAAGAAAATAATAAGCCCTATACTCTGTCTAACAAGCAATCATTAGATAACCTGCATGTATACAGGAGGCCGTGTACAATGTGCAAGAGTAGCAGCCCAATGTTTGCTAAAACGCACAGGATTATGGATAAAGTTGGTCTCTCTGTATTTAATTGCATTATGGCATTTCTGAGCAGGGTGCGTGTGTACACATTTGTTGCACAATACAGTATTTTGCGCATTAGCACAGCCATTGCTTATTACAGTAGAATTGCATTCGCAGGGAGGACCGATGTTGTGCGTCTGCGCAGGCACGTTTCTACGTATGTGCAGAAGCAGGTTGTCAGTTTGCACGCACCCTACACGGTGAGCGGGGGGGAGATTGGAGAAGGGCGGGGGGCGCCGGGCAGCCCCATTAGCATTTGGGAATGCCCAGCATTTCATGGGTGTTCCCATGAGAACGCTGGGCATTCTCAGGCTAATGAGGCTGTGACAGACACGTGGGGGGGGGGGCAGCTGACATCACTGTCCTCGCACAGGGCACCCGCAGTTTAGAGTCACTATATAGGTGTCTCTGAACTGCGAGCACTGGAGAAATCATTCAATGATTCCTCCCCGCCTGCATCTGATGGATTCACAAGACTACGAAATTCGCAACCTTGCGAGTCAATCAGAATCAGGTCCATAGTCACTACATATGCAGAGCGTGGTCTTTATATTTGATAACAGTAGTAAATTCGCAATCTGCCGCAATATGGGGAGGGGACAAAGCCAATGTGACATGATTCCATTAGAAGTGCATCATGTCGGCCCTGTAACCTCCTTATAGACCTGTGAATCTGGCTTAGTAATATCATCCCTGCTCTCCTCCCCATCTACACACACAATCCTCCCAGGATCTTTCCAGGGACAGTATTATATACAAAACCTTCCCTGGAAAAATTCTGCATTTGCTCCTGATGTGACTGTATTAGACCACCTGTGCCTATCATCAGACCACCTGTGCCTATCAGGAGACCATCCATGCGCCTATCATGAGACCATCCATGCACCTATCATGAGATCATCCATGCGCCTATCATTAGACCACCTGTGCCTATCATTAGACCATCCATGTGCCTATCATTAGCCCATCCATGCGCCTATCATTAGGTATTCCATGTGCCTATCATTAGGCTACCTGCGCCTATCATTAGACCACCTGTGCCTATCATTAGGCCATCCATGCGCCTATCATTAGGCCATCCATGCGCCTATCATTAGGCCATCCATGCGCCTATCATTAGGCTACCTGCGCCTATCATTAGGCCATCCATGCACCTATCATTAGGCCATCCATGCACCTATCATTAGGCCATCCATGCACCTATCATTAGGCCATCCATGCACCTATCATTAAACCACCTGCGCCTATCATTAGACCACCTGTGCCTATCATTAGGCCATCCATGCGCCTATCATTAGGCCATCCATCCGCCTATCATTAGGCCATCCATGCGCCTATCATTAGGCCATCCATGCGCCTATCATTAGGCCATCCATGCGCCTATCATTAGGCCATCCATGCGCCTATCATTAGGCCATCCATGCGCCTATCATTAGGCCATCCATGCGCCTATCATTAGGTATTCCATGCGCCTATCATTAGGTATTCCATGCGCCTATCATTAGGCCATCCATGCGCCTATCATTAGGCCATCCATGCGCCTATCATTAGACCATCCATGCGCCTATCATTAGACCATCCATGCGCCTATCTTTAGACCATCCATGGGCCTATCATTAGACCACCTGTGCCTATCATTAGACCACCTATGCCTATCATTAGGCCATCCATGCCTATCATTAGGCCATCCATTCCTATCATTAAGCCATCCATGCGCCTATCATTAGGCCATCCATGCGCCTATCATTAGGCTACCTGCGCCTATCATTAGACCACCTGTGCCTATCATTAGGCCATCCATGCCTATCATTAAGCCATCCATGCGCCTATCATTAGGCCATCCATGCGCCTATCATTAGGCTACCTGCGCCTATCATTAGGCCATCCATGCACCTATCATTAGGCCATCCATGCACCTATCATTAGGCCATCCATGCACCTATCATTAGGCCATCCATGCACCTATCATTAAACCACCTGCGCCTATCATTAGACCACCTGTGCCTATCATTAGGCCATCCATGCGCCTATCATTAGGCCATCCATGCGCCCAGTGGCGTAACTATATAATCTGCTCCCCCAAGCCAAAAAAGTTTCCTGCGCCCCCCCCCCCCAATAGCATTCTAGTGAAATAAACAGGGCTGTTCCTAGACAATATGTCACCCATCTTAATTTCCCTTAAACATTATGCCACACACAGTAATGTCCATTACACATTATGCCACTTATCACAATGACCATTACATAATATTTGACACACCGCAATGCCCATTAAACATGCCACATACCGCAATGCCCATTACACAATATGCCACACACCACAATGACCATTACATATGCCACCCACCGCAATGCCTATTACACAATATGTGACACTCCGTAATGCCCATTACACATGGGACACAAACCGTAACGCCACTTAAATGTTACGCCACACACCGTAATGTCCCTTACACTATACACCGGACACCGTAATGCCCCTGACTCTGTGCCACACACCATAATGCCACTAGTTTTATATATGTGTGTGTGTATATAGTGTGTATATATATATATATATATATATATATATATATATATATATATATATATATATATATACATACATACATACATACATACATACATACATACATACACACAGGCATATATATATATATATATATATATATATATATATATATATATATGCAGTAATAAAGCAGCGTCACTCCTGGGGACCTGTAATAGTTTTTAGTGGTGATACAAAAACATAACAGCAGGTAACATGAACTACACTGCTTTATTACGCCTATTTATTAACCCATTGAAGGCACCCGGGGTATATATATCTATATATATATATATCTATATATACCCACACACTATAGATATACATATAACATCTCCATAATTAAAGCAAGTGAAGGGCGGGGGGACAGGCTGTAACACTTTTAACTTACTGTACATTGATTGTCCAAGTCACGGCACTGCACAGTGCACTAACGTACCGCACACCCCAAACCAACCCTCAGGACAGCTGCTGTGCTGCCTGCTAGGGAGTCGGGGACCAGGGAGGAGGACAGACGGAGCCCTGATCCATGGGAGGAGCTGCCCGCGGCGAGACAGCCCACCCGCGGCCATCTTGTTTTCTGGCAAAATGCCAGTTCGCCGCAGCTGACAGGTGCCCGCAGCCCACCAGCTGTCAGGCGCCCACCACAGCGCTGCTCCTCCAAGCCACCGCGGGGGCTGCCTCACGGTGGTTACGCCACTGCATGCGCCTATCATTAGGCCATCCATGCGCCTATCATTAGGCCATCCATGCGCCTATCATTAGGCCATCCATGCGCCTATCATTAGGCCATCCATGCGCCTATCATTAGGCCATCCATGCACCTATCATTAGGCCATCCATGCACCTATCATTAAACCACCTGTGCCTATCATTAGACCACCTGCGCCTATCATTAGGCCATCCATGCGCCTATCATTAGGCCATCCATGCGCCTATCATTAGGCCAGCCATGCGCCTATCATTAGGCCATCCATGCGCCTATCATTAGGCCACCTGCGCCTATCATTAGGCCATCCATGCGCCTATCATTAGGCCATCCATGCGCCTATCATTAGGCCATCCATGCGCCTATCATTAGACCATACATGCGCCTATCATTAGACCACCTGCGCCTATCATTAGGCTACCTGCGCCTATCATTAGGCCATCCATGCGCCTATCATTAGGCCATCCATGCGCCTATCATTAGACCACCTGCGCCTATCATTAGGCCATCCATGCGCCTATCATTAGGCCATCCATGCGCCTATCATTAGGCCATCCATGCGCCTATCATTAGACCATACATGCGCCTATCATTAGACCACCTGCGCCTATCATTAGGCCATCCATGCGCCTATCATTAGGCCATCCATGCGCCTATCATTAGACCACCTGCGCCTATCATTAGGCCATCCATGCGCCTATCATTAGGCCATCCATGCGCCTATCATTAGGCCATCCATGCGCCTATCATTAGACCATACATGCGCCTATCATTAGGCTACCTGCGCCTATCATTAGGCCATCCATGCGCCTATCATTAGGCCATCCATGCGCCTATCATTAGGCCATCCATGCGCCTATCATTAGGCCATCCATGCGCCTATCATTAGGCCATCCATGCGCCTATCATTAGGCCATCCATGCGCCTATCATTAGGCCATCCATGCGCCTACTGATAAAATTGGAAAATCTGCAGAGCGTTGCATTCCAAAAGACGTTTTTTATTTTTTTTCAGTTTAACTGCGGCTCAGCTAATAACAGTCACTGAGTATAGATAGCTACGGCTAAAACACACTCTCCAACAAGTCCTTACCGTTCTTGTTCTTCAACATTAAAAAAAAAAACCAACGGCAGTAAAATGGGATTTACAATCAGTTTATTTATTGGGAGCTTTGCTATAAGAAATGAAAGCGCTACTTATAGTTTATGTCTTCTCACCTAGTCCCAGCTCTAGTTCGTCAGCGGCGAGTTGAAAGGTGGGTCCAGAGCCGGGCACACTGCATGGTGAGAGACTAACGCCTAGGGTCCCTGTAGAAGAGCAGAGGTGTGTGACTCAATAGCCCCCTATATAGTGGCACTTCAATAAGAATGACAAAGTGGCAACATAAATTTGGGTTATTGAAAACATCTTGTAGTTGTATCTTTACTGCTAGAATAAATGCGTACTGTAAAACTAATCAGTCATTTACTTGTTATTTCCATTGCTATACAGCAGTGAATGCACATGCAATGGAATGTCATAGATAGTCTAGAACAGTGAGCGCATATATTGAGTAGAAAAAAATATGAAAGTCTAAAGGTGGCCATACACACGCAGATTTATCTGCAGATCTGTCTGGTTGGAACAAATACCTGGTTATGGATGAGAGCACATGACCGTTCACCATTTGCTTGGAAATGCTGGAAAACTGACAAACGGTCACTCATCCATAACCATGTTTTTGTTCCAACCAGCCAGATCTGCAGATAAATCTTACTAGTGTATGGGCACCTTTACACGGACAGTGTACCTTGAGGCGCCCACACACATATGCGATTTGGGCCAATTTCAACCGATTCCGATGGATCGGCCAAGAAATAGGTTGAAATTGGCCCAAATTGCATGTGTTTGACATCCCATCCGATGGGCGGTACCGCGTGCATCGGAGTCGGACGTCTGACTTGCCTGCACGTCCAACCTCCGACTCGGTCCCGCTCCCGGCAGCAGGGAACACATCACATGTAGAAGGACAACATACAATGCATGGCATTTGGTCCTGCCACCTGGGAAGGTCACGGGTGGCCATATACTGCTGCTACTTCTCTGTAGTGTATGGCCACCTTAAGACCACCAAGTTAAATATTGTATAATTCATATATAAATCTTTATTGTCCCTGATTGAAGTTGCATAGAATCTCTATAAACGTTAAACTTGACACATTAGTGTTATCTACAATGAATATTGGAGAAGTGAGAAAGAAAATAATTAGGTGGTAGAAATAAAGTACCAGCCAATCAGCTACTGTAATTTTTCAAACACAGGGGGAGATGTTTCAAGCCTTGGAGAGATTAATATCCCTTTTGCACTGCAATCCTGAGTCCAGCCAGGGTCCCTAAACACGGGTTTTAAGACATGTCACAGTGACTTGAAACCCGTTCACATTGCAAACTAGATCAGGGTATTGCTGAGGCTTCTCTTGAGCCAGTGCATGGAAATTGCATAATCTCCAAGCGTCGGTGAGCCAGCTCTCCATAGGACTTGAAAAGGACCCAAGTCGAATGATCTGGGTTACCAGTTCATACTGCCCTGTAACCAGAGTCCTTACCAGACCAACTCGGATAGCTACAGATATAGCAGCTCGCAATAGAGTTGCTACTAGCTATCGAATCGCCAACCACCAGCCACCGGAAGGAGATGATCGCACGCCCTGTTCTGACGGAGCTCTCTGCTGCTCCCGTAGCTCCCCGTACTCCCCCCTAACCCTGCCCGTCTCCCTGAAGTGGAGACGGGGAAGGATTACACTCCCCGCCACCGAGTGACTGGGATGCCCGAGCGTGTGAGATGCCTGCACGTCCCTGTCAGATGGAACGTCTCTCCGCTGGCGATATCCAGCTAAGGGAATCTGTACCTGTGTTGGGTTTCTGAGTCACTGAACCATGGTTAATTCTTTCACACATAGTATCACAGACAATAACTGGAATTTTGCAACAGTGTGAAAGAGGTATCACTGGAGAGAGATACAGTTCTAACCAATCAGGCTGAACGCCAAAAATGTACAGTTAAGAGTGGACTGGTTGGTACTTTATCTCTCTCCAAGATACATCTCCTCCTAAATGTGTTTATAAATAAGGCTATGTTTTCCGACAGATATTACAACCTATCCCAGTTAATTTATTTGGGAATATGGGATGACTTACTTTATATAGCCTCCATTAGAACAAAAAACGCTTTCTCACTTCTGAATGCTTCTGTTTTAACAAATATTTGCTTCAGATAATACTTAGGCCCGAATGAACATCCTAGTCATTAGTATAATAATAATAATAATAATAATAATAATAATAATAACAAAACAAGCAAACAAACACCTAACCACAATGTCTGTAATATTTGGTGAATGAAGGACTAATATCTTATGCTAATTAATAATATAATCACTATTCCAGTGTGGGACTACTGTAGTTCATTTAACTTTAGCCAATTGCTGGTCTAGCACTACAAGCTATATCCATTATATAAGCTGCAGTGCCACCTTGTGACAGATAAAGGTTACAGCATGTTTAAATATCGGTTACAAACAGAGCAAAACGGTTACAGTAAAGCATGGGTCCTCAAACTGCGGCCCTCCAGATGTTGTGAAACTAAAAATCCCAGCATGCCTTGCCACAGTTTTAACACTCCCTTATAGCAAAACTGTGGCAAGGCCTGCTGGGATTTCTAGTTTCACAACATCTGGAGAGCCGCAGTTTGAGGACCCATGCAAGTAAAGCAACTGCTTCAATTTATACAACATACAGATTTGATTTCACAATCATTGATGTCCCAACAGAGTCAACATGACAGCTTGAACAAATATATTATTGTCTCACCAATTCCAGCAGCAGCTGATTTCACAACTGAGACAATTTCTTGCAAATTTTTTCCTTCCTGTGCTAGAGCTCCGGCTATCTGTGATGGCAAGCATGGAGAAAAGTAAAACTGCTAAACATGCATGCTGTAATAATAATTATTTATTTATGAATGAATCACAAGCATGGTCTTAAAGAGACACAACAGAATAACACAGAGTCATTTGATGATTAAAATACGCTAAAAGAATGCGACGACAGGCTACTTCTACATACTGTACATAATACTGTTAACTGTGGTTATAATGTCAGCATTGATCAGGCTGACACTGATGAAATGTTGACAAAACGGCATGTCATAGAGTTTAGCGGTCACGTACCTGGTAGCGGTTCTGGAAATGCAGCAGTGTCTTCTGGGTCTAGCGGTTCGCTGAGCCAGCGGCAAGGAGTTACAATAATCCCTGACACTAATGCTGGGTACACACCAGGACGACTAGGGCACGATTCTGTCAATTTAGATCCAATTCCGACCGGTTGTATGCAGATTGTGTGTATTATCGTGTGTTTTTGCCATTTATTTGATCCGATTCCGATCCAATGCGCGTTCACGCCGCTCGTTTGGTCGCATCTTTGGTCCTACGTGCTGCAGGTAGGATCCGTCAATCCCAGGCCGACCGACCGTCAATCGTATGCAGATCGTGAGTGTTTTTTGCCGCCTCCGTCGTCCGTCCGTCGGTGCGTCCGTCGTTTGATCCAGCCTATTTGAGTGGCATTTCCTAAACACTCCCCCGGCGCCATGTTTTTCCACATAGCAAACAGCGCTGGCGCAGCAGTTGGACTCTCCTTCTTGTCTCATCTCCCAGAACAACAACCTGGTATGTTTGCACTCCCAATGCTCTTCTATGCATGCCCACTGTTGCCACCAATGTATATAGTGTGTATAAAGCACTGGTTTGGCAACCGTGCACCCGACCATGTCACTTTTGTTTTTTTGGGTGGGCCCCATCTGTGTGTGTATACATATAACCAATGTCCACCATTGCAGTATTCCAAGCACTCCTCTCTGCTAGGCCCCATTCACCTGTGTGTGTGTGTGTGTGTGTGTGTGTGTGTGTGTGTGTGTTTGTGTATATATAGATATATATACATAAACCATTGTCCACCATTGCAGTATTCCATGCACTCCTCTCTGCTAGGCCCCATTCACCTGTGTGTGTGTGTGTTTGTGTATATATAGATATATATACATAAACCATTGTCCACCATTGCAGTATTCCATGCACTCCTCTCTGCTAGGCCCCATTCACCTGTGTGCGTGTGTTTGTGTATATATAGATATATATACATAAACCATTGTCCACCATTGCAGTATTCCATGCACTCCTCTCTGCTAGGCCCCATTCACCTGTGTGTGTGTGTGTTTGTGTATATATAGATATATATACATAAACCATTGTCCACCATTGCAGTATTCCATGCACTCCTCTCTGCTAGGCCCCATTCACCTGTGTGTGTGAATAGCAATCTGCACAATAAAATGTATAGTGGTTTTCATAAAAGTTTATTAACATTTTAAATACTTAAAACATAAGAACTAGGTAAACTGGTAACTATAACTATAAAAATTTAAATATGAAACAAAACATGGGTATAACTATAACAACTAAAATGGTTTTATCTTTTTACAGTCCCAATGTCCAACGCAAAGGAACAAGAGTTTCTTGAAGGGTTTATTGAAAAATATCGTGCACACGAATGCCTGTGGCGAACTAAATCCAAGGAGTATTCAAACAAAATGAAAAGAAACCAAGCCTTGGAGGAGTTGGCACGCTACAGTCTTCCATTTCACCCAGAGGCCAATGTTGAATGGGTGAGGAAACGCATCCAGAATATGCGCACGGTGTTCTTAAAGGAACACAAGAAGATGGAGGCTGCAAAGAAGTCTGGTGCTGGAGTCGACGAGATGTATCAAACATCGCTCTGGTACTATGACCGGTTGACATTCACCCTCAGCCAGGAGTCGATGAGGACAGGAGTAGTCCTTATGGTAGAACATGAAAACCAAGAAGTCACGGCGCAGGAGGAGGAGGAGAATTCGCAGTCTGCATCGGTGAGTCTATTTTTTTGGCTATCTAATTGATTCCTCCTGCCAATCCACAGCGCCCTCCCCATTAAAGTAGGCCATGTACTCTTCCCTCACCTGTTTGGCTCGTGCACTCCCTGTGTAGTGTTGTGTTGGGGTTTGCAAGGAGGATATCTGCACTACCTCCTCTGGCAGTTCTTGGTCTTCTTGGAGTGCTGTGCCTGTAGCCCTTTGCTGTGTGGCTTTTCTGCGGAGCAAATTGTGCAGGACACAGCACGCCGTGACAACCCAGTCAATTTTGTCCACCCTCAGGTTAATGGCAGTGTGGAAAATGCGAAACCGGCTTGCCAGGATGCCAAAAGCATTTTCCACAACACGCCGTGCCCTGGATAGCCTGTAGTTAAAGATCCTTTTGTCATGGTTCAACCCCCTTTGCGCATATGGCTTCATGACATGCTCGTGCAGGCCAAAAGCCTCGTCAGCCACAAAAACAAAGTTAAGCCCCTGTTTAGTTTCCTGGACAGACGGCAAGTGAAGGGTGTTCGCTATGAGCCTTTCGTAGAACTTTGTGTCCTTGAAAGTGCCACCATCCGATGCACGGCCATTCCTTCCTACATCCAGGAAGATAAACTCATAGTTCGCATTAACAACAGCCATTAGTACAATGCTAAAATAGCCCTTGTAATTAAAATAGTAGGAACCACTATTGATAGGCTGGGCTATGCGGACATGTTTGCCATCAATGGCTCCACCGCAATTTGGGAAGTTCCATCGCTGTTCAAACTCCTCTGCGATGACTTTCCATTCATTCACGCTGGTAGGGAACTGAAATTAGAAGTAAATAGAATTGATTAGTAAACATGTTCAATTTTTTTACAGCTTGGTGACTACCCACCTGCAACCCCAGACCTATCTGTCCTATCT
Organism: Crinia signifera; assembly: GCF_055691185.1. Classification (NCBI taxonomy): domain Eukaryota; kingdom Metazoa; phylum Chordata; class Amphibia; order Anura; family Myobatrachidae; genus Crinia; species Crinia signifera. Next base: position 91,230,777 of record NC_139227.1, read on the forward strand.
GAGAATGCATGCACATCGAACGAAGTTCCTACTCCGGCACGCACTCCGCCACCCACCCTGGAACCCACTCCACCACTCCCCCGTGCCAAAAAAATGCGTGGCAAAGGAAAAAAAGGAGAAGCAGCGGCACATGAAGAATTTATGATGCGGGCACATCAAGTCCTGCAAAGAAACCCCGACAAACATGACAACTACTTCACTTATGTGGCAGAGTGTGTTCGCAACATGGCTCCTGACCAGCAACTTACTTTTGAAAAGTTATGCATGGAGTTGGTGTATAATGGCAGTTTAGGGTATCTCAACAGTGGCACTAAAATAGTTGGCATTGGTAGTGCACCAGACACACCACTGTCATTAGAATCACCAGTGCCTACTCCGCCTGCCACCGTAGCAGGCCAGTCGAGCACAATTCCAACACATACCCAGTCAACACCTACACAGCCTTCTCAACCCCCCCAGTACCGTCAATTCTACAGTTCTTTACTGATAGAAGATCCAGAGTGTCCTGTTTTTGAGGATCTGTCTTAAAAAATAGGCTACTTTATCATTTACCATCGACATGGTCTCAGCTGCAGGTATGTGATGGCCACTGCTCACATGGCGTATGGCGCACATCAATGGGGCCGGGACCATTGCATCTGCGCCATGCGCCATGTGGGCCGCAGCCTTTACATATCTGCAGCAGACATCCTCTGCCACACAAGGGCCACAGTGTGTATTTTTGTTTATTTATATGCTGCTACCTGTACCTGCATTACCAGAGGGAGAACAGGATTCTCCTCAATCTGGATAGCAAACTCCATTTATTGCCCTTTTTTCTTTGCCAATAGTATGGGGTACTGTGCGGCAGACATGGTCTCAGCTGCAGGTATGTGATGGCCACTGCTCACATGGCGTATGGCGCACATCAATGGGGCCGGGACCATTGCATCTGCGCCATGCGCCATGTGGGCCGCAGCCTTTACATATCTGCAGCAGACATCCTCTGCCGCACAGTACCTTATCCCTACTGTTGTAAGGGCATGTTCCAGAAGTTACCAGAGTGTGTTTTTTTTGTTTATTTATATGCTGCTACCTGTACCTGCATTACCAGAGGGAGAACAGGATTCTCCTCAATCTGGATAGCAAACTCCATTTATTGCCCTTTTTTCTTTGCCAATAGTATGGGGTACTGTGCGGCAGACATGGTCTCAGCTGCAGGTATGTGATGGCCACTGCTCACATGGCGTATGGCGCACATCAATGGGGCCGGGACCATTGCATCTGCGCCATGCGCCATGTGGGCCGCAGCCTTTACATATCTGCAGCAGACATCCTCTGCCGCACAGTACCTTATCCCTACTGTTGTAAGGGCATGTTCCAGAAGTTACCAGAGTGTGTTTTTTTTGTTTATTTATATGCTGCTACCTGTACCTGCATTACCAGAGGGAGAACAGGATTCTCCTCAATCTGGATAGCAAACTCCATTTATTGCCCTTTTTTCTTTGCCAATAGTATGGGGTACTGTGCGGCAGACATGGTCTCAGCTGCAGGTATGTGATGGCCACTGCTCACATGGCGTATGGCGCACATCAATGGGGCCGGGACCATTGCATCTGCGCCATGCGCCATGTGGGCCGCAGCCTTTACTTATCTGCGGCAGACATCCTCTGCCACACAGTAGCCCGTACTTATTGGGAAAGTTTAAACTGGGTCATACATACTTAAATCTTTATATATAGTGTGTGTTTTTGTACAATATCTTTTATATATGGTATTATAATATATTTGTGTTGACACAATCTATTTACTATTTTACATGTTTTAACCATGAAAGGCCTAAAAAACCTGTTTCTGTCCTAGGCCTAAATTATAAATAAAAATATTTTGTTTGCACAATAAAGTGTACAGTGTATATTTCATCCTTACCTTGCAATACTGGTACTGCAGCACCTTCACAATGGCTTTGCAGGTCTCCGGGATGATGAGGCCCAAAGCTTGCGGGGAGATGAGGGATCCAAACTTTAGGTCAGCAAGAGACCGTCCTGTCGCCAGAAACCTCAGGGTCACCACCAGCCGTTCCTCAGCAGGGATAGCCATGCGATACTTGGTATCCTGCTTCTCGATGTGGGGAGTCACCAGACGCAGCAATTCCTGGAATGTGGCATCATCCATCCTCAAGAAGTTACGAAAATCGTCTGGGTTATTCTCCCTGATGTCCCTGAGCAGTGGCATGTGCGAACGAGTCTGACGCTGAAGTAGCCACTGCTTTGTCCAGCATGATCTTTCTCTCCTGCGCTGGGCTCTCTGACGTCTGAGCTTCAACACTGCATAATAGAGCAGGTACTGTTGCTGGTGACTACCCATCACTGCATTCTCCATAGTGCAGGGTTAAAAGACACTTTGTAATGGCAGGCAAAACAAAGTAATGTGTAAATAGCTATGTCCAGCGTTCAGCAGGTATAAACCAAGCCTCACTAGTAACAAAGCAGAAATACACTGGTTTAAAATGGCTGCTGCTATTCCTATCCCCTCTGCTAGTCCAGCCCCTTCATTTAAATTTCAAAGGCCAATCGGACGACGGTCGCAGGTGTTCTTGCAAAAAAACAAAAACCAGCGATCCGACCGTCTTAACGACCATCGCGGGCGCATCGGGATCGGATCTAGATCGTTCCGCCAAAAAACCACAATTTTTGCTAATCGTTTGCTGGGGACTGCCTGGGAGCTCCCGGGAAGTCCAAGGGAAATCGTTCCATGGTCGTCTATCGGTCGTGAACGACGGTGGTCGTCCTGGTGTGTACCCTACATAACTCTAGGGTTAGGCACATCCCTGTACACTTTGTATTCTATAAAGTAACGTCGACATGTTTCATATTACATTTAAATAATAAAATTTTGAATGTCGACATGGTGACTGCATCCTGCATCAACCATTGGTCGTCAGGAAGTAGGCCGACACATGCATTAGGTCGACAATGGGAAGGTCGACTGTCAAAAGGTCGACACGGGTTATTCCCGGTTTTTTATCCTGAATGCCGAAAGAGTCGACACGGACACCGTCTAAGTGTACAACTGCGCTCGCCATGCTTTCGGCACACTTTTATTCTCCCACCACGCCATAGTGGGTGGAAGGGAATGAAATACCGCCTGTCGGCACATGTCGGCTAAAAAAATAAATAAATAAAAAAGAAGTGAAAAAATAATGTTGACCATTTAAATGTCGACCTTTCCATTGTCAACCTAATGACTGCGTCGACCTTCTGTCAATGTCAACCTTGGGTCTGTCAAACATTCTTAAGCTGGCCATACATCAGAAAGATCGATCTTAAGATCGATTGTGCTCATGATTGTGTACAATTTCCCTTGAAATTCCCGGCAGTCCTTGGTGGTTTTTGGACACACAATCTACACACAATCCATCTTACAATCAGTCATACAAACCATCTGCTGTATGATTGTGTACACAAGATGTGCACACAATCTGCATACAATCCATCATACAATCAGTCATACAATCCATCTGATGATGGATTGTATGATTTGTGTACACAAGATGTGCGCACAATCTGCATACAATCCATCTTACAATCAATTGAGATTGTATGATTGGGTACAATATCTTTCTGATGTATGGCCACCTTTAGTTGTCGACCTAGATATTGTAGAGCCAATGTAGAATACATCATTGCCAACTCCATAGATAAGGCTATGATAGAGGGAAGTGTCATCAAGTCCTCTGTCTACCACATTTTGGTGAGCGAAGCAGGAGAACTGCAGAGATGTTGCAGATGTAATACCACTCTCTAAAGGGGCATACACACGTAGAGATCTGTGCTAAGCAATTTTGCTGGTGTCAATATTTCCCATGGAGTGCACATACACACGCAGAGATTTGTGCTAAGCTATTTTGCTAAGCAATTTTGCTTAAGCAAAAAAAGGCCGGGTAGTTGTTCAGAATGAGAGATTGCGATAAGTATCTCTCATTCTGTACACAGAGAGATTTTCAGTCATTTGCTAAGCAATCTGACTAGATTGTGACTGCATGCACTGACTTAGGGCCTTATTCTGGTCGATGCGTAATTTTCCGAATTCTTTCGGATGGCGTTTTTTAGCTGTCTGCACATGCGTAGGCAACGCAATGCGCATGTGCCATGCACGGTCTCCGTACTCGTTCTCACTAATACCGTACAGAAATGTGCACCGCATTCACTCGGGAAATATGGGCGTAATATGGGCGTCATTCGGAACTACACAAGGGCGTAGTTTCAAAGTGGGCTAAACTGGGCGTAAATATGGGCGTACACGAGGGAGTGCACTAACTCTGGTAGGCGTGCTTTTGGACAGAACACCGACTGAAAACGAACCAACAGCCAGGAAATATGCGGTCTTCATAAGCAAGTATTACTTTGCCGACACCACTCGGTCATGCGCTAGGCATTCGGATCGCCCAATTAGTACGGCCGCACCTGAACCACTGTCAGCTGAACACAATACAATCCACTCCTCTACTCATTACTCATTAATTACACTCTTTTCATTGCTTCAATTGGAACCATTGCAGCGTAAATGGACCATTACAAAACACACAAATATATGCTGAAAGCACGGCTGCATTTTTTAGACACATTTACACTGCAAGCAATGGACAGAACTTGGTATCACTAATATAAATATACATGTCACTTTTACATTCAGCAATAACAGCACACATTTGGAATATTGCATTTGACGTGCAATTATGATATAATATGCATACATAAAACCTAGGTAAAGGGGTAACAATGAATGAATAGCACTTCACATGATGTAAGGGTTAATGTAAAGTGGTAGTAATGTGTTTAAGTATCTATTAGGAGTTAATTGATTCCAATTACAAACACTTTTTAATGAGGTTGCCTAATTGCATAAGTGTGTCATGTGACAGATTTATGAGTTCAGATAACAGTCGTGAGTTTTGCGTACATACACCGCATCGGTGCGTACGGGCAGCTTCCCGTTCGTTCTGACACTGTAAGACCATGCAGAATTTGTGTGTGGCCACCGCACACGCACGGTTTGGATGTAGTCCGTAAACACACCCTCTTCTTAAAGAGTGAGTCCGTCCGAATGCGGAGGACCTGTGGGCGTTTCTTCTTACGATGTCCGCACAGCGTGGCGTGCGGTCCGCTCCGAAAGATTTCGGAACGGACCGCACCAACCAGAATAACCTCCTTAGTTAGCAAGAAATATTTAATCTCTCAGAGCATACACACAGAGAGATCTGTGCTTACTTTCTAAGCAATCTAGTCAGATTGCTTAGAAAATAGCACAAATTTGCTCCGTGTGTACACCCCTTAAGGCTCAGGCGGGGGAGTGTTCACTTGACCATCAGGCGATTGGCTGAGGATGTGTCTTGCACTGGGAGTGGTTGAGCGCAGCAGTGTACAGGTAAAGAAGAACTCCATGGGCGAGCAGGGCACGGAAGGTGAAAGTTTTCATTTGCATTTATCTCAGATTTTATTATTATATCCTTTACTCCAACATGTGATACCTACCTTATGAATAAGGACGATGCCACATAAGCCGCGCCGTCCGGCCTTGCGAGGGGAGATGAAGGCGCAATCATCTGCAATCACTACCATCTCCACTTCCACCCCATCACTTCGGGCACGCTCGAGAGCCAAACCAAAATTAAGTCGGTCACCTGTGTAATTCTTCACTAACAACAGAACACCCGCTGTGCAGAAAGGAAGAGAGAGGGGGGCATTTAGATGGGAGTTCCAATTCAGATTGGATGTTGCGATGGGCAACCAATCAGATACTATCGATTACCTTCTAGAAGGTGCTAAATAAAAGAATACTACAAGCCTTAACGGGAGAGATTGGCTTAATCTGTAAAAGTAAAGTTATTTTGCTGGTTGTTCTCATCTTTCCCCAGCAGCTGCGGTTCCTATAGAGACGAGCAATGCTCTATTCTAGATAGAAGGGGCCAGGAACGCCAACCGTGAGGTCATGTTTGACGCAGTATTAAACACTTCACCTTACATAAGGTTTCTGACTACTAACCAGACACCCCCTGGAAATGAACTTTCTCTAGGGGCCTGATTCAGACCTGCTCACTAGGCACCAGATAATTGCTGCACCAGCGAACGCACACCCGCCCCTGTGATTGAATCCCCTCAGTAACATGTGAGTGGCTGTGTATGCTGACATGCGGACGCACGGAGGAAAAATCACTTGATAGTCACTCGTGTTTTTCATCCCTTCGTGGGATGGAGTTGGCCAAAATGAGAGCGGCCGCTGACGTCATGTGACGTCAGCCATCTGTCCCAAGCAGGCATTAACGACGCCTTTTTATGGCGTCTGCCCCATGTACGCCCCCTTCCCGTCCAGTAATGAGAATGTGAAACTCGGCGAAGGCATTCGCTCCAGGGGTTGGCACGTGTGTATATTCGTGCATGCGCAAACCCCAAACATCAGCCAGGGTAGAGACCTGAGCGATCAGGTCTGAATGATCCCCTCTCTTCCTATCCTATCTTACTCCTGGTATAGCCTTCCTCCGCGCCTATAGTGCAGAGTACATGAACTGGGGGTTGGTGTTTGCAGAAGCAGTAGGACGCTGCCTTGATACATTTGTATGTGTAACATAGAAAAAAAGATTGCAATTACAATTTCTATTGTGACGAAACTGGAATATAATCAACACCACAAAAGTCATAAATCTAGAACAAATAAAAAAAAGATACCAGAAAATTGATGATAGATTGGCTCAGGCACAGACGTATCAAACCTTCTAAAGAGGGAAGCGGGTACGTTACCCAACTACTGTACCCAATAAGCTTCTATCTATTTTATAGACTGTACTAGCTACATGACAGCTACAAGCTGATTGATAACGTTGGGCAACACATCCACATGTCCACTTTAGTAGGTTTGATACATCCCCCCCCCCCCGATACATCTCCCCCCCCCCCCCCCCAGAAGAGGTATCTGTACCTGCTCCTGCTTGTGCTACTGTCCTAATTGCAGCTACAATGCTTCCAACTGGAGGTGACGTGAAGACCGGCCCAGCAATGACCCCAGTGAGCATTCCATGACCTACGTAACCTGTAAAATGGGAATAAGGGGTTAATTGTTGTTGTTGTTTTTTTAAGAACTGGAAGAATAGAAGTAGAACATTGTCTGTCTCTTGGCAAGTACATGTATTATTATACAACCATTACCTGCATGTGCTGGCTCATGTCCTGAGCCTCCTCCAGAGAGCAGTGCCACACGCCCCTTTATGCGGTCCAGATCTGCACGTAGCACGACACGGTGACCCTGCAATACACGGAGCCCTGGGGAGCAACATGTGATGCCGTGTAGAACGTCATCCACACAGCCAGGGATAGAGTTCAGGAGCTTCTTACTGACCTATAGGCAGAAAGTGACACAGGAGTCTGCACAGGACAGGAAAGGCAATCCAAAGGGCAGAGAACTGGATGGCAAAGAGAGATAGATAGATAGATAGATAGATAGATAGATAGATAGATAGATAGATAGATAGATAGATAAAAGGACACATTACTGAGGATGGCGGATTGTAGCAGGCATCATAATCAATAGCAGAAAGCAAGAGGTACAGGGGTCATGTATAAACGTAAGTAATAGGTAAATATAGGGCATGCTTATAGGTTACACACCTCCATCTTGTAGTCTTCTCTAGGCAGCACGAATGTATCCTGGGAGAATAAACAGACAGCACAGTGTTATATAATATATGAACTTATTAAGGCTTCACGAGGAGACAGTGGGGCTGATTCGGAGTTGGATGCTGCAGGCATTGCTACTTTATGCCAATACCACTACAAGCCTCTCCCTGGGGTACAGCCATGTGCAAGGACTGAGACACCCACTCAGAGTGTCTGTTTGGTACTTCTGCAGAGGCCACACCATCAGTCGTACCACCTAAATCTGCACCAGCCACAGTGGCAAACTAAGAGGGGGTTTCCAAATGTAACCCAAAAATCTTCCACTCTGCAGGGCATTGGAGTAAGTACAGGAGTCTGGGGGAGCGGTAACAGCCCTGAAAATTGGTCTTTTTATACATTGGATACTGTATGGAATACAGTATTGATATTTAACAGTACAGATGGTCTATAGTATAGGCTGTTTCAAACATTTAAATATGATAAGTGGTCAGGAAAAGGTTAAATAATGATAATAAAAATAAATACACAAGTATAATAGAACCAGTACTGCACTTTCTAAGCACACAATCTCGCACTTCATGGTAAGGCACCTGTCTCTTCCTCCTGGCAGCTGCTCTCTGGTCCATTGCGGTGTTTGAGTGCTCAGATCCACACATACAGTAAATGTGGTAGAATAAGCTGGTATACTGGGCATGTGCTGCCGCTCTGCTCTGTCCCTTACACTGCATTATGTGGTGGCAGCTCTAGTGATCATATTATATACCAGTGCTATTGTTCTTATAATTTAAGGCACTTGCCAAGAGGAGGGGGGTTTCCAGAACCCCTCCCCCCCCCTGCATTTGCCTATGCGATGATCTTTCATCGGAGCATGGCCTCCAATCTGAGCGATCATGTGTAGATGGGATGTTGCTATCGCCAACCAATTAGAATCTACTTTTATTTATTTAGCACCTTCTAGAACAGGGCTGGGCAATAGCGGCCCTCCAGCTGTTGATGTACAACACATCCCAGGATGCTTTGCATTAGTTTTGCTATGTGGCCATGCTGAAACTGATGCAAGGCATGCTGGTATGTGTAGTTCATCAACATCTGGAGGGCCGCTATTGCCCAGCCCTGCTCTAGAAGATAATAGATAGGATCTGATTGGTTGCCCATAGCAACATCCCATGTGAAATAGAAGTCCCATCTTAGAAAATGTCCCCCTATGAATAGCCACCTCTCTGTCACTGTCCAGGTGCCCCATACATTTTGCAAGACATTTCTGAGATGAAAGAGCAGCGTAATAGTAAGAAATAAAAGACATTGTTTCCCCAGCACACTGTAAGAGACCAGTAACCAGATTTAAATACTACGTGGCAATAGAATTCAGAGAACTAAGTTACATATAAATGTATAAGCCCCAAAGCCGTCATTAAGGCTTCTCTGTGTATTGGGGGTCCCTATATAGGTGTGGGGTGTAGCACCCCCAAAAATTCAGCATAAGCCAGAAAGCCCAGAGCAGCACACCAGTGGGAAAACTAAAGTGTTATTAAATATAAGTGATAGGGAGCCAGAGATATATACAAAAAGTGATACACAAATAAGGAATTTAATAAATATATTAAAGAAATAAAGTTAGTAAAGAGAATAGTAGGTGTTATAAAGACACCGGAGGGTCTCGGGGCGCGCGGGCCACAGGGACCGGAGGGTCTCGGGGCGCGCGGGCCACAGGGACCGGAGGGTCTCGGGGCGCGCGGGCCACAGGGACCGGAGGGTCTCGGGGCGCGCGGGCCACAGGGACCGGAGGGTCTCGGGGCGCGCGGGCCACAGGGACCGGAGGGTCTCAGCATAGATGCAAAATTACAGGATTGTCTTAACACAGAAGCACTGCCATAGGTAGCTTCAAATAAAGGCAATAAAGGTAGAAGCAGATGAGTTTGAAAAAACTCAGGAGCCCGAGGTGTGCTCCCTACCACCAGTGCTGTGCCTAAACACGTGCAAAAGTGGCCGTGCGATCGAGTGGGCTTATCTCCCGAAGGAGACGGGCCCCGTTTTTCCCCTAACCCCTCTCAACCATAAGGCCGAAGAGGGGAAAATAGGGAACGGTGGGTCCTCTTTGCCGAAGCTTAGAGAGACCCTCATTCCTCAACCCCCGGAAGGGTTAGGACGGTGGGTCCTCCGCACCCTAAGGTTTGGAGAGACCCTCAGTGGATTTCCCTCCGCCTTGCGGCTCGGGGTCGTCCTCGGGGGATGCGGTCATTTGGTCTACTGCATTATGGTAGAAAGTCATTAGGTCGAATCCATTAGGTCGACATGCTAAAAGGTCGACATGACTCTAGGTCGACATGGGAAAAGGTCGACATGATTCTAGTTCGAAAGGTCATTAGTTCGACAGGTCATTAGTTCGACAAGGTCATTAGTTCGACATTGTCTATGTCGACATTCACAAGGTCGACATGGAGTTTTTCACTGTTTTTTGAGCCAACATGTGCTGACAGGCGGTATTTCATGCCCTACCATCCACTAGGGCGTGGTGGGAGAATAAAATAGTGTGCCGAGCGTAGCGAGGCACCGTGCCCGACGCATAGCGAGCGCAGCGAGCGATGCGAGGGGATGCAGTGCACTTTAAACTGTGTCCATGTCGACTGTGTTGACATTCAGGTAAAAAAACTGTGAAAAACCCCATGTCGACCTTGTGAATGTCGACATAGACAATGTCGAACTAATGACCTTGTCGAACTAATGACCTGTCGAACTAATGACCTTTCGACCTAGAATCATGTCGACCTTTTCCCATGTCGACCTAGAATCATGTCGACCTTTTAGCATGTCGACCTAATGGATTCGACCTAATGACTTTCTACCATAATGCAATAGACCAAATGATCCCAACCCGTCCTCGGGGGGACCGCAGCTCTCCCCAAAAGGCGAGAGCTTTGGCACGTTGGGGAAATGGAAGGCCCGTAAGGGACGACCACACAACCCAAAAAAACGTGACACACTACAAAAAACAGAAAACGTGAAAAAGTGCACGAACGTGAAGAAGAAGAGAAATAAATAATAAAGAGGACCCCAGCCAGAAGGCCGGTAAAGGTAAAGAAGGTAGAAAAAAGGTAATAAAGGTAGAAGCATATAGCACATGATACAGAATAGGTGCTAAATACAGGACACAGGGATGGCACAAACGCATAAGCATATAATGCACACTGACTGGGTCACTAGGCAGGTCACACGGGGTGCACAGGATGACAATGATTGACAGTACAATTGAGCTGTAATAAAGAATACTTACAGAATACGGTCATTAAGTACTCACACGTAACACAAGGGATGTGTATAAAGCAGAGGTGTCTGTAGAACTTTACACTTAGTTCAAGGTATAAAAGATGCCAAGCGTTGTGTAACAGAGCATGGTGCATTGTGGGTACCCTACAAACTGTCAAAGAATAACAGTCAGCAGGAAACATGGGCATTAGAACAGTCACATTTTGGCTATGCTGGTTGGGTGCAAAGTTTATCAGCATACGGAGTTAATGGGGTGAAATGATTATTATGGTCAGGTTATTTCTAGACATTGTATATAAGCAGCGAATGGATTCAGTGTAAAAAAACAACAACCTGAAAAACAAACAGACTGCTTTGTCTGCAATTTCTAATCACCTTTGGTGCTTAGAAGAATTATTAATCCATGCTCGTTCCCGCGAGCCGTGAACCGCTTAAAAGAACCGGATCTTTTCTGGGAATTTGTGACCTGACAGGAACCGCTCACTGCAAAGAGCCGAGCGGCACACCTCTAGGCGGCGCTGTCGCTCTTCCAGACAGTGCCGGCACCGTCTCTCCGGATGCCCTTCTCTCTATGGTGTCTCAGAGCCGCTCTGCCCACACCTGGCCTCGCTTGTCTCCTGTTTCTGGTTCCGCTAATGCGCGGCCTCTGTTACAGACTGCCTGTTTTCGCGCCCGCCTGTCAAACCTAATTCACGGCGACAGGAGCTCACCCGGCCGGCGCCAGTATGTCCTGCAACTACGTGGTCACCGCGCAGAAGCCCACGGCGGTCAATGCCTGTGTGACAGGTCAGTTGTGCCTGCAGCCTGGGGGTGTAGCTCATAACAGACAGTGCTGTCAGTGTGCTCCCATCCTGTGCCGCCCCCAGCCAATGCCTCTCTAAGCCTTTGCCTCCCAACAGTGCCGCCCCCAGCCAATGCCTCCCTAAAGGTGCCCATACACTAGTAAGATTTATCTTCAGATCTGGCTGGTTGAAACAAAAACATGGTTAAGGATGAGTGACAGTTTGTCAGTTTTCCAGCATCTCCAAGCAAATGGTCAACTGTTATTTGCTCTCATCCATAACCATGTTTTTGTTCCAACCAGCCAGATCTGAAGATAAATCTGTGTGTGTATGGCCACCTTAAGGCTGTGGCTCCCAACGGTGCCGCCTCCAGCCGGTGACTCCCTAAGCCAGTGCCTCCTATCCTGTGCTGCTCCCCAGCCAATGCCTCCTTAAGTCTGTGCCTCCCAATGGCTAACGCCCCCAGTGTGTGCTTTCCAATTGTGCCCTCCCCATCCCGTGTCTCCCAACGATGCCCTCCCCATCCCGTGCCCCCCAACGGTGCCCTCTTCCCAATGGTGCCCTCCCTCCAGCCTGTGCCTCCCAATGTTGCCCTCCCCCCCAGCCTGTGCCTCTCAACGTGCCCACCCCCAGCCTGTGCCTCTCGACGCTCCCCCCCACCTCAGCCCATGCCTCTAAACGTGCCCAGCCTGTGCCTCTCTGTGTGCCCACCCCAGCCTGTCCTCTCCCTGTGCTCCTGCAATGTAGTAATGTCTCCTTACCCTGTTACAGTGTGGTAGGGAGTGCACTGACAGATGGGAAAGTTTGGAAAGGAGGTGGTCTGTCTGTGTGGATGTTCTCTGCCGCAGGTGTTGGATAAGATTTCCTTTTGATCTCATTACCTGCGAGAAAGGACACTTACGACTGTTAAGTATGTGCAATGGGACACCACTGACAGCTGAATGACGAAGTCAGAAAGCATCCCTGCCAGAACACTGCCTTACAAGGCAGGACACCACTGGTAAAATCAGGGACCTACCACCAACTCACACACTAACACACACATACTGCCCAGCATTAAGATCAAAGAGAAAAGTAACCCACCCCCTGCATCACAGAGCGTCTGCACAAAGACAAACCCCTTTACCCACCCTCTGTACCCCTCTCCCAACCCTCTGTTCACATTCCCATCTCTGTCCTCGCACTCTCCACCATCCCTACCCATTGTCATCATCATATATGTTGTATCATCTAGCATGCACTGTTTATATGCAACATATCCTGCAACCAATTATTAAGACATCTTGTACCTGGATTTTTATATTTGCAAGTTTGTATATTTGTTTAGGTTAGCGTTCAGGTAACCATTAATCACCCTTTAACGGCAAGTGAAGTAGGATACCTCTCAACCACAGGGTATGCGGTTATTAAGTTGTTCCCTATTGGTCGAAAGTCATTGGGCCAACACATAAAAAAGGTAGACAGAAAATAGGCTGACATGAGTTTTTCATGATTATTTTTTAAACCAACTTGTTCATATTCTGTCATTTCTAGTGGGCATACAGGAGAATAAAGTAGGGTTCCGATCGCAATGGTTTCAAAATGTGAAAAACCATGACCGACCTTTTTCATTTTAACCTAATGCATGACGTCATTGTTCAAGTGTCAACTTAATGACTTATCACAGTGACCACCGACCTTTAACATGTGCCTGTCACTCAAGTTATATACTACCATATTTAAAGATGATTAATCCAGATTAGTCACAAATAATTATTAATAGTCACAAATAATTATTAATAATCAGCTTGCATTTGCCAGTGTTTACTGGTACTGTACTGAAGATTGTTGATGCAAATGCAAGGATAGACCGAAATGTAGTGTAAATTCTGTTAAAACCTCAATAAACTTATCACATAAAGGTGCTACTTGTATAAACTGAATGAAAGTCCCCTGTCTCCCAGCGGCTCTGCATATCAGCCTCTCATATTCTGTCTTCATTCCACTCACTCTCTTACAGGGCACTTCACATCTGAGGATGACCTGAACCTTCTTATAGCCAAGAACACGCGGCTGGAGATCTATGTGGTGACACCAGAGGGACTGCGTCCTGTAAAAGAGGTCGGGATGTATGGCAAGATAGCAGTCATGGAACTGTTTAGACCCAAGGTAACCCTGTTGTTCCTACTTTCAGGCTTCATTATTGGACAAAAGATGCATCGATGGGAATAATAAGTGTAATCCGGCAAACACACAGGGCGATTGTAGCCCTATTTCTAAGCAATCTGACTAGATCATTTAGAAATTGAGCACACTCTCCCCAGAGAACACTGGCAGTGACAGTTTGCTCAGCACACATTGCTCGTGCATTGCTGAGCGATCTGTTCTAAGCAGTACTGCTCAGCACGGAGGCTCAGTTGTATGGGGCATTAGAGAATAAAGGGTTTTTTCTTCATTCTTGTTCTATTTCAAGTTGGCAGTGTCAGCATTTCTTGTTGATGCTGTTTGTAATATTTATGTATGTATCTTAAATATGTGCGATGTATATTCCTCTCATAGTAAGTAGGATATGATAAGTTTTACTGCATTCTGTGGGCAAAATGTGTTATCATATATGTCTTGTGTGCTTATGTCCAGGGTGAGAGTAAAGACCTGCTGTTTGTGCTGACCGCCAAATACAATGCCTGTATTCTGGAGTATAAACAAACTGGGGACAGTATCGATATCATCACCCGAGCACATGGCAACGTACAGGTACTGCTCATCACAAAAACCACTTGCACCTCTATCTATTACTTGGTTAGGCCTCATCTTGCACACACACACTCTCACACACACACACTCTCACACACACACACACTCTAACACACTCATATTCAGATGCTGGTTCTGTTACATATGTCCTTTTCTTGTCTTTCAATAATTCCCTCCTACTTTGTTTGTCAGGATCGAATTGGCCGGCCTTCCGAAACCGGGATCATTGGTATCATAGACCCAGATTGCCGGATGATTGGGTTGCGTCTGTACGACGGTTTATTCAAAGTTATCCCTCTGGAGAGAGACAATAAAGAGTTAAAGGCTTTCAACATCCGATTGGAGGAGCTTCACGTCATTGATGTCAAGTTCCTCTACAGTTGTCAATCTCCTACTATTTGCTTTGTATACCAAGACCCTCAAGGCCGGCATGTGAAAACCTATGAAGTCTCTCTCAGGGAAAAGGAGTTCAGCAAAGGTCCCTGGAAGCAGGAAAACGTGGAGGCCGAGGCTTCTATGGTGATCGCAGGTAAGTACACAAAAGATATGACATTCGTGTTGCAGTGCTGTGCGTTATGAATACTTCCAAATTCTACAGACACAACATTGTGTATTCAATGTTCAGCTCACGGCGGTCGAGCAAGCTTGGCCGCCGTGATCCTGTCCCGTTCTCGGTCAGGTGCAACATCTGCAGGGCCGCAATTGCCCAGCCCTGGGTTATATATACAGCTCTCTCCTTCCCATGTTTAGCACTATTTGCTTATTTATTTCATGCTGTAGTAAGTATATAGGAGTGCTTTGTATCACTACACTGACTTCTCCTTACTTAAATTCTGTGTGTACCTCTCAGTATGTTTTTTTCTTATTATATCTGCTTAGAGGTTATTTATTCTGGTTGCTCTAGAGCAGGGGTGGGGAACCTCCGGCCTGCGGGCTGTAAACAGCCCCCGTAGGTGCTTTCTCTGGTCGGCCCTCCCACCTGGCGGTCTGCACGGGAGACATGTAAAGGAGTCTCGCATGAGGTGGTGACACGGGCGGGAGCGCAACAGGCGTCCGGCAGCAGTTAATCTACGGCAGCCGGAGCATGGGATTGGGGAATGAAGGTGCTAGCGCCCGGAAGGATTTCATCCATTTAAAATGGCCCAGGTAACAAAAAAGGTTCCCCACCCCTGCTCTAGAGTGAACACTAGTATGTCTAAAGGCATATCACTTTCTGCATAGCCCCACTTATTGGCATAGTGTGGCACTTTAAACATTGAGGGGTAGAGGTATGAAGCAGTGATAAGTGGGGAGAAGTGAGCCAGAGTAGAAGTGGCCCATGGCAACCAATCAGCACTGCAGTAACATCTGCAATTTGCATAATATATAAGTATACAAAGAATGAAAAGTTTCACCCAGTTTTTAAAATGAAGAATATGTGAAAAAGCAGTGTTTGTATCTGGTGTTCAGAAAGTCAGTCATTGTGTCCGTATACAGTTGTAGAGTGTTGTAGTGCATGAAGTGACTTGCAGTGTGTCTGTATCTCAGTTCCAGAGCCTTTTGGAGGAGCAATTATAATAGGCCAAGAATCCATAACTTACCACAATGGCGAAAAATACTTGGCAATAGCCCCTCCAATCATAAAGGTGAGTACTAGTTGTATATGGTACAGTTATAGGGGTATATTCAATGTTTTTTTGCGAGCAGTGCTGACTGCTCGCTGTCACAGCTCGCAGGGTCAGTATTCAGCCCTGCACACGCAATTTCCAGGTCTTTGCAGCAATGGGGAAACGGCGTGTGCGGCCGCTAACACAGCAAGGTTTGCGGCTAAATGCAGCCATGAGCCTCACTGTTTGGGGGAATCCTCACTGTCCTCTGACAGTGAGGATTCCCCTGGAACATATAATAGGGTGAGGGTCGCTTGTTTTCGGCGATCCCCGCTGTTTAACCCCCTCGCTGGCCGCATTGAATACGACCCATAGTGTTTTCCGGAAGTTATTCCTGACTGTTTACTTTGGATCAGGAATATTAACACTTCTGCTCTCGGAAGTCGTGAATGCCACTTAAAACATTCTGACCACCATGGGGTTGAGACTTTAATTTAGTTTATTTTCAAATTTTTAAATAATTGTAATCCGGTCCTTTATCACCACATGAATGATCCTAGATGTTTTAATAGCACCATAGCCAAAATGCATATTCTAGTTGTCTAGCTGCCATTTGTATGTTCTGGGCTAGTGCGCACATTGCTCTACGAAATGCAAGGGAGTGGTATTGGGTTGAAGAGTTCCACACATAAGAACTGTGTGTCCATGGTTGTGGTGTGTAATTGTTAGTCGCTGTCTGTTTCTTTCCTTTCAGCAAAGCACTATTGTATGTCATAATCGCGTTGATGTAAATGGATCGCGATATCTCCTCGGGGACATGGAGGGTCGCCTTTTCATGTTGCTGCTGGAAAAGGAGGAGCAGATGGATGGGAGCGTCACACTGAAGGATCTCCGCGTGGAGCTGCTGGGAGAGGTGAGGCTCACATTTGGTGCCCATGCCGGATTGGATTATACATGTTATTCCTGTTTATGTTCTTTAACAAAGTGGGAATCCGAGCAGGACCCCGTGGTCACTTACCCCTTGTAGAAATAGGTGGAGATGACGTTTAATATGTAGTGATGTTTGCAGCAGTAATTGTGTTATGTCACTGAAAGGTCTGGAATCGTTTCACGGCCTTATAAACAGTAATAATTACGTTGTGCGGTAACTACGTGTAGTTGCTGTATGATATGAGGGTTATGGTATATTAGATTTACAGTGTCTAGCTAAGTCTACAGTCAAAAGCTTGACATGAATTGGTCGACATGGGCAAGCACAGCGTGGCGAGCGCAGTGAGCCCGCAAGGGGCTTTGTTGCGCTCACCATGCTGTCTGAGTCTGGGCAGTCGGGATCCCGACATCAGGCTAATGACTGTCAGGATCCCGACTGTCGGAACCCCATACCACACCCATAATTTAGAGATGTGCAGGTCCGGATTTACCTGGATCTCAAAACGGGATCTTATTGGCTATATGCTGTCACATGTTTTTGCTCCAAAACATGTAACAGCTGGATAGCCAATAAGATCTCGTTTTGAGATCCGGTGAATCCGGACCTGCACATCTCTAATATAATTGTGCCACATCCCATCGTGCACGAGCCTAGTGCCTCGCTGCACTCGACACACTATTATAAATGTACTCTATGCCTGCGTGGATGGTGAAGTAAACTCCTTGTCGACCTTTTGACCCTGTCAACCTAGACCGTATATATGTAATGGCTGGATACCCTGTGCGAGCATGGCACTCTGCCTTCTGGCGTCTTCATGCTTTCTTCACTTAATGCTTTTTGAAAATCTAGCCATTTGCTGTTGGAAAGAGCTGAATGCAAAACATTTTAGTTTGGTGGTAGGTTCAAACCAGCTTACAGCCAAGCTTCAAAGGGAAACTGTAAACACACACACACACACACGTGAAACATTCCTGGCGCTAACCATGCGTGCTGCTGTTCTCTTTATTATCTTCTGTAGACCTCCATTGCGGAATGTCTCACTTACCTGGATAATGGGGTAGTGTTTGTGGGCTCACGACTTGGAGACTCCCAGTTAGTTAAGGTAAGCAAATGCTTCTATAAAAGGAATCCTGTCTGTAATATCTATTCATTCATTTCACAAGCTCCTACCTGTTACTATTATAGTTTGTCACTTTTCTAGAATCCCAATTTACTTTTTTACCTAATTACCAGGGTTTAAGTGCAGTTTACACATAAACTACTAGATGGATTAACTCAGTTATATAGTTTTATTACAGCTTTTACAATCTTAGGCCGCATATTACCAAAAGATTTTTGCCTACTGACCCTCTATAGGCTTCCTCTTATCTTTTAAAATCTTTCTTGCACCCCCTTGAGAAGGAAGAAAAAGTAGCTGCATTGGGCTGTGTACAGTCAGTGTATCTGTTTTCTAGTGTCGGATTTATTCCCGCTTCCAGATAGTCTTCCTTTAGGTGCTCGCGAGCCTCTTGCAGTGACAGCGTTACCCTGCAGTAAGCTGCTATGCGTCCCTTGGTCACCCTGCTTTCTACTGCTAAGCCCTGGAGAAGATATCTTCAGATTACTTCATTTAGAAACAGTGAGCCATGGTCAAGCTAATACATTGGGTCGGATGGAATGGTGTCCGAGTTCGGCGGCCATGCAAGAAGCCGGACAAAGTGGATGTTTTTTTAAAGGGGCAATCATTTACAAGGTATAACCATGACTTGTAAATGATTGCCCCTTTAAAAAAAATAAAAATGTTTACGTTTGGCCAGCATCCCGCACGGCCGCCAATCTCGGGCACTATTGCATCAAACATTATCTTCGTTCTTACAGATGGTGGTTTAATTCCATTCTCATGTTCTCTAGAGCAAGATCCCCGATGGTAGAAGCAGGGTTCAACCTTAGTTATTGCAAAAGACTTCTATGAAGCCTGGAAAGCTCACTTGGATGGCCTTAGGATAACATATTAACTGAGCGATCTGGGTTGACCATGACCGGTGGATGTTCACCCTTCATTAATCACTTTGAGATAAAGCATAGAGAATGAATCTCCAATTCAATAAGGACTGAGTTTAGTCCTATGAGCTTTTTTCACAGGGAATTCACACAGCACTTCTCAATTCCAAATTCCTTATTCATTTTTTTTTTTTTTTTTTTTTTGTGTCTGCACCTTCCTGACCAGTCCTTATATCCAGGAACATGTCTAGTGCCATGGTTGTCTTGTGGGACATCACCTGTGCTATCCGCGGTCTACAAACCTATGCCAATAGAGGGACAAATATGTCCCTGGTCATTTGTTCCAGTTCTCCTTTCTGGACTTGTGTAGCTTTATGGGTTGTTATGTGTTCATTCATTCATTCATTTGTTCTATGAAATGGCTATTCCCTGCTGGAAAACTGATGTAAGTGTCTATTTTATAATCATCTCGGGCCTCTGCTCAAATGGTCTTTTTGTATGCAGGGTTACTATATGAATTTGTGGTATTTTGTGTTCCTCACCTTTCATAGTAGCCGTTACCATCTCTGCTTCTTTGCAGCTTACAGCAGACAGTAATGAACAAGGCTCCTATGTTGTGGCAATGGAGACTTTCACGAACCTGGGACCAATTGTAGACATGTGTGTAGTGGATCTTGAGAGGCAAGGGCAAGGACAGGTGAGATGTCCTCTCCGGATTCCTCACAGGTCTCCTCTGACTTTTGTGCATCCGATTTACGTTTGTTTCCTCTTTTTACAGCTTGTTACCTGCTCCGGGGCCTTTAAGGAAGGTTCTCTGCGAATCATTAGAAACGGCATTGGCATTCATGAGCATGCCAGCATTGACCTACCTGGGATCAAAGGTACTGTTGGCATCCATACACGGGGACATGGCTTATACTAGGGCTATAGTGCCAGATTCACTAAACTCCAAAAATGGAGAGTGATAAACAACCAACCAATCGGCTCCTTCCTGACATTTTTCAAACACAACCTGTGACATGGCAGGTAGGAGCTGATTGGCTGGCTGTTTATCACTCTTCATTTTATCACTTAGTGCACCTGACCCTTGGGTGGGGATTGGGATGCAACATTAAATTATTTCTGGCTGCTGTCTGGGCTTCCTGAGAGTAACATTAGAGATGCCTTTATCACCATCTCATGTTTTGTAATGTATTGCCTTGGCGGTTAGTGAGTGACTTCAGATTGTTCTTTATCCTCTCCTCTCTGCATTAGGTTTGTGGCCGCTCAGAGTTGCTGCCAACAAGGAAACAGATGACACGCTGGTCTTGTCTTTTGTGGGACAGACTAGGTGGGTTCTCGCCTAAGCTTAGGGCCAATATAGGATTTCTGAATGTAAGAGAATTCTACTAAGTTACTGTGTTCCTGCAGGGTTCTGACCTTGTCAGGAGAAGAAGTGGAAGAGACAGACCTGGCTGGCTTTGTCGATGATCAGCAAACCTTCTTCTGTGGGAATGTAGCACATAAGCAGCTCATTCAGGTAATACATGACAAGACGAATGGTTTTGCTCAGCAAGGGTCTAAAGCTGCATACACAATGGCCCTTATTCTGGTTCACTCACAAAGGCAAATGCCTCCTCAAATGGACAAAACCATACCGCACTGAAAGTGGGGCAGATGTTACTTGTGCAGAGAGAATTAGATTTGGGTGGGGTTTAATTTCAAAGTGAGATCTATATTGCAGTGTACAAATAAAGCAGTCAGTATTTTCCCTGCACAGAAACAAATTAACTCACCCAAATCTAATTCCCTCTACCCCCTGCAGTGCACATGGTCCATTTAAGAAGGAATTTGCCTTTGCGAGTGAACCAGAATAAGGGCTAATATGCCATAAAGGCATACAACTATCGTTAACGATTTCCCTTGAACTCCCCGGAGCTGCAGAATGAACAATATAGAGCATACACACAGAACAGTTTCACATTCTAGAGATGAAAGAGTTCGCTTTACCACAGACCATCTTGTTTTTTTAATGAAAAAAAAATGGATCTTTATTTTCTTACACACTGAAAGCTATGCACCTAGTCATAAGCGACATAGGCGATATGTGAGTGCATGTACTGATGGGAGAGGGGGTAGATTCCACCCCACGGGAGCGCTTCTAGTTATCGTTCATACACACTGAACGGCATACACAATAATGTTGTTGATGATATCGTTATTGTGCATATCGTCCGTCTTAATCGCTTTAGGGCGTGATTCAGACATGGGCAGTTTTGCACAGCAGCTTTGTCTCTGGATGCAACAATATGCCAACGCTACACAGGCGTCTAACTGAAAATGGCATCTCAGATCCAAGTGCTATGTCCAAAGGCGCAGCATCAGATCACTGCCTTCTGTCAGACTCAGCAGTTTGCTTGTCAAGCCAGTAAATCTGTGTTGGAAGATGTAGACACTGTTCTTGTCACTCCCTCTCGGGGCCACCTCATCATTGCGCCCTTACAACCTTGCCAATCATGATGCCAATTGGGGGTACTACATGTAATCTCACAGGACTTGTTCTGCATGTACAGATGCAGCACCTCTCAGCCAGCACAGGGTATTGCCTGATTCCCTGAGCTGGCGATCACTGGTGGAGAGGCGCTGCATATGACAGGGACGAGCGAGCGTCTCACATGCACACGCGTCCCCTTCACTCAGCGGCCAGTGGCGGAATCCCTGCCCGTCTCCGCTTCAGGGAGACGGGTAGGGCTGGGAGGGGGAGGCGGGCTCCGTCAGAACAGGGCAGGTGAGTACCTCATGTACACACGCTCCCTTTTGGCGGATGGCGAGCGGCGGCGGATGGCAATAGAATCGCCAATCTCTAATGAGAGCTGCTCCATCTGTACATTAACCATCGGGTTTGGGTAAATCTCCAAATCAGACCCTTAAGCTGCCCACACACGGTGCGTTTTGGGCTTGCGATGACCGCTCCCACGCACATTACATCGCACAGCACATAAAGTACGCACTGCACGTACTTTTTGGATTAGATTGCATCGCAAAACGCACACTGCTGCGATAATTGACACTTACATTCGAATTCAAACCGATTTCTGTACATTTACAAAATGCCTTTGACTCTCATCCACTATTTTCTGATTTACCAGATCACTTCAGCTTCAGTGAGGCTTGTGTCCCAGGACCCACAAAGCCTGGTGAGTGAATGGAAGGAGCCGCAAGGTCGGAAAGTCAGTGTATGTTCCTGCAACAGTCGGCAAGTGCTCCTGGCAGTGGGCAGAGTCCTCTATTACTTGGAAATCCACCCAGGAGAACTGAGACAGACCAGGTAAAGTAGGATGCTATGTGCTCTGGCTTTCTTCAGCCTCTATTAGCGCTGCTCATTACTTGTTTGTCCCGCAGCTGTACAGAAATGGAGCACGAAGTTGCCTGTTTAGATGTCACCCCGCTGGGTGGCAGCGAAGCTATGTCCACGCTTTGTGCTATCGGGCTATGGACGGACATCTCTGCAAGAATCCTGAGCCTACCAGGTTTTCAGCTGTTGCACAAAGAGATGCTGGGAGGAGGTAAGATCAAATCGAGCTTTACAACAAGGGATTAGGAGAGATCTAGTGTGTTTTGGGGAAGATCCTTTGTGACTTCTTTTTTATTTGTCACTCAGAAATTATCCCAAGATCCATCCTCATGACGTCATTTGAAAGCAGTCACTATCTACTGTGTGCCCTGGGAGATGGTGCTCTCTTCTACTTCAGCCTCAACACAGAAACAGGTGAGAGGAGAGCGTCACCGTTGCCCTGTTCAATTCTTCGAAACAAATATAAGCCCCGGACCGCTGCTGAACCGATAAATCGCGATTGAAATCACTGCCATAAAGCTCACGCGTCTCTCTGATTTACAGGTGTTTTAAGCGACAGAAAGAAGGTGACGCTGGGAACGCAGCCCACTGTCCTAAGGACTTTCCGATCTCTGTCCACAACAAACGTATTCGCCTGTTCCGACCGGCCAACTGTCATCTATAGCAGCAACCACAAGCTGGTCTTCTCCAATGTCAATCTAAAAGAAGTTAACTATATGTGCCCCTTGAACTCTGAAGGCTACCCTGATAGGCAAGTCATACCCTATATGTTTACTATGGGGATAGGATAGATGCAATTATCTAAGCTTTCAGTGATGTTCTTCCATGTGTTGTGTAGAGCCAATTCTACCCCTTGTCCAAATGGTGTCTTTACCACATATTTATTACTTACAGTTTGGCCTTGGCCAATAACAGCACACTAACCATCGGAACTATTGATGAAATACAAAAACTGCACATCCGGACTGTGCCCCTGTACGAGTCTCCCAGGTGGGTGCCGTTTCACATTATTACAAGCGAAGTGTACGAAATATTTAAACTAAAACTTAATTAATTAAAATGTTCTCCTGCTCATTGTAGAAAGATTTGCTATCAGGAGGTGTCGCAGTGTTTTGGCGTACTCTCCAGTCGGACTGAGGTACAAGACGCTAGTGGAGGCAGCTCTCCTCTCCGACCTAGCGCCAGCACCCAGGTCAGTGGTAATGTTCCTGTCTGCATTATAGACTAAGATGGCCAACCGTTATTACCGGATGATCGAGTAAAGCTGGGTACACACTACTAGATGTATCTGCACATCAATTGATCTGCAGATATAGCTACAGATGGATTGGGCAGCAGTTTCTCCATTCATACTGCCGATCCGTCAGAACAGACATCACAAGTGGGCGGGCCCACTGAGCTGTCAATTGCCGGTGGCTGTATGGGCGGTTGGCGGTCGTTCGCGCACACAGCATGATGCGCTGTGTTGCAGAGCCGATGCAATATAACTGTGAACTACACCAATCACAGACATATTGCTCATACTGCGATGCACCATCGGCCAGTGTGTATCGGCCATTCAATCGAATGCCCGATACATCGGCCGGTGTGTTCGCACCTTAGTTATGGAGTGCACAAATGACCTTCTTGATGTCAGTCTTCATCACCTATTCTTGTATTCTACTAGGCACTCTCTTCCAGTGTAAGCAGCAGTAAGCTGTTTTCGGGGAGCACATCTCCCCATGAAACCTCATTTGGAGAAGAAGTAGAGGTTCACAATCTCCTCATCATAGATCAGCACACTTTTGAAGGTATTGGGGATGACGGAGACTGAGGACCAGTATGATCAAGACGTCCTTTTATTACAAAACGTCACTATGTTTTTTTTTTCTCTCCGTCTTAGTTCTTCACACTCACCAGTTCCTGCAGAACGAGTACACACTTAGCCTAGTGTCTTGTAAGCTGGGAAAGGATACGAGCACGTATTTCATAGTGGGAACAGCAATGGTGTATCCTGATGAGGCCGAGCCAAAGCAGGGGAGGATCGTGGTCTTCCAGTACTGTGATGGTGAGAAGGGGAAATGTCATGTAGCATCAGATGTGGGAAAGCTGTAAGGCAGGCTTGGCCAAACTATGGCCCTTCAGCTGCTGTGAAACTACAAGTCCCATCATGCCTTGCCACAGTTTTGCTATTCGAGAATACTAAAACTTTGGCAATGCATGCTGGGATGTGTAGTTTTATAACAGCTGGAGGGCCACCGTATGGCCATGACTGCTGTAAGGCAACTATTGTGTTTTAAAGGCTAAATCCATTTAGAATGAAAGATATTATTTAGAGTGTGCTGAGATGGACGACATTCCTCTATCATACATCAGGAGTATGCGCTTGTTTTTATGTGAAGACTCTGGGAGCCATTGATAGACTGAAAGGAAGGGCCTGTAATTGGTAATGCCAATGTTCTACCGAAAAGCTGAGAAGGTGTTGCAAATGGGAACAAATGGTGGTTGCAAATGGGAACATATCATCTATGGAAGCTTAAAATCCATGTGATTCCATCACAACAATAACAGAATGGATTGACAATCTTGAATTTGTCTAACTGATGATAAGGGTTCAAAAACTTCAGGTTGAGTATCGATCGGAACCTGCTATCCGGTTTGTCCAGCAGGACAAAAGACTGGAGTAAAAATCTAGCCATGCATTGGCAGATTGAGGTGATTCAGCAAGTCATCCATAGGATTCTTTGGCAGAGTGGAAGAACTTGGAAGGAGTGCAGGATAAGTGTGAAAAATTAAAAAGTGCAATTCTAAAAGCAACAGAACTTTGTGTCAAAAGAGTTAGGAAAAACACAAGAAAAAGAAAGCCATTGTGGTTTGCAAAAGACGCAGAAGAATGAGGACAAAGAGGTGTATCTTGTTAGACAGAAGGAGGCTAAGAAGGTTATCAGATGTGCAAAAGCACAGGCTGAAGAGAAAATGGCCCAGTCAGTGGGTAAAGGGGGGGAAACTTTTTTTAGGTATATAAGTGAAAGGAGAAAAACAAAAAGTGGAATAATTAGACTGAAGACAGAGAGTGGAAGTTTTCTTGAGGGGGACAATGTAATAGCAGATAATATTAATAATTATTTCTGCTCAGTATTCACTGCTGAAAGAGAGGGGAAGGGGCCACAGTTAAGTTGCAAGTATAGTCCGAAAACTGAGGGAGAGACAAGTACATTTACAGAGGAGAAAGTCCTCACAGAACTCTCAAAACTGAAAGTGGATAAATTATTGGGGCCAGATGGGATACATCCAAGGATACTAAAAGAGCTTAAAGGGGAGCTGGTAAAATCATTAACAGAATTATTCAACCAGTCACTAGCTACTGGAGTAATCCCAGAGGACTGGAAAACAGCTAATGTAGTCCCACTGCACAAAAGTGGAAGCAAGGAAGAGGTAAGCAACTATCGACCAGTGAGCCTTACATCAGTAGTAGGGAAATTGATGGAAACACTTTTAAAACAAAGAGTTGTAGAATATCTCAAAACCAGCAATTTACAGGATCCGAAACAGCATGGGTTTACTGGGGGAAGATCATGTCAAACAAATCTTATTGACTTTTTTGACTGGGTGACTAAAGTAATAGATCAAGGTGGGGCTGTAGATGTAGCTTATCTAGACTTTAGTAAAGCTTTTGACACTGGCCCACATCGCAGACTGTTAAATAAACTTGAAAGCTTGGGATTGGATTCTGAGATAGTTAAATGGATAAGAGCGTGGTTGCAGGACAGAAAACAGAGAGTTGTAGTAAACGGAGTACAGTCAAAGGAGGGAAGGGTTACAAGTGGAGTACCCCAGGGATCTGTACTTGGACCGGTGCTTTTTAATATCTTTATTGGTGATATTGCAAATGGAATTGAGGGTAAAATGTGCTTTTTTGCAGATGACACAAAGGTATGCAACAGGGTAGACACACCAGGAGGGTAAAACAAATGATTGAGGATCTAGGTAGATTAGAGAAATGGTCAAGAGAATGGCAACTACAGTTTAATGCCAAAAAATTCAGAATCATGCACTTGGGTCTCAGAAATCCAAAGGCTAAATATAGTATAAATGGCACTATAATGGAAACTACTGAGGAAGAGAGGGATCTAGGTGTCACTATTTCAGGGGACTTAAAAGCAGGTAGGCAATGTAACAAAGCAATGAAGAAGGCAAGTCAGATGCTTGGTTGCATAGGGAGAGGTATCAGCAATAGAAAGAAAGAAGTAATAATGCCACTGTATAGGTCATTGGTACGACCTCACCTAGAGTATTGTGTTCAGTTCTGGAGGCCATATCTCCAGAAGGATATAAATACATTAGAGACTGTACAAAGAAGAGCAACTAAAATGGTGCATCACAAAACGTACCAGGAAAGACTAAAAGATCTTAATATGTATACTTTAGAGCAGAGAAGGGAAAGGGGGGACATGATAGAAACTTTCAAATATATCAAGGGTTTTAACAAGGTACAGGTGGGAGACATTCTTCACAGGAAGAGGAGCAACAGAACACGAGGACATGCACTGAAACTAGAGGGAGGAAGATTCAGGGGAAATGTGAGGAAGAATTACTTCACAGAAAGAGTAGTAGATAAGTGGAATAGCCTACCATCAGAGGTGGTAGACGCAAATACAGTAGTACAATTTTAAACATGCTTGGGATAAGCATATTGATATCCTTACAAAAAAATAATGATCAAATATGGTTTGAGGTAACATGTTTAAAAAAAGGGGCAGACTAGATGGGCCAAGTGGTTCTTATCTGCCATCAAATTCTATGTTTCTATGTTTCTATTGAGGGAAAGATACCACGTCTTGCTCTGGCAGTTCTTGTTTGGACTATTGAAAGTCACTCTACAAACTTTTTTCATGTGAATGGATTCATGGGGAAGGGGCGGTACCAACCCACGTGTCAACGGTAGGCAGGATCTCCTGCTCAGACTATCTGATGCAGCAAAGGATGTTTTTGTTCAGACTTACCAGTAACTTACACTAATACAGGAGGTATTTTATTGGACTGGTTACAGCATTTGATGATTTTGTAGAGGTTGAGTGTACAGAAATGTACTGATGTAAAACTATCCCCTATACAGGGAAGCTGCAGACCGTTGCAGAGAAGGAAGTTAAAGGAGCAGTGTATTCTATGGTGGAGTTTAATGGGAAGCTGCTGGCCAGCATCAACAGCACGGTAAGCCTGAGATGATGATTCAGCAAGGATCCTAACATTTACTATTACTTGTATGATTACAGCTAACATTTCTACACAGGTGCGCCTGTACGAGTGGACAGCAGAGAAGGAGCTACGTACGGAATGCAATCACTACAATAATATCATGGCTTTGTATCTGAAAACCAAGGGCGATTTCATTTTGGTTGGAGACCTAATGCGTTCAGTGCTGCTACTCGCTTACAAGCCAATGGAAGGAAACTTTGAGGAGGTAAGAAACACAACAAAGTTGGGCAGAAAGGGACTCTGATATAATGAGTGTAGCTTTTGTGTAAGACCTTTGGTAGTGTATATGGGAACAGGAGTCCTTTATTTAGGAAGTTCTAATCTCCAACATTAAAGATTTGACACAGTCATTGGACGTTATGCGGCTTCCTTACCTTCTGTCATGTGTTGTTAGAGTCTGTATTTATTCTGTATCTACAGATTGCACGAGATTTTAACCCCAACTGGATGAGCGCAGTGGAGATTTTAGACGACGATAACTTCCTGGGAGCAGAGAATGCATTTAATTTATTTGTATGCCAGAAAGATAGGTAATGATGAGTCCTCATTTACGGTAGTCCTCTGTAATGATGGGTGCTTACTCATGGTGTGTACTCCAGAAGGACTGAAGATTAAGTAATGTTGGTTATAGGCTGGTGTATGGCCGTTAAATTGACACACCGAAGGTCGAACACTGAAAGTCGACATAGGCTTAGGTAAACACCTGAAAAGGTTGAGATGAACTTAGGTCGACAGGATCATTAGGTCGACATGGATTTTGCATGTTTTTTTTTTTTTTTTGAGTTGACATGTGCCGACAGGCGGTATTTCACGCCCTACCATCCACTAGTGTGGAGGGAGAATAAAGTCGTGTTCCTGAAGAATGGCGAGCGCAGCGGTGCATCGATACGGTGTCCATGTCGACATTTGGGACAAAACAACTGTGAAAACCCCATGTCGACATAATGCTTGCTTCGACCTAAGCCCATGTCGACCTTCAGTGGTCAACTCAATGCATGTCGACCTTAGTGGTGTCAACCCTATGACCCATACCCACAAGGCTGATGGAACATTTTTGTTGGTGTAAAGTTGTTCAGGTAAGGTGTCCTAGAACGTCATACAGTTCAGATGGATTTATAAGCGGTTTAGTGGAGGCCAGAAAGCCCCTAACGTTCCTCTGCTCTCGCGTCTAGTGCGGCCACAACAGATGAGGAGCGACAGCACCTGCAGGAAGTTGGCCTTTTCCACCTAGGAGAGTTTGTGAACGTCTTCTGCCACGGATCACTGGTGATGCAGAATCTCGGGGAGACGTCGCCTCCTACGCAAGGGTCCGTCCTCTTTGGGACAGTCAATGGGATGATCGGTGGGTGTAAAAGATGCAACTTTTTCAGCGTTCTGCATTTGTTTAACTTAAAGCCATTAACCCTAATTTTTGTGTGTCTTAGGTCTGGTGACATCTGTGTCCGAGAGCTGGTACAACCTCCTACTAGACGTCCAGAACAGGCTCAATAAAGTCATCAAGAGTGTCGGCAAGATTGAGCACTCCTTATATCCTTTATTATGTTGCGATGGTGATGGGCAGGTAGGCTTTTGGGTACAGTAGGTCCTCAGTGCACAGTGTGGTAGTGGTTCCAGTGTGGTATTTTATCTTCGGGCCGTAGTACTTGTACTACAGCTTTGTCACCCATGCAGTCTTTTTCCTTTACCATCTCCCACCTGGAGGTCCTTTCACACAGAGAGAAAGACTGAATCTGCAGCAGGATTTATAGATGGCGATCTTATCGAGAGCTTCTTGGACATCAGCCGGTCAAAGATGCAGGAAGTGGTAGCAAATCTCCAGGTAAGGAGACAACCACTCCCCTCCCCATGTGCTTTTCACCGTTGCCTACAAACCGATCATGGTGAATTCTAAACATCTCATCTTGCAGATTGACGATGGCAGCGGCATGAAGCGAGAGACCACTGTCGATGACCTCATAAAGATAGTGGAAGAATTAACCAGGATTCACTGATTTCCACTCCCTCCTGCTTACCCCTTAGGCTTCCCCAGTATTCCTCCCAAGACTGTGGCCCTGTGGGTCTGTTGGACAGTGAGATCTGCTTTGTATATATCATGTCGGTGCCTATAGATGGAACAACTTGCTTTGCCGCCCTACTCGGCTCTTACTCCTAAGTTTCCAGAAGTGGCTACAGAGCATTGCAGGCCTCCACCCGCCAGCAAATGGAAAAATGTGTAATAAAGGTCATTCCCTGCCCGACCCCCTTTGCACCATTCTCATTGCGGTCCCTCTATATATTATATGTATTTTTTCATATATATTACATTGTGAGAGCAGGGTCTTTCCCATGAACTTTGTGCATCGCTAAGGGTGAGCCATGATGACATAGGAGACGTGATGTCATCTGCAGCAACTGTGGGGTGTTTCTCATGCTAGTTCCGTACCCTTATGGTGCCGTGTCCTTCCCTCCCAGGCTTCTCTTTATAAAAGGGTAAAAAGGGGGAGGTTATTTTCTGATATTTTAGGAAATAATTTAGACTGGGTTTGTAATTGCGCAAAGCTGCTTACTGCAAGTATTTGAGTGCGGTAATTTTGTCTACACGTTTTTCATTTGAAATGTGTGAAATGATTTGTTCCAGAATTGTGTTTTTCTTGCATTGCAGAGGATATCAATGTCCTAATCCTGCACATAAGAGAACGTGGCTGTAAACAGGCAATGCCCAAAGTTTGTTCCACAGAGGACAGTCTATCTTGTAGGATACTCTGGTATTGCTGTAACCTGGCCTAGGGGCGTTTATGGATAACACAGTGAGAGGCTGCATGTTGATCACATGCTCTCTCCTGGACCTTTTTAAATCAAAAAGTTTCCCATTTCTGTTTTTCAAGCCACACACACAATGATTTGCATCTTTCCGAACGTAGTCATCCAGTGTGTCACAGGACTGCTTCGGGGATATTTTGTGGTTGCTGACATCATAGTGTATTCAAATTTTGTTTGGAATATCTGCTTGCGGTTTCATGAAAGAAGCAATGAAAATGATTTACACCCGTGTTTGTTGTATGCGTGAGTTATTTATTTTTAATGAGGCATTAACCGATGGTTAAAACTAGGTTTTCCTGCATTGGCATTACATGCATCAAGGAAAAGGTGATTTTTCCAGGAGCTGCCCACCCGGCAGCCTTAGATTGTGCCCGAGGGAGCTGGGCATGTTTTATGGCTGCTCCTGGGCAGAGTAATTAGTGAAATTCCAAGCACAGAGGATAGGCAGGGAGTTGGCTGTCTCTGCCTGCCTGCTACGTGGGATGCTGCTGGTGGGAACCCGGCGGCCGCTTCAAAGCACTGTGTCAGGGCTCCCGGCTGAAGAGACCTCAGTCTCTGTGTGGTGTCACGCGCCCCATAATGCAAATCGCGGCGCCGGACGCTTCCCGAGCCAAGCCGCCGACCAGCCAGCTGTAACGGCTCTGTGAGTATTACTGACCTCTCTCCAGCTAGTGGAGGAGGTCAGGTAACAAAAAAGGCGGCCAGCAGGACCGGAGGGGGCGTGGCTTAGCGCGGGCGGGCCACTAATTCCGGCATTGGTACAGGCTTCCTCAGCTATGCGGGCTGCCATTTTATTGTCATTTGGCGCCCCTGCACGCTACTGACAGTGTACCAGCCTAGCTCCGGACTCCTTTTGACCGCCCTGCTGAATACTCTACCCAGTCTGTGAGATTTAATGCGGGGGTTAGAGTAGGGTGAGACCATTTTGGGCTGTGAGCAAATTTAAAGGCATTAACGCTTTTAATATACAGAGCGAGTTTGTGCCAGGCCAACTCACTTTCTAATGTCTCCCCTGTCCACTTCTCTTTCTCTGTGATTGTGGGAAGTGTTTGTGTGAGTTCTCCTTACATAATGGCAGGAGGAAACTCCAAATGTAAAGGGTGCAAGGGAAAATTCAATCCTGCATCCGAGGGGGTAGTGTTTTGTGATAAATGTACTGTAAACCCCTCCTCATCTCAGTCCCAAAGGGACAATCCTGCATGGGCTACACAGCCCTCTGACATTATGGGCCTTATTCTAGTTTACTCTTTCTGACAAAACCATGTGCACTGCAGGGGGGCAGATGTAACATGTGCAGAGAGAATTAGATTTGGCTGAGTTATTTTGTTTCTGTGCAGGGTAAATACTGGCTGCTTTATTTTTACACTGCAATATAGATCTCACTTTGAAGTAAAACCCCACCCAAGTCTAATTCTCTCTGCACATGTTACATCTGCCCCACCTGCAGTGCACATGGTTTTGTCCATCTAAGAAAGAGTGAACTAGAATAACCCCCTATGTTATGGTTATCTTCTGAGCTTTTTGCTTCTCAGAAAGACACACAGGAGGCAAGGAATCAGCAGCTTTCCTTAGCTACTGCAGTTCCAGAGCTTACCAAGGCTCTGGCCCCCATGGCTTCTGAGGAACAGGGCCAGGTTTCTAAAACACCACCTCCTCCTCCTCCTTTACAGGGAAAGAGGCAGTTTCTTCAGGTCTCTGACTCAGGTGACATGCTGGATCTAGAGCAGGCATTCCCAACCACGGTCCTCAAGGCACACCAACAGTGCAGGTTTTAGTGATATCCAGGCTTCAGCACAGATGGTTTAATCAGGATCCCTCAGATACTAATTAA
Organism: Crinia signifera; assembly: GCF_055691185.1. NCBI lineage: Eukaryota > Metazoa > Chordata > Amphibia > Anura > Myobatrachidae > Crinia > Crinia signifera. The sequence continues at coordinate 91,262,901 of NC_139227.1, forward strand.
GTCACCTGTGCTCAAGCCTGGATATCTACAAAACCTGCACTGTTGGTGTGACTTGAGGACCGTGGTTGGGAATGTCTGATCTAGAGGAAGGGGAATGTTTTATTCCAGAAAGAGTGGATCCCCAGTTGGTAATCCAATCTGATCCTGATCTGCTTGTGCATGGTTTAGAAGATTTAATTGCCATGGTAAAAATTGCTGCAGATTATAACGAGGTGTCTGAGACTCTGGCGCGACCCTCTCTGGTAAAAAATGAAAACAATCAGCAACCTTTCCTCCCTCTGAGGAATTGGATGATTTGTTGCACAAGCTTGGAGCCGTCCAGATAAAAAATTTCAGATACCCAGAAAGTTTTAAGTTTCTTATCCCCTTCCAGCAGAAAACAGGAAGAAAGTAGAAACACCTCCTATTGTGGATCCGTTGGTTACCCGTCTATCAAAAAAGACGGTACTGCCGGTGCCAGGGGCAACATCCCTTAAAGATGCATCTGACCGTAAGTTCGAATTTACTTTAAAGTCTATTTTTACTGCCGCAGGAGTTCTGCAAAGGCCTGCCCAGGTGGGATGCTGGGTTAATAAGGCTATGGGGGTTTGGGCCTCCAAAAGTTCAGACAATGTAAAGGATAACCCAGATCCAAATGAACTGATTGTTTGGGCTGAACACATACGGGAGGCTTCGGATTATTTAATGAATCCTCGACTGACATTTGTAAAATGTCTGCTCTTATTTCAGCTCTCTCCATTTCTGCTCGTAGAGCATTATGGCTTAGACAGTGGCAGGCTGATGCGAGTGGTAGAAGCATTACCATTCAACGGGGATGTCTTGTTCGGTGCAGAACTAGACAAATGGATTTCTCTGGCAACAGGGGGTAAGTCTTCCTTCCTCCCCACAGCAGCTCCTCCTGCTCCTAGAAAATTCTTTCAGGTCCTTTCGTCCCCAGAGCAGATTTCGGGGTAGACCAAGAGGAGCCTCTGTCTCCCAGAGGGGATCTCGTGGCAGAGGAAGAGGTATTGCCACAGTCCAGCAAGAAACAAAATCTACCCCAAAGCAGGCATGACTGTTTAAGGCACTTCAAGCCTGTGTGGCTTCAATCTTGTCACGATGCTTGGGTACGGGATCTGGTATCAATAGGTTACCAGATAAAATTCATGCTTCCTCCTCCTCAGAGGTTTCAGGACAGGTTGGCCAGCTTCTCCAGAAAAGGCACATCTGCTAAAGGAAGCAATCGCCAAACTTCAAAGGATGGAAGTGATTCTCCCAGTCCCGATGGAGGAAAGGAACCAGGAGTTTTACTCCACCCTATTTCTGGTGCCAAAACCGGACGGATCGGCTCGTCCCTTCCTCTCCGGTAGTATGTTGCTACTTTCCAGCTCCCTCTGGGCACAATCCTTAGGACTGCTGGGGGGGGGGGGGGCGTGGAGGAGGAGAGTAGAAGGGAAGGAGTTGACCACACTGAATTTACATAGAGTGCCCATGCTCCCTTTGGTCGCCCTTCTATCCCCACTCAGTGACAATGACACCTGTGGACTCTGAGAAAGGGATTTACGGTAAGTACAAAATCCTGTTTTCGTCAAGGCATCTGCTTGTTTTGATAGATTTGACAAGCACTTTCTTTTCAAATGCCCACTATTCGCCAAATTGGGGACGGGTGCTGACATCATGTGATGTTAGCCGCCTGCCCCGAGGATGCATGGGCCAGCATTTCCATGGGGCGTGCCCACCGGTTTTGTGGGCATGCCCATAAAATGCTGGCCAGTTCCGGCTTCTGCCCCCTTCCCGCCCACCATTGAGCGAACGCCTGGCAAGTGTGAAACTCGCCGAAGGCATTCGCTCACAGGGTTTGCACATGCAAAAACCCCCACCATTGGGACTGTTGGAGAATTCGGACATGAACGATTAGGTCTGAATCGCCCCTTACTGTAGGTAAGCCATGTTCTGAATAACCGAATCATCCTGGATGTTGTATGGATTAAAAGGAAACTTGAATAGGGATACGGTCATTGGGTCACCAGCATGTTGGTTGACATTCATTAGGTCGACATGTATTTAGTTTGACATGGGATAGGTTAACAGGGTCATTAGGTTGACATGGGTTAGGTCGACAGTCAAAAGGTCAACGTAGGGTTTTTTAAAAAATTTTGAGCCGACATGTGCCGATAGGTGGAATTTCATGCCCTACCATCCACTAGGGCGTGGTGGGAGAATAAAAGCATTCAGTATGAAATCCCGACCGCCGAAATCCCGACAAGGGGGGACGTGGATCGCCCCCCCCCCCTTGCGGGCTCGCTGCGCTCGCCACGCAGCGGGCCCGGTGCCTCGCTACGCTCGGCGCGCTAATTTATTCTCCCTCCAGGGGTGTCATGGACACCCACGGAGGGAGAAAGTGTCGAGATTTCGGCGGTCGGGATTCTGAACGCCGGGATTTTAACTGCATCCCGAATAAAATAGTGTGCCGAGCGTAGTGAGGCACCATGCCCGAAACATGGCGAGCGGACGCAGCACTACGTTTCAGTGACTGTCAACATTCAGGACCAAAAATTGAAAACCCCATGTCGACCTTTTGACTTGACCTAACCCATGTTGACTTTTTGACCATGTCGACCAACATGCTGGTGACCTAATGATCCACACCCCTTGAATATACTGTATTCATAGTACTTGTAATTGCAGTACCTCCTTGTTTCCTCTGGGTGTCAGTGTTATTGCAGTGTATGGCGCCATCCCGTGCAAACGTGCATTTGGCTGTTGGGAATAATGTATTTGGAAAGGATTGATAAGAAGAAAAAAAAAAAGGCTCTGGTAAGCTTCAGGTTAGGGGAATGCACCGACGAATCACTAGGCCAAAAACACAAGTTAATTCAAGAGGCATTAACTAAAGTAAATGCTAAAACTTCCTAGAAATGAAGATAACATTGTGTGTTCATTTGCTTTGATTTGAGCTGTTGTTTTCTCAGCTGCGTCAGACTTTCACAGGCTTCCTGTATTGTTTTTTTTTTCCATTGGGCTTCGGTTAGTATTTCACAGTAGCATATGTACCATCATGCTTTTCCTAATAGGAAAGCAAAGACACCATAAGTTGTGAATGGCTCCTGGTGTGAGACACTACAGTCTTCTTGGATGAGAAGTGTACGTGGCACCTGCCTACAATGGTATCTTAATATAAACTAGTGACCGCTTTAGTGTCCTTGAAATGTATCAAGCTGGTTTGAAAATCCTGCATACAGATGCTGACACGGGCATCCTGATGTAGGGAGTACGATGAGTGTACTTAACTTCGCTCTACTCTCCCTTCCCGCAACGTAACCCTCCCCACTAGTGACTTTCCTACCCCCAATGTCTAAACCTAACCCTCCTGCTCCACAGCGTTACCACCCCTTCTAAGTGCATAACCCTTAAGCTGCGTACACACGGGGGAGATATATTGCTCAGTTTGTCCTTTTCATCAGCGACCAGAGATGGTCGCTGATGAAAGGAAACCTCTGCCGGCGGTGCCGACCAGCGATTAGAATGGGGCTGAAAACGGGAGCGCATACCCGGCGATTTATCACCGGGGCACACTCCCATCACTGGCAATATGGTCGCCTGCGACCATATTTCCAGCGATTTCAGCCCCCGTGTGTACACAGCTTTAGCCTCCCTTCCCCGCTCCACGTAGGCTAACCCTAACTACTCTGCTAGTGCCTAAACCAGTGATGACTAACCTTGACACTCCAGCTGTTGTTGAACTACACATCCCAGCATGCCCTGCATCAGTTTTAGCATGGCTAAATAGTAAAACTTTAGCAGGGCATGCTGGGATGTGTAGTTCAACAACAGCAGGAGTGGCAAGGTTAGCCATCACTGGCCTAAACCTTCCCCTTCAACCCCTCCTAACCCAGCCCACATACTTGCGATAGGAATGCCAGCAGTTGGGATTCTGGTGGCTTCATCCTCATCTATATCGGAATCTTTACTGCATCCCATTAACCTGCCTGGACTAAATGCAGGGACCTAAACCTGGTGCTTGCTAAAGTGTTTATGGGTGAAAATTAAAAGAGCAACACTTCTACTAGCAAAACACCGTAATAACACTGGCATTTACATTTCAGGTCATAAACATGATGGAAAGTGTCAGAGTTTTACAAACCCACGCTTTATAAACCCCTCTGTTTCATAAATTCTACAGTCCTTTAAATTAGCTGTTCGTAAGGGTATAAGGTCACATGAAACTAAAGGTTCGGGTTCAGTTAGCCTGCCCCCATGAGTCCATGCTAGTGTGGGGTATATACACTACACTGTAGGACTGTGAGATTGGGCAGCAAAGGTTAAAGCAACTATACCAAAGCAAAATACCGGTTTGGCCACCCCGGAATAAATTATCCTTCGTAAGCATTGTTACTGCTATATATGCTCAGATATTTATTTATTACCAGTTTCTTATATAGCGCACGCATATTATGCAGCGCTTTTCCAGAGAATATTTGAACATTCACATCAGTCCCTGCCCCCAGTGGAGATTACAATCTATATTCCCTACCACATATACACGCACACACAGACATTCTAGGGGTTACTTTGTTGGAAGCCAATTAGCCTACCAGTATATATTTGGATTGTGGGAGGAAACCGGAGTACCTGGAGGAAACCCACGCAAGCACGGGGAGAATATACAAACTCTGCACAGTGAATCTCCAGTGTAGAAGAATTATATGGTGGAGTAATTTCTAATTAAATTAAGAATTATTTCTAATTAAATAAAAAAAAATACTGGAAAACTTAATTTAAGTTAGACAAAAAGTAAAATATTAATTTACTAAGATGGGAGTTCTATTTCACATGGGATGTTGTTATGGACACAACCATTCAGAATCTACTACTTATTTAGCGCCTTCTAGAAGATAATAGTATCTTATTATCCATCTGAAGTATACCTCCCACCTTAGTAAATCTGCCCTTTAGGGCAGTATTCGATCTAGGATTCCGACTATCCCTACAGTCGGAATCCTGGGCCGTATTCGCTCCACTCGACAGATACTCGACAGGCGGAATTCAATGTTCCACCTGTTGAGCGTCGAAAAGTGGGCGTGTCGGTGAAAATGGACACGGACAACAGCCGCAAATTCGATAAGCCGCAGCCGTTTCCGACAAACAGATCCGACTTGTTTTAAATTCGGATCTGTTTTGACAGAATCTGCCTTCGATGCTGTTGGAAACGGCAGCATTGAATAGGAGGCAGCCACTATTTCCCCCGTGGAAATAGCAGGCAAGATTGAATACCGCCTTAGACTATATATATATTTTGTGTGAACGAAGATATTAAATGGATTAAATTATCTAAAGTTCAATTATACAAAAGTGTATGTGACACTAAAGACCCCAAAAATAACCTGGCTCGGGTATCTTCCAAGGTTAGACCCGGTAAAATCCTATAGAGAGGAGGCTCCCGGGTGCCTGCAAAAGGAAGCCTCTGCCATAATCCGCAAACGATGAATGGGGCAATGGGGCATCAAACCACTGTAACACGGAGACCATGCTCAGTTAGATGGGTGGGACTTTAGATGGTAAATGGGGTATTATTGTAATTATATAATTTACAGTAAATGCCAATAGTTTACTCTAGTAACCCCCAAGCCCAGTGCTGTGAGGTAGTAATGCTAACCCTGCACAACCATCTTCATGGTTGCAGTATACAACAGTTGGCTGTCCTAATTGCAGACCTAATATACACCAGGGATCCTAAAACATCTCACTCTAGTTGTGGAGAACCCCAGTAAGGAAGTCACCTTGGTTTACCTAGATATAAGATTTCCACATCTGGCAAATGTTTACCGCTATGTAGCTGTGATTGTGCGCTCAGCATATATTTAGTAGTAGTGAGTCATCTATAAATATTATTCATATACAGGCCCTTATTCAGATCTGATTGCAGTACAAATTTGTTTGGAAAATGGGCAAAACCATGTGCACTGCAGGTGGGGCAGATGTAAATTTGGGTGGGGTGTGTTGAAACTGAAATCTAAATTGCAGTGTAAATATAATGCAGCCAGTATTTACCCTGCACAGAAACAAAATATGGGTACTTATGTATTATCTGGGCTCCCATGTTAAATGCACCCCATTTTTTCATACCCCTACTATCCAACTACGCATGGAGTTGATTTTATATAGTGTGGTGAGCGCAGCGAGCGACCATGCCCGAAGCGTGGCGAGCGCACACGGTCTCATAAGAAAAACGGGAGCCCAGATATTACATAAGTACCAAAATATGTTACATCTGCCCCACCTGCAGTGCACATGGTTTTGCCCATTTTCCAATCAAATTTGTACTGCGATCAGATCTGAATAAAGGCCACTATGTGGACATATGTGCAGCCAGTGTCGGACTGGGGTATGAAGGGCCCACCAGCGAATGCAGTGGTAAAGGCACATGCTTAGGGGTGTGGCCATCCTGTATAGGGGGAGTGGCTAGCTAACACAGAGGTTTGTCTAACCATTAGAGAATGCATGGTCTGAGGCCTGCGGTAAATATATACAGTAAATAATAAATGCATAATGTACCAGCCATGCAGTATTTATATATAAAAAAAGACTAAGTACTCCTCACCTCTGTAAGGTGAAGTAACAACACTGACCACTAGAGGCCACACCACAGATCAAATTACTCCTTTGTAAAGCTCAAAGGCCCTTATTCTGATCGGTGCGGATATTCCCGAATTCTTACGGTGCGGTCCGCACGCCACGGTGTGCTGCCGCGTGCGGCCATCGTCCGTAGAAACGCCCACGTGTCCTCCGCATTCGGACGGACTCACTCTTTAAGAACAGGGCGTGTTTACGGACGACATACAAACCATGCGTGTGCGGGAGAAACACTCCGATTCTGCACGGTATTACAGAGTATTACAGAGTATGCACGGGAATACCGCATCCAAACGGGAGTCAAGCGGTGCTTCCGCACGTAAGCGGAGTATTTACGCCAAACAACCCAACTATTATGTCTATTCTGCAATACATCACATGACCCACTTATTCAATTACCTATCCTCATACAAAAATGCTTATTTGGAATTGGAATCAATTAGATGCCAATATATCCTTACAAGCATGCCTAACACATGCATTGCACACATTAACCCTTACAGCAATTGAAGTGCAATGGTTTCAATTAAAGCACTGACAAGCGTCCTATTAGTGAGTAATGAGTAAAGGAGTCGATTCTATTGGGTTCAGGTGTTAATGCTTGTAGTCATTAGGCGGTCCGTTCGCCTACCGCAGGAACGAGTGGTGTCCGCAAAGCAATAGTAGCCTTTTGGACACCGCACATTTCTTCCCTTTTTGTTCGCGTGCATTCGGAGTGGTATCCGAATGCACGCCCCCCAACATAAGTGTACTCCCCCGTGTCCGCCCATGTTTCCGCCCCGTTTTGCCCACTTTGAAACTACGCCCATGTGTCATTCCGCATGACGCCCATAATACGCCCATATTTCCCGACTGATTGCGGTGAACAGTTTTGTACGGGATTTGCCCGAACAGGTACGGAGTCAAGGCGTGGCACATGCGCGTTGCGTTCTCCACGCATGCGCAGACGCCGTAAAGACGCGATCCGAAAGTATGCGGAAAAGTACGCGTCAATCAGAATAAGGGCCAAAGTGAAAGTAAAAACAGTCACAGTGCAAAGTGAAAGCACATTGCAGATGCCGTCGTTTAGACAGGCTTTTAACTAGTAATATAATAATTGAATACTGTATAAGTCAAGTGCACAGTGCCCCTGCCTTTCTGCCGACACTCACACAGTGCAGTGCAAAGCTATATTGCCATAGACTCTAAGCACTAGAGGGCTTAGACCCCAAGGACCCCTTAAAAAAAATGGCACAGCTGCCATTTTTCTGGTGATTTCCGTAGGACTGCTGCCGCCATATATCTGGCCCTTGCGGGCAAGCAGATAGATCAACCTAGAGCAAAACACTGCCGGGACTTTAAACATAGGCTGTCAACACTTAGGGCAGTATTCAATGAGAATACTCGGCATGTGCAGCGAATCCTGTTTAGGATTCGCTGCACAGTCGCCGTGTTCCGGAGGGTTGGAGCATTCGCTGCCAGCCCTCCCTGTCACCGTATTCAATGCCGCAGGGGCTCGTTGCCCCTGACATCGATTCCTAACCCCTGCAGCAAACGCCTCATGTAGCCGGCGGACGGCGGCAGGCAGGGAGATGGAAGTCTCCCTGTCGGCGCCGGACACTGTGGGGCAGAATCAGGGCTCCCAGGAGAGCTAGCAGGGGACATGGGTGCACTGCTCCCGATCGTCCTTGTAATGATCGGGAGCAGTGAATATATGAATATCTAATGAGCGGCTCTCGGCCCCATGCTGGCTGTTATGTGTCATTTTGTATAGACATACATAACACTTTTTCTTTCATGCCTATGGTGGACACTGGGACAGTGGGGTGTGGGTGGAGCTTTAGCTACAGACACCATTGAGATTAGATTTCTTTGAGTGCAGCCCAGGCTCCTCCTCCTCCACGCCCCCTACAGGCTTTAGTGTTTTCTTGGTGCCCCAAGGCACAGGACTTACAAAAAATGACTGCTAGGTTAATTGGCTCCCAACAAATTAACCCTAGAATGTCTCTGTGTGTGCGTGTACATGTGGTAAGGAATATAGATTGCAAGGTCCACTTATCTATCTTCAAATATCTATATAAATAACTGGTAATAAATAAGAAAACTGCCTTGAGTGGTGTAGGAGGGGGGCTGTTGGGAGCCAACTAAATTACCTGTTTTTTTTTAGGATTGTGGGAGGAAAGCAGGGTACCCAGAGCAAACCCACACAAGGGGAGAATATCTAAATTCCGCACATTTAGGGCCATGGTGGAAATGGAACCCATGACCTCATCCGTGCTGCCCAAATGCATGGGCTTAATGGGCAGCTGCCCAAGGGTCCCATAATCCTAAGGGCCCAACCAGTGGCAGACTGGGCCAGGGGTGCATGTGCCCCCCAGGCCAGTACAATTCTACAACTATGGGACTGCCAGGTAAGACTCTGTAAAGGCCGAGCATAACAGTACGTCAGAATGACTCACTAGATGCCATTGACGGAATCTCCAGCTCTGCGGCCACCAGCAACAATAGTGAGCAGCTGACAGCTACTTTCAGCAGCCGTAGGAGGAGGAGCCACAATCCCTTCTTCTCTCCTGATGGTTTCCTGGATGAGGCTGTTATACTTGGGCAAGGGATCTCGCCAAGCGCTATGCATTGGAGCCACTTTCCTCGTGCTGCAGTACTGGGTCAAGGTAAGATAATTATATAGTAATACTTGTCTCCAACTGCCTGTCACTGCCCATCACCTTCACTCACTGCCCGTCACCCTCACGTGGCTGTCGCCCACTATCCGTCACCCTCGCCCCCTATCGGACACCCTTACACTGCTGTTACCCATTGCCCACCACCCTCTGCTTATTCTGACACTGCTGTCACCCTTACCCACCACCCCCACTATCCGTCACCCTCACCCTGCTGTCACAGACTGCCCGTCACCCTCACCCACCACCACGCTGCTGTCACCCATTATCCGTCACCCTCAAGCTGCTGTCACCCTCTAGCCATCACCCTCCTGTTACCCACTGGCTGTCACCCTCACCCACCCCCACACTGCTGTCACCCACTATCCGTCACCCTCAACCACTGCCTATAACCCTCACGCCGATCACCCCCCCTCCCCCTGCCGGTAACCCTCACGTTGCTGTCACCCACTGCTTACTCTGATGCTGCTGTAATCCACTGCCCCTCACCCTTACCCAACACCCCCACTATCTGTCACCCTCATGCTGCTATCACCCACTGGCCGTCACCCTCACCCACCACCAGGCTGCTGTCACCCACTATCTGTCACCCTCAAGCTGCTGTTACCCACTGACTGTCACCCACACCCTGCTGTCACCCACTGGCCGTCACCCTCACCCACCCCCCACACTGCTGTCACCCTCAACCACTGCCCGTCACACTCACGCTGCTGTCACCCACTGTATGTCACCCTCACTCACTGCCTATCACCCTCATGCTGCTGTCACCCACTGCTTATTCTGATGCTGCTGTCATCCACTGCCCCTCACCCTTACCCACCACCCCCACTATCTGTCACCCTCATGCTGCTATCACCCACTGCCCGTCATCCTTACCCACCACCAGGCTGCTGTCACCCTCAAGCTGCTGTTACCCACTGACCATCACCCACTATCCGTCACCCTCACCCTGCTGTCACTCACTGGCCGTCACCCTCACCCACCCACACACTGCTGTCACCCTCAACCACTGCCCGTCACACTCCCTGGATTGAGGAATAGAACACAAGGTTCTGAAGCAGCGCTACTGAATAAAATATGTGTGGTCCAACAATGCGATGAATTAAATAAATTGAATTAAAGATTGGATGATCTATTACAATAAATGTAATTATTTTATTTTGATAAACTGATAATATTAAAATGAACAATGGTTAAAAATGTACGTACTTAAAAAGCATGATATTGAACATTGTATTGCACACTCTGTATTATGGACATTGGTGAGTAGTCCCAAGATAAATATCAATTTGGTGGACAGAATACAGTTTATGTTATCTGGATATAGTTACCACTCCAAAGGTGACATGTGACACTGGTAATTGGAGTCCTACTGCCAGATGATTTGTGGGGGATGGATGTACCAATAGTTTCCAATGTGGTTCTCCTATTGTATATGGAGATTGGTGATAGAGCCCCAATAGGCTAGGAGGGTGGATGGCTCCTAAATGCTGGATCCTCTCTAGAAAATGGCCTCGGAAAAGGGGATGAGTTCCACGGCCTTTGTCTTTAAACAGGTACGACTAACCTGTCCCCGCAGCTGCTGTGATCAACCACACATAGGCCCTTATTCTGGTCGGTGCGGATATATCCGCGTGCGTTCGGGCCGCCGATGTTTTGTGTCTGCGCATGTGCAGAGGCGTCTCTGCACATGTGCGAGCGGGGCGTACGGCCAAATCCCGCATGATATGTGAACACTCCGAACAGGGGGTGGAGAGGGGCGTGAAGGTCTATTTGGGCTCATTACCATATGCATACGCCCCGCGTTTCATGGGCGTTCCCATGCAAACGCTGGGCGTATGTATGGTAATGCTGCCGTGACGCACGCCGGATGTCAGCTGCCTGCCCAGATCCCTGCTTTTGCACGGAAAAATGTCCGTGTAGTCTGAGGTTGCGGGAGCTGGTGGAGCACTCGGTCCTGCATTCGATGGTCTGCGACCATCGAATGATGGGGGGTGTTCCCTTAGATGGAGGAGGCGTATTCCGTGAAAAATACACGTGCGGTCCGTTCGTCCAGCTTCTTACCGCGTACAGACGGAGTTGGCGATCCGTATGGAAGGCGGGGTTTCGCACGCACGGTCCTGGCCGCATAATCGGATCCGGCCGCACCGATCAGAATAAGGGCCTTATTGAGCGCCTCCCAGGTGGATACCCTTCACGATATCCTCCTAACCCAGGGCTGGGCAACACCGGCCCTCCAGATGTTGATGAACTACACATCCCAGCATGCCTTGCATCAGTTTCAGCATGGCCACATAGCAAAACTAATGCAAAGCATCCTGGGATGTGTAGTTCATTAACATCTGGAGGGCCGGTGTTTCCCAGCCCTGTCCTAACCCCTATTTTCCATCACACTCACTGCCTATCACCCTCACGCTGCTGTCACCCACTGCATGTCACCCTCACTAACTGCCTATCACCCTCATGCTGCTGTCACCCACTGCCCAACACCCTCACGCCGCTGTCACCCACTGTACGTCAGTGCCAGGGGTTAAAGTGAGGGGGAACTGAGTTCCACCACCTCTAATGGCAGGGGAAACTAGTTCCACCTCCACCACAGCCCTGAATAGTAATTTCAACAGCTTTCTTTTCTGGCACAGCGTATGACATTTCAATCTTTCACAAGGTACTATTGCTGTGGGCATTATGTGTAAGGGTCAGTACTACTGTGGGCATTGTGTATAAGCAATGTTACTGTGTTGCATACATGTATACGGAGTACTACTGTGTCGGTTAACATGAAAAATTAAGTAAGGGGCACTACATGCGGTGTAATGTGAATGAGATTGTGCTACTGGGGGTACAATTGTATGAGCACTGTATGGGATGCGAGGTAAAGGTATAAAGTATGGGAGGTAAGGTATAAACTTCTAGTTTGCAGGGAGGTGCCAACAACCCTGGCCCAGGTTCGCCTAAAGAGGGGGGGGGGGGGGGGGGGGGGGGGGAATTGATGGCAGGGGAAATGAGTTCCACCACCTTTCCATGACCACTTTAAGCCCTGTCCATCACCCTCATCCAGTGCCCATCTCCCTTACGCTGCTCTCACTCACCTATAGATATATCTCTCTCTTTCTATATATATCCTTATATAGATAGATATCTATAGATCAGACAGTAGAAACTACACAGCGGTATTCCACCGGTATTTATTATAATCTGGGACAGCGAATCCAGCCTTTCTGCAGGATCTCACTTCCCGTCACCTATGGACGTCATCACAACGTCAAAATAAAAGTTTTTTTAAAAACTACTCATTTATCTTCTAAAGCTCAGGAAACTCGAGTTCATCACCCCTGAAGAAGTCGTGCAGCGACGAAACGCGTTGGGTCTCGACTCACCTGATATTTATACCAAAAATGTACAAACTATGCTGTAAAATTTGTCTGACATTGACCACACAATTTATGTTTTAATAAAACCATTTTATAAATTGTAAAAATCTGTACCTCACTGTTGCACCAATACACTAAGGTGGAGGTTTCTTTAATAGCGCTCTCTATATCTTTTTCTTGTACACACATATATATATATATATATATATATATATATATATATCTACACACCACAGAGAAAGAACAGGCACTCAGGGACTGCAAATCGGTGAAAAGCATGGGACCAATTTTATTCCATCATGGTCAACGTTTCTGGGTCGACACACCCCGTCGTCAGGACATATTATCTGGTGTACAGTGCAAATCTAGTGGCGTAACTAGATCCATGTGGGCCCCATAGCAAAAGTTTGTAAGGGCCCCTAATCATCACCTAATGCTGAAGAATGTATATAGAACATGATAATTTGACAGGCAAAGTAGGCCCCCTCAGCTCTGGGCCCCATAGCAGCTGCACCTATGGTAGTTACGCCCTTGGGTCCCATGCTTTTCACCGATTTGCAGTCCCTGAGTGCCCGTACTTTCTCTGTGGTATATTGAAGGTCTTCTGCAAGCAAAACTTCCAGTGGCTAGCACCGAGGCATATGCTCCGGTCCCCACTGTCTCTCCCATGTGTCACATGCTCTGTCTCTCCCATGTGTAACATACTCTAGTCCCTACTTTCTTCCATGTGTCACACGCTCTGGTCCCTGCTTTCTTCCATGTGTCACACGCTCTGGTCCCGCTGTCTCTCCCATGTGTATCACGCTCTGTCCCTCCCATGTGTAACACGCTCTGTCTCTCCTATGTGTAACAAGCTCTGTCTCTCCCATGTGAAACATGCTAGGGTCCCTGCTCTCTCCCATGTGTCACACGCTCTGGTCCCCGCTGTCTCTCCCATGTGTCACATGCTCTGTCTCTCCCATGTGTAACATACTCTGGTCCCTGCTTTCTTCCATGTGTCACACGCTCTGGTCCCCGCTGTCTCTCCCATGTGTAACACGCTCTGTCTCTCCCATGCGTAACATGCTCTGTCTCTCCCATGCGTAACATGCTCTGTCTCTCCTATGTGTAACAACTAACAAGCTCTGTCTCTCCCATGTGAAACATGCTCTGGTCCCTGCTCTCTCCCATGTGTCACACGCTCTGGCCCCCGCTGTCTCTCCCATGTGTAACAAGCTCTCTCTCCCATGTGTAACAAGCTCTATCTCTCCCATGTGTCACTCGCTCTGTCTCTCTCATGCGTCACTCGCTCTGTCTCTCTCATGCGTCACTCGCTCTGTTTCTCTCATGCGTCACTCGCTCTGTCTCTCTCATGTGTCACTCGCTCTCTCTCATGTGTAACAAGCTCTCTCTCTCTCTCCCATGTGTAACAACAAGCTCTGTCTCTCCAATGTCTCACACTCTCTGTCTCTCGCATGTGTCACACATTCTCAGTCTCTCCCAAGTGTAACAACAAGCTCTGTCTCAGTCACACACGCTCTGTCTCTTCCATGTGTCACACGCTGTCTCTCCTATGTGTAACAACAAGCTCTGTCTCAGTCTCACACGCTCTGTCTCTCCCATGTGTCACACTCTCTGTCTCTCCCATGTGTAACAACAAGCTCTCTGTCTCACACGCTCCTCTGGTCCCCGCGTTCTCCTGTCACTTCCTGACCCCACCACTCCCCCGTCCTGTCATCCCCTATGCTCCGTGTGTGACACAGGCTCGCCCCGCTCCATCTCCCTCACTGTGCCCCCATCACACGTCTCCTCCCCCGGCGGCCTCTCCTCCTCCTCCCCGTCCCTCCTCCCCACCCGCCGGCCTCTCCCGGTCCCCTCCTACCGCCTGTCCCCGGGCAGGACTCGGAAGATGGCGGCGGATGATCGGCACCGGTCGGACTCGGCTAAGGAGAAGCGCCGGGAGCAGCTGAGCCGGTGGCTGGGTTCGGAGACCGAGCGATGCCTACCCCCCGGCTCCATCCGCCGCCCTCCCCGGGTGCGCTTCGCACAAGGAGCCGTGTTTATGGCCGCTTGTTCGGCTGGAGACCGGGAGGAGGTTCGGGAACTGCTGACGGCCGGAGCCCCGATCAATGGCACCAATGTGGACGGACTGACAGCCCTGCACCAGGTACCCTGCAGGCGGGGGGCTCTTTCCAACAGCCGGCCCTGACTGTGCCTGTGTCAGCGGGTGCTTGGACCCCCCATGCCCGGAGCTTAGCACCCTATAGCCAGTCACATCCCTGCTACCCTGTGCGGGGCATCACAGCCCAGAGCCCGGCAATGCCATGTTCTGCTGTCCCAGAGCAGCGCAGCATACCCAGATATCCCAGCTCACACTCCGTATCCCACTCCTATCCCAGCTCACACTCCATATCCCAGCTCACATGCCATATACCACTCCATATCCCAGCTCACATGCCATATACCACTCCATATCCCAGCTCACACGCCATATACCACTCCATATCCCAACTCACACTCCATATCCCAGCTCACACGCCATATACCACTCCATATCCCACGCCATATCCTAGCTCCCACGCCATATCCTAGCTCCCACGCCATATCCTAGCTCCCACGCCATATCCTAGCTCCCACGCCATATCCTAGCTCCCACGCCATATCCTAGCTCACACTCCGTATCCCCTCCATATCCCCGCTCACACTCTGTATCCCCTCCATATCCCAGCTCACACTCTGTATCCCCTCCATATCCCAGCTCACACTCTGTATCCCCTCCATATCCCAGCTCACACTCTGTATCCTACTCCATATCCCAGCTCACACTCTGTATCCTACTCCATATCCCAGCTCACACTCCAGATCCCAGCTCACACTCCGTATCCCCTCCATATCCCAGCTCACACTCCATATCCCACTTCTATCCCAGCTCACACTCCGTATCCCACTCCATATCCCAGCTCACACTCCGAATCCGAGTTTACCCCCCCGTATAACTTCTATAGCATACATGTATTACTTTCCATTTCTCGGTAATAATGATATTTTGCCTCATTTAGCACCAATGTTTGTTACCCATTAAGTTCCTTTATCAGTCCGCCCCTATCCATATTCCTCACTATTAGTAATACTGATTATTCTATGTTTAACTTGATTCTCGAAACCTCCTGCATTGTCCTGGTCACTTTATCCCACTTTGCCCCCTCCAGGCCTGTATAGACGAGAATCTGGAAATGGTTCAGTTTTTGGTGGAGAATGGAGCCTCTGTGAACCAGCAGGATAATGAGGGTTGGACCCCACTCCACGCGGCAGCCTCCTGCGGCTTTGTCAGCATTGCACAGTGAGTGGCCGCATCGCCCATTGCTGTCTTGTGTAATGTCATTAGTGCATCTTTGGGAATAACTTAATTAGCTGTATCCCACTTGTGTGCACTTTGCCAGGAAATTCTGATATTTGTCCTGCGACGTTTCATTTGGCCACAATAGTCTAATATGTACATAACAAAACTTCTGTATTAGGTTGTGAATATCCTCCATGTTGTTTGATAATAAATGAATAATAGCTATGCTATTACTGGTGCCTGTCCTTGTGTTTCCCTCCTATGTCCCTATAGATTGTAAGCTTGCAGCAGGGCCCTCTAACCCCCAAGTCTGTCTGTTGTTACCCAGTTTGTTTTATCACTGTCTACTATTGTAAAGCGCAACGGAATCTGCTGCGCTATATAAGAGACTGTAAATAAGGATCCATATGTCAGGCAGAATGTCAGTTAGGACGTTTCATTTCTTATTGGTATGTGGTTAAAACAGGTTTTACCAGGGGTTTAAGGTTAACACCTTGACAGGCCTTTGACAGCCTGGTATTCTCAGTGATACACACCTAAAAATCTTGTTCGGTGATGTAGCCAGCTGCTAATTAGATATATTCCAATCCCTGGTGTCACTAAAGCAAAGATGACAATGTTGTATATTGTTTTGGTGACTTATACATACCTTATATGTATTATAGTAACATCGGAATTAAGTGTACAGTTTAATCCGTATCTGCTGTTTATGTGCTATATAAAAGAGCTGCCATTTAGGTTGCTATGTCCCTTTTCTCCATGTAAAACGTTGGTTTAATCGTTCCGTAGAACTCCGTTCACACTATAGCATTTTGCATGACATCCTCGAGCAACCTACACAACATGAGAAATGGCTCCTCCTCTCAGCAAGCCTTTTATCAGTACTATGAGGGGTTAATTTAATAAAATGGGAGTTCTGTTGAAGACGGGATGTTGCCATAGCAACCAATCAGATGCTACTTATTTATTAAGCACCTTCTAGAACAGGCATGTCCAAAGTAGGGCCCTCCAGCTGTTGTGAAACTACAAGTCCCATCATGCCTTGCCACAGTTTTGTTACTAAGGGAATGCTAAAACTATGGCAAGGCATGCTGGGATGTGTAGTTTCAGAACAGCTGGAGGGCCACAGTTTGGACATGCCTGTTCTAGAAGATAATAGAATCTGGTTGCTAAATTTAACACTAGGAACATTGATTGTGTGTCTCATAGAAAATGTACAACAGTCCAAGATTGTTTTTTTTGTTGTTGATTGTATTGTTCTGGAAAACGTTCAGGCAATCAATATGTCATGTTATTGGAACATCCTTGTCAATTATTTATATCATTTTACATATTAATATTAAAATCTATTATCCTAACTAGCATTGGATATGTTGACTTCTCAAATTATTTATTATTTATTAACAGTTTCTTATATAGCGCATACAGATTCCGCAGCGCTTTACAGAGTATAGTTGAACATTCACATCAGTCCCTGCCCCAGTGGAGCTTACAATCTACATTCCCTACCACATGTACACGCACACACAGACATTATAGGGTTAATTTTTGTTGGAAGCCAATTCACCTACCAGTATATTTTTGGATTGTGGGAGGAAACCGGAGTACCCGGAGTAAACCCACGCAAGTACAGGGAGAATATACAAACTCCGCACAGTTAGAGCCATGGTGGGAATCGAACCCATGACCTCAGCGCTGTGAGGCAGTAATGCTAACCATTACACCATCCGTACTGCCAAATAACACGATCATCATTGTAAATCTCTCCGATTTACATTCCTTACCAAAATTTACTTTACTTCTATCCAAGGAACTTTACTACTCCTTCTAATGTTGGGTAGTTTAATACAGTGGTTCTCAAACTTGGTCCTCAAGTACACCCGACAGTGCACATTTTCCAGGTCACCCAGCAGGTGCGTTCATTATTCACTGACATTTTAAAAGATCCACAGGTGGAGCTAATTATTTCACCTGTGATTCTGCGTGGAGACCTAAAAAACATGCACTGTTGAGGGGTACTTTAGGACCGAGGTTGAGAACCAGGTTGAGAACCACTGGTTTAATAAATTTTGCTATAGTTAATTGATTTATCCTCTGGGCAGGTACTTGATTTCTAAGGGCGCCAGTGTATCTATCGTGAACAGCGAAGGGGAACTTCCGCTGGATGTCTCTCATGAGAGCGCTATGGAGAAACTGCTGAAGAGTGAGATCAAAAAGCAAGGTAAAAATGTACTTTTGAATAAAAAAAAATAACAAGAAACACTCTCTCAACAGCTTTATAAGTGAACAAAATAGAAATGTAGTATCTACCACGTCTTCCTGCGTACCTAGGAATGGGATGCGGTCATTTGGTCTACTGCATTATGGTAGAAAGTCATTAGGTCGAATCCATTAGGTCGACATGCTAAAAGGTCGACATGACTCTAGGTCGACATGGGAAAAGGTCGACATGATTCTAGTTCGAAAGGTCATTAGTTCGACAGGTCATTAGTTCGACAAGGTCATTAGTTCGACATTGTCTATGTCGACATTCACAAGGTCGACATGGAGTTTTTCACTGTTTTTTGAGCCAACATGTGCCGACAGGCGGTATTTCATGCCCTACCATCCACTAGGGCGTGGTGGGAGAATAAAATAGTGTGCCGAGCGTAGCGAGGCACCGTGCCCGACGCATAGCGAGCGCAGCGAGCGATGCGAGGGGATGCAGTGCACTTTAAACTGTGTCCATGTCGACTGTGTTGACATTCAGGTAAAAAAACAGTGAAAAACCCCATGTCGACCGTGTGAATGTCGACATAGACAATGTCGAACTAATGACCTTGTCGAACTAATGACCTGTCGAACTAATGACCTTTCCACCTAGAATCATGTCGACCTTTTCCCATGTCGACCTAGAATCATGTCGACCTTTTAGCATGTCGACCTAATGGATTCGACCTAATGACTTTCTACCATAATGCAATAGACCAAATGATCCCAACCCCTAGGAATGCATGGAGACTTTGTATCTAATCAACGTATATTACAGGTAGCAGTCCAGAGTACAGTTTCTATATAGCAGAGTATATACAGTGAGCTGTAAATATCTCTGACCCTCACAAGGAACCTTCTTTATAAAGCACTTGTGGTGAAGCCTCGTTTTAGTCAGCCATTTTGTATGCTGAACCAGTACTGCTAGCAATGATGCTAGCATCTGGCGACATCACCAGATTTCTTTGAGAACCATTTTCATTAACCAAGGCCAATGTATGAATCGGCGGTTCTTACTGAAATGGTAGATACCAGGCGCTGTTTGAGCAGTTCGAAATGGGCTTATCCTGGAAAAATTAAGACCTGGATCACCTTTTATGGCAAGCATGTCCAAACTATGGCCCTCCAGCTGTTGTGAAACTACAAGTCCCATGATGCCTTGCCAACAGTCTTGCTATTAGGGAATGCTAACACTATAGCAAGGCATACTGGGATGTGTAGTTTCACAATAGCTGGAGGGCTACAATTTGGACATGCCTGTTTTAGGGCCTAAATAACCCTTAGATTCTTTGCAACCATTTTGATGAAGGAAAAGTTTTTCTCCCGTAGCAGGAGCATGGATATATAAATTACTGTATTAACTGTTACCGTTTAACGTTTATATAATAAAAATATAATTTTAATTTTTAATTTAACCCCTTGAGTGGTGGGTTTTGCTGGGGCAGGACAAACCTACCAGGGCAGGTTTGTCCTGCCCCAGCAAAACCCACCACAGGACTTTGTAGGCTCCCCTCCCCTCCCTCACCTCTGCTCCGGCGTTCGTACGCCGGAGCTTCCATGCCGCCGCTGCGCTGTCCCCCCTTCCTTTGCCGGCGACTGTCACTTTCAGCAGTGATGTCGGCGGCAGGCTGGGGGATGATCGCGGCGGCTCGGAAGTACTCGGGTGCCTGAGCGCTCCCGAGTCCCCCCGAGCCGCGCCGACCATTCCCGAGCCTGCCGGCAACGTCACTGTAAAATGAGTGACGGGCGGCTAGCGGGGCGGGAGGCAGGGGATCGCTGCCGCCGGACCAAAGCAAGGGGACTGGGGAGGGGGACTGGGGGATTTGTGGCGGGGGTTGGGTACTAGAGGTGCTGCGCCAGTGGTGCACACCTGGACACCACTGGCGCGCACCTATTGTATGTTAATGGTATGCCCGGAGATTTTCCGGGATAGCCCGCTGCAGCAGCGCAGCTGAGCCCGGAAAATCTCCGGGCATACCACTTAAGTGGTTAAATTATAATTTTTTTTTACTATAGTGCTCTTTCTCCAATAGGACTCAAGGTGCTTAACAGATAGAATGAATGTAATACAGTAAAGGAACAATGAAGTAGAGAAAAGCATTTCATAAACTGTACTGAAAGGAATTACAGAAATGCTTGAGTAAATAGGAAAGTCTTGAGTCTGTTTTTGAAGGATTCTAGAGGGGGGGAGGGGTCTCTTGAACTGTTCTGGGAAGTTAGTCCCATAGAATTAGGGCCACATGGCTAAAAGCTCGACACCCAGATGAATTATGGGGGATTCTAGGTACTGCTAAGAGGCCTTCATCTACAGATCTCAGTACTTGGCTGGAACAGTATGGAATATCATGTTGAGAATGTGCTCCTATACCGCAGGTGTGGATCTTGACTCTGCGCGGAAGGAGGAGGAGGAGATCATGCTGAGAGACGTGCAGCGCTGGCTGAACAATGGGAAATACGAGGATGTCAGACATCCAACCACGGGGGCTACCCCTCTGCATGTAGCTGCAGCAAAGGGCTATACAGAAGTTATCAGGTGAGCTGGCGGGAGATCTAATGCAGTGTTTGCCAGCCTCAGTTCTCACGGCACATTAACAGTCCAGGTTGTATTGATATCCGTGCTTAAGCACAGATGGTTAAATCTAAAAAAAAAAGCAAGGTTCTAATTAAGTCACCGGTTCTCAAATATGGCTATCCTTAAAACATGGACTGTAATGGCCTTGAGAGCGATGATTGAGATCTCCCGATCTAATATACTATATACATTCTGAGGGCATTGTTAATACATGTGTAGGTATAGTTTAAGATGAAGGCAAAAGGGGAAGTGGTTGAAAGGTCTGCAGGCCCCAGGCATGGAGAGCAAAGCAATATGCTAATTGGGGGTCCATGTTGACCAATGTTGATATTAGCACAAATAATGTGAAAAACTCATGTCGACCTGACACTGTAGACCTTTCAGTCCACACCTGGGAACATGTTCCTGGTATGGTATGAAGGAATTTAGGAAGTGGGATGGGAAATGTTGGGTAATTATCCATCCATTAAAATAACGTGAAAAACTCATGTCGACCTAGTGCATGTCCACCTTTTGTTGACCTCCTATTGACTGTCTACCTAGACACAGTATACCTTTCAATCCACACCTGGGAACATGTTCATGGTATGAATGAATCAAGGAAGTGGGATGGGAAATGTTGGGTAATTATCCATCCATGACCCTTCTCATTTCTCTAATATCCCAACCATTATGTATCTCATCATCTACCATCTCTTCTGCCTCTCTCTCATTCTTCATGTCTATCTCAGGCTACTCCTACAATTGGGGTTTGACGTGGACTCCCGTGACTTAGATGGTTGGACTCCTCTGCACGCGGCCGCTCACTGGGGCCAGCAGGATGCATGCCGTCTCCTGTGTGAGGCTCTCTGTGACATGGAGACTGTCAACAAAGTGGTGAGGGGGTCAGCGGTCTCCTCACACTATACACAGACTGCTTCTGCCCCCTGGCACTGCCATGGCTGGTCTTCGGCACTTACGCAATGTTTCTCATGTGCGTCTGGTCTAGGTGTCCTCCTGGCTGCTTCTACTGTGTCTTGCTCCAGCGTTCTTCACTTCTTTTCCCCCTTTATACATTCTTGTTGCCTATTTTTTGTGTGTTTCTTGACTGTTTTAGCACTTTGTCTCTCGCTTCTTGAGTGTATTGGCTTACTGTGGCAAGATGTTCTGTCTGTTGTTTTGTAGTCTGTTGTGTCCAAAACAAATCCTGCAATGTCTTCTCAACTCTTGTAGGGTCAGACGCCTTTTGATGTTGCAGATGACAGTTTGGAGTCTGTGATGGAGGAGATGAAGAACAAGCAGAGTGTGGTGAGAGCACGTTGGGTCCATTTTGGGGGGAGTCGAGATCTAGCACACAATAGTAGTGTGGCCAATTCCAAGTGGCATATGAGTTACGAACATGGCATTAAGTGCTAACATCCGCCTGCATCTGTGCGACCACACTGCTCTTGCCATTATTTTTGTCCATGCGCAATTTCACCAGCTTTATGCCTTTTGCTAGAGATCAAAATAAATAAGGATAGAAGAACTGCGCAGACCATAGACAGACATACATACAAATATATTTAAAAAATGACTGATAAAGCCCTCAGGAATTGGGAGCGAAACACGCAGTGGCACACCTTTCGTCTGTGTGCACTGTCTCTGCTTGTGAGAGTTTGAAACACCATGCTTACAGTTCTCTAATCAAGGAGCGAGATGCCTCTGTTTGCAGCAGGATTGGTAAAATGAGCAGTGTGCATTGAGTCCTGCAGTGTATTCTAGGACATGTAGTTCCACTGCTCTCCACCTAGAATAACAATATCGGCTGTTCAGAATCCTATAAATTGGGACAGTTATTTATTATTTATTTATGTATTAATTTATTACTATACACTTAATACCAACATGATGTACTGGGCATAATAGACTATGAATTTATATGGTTAAATTATATATATTTATTTTTTCTTGATTAATTGTATGTTTAGAAATTAGAGATATTAAAATTATATTCTTTTATACTGTTCATATTGTCTTTGGACTGATAAGCGCAGATCTATTATCCTTTTTTTATTTTGCTGTGTCATTTTTCCACGTTTAAATTTTCTAACTATATAATATATATTCACGTTACATATACCAACATATTATATTCTCAGTCTTTATGATTTATTAGGTGTATACTTTTTACTGTAATAGCACCGAGGAACCTTTTTCAGTCCGAATACTGAGCATGTGCACAATGAAAACACGCAAGCTCCCCTCTGACCATTTTGCCTTCCTGTATTTATTTCCAGTTACGCTTGGAGAAGATGAAGAATGCGCCGCAGATTATGTCTCAGACAAGTCCCCCCAACCAGAATCCAGCGAGCAGAACAAGGAGGTCTGTGCCAGACATGCGGTGTTTGTGTGCTGAGTGCAAATATGTTGGAATGAAAAGCTGTTGCATGGTGATTGTTCTTGATGGGTGCGAAGATCACATTTTGGGTCATGGAGTGTGTCACGGTGGAGGTGTTGTACGTCACTGTTGTTTTGGACCACTTGGTTGTGTGTCGTGCACTGATCAGTGTCACAAGGGTGTTTGTGGTGCACTGCAAAATGAGCTTGGAGTTTTCTCACTGTGTGCTGAGTGGTGTGCTATCCCGGGCACTGTGAGCACTGACCCCCGCACGCTCCCTGCTCCACCCCTTTTTCAAATAGGAGTTCTATTTCTCGTCTGAGCAGCCAGGAAAAGGTGGCACTGCGTGTACAGGACAAAGAGCGCAGTGCACAGCCGCTCGTCAAAACTGTGCCCACCAGCCAGCCTATCGCTTCCAGTTCTGAGGAGTCCGGTTCTGATGCGGAATCAGGTGAACATGCACTTCCCTCTCCTCTATTTCCCTTCTACCATGGGGCTCTTAATATTAATCATGAACTCCATCATGCCCTTCCCCCTCATCCCTACAACATTGACTTAACATGACTACTTGTGTGATGGAACATTAGGGAAGATCGG
The DNA here is from genome assembly GCF_055691185.1 of Crinia signifera. Lineage (NCBI taxonomy): Eukaryota > Metazoa > Chordata > Amphibia > Anura > Myobatrachidae > Crinia > Crinia signifera. Next base: position 91,286,638 of record NC_139227.1, read on the forward strand.
CTGGGCGGCATTTACCTGTTTGCAGCCTAGCAAACTGGTCTGAATCAGGCCCATTGTGCGCTTCCCTATTCACTGCTCGGACATATGAAGCTGCTATAATGGTAGCTGATATTAGGAATTAAATGGCCATACAGTGTTCTATAGAAGCTACGCTTATCTTGTTTTTTCCTTAAGGGTTCCTCTTGCCCTCTTTTATTACATTTTTATAAACCTTTTTCTTTGTTTTTGCCGTTTTCGCTTTCCCATTGATATCTTTACTTTTTTTTTTCTTTTATAGAGAAAGTAAAAGCTCAAGAACGGATTAATAATTTGAATAATCAATTAAGGAACTTGTCGGGAACAGCAGCAAAGAAGGTGAGGAGGGGAAAAGGGTGGGAATGATGACTCTTTCCATTCCCGATCATCCTATACAACACTACCAGAGGATGACCATGGTGGTTAGCCCAACGTCTTACATGTATACTGCTATCCGTAGACCCCTGCTGTCCAGGATCAGGAGAAATCTGAGCCGTCCTTAGGATCATGGCGGGCCTCCCTTAGGAAGACTGGTAGTTCTGGCACTCTGAGCTCTGGCACAGCTGCCGAAGAAGGTCGGAGAGCAGCGTTACCTAAGTCTGCCTCCAGCTCCCAGCTAGCAGACAGAGTGTGTATCCAGTAGGACTCTCTCTGACCATCTAATACACTTGCTTCTCTTTCATAACTGTTTCTTTTCAGCTTGACAGCCTACTCAATTGACTTTACCATTTCTCTAGCAATCTAAACTCCTTCCAACCTGTCCACCGTTCATGTTGTTTGTGTTTCCCATCATCCTCTGACACTGGCTTTGTGTCTTGCAGGAGAAGACAGGGGCTGAACTTCGGTTAGCACGGGTTCTTCCAAGCCAAAAACTGCTAACTAACCAGGAAAATGTGAGGTGAGAACACAGGGTTAAGTGTGCCAAAGAGGAGCATAGATTTTGAGACATAAAAAAATACTACTGTTATTGACCGGTTTCTTTTTTGTTTGAAAGGGAGCCTCAATTTGTCCGGGGGTCGTACACTCGACAACGGAATAACGAAGACGAAGGACTCGGATCCCTCCGTAGGCAGAGAGGAGATCCTCTGACTACAAGGACTGAAACCTCCCTCTCTAGACGAGAGCCCTTAACACCTAAACCTGAAACCCCTGTGACGACTGGGAATACTGTGCCTGCTAAAGTAGATACAACCAGTTCAGTGACCAATTCTATTGGAAGGTAAAAATGGACTTATGGGTTGCTTCAAATGGGTGCCTTAAGAATAGCACTCGGACAGAGTAGAATCACATCTTACGCTGGTCATACATGGGATCCAGGAGTCCCAATCCTCCTCACATTGATGATCGGAGATCTCCCGGGGATTAAAATCATGTTTTTGGTTGGAAATCCTGTTTGATTTTACCGGTCCCCCAACCAAGCCAATGTCAAAAAAAGGGAAATGCTCAGACTTTGTCTAGGCATTTCAACCCTGCAAGCTAGCAGGGTTGAAATGCCTAGACAAAGTCCTGTGATTTTTGGCCAGGACCCATTCACACCAGCATTAGACCCGGGAATCTAGGCTGGTTTGAAAGCGCCCAACCCAGGAATGCCTTACATGATCCCGGTACCAAATTCCCGGGTATGTTCCTGCATTTTCTGGTGTGAAAGGGGTATAATCATTACAGTGTCGTTAGATTTTATTCTTGTATCCCTTTCACCCTACACCTCAGACCTGGGTAAATTGCTGGTTTCCTGACATGTCAAGGTACAGTGTGAAAGCACCAAAACTTATAACCCGGGTTGACCAACCTGGCAATTTGACCTGGGTTATAAGAAGGGTTAAACTCGGGTCACCTTCTCTATTATGGGGGACTCAGGTTTAATGTGTAAGCGCCGGACCAGGTTGGGATCGAGGACTTGGGTCCGAACCGGCTTAGCAGTCTTAGAGGGGAAGAAGTTCTAGAAACAATGATACATCATTCATTAGGTCAGACTACAGATGGAAAAAGGTCCTTTGCAGATAGACATTGGATTGTGCGCTAGATCGTGCTAGAAACAGAGACTACAAGTAAAACCTTGCCTACCAACTAATCCTGGTCCCGTAAAGCTGTAACGATTATGAACGTGTGACTTTAAGGATTGCTGGCAGCCACCTCTGTGATAACTTCGAGCCAAATCTACTATCGGCATGTTTACCAAGATGCCAGTTTGCAGTTTGGTGGGACTAAAGGGGCAGGAATATTAAATGCATACTATACGCCTTGTTTTGTTTTTGAAAATATTGCAGTTTTTGTTATTTAAAAAAAAAACTCCTTTGAAAACTGTCAAGTAAATTGGGCCCTTAGCATTTTTGTTTTTTAATTCTTATTGTCACTTTTCTAGAAATGAAAGGACTACATCTACAAACTGCGAGCCAGTAACCACCACCACCACCGAAACCAGAGAGAGGCGCAGGTAAGAGGCATTGTCCTGTCTGTCAGAACTTGGTTGGCAAATCTCGGGATCAGTGGTATCCCGGGATTTGGCCCCCAAAATGCTAGGATTTCAATCCTGGGATTGGAGCTCCCAATCCTGGGATTTCGGGACAGTCTACCTGCTCAGATGCTGCCCGTCTTCTCCCGTCCCTGGCAGTACAGTTCTGTGCAGCATGACCAGATCAAAGGTCCCAATGCGCAGGCTGGACAGCCCGCCCCAATCTTGGTGCGCTGCCTGCCCACCCCTCCTGCCGCATCCTCCATGCCCAGATCCCGCCCACCCAGCTCCCGGCTGTACCACCTAGCTCCCGGCCGCACCGCAAATCTAAGTAAATATACGGGGTGGCCGGGCAGGTTTAATCTATTAGGGAAGGGAATCCCGGGATTAAAAAAATACCGTGGGATTGGCTTCCTTAGTCAGGACACATCTGTACACGTTGACCTGCTAGAGAAGGGTTTTTGAATGTTGTATCTTCAGGTCTTACCTGACTCCTGTGAGAGATGAGGAAGCTGAGGCTCAACGAAAGGCAAGGTCTCGCCATGCACGACAGTCCCGTCGTTCCACTCAGGTTAGTAGATAGAATTGTTTTTCAACTATTTCTACAAATACATCTTGTCTCGGTCACGTGGATTGCACCATTTGTTAAACAATTTCTAAATTTTACTCAATAGGATCTTGCTCATTGCCTTGAAAACCTCTGGCCCATTTTCATCGGCTTTGAAATTCCTCTTTTTGCAGGGAGTGACACTGACGGATCTGAAAGAGGCTGAGAAGGTCATCAAAGGACAGCAGGAAAATAAAGTAGTAGAATCCGAGCCAGCAAAGAATCAAACTAAAGAGGACACTAGCAAAGACAACCAGACAAAAGCAAGGAGCAGTCGTGCGACTAGTGACGATGGGGTGAGTGGTCTTGTCAGATCCAGATATTGTAATCTAATCTGTTTCTATAGAGTTGAGGTGAAGACGAGTAATTACCGTGGATGTGTTCTGATTTTGCAGGCCGAGGTGAGCTGGAGGGCTCGTAACGCTAGTTTGCAGAAATCTGATCTTTTAGGAATAACCACTCCAGAACCAACGCCGACCTCCTCGGGTTCCCATAGGCGAGGTGTAGGGCAAAGTTTAGAGAGCAAAGGTGAGTTCTTGGTAGAGCTCTTAGGCTATTGGCCTAATTCAATATTGTCCTCGAATGCAATTGCGATCTTCTCGGCTACGGAATGGAAACATTGCAAAGACATTCGTAATTGCCTACACGTTCTATACACAAGAATGTATATGCTTCATAGACTGAACAGAGACAATAGATACGCAGGCATATATTTGTATGGATCAGCTAACCTCTGAAGGCAGATACACACCCCGAGAACGGCAATGACACGTCACTGTTTTGCTTAATCACTCCCCTTAACTCCCAGTTGACTCCTCAAACTGTGTCTTCCTGTCACTTTGCAATGTAAACCTCGTGGCTATTGGGATCCTAGCTGCACTTTTGCGCATGCTCATTGCGATCGTGACATATGCGCATCCTGCCGGTAATCTATCCGCTGCGAGAAAGTCTGGAATTAGGCCCTATTTCCAGGAAACAAATATTTTAAAGTTGATTGTTATCCACAGAGATGCAGAAGTCCCAGGAGGACGAGAAAGAAAGTGATGAGAAAGGTGGGAGGAACAAGGTAGGTGTGCGGGATCGGAGGCGGCCACGAGGGAAGAGGAGATCTACCGGCGTTCCATTGACTACTAGAGATGTAAGACTTGAGACCTCTGAATTGTAGCATGGCCAATACCTGTATGAGAACACTTTATGGTATAATCCTAAATGGTATAGAAGAGGGCATGGGGTCTGTACAGTTGCAGATTGTCTATTAAATCTGTGCAATTTCCATGATAAATACAGAAGATCTAATACTTTTTTTAGACCCGGTATAATATTTAATTTCACCTCCCATGAGAAAGCCGTATGGCAGCTCACACTTACACCTGTATTTTAATGACGGGAACCAATTGCATCTGTTAAGTAGCCACTTTGTTTGCTAAAATCTAATAGCGGCAGTGACGCAACCAGTCTGTTGGCTGGCATAATGGCCCTTATTCTGGTTCACTCGCAGAGGCAAATTCCTTCTCAAATGGACAAAACCACGTGCACTGCAGGTGGGGAAGATGTAACATGTGCAGAGAGAATTAGATTTGGGTGGGGTTTGACCCAGCCACACACATTTTGTTACGACCCACTTTAATGGCTGCATCCACTAATCGTGGCTGGGGTGCTTTTCAAGCTGTGGCAGGGTTTGAAGTATCACTCTGTATCTTTTGCAGAGCGATGGAGAAGATTCAGAAGAGGAGGATGGGGTGGAGGAGCGTCCAAAAGCTCAGGTGCATGGACATTCATATTACCTTGCGTATGTTTGTGACTTGTATGTATTTGGGGGGGTACTTAGTAATACTTTTATATCTGTTTTGTGCTGCGTGACTCTTCTGCTCTTTAATGGGTAAGTGAGCTGCTAGGAATTCTATATTAGATGCTTCTGCCATAAGCAGAGGTAATAGGCGTAAATACCCTAGTGCCTATCCAATGTGTGACAGTGTGTTTCTTGTATGTTTCCTCCTAGGTAGATGGACTTAGCTCTCGGTAAGACATTTTTATTTAATGCTGATCTTCTTTACTACTTCGTATTTCTACAGTTGTGAGTTCTGAAGCCCTGTACACAGTTGTCTACAAAATGAGCGTCATGGCTCATATCGCCCAGTGTGTACGCCCCTGACATTGGACAATGCGCGAGTTGTTCACGACCTGCTCAGTCTTCTGTGCCTGTACAGATGAGGGAGAGGATCGTTATCGAGGGCTGTCGTTTGTCGCCCGCCGGCATTGCCAATTGTGTATGCACATGCCGATATCGGCAGCAGTGTATATCGCACAGTGTGAACGGACCTTCAGAAAGCAATCATGTGGTGGGAATGGCAGCCTAGAATCACGCCTTTAGATAAAAAGTCTGAAACTCTGAAGAAAGGCTGTAACACTGTTATATCTAGGACGGGTTCCAATGTATAGGGCGGCCGTGTCTAAAATAGATTGACTCCATATGGTCAACATACTTTAGATTGACATGGTCTGAAGGTTGACAGGTAAAAGATAGACAGTGGTTAAGGTCAACATGCCCAAAAGATCGACATTATTATTATTATTATTATTATTACTAAACAAGTTTTTGCATTTTTTTTTTTTTTATGATTTTCCAACTCTTGCTTGATTTACTTTCCACATTGACTACAATTGGGCATAGTTACCTTTTGGTGAGCGTAGCAAGCAACCTTGGCCAAAGCTTTCGGAGCGGTTGCATTTCCACTGACTGAACTTTAGATATATTTAAACCTATAATATGACACCTAAAGAAACAACATTTTTTTGTGTCCGACCTTTATGTCCCCATTGAGCTAATGCAGGGGTGGCCAGAATGGTCCTCGAGATCTACTAACGGTCCATGTTTTCCGTATCACCTAGCTGGTTCACAGGTGCAGTCAGTACTAACTGTCAAATTTTCAAACATGCTGCATCCATTCCTACTATAGATCCACCGGCTTCCTAACACACATGAACTGCTGGTAGATCGTGTGGACAAGTTTTGCCACCCCTGGTCTACTGCATGTTGACCATATGAGTTAAACTAATGACTATTCTAGACCCTTGATGGCTAACTTGACACTTCAGCTATTATTGGACTACACATCCCAGCATGCTCTGCATCCGATTTTGCATGGCCAAGTAGCAAAACTGATGCAGGGTATGCTGGGATGTGTAGTTCAACAACAGCTGGAGTGCCAAGGTTAGCCATCAAGGATCTAGACAGTGTAGATCATCTATACCTCACCTATGTAGAGCTTCCATGCTAATTTTCCAGAGCATAATGTATAGACGTATACTATTGTATATGCTAAGTATGCCTATACACTGAGATGCTATGGTGTCTGACTTTGGACTTTATATTCAATGTTTTGTATTATCAAACTGTTTCATTAATGTGTCGGAATAGTTCTGTACCGCGCATTGACTAAACCTATTTGACAGGGCTGAGAGAGTCTCTAATGCGCACACTGCAAGCCATATAGAAGCCGCGATAGCCGCTGAGCACAGGGACACGAAAGACTTCAAAAAAGTAAGTTCTGGGCACCCAAACTCTGATGTTGTGTGGGATATGTAGATATAGCATATAGTTGTGTATTGTAATATGCTTGTGTGCAATAGTTTGAAGGCGGCCAACCTTATCTTTAGTTTCAGTCCTGCTTGCCCCAAGAATAGCTGGTGCCCTCTAACCTATAATTCTTCTGTGGCTTGGCTTTTGTCACTCAATCTTATGTTCCCCACACATTCAGAATTATGTGCTCCGGCCCAGCTAGGTCCTGAGGCTGCTTCATTAGATGTGTGTCCTGCAAATATTTGCCCTTGCTCTGTGTTTATTTGCATGTTCTTTTGCTCCAGCTGTATGAAGACTTGATGAGAGACAACGGACGTCTCCGCTCCCAGCTGCTAAATACCCAGAACTTGGTGAATGAGACAAAAGCAGAGTTAGAGAGAGCCACCCAGGTGAGTGCAAAATATACAGTGGGTGTCCAAAATGATCCGTTTCATACTTACTGGATATGGAGAGAGGGAGCTGTGAAGGCAGGAGCAATATCAGAGCTTCTGATTCCATACTGTCCCACCCGATTACTGCGATCTGTAGATGAAGGACTTTTATCAGTACCTAGAATCTCCCGTAATTCATCTGGGGGTCGAGCTTTTAGCCATTCAGCTCCGACTTTACTTCCCCGCACAGTTGGAGAGGCCCCCACTCTAGAATGCTTCAAAAACAGACTCAAGACTTTCCTGTTTACTCAGGCATTTCCTCCATTCTCTTAAGTATTATTTATGAAAAGCTTTTCTGTACTTCACTGTTTCTGTACTGTATTACATTCATTCTATCTGTTAAGCGCCTTGAGTCCTATTGGAGAAAGAGCGCTATATAAATACATCTATTATTATTATTATTATTATTTATTAGTGCCGGGTAGTTTGAAATATCAGTTAAGTTCTACATACAGGATGTGTAGATAAGTTGTAGCGAGCAGGTATAATGTATCACTGGAGGGTTACCGCCGTCTTATTTACTGGCTGCATTGGAGACTACAGATTATACAGAACTAATTGTACTCTCTAAAAATGAAATGTTTGTTTTTGTTCCCCAGAGGCAGGAAAGAAGCGTTGACAGATCCTTTCTCATTGACACGGAGAAAAAGGTGTGGTTTTATGATTACATAGAAACACGGTGCTGGGTCCCTTCATCTTGTGGTGTTTGTTATTCATGGCACTTTTCCCCTCTTCTCTGCGATAGGAAAAGGTCATCCTGGAGCGTAGATTATCTGAACTTCAGGACGAACTCAAGGTGAGAGAAGTCTACTATTTTCCCCAATTGCAGTCACCGTTTTTAAAAAGGATTTGTGAGCTCCTATATTAGCAATCCCCTTGCAGGCAATGGCTGTGGGTAAAACTACATGGAAAGCTGAGCTGGTTCCATGTCGGCTGTGTCGACATTCGGGGAAAAAGTGAAACATATCGACCTTTTGACTGTCGACCTAATATGTGTGTCGACCTTAGCTATGTCAACCTTTAGTGGTCGACCCAATGCATATCGACCTAGGAGGCGGCACTCCAAAAATCTTGAAAATAGCTTTTTAGTGCAAAAAGATCAAATAGATGACATAGGGGGTTGTTCTGATTCACTCGGAAAGGCAGAATCACTGGACAAAACCATGTGCACTGCAGGTGGGGCAGATGTAACATGTGCAGAGAGAGTTAGATTTGGGTGTTTTATTGTTTCTGTGCAGGGTAAATACTGGCTGCTTTATTTTTACACTGCAATATAGATATCAGTACACACCCCACCCAAATCTACCTCAGTCTGCACATGTTACATCAGCCCCACCTGCAGTGCATATGGTTTTGTCCATTAGAAAGTGATTGTGCCTTTCCGAGTGAATCAGAATAACCCCCATAGTGTACAGTCAAAGTTTTAGGGACGTTACAGCCCTTTTTTAAGACACCCATGGAAACATGCAGACAAGAAGAATAAGTGTAATCAAATACCTTAAATAGGCAAGGATTCCACCATTCTAGGACAGGCCAGGCAGGCAGGCAGCGTGTGGGCATCCGGTGTGCGTTTCCGGGTCCCCTGCTACTGACGTCATTCTCCCTGTGTCGGGTTGCCATAGAAACATGGAGGCGAAGACTGCATCTGCCTCACCGGCCTTTGACTCACAAAGTATCAATAGGTATACTATGTGTTGAAGATCAACCAAATACCTTAATATATATTAAGCATGGGCATGCAGCAAGTATATGCACTGGTAGTGTACTGAGATTCATATACTGTACTATGAACACCCTAGAACCTAAATAAGACATACGTAAAACTGAAAATACATATAACGCTGAAAAACGCATACCAAGAAAAATAGTAGTATGAAAATATATGTATGTGTGTGTGTGTGTGTGTGTGTGTGTGTGTGTGTGTGTGTGTGTATGTATATATATATATATATATATATATATATATATATATGTACACACACTATAGGTTAAAGGATCTGACTCTCCTAACATACATTAAATGCCCCGGGTGCCCGCAACTGGTGAGTTTTTACCTCCGTAGACAACTGGTGAAAAAAGTGGCAGAAGTCGATTCATTAGTACTATATTTCTATCCAAGATGTGATCCATCTCTCTCGCAATCGAAATAAGGAATGTTTGGACAACATGACAGCGGGTGTCTGAATAAGCTGGCATCGTGTCAGTGCCCAATTTAATAACGCAGCACTTTCGTCAGGTCATAGCAAAACAAGAGCATGTTTTAAGTGTTGTTGTTATGACCTGACGAAAGTGCTGCGTTATTAAATTGGGCACTGACACGATGCCAGGTTATTCAGCCACCCATTGTCGTGTTGTTCAAACGTTCCTTGTTTAGATTGCGAGAGAGAGATGTAGCAAATCTTGGACAGAAATAAAGTACTAATGAATCGACTTCTGCCACTTTTTATAGCCAGCCCGTAACATGACAGTTGGAGCTGACTGGCCGGTACTTTCTCTAGCTTATTGTTGATCCTGTTTATGCAGCATACATCTAAGATTCTTTTTCTTCCTCCTTTTCTCCCTCTTCCCACAGGTTCTCGGAGACCTAAAGGCTGACAACCAGCGCCTGAAAGATGAGAATGGCGCTCTAATCAGAGTCATCAGTAAGCTGTCTAAATAGCTGCCTCAGGACTGCTCCGTTACCTGCTCTCTCTCGCGTTTCACCCCATTGCGACGGACCAGGTGGACATACAGAGAATGATACAGGGAGCTGGGGTGTAAAGGATGTGTGTTAAGCCCCTCCCCTTCTATCACCTCACCCCTTTTCCGCTCAGCCACCTCAGACTGTCTGGAAATTGTCACATTGGAGGCCATGTTGCCTTTTTTGGAGCATTGCTGTAAGGCCAAGACCACCTGTAGAGATGAGGATTTAATACCTGTATTTTACAAAAAAGAAAACAAAAACAAAAGATCACGGCGCATTGAGACCTACCGGGCTGTTTTCGGTACCGTCTGTGACAGCTGTTTGGTTTGGAGAACTAAAACTTCTTCAGAGGGGTAATATTCACCACCGCTCTCTTGGCAATACCTGTTGACGAGAGCTGAATTTTAAGAATATATTTTCTGTATAGGTTTTTGTCAGACACAACAAAACGACCTTCGACCTTTAAAGAGTCCAACTTTATAAGACCGCATTCCTCACAGATCTACATAACCACTGGAGAGCCCAGAACCCAAAACTAAACAACAATGCAGTTCAGGTACAAAATCTTAACTGGACAAACAAAAAACACTTGTATCCGTCACTGTGGATGAAACCCCCTTGATATGGAGTACTATGGAATTCTGGGAGAGGGACACAGACTGTGGAATGCATGTAAGGTGACTTGGACCTTTGATGTAAGGAGGTGGCTGCTGTGTCCTACTCCTTGTATGCACAGCGAGATGATCACAGGATGGAGTACAGAGGCCTGAGAGGGGTGAGCAACATTTGACCAGCCGGATCCAACGTTTGGGAAGTGCACAAATTTGTACGATCGTGTTTTTTGGTTTTAGTTTGTTGTTTCCAAAGTGTTTTTCTCTTATGCAACTGCTGTCACGACGTTGAGATAAGCTGCCGGTTATGGGTAGGTAACACAGTACCTTTTTTTTTTTTTTCATGAGCACATTTGCAACACTAAACTCCAATTGCATTATTTTCCCCACTTTTGTTAGATTTTGTTGTTGTTGATAAGGGAGAGAGGATTTTATTTATTTTATATATAAATATATTTTAATTTTTTTGGAGCAGAGTGGCAGTAATAACTTTTGTATCCGTGAAACGATTGCATACCAGACACCCCCCCCCCATCCTAGTGTTTGAGATTATAGGATAGCTACTACAGCAGGATCTCCTTTCGTTTTATGCTCTACTCAAGCTAGTAGATTTGTTTGATGCCCTCTTTTCCAAGTTCACCTGGTTTGTCAGGCAGCTGAAGCCCAGCCACTGTGGGCGAGTGTCTAGACTTTAGTGGACAGATCTGTTTTTAGAAAATACTTGTATTTTTGTTATAGTAAATTTCCCGAAATACCGGTCCACACATGGCTAGAAATCGGTAAGACGAGCCAAAAAAATAAAATAACAGAACAAAAATGCCAACAGCCACACCAGGTTTAAGAGGGGAATATTTTTGAAAACTAATGCACAGGAATTAAAGGTCAAGAGTGGGAGACGGACCAAGTATAAACCAATCAGCTCCTAATTTTTCAAACACCGCCTGTAAAGTGGCAGTTAGAAGTTGATTGGTTGGTACTCTTTCTCTCTGCACCGTTTGATCTCTCTCTCCCCCCAGGCGCTTTTTTTATTTTTTGTAGTACAATATAGAAAATGAAAGCAGATTCCTGATTGGATAATCTTTGCCGCAATGCACTTTCTCTGCATCAGTTTTCATGAAGGTCCATGATTAATAGTGGCCTCTCTCACAAATATGCTACGTTCAGTAACCCATTCCGCCTGTTTGGGTGATACGTTTCAAGCCGTTAAGAGAGATAAAAATTAACCAACCAGCATCAATCATTTTATAGCCTGTGTTTGAAAAATGACAGTTATGCGCCAAATGATTGGTTCTCGAAGGCTTGATACATCTGCCTTTTTATGTGGTTATTACTTCATTTCCTGTAATAGACTCTACAAACAGTAAGACTCTAATGCTGAATTGGGTGCAATTTGGGTATTTCTTTAGCAGAAAAGTGGTTAATCTGTGACCAGGCAGAAATTTGTCCCTGTTCCCAAAACATAGAGGGAAATAAATTCTTTATGCTGGGAGCAGAGCAGTGAGAAAAAACAGGAGGCTGGAATGTAACGCGCGCTCTGGCACCGAACCAGCTGAGAGACATACGGGGCTGGATAGGCGAGGCTCGTACTCCCTGGGATCTCTACAGCCTTTCCTGATGCTTCTCCCCAATCTCCCTCCTCCTCAATCAGTGTGCACCGTATTCGACTTCTGCCTGTGGTTTTTTTTTCCCACTCACGTGTTATTATTACTTTGTGCAATATATTATATTTATAAATTGTTTTAACAAACACTGCGTTTTTGTTCAAGTTGCAGTACTGCCTTTTTTTTGCTTTTGATTTTGTTTATATAATTTATAAATGCACTGTTTTTATTTTGCAAGGCACTCATTTGTGTGTGTGTGTGTGTTTGCTCATTTGCCAACAAAGTTCCGTCTCCGTTTGTCATGTGACCCTTCCCAGATTCAGTCCTTCCGTGTCCAACACAGGCATTGTCATGCTTTGACACTCCATCTTGTAAAATGAAATTGTTACTTTGTCATGTGGAGTGCCAAGGGTTATCCATACCTGGCGGAACCTGAATTATGTATCCCATTCCATTAGTATCCTCTTGTGTAAGTATGTCCTTTACAGCCTTGTGTGTCTTATTGGTGATGGGATATCCTCTCATCACACCAAACCTACAAATAAACTCACTTTGAAACCTATGTCTTGTTATGTGTGCTGGTTCAAACCTGGTGGGATTCGTTGGTCTTTAGCTCTTGAGAAGCGGAGTGGGTTGCTGCTCGGTTTGCAGGATATGAGGCAATTGTTACCGTTAATAGAAGATGCACTGACTCGCTTAATGCTGCATATTTTGTTTCTGAATCAATACATTTTTTGAATTAGTCCTTATATGCTATGTAAAGCTCCCAGAATTCGCTGCCAGGTTCTGTCATAATGTTAAGGCCCATACACACTGGGTGATTTTGAGCTGAGTTTTGTCGTTTGAGCTGCCCATTGTGTATGGGCCAGCGTTGAGCGGTGATGTGTGCTCCTGCATCATCACTGCCCCGACCGCTCATCTGCTTGTATTGCCACCAGATAAGCGACAGGGGGGGACGGCTTTCCATAGCGTCCTGCTATGGAGAGCCGTCCATCCCTAGGAAAATCACTAAAACAAGCGAAAAAAGCTCTGTGTATGTACTGAGCGATTTTCAGCCCAGCGATTTTCCCCATTATCTCTCTCCATACACGTTGGGCAAAATCGCCCAGTGTGTATGGACCTTTACACCATAAAGTATGCTGTAGTGGAGAACAGTAGGCATGATGGTGTTGCCTTTTGCAGAACAAGGGTTTGCCGCTGTATTAGACCTACAAGGGGCCTAATTCAACATGGATCCCTAGTTAGGAAAAAAAGCGGTTGCCTGCGATGAAAAGTCGCCGCTTAGACAAAAATAATAAATGCCCCTTGCAATATTGCGAATGCATCGCAAATAGCAATGCATTCACAGACCTGTTCGCAAAACCAAACCATCAAACAGGTTGTTGTTTTTTTTTTTTTATTTTTACATGTGTGCCAGTCCAGAGCTTCCACTAATCTGCTATAGAACCAGGCTGGAAGTGGTCACCTGAGGTCAGAGACCCTCCCAAAAACTGCCTGGGCACGGCCGCATTTTTAGAAAAGCACCCAGAAAACGTCATGTTTCCGCCCCTGAATGCTGGCTTCCTGTCAATCAAACTGCTACTTCTATGCGACCGCTACATGTATGGATATTTAGGCGTGCATTCACAATGCGAACGATGCACAGTCATTCGATAATCTAATGGCAATCCGTGCTGAATTAGACCCCAGTTGAGCACCCGTCCAGCAGGCTTATATTTTCTAACTGAATACATTGGATGATGGATACTTCTGCCTTTAAATATACTTTATAATGTCATTTCAGTATTTATATGCGCTGTGTTTTTCCTTGATTATTTCCTAAAGACCTTAACCCTTTGAGTGCCAAGTGAATTTGTCAAAATTGGTGTGAAAATTGCTCAAGCAAACATTTGTATTCATTATAATGACCTGTAATGTTACCTTTTATATAGGAAATATAATCTTTTTTTAACACAACATTTTTATTTGAATTTATATAACAAATGTGTGATTTTGGCACTAAAACCTGTTCATAAGGGTCTCGTAATTCGTTAAGACCAAGGCAAACACTGCCTATTGATTAAACAGAGTAATTCTACCCTCTAAACCAGCGGTGGGGAACCTACGGCCCCCGGAGCCGGTCTTTGTGACCCGCCCGACGGCTGTATAGCGAGTCAAGTACAGGCGAAATCTCGCAAGAGCTACCGACCTCTCGTGAGATTTCCCCTGTATGAGACTCCCTGCACAGCCGCCGGACCACACAGACCGGTGACTCGTAACCTGTGGCAGCCGCCGGAGAGTAGGACGGCTGCCGCAGGATGACTTGTAAGGTATTTTTTTTAAATGGCCCTCGGACCCCAAAAGGTTCCCCACCCCTGCTCTAAACTAATGGGATTTGGTTAGTGTGATGAATACAGGGATTTAAAGTGTGATGAATGAATCGAAGAGTTAAAAAACAAAAACACAGATGATTTGTTGCTATGGGCAACTTCTCTTTATCTCACTCAGAGATTTCATACATCTCCCCCTGGTACACACCCAATGACGATGTAATGATGGTGGAATTGTCCCATTGGAGGTGTAGCAAATCTAATAGGACGCTGCATGGCCGTGAACAATGGCTTGTGATGACACAATACAGCAAGGTCATGTAGCTTGTTAGACAGTACCGGCATCACACGATATACTGTATAGTGTGTACCCAGCTTATAGTGTGAGTTGCTCATATGCGTCACTCTTAATAAGATGAGAACCCTAAAAACAGACCGTGGGACCGATTCAGACCTGCTCGTTCAGGTACGAATACAGCCCCGTCTCCGATGGTGGGGGACTGTGTGTGCAGACTCCCGCAGCGAGCGTCTTCTAGATTTTCACTCACCGGGACGTTCGCATAGTGATTGGCAGCCAGGCGGCGTTGCGGGGTGTACCCCCTGCATTGCATACACAGGCATTTCCTGGCCTGCTTGGTGTTGGCTGATAAAGTCACATGACCTCACCACCGCCCCCCCCCCCCCCCCCAATTTGGAGAAAACTGCAGTTGAAAATTAAATCCAGGACTACTTTTCTGCTGCGAACAGAGAAGTCATTCGATGGGGAACAACCATTGAATGTTTTTCTCCTCTGTGCAGGTGCATGCGAGCATATGTGTAACCATACACATCTGCTCGCAGCGTAGTGAAGGGATCCGGCCGGCGGGCCGGTGTTAACCTGCTTGCTATGCTCCGAATATACCTATCCTTGCCAGCAGCTCTGAATCGGGCCCCATGCTCACAGCAGCGCGTTTGTAACCAGTTCTGCCCACTGCTGTATCCGCATAGCTATGACCTAAGTCATGCCTTTTCTAGTTTGTTAATGCTGTCTTGAAAAGGGGTTTATACGCAGAGAATTGATGATAGAAGCCGTGCCTTGCTGTACAAGCTTTGCAGAGTATCATTTACCCATTTGGGGCCCAGGCCACCGGCAGACACGCTTTTTCCATTTGTTGTACTTACACAGTGCATGAAACTATGTCTCTCTCTTTCCCACCACACTGGTTGCTAATCTTAGTTCAGGCAAGAGATAGCGCAGAGTTTCCCAGGGTGCCTTCTTCTGCTGTCTGTGAGATGGGAACTAAAGGAAGATTATTCTGACCTCTGGATCGGCTGAAGTCATTTCCTGGTCCAAAACAAGATTTTCCTTTTTTTTTTATAATGTATTTCTATTTCTTTCCAGTTTTAGTTTTAGCACTCCCAACAGATGTTGTTTACTTTAGGCATGTCCGAGTAGCGTTCTCCTGCAATGGGCCTCCTCCCTAACAGAAACACAATCCTTTCTCCTCCTGTTCTACTCAGATCCTCAGTCTGTTCTGGAGTGTGCGGGTCAAATCCTGATACATTTATTTATATAGCGCACGCATATTGTGCAGCGCTTTGCAGAGAATATTTTAATGTTCACATCAGTCCCTGCCCCAGTGGAGCTTACAATCGATTCCCTGTCACATGTACACGCAGGGCCGGTGCAAGGCACCGGAGCGCCCCAGGCGAGTCGGGGTGGGGGCGCCCCGGGGAGGGGGGGTTGTAGCTGTCCTGCGGCTGTGTATATAAAGCTTGCGGCGGCAGCGGGGGGTCCCTGCAGTCAAGAAATAACGAGCACTATCCGCCTGGCTACGCGGAAGCGCTTCTGTTGTGAAAACACTGGCCGCACGGCGCACGCTGATTGGCTGAATCTCAGCCAATCAGCGTGCGGCCAGTGTTTCCACAACAGAAGGGGGGGGGGGGGGGGGGAATGCCGCCCTCCAGTGCCCGGCGCCCTAGGCAAATGCCTAGATTTGCCTAGTGGTGGCGCCGGCCCTGTGTACACGCATTCATACTAGGGTTAATTTGTATGGATTCAATTGGCCTACCAGCATATTTTTGGATTGTGGGAGCACATTAATAGTAATCATATCATACTCGCCTAGCTTCAAAGTCTCAAGCCCTGGGGCGGGGCTAAAATGATTCTATTTGCATATTTAGCTCCTCCCCAAAATCATACGAATCGCGGTAATTTATCGCTGCACAGGTTGTCCTGTGTAATCCAGAAGGATTGCCCCCCCCCCCTTGCTTGGTTCCAGGAGGGGGACCCGATTTCTGGTACCCTCCCGGCAACCCTACATTATATGTACATGCAAATATAAAAGTTTTATGTGTTTGAAGTAAAAGTGTTATTATTGAAGTAAAGGATTAGAATGCATTTTTCAGCTATTTAGCTTTTAGGGCCTGATTGCTGCATTTTGAATTTGAAGAGCACTGTGATCAGATAAATGACGCCCATGTAGTGAAATCCCGCCTTGCGCAATTCTGCAAATGTATTGAAAATATATCGCTAATCACTGGCAAATCCATTCGCAACTCGCTCGCCATCAAATACATCTTCTGGTCTGTGCAAGTGTGTAACTCTGTGCCAGGTACAAGCTGATCGAAGCCAGAGCTGTCATCCCACGCCCTCCCTGAAAATGCGTGGGGCATGCCTACATTTTTCCTGAAGACAGACGGCTGCCACCTGCAAATGGTGGCTTCCTGTCAGTCAAGTTGCAACGCAATTACAAAAAAAGTAATCGCTGATTTTTGTTGCTGTTTGGGCTTTCGCCCATAACCCCTGAATAATCCCCTTAGGAGCCTATTTATTATTAAATATTTATGGCTAATTCCCCCAAAACACCCATTTTCTGGGGTTAGCCACAAATATTATTATTATTTTATTTATAAGGCACCACAAGTGTTTCGCAGCACTGTACAAAGGAACAGTACAGGGAGACAAAACTTGGTGCTGTGCAGGTGCAGTGTACAATCATTACTAACATATTATATATAAAGGTCATATTTAATTAAGAGGTTTGGCGTTCATGTCCAGCCAAACCCCCCACCCTCCAAGGGCATTACACAAATAATATATAGCAGTGAAATATTAGGTAAGGTGTCATAGAATGTAGAGTATGTTAAAGCAACTACAGTACTGGTGTTAAGGGGATGTTTCAAAAGTAAAAAAACTTACTAGAATGTGTGAATCTATATGTTAAGTAGAGACGGGTTGGGTGAGGGGGAACGGGTTCCACCCCCTCTAAGGTGGAACATTTTAACCTCCACATTGGCCCTGCACAGTAATTCTCACAGAAAAGCATTCTAGTTTGCAGGGGGATGCCAAAAACCCTACCACAGGCCCTGTCTCTGCCTAATGGGGGGAGGGGGGTGTAATTAGGTGGCATAGAGATATGAGGTGTCCCCCCCCCCCCCCCCCCTCTGCATGACCACTTTATGCCCCGAGTAGAGATGCTCTCAGGAGATCCAGCCAGACAAGTTCAGGATTCTCCGCACCTAAACATTCACCCCAAGAAAATAACCTATATAATGACTTTCGGGGTGCACACATAGGGCCTTATTCTGGTTCACTTGCAAAAGCACAGTCTCTCTCTAATGGACAAAACCATGTGCACTGCAGGTGGGGCAGATGTAACATGTGCAGAGACAGTTAGATTTTGGAGGGGTTTGTACTTCAAACTGATATCTATATTGCAGTGAAAAAATAAAGCAGCCAGTATTTACTCTGCACAGAAACATAATAACACCCAAATCGAACTCCCCCGGCAAGTTACATTTGCCCCACCTGCAGGGCAGCATGGTTTTGTCCATTTGAGAGAGAGTTTGCTTTTGCGAGTGAACCAGAATCAGGCCCATGGTCCGAGGCTTTTTTCATTTTGAATAATGCCATTTTGGCCATAGTCAAAATACACTAAACTGTGCTGTATATTCAAAATTGCCTTGGCTGCGCAGTCTTCTTTGCTGGCGATAGCGATGCTGCAGGTCCATGCATCGTTATCGTTTGCAGTGTACACACGGTGCGAGTCTGGCTAACTGGCTGCGCAATTTTTACTGTCTAGTAAACAATGCCCAGCACATATCACTGCTTGTACACGGATTTACTTTGAGAGCTGCCCCTGTCCCTCTGATTTCCTGAATAGACAATGTGCGCGTGGCCCTACCATAGGATACTGTAGGCCACAAGTGGGACACAAGAAACGGACCCCCAAAAAATGAGACTGTCCCATGAAAACTGGGACAGTTGGGGGGTAGTGGTAATTGAATATCGGCCTTAGGCCCTTATTTTGGTTCACTTGCAAAAGCAAATTCCTTCTCAAATGGACAAAACCATGTGCACTGCGGGGGGGGGGGGGGGGGGATACTGCAGATACTACATGTGCAGAGAGAGTTATGCTGCTTTTACACTGCAGAAACAGGTAAAGACCGGGTATTATTAAATGGGACTTTAAAACGGGTCTGAGCCTTAAAACCTTTCACATTGCAGGTGCAAACTGTTTTAAAAAGCATTTAATACCATTCACACATTCAACCCATTTAACCCCCAAGGGACACGTTTCAAGCCATAGAAATAGAGCCGTTCACACTGCCCAAAAAAGTATCTGAAACAGATAAGACCCTGCTTTTTTTAACCATTTAACAAATACCGGTATTTGTTAAACGGGTAAAGCACCCTGGAGATTTCACACTGCAGCTCTACCCGTTTAAAATGGCAATTTTTTTTTTTGCAATTTACTGTTTAAGAGCTGCAGTGTGAAAGGGGTATTAGACTTGGGTGGGGTTTTACTTCAAAGTGAGATCTATATTCCAGTGTCAAAATAAAGCAGTCAGTATTTTCCCTGCACAGAAACAAAATAAATGACTTTAATCTAATTCTCTCTGCACATGTTACATCTGCCCCACCTGCAGTGCACATGGTTTTGCCCATTTCCAAACAAATTTGTACTGCGATCAGATCTGAATAATGCAGCCCACACACGCACCGATCCCGGCGTGTGTTGTGGGCTTAACTAGCACACATAGCATCGCATCGTATGCCTTGTGCATACGATGTGCATGCGATGCGATGCTATGCTAGAAAAAGCTAGTACAAAAAGTATGTGCAGCACATACTTTTTGTACTGTACGATGAGGTGCCGCGGGAACGCGCACCCCATCGTACAGCATCGCACCGCCGGCAACGGTGCGTGTGTGGGCTCCTTTAGGGCCATGGTTCTGTCCATTTGAGAAGGAATTTGCCTTTGCGAGTGAACCAGAATAAGGACTATAATGTGTTCAATAGTTTAACATGGTAGGTTTGTTAGGATATAATGTTATTATACGTTTTCAAGCGCAGATTTTGTTTCAATCCAGCTTTTTGGAATGGTGGAATAATTCAAAAGCAAGAACCAAAAAATTTTACGGCAGTCCTAAAAATATCTAATTTGCTTTTAGTTCAATTTATTGACATATCAATTACAGTAAATAAAAAAGTATTTTTTTTTACATTTTGGTTACATTCTATTTGCTGTATTAAATGACGCAACATGCTGATAATATTTTATGAGAATTCAGTATCTACAGGAAAACGAGCAAACCAAGGTGCAACTAGTGTGGCTGCTCCAGGAAATATTTAACGATAATGATCTCAGAGCGAATGTCAAAAACTCAGGACAGAGAACCCTTCAAAAGTAAACAAATCTATAAATATGCTCCTTGCACAAAACTGAAGACAGCATAACATGTGTCAACTCTGTGATTCATCCTGATGTCACTATTCTGTTCCTGTCCTAATGTGTTCATTTATGATGGAATACCTTGTTTGTTTTATCAGCGATATTGCATTCTCTTCCGATTAGTACACACCTATCCTGGATATAGTATGTGTCATTCTGGTCTGCAGGCACTCGGATATAAAGGACATTCCTACTGTGATTCTTATAATGTGTTTGTAGTTCCATTTAACCTTTTCGATGCTCTGGATAATACCTTAATCTAAAGGTGCCCATACGATGTATCGCAGCAGTGTATGGGCTGTCCAACTCCCTTGAGCCTTCCCGGGTGAAAGGATCGCATGCGTTGTACATGTGGTCCTTTCCATACCTCCCAACTATCCCACATACCGCGGGAACATCGCGGTTTTTGGGGACGTTCCCGTGGCCCACAGTGAGTAAGTGCATACCACCCCTTGCCTGCATTTGTGATTGCATCAAACTGTGATGCAATTGCAGTTTTAGAGGAACGTCGCGACCATCAGTCGCGGTGTCCCTCTGCAACTACAGCCTGAAGTCTCATCTTACTCAGGCTGCCTGTCGCAACCCGTATGCTGGGCCAAACAGGGCCGCTCCTGGCCCTCCCTGCGTATGCTTTTGCCTGTCAATCAGGAAGAGGTGTTTGCTGTTCTGCGCTGTGATCACAAACATCAGGCGTAATGCAATAAAGCGATCCAACCTGATAGGATCCTAATTTTAAAATTGTGAAAAAGAATTCTGTTGATATAGTTAATGTCGACATTATGGGTGTATACCAATTGCTCAGTGGCGTAGCTACTGTAAGGCAGACCCCGCCGCCGCTTGGGGGAGCGAGCATCAGCGGGGTCTGTGTGGGCACCGGCACCCGCCCGGCGGAATGACATTGGGCTGCGCTGCGCTGTAGCTGCCCGCTGGCTAAGCTGACACAGGAGGAGAGTCCTGTCAGCACCAGCGGGGTCTGTGACTCTGTGTGTGTGGGCGCCGGGGCACTGACATTAGGTGGTCCATTGGATCCCACCTCTTCAATCGCGGCTCCCGCCTTCACTCTCTCCAACTTCAACCCTGCGGGAAATTCAAGCAGACTGCGCCCCCCCCCAAACCAGCGAGCAACTTCAGGAAGACTGCGTCAACTCCCCATCCCAATAGCAAAGACGCTCAGCAGGACCATGAAAGGGAGGTGTAATTACATGGTCACCTGTGTCTATCACAGAGGTAAGCTTGGGCTGGGCTGTTTTCCCGATGTGTGTGCTGGCAATGTGGCAGGCAGGCAGGGTGTATGGTGCTGACTGCTTCTGCTACCGGGGACTGGTAAAGGAGCACTTTTTAATGGATATGGGTGATGAACCTGGCACCTATGGAGGGGAAAGGGGGAATGCGTGTCCCTGCCATATGTTCCCCTTACTAAGGGGAGTTGTTCTGTTACTGCCCTCTCCACAATCTTTTTGGCAAGGGGAAGCAAAATTTATAGTTACGCCACTGCAATTGCTGGAAGTACATGTAAGATTTACCAAAGCTTAGAGAGAGACAAAGTACCAATAAATTAGCTCCTGTCTTTCTATGCTGTTTGAAAAAAAATGTAAGGAGTACTTTATCTCTCTCTCCAAGCTTTGATAAATATACCCCTATGTCAGTGGTTCCCAAACTGAGTATCATGGCCCCCTGGGGCGCCTTGTGCCACTTACAAGTTCCTCAGGTTACAGGTCCAGGACTAATTCTACTTATTGTCAATAGAATAGGCAAAACCAGCGCTGTGGCTGCCAATCATAACACATATGGTCATCCAGAAGCGAATCCTGGCCCTCACCACAATACGGATGACATTTAAGCATGCTTTTATTTATTTACAGTTTTGTTATATAGAGTACATATTCCATTGCGCTTTACAATCGGAAACAACAGTGATAAAACAAACTGGGAAGTAACGGACAGATATACAGGTAGGAGGGCCCTGCTCGCAAGCTTACTTTTCTTCCTTTCATTTATTTTTCTGAAATATTCAGTAAGAAACTTTTGGCCTAGGGGTGCTGTGAAAACATCTGTTCTTATGGGTTACACGGCTCAAAAACTTTTGGGAACCACTGCCCTGTATATGCTAAATAAGGTAGTGCATTCACTGTCTATCCTGCTAGATCAGTGTTTTGCCTAGCACAGCACAGATCGCTCAGCAGACATCAGGGGTGCATCGTTTGCATGCCGCAATGTGTGCTGAGCGATCTGCGCTCCTCGCGCAGCACAGCGGTGGTGACCGCTTGTATGGGGCTTATGTCAAGTCTCCTCTGTAGCTTGTTTTATTTAAAAAAATAATTTAAAAAAAGCATTTAGATTGGGTCATACAGAACTATTTCATTGCCTATTTTCAACTGGGGAATTTCCATTGTCTATGAAGCAAATTAAGAAACAGAAGTGACTAACGGAAACCAGAGAGTTGGAACAAACTATACTTCCAGTCAGTGATGATTCTTCTAGCCCACCTGCTCTTCTCTGTGGTGCCCCCACAAATATTAACAATGTGACTAACTGTGAGGTATTTTATTACCAGAAGCCTATGGACTTCTTAGTTTTGGCTAACCTTGTTTTCTAGTTGCTTCATGTTGCCAAGTAAAATAGTTTTCCATTGAGAAGCAGAGAATCCAGTTTTCTATGTTTTTATTGACCATTGACAATTTCTACTCTGTTCAAATCAGTGGTATTTATACAGGGAAACTGCAGCACTGGTTCACACAAATGTAGGAATTGCTAATGATCAGTAGAGGCTTGTACCTCATGGCAGGAGGGGGCTGCCGGTGGCCGCGATGCAGGCAGGGCCGGATTTGTGCCTAGGCCCGTGAGGCACCGGCCTCAGGGCGGCACCAATTAAGGGAGGCAGGCAGGTTGGCATTCTGTTAAATGGCACAGCGGGTGGGCAGTGGCGAGTGATGAGCGCCGCCGCCGCAGACATGAATTATCATATGTCGGCGGCAGCGCCGCTCGTCACCCACCACTGCCCACCCACTCTGTCATGCACATTACATCACCGCTTAGTGGCTGGGTCCGACGGTCCCCCTGCGCGTCCGGAAATGGCTCAGGCTCACTGCTGCCGGCTCCCGCCCATTGGCTACTCTACACACACACACACACACACACACACACACACACAGTCTATTGGCTGCTGGGTATCCAGCAGCTGAGCTGAGCGGTGTGCAGATCCTCCCTGCGCTCAGTCATTCACAGTGTGTGAGCCGGAGAGAGACTGACGGAGACACTGTGCTAATCACTGTACTAATAAGTGCCTCCCTCCGGGTCCTCCGTGCAGTGAGCAGTCCAGAGTGCTTAACAAAATATTAAGGTGGGCTACAGTTACATTTTTATGAAATATATAAATAACAATGTATATACATATATGATTACATTAAAATAGGGGAGGGGGAGAGGGGTGGCCAGCGACTGGACTGAGCAGACGCCATTACACAGAGCTCCAGGGAGAAAGCTAAGAAAAAGCCTGATATATAGCTGGAAAAGCCCCACCAAAGGAGCATCTGTGGCCAGTCCGGCAGAGGAGAGACGGAGAAGCAGATCGTCACCCGCCACAGCCGCACCGGAGCTCCGAGGCGCGAGCGCAGGATCGCGGCCTACACAGAAGACGGAGCCGCGGCCTCGAGTCCAGGGACACCGGAGACGCCGCCTGTCACGACGCGCGCCCCAGACAGGAGGTGGACACCCAGGCACCTCCCCAGCCCCACGAGAGGTGAGCGGACAGGAGGGGAGACCCAGACACAGCCGCGCCAGAGCCCCGATAAGTGAGCGCTGAGCCGCGGCCTCCACACAGGCCGGGACCGCGGCCTCAAGTTTGGCGACGGCCGGGGACGCTGGAGGCGTTGCAGTCCGCACACCGCACGCCATAAAAGAAACAGGACACCCCGATACCGCCACAACACCCCCCCTAACGAGGTGAGCAGACAGAGGGGAGAGGCTGTAGAAGCCAGCCCCAGGGCCAGAGACCCGGCAGCAACCAGGGCACGGGGAGGAGGGCAGGGACTGTGCCCCAGCCCAGAAGCCTGCACAATACACGGGGAAAAGGACTGGAAAGTACACACTGAGGGCTGAATATACAAAGAAGCGACAAAACCTTCCTGTTGAGACACAGACAGAGGGGCCTGATTCAGCTCATCATAGTATAAGGCCATAAGACCATCTGCAGCAGCTGTATTACTCCCTCTCTTTGCCCCCTTCCACTCCACTCCATTTCATCCTACCTCATCTCATCTTATCCAAAGCACACCAGTTGGACCCATCCCACTCCAATTCGACTTCTGAACTCAAGACTCTGAACTCTAAACATTGAATTCTGAACCCTGATCTCTAAACCTCAAGCTTAGAACCCAGATCTGAACTAGTGCTGACACAATACAAAACTCTGCTACTATAGTGGAGTGTAAAGGATCACCCACATTGCTTACTGCCGCTGGCCGGAGGAGCTGCAGGGAATCCTAATACCCAGCACCAAGATATAGCCAGCACACACGCATTGCTGATGCTCACCACCATGGATAAATTTGTGGCCAAGCCGCAAAGGGCGCAAAAGAGTAGCCAACAGAGTAAGGGACGAGGAAAGGTGGCGGCCCCTAGATCCACCCCAAACTCCCCTATGTCAGCACAAGAGGAAGACCCAGATACAGACCACAACCCGGCCTTGTCGACGCAAATGTCGACTCAAGACATCACAACCATCCTGGCAACACTCTTAGATCAAAAACTTGCCCCAATCAAAGAATCGATAGACTCTACCCTAACCCAGCTGACGCAACATACCCAGAGGCTGTCGGAAGCAGAGCAGAGAATCTCTGACCTAGAGGATGAGCTAGAGAAATCGAAAGCAACGATAGCCCAACAGGAGAAGTTGGTAACCACTATACATGACAAACTCGAAGATCTGGAGAACAGAAACAGAAGAAACAACGTGCGCATCATAGGTCTGCCAGAATCGGTAAAGAATTCAGAACTTATGCAGCTGGTGACGGATTGGCTACCCAGCGAACTGGGCCTTACCCCACAGGGAGTCCCCCTAATGGTAGAGAGAGTCCATCGTATAGGGCCAGACAGACAGACCAATAGAGACAGACCAAGACCGGTCATAATGCGCATACTCAATTATGCAGACAAAGTCCGCCTCTTAGACGCATACAGGAAATGCAAGGGTTTGCAATACCAAGGAGCCAAATTGCTGTTGTTCCAGGACTTCTCTTTCCTAGTTGCCGCACAAAGAAGAGAATTTGCACCGGCTTGCAAGCAGCTATTCGAAATGGGCCGCAAATTCGCGCTACTCTACCCGGCAAGGCTCCGAGTAATACATGAGGGTCGCTCCTACTTTCTAGACACCCCACAGGCAGCGAAAAACTTCATAGACTCTCTCAAAGATGAATCTGCCTCCCACATGTCAGACGCAGACTGACCCTCTAAGATAGAAAAGGACTGTCGTCACCATATCCTTTTATGTGATACACATGGTCAGGTTATTGACTAGAATAATTCACCATATATTCCAATTACCTTTAAATTACAGTTTTTTGTTGTTTAGTAATATGTTTTACGCGATAGGCCCGACACAACCATGTGTGGGCACGCGATTGCAGAGTTCAGAGTTACGTTACTATAAGCGGCGACATATATGGTCGCAGTATAGGTTCCGAAAAATATTTAAAAATGCTTGTTCAATATTTCATTGTGTTGTATATGAGAAATATTATAATCACATAGGCACAATAGGTCATTGTACAATTACCACCAGGTCCTCTAGTCCGCTCGCTGGGACGGATGGGAGGGCCAAAAATAGAAATAGCTACAGAGTGGTTAAACCTAAAACAGGTATAGGATAGAAACAAATACTACAACAGATAGTATCACTAGAGTGCAGCGATCATTAAAGTTTGTATTGTGGAACGTAGAAGGGCTTAACACCCCAATTAAAAGGCGTAAGATTATGACCCACTTGAAGAGACTTAAGCCAGACATAGTATTTCTTCAAGAGACCCACTGGAACATAGAAGATGCTAATGTACTAAGAGACACCTGGGTGGGGGTATTCAAGGCCGCATCTTACACCTCGAAGCGTAGAGGGGTGGTTACATTGTTTCGTAAACACCTCCCCTATACCATAAAAGATGTGTGGACAGACCCAGAAGGGCACTTTATCTTCATAAAGATAACAATGTTTGGCCTGATATACACTTTAATTAATGTATATGCCCCTGTCAGTCAACACAAACTATTCTACACATCGATCTATTCCAAGCTAGTACAGTGGGCTGAGGGGGAACTGATTATGGGAGGAGATTTTAATTGTGTACAGTCCCTGGGCCTAGATAGGTCCACGGGAACGGGGGGGGATGGGGTGAGAGACGATGCCGCCCATACCAACATACTAACCAATAACCTCAACCTATGTGATCCGTGGAGATGCCGATACCCAGTATCCAGAGAATATTCATTCTACTCCCACCCACACCACTCCTCATCCAGAATAGACTACTGGCTATTGTCTAAACCATTACTCCATAGGGTTATTGATGCTGGGATCAATCTCATAACGTTGTCTGACCATGCCCCAGTGTGGTTCACATTGTCCCTCACAGATCCGATAACAACCACATATAACTGGAGGTTCCCCTCCTACCTAGCTAATTCCTCTGACTTCCACACACACCTGAAACATGCAATTAACATGTATCAGAAAGACAATACGGAGCACGAAAAAGATATCAACTTGTTTTGGGCAGCGGCTAAGCCGGTGATCAGGGGTCAAATTATAGAATATGTGGCCAGGAAACGCAAAAAATTGAGAAGCGCCATAGAAATATGTAGTACCAAGCTGTCGGAAGCCTATAATGCTATGCTATTAAACGACACAGAAGAGAACCAGGCTTCATATAGAACGGCCAAACAAGCCTACGATGCTCTATATACTGAAAGAGCACAGTTTACACATAATGCACAACGAAATAGATATTTCCGGGGTTGCAATAAGGCAGGGAAACTATTGGCAAATTTAATTCGCACACATACAACCCCATCTCAGATTCTACAAATACAGTCCCCCAGGGGATCCCTCATAGACAACCCACAGGAAATACTACATACCTTCCAGGACTTTTATAAACAGTTGTACTCAGCACCACCTGACAACCATACAGAAGGACTAGACTTCCTCAGTTTGGCCGAATCACCTACACTCACCCCAGAGGAAAGGGAATCTTTGATGTCCCCTGTCACAGAATTAGAAATATCACCCCTTATCAAATCCTTGACAAAAGGCAAATCTCCAGGTCCTGATGGATTAGGGGCTGAGTTCTACCAAATGGCCCACGATCAGATACTAACACACATCACCTCCCTTTTTAACTCCATGCTATTAGGCAACCCCCCACCGGACAGATTCACAGAAGCTAGGATTGTAGTATTCCCCAAACCGGGGAAAGACCCCCTAAAGGTGCAATCATATAGACCCATATCCCTGCTTAATCAAGACCTCAAACTTTTCACCAAGCTACTAGCTCAGAGATTACAACCCATATTATCAAGGATTCTCCACCCGGCCCAAAACGGGTTTGTAAGAGGGCGAACCTCCGTACATAATGTGAGAACACTAATTGCTGCCATGCATAAGTCGAGCCAACTCTCATCCAAGGACACCATTATAGTCAGCTGCGATGCCGACAAGGCGTTCGATAGGGTTTCCTGGCCACATATTCTAAGAGTTCTACAAGCCCAACAGTTTGGGGAGGGATTCATGAACGTATTCCGTA
The DNA here is from genome assembly GCF_055691185.1 of Crinia signifera. Taxonomy (NCBI): domain Eukaryota; kingdom Metazoa; phylum Chordata; class Amphibia; order Anura; family Myobatrachidae; genus Crinia; species Crinia signifera. The sequence goes on from NC_139227.1 coordinate 91,314,437, forward strand.
TGCTTTACTCAGGCCCCACAGCACACATAATGGTAAATGGCCTCAACTCTACAAATTTTACATTATCAAGGGGAACACGCCAAGGCTGCCCGCTTTCGCCGCTATTTTTCAACTTAGCCCTAGACCCACTAATTAGGGTCTTCATGAAAGATGAGACCTGGAAGGGGATCCAAATCGGGGGGCTGGACATAAAGGTGTCAGCATTTGCTGATGACTTGCTACTATACATCAGTAATCCAAAAGAGGCCATACCGAACTTACAACAGATCATGACAGACTTCCACAGGGTGTCCGGATTCCTAGTCAATTTTGACAAAACAGAGGCCCTAGCGTTGTGTCCTGAAGCTATGCAGGGGTGGACATATGAGTTCCCATTTCGATGGACACAGGAATACCTGACATACTTAGGTCTGAAATTCCCCAGACAGGTATCTGACATATACTCCACCAACTACTCACACTCCATCACCCAATTAAAAGCAGACTTTACAAGGTGGCAGCACCTACCCCTCTCGTACCTGGGGCGGTGCCAGCTATACAGAATGGTCTCGTTTCCTCGCCTCCTGTATCCGGTCCAGATGCTGCCTTACCTTATAAATAAACATGATATCATGCAAATCAATAGAGCACTCACTAAATTTATATGGGCAGGCAAACGCCCGAGAATTGCGCTATTCAAGCTACAGCAACCCCCGTCTCTTGGAGGTATTAACCTCCCTAATATTCAGGACTATGCACTAGCGTCTAACGTGAGATATGCTCTGGACTGGATACAGGGGACCAACCACTATGCGGATCGGGCGATAGACCAAGCATTCCTACCCAACTCCACACTAGTGGCGCACCTACACTCCCCAATGGGAACTATAGAAACGATCACAAAATCTAACCCCTTACTATATACCCCGTACATAGCTTGGCGATCATGGAGACAACGATCCAAACTGTGCGGCACTCGGACTCTGTTCTCAACCCTAACTGGTAATAAAGATTTTCAAGAGGGCATCCCAGATCAGATATATGGGAGATGGCACAATCAGGGCCTCCAAATGATATACCAATTTCTCAACTCAGACCATACCACCATACTTACACTATCAAATTTAAAAGAAAAGTTCCCAAACATACACATCCCAATATTCGCATACTTCCAAGTCAGAAGTTATATCACCAAATTACTACCCACCCTACCGAAGGCCGAATTCACTAACACCCTTAATAACTTAATAATTACAAGCGAGGGAAGGTCAATTTCGACATCAGTACTATATGAATTCATCAGGAAGAAAATAGACCTAACCACCATACCCTCCAACTGTACCGATTTTGCCGGTACAGTACCGTTTTTTAACAGTCTGTACCGGCAAAATCAGTTTGTACCGAATGTACCGCTTTTCTGTAACTTACTGTTACAGAAAAAATCATTCCTCTTCCTGGCTGTCACTCAGTTCCTGGCCCCGCTCTGTGTGCTTGCTGTCGTGGTGCTGCGGCTCTCCCATCTCTCCCTCCGTTCCCATGAGTGCATTGCGCACTCAGGGGAAGGATGTCTCTCTGCCCTCACTGTCTGCGCATGCGCAGACTGAGAACTCAGGGCACGATCTCTATGAGGGAGAGAGGGGTGCGCGCCGCTGGCCACTGCCTGGCGCGCATGAGGGGGATGATCATCTCCACTGACATCTGCGCTGCGCTCGTCTGGAGCCTGTCACAGTTGAACAGCACAGAGTAGGTGACTCAGGCTGCACTAAATAATCACCCCAGCATCATCTTGTCGCACCTGTTAAACTTTGCCTGCAGCTCATGTCACATAGTTGCTTGGTGGGCTGCTGCCATATTAAATAAGCATATTTAATATACTTATTTATTAAATAAGTATATTAAATATACTTATTTAATATGCCAGCAGCCCACCAAGCAACTATGTGACATGAGCTGCATGATACTTGTAGTAGTTGGTGCACAGTACACATTCGGAAAGGGGACGTGGTAAGGTTACACCCTTTTTGCCCATTGCCACGCCCCTTTGTTCATGGTCACGCCCCTTTTCTGAATGTGTACCGATTTCTTATATTCAAATGTTGGAGGGTATGCTAACCACTAATACTACGGGCCTCTCCAAATGGCAGGACGCATCGACAGGACTGAGCACCCTAGATGTAATAAGACTCACGGTCAAACTCAACAAGCAAATGGTGTCAGCGTCGTATGCAGAAATGCAATACAAAATCCTACACAGGGCTTATTTCACCCCAAAGCTCAGACACATAACGGGAATAGCGGATAATTCAAATTGCTTTAAATGCTCCTCACCAGATGCAGAAATCACGCACTGTCTTTGGTCCTGCACGGTAGTACAGACCTTTTGGGCCAAGATACAGACATACATTACTGACACACTACACATCACATTCACGATAAGTATGAACTGGGCGCTATGGAATTACTACCCTCCCTCACTTAACCCAAAACTTGTACAGGGCACAAAACTGTTGCTAGCTAGAATAGCGACAGCGGCAAAAAAAACCATACTCTCCAAGTGGATACATCCAGAAGACATACCATTATCGTTATGTATGCCTAGATTGATTTATATGTACCAGATGGACTGGGTTGAATGTATGGGGGATGTAGAGACCAGATCGGAGAAATTTTTTGATATATGGCTACCTTATGTGGTAACACTACCAGCAAGCGAAAGGGACACTATAAGGAAAATTGTCTATTTATCTACTTGGTACAACATGGCTGCTTTAGCGGCGGGCAAACCACCCTTCTAGGATAGGTTTTGGCTAAACGAGTACGCCCACAACACACTCAAGGGATGCACTCTGGGGAATCCTATATCTGTGTTCACTCATGATATGCTGCTGTACAATGTGCCTATGCCGATGAAATTGTATGAACAATTACAATGCAATGTTTGTTATTTATTTCTGTTCAATTGTGAATAAAAATATTTAAAAAAAAAAAATAGGGGAGGGGGGGCACAAAAATGTTGTGCCTAGGGGCGGCCTGACCCCTAAATTCGCCCCTGGATGCAGGCTCTCCCCTGCTGCTCCTCCTGGTCCCCGCCACTGGCGCTGCATTCCCGGGGCCTGTACTATGATGACAGGCGCCTGGACTGGCGTATGGGCAGTACAAACCTCTGTTCTGCGTATACAGCCAGATTCTATGGGCTGCTTCGGCGTCAGCATGCAGGAGACTTGGCCACCTTCCGGGGTCTGGGAGGGTACCCCAATTTTCAGGAGAGTAGGCAAATATAATTTGCCTCTACATGAATATACTAGTAGATTCATTGATTTCTGACATAAAAGTAACCCTATTGTGTATAATGAATAAAATACTGAATTAACATTTGGATGGTAACTACCAGGGCTTTAATGAAACTAATCTGACTGATACCGATGCCCAGTGCACAAGCCTGAGGGAGTGGCAAGCTGGTTTTACTGGCCAAGAGGTCCCCATTAAGGTTTGCTGGGGGCGTTTCCATGAAGATGCTGGGCGTTCCCATGGAAATCGGTGATGTGGGCGCTGGGGGCGGGCAGCTGACATCACCAGATGTCAGCTGCCCGCCCACTTCCTCCCAAATGTGCACTCATATATAAGTACCTGAGAGTCCCTTTATATATGCTTTTGATGGTCGGCGACCATCAAAAGATGTGGGAGTTTCCCCCTGGTGTGCGAATGGATGTTTATATTAAACATCCATTCGCAAGCCAGCTGAGCGTACACGAGTTCTGGTGGACTTGCAGGGGTGCGAATTTACATCCTTGAGAGTCAACCAGAATAAAGTCCATACTGTAGCATTTGACTTTGTCAGTCCTCATGTGCTTCCTATCTCCTGAGAGCACAGAATGTTATGGCAGCGATCCAGGATGCCTATGTGTTCCTCATATTCCTCTGATAACTGTACTCCAGCCACAATTATCTTTGTTTTATTCTCCATCACCAATAACAACAATTTTACATACACATGAGATAAATATAATGAGTGTGTGAGCAGCAGATAAGCTCGGCGTGCCCCTCTCCCACTGACTGTGATATTTATACTCCCTTCCACACACCAGTCTTCTTCCTCCACGGTCATGCCTGCTGCTCTGCACAGTGCTTCTGTGAGAGACATGTAGGTACTTGTGTAGTTTCACGGTAGCAGTTACGTAGTCAGCATAGTGTCCCTGTCAGAATCAGCGTAGTGTCCCCGCGGTCAGCGTCCCTGTCAGAATCAGCGAAGTGTTCCCACGGCCAGTGTAGTCAGCGTCCCTGTCAGAATCAGCGTAGTGTCCCCGCGGCCAGCGTAGTCAGCGTCCCTGTCAGAATCAGCGAAGTGTTCCCGCGGCCAGTGTAGTCAGCATCCCTGTCAGAATCAGCAAAGTGTTCCCACGGCCAGTGTAGTCAGTGTCCCTGTCAGAATCAGCGTAGTGTCCCCGTGGCCAGCGTAGTCAGCGTCCCTGTCAGAATCAGCGAAGTGTTCCCGCGGCCAGTGTAGTCAGCATCCCTGTCAGAATCAGCGTAGTGTTCCCGCGGCCAGCGTAGTCAGCATCCCTGTCAGAATCAGCGTAGTGTTCCCGCGGCCAGCGTAGTCAGCGTCCCTGTCAGAATCAGCGAAGTGTTCCCGCGGCCAGTGTAGTCAGTGTCCCTGTCAGAATCAGCGTTGTGTTCCCGCAATCAGTACGTTTGCGGCTAGCCGGAGCTTACGTAGTTAGCGTAGTCAGTCAGCGTTACCCCCACTATCCATGCCAGCCCGAAGCATGGCGAGTGGACGCGTTACGCATCCTCCCGACCAGTTGATACCCCCACTATCCATGTCGGCGTGGAGTTGATTTTATCAAGTGTAGCGAGCCACTGAGCCCAAAGCATGGTGAGCCCCGCGAGGGGACGCGGAATAAACGGGAAGTATTTTGCGTCCCCAGACGGGGCTCGCTGCGCTCGCCATGCTTTATAAGATCAAATCCATGCCGACGTGGATAGTGGGGGTATGAACAGGTCAGGTGGATGCGTAACGCGTCCACCCGCTGAGCTCGCCACGCTTCGGGCTGGAGTGGATAGTGGCAGTTTGAAAAGGAGGCATTTGCCAGTATGTAACATGGAGCACTGGCAAATGCGTCCTTTATTGTGTATGAGACGCACTTGTGCACCGCACCCCCCCTTTGTGCATGAGACGCACGTGCTACGGAACTCCTAACCCCGTCTCTCTGAAGCAGACACGGGCAGGGTTGCTGTACCCTGACGCAATCATTACTGAGACGCACAAGGGTATGAGACGCTCATGCGTCTCAGGCAGATGGAGCACCTCTCTGCGGGCGCTTGCATGATCGCCTCTCTGCCAACGTCCGCCAGCGCAGGGGATCTGGCGGTTACCAGCGCTCTGTGAGAAGCGCTCACTAGGCTTGCCAGGGACGCCGGGGACATAGCTGCAGCTCGTGGGGACAGTACGGTGACTATGCTGCCAGACAGGGACACTACGCAGGGCTGCTGCGTGGACATTACGCTAACACTAAACTAGGCATCCGTTGACAATGTAGCTTAGCCTGCCACCGTGAAACTACACAAGTACCGACATGTAGCTTTATTTTAGGATAGGATGGAAAGGGATCACAGAGAGACACAGATGCAGTGCTGTAACTAGGTAAGGGCGAGGGGGGTGCTGCACAGAGGCTATGTGGCCACCTGACCCACTGCCCGTGCTTCTGGCTTGCAGGGTGCAAGCTGCACACACACACAGCCCGTAGAAAAAGCCCATCAGGACTGGTGTAAATGGATTCAAGCCAACATTATGCAATAGTACAGGTAAGGTGTCGCCTATAGTAACACAGGTAATGCAAATGCAGGGAAGTGTGTGAGAAGACAGATTCACATAGGGGTGGACCCAGATCAGCAATGACTGTGATGATGGTCAAGTTCAAGTGAGCTATGGCTACTCATCATACAAATATCACTGCTGAATATATAGATATAGAATGTCAAAGTGCCCACCAGGAAAAAAGAACCCGCCACCTGCCACTCCCCCTACAGAGATGGAGACAGCCATGGAATGCATTATTGGGCAGGGATGCAGCATTATATGAGCTCATACTCCATGTTCTCCAGTATACGAGTGATTCTAGCCTGCTTATCTTCCACATTCACTGTCCTGGACAGAAGAGGAAAGGAGCTTGCAACCATTATAGTCTTGGGAGCACCACTAATTGAGTGACAAAACATGGGATCCAACTCTATCCCTATGTTGGTAATATATATATATATATAGATACTAATAGAGTAGAACTAAACCTATATTAGGTGCTGCTTCACCTAATATAAAGAACCAGTGGCAATACCGCAGAAGTCCTGTGGACCTGCGACAATTGCAGAGTTCTAAGGTAGCCTCCACACTATACAACCAGAGAAGGAGTTTCCAAAAGGGAGCGATCCCACTCCAGTACGGCACCCCATTGTGCGATCTCAAAGCATCAATTGCAGAGTACCTAGACCTGCGTCTAATGCACAGATCAGGGTAGCCTACACATGGTCAAATCACAGGACACACATTGAAGAATTTCTTTATTACAACAGCTTTCTCTGCCTGCCACCACAGTTTTTAAATTGTGTGAACCCTATCCATGTATGTTGAATGTTGTTTTAGTAGTATTTTCGCAGCCTTTTAATAAATATTTAATAAAGGTTATTTTTAAACTATTTTTTCCGAGGTGCACCTAACAAAAGACATATCTTTCCTCACCATGTATCTGGTCTAATCTCCGTGTCCCTAGGCAGCACACCCCTGTTTCTCACACATGCTCTAAATTGATCATTTGAGGGGTCCTATATTCCATATTGATATCTTGTGCGACTGACCAAACCCTTTTCCCTTTCCACCACATAATGTCTACAGGCCACCACATAATGTCTATAGGTCACTACATATTGTCTATAGGTCACCACATATTGTCTATAGGTCACCAAATAATGTCTATAGGGCACCACATAATGTCTACAGACCACCCCATGATGTTTAGAGGTCACCACATAATGTCTATATGGCACCACATAATGTCTACAGGTCACCACATATTGTCTACAGGGCACCACATAAGGTCTGTAGGCCACCTCATAATGTATATAGGCCACCAAGTAATGACTACATGCCATCACCTAATGTCTACAGGCCACCACATAATGTCTATAGGCCACCAGTTAATGGCTACATGTAACCACATAATGTATACAGGCCACCACATGATGTCTACAGGTCACCACATATTGTCTACACAGGCCACCACCTGATTGAAATAAGGAATTTAGCTGACTCTATACCTGCGCACATACGTGCTGCTATAAGGTGGCCACGTGGTGGTCAAAAGTCCATATAAAGAGGGGAAAAAAGGGAGAAAAAATATATAGTGTAGCAGATCTTGATATCGGGAATTCTTAATATAAGAGGTCCTGTACTCCCACCTAAGTGGAGTAAATTCTACATATAAAGGTATCTTTAGACTGGTAGTAGGTTGATACTAGGATGCGTACCGTACTCACACTTCTAGTGAATAAATTCCTCTCATAAAGGTATCTTTGTATTCTTCCTCCCTTTCTACTACAACAAAGATGGTATTTATGTAGGTTCAAAAGATCGAAAAGTGGGCGTACCCAACTTACACTTCCATAGGCGATGTCTCTCCTATAGCATTTTCTTTGTGGTTCCCCTGACCCCGTGTTCCCAAGAGAACCCCGCAGTATATTGATGTCCAAAAATGGGTATATGGCACAAATATAAAAGATAAAAAAATATTTTATTGTATAAAAATAATTATAAAATAGAAAAGAACCAATGATGGAGAACTTGGGTACAGGAACAGATGGAAATAGCAGCACTTATTACAAATAGAGGTCCACCTCTGGAACAGGGGTTCCCTGCAAGTGTTGCCAGGTTCCTAAACACAGGCTCACAATCATTGGGTTCTCAGATCTGTCCACCAACGCGTTTTGACTACAAATGGTCTTCCTTCCTTAGGCCACCACATGATGTCTACAGGTCACCACATGATGTCTACAGGCCACCACATGATGACTACAGATCACCACATAATTTCTACACACCACCAAATAATGTCTACAGGCCACCTCATAATGTCTATAGGGCACCACATGATGTCTACAGGTCACGACGTAATGTCTACATACCACTGCATAATGTCTAACAATGTCTATAGGGCTCCACATAATGTCTACAGGCCGCCACATAATGTCTACAGGCCACCACATAATGTCTATAGGCCACCTCATAATGTCTATAGGGCACTACGTAATGTCTACATACCACCGCATAATGTCTAACAATGTCTATAGGGCACCGCATAATGTCTAACATAATGTCTACAGGCCACCACATAATATCTACAGGGCACCACATAATGTCTATAGGGCACCAAATGATGTCTACAGGTCACCACATATTGTCTACAGATCACCACATAATGTCTATAGGCCACCACATTATGTATAACATAATGTCTATATGCCACCGCATAATGTCTACAGGCCACCGCGTAATGTCTACAGGCCACCACATAATGTCTACAGGCCACCACATAATGTCTACAGGCCACCACATGGCTCAGGCTGGAGTGGTTGTGAATTTTATACAATCTTTGGACATTCCTTGCATGAGTGCAGGTGATACAGTTATGAAAGGTAAATGTCTGATGTTTGAAGTTGTATGTTGCCTACTAGATTAAAAATTTCCAACCAGGCTCAAGGTTCATAGAATGAATGTGTGTGTGTATCATAACTCCACTGACTGTATATGCTAACTACACCTTGCATTACAATTTGAGGGAAAGTCACTCCATTCCTGAACAACCTGAGGGGGCATACTTGACCATTTTTGGGGTATATGACTTCATTCTCACCAGCAGGCAGCAGAGCTCCATGCCACCCTGTGCTGGCCCACACCCAAATCAGCCAAAGGGGACATGGATGGTTGCTGGCAGGAGATAGTGTAGAGCTGCCTGTATGCTGCAGGAGGCTCTGTCCACTGCAGGTTGCATGGATGGGTTGGCACTCCGGGTGGCAATAAAACAGTTCTACTGGCCATAAACAAAATGTCTTGAGAGCTGAAGGCTCTAGGAATATCACAGTACGCATATGTTCTTAGAGGTGCAGATAAGACACACACCTCAATGTTTAAGATAATATACAACATCACAGCAGTGATGTCACAATCATTTTCCAAGAAGCCATATCCGCTTTAAACACAGATCATTCTAGACATATATTGGGGTATCATTCCTGTGCAGTGGACAGGTGGCTGGAGCAATACCTAATGCTCCTGGCTGTTAGAGTAAATGTGCACATAACCACTTATAGGCAATGATCATTCATTCCTCCCTTGTTTCTCCTCTCAGTGAGGTGAGCAATGATGTTTCCATAGATTAAGCTTGGAGTTGGACAACCTGTGGTTCTCCAGCTGCTGTGAACCTTCCCACCATGTGAAACCATGTTCTGCCACAGTTCTAGCATTCCCTAACTATTGCAGTGAATGCTGGGATTTGTAGTTTCACAAACGCTGGAGAGCCAAAGCCTGTGAGGAAGGAGAGCAAAAATTCAATTGGATAGACTACACAATGAAAATAAAAAAAAAATGGTGAAAATGGCTTCTAGAGAAACCGGTCTGGTCATCTGAAACATGGTCGTGAAGGAGTTAATAGTTACATTTACCTTATAAAACCACCAAATACATGTTACAGCAGCAAGGAAAAGGACATATATGTTCTAGGGGTCGTATTCAGTGTACACTTCACTTCTTAACAGGAAGCCCAAAAGTGCAGTTTTCCCTGCCCGTCTGCAGTGCCGGTGGATGAGAGGCGTCAGAGAAACAGTGGGAATGCTGTCACTTTACAGTCATGGCAAGTAAAGAATACCCCTATAGATTCTCTTCATTTGGCATACTCGCAAACCTTGCCAGGTCACACTATTGAGCCTAATACAGTATGTGGCACAAGCAATTGTACAAAAATGTACTGTGACCCTGGCAATGAAATGTGTACCTGTATTTTTCAAAACGGTACTAGCAATTGTGCAATGCCTTACTCAGCATTTTAATAATATACTTTGCTTCTCATTATTAAACGAGCCCCATTGAGTCAGGTATCCTCAGTCTCTAATTATAGCTTATACATGTAACTGATAAATAATTCATTACAACTGAACTCAGTATTTGTAAATAATGACACCTGACCTCATTAATAAGAAATGGTGATGAGTTATGAGTAGAAAGTGGAGAGTGATAAACAGTCAGCCAATCAGCCCCCAACTGTCATGTTTCAGACAGTTAAGAGCATATTTTTTAGCACTTTCCACGTTATCAATGTTTGAAGCTTGGTGCATCTGGGCCTTAGGGCCATATCTGGCCTTAATGGGGCATACACACGGAGAGATTTCAGGGTATTTTCTAAGCGATCTACAGTAACACTTGCTGGTCAGGGCAAGTGTTCTTACCAGAGAACACTGGCCCTAACAGGTCGCTCAGCCCACAGCGCCGTGCGCTGAGCTATCTTGCTGAGCAGTCCGAGCCATCTAGCATCACTCACAATGCTCAGCACATCTCCCTGTGAGTAGGCCCCTTAAGTCTGCTTACATTTAAGACACTAGTGATGCTGAAATCCCAAATAACTGTTGGACAGTGGAGCAGTGTTTAGCTTCTGCTTCCTTTTCTAGAAGTGGGACAAGAAGTGACGTGTTATAACATGGAAGGATATAAGTAGGATATTCTGTACAAAACCATTTGTTTCTTACTGATGAGATTTAAGTAACCCTTCCTAAATGCTCTGCCCTTGTACTCCTCGCTGAATTTACCATAACAGTAACTTGTTGTGAATTCATATTTCCCAGCCGAGATGAAGTGATCATGTCAAATTTTAACCCTTTCAAGTCCAACATCTAGTCATCTTCAACAGCCCTAGCGCTAGTAGCAGATACATTGGTGAGCCACTAAAATAAGAACATTAACATCGTTCAACATTCAATGCATTTTTGAATAATAATAAAAAAAGGACAATTCATTTAAACATTTATGCATCAGCAAGGGCATACACACTCGCCGGTGTCCCCAGCGATAGAGCTGCCGCAGGAGATTTAGGAGATCCAGAGGCGGAATTACCATTGGTGCAGCAGATTCAGTGCACCGGGGCCCCTGAGGACTAAGGGCCCCACTGCTGTCCCTATCACCAACTGATTTTCCCTGTCACACTCTACCTCCCACCACCTTTCACTGTCACCCTCTGCCTCTCCCTGCCCCCCTCTGCCACGTTGTATATTTTGAACTTGGGTTGAGGTGGAGGAGGGGGGCCCAAATTATATTTCTGCACCTGGGCCCCCAACCCACAAGTTTCTGCCACTGAGGAGATCATAGGAGTAGTGGCAGAACATGATGAGAGTAGTAGGAGTAGAAACATCAGGAGATGTAGGAGATGATAGGAGTAGTAGCAGAACATGATAGGAGTAGTAGCAGAACATGATTGGAGTAGTTGATTAAAAGCATTGGAAAGAAGTGTGTAAAAAGCAGTCACTGTTCCCGGGATACTAGCTCACAGATCTGACTTCTGGATATTGCTGTCCTTATCTTGCATTTATACAGAGGGGTGTGTGTGTGGCTGTCAGCTTTTCTGCCATGTTCACTTAACAATTAACAATTAGTGGAAAAACCTTCGGAGAGCCTGATGTTAGTAGGCTTTCTTTGGATGTGTGACAGAAGGAGACGTTACTTTGGCTCTAAAAACTATGAAGTTGAGTGTGTGAGACAGAAACACTGGGTGGGGGTGCTGGAGGTAGTCTGATTTCTCCCTGGGACATTTAGCAACAGTTTGCTAGGATGGCTCTACTTGCACCCCCCTCCAGGCAAAAGAAGAGTCTGCTTCCCCCAACGCTTCCTTTCTCTGGCAGCCACCTAAGGAACAATAAACAGGCAGCCACTATATGCCTTAAAAGGCCGCACTGCTGGGACTAAGCTGTGCTTTCACATGAGAAGAATCCGGCCAGGCTGGGAGAAGGCTGCAGGGATCCTTATAAGGTTAAATTCCCAAACACACAAGAAGCAACATTCAAATAGGAATAACCATGGTTCAGAAGAGCTTTATAGTGCGCCACCTAGTGGTGACCAAGGAGAAGCCACATCCCCTCATCACAGATTTCTCACCCTTATGTTTATATACAGTATATTGATTTACAGTAGTCTTTGGTTTTGTGTGTATATTCCTTTCTACAGTCTCATGTGTATTTTTAAATTTTACATCTACGGCTCTGCAATAAATATGTACCAACAGTATTAGTATTGTCTTTACATTGCCACTCTGTCAAGTACATACGGAACCAGGCACATTCTTTTACATCTGGAAATAGAAATGTGCACTGTACTTACTGAAGGGTCAGCCACACCTAGAACCTTGTGTTGTTTAGCTTTATGGGAAAACAATGACTGGCACTATTTGAACCCATTTGTCCCATGATTTCTGGGGCATTTGAACGCAGGTAGACAATGCTGCAGGGTTGCCTGGCGGAATGGCCGGGAGGGTCCCGGAAATCGGGTCCCCCTCCTGCCCCCCCCCCTTCCCGAAAGAAGTTGAACGGCATTGCACGTCAGGGGCGTGGCTGAAACGGAGCTATCGTTCTGGCCACGCCCACAACAAGCAGCTACTCGTGTGGCTCCGCCCCTCCCCACCCCTTTTCACTCTCGGCGGTCCCGCCCCCCCTGAGCTGCCTGCCCTCTCCCGGAAAGGGTAGCCAGAAAGTCAGAAAGTATGTCTTGCAGCCAGACAGTGAATGGGTGTCAGCATGTTGATTGATGGATAGCTGGACCTATCTATCAATCAGGGTTCAGCATTCCCTACCTGTCTCCCAGCCTGCAGCCAGTGAATGACTGGCAGCATACCGATTGGTTGATGGCTGGAGCTGTTCACCAATCACAGTGTTGATAGTCAACACTGTGTATGTGTAGAGACAGTGGGGGAATGCAGGAGCAGTAAGTTATGATTTTTTTTTTGTCCTATACCTGTGTATGTGTGTTTATGGGTCCCAGTGTATTGCTTTGCCCAGGACTTACGATGCTTGACAGTCCTGTTAAAATGCAGGTGATAAATATTGTCACATATCTGATTAATACTGTTAAGGTGACCATACATCAGAAAGACATTGCACCCAATCATACAATCTCAATAATCTCAAATAAAAAAATGGATTTTTTGTACTCCTATCCTTTTGATCCTAGTAGGCCAGCCCCCTATTTAAATGAAGCTTCAATCATACAATCATGCAGCAGATGGATTGTATGATGGATTGTATGACAGATTGTGAGTACATTGTGTGTCCAAAAACCACCAAGGACTGCCGGGGAGTTGAAGGGAAATTGGACACAATCATGATTGTAAAGACAGGTCTTTCTGATGGGGAAACGGTCATCTGTCAGACCACACTTAAGTCGACAGTCATTAGGTCGACCCCGGAAGGTCGACTGGAACCAAGGTCGACAGGGTTAAAGGTCGACATGACAGGGGGGGCGTGGCTAGCCGGCCAACAGAGAGGACGCCGAAGCTGAGAGCTCCCGTCCAACGCTCTCAAAAATCCTGCTTTACGGAGCTGAACCCCCCCCAACTTCAGCCACCCGTCGCCCCTACCTTCCTCCTGTACTCCGGTAGCCGCCGGGCGAAGCTGCGGAGCCGGGGAGTGTACCTACGCACTCCTGCAGGTTGTGGCCTAGCCCGGCGACGGAAGCCGCGGCCTCAATTTTGGAGGCAGAAGATCCACAGACGCCGCCGGAGAGCTTTTAAAGAAAACGGACGCCAGGACAGGCGCGGGTGAGTGCCCGGGAGTTACCCCCAGAGCCAACCACGGCACCCCGCTACCCCACTCCTTGGGACGCCGCACAGAGCCGCAGGGCTCCAGAAAGCCCAACCCGACAGCCCCTTCGCCCCCCCACGCACTGCACGGAGGAGAGGGGAGAGGAGGACAGGGGGAAAGGGGAAAAAAAAAAAAAAAAAAAAACCTGGCTGTCAGCCCCATCACCCGCTCCCATACCTCCCCTAACCCAACACAAAGGACCCGGTTCTCTCCCCAGTGATAGGGAGACCCGGGCTGACACCCATCTCTGCACACCTCTCCCTGCAGAGAACACATAAGACCCGGCCGCCATCTTGCCTCAGCAGCTGCCCTCACTACATCTGCAGCTGGACACCTCCTCAGCTGCTCCTACAGCCATCTTACTGACTGCACTCCTACAGAGGTGACCCCACAGAGGAGGGAGCCCAACACCTGGAACACACTGCTGTGTCCCTGGGACCTGCTGTAATAACACAGGCAGACCCCCCCATATCTCTAATAACCCCACAACAACCTGACTTAGCTAGGGGTACTTATGAGGCTACACCTACTACAAGCATCAGTCTGAGACAGACACCTGGGGAAAAAGACTTCCTGCCTGCTCCTCACCAAACTCAGCCAATACTGCTATAAAGCCTCACAGCACCCGTGCACACTTACCGACCGGCACTCGCCCCCCCCAGACCACTTCTCTTACAACACGGTACACAGTATACCCCTCCGGGCTCGGAGGAAGAGACTTGTACACCTGTTATACACAGCTACACTGTTGCCCTCAACTCACTACCTGCTGCAGAACTATTCTGACAGATAAAAAAGGAAACGACAGCCTTTGTCTAATTATGTAACCCATGGACTGACTCTCACAGTCGTGGCCCACCTATAATCCATGTAAATCTGTGCCTCATAGCACACACTCGATTCTTAAGGCCCATCTCTTCAGCCATATGAAAAGATTCTTGGTCTCTTCATCCATGACCCCCACTGGCTCATCTACACGAGACAACACTCAGGAAGGCAACTCTTCAGATTCAGGCGAATCCTCGACCCGCTCTGGGTCCAGACGTAGACACAAATCTACATCCACCACCCGCCAACCGAAAATGAAACCCACAGACATCGCCGCGGTGCTGGGCCCCCTGTTAGATGAAAAGCTGGCCGGCATCAAAGAGGCCATAGACTCCACACTAACACAGTTAACTCAACACTCTAGCCGCATGGACGAGCTAGAACAAAGAGTCTCTAACCTAGAAGACGATCTACACACAGCGCAAGAAACAATCGAAACTCAACACGCGGACATCACCAACCTCACCGCCAAACTCGACGATCTCGAAAACCGTAGTCGAAGAAACAACCTGCGAGTGATCGGCATCCCAGAGTCGATAAAAGGTCACGAACTACTTGACCTCCTTTCCAACTGGATCCCGGAACAACTAGCTATGAATCTGAGAGGCATGCCCCTGGCCATCGAACGGGCGCACCGCATCGGCCCTGACCGGAAAAATGCCTCTGGACGTCCACGTCCCGTCATCATGAAAATCCTGAACTATGCAGATAAATCAGCGCTTTTAGATCACTACCGTAGGACAGCGAACCTATCTTACAAAGGAGAACGTTTACTCATATTTCAGGACTTCTCCAACCAGGTTGCAGCCAAACGTAAAGAATTCACCCCTATCTGCAAACAGCTATTTGAAAACAAGACCAAGTTCTCCTTACTATATCCTGCTCGCCTGCGAATTTTCGAGAATGGAAAACCGATCTTCTTCGAAGACCCAGCTGCTGCACAAGCTCATCTCTCCCACCCTGACACCTGAACTAGCCTAAGGCACAGCCACTTGTCACTATTTAGCCCTGTACAGTGGGCCACACTGTGATTGTGCTTCGGCACACCGTGAATGTTCACACAATGTACCCTGAGTACATTTTTTCTTTTTTTCTCTTTCTTTCCTTTTCTATTCTTTTTTCTTTTTGTAATTGTATTTGTTAATGTTATGATTGCCTGCCTAGCTCTGAAGCCTAGATTCACCTCGGGGTGCTCTCTCTCTGCTCGCTGGGACGGAGAGAGGCCCTGCTTTAATATCCTTTCCACCTGTACTATGATGTTATCCACTGGCATAGGTTAATATAACAGACCATAACAATCCCCATCAAGATTCTATAGGGAATACTCCATTACTAGCATATAATATAATTTCCTGGAACGTAGAGGGACTCAATACCCCAGTAAAGAGAAAGAAAGTGCTCTCCCACCTTAACCGTCTAAAACCCCATATCTTATTCCTCCAGGAAACACATTGGACCGCAGACCCTAGAAACACTCTAAAAGCCCCCTGGATCGGGGAATGCATATCCGCCCCCTACACTAATAAAACCAGAGGCGTAGCCATAATATTTAGGAAAAACTTACAGTATACATGTAAGAAAAAACTCATAGACCCAGAGGGAAGATATATCTTACTAGAAGCAACTATAGACAATGTAGACTACTTGTTGGTTAATGTATATGCCCCAAACACTTCTAACAAAACTTTCTATGCAGCACTTCTACAGAAGATCCTATCCTGGGAAAACAAGAATATGATCCTGGGGGGAGACTTCAACTCAGTCGTCGATCCATCCATAGACAGATCCAAGGTAAGCTCACATGCCACTGGCACGGACAGCAATACTCTTCTCCCCTTCTGCTCCCAATTAAATCTTGTAGACCCCTGGAGAATACACCACCCACTACATAGAGAATATTCTTTCTTTTCACACCCGCACTCAACTCATTCACGAATAGACTACATATTTACCTCCCAGCATATGCTCCCCAAGGTCACCCACACCTCTATCAAAGATATCATTATCTCTGATCACGCACCCATATCCTTAACCCTTCACCTCACGATGCCACAACAATTCTCAAAGAATTGGAGATTCCCAGCCTATCTCATACACTCCGAAGACTTCCTTCTCCATTTAAAACAACACTGGCGCAATTATGCAACAGACAACGCAGAGCACGAAGATGACCCTTCGTTGTTTTGGGGGGCCTCGAAAGCGGTCCTTAGAGGACACATAATGTCATATATTCACTCTAAACGCAAAAAATTCTCAGCCCAACTCCATAGTCTAAGCTCCGAGCTCACATCAGCCTATAGGGCCTACAAACTACACGACGACCCCACCCATAGAGAGGCTTACCTCACTGCAAAAAAAATCTACGACACCTATCTCACGGAGCAGGCTCAAACCCAACACAATTATCAAAAAAACAAATATCACCGCTGGGGCAACAAATCTGGTAGACTGCTGGCGAACCTCGCCAAAGGCTCACAGCCCAAGACCTGGGTTAGCGCCATCAACAGCTCAGATAGAATTATTACCAACCCTACTGATATATGTGAGGAATTTATGCATTACTACAAATCCCTATACACAGCTGACCCAGACAACGAAGCGGAGGGAACCTCTTTCTTAAATGAAGCCAATCTACCAACACTAACACAGGAGGAAAGAGATTTTCTGGATAGCCCCATTGCCGAGACAGAAGTCATGGCAACTATTAAATCACTACCCAATGGCAAGAGCCCTGGCCCAGACGGCTTTGGCCCGGAATTTTACAAAATGCTTAATAGGGAAATAGCCCCCACATTGACCAAACTATACAATCACATCCTATCCTCTGGAGCCGCCCCAATTAGGTTCAATGAAGCAAGAATCATAGTGATAGCTAAACCAGGAAAAGACCCCTCACTCACAAGTTCCTATCGCCCAATATCACTCCTGAACCAGGACCTTAAAATTCTAACTAAACTTATGGCCAATAGACTACAAGATCCCCTGGCTCGCCTGATCTCACCAGCCCAGCTAGGATTTCTCAAAGGCAGGCAATCAGTACAAGGAATCCGCGCAGCCATAGCTGCGATCTCACATACCTATTCCCAACAGATGCAAACTAACATCTTAATCAATCTAGACGCAGAAAAAGCCTTTGACAAAATTGCATGGCCCCACCTAACTAGAGTACTCCGGCATCAAGGCTTTGGGGAAACTTTTTGCAAGCTCATCTCTGCCCTTTACAACAGCCCCACAGCACAAGTACTGGTTAACAACATGCTATCCTCACCCTTCTGTCTGAAGAGAGGAACACGTCAAGGATGCCCCCTATCCCCACTGCTTTTTAACCTAGCACTAGACCCGTTCATTAGATACATCACACAACTACGAGGCTACGCTGGGATAACCATAGGCAACAGAGAGCTACGAACTATAGCTTTTGCGGATGACTTACTGATTTTTATGTCTAATCCAAACCGAGACGTTCCCCAGCTAGTCTCCGCTATTAACAGATTCTCAACCTTTGCTGGCTTCTCGATCAACTTTGAAAAATCGGAAGCATTAGCCATGTTCGGACGAGCGAGGTCCCACCAGACCACCCCCTTTCCCTTCAAATGGGCTACAAATCACATCACCTTTCTAGGTATAGCCCTCACACCGCATACCCGGGACCTATACTCCCATAATATCACCCCTATCATACGCAAAATACAAACTGAACTTAACCTCTGGCAAGAATTGCCATTGAATTTGTTGGGCCGCTGTAATTTGGTCAAGATGGCTAGCTTCCCCAAACTTCTCTATGTCCTACAAATGACCCCCCTTCTGATAACCAAATCGGACCTCACAACACTAAAAGCAGCTATCTCCCACTTCATCTGGAACAAAAAACGGCCGAGAATTAGCTACAAGAAAATGACACAAACAGTAAATAGGGGAGGAACTAACCTACCCAATATCGAACAATACAATTTGGCCTGCCTTCTGCGCTTCGCGATAGACTGGATCACGACATCCAACATATACGCGGACGTAATGCTAGAGTCGCAACTATGCACTCCTCTTTCCCTCACCTACCTACTACACGCCAAACCCTCTACCTTACACTCCCGAACACAGGACAATCTATTGCTGACTACAACTGTACGGGCTTGGCAGAAGTCCAGGAAAACATTAAAACTCCAACAACACCATACATTATTCCTCCCCCTAGTAGGCAACTTAGACTTCCAAAAAGGGCTGGCTGTGACACCCTTCGCAGAGTGGAGAACCGCGGACATTAGGACCCTACGAGACTTGCTAAACACCTCTAACAAGCCACTGACATTCGCGGAGGCCTCACAGAAATATAACATACAACCCCAACACAAATTTGCATACTTTCAGGCATCCCATTATCTACGATCTGTCTTGTCCGTGCTGCGGAACCAAGACTTTACAAATTCTCTAGACTCTCTACACCGCACCACATCCTACTCCACCTCTGTCATATACTCACGGATACGTACTGAACTCGACCCAGAGACAGAACTACCAGAGATAACTAAATGGACAACCCAAATCCCCTCTCTCTCTCCCGAGACCCTCATGAAAACCTTCAGCATTAACTTAAAACTTATCCCAGCAAGTTCTTACCAAGAAATGACATACAAAATGCTCCATAGAGCATACCTCTCACCTAAGAAAAGACACTTGATGGGTATTGCAGAAGGGACAAAATGCCCCAAATGCTCTACGGAAAATGCAGACATTCTACACTGCTTCTGGGAGTGCCACCACATTCAGAAATTCTGGAATGACCTATGTCAATACAGCACCACAACCCTGAACATATCTTTTAGCTGCACTACCTCCTGGGCACTCTTCGGATGCCTAACCGACCAACCTCAGATTCCAAAATATAGCAAAAAACTTGTGGTTATCCTTTCTGCAGTGGGCAGGAAAGCTATACTACAACAATGGATACATGACTCCGCACCCACCGTACACATGGCAACCACTAGACTCTTATTTCTGTTTACTATGGACTGGCTAGAAACGACTTTACATAAGGAAAAACTAACACCCTCCCTTTTCCAATGCTGGGAAAAATACATACAAACTCTTCCCCCCCACACTAAAACAGCAATACATAACTGTTTTCAACACACTACATGGTACTCTCACCAACTCCTTGCTAACCACAACCCTATTCCTCTTGACTGATCACTCTGAATTTCCCTATACCCTCACCTAACCTTGACTAGATGGATACTCTGTGGATGGATCGACGGCTTCTGGAAACGGGTAGGCAATAGGTTTTTTAGTAGTAGTAGATGGTTATTGTTACTAATTAAAATGAAAATAAGAAAAACCGGCTAGATATAAGCCCTAATTCTGTTGCATTTTGACACACGATTATTTAGAGTATCACTAACAGACAACGTATGCTACCTTGCACACACCTGACTGACAAGTCAACCGCTGGACGGAAACATACATGTAGCTTATGGTGACTGTCCCTTGTTCCTTGTTCAAGCTCCCAACTGCATTCTCTTTTTGGATACGTTAAATTTTTAGGACTAATGATTTCATTGGACACGTTGTATTTATATGGCTAGAGTTTTAGCTGAAACTTTCAAACCAATGATTTGTATAACCGAACTATTACAACTCTTACTGTGATGCCTAAAAATGTTCCAGTATATATTGAACGCAATGTGTATAATATGCAAAGCTCTCAATAAAACACATATTGGAAAAAAAAAAAGGTCGACATGACTTAAGGCCGACATGGGCCAATGTCGACATGGGTTTAGGGCGACAGTCATTAGGTCGACATGAGTTTTTCACTGTTTTTTAAAACCGACATGTGCCGACAGGTGGTATTTCATGTCCTACCATCCACTAGGGCGTGGTGGGAGAATAAAATAGTGTGCTGAGCGTAGCGAGGGGCCGTGCCCGAAGCATTGCGAACGAAGCGAGCGATGTGAGGGGCTACGGTTCAACTCCAACTGTGTCCATGTCGACTGTGTCGACATTCGGGTAAAAAAACAGTGAAAAACTCATGTTGACCTAATGACTGTCGACCTAAACCCATGTCGACCTTGGCCCATGTCGACCTTAAGTCATGTTGACCTTGAGCCATGTCGACCTTTAACCCTGTCGACCTTGGGGCCCGTCGACCTTCCGGGGTCGACCTAATGACTGTAGACCTAAGTTTGGTCTGACAGATGTACCAATTCCAGTGGATGCATTTCCTTAGTGTGCATGTGTGTTAAAATGCATCCTTATATAGATTGGGTCCATTAGAACCGGAGGGGAGGGACTGGATTGGCAAGCATAACTTGAGCATACATTGTTCGAGCAAGAATTAGAACAGAGGGCATGTAACCACATTGTGTCTGAGCCAAAAGGACCTCTAAACCACACAGAAGAGACACGTTGAGAGCTGTCCTTTATGTCCCTCTTGGCCCCTGCAATCACCTTTGTACTGTCCTGACCAAATTGACATATTTGGGAGCTATGAGTACGGATGGTTTGATGGTTAGCATTACTGCCTCACAGTACTGAGGTCATGGGATAGATTCCCACCATGGCTCTAACTGTGCAGAGTTTGTATATTCTCCCTGCGCTTGCGTGGGTTTACTCCAGGTACTCCGGTTTCCTCCCACAACCCAACAATTACTGGTAGGCTAATTGGCTCCCAACAAAATTAACCCTAGAATGTCTGTGTGTGCGTGTACATGTGGTAGGGAATATAGATTGTAAGCTCCACTGGGGCAGGGACTGATGTGAATGTTCAACTATACTCTGTAGAGCGCTGCGGAATATGTGTGTGCTATATAAGAAACTGTTAATAAATATAAATAAAGTAAAGATGTGTACACACATACCCTCCATCCGTACCTTTTATGCTGGTACAGTACAGTTTTTTATGGCCTGTACCAACCAAAAAGGGCATTTTACCAGTTGTCTGAGTCTTCAGCTCTCCATTGAAAGTATAGAAAACGCCCCCTTTACCCATGGCCACACCATTTTAAAATATGTACTGGATTCTGCCATTCAGATGTTAGAGGGTATTGTACTGTACATGTAGGTGTAGCACACACACCTAAAGAGGCAGCCTAATGAGACTGCTTTTCCAAACATGGTTCTTAGGAAATCTTTTGTGAGTCCTGGAGGCCTGGTGTAAGGCTCCTAGTGAATTATGTTGTTGTTGTTTATCTATACCATAACTTAACTCTTAAGCCTAGAAATAACTGGACAAACCTTATCTGAAATAAGACACGGACACCAACTGCGTAAGGTTAAAGGTCATGAATATTTATTTAAATGGTATGACCCCTATTTGTATAAGGGATGGCAAAGAAAGCACTTGAGACCAGCACCATTTCCGGGTGTTGCCATGGTAGCGACCGTAGCGCCCCAATCTAGCAACACCCCTTCACGTGGGGTACAGCCCGCGCTGTGACGGACATACCGCCCCCCTTCTATTGCATGACGCGGACCTTCCAGGAAGTGTCCCGCCTTCTCGCCACAGCCTGGGTTCCTAAGACCCAAGGGGTCGTCACCTGGAACCAGGCCCCGCCATCCAACAAATATCTAACCTACGCTAAACTACCCTAAACTAGCAAAAATGTTCTGCAGAAAAACTGCCATACCGGTGTCCGACAGATGGACCCCGTCAGGCCTGTACAAACCGGGGGATCCGGTTACTATGGAGGGGTGCCTAACCGCCGTGCCACCTATGGCGACCACGTGCCTGGTAACCGCGTGGTTCAACTTCCGCCTGGCCCTTTCGATTGCCAATACATTCCGGCACCCACGCCAGTTAACGCGTGGAATGACGTCAGACCAAACCAGTCTCAAACCCGGCCAGAGTTCTAACAAACGTGACAAATCTTTCTTGATCTTGATCATCAGATCAATACCCGTACTTCTCACCAAGTCGTTGCCACCTAAGTGGATGACCAGCACGTCGGGACGGCCCCACCTACGGGCTTTGGCGGACACAAGATCCCAAAAACCGTCCCACTGTAGGCCCCGAACCCCAAACCACCGTGTTTCTGAAGCCTTTGCTATGACAGGAGCCCCGGAGGCTAATGGGTGCCTAGCAGCCCAGAAAATAAATGAATGCCCTACGAACCAAACCCTACCCAGAGTCAATTCGGAGGGGGGAGGGGCTGAAAAAGAAGAAACCTAGAGGTTAACATCATGATATACTGTACACACAACAGAAATACATTACTACGACCCAAGTGAAGGTGAAAAACTTAAAAAACCTCCTGTGAACTTTAGGGGGAAGCCAATTGAATTAGTCCACCATAGAAGGAAAAATTAAAAAATTCCCTTCACACCGTCGATTCCGGAACGCTAGCCTTCCAGAACCAGCAACAGGCGCCTACTCTATTACTTATCTAACTTATCTAACCTTACATATTTCCTATAAGCGGAAGACTTCCACCTGCCAATCGCCTGAATAGCGGAAGGTGGAAGCCCTGCCGCCGCTGCGCAAGTGGCTGCCCCAATTCGGAAAGAGTGCGTTCCGAAATCCTGCTCCCGCAGACCTAATTCAGCCAAACGTCGCCGAAACACAGCCGAAAACTGGAATCGGGTCAGCGGTAGCCCATCCGCATGTGCTAGGAACTGCAAGGCAGCCCCCGGTCTGCGGGATCTATATTCCTCACACAAGGAAACTGGACATGTAGCAGCGTTAGCCTGCGCTTTCAGGGTAACCCAATGGCCCCTGCCCAATTGGTCCGTTTTGGACCTCCTGATTTTGCACAATACCTGTCCTCCTCGAGAGATTACATCTTCCTCGAGGAGTCCAGTGGGGGAGTGCTTGCTAGCTGCCACCAGCTCGCCGATGCGAAATGCGCCATAGAACGCAAATGCAAATGCAACCTTAAATAAAGACGCCTCAAACTCGCTCTCTGCTACTGAGGCTAAACATCCTATCAGCTCACCCAGCAAGCTCTCGTCTATGGGTTTGCGTGAATCCGGGGGCACCGGACGCACTTTAGCCCAACCCTTCATGGCTTTAGATAGGACAAAGGACCTAGTGGGGTCTGGGTCTCCGCGCAAGCGCGAATGAAAAGCGATGCCTGCCAAAGCCGCCGCCATAGCCGACTTTGACCTGCCTCGCCTATGATGACCCCAAACGAAAGCGAGTAACCGGTCGTTGACCGACTTACCGCTGGCTTCGGGAGAGCCCTGAAATGCCGACCAATCCTGCCAAGCAGCCCCATAAGCTCTACGGGTGGAAGGGGCCAATGACAATAAAGCCAGGTCCGTCATGCCGGCTCTATGATCTGCCATACAGAAGGGGGACACTTAAGCCCCAGTGGTGAAGCTTTTGGGGCCAAGTCCCTAAACCTTCCAAACTGAAATCTAGAAAGAGCATCTGTTACACTATTATCCACCCCCGGGACATGCTTGGCTCTAAAATGAATGTTGTGCCGCAAGCAGAGTAACATCAAATGCCTTAGGAGGCGCAAAGCCTCGGGAGATGCCGTTCGCTGATTATTGATGGCATGCACGACCCCAAGGTTGTCACACCAGAACACTATGTGCTGGTTCGCTAAACGCGAGGCCCAGAGTTCTGCTGAGACTATGATCGGGAAAAGTTCCAGCAGCAGCAGGTTGACCGTGAGACCGCGGTCAACCCACGACTGAGGCCACTTTGCAGCGCACCATTCCCCATTGAAGTACGCCCCGAAGCCTGACGATCCCGCCGCGTCCGTGAACAACTGCAGCTCAACGTTGGAGGCGGGGTCGGAAGGCCAGATGAGTTCCCTGTTGAAGTGTTCCAGGAATTTGGACCACACCAACAGGTCATCCCTCATTTCCCTGCACAGCCTAACGGTGTGATGGGGGTCCCTTACCCCAGCCGTGGCCCTTTCCAGCTTGCGGCAAAACACTCTACCCATGGGGATGATCCGGCATGCGAAGTTGAATGACCCTAGCAGAGACTGCAACTTGCGCAGCTGGACCCTCTTCTTCACTCTGCATTCCCCTATGAGGGCGAGTAATTTAACTACTTTATCCTCCGGGAGTCTACAACATCCCGCTCCCGTATCTATCTCTATGCCTAGATATGACAGAACCGTGGTAGGGCCTTCTGTCTTATCTGCTGCAATGGGGACCCCTAGGGCAGCCATGATCTCCATGGCTGCCGCTAGTATGTTCCCGCAAGTGCTCCGGTCTCCTGGCCCCATGAAGAGAAAATCATCCAGGTAGTGTGCAACTCCTCGACAGCCTGTGTCGGTTTGAATGCACCAATGTAAGAAGGAACTGAATTTCTCAAAATAAGAGCAGGAGACCGAGCACCCCATGGGCAGGCACTTGTCTATGTATATCCCCCCGTCTAGCCGGAAACCCATGAACTTAAATGACTGAGGGTGTAACGGGAGGAGGCGGAAAGCCGACTCTATGTCTAGCTTAGCCATGAGGGCACCCCTGCCGAAATCCCGGACCATGACGAGAACCTCATCGAATAATTGATATCGTACACTGCAATAGTATTCGGGAATGGCGTCGTTGATGGACGCCCCGTGGGGGTAAGACAAATGCTGGATTAACCTATATTTGCCGGGTGTTTTCTTGGGGACCACCCCCAGAGGGGAGAAACACATCCCCGGCAATGGTTCAGTCTGAAAAGGCCCCGCCATGCGGCCTAGACCTATTTCAGCTTTTACCTTAAGTCTTACCACCTCGGGGAAGTCCCTCGCTGACTTGAGGTTCCTGTGGGACACCACTGACACTGACTCAGGGATGGGTAAGTGGAAACCGTGGGTAAAACCTTGGCCCAGGAACGATGCGTCGGCCCTGTTGGGATAACTGGCCAGGCGGCGCAACAGTTCCCGTACCACTATCGGGGAGGGGGCCTTATTTACTGCTAGTTCCTGCGTCGGCCTGATCTGCGTGGCGCCCGGGTGCTCGACACGATTTGCCCGGGTGCCCTGCCCCACAATGACGGCATTCGTGGCGGAAGTGGCATTTTGCGCCTCGCTCACATTTGCCGTCGTTGAACGCAAAGCACTTCCCCTTGCCGCCGGGTTTGGCCCCGGGTTTCCCCTCTGGAAAGGACTTCTTTGAGGAGGACTCCGTGGAGGGCTGCCCCTTGCCTATCACCTCCAACCATATCTCGACATGTTTGCACCCCATGGGCATCACTCTGGACCCGTCGTGGTTAAGCCGAAATTTTTCGTCATATTCACGCCAAGCACTAGCCTTGTAGGACATGAATGTCTCGTTAATTAAAAACAAATAACGGACGACATTCATGTGTTCCTCGGGCCTGGTGCTAAGATAGCACGAGGCGAACACCAGGAACCCCTTCAGCCAATTGTGAAAACTCTTAAAAGCGAGTTCACCATTGCCTGGGGCCTTTTTGGCTTTGTCGAGGTCCTTCTTCATGTCCGTTGTGAGTGCGAACAGGTCGACAAACTTTCCTCTTCTAATCCTGTCCTTGACCCCCTTGCGCAAACCTCGCGACACAGCTGTGTTAGCGCAATGTACCATGTCCCCAGAAGGGGGAGCCTCAGCCGAGGCGGTCTCCCTCCTGGGGCGCTTGGTGCCCTTGACCCTCTTCGCTACCGCGCGGGCTACTAATTTGGCTAGCTTACGCGGGCGCCTGGGGGAACCAGACCCGTCACTACTGGCAGACGAGTGATAAGACGAAGCATCACACATAGAAGAACCAGAATGCTCACCACCCGTAGATGTCTCGCCCTGCTCAACCGCGGCTGATGTAGACGGTACTGTGTCGGCAGCCGCTGATGACACGCCCAGTGCAGGGTGATCACTTGAAACCGAGCCGGCGGATTCCATGCCTGCAGAGGCCGGTGGTGTGGGAGGTCGAGGTTGTGGAGCTGCTTGTCGTGCTGGCTCGCTGACTGTCCCGCGGGATGGCCTTCTAGGCACTGCATCCGGACCAGCACCTGCGTCATGCTCGGGAGACAAAGGCAAGATATTACTGGCTGAACCATAACGGGAAGCCTGCGCCTGGTCGTGCCCCCCAAACTGCCCGCCCGAAGCGCCACTAACGGATGAAACTTGGTGCTGGGCGGGTACTACGTGCTGCTGCTGCCCCGTGGGGTAACTGGCACCCTGATAAAAGTGCTGCTGGCCGGTCGGCCAATGCTGAGCTGGCTGTGGGGGGTACCCCTGCCAGGTTGGGCCTGAAACCCCGCCTCCCAACCCGCCTGTGCCGGGGAAATATGGGAAACCCGGGGAGGGGCCCCAGGCTGGCTGCTGAGAGAACTGCTGCGGTATGGGCTGGTAGCCTTGGTTAGCACCTGCCGCTGGAGTGGCCCCGGACCACACCTGGGAAAATTGTCCCTGGGCCGCGTGGAGCTGAAAAGGACTAAACCCGTGGGGCCCTGCACCGGGTGCGCCTTGCTGCATCTGGGGGGTGCCCTGGAAACCCGCGGAGTAGGCCGCCCCTGGGCCCATGCCTGGATACCAGGGCTGTTGATGTGGGTATGTGGGAGCTGTGGGAGGGGCAGGGGCTGCGGCCTGTGCCTGGCCCGCGCCCCCTGGCTGCACCTGGATTAACATGGCAGCTAGTGGAAAAACTCCGGGGGCTGACCCCCCGTGGCCAGTGACGGGGATCCCCCCACCCCTGGGCAAAGAAATAACCTGGCCAGCCCTGAGTGGTATGGGGCTGCTGGCTGGTCCCCCGGTAATGAGCTGGATGGGGCTCCCTGCGGGGGTGGATGTCACCCGATTGACCTGCGATGGACCTGCTGGGGAACCCGGCGTCTGTGTGCCGGCTAGGCCCAGGCCCTGCCGCTGGTGGGGACTGGAGTATACTGCTGTGGGTGCAAGCTGGGCGCCTCCGGCGGCGGGGTGGGGTCCCCCACGAGGCCCCCGGATAGGCGTCTGCGCCCGCCGAAGTGCCGCTGTCGCCTGCTCCGCCGGCCGCGTGACTCGCGGCCTGGAGCAGGGACTCGGCGCCATCTGTGATGCTGCTGCGGCCGCCGGGAGAGCCAGGCGCGTGGAGCGCGCCTGCACCCGGCAGCAGCGTGTATGATCGCGCCGGCGAGCCGGCGCTAGACGCTGAGGGCGGAGGCCCTGTAGCGTATCTGGGACCGGCTGGCATCCGCCCTCCACCCCGCGACGCCACGGAGGATAGCGGGCGGGCGGCATCCGCGAGCCAGCGAGGGGGGGGCGCTGAGCGGCGTGGGCGGCCAGACATGGTGCAATGAGAATGGAAAAAACTACTTAGCTGTGGAACAGGTCAGCTGCAGGTGATCCAGGATCAATCCAGACTCAAAGAGGCTCACTTCCTGGCTGCAATCCCAGATATACCCCTCTCTAAGATGACGCCCCCCTGCACCCTGATTGGCAGGTCTACCTGCCACTCTCTGCTATTACCTACGGCTATGCACTGCTGTTGCTGCTACAATGCTTATGGACAACAAATTCCCAGGCTCTTAAATTCCCTCTGACCTATGCGGCCCTCGCTCTATCTAATTTACGTAATGATGCTGATAATGACATGGCTTTGGAGGGTTGG
This sequence comes from Crinia signifera, assembly GCF_055691185.1. Taxonomy (NCBI): domain Eukaryota; kingdom Metazoa; phylum Chordata; class Amphibia; order Anura; family Myobatrachidae; genus Crinia; species Crinia signifera. Next base: position 91,342,611 of record NC_139227.1, read on the forward strand.
GAATAATATGTCAAAATATAATTCCAGGTTGCCCAGTGGTGACTTATCTTCTCCTTTTGGATGCCCCAAATCCAGCGGGTCCCTTAGTTAGCATCATTTCTGGTACAGTCACGTCTTGTAACCTAACCCTAATTCCTACCCCTAACCCTAAATATCTCTAGGGCCCAACCCCCTACAACCTACCCCTAACCGGCCACCTGACAATAACCCTCCCACCTGCAGCCTAACCCTAATGACATTCTGAATATCTTAACAATGTCGACATCATAACTGTTGACATAACGAATGTTATTGTCAATCTTTTGGATGACGACTCCAGCTGATAGTACTTCACTAATTAGCATCGCAGCTTAAGTTACAGAAAGTTGTGGCTTTCTATTCAGTTCACGGATTTGTCATTTTAATTTGCACTACTGTAGAATATTCCCAGTGGATTTATGAGGGGTGTTGGTATTTCATTATATTTTATATGGAAAATGCGACTCGCATTTGTTAATAACACTGTCAAGAACCTGGTCTCATGTGTATATAACATTTCATTACATTATATTGTGCATGAAAGCCACACGTAGAGGTGCTTGTGACTGATCATAAAAGCACGTGTTCCCTTGCTTTGTGGTAACTGTCACTAAAAGAAGCCTCATAGAACACGGGTGAGAAAAAAAATCAAAAAACAGTTTATAAATCTAAATACATAGAAAATACAAAGTTAGAAAACACAACAAAGTCACTTGTTATGTGCACACAGGACCTGATGGACACAGTTTCAGCTGCAAATGAGTGCATAGGTATCGTCCTTGATAATGTTAGCATTGTTAGCAAAGCAAAAAAGGTGTAACGTGTGCAGAGAGATTTCAATTTACATGTGGTGTGTTCAATCTGAAATATAAACTGCAGTGTAAAAGTAAAGCTGTCTAACATCTGTGGTCTACATGCAAAAGCAGATAGTATTTACCCTGCAGATAAACAATATAAATGTATTTGCAATTAGGTTTGTTTCAGACACTACAAGGGTAATTCAGACCCGAAGGGTAGCGCAGGACTTATTTTTCAGCTGCGTGATTTTCTTTGAATTAGCCGCCCGCCCTAAGCAGACAGGGGAACACCTGCATTACCTGGGGCGTGCCCACCGTTTTTATCTTACGACCTGTGCCTGTTTCTGTGAAACTCGACTGCCAGACCCAGGTTGTATTTTGGGGCGATTTTTTAATCATGCTAGGGGGTTAATTTGATAAACTGCACCCTATTAAATATGTGATTTCTATACTTTTAAATGAAAAAAACATCTGGATACGATTTTTGATGTGCAATTTCTTGGGTCACAGCAAAGAGTGTGATTTTTTACTGCAAATCGCACCCTGTTACAGTTGCGATTTTCAGAAAACGTGTGATTTTTGCCATTTAAAAAAAAAAAAATCTTCAAAAATAGCATCCTCTTACATTTACCCCCCCTGGTTTGATGAGTTTGGTGTGGAAGAACTGGACTGACCCACACTGAGCTCTTACCTCAACCCTATGAAGCACCTTTTGGATGAACTGGAACGAAGATTGTGAGCCAGCCAGTCCGCTGATTCACTCGTTCTTCTCTTATGTTTTGTGTGAATATATTAAAATGTTTTACACTATCACTGATGTTTCCACCCTATGTACCTGATTGCTTTTATACGGTTGGAGTTATTGGAGAATCTGACGTTTAATCTATGGTGACAACATTGTCTCTCAATAATCGTTTTGTCTACAATCCATGTACACCTACTGTATATGCATGCGGTGTATCTTGGTACATGTAGTCTCCAGGTGACTCACTTCCGGTCAGTGTTAGCTGGAGCTGAATAAAGATGCACCTGATTCAAGCTGCACAGGTGTCAGGTGAGTTGATTGATACACACACATCTACATGGTGTCAGAAGCAGGATCAACATGGCACACGGGCTAAGGAAGATTGATCCGCTGGTGTTCGACGAATATATCGCTGACAACTGGCTCAGATTCAAGAGAGAATGGCACGTGTACTGCATCGCGGGCTTATCAGACAAGTCAAAGAAGGTACAGGCATACACGCTGCTGAACCTCGCGGGCACAGACACCGTGGACAAATCAGAGGCATTCATATATGCGGACACAGAGAACAGAGAGGATCCTGAAGTCCTGCTCACCAAGTTTGAGGAGATCTGCATGTCAGTGAAGAACGTCATCATGGACAGGCACATTTTTAACAGCACAAGTCAAAAGGCTGACGACACCGTACAATCATACGCCTCCACACTAATGTTACTGGCAAAGAAGTGCAACTTTGGAAAACTCACAGATGAGCTTATCCGTGACAGAATTGTGTGCGGCATACGCAATGACAAGGTACGTGCACAGCTACTAAGGGAGAAGGGCTTCACGCTAGAAACCACCATAAGCATATGCATGATCCATGAGCAGGCAGAAAAGGGCACAAGGGAGTTGAAGAGGGACGCTGAGGTATGTGTCATGGCGGCTACCCCACCCCTGTCACCTTCATGTGGAAACTGCGCAGCACAGCACCCCCCAGGCTGGCAGAACTGTCCCGCATATGACAAACGCTGCAATGCATGTGGCAAATGGAAGCACTTCGCCAGGTGCTGTCACTCCAAAGACCAGACACCCACAAAACAGCAGCCAGAACCCTGATACAGCCGCACACCCAGGCAGGTCAGCCAGGTTGACACAGACCCGGTGCACGACACAGCCCGCACAACAGTCTGTGACAGTGTCGACCACACAGATGAGAGGGGTGAGATATTCATTAAGCTCAAGACTAAATACACCAACAGAGTGGCCACAGTCAAGATAGACTCGGGAGCCAAATGCAACGTCATGTCTCGCAGACAACTATGCGAGCTAGACCCTGCTGCACAGATCAACCCACAGGACAAAATCAACCTACTAGCATATGGAGGCCAGGTCACCACCACACTTGGCACCACAAAAATACAGTTCACCCGTGCTGAGTTGCTATTCCACATTGCGGACCAACATGTCAAATCACTACTTGGCCTTCCAGACAGTATGAGACTAGGCCTGTTAAAACTGGGGCCTGATGTACACGCCATTCAAATGACTGTCCCAGAAATGAAAGACTTTCAAGATCTATTTTATTGCAAAACACTGGGAAAACTGCCGATCACGTACCACATGAGGCTGGATGACTCCATTGCCCCCACTGTTTGTGCTCCCCGCAGGGTCCCTATTGCCATGAAGGACAAAATCATCCAAGAGCTACACAGGATGACGCAGCTGGGTGTCATTGCACCGATTGAGGAAGCAACGCAAAGGGAGTCTGCCATGGTGGCTGCAGCTAAAAAGTACGGGACTGTACGGTTATGCATTGACCCTGTACACTTAAACAAGGCACTTCTACGCCCATACCACCCGCTCTGCACCATCGAGCAGGTGATTGCTGACATGCCAGGTGCAACCGTCTTCAGCACCCTGGATGCCAAGTGTGGGTTCTGGCAGATCCCTCTAGACAGAGCCTCTTCATGACTCACTGCCTTCATGACCCCCATTGGGCACTATGTATTCCTCTGCATGCCCTATGGCATCACCACGGGCAGCGAGGTCTTCCAGCCCTGCATGGAGCAACTGTTTGCTGGTTATCCCTGTGACATTATCGTTGACGACATCCTCATCTGGGGCCGCACCATGGAGGAGCGTGACCAGCGCCTCCACCAGGTACTTCAGCGGGCTCGCGCCCTCAATCTCAAGCTTAATCCTGACAAATGCAGATTCAGAGTTACGGAGGTGGCATACGTGGGCCACGTTCTCACAAACAAGGGTGTCTTGCCTGACCCAAACAAGGTCTCTGCTGTCCTGCAGATGCCCCTCCCGGCAGATAAACTGACACTCCAGCGTTTCCTGGGGATGACCAACTACCTATCCAAGTTCCTCCCGCAGTACAGCGAAACCACCGCACCCCTGCGGCAGCTATTGCACCAGGACTCTGAATGGTGTTGGCTAGACACACACACAGCTGCTGTCAACCAACTAAAGACCATGCTTACAAACCCGCCAGTCCTGCAGTATTTCAATGTGCATGATCCAGTTGTCCTTGCTGCTGATGCTTCCCAGAATGGCCTTGGGGCCGTGTGCCTCCAACACCGCAGACCAGTGGCGTTTGCATCCAGAGCCCTCACTGACACAGAAACCAGGTATGCACAGATTAAAAAAGAACTATTGCCCTTGTCTTTGCCTGCAATCGATTCCATGATTTCATCTATGGCCGTCCTGTCACGATTGAAACAGATCATCAGCCGCTAATCACTATCCTGAAGAAGCCCATTCACTCTGCCTCATCCCGCATACAAAGCGTAATGCTCAAACTCCAGAGGTAAAACCTGGACGTTATTTACAAACCGGGCAAGAAAATGTATGTTGCCGATGCATTGTCCAGAGCAATTCTGCCCTCCACTGACTCAGATAGCACTGAGGATGATTTTGAAGTTATGGCTGTGGAAGTTCTTCCCACCAAGCAGATGGAGGAGCTGCGTGCAGCCACAAGCACAGATGAGCTCTCCCAACGTCTTGCTGCTGTCATCCTCAATGGCTGGCCACCCTCATCCAGAGACTTGCCACACTGCTTGCTCCCCTTCTATTGCATGAGGGATGAACTCACTATATCTGATGGCATCATTATGCAAGGTCACCACTTTGTGATCCCAGCTGCACTGCAGTCGTCCTACACACAGCACATGCACCATGGTCATGCAGGCCTAGAGGCCACAAAGCGCAGGGCCTGGGAAACTGCATTCTGGCCCTCTATGTATGGTGACATTGAACAGGCTCTATCACTCTGTGCCCCCTGCAACGCTCTACGCCCACATAAGCCACGGGAGCCCATGCTGCTCCATGACATCCCGGACCTCCCATGGTCTATCCTTGCAGCTGACCTGTTTGAATGGAGGGGGAAGGAGTATATGGTGCTCGTTGACTCTTACTCAGGCTGGTTCGAAATAAATTACCTCACCATCACCACAAGCCTGATGGTAATCTCAAAACTAAAAAGGCACTTTGCAGCACATGGTACTCCACAGCAGATGATCACCGACAATGCAATGCAATTTAAGAGCAGAGAGTTCACAGAATATGCTAACACATGGGACTTTCAGCATATCACCAGCAGCCCATACTATCTGCAGTCCAACGGGTTGGCAGAGCGGGCAGTCCGTTCTGCAAAGCACCTGATGGAAAAATGTGCACGAGATGGCTCAGACATATACTTAGCTCTGCTGAACCTGAGAAACACACCCAGAGATGGACTACCCTCCCCAGCACAGTGTCTGTTGGCACAGTGCTTCCAATAGCAAAGCAGCTTCTACAACCCAGATTGGAGCCTCAGGTGCGCGACTGCATCAACAGGCGCCGAGCAGGTGCCAAGGCATCATATGACAGGTCGGCACATCGCCTGCCACCACTATCCCCAGGCCAGCCTGTCCGCATACAAACTGAACAGGGTTTTGACAGAGTAGCAGTGGTGCAGCGTCCTGCAGAGCGTCCAAACAGCTATGTGGTGCAATCTGACAATGCCCTATACGAACGCAACCGCCGACACCTGCTGAGTGTGGCTGAGGAGAACTCTGCACAGCCGGGTCCATCAGTTCCTACCACTGCTGCAAACCAATGCTAGCGATGATTCACATCATGTGGACGATCCCATCCCAGAGACCATAGCGGTGGCAGAGCCCTCCCAAATTGCTGAGGACAGTTCCATGGGTTCTCAACACACCATCACCAGGTCTGGGCGTGTGTCCAAACCCAATCCCAAGTTCCAGGTCTTTATTGTTTAGTCTTTCTTCTTATCTTCATGTTTGTTTTGCATTACTGCCTTAATTCATGCATGTTGTGTCCTTCCAGTTAAAAGGGGGGGGGGGATGTAGATGCATGCGGTGCATCTTGGTACATGTAGTCTCCAGGTGACTCACTTCCGGTCATGAGTCAGTGTTAGCCGGAGCTGGAATAAAGACGCACCTGATTCAAGCTGCACAGGTGTCCGTGAGTTGATTGATACACACACACATCTACAATAGGACGCATAGAAAACAGGTCCCATCATGCCTTGCCACAGTTTTGCTATTAGAAATGACTAAAACTATGGCAAGTCATGCTGGGATGTGTAGTTTCGCAACAGCTGGAGGGCCATAGTTTGGACATGCCTGCCATAGACCTATAGCTGTATGCCCAGCTTACTGATCATACTGTATATCACTGTTCTGAGGGCCTAGACAAAGGACCTCATCAAATATTATCAATTAGTACAAAAGATAGGTACATAAAGTCACATGTACTATATACTGTATACATTTGTTTGTCCAATATACAACAAAATAAAAAAAATACGAGAATGTAACAAAGAAGAAAGAAACAAGAGACCATTGGCAATATCTCTTAAACTCTCACCCCACTGCACTGGAGGAATAGGTGCCGATTTATGCTTTTGCTGGTGGGTGCTCAAGCCAAAAATATAGGGCAGTGGCTTCATGGGGAAGGGGCGTGGCCACAAAATAATACTGATTTATATTATGCAGCACAGTTGTTTCCAATATTCAAATTATGGCAAAAATGCAAAATACATAAATGCCCACACAGTGCAGGCACAAAAATCCATCCACAGTGCCAAATACATAAATGCCCCCACAGTGCCAATACATAAATGCCCCCACAGTACAGGTACATAAATGCCCCCACAGTACAGGTACATAAATGCCCACACAGTACAACCAGCGACAAGGGAGGGGGAGTGCAGTGGGCCGCTGCTGAGCGGGTGGGTGCTCATCAATATCCGTGGGTGCTCGGGCCCTCAAGCACCCACAGAATCGGCACCTATGACTGGAGGCATACCCCTCTGAACTCCGAAATAATCAAGCTAAACCATTAGCAAAATCAACCTTTATAGGTGGGTCATTGGCTATCAAACCCTGTATATAGAAAGACATATCCTTAAGGCAATAATAAATCTGGCATCTCAATACAATCAATACGGAAAAGTTACTACATCCCGCCCAAAGCTTATAAACACATTGGGCGGGGTGTAGTAGCGTCCGAGTTTAATGGCCGTGGGGGATACTGATGGAACTCGGACATTTTTAAAGGGGTAGTCATTTACAAGGCATGGTCTTGCCTTATAAATTATTGCCTTTAAAAAAGTCTGAGTTCGGTCCGGTTTGCCCAGTGTCGGAAATTAAGGTAATATCCGATCATGAAAAATAGTTTTTTATGGCCTCGGCACTGATTGCTAATAACAAGCGCCTGCCCCCTTTCCTAATTCCTAGTGAATTTGAATTAAACCAAATAAACCAATCTGCCTTTAATGGAATAAGTAAGTCTCCACGTGATTTGGGACTTGGAGCCAGAAGCTACCTATTAGTGGGCAGGACCAAAAACTGAGATAGAGATCCGTAAAATCCTCTCCACACCTGTAACAAGAATATGAAGATGACAGTGGCATAACTATAGTCCCACAGCCCCCACGGTGGCGGGGGGTGCTGAGAGGGTATGGGCACCGGGGGGACTGCAGAACTATAGTTACGCCACTGCCTTATGCCCCTGCCGCCGGCACTTCTGCCGTGGGGGGGGGGGGGGGGGGGGACTGCCAAATTTTTCGGCAGGGGGTGAGCCAAATTAATAGTTACGCCACTGATAAACCCTATATGTGTTGACAAATTAATTTGATGAAGGTCATCACATCACATGTGTAGGCAGCAGATCCCTGTCTCTCTCTTTTACACTGCTATTGTGGAGTCCGTTCTATGCTCCTCTATTAAAATCTGGTATGGAGAGGCCAATGAATCTGACAAACGAAGCCAGCAAAGAGTGGTGAGTACATCAGAGAGGTTTATTGGGATGGACCTCCCCCTGTAAGGGAACAATACTTAAGTAGGGTCAAGAAGCGCGCTGGGAAGATCATGGCGGACAAACTCCACCCTGGCCACAACTTGTTTGGGTACTTGTTTCCTAACACGGCGCCCGTCATGGTACATTGCATGCCTTAAGTTAAGGTTCTTAAGGCAGGCGATGGACGCGATGGACGCGATGGACCCGATTTTCTGTCTTTAACTGGCTTAATTGCCGGTAAAAGTGAAAATCGCGTTGATCGCGTCCATCACGGCCCCTAATAAGGGGCCGCGATACGACCGACGTGATCAACGCGATTTTCCCATAGGGAACAATGTTAAATTAATTTTAAAATAAAAATCTGGTTGATCGCGTCGGTCGTGGGCCATTATAATGGCCCGCGATGCGATCAACCCGATTTTACATAGGTGACAATGTTAAATGGGCCAATATGGCCCATTTCACATTGAATATGTCTAAAAAGCATGGTTAATGGCACCCCCAATTTTAACGCCACCCCGGTATTGACACCAACCCGAAGCGTGGCGAGCGCAGCGAGCCCGCGAGGGTTGGCGGTACACATCCTCCGACCTTTTCATACCCCTACTATCCACGTTGGTGTGGAGTTGAGAATAGAAAGTGTGGCGAGCGCAGCGAGCCACCGAGCCCAAAGCGTGGCGAGCGCAGCGAGCCCGGCGAGGGGACGCGGATACCTGTGAAGCCCGTGAGGGGATGCGGATACCTGTGAAGGTATCCGCCTGCGCTCGCCACGCTTCGGGCTCGGTGGCTCGCTCCGCTCGCCACACTTTCTATTCTCAACTCCACGCCGACGTGGCGGTTGGCGTCAATACCGGGGTATATGGGGTTACAATCAAAATCGGTGGCGCCGGGCTAGGAAACAAGTACCCTTGTTTAATATTCTCCCATCAGGTAGATGCTTCAGGTCCATCCCTGCCAAGTCGTTAAGAACCGCAAAAAGCTTCTTGCCGACAGCTATTCAGCTATTGAAGAATTGACTCTAAGATACTGCTAATCTAACACCTAACTGCTCTATCTAACCTTGCAATTCGTAACATGTGAATTGTCATTTGTATGCGCAACTGATGCAATGTATGTATGTCCTGTTATCCCTCTTGTACACATCCTTACCCTTTCTCTCTTGCTCCTCCCCCTTTCTCTCTGTCTCAAGCATTCCCTCTTTCTCCATGAAGCCCTCTCCTCTACAAGAGCAATGTAGTGACAATGTTGGAAGAGGAGCCCTTTCAAAACATTGCTCTGAGGCCCACAAAGTTCTAGTTACGCCCCTGTCAGTGATGAATTGTGATAATCCACATAATGCAGACTACCTACGTCAAAGGCCATAAGTGGATTTTCCTCTGGCACTTTATCAAATAGAGGCAAATGTCTAGTTAATTGCTTTAGGTAACAAGTTAACAGCTCATATGTGAACACCGCTCCAACTGTATAATATTGCCAGATTGGGGAGGCCTAAAAAAAAAAATTGTTTAAAACTTTAAATCAATTCATTTATGGCTGGGTCCTCTGTAACAGTCCCTGCTTAACCCTTTTTGTGTCAACATCTCTGTGAGAGATGTTCAAAACCTCCAAATTGCCGGCATTGCTCACATTATATAAACTCAAATAAAAAACGTACCTATATAAGGTAAACATTACAGGTCATCCCCTATAGATTGTAAACTTGCGAGCAGGGCCCTCATACCTTTGACTGTCTGTAAATAGCCTATTTGTTGTATCACTGTCTCCTTTTGTAAAGCGCAACGGAATATGCTGCTCTATATAAGAAACTGTTAATAAATAAATAATAAATAATTATGATGAATAAAAATTATTATATTATTTTTACACCTATTTTGACAAATTCACTTGGCACTCAAAGGGGTGTATTCAATGCGGCCGGCAAGGGGTTTTTTTTATGGTGAGGATGGCTTGTTTTAACCCCCTCGTTGGCCGCTTGCCTTATTCTATGTCCTGGAAAAATCCTCTGCATATAGCTGAAAGCCTCACCGTTTTGACAGCCGCACTCGCCGTTTCCACCTTGCTTTTTAGAAATAGCGAGGTGGAAACGGCGAGTGCAGGGGGGTCAGTTGAATACTGAGGGAAGGCTATGAGGACGCTAAATAGGGCGTCTGCTTGCCGTCATAGCTCGCCTGATTGGTATCGAATACACCCCATAGGGTTAAGATGAAAAATGGGTACGTTTTTTCATTGACATGGCCTTGAAAAGCGTATAGCAGGTAGATATTTTGTTCTGATTGTCCAAAAATGATTGCATGTATTTTTGTCTGCGGATCAGCAGCTTCCAAGTGAATAAAAATAAAGGACAATAATGGGCCAAAGGGCATCTACCTCTCAGGCTAGTGCAGGTAGAGAATGCCGCCTGTCCATTGTGATTTTGATTTATGCTGAATCAGAACAACAAGGCAGCATTTTTGTACCCAGCTTCCATGCTGCAGCAAGACACCAAATGACTGTCAGCTTGCTGATTGGTGGATCGCTGGAACTACCCACTAATCATGTGAGTGTGTGGGCAGGAGTCCCAGTGCATTGCTTTGCCCAGGGCCTTCAATGTTAAGACAGCCCATCGGTCCCTCCGTCTCTTACAACAGTCCCCCCCATCTCTGTCTTCACAACAGTCCTTCCATTCCTGGGTATCCGGACGGCAGATCGATAAGGCTGAGGTCGACAATACCATGGTCAGCCACTAGAGGTCGATGTCCTCTAGTTAGATGTCTATACTTGGCCAACAAGGAGTGGGAATATAATAGTGTGCTGAGCGTAGCGAGCCATGCCAAGGGACACTGTGCACATACACAGTGTCCACGGGCACCCCTTTGACATTCAAAATAAAGACAAAAAAACAGTGTTGACCTTGCTACTCTCAACCAGGTTCCCATCAATGTTTGCCTCCGGTCAATCCACCATCACTGTCTATGTAAACTTGTTTGACCAATATAGATGTCTAACTAGATGTCCTCAACCTCTAGTGGTTGATCACGGTATTGTGGCCCTCAGTCTCGGTGATCTGCTAATCCATTACCCCATTCCTGTCCATTCATATCTGCTCATCATATTTATTAGATTCCAAGAGTGGCAGTTGACATATAAACAGTGCTGGTTCCAAATGTTATGGAATTTTCAACCTTCTAAAATAGATTTGTATTCTGGTGCAGAAAGACCTGAAAAAATAAAGAGCAATTATGTGGTGTAAGACATTAGAAAGTGTGAGAAAGCAGTGACATAGGAGCTACAGTAACTCAGAGGTGTAAGGTTGAATTGTGCGCTCCAAAGACCAGATATATTTGCATCAGCCAGGATATATTAAATGCAGAAGATCATTACCAATGGTACAATCCAAAGTATAGTACAACACACCAGTGTTTATTGATGCATGAAACACATGTATACACCATGCTTCAGGCAGCAACTTGTCCTTTCACAATCAACTAGAAAAACGGACATAGCAGGTTTAAATAGGCAGCTAGTCATTCAAACATGGCACCAAAGAAGCTGGCTGACATCATCATGATGTCAAACCAGAGGTGGAACTATCATTGGTGCAGCAGGTTCGATGCACCAGGGCCCCTGAGGACTAAGGGGACCACTGCTGCCCTTGTCACCCTCTTTTTGTCACACACTTTTTTTCGCTTGTTACACTCTGCCTCTCCCTGTCACCCTCTGATTCTCCCTGTCACCCTCTGCGTCTCCCTGTGACCCAGTGCCGTTTTGCATATTGTGAACTTGGGTTGGGGTGGAGTAAGGTGGTGGTGGTGGTGGTGGTGGGGGGGGGGGGGGGGGGTAGATTCGATTTGTACACCTAGGCTCACCACCCACAAGTTCTGTAATTGAGTCAAGCTATGCAAAAACAGAAACTGCATACTGTGCATAAGGATTGCCCCCAACAGGTAATATAAATAGTTAATCCCCACAATTATAAATGTGAAAGGAACAAAGTCAATTATCATAACAACAAGATAAGGAAAAAGAGAAAATCATGGGTACATAAGAGGTGTCATTATTATTATTATTAACAGGTTTTTATATAGCGCACACATATTCGGCAGCACTTTACAGAGAATATTTGAACATTCACATCAGTCCGGGTGGAGCTTACACTCTATATTCCCTACCACATGTACACGCACACACATTCACATTCACTATTGGGTTAATTTTATTGGGAGCCAATTAACCTACAGATGGAGCGCTTCTAATCTTTGCAGGGGCTGGCGGTCAGATCGCCAGCCGCCAGCCCCCACCAGCCACCGGAAGGGGATGCGCGTGCACAAGACTCAAGCACATCCCCTTCATCCGGAACTCCCCCCGGGTCCCCGCCGCCACCCCGCCAGTTCCCAACACTGTCCCCCACCGCCCCGCTCCCCCCCCCTAACCCTGCCCATCTCCCTGAAGCGGAGAAAGGCAGGGTTCTTGTCCCAGCCCGCATGGTAACTGGGATGCGCGTCCCAGTCTGGTGGAGCACCGGCACGCCAGCAGGGGTAGTCTGGTGAGCCCCAGCGCTGAACATGAGACGCTTCATCTGTACCAGTTTATTTTTGGATTGTGGGAGGAAACCAGGGTACCCCGAGTAAACCCAAACAAGCATGGGGAGAATATACAAATTCTTCAAAGTTAGGGCCATGATGGGAATTAAACCCAGGACCTCAGCGCTGTGAGGCAGTAACGCTAACCATCCTCAACTCAATACTGCACATATAAATAAACGAAAGAATCAAGTGGTTACTTATCCATATATGGAGGCTGGCCATGTAATGTGGAGAGTTCTGGCAGATCTAACAATTGAGAAGACAATATTGGGTTGTTGTGACATCCTGAGAATAGGACGGCCATTTCTGAGAAAGCATCGTGCTGCGGTGTCATTCTCCAGTGCAGAGAGCTCTGATTTAGGAGCTGAGCATCATCTCCGGGCACTGCGGATGGCGGAGATAAAGCTGTCCATCAGGGAGAGTTTTTGCCATTGTCTGTGTGGGTAACATCAATGTTGTATATTTTTTAAAGATGTAGAATAAAAAAGTTCATTTACTACACAAAAGTAAAGATGTGTACCGGACACTTTTCACGCTTTGTGCTTTGGATCTGGATTGGTTTAGCCAAAACCACCCTTTTGAGTTTTAGATTTGCTTTTGGATTTGTATATTTTTTTGTGTGTTCCTACAGTATAACTAACCTCAATTACATTAATTTCCACTAATTTACAGTCTATTCTGAACACCTCACAAGATTGCTTTTAGGCCAATAAGTGGCACCGAGGTAGCTGGATGACTATGCTAACCAACACAAGTGGGTGGCTCATTTAGGAGTGGAACTGCAGTGGCAGACAGGATGGCAGTTCTAAATACTAGGCCCCAAAGATCACATAATGCAAAGAATTTTTTTTAATAAACCCATGATTTCAGCGACAGCTGGTCGACCTGGAAACAGCTGGCCAAGTTCTCAGAATCTTACCACCTCAAATTTTGATGACTTTTCACATTCGGGGAAGCGGCAAGTAGGAAGTTGATTTTTGAAAAACATGGTTTATAAAAATAAGGTTGATAAAAGAGTATTTTTTGAAAAAGATGATTCTTGAAAAAGGTGATTTCTGAAAAGAGATGATTATTAAAAATGATGCTGTCAAATCATACAACCTCCATTTTTGCCGACTTTTCACATTCTGAGAAGTGGCAAGAGGAAGAAGACAGTAAGAAAAAAACAAGCTTCCAATGACACCAAGTGGCAAGGAAAGGCTAAGGTTGTGGCCTGTGTTTATGCCTTTAGTGTTGATCCAGGACTAATGACTGCATCTTCAGTTGCCTTCTGCCCTTATCCCACAATTGTCCATATTGTACTCCAGTCTGTCTTCAACCACCCAACTAGTTAGTACACAGAGCAGCAAACAGGCAGCAGCACCCCCTGGACTGATAGGGCAGACAAAGAAAAGAGGCGCAAGATAGAATTGTCCTTGGTCCTCCCATCCACCCTTATGTTGTATAAACTGGACATGCACACTTTAACAAACCAATCAGTTCAGCAACATGGTCTGCCACAAAACTGTGGCTGAAATGATTGGTTTGTTTGGGCTTCCCACAAAAAAAATAAGCAAGTAATTGCTCCTTGCACAAACTGGGTCTACCGAGGCAAGATGTCATGCTCATCCTCCTCCAATTCCTCCCCCCCTTCAGTGTGTGTGTGTGTGTGTGTGTGTGTGTGTGTGTGGGGGGGGGGGGGGGGGGGGGGGGGAATAACAGGTAAAATAAAGACAGTTTGTGCAAAGCCCTCCATATTGCCTCTTATTCCTGTCAATATACATATGGACTGTCAGACTTGGCTACTTAGAGGTTGTTGCCCTGTCCCAATCCGCTTCAGATGACCAGCAGGTCTTTGCACCTCTGCAAACTTGTGTCTGATGGAAACAGAGATACAACATAGGCTTTGAACATAGAATCGATCACGATGTCCAAAATGTAGTGCACTGATTTCAACAGATTAACCACCCGTGAATCCTGGCAAAGAGAATGGAGGGCTCCATCCACAAGACCCACATACTGGGCGGAATCACTCAGTTCTAGAGCCTCCTTCAATTTCTCCAGCTGCTTCTGTAAAAGTCTGATGAGGGGGAATGACCTGGCTCAAGCTTGCATTGTCTGAACTGACTTCACATGTGGGAAGTTTGAAGGGTTGGAGAACCTTGCACAACACAGAAATAATCCTCCACTGCGCTTGAGTCGGGTGCATCCCTGTCCTTTGCCTTAGGTGGATGTATAGGCTTGAATGGCCTTTTGCTGCTCCTCCATTCTCTGAAGCATATAGAGAGTTGAATTCCACCTTGTTACCACCTCTTGCTTTAGGTTATGGCAGGGAAGGGAGTTCCAGAGTCCGCACCACCAAATTTATTGTGTGAGCAAAACATGGGACGTGCTGGAATTTGCCCAGATGTAATGCTCACACAATATTGGTGGCGCTGTCAGATATCACAAATCCCCAGGAATTTTGAAGTGAGGTAAGCCATTGTGCGATGATGTCATGCAGTTACTCATAGAGGTTCTCAGAGGTGTGCCTCTTACGGAAACCGGTTATACACAGAGTAGCCTGCCTAGGAATGAGTTGGCATTTGTGAGATGCCACTGCATGTGCCACTGCTATTGATGCTGCGGAAGTTAATACATTGACCCAGTGAGCTGTCGCAGTTGTGTAATCCTTAATTTTCTCTGTTCCACTTGCCCACATGTCCATCAACACTTTTCTTAATGTCCCTTTACTGTCTGGGAATAGCTTGCCTAGTGTAGTGGACTCTAGATGGGATTTGGTACCGGGGACACAGTACCTCCATTGACAACCAAGAAAATGTTGACCTATGGACACAGGGCTAATTTAGTATTTGCTAAAATCACAAATTGGTGATTTTAGCAAATCTGCACATGCACAAGTCCTGAAACTGCTGTCACATCCTGGAAAATGCAACCGCAGTCTAAGTGATGCGATCTCATCACGGCATTGGGTGGATATGATCTGGACACTGGAGGCTTGTCTGGACCATGTGATGTCTTGCAACTGCTGCCAACCAAAACATGGTGGCACAGTGCCTGCCTTTGTAGCTATGCAGCGATGGCAAGGGGCTACCCTAGTTATGTGATCACATTGCAGCTGTGCGAATCACTCGCATTTCTGTGATGCGATTGCAAGTATTTACCAATCGCATTGCAATGAGGGCTCTGGCATGTGGGTCTGCCTTGCCCTTTCCTGGGCAGTTCCCTGCATGCTAGTGAAAGCAGTTTTCACTAATTGTGCTTGTGATCGCAGCGATCACATTGCAGGTATTGCTGCAATCGCCATGATCACAGAGAATAAGGTCGACTCCTATCTGCACAGCTCGGCCATATTTCATGTTGGAGCGACTGTGTGTGACGTCAACCAGCTGCCCTTAAAGTGGTCCAGACACATCTGCGTTGTCAAGACCATGTCCCGTAAATGCCACGTTGCTTCCCACACGACGCCCTCTGCTGTCAGTCCAAGTGAGGCCCGCACGTGCACACTGCGGTATCTGCGCATGCGTCTGATCGTGATTCTCGCACTTCTGCGAATGATTGCCATCTTTTACTGGGCTCTGTTTCATTGCTGCAGGATTTCATTACAAGACAATATACCGAAAGCCTCAGCCAGGCTATTCATACGAAACTCTTGTCACAAATTATGTAATCAAATTGGTTCAAGGGATAAGTGCTTTTATTTTCCTGTAATAACTCTTTTATATAAAGATTAGTTTCTATAGCATCCTAACAATAACACATCCCGTTCAGATGTTACTGTTCTCTTCTATCTACCTTTTATGGTGTTGCACGTTAAAAACCTATACAGCCTGAGGGACTGCGAGACATTGTACTCTGGATGTATAAACACACAGTGTTACAAAGTGTGTACAGCGCAAAATCTGAACATGTTACTTAACTTAAAGACGTCAGCTGCAGACCTTGTGCAGATCCTACTTTGGTCTAAAGCTGGATTTGAGTGTCATTCTCAAATCGCCTCTGGCCTGTTTGAAATCTCTGAAGCTTTTATTACATTACATTATTATTTATAGTTCACAGCCCACCTGCAAGTTCTTAAAAGGACAGTAACAATGAATAGAGTTTTCATAGATCTAAAATAACACAATAGCTGCATTATAAGTTGCATTATTTAAAAGAGCCCTAAAGTTTTATACTTTGCAAGCAATGCGCAACGTACAGAAGGCAGTGTGGCGGGTATGTAGAACGGCGGGAAGTCACAGGCTGCTTTATAAGGTGGCACATGTGCTTGGTTGTCATGGGTAATGTGATTTGGGTGGAGTTTGGGGCACAAAATATATGGATTATATTCGAATAAAATATTGTATTAAAGACTGGACATAAATGTGGTGGAGTGATGTAAGGCGATCCCCACTGCAAAGCCGCCAGCCGCCTCCCCCTAGGTTTCTATGGGCGATAGCACATCCCTGGGCTATCGCCATTCTGAGATGGCGATAGCCCATTGTAGCCTATGGGCTTTGGGACCTCACTGCTGCCAGGGCAGTGGGGTCAGCGGGGTCGGCCAGCGCTAACCGTACATGCGCAGACCCCCTGGTTTCCGGCTGAGCGCATCGCAGGGGCGGGCTACTCACGGAACCCTGTCCCTGCACTTGTGGGATGAAACATCCCAGCGCTAATATCGCATTTTACTTGGCAGTATTCCTTGGCAGTATTATTCCGCCCAGATCACGATGTAAATGCGATAATTGATAAATGGGCCCTCTAGTCACTACAATGCCCATTAGGGGCAGAAGAGAGAGGGGAGTGAGAAAGTTTTGGTACTCTTTACCTAGAACGGCGCCCGCGATTAGAATCGCGGGCGTCGGGGGTAAAAAATCGCGGTCATCGCGGGCATCGCGGGTAAATCGCGGGTACATAAAAATCGTGTACCCGCGATCACCGCGATTTTCCCATAGGGAACAATGTTAAAAAGCCTGATTGACCGCGATTTTACTTTAAAATGCCTCAATGCCCGCGATTTTCACATAGGAATCAATGTTAAATGGGCTACAGAGCCCAAATAGGCACAATTAACCCTTAAATGTCACCCCAATTTTTGTACGCCACCCCACGATCCACGCCAACCCGAAGCGTGGCGAGCGCAGCGAGCCCGCGAGGGGCGGCAGTACGCGTCCTCCGACCTTTTCATGCCCTACTATCCACGTCGGCGTGGAGTTGAGAATAGAATAGTGTGGCGAGCGCAGCGAGCCACCGAGCCCGAAGCGTGGCGAGCGCAGCGAGCCCCGCGAGGGGACGCGGATACCTTCACAGTTATACGCGTCCCCTCGCGGGCTTCACAGGTATCCGTGGCGAAAAGCGGACACCTGTGAAGCCCGCGAGGGGACGCGTTTACCTGTGAAGGTATCCGCGTCCCCTCGCGGGGCTCGCTGCGCTCGCCACGCTTCGGGCTCGGTGGCTCGCTACGCTCGCCACACTATTCTATTCTCAACTCCACGCCGACGTGGATAGTAGGGCGTGAAAAGGTCGGAGGACGCGTACCGCCGCCCCTCGCGGGCTCGTTGCGCTCGCCACGCTTCGGGTTGGCGTGGATCGTGGGGTGGCGTACAAAAATTGGGGGGACATTTAAGGGTTAATTCTGCCTATTTGGGCTCTGTAGCCCATTTAACATTGATTCCTATGTGAAAATCGCGGGCATTGAGGCATTGAATGCAAAATCGCGGTCAATCAGGCTTTTTAACATTGTTCCCTATGGGAAAATCGCGGTGATCGCGGGCATCGCGTCGCGGCCGTTTATGTACTGCCCGCGATGTCGCGATCACCGCGATGGGCGCCGTTCTAGGTAAAGAGTACCAAAGTTTTCATTCAAAGAGAGGAAATTAGAGAAAAAGAGAGACAGTGTCAGGGAGATCAAGAAAGAGAGGAGCAAGAGAGAGAAAGAGCGAGAGAGAGATGGAGCGAGCAGGAGAGACACTACTTTAATACAGTGCAGGACTTGGATGGACAGACAAGAGAGGGCATGAAAGGACTGAAGGGGGTTTAGATTGACAGATGGACAGAAGAGAGGGGGCATAGATGGAAGAGGGATATATACACAGGTGGGAGGAGCATAGGCAGATGGATAGATGGGAGGTTGCATCGGAAGATGGACAAACAGCTGTAGCACCATATGGGGCTATAGACGGACAGATGAGGGTCTGGACGAATGGGAGAGGGCACAGACAGATGGACAGGGGCATGGGTGGACAGATAGAGCACAATATGAAGGCATAGATGGATGGACATGAAGGGGATAGATGGACAGATGGGAGGGGGGCATAGAGGAACAGATGGGAGGTCACATTGATGGACAGGCAGTGAGGGGGCATAGACAAATGGATTGAAGGGGGCAAAGTTGGACAGATGGGAGGGGGCATAGAGGAACAGAGGTGGCATAGCTAGAGGGATAAAAGGGGGCATAGAAAGATAGATGGGAGGGGCATAGACAGACACCCCAGACCCTCCAACTATAGAAGGTACAGGGGATGCAGCTGTTATGGGGCCCAGTGACTTGGAAGGGGGGTAGAGCAAGGCAATCCCACTGCATCCTCTACATTTAAAAAAAAATGTAGTCTTCAATTGCTCTTGCCAAAGGCTTTGGTTGGGGGCCCATCAGTTTAGTTACTAGGAAGGAGGCAGGAGGCGAAGCTGCTTCTTGTACAGAATCTAGAAGTGTAGCTGTGTTTGCAGTAGTGTCAGCTGGGGTGCGTGCCTGTCCGTACACTAGTGGCGCTGCTACTAGCTTCTAAACTCTCTATAAAATTGGAGTGGTGGATGGGTCTCCCTTATTCCCTTTCTCCCTCTCTCCCAGTAAGTAAACTGCCAAAGAGCCCAGCCTGCGGCAGCTAGAATTCCAGTTGAAAAGTGGCAGAGAAAACGGTGGTCGGGACATAACGCCACACCCCTCAAAAGAAGCCACTCCCTCCCCATGAAGCCACACTCCCTTTCCACGAAGAGCACTTTCCATGAAGTGCACATGGACTCACAAGGACCACACAGGTATTTTTAGGTAAGTGACCCCTCAAGCATAGTTGTAGTAGAGTATATAGTCACATTCACAGATTCATTTTTTAAATAAAAGGTTTTGCCTACAAATATTTTTAAATGAGGCATAAATAAATGGTGTTCCTTGTGGAAGATTATGCCTATAGGGGCCTATACATGAGACAGGTATCCGGGCAATTCCCTGACTATGCCTGGGTCACTGGATCAGGGAGATCCAACATATTGGAAATCCTTTATTCATCAATTTCAACCTACCAATTTTCTTGCGATTGGCTAGTCAGGAATTTGAAAAAACAGTATTCTTCCGATTCCCAATTATTGATGTTCGTCGGTCAGCATTGATTGCCGATTGGTAGATGAGATCACCATTGTCAGGGAATTGGCATTTAGTTGTATGGGCCCCATTAGGTTTTGCTACAGCAGTCTAAGGGGTTTATTTACTAAGATGGGAGTTCTATTAAACCAACCGGTCATATTCTATTATCTTCTAGAAGGTGCTAAATAAATAAGTAGTAGAATCTGATTGGTTGCCCATATCAATTTCCCATACTTCAATAGAACTCCCATCTTACTAAATCAACCCCTAAAGATCTAGTACTAAATGAAATATCAGTATTGGACTAACAACAACTTTAAGGAAGACAATACTGCAAAAGTAGATACATAACCATGTATGAAATTACATACAAACCCAAGGGCCTGCTGAAGACTTCTGCACCCTAACTGATGTCGTCATGGTATCAATCTCAATAATGAACAATGGCAAGAGATGGGGCCCTCTGCTTTTTTTCTTCAGCCACAGGTACCCTGAAATGTAAAAACAAGGATCACAAGGAAAACAAAAACTCACAGCAACAACATGATCCTGCGGGTCTAACACACACACCGGAAGTCATCAAGATTGAGCGCTATCCAATGACCACATCAAGAAACTCCACACATCAACAAAGGAGGCTAAAGTTTATAAGACCAAGAAGCATAGTCAAAAGACTGGTATACCAGGTATCGCCTCAATTACAAATGAGCCTGATCAGGGCCAGATTAAGGTGTGTGGGGGCCCTGGACAAAAAGGCCTGGGGCCCCCCCCCGGTAGGGTTAACACCCCCCCTATGGGGTTAAGAAAACCTCCCCATGGGGTTAACTCCCCTGTGCAGCCGGTACCTCCTGCCTTGCGGTTCCCGCCTTCTTGTGGGTCTCGGCTCTCCCGGCTCCTGCTGCTTATAAAAAAAGTGCCATTTGGAAAATGGTTGCCCCCCTATGAAGGACAGTTTTTGAGGATGCTAGAGGAGGCTCTAGCATCCTCAAAAACTGTCCTTCATATGGGGGCAGCAATTTTCCGAATGTCACTTTTTTTATAAGCAGCAGGAGCCGGGAGAGCCGGGACTTGCAAGACAGCCAGGATCCGCAAGGCAGGAGGTACTGGCTGCACGGGGGGGTTAACCCTATGGGGGGGTTTTCTTAACCCCATGGGGGGGTGGTGTAGTCCCTGCAGCAGATGGGAACTAGTAACTAGTTCCCATCAGCTGCAGGGATCCCGCCCCCCACTTCACAAACGCCGCAGGGACCCCTTGCCCGCCAGCGCTACCCACCCTGCGCTGCCAGACCACGCTGCCTGCCACCCGTGACCTGCCACCGCAGCAGTGGGGTGGCGGGTGTGGGGGCCCCCAGATGTGATTAATCAATCATTCAGTCTTTATTGACAAAAGTGTGAAACGTCATAAATAGGATTGTCATATACCAAGACAATTAGTAAACAGTGTATGTCTATGTATGTATGTATGTCTTTGTTTTGTGTTTTTGATTGACAGTCAAATCGTAATGTGTAAAATGACTGATCAATAATTGATGAAATACCAATGAATGCTCCCTATATTTTACATGAAGAAGTCCATTAAAAGTTATGTTTTAAGTGAATACTCAAAACATATAATTAATAGAATAAAGAGTGTGCCCACGAAGGCACATTTGTCTTACCGTTTGCCTCTTGCAAACAAACCACCTTCTATTCGGCCCCCAGATGTGTGAGGGCCCCAGGGCGACCGCCCCTATTGCCCTGTGGCTAATTTGCCACTGAGCCTGATAGATAAGATAAATGCTTAAACAGAATCTTGGGCACAACCCCCACTAGGAAAGAACTACATTTTCCAATGGATGTTTAACAAAGTCGCCTGCCATCCTCCCAAGCTGCACTTCCTTCTCATCTTTGGCCCATAAAACATTGAGGAAAGCACAAGCTGGTTGCAAATTTCTGGGAGGACACATAACACCTCCCCTCTAACTAGAAGATTAAACCCAAGCTGAAAACCCAGAAACAAAGCTCAGAAACTTCTTTATCCAGGTGCCATTCCAATCATTTGGACATAACATCCAAATGAACTGGGATGGGAGCTCTAATTTGGGCCAATATTACTTGTGGAATTGACAGAAGTGCTGGTTACGGAATTGGGCCCTTGTCGACCCAACCAAAAACAGCAGTGGAACCCACTGCACTGCACGCATAGGTGTCAAAACAAAACCTAGGGGGCACTTGGAGTTGATAAAGGCAAAACCCCTTTCATCACCACCATCTACTCCTCACTTTTCATAAGCCACCCTAACCTCACTCCATGCACCACTGACTCCCCATGCTGATAGAGGCAGATTTAGGGCGGGATGTATTAACATACAATTCCGCCCCTCACCACGCCCCTGGGGTCATCCCTGGCTGTGACATGCTGCTGGAGGAGGAGAAGCAGCACGGAGGACAGGGAGGGGGTAGGAGTCTACGGCAGACGGTGGGCAGCAGGCGGCGATAGAAGCCTATAGGCTTCTATAGGGTATAGGGTATATAGGCTTCTATAGAGTTTCGCCACCCAAAGGTGGCAATTCCCTGCCCTCCGATGACGCAGCGGCCGGGTATTAGTACATTTGAAAATGTGGTAAAACGTGGGTTTAAATAAAGGAGAGGGGGGGTTTAGTAAATCTTGACACACTGGTCCTACATGTTTCAAAACTAAGCCAACACCCTTCACACATATCACCTTATGCCCTACACAGGCCTATCATTTTCCTTTTACTACTAACCCAGGTGGAGTCACCCAGGGCTCATTATTATTATTATTATTATTATTATTATTATTATTATTATTATTATTATTATTATTATTATTTTTATTATTATTTTTTTTAGTGGGGGGGGGGGGGGGAGCATATATTTGTTATTTTAAAACGAAGATTTAATTACATTTTACCTGCACAGATCAATATGATTGTTGTATACCATGATGTTGTACGTGTAGTACTGTGGGTTCACCACTGGGGGTTGCCTGTCTAGGCACCATTCTGTCTGGACTTATGGGGGACAGAGGAAGTGCCTCTGAGGAAGTGACTCTGCCTGATTAACTGCACCTGTTGTGAAGGTGTGTGACTCTCTCTCTCTGAGTTGCTGGTCATTGACATTCCTGCTCATTCATGTGAAGTTCCTGTGATGTTCCGCTGTAAAGTTCCTGTGCCTGCTGTTGGGACCTGTTGTGGAAATCATTTGTCTGCTGTCTGCACAGATTTATGCCTGGAACTTGAACTATGTCCATCTGCCTGCCTACTGGTAACTCGTTTGTGTATAATGTCTGAATAATTATGTCACTGAGGGCCTTATTCTGATCGGTGCGGCCCGATCAGAATATGCGGCCGCAACCGTGCAGGCGAATCCCCGCCTTCCATATGGATCGCCACCTGCCGTCCGTACGCGGATATGTGGCGATCCGCATGAAATTGGACGGGGATACGCCTCCTCCGTCTTGGGAGCTGCCCCTGCATTCGATGGTCGCCGAACATCGAATGCAGGGCCGCACGCTCCACCAGGTCCCGCAACACAAGACCACACGGACACTTGTCCGTGTGAAATCATGTATGGGGGCGGGCAGCTGACATCCGGCGATGTCAGATGCCCGCCCCGTACCCACGCGTCACGGCCTCATTACCATGCATACGCCCCGCGTTTGCATGGGAACGCCCATGAAACGGGGGGCGTATGCATAGGGTAATGAGGCTAAGTAGCCCCTCACGCCCCTCTACGCCCCCTGTGCGGCGTATAAAGAATCCGTGCGGCGAAATCGCCTGCACATGCGCAGAGTGACCTCTGCACATGCGCAGACGATCAACATCGGCGGTCCGTCCGCATGCGGGAATATCCGCACCGATCAGAATAAGGGCCTAAGGGCCTTATTCTGATCGGAGCGGCCAAACGTGCGTACGTTCGCTAATAACGTACGCTATCCGCACGCGGCCGTTGGGGTTAAGTCCACCCACAACTCAGCCGCATACGTACGGCCAGAAACAACGTCGAAGGGGAGTGGCGTACAAATGTGCGTACGCCAACGTACACGGACGGGCCAGCCCTTACACTCCGACAACTGGCGTACAATTGAGCGTACACCACCGTTTACGGACGTCTCTCGTCCGTCTTCCCACCGACTTCTTGCGGCTATCTGAGCGTACGCCAGCTTGCACGGACGGGTCCCTATAGTTTTCAATAGAAAAGTCAGCTTATGTCACCGCTCGTGAGAGTGAGCGTACGTCCGTGTACGCTGACATACCCTTCACATATATGGACCTGCAAATCTTGCCTTTCAACTATAATTATGAAAATTAATTAATTGATTGAATTAATTAATGTGCAAAATAGTGGGCATGGGCTTAAAACATTGCTGAAACATCCTTTGTAGGTGTTAGATGTGGTTTATGTTATTGTATCATAAATACAAAACCTATGTTTGTATTAGAGTGAACACGTTGACACATGTCGACTTGTGTAGATTGAGTGTGCTACTGTGTAAAGTCTATGAAAGCACGTAGTGTGTCTAACTGTTTAACAAATACCTACTGTACCTTAGCATATATAAGCAGGTCTTAAAAAGATTCTTACCTTAAATTAAACAAACCTTTAAATGTAGAGAAGTATGGAAAGATAAGCTTCCAATGTGTTTGAGTGCTGTGTGTGGCTTGCAGGTAGTGAAATCATGGTTTGGACTTAATAGACTGCAGCATTGGTTATTACATTCAGGTGTATGTGTTTGGTAGTAAGCAGCGTAAATGAGCAAACCCAGGCCCACGCTGGCATGCGGTATCTGTAGGGGTGGTTTGAGATGGCGGTTGGCGGCCGCCTGTTTTGTGTCCGAAATGAACGGTGCTTTAGTCGATCGTGCGGTAGTAGCACCGCTCATTTTTGGTGCACACCCCCGTGTACGCCCATATTTACGCCCATTTTCCCTCATTATTTCGGCCGCTCCCCTCATCACGCCCCTATGCCGCCCCCAATGCCCGTACACTCGCGTATAGGTTTTTTCGCACGTAGAGACCCGTCCGTAAGCGTTGTGGAGTGGTCGCGCCTGCGCATTAGCGAATGTACGCATGCGCAGATCATAAAAAACACCGGGACGTCCGCGTACGGCCCGGCCGCTCCAACCAGAATAAGGCCCTAAGTTTGTTTTTATACTTTTTACTAAATTTGCTTCCACGTGTCTTGTGGTAATAAATCATTTATGCACATGGAGCTTTTTCCTCTTCTGTATTTGGGTTGTGTCCATACTGCGACTAACCAGTCCCACTAAAATACAGCTCCAGAGTACTTTGTTCCTCCTTCATGTCAGCCATGCAACTTTCTGGGAGAGGATGGCTCCTACACCTACTGAAGATGCATCTACTTCCAGGAAAAAAGGTTTATTGATGTCTGGTTGGAGGAGAATGGGTGCTGATGCAAAGGCTCGTTTCAACTGCTGGAAGGCGGATACTGCTGCTGGCGGCCAATGAGAAGGATCAGCCCCTTTTTGTGTGAGTGCTGTAAGCGGAGCGGCTATGGTGGAGAAATTGTGGATAAAGCGTCGATAGTAATTGGTAAACCCCAAGAACCTCTGGATACCTTTTAGGGTACTTGGCATTGTCCAGTCTTGGATGACCTTCACTTTCTCAGGATCCATTTCAAACCCTGAGCTGGAAAGAAAGGGTCCTAAAAATGTAATTGTGGGAACTTCGAAGACACACTTCTCCAATTTGCAGAAAAGCTGGTTCTGGCAAAGACGAATGAGAACCTCCTTCACCGTTTGTCGATGATCTTGAAGGCTAGATGAGAAGATTAGTATATCGTCTAAGTATACTACGAGAGACTTGTACAGCATATCTCTGAATATATCATTGACAAATTGTTGAAATACTGCAGGGGCATTACATAGCCCGAAGGGTATCACGAGATATTCATAGTGTCTGTCCCGGGTGTTGAAGGCCGTTTTCCATTCATCACCCGGACGGATGCGAATCAGATTGTAAGTGCCCCGCAAGTCCAGCTTGGTAAAGACTGTTGCCCCTTTAACTTTATCGAAGAGTTCAGTAATTAATGGAATTGGGTACCGGTTCTTTATGGTGATGTCGTTTAACCCACGATAATCGATACACGGCCTGAGAGATCCTTTTTTTTTTTAACAAAGAAAAACCCTGCTCCAGCAAGAGAGGTTGAAGGTCTAATAAAACCTTTTTGCAGATTTTCCATATATAGTTTGTCATGGCCTCTGTCTCAGGTATGGAAAGAGGATATGTGCGACCCCTGGGTGGCGTCTTCCCGGGAATTAGCTCGATAGGGCAGTCCCAGTCTCGATGGGGTGGAAGATTGTCAGCTCCCCCTTTACTAAAGACATCCGAAAAAGAAGAATATTGCGTGGGAAGACCAAAAGAAGAACTTGAAAAAAGAGTTTGCTGTACCGGCAACACTTGCGATAAACAGGACGAAGGACAGTTCGATCCCCACGCCTTAATGTCCATGGTGACCCAGTCAATCTGGGGGTTATGTTTAATAAGCCAAGGCATCCCTAGGATGATGTAATGCGATGTTTGAGGATTGACCAGGAATTCTATGGACTTTTGATGTAACACCCCGACATGTAGTATTAAGGCATGAGTCTGGGAAGAAATTTGTCCATTAGGGATACGGCTCCCATCCACCGCTGTCAAGAATAAGGGTTGGTCTAGGATCTGCGTTGGTAAGGAATACTGACAAACGAGATCAGACGAAAGGAAGTTGCCGGCTGCACCAGAGTCCAAGAGAGCTTTAACTTTGATCCTCATTTGACGAAGTATGAGGGTGACATGAATGGTTGAGTCTGAAGATATGGGAGAAGTAACACAAACAATGTTCCCTCTAATTTTACAAAGGCTGTGTGCAAAAGATATTGGCTGTGCAACTTTGGAAGGAAATAAAAAATTTGTGCGTCACTTACAGTACATATATAACTGGAAAATGATGTTCAGCATTTGTGTTAACTTTACTTTAAAATTATATTAAACATTCAAAACACAACACACAATGTAGTTTATGGGTCAAACACATTAATTGAGTCCACAACTGCAAAAAGGGGAGCTCTGCTGCTTTGTCTGCTCATTTGTAATGTCTGTGCGTGCGCTCGGCAGGTTGTGTGCGCGCGCACATGCGCACAGCTTAGAGGGAACACTGAACACAATCCCCTAATCTGGCCTCTCCCCTGGCGATTAGGAGAGATCATTTCCCGGACGACGGGGACAGGCGGAAACCAGGTGGGAGGAGGATCCACAATACATGCATAGGTTCTCCTTACTACGCCGAGCCTTCTCTTCCTGCGAGAGGTGGAAACGGTTAACTTGCATTGGTTCTTCAAGTGGTAGAACAGGGGAAGGACTTGGCTTAGGCATGGCACTCGGGCTGGAAGGAGGGCAAAACTTGAAACGATCTGCTCTGTTCCGCTCCAGTTGGCGTTCCTGAAACCGGAGATCCACCTTATTGCACAGATATCAGTCCTTCTAAGGTGGAAGGCATGTCTCGCGTGGCAAGTTTGTCTTTTCGGCGACTGGATAAGCCGTTCCAGAAGGCTGACAAGAGAGCCTCTGCATTCCAAGCGAGTCCGGAGGCTAGAGTCTGGAATTGGACTACGTATTGGCCCACTGGCCGAACCCCTTGACGAATTCTCAGAATCTCAGAAGAGGAAGGAGACTCTTCCTGATTCATCGAAGATTCGTCAGAAGGTAACGAGGAAAGTGGGGTAGTCAGAAAGCATGGGGTCGGAGCGTTCCCATAACAGGGACACCCAGTCCAGGGCTGGTCCGGTAAGCAAGGAGACGATGTATGCTACTTGCGACTTGGATGTGGGAAAATTGGATGGCTGAAGAGTGAAATGTACATCACATTGATTCAGGAAGCCCCGGCAGGCTTTAGGAGTTCCATCATATTTGCTTGGTGGGGGTAAATGAAGATGACCTGGTACAACTGGCACCGGGGTTGGGGCTGTTGCACCAGTGGCCGCAGTTTCCGTAGATGTTGAAGGGGCAGCAGTGGAAGTGGGTTGAGGTGATGTGAGTGTTTGGAGAAACTGGGCCACTTGCCGCTGTGAGGCCTCTAACTGTTCCAGGTGGGTCATGATGCCTTGGAGAAGATCTGTAGGAAAACTTGAAGTTGAATGGAAGCCGGAGATGCTGAGAACAGGCCCGAGAGGAATGGGAAGGACTGGATGAAACAAAGCAGACTGGATCGGACTGTATCGGCTGCATGGAGGACCAGACGGCTACAGAGCACGGAAAGCAGGGCAGGGATTCCAACAGGCACTAGGATCGCCAGGAGAGCTCCCAGAGATACAGCGGTACTCTCCCGGTTGCCTCTGGTACTGCAGGTCCCGCTTACCAGCCAGCCAGATTTAGGAAGTATGGTTACATGGATTTCCAGTAATACTAAGGTTATTTAAGACAAGTTTAATGAATGAACAGTTTCTGATGTATTTTTGTTAAATAGTAGTAAGTTAGCTCAAAGCAAAAGCTTCGAAAGCTAGTCTGCTACCTTCTGTGTTTGTGCATATGTGAGAAAGAGATGTAGTTTCACTCTCTGCCAACAGATGGCAGTGTTTCGGAGACTTACGGACACAGACATATATATATATAGATAACAGGTGATAGTGTAACTGTTTTGTATCATCAAGGCCATGCTACTGTAGCGATTTCACATCACACAGACTATATAGTGTATGCAGTACATACACATAACAGCATATTAAATCTGTGTTACAATTGATATGACTGGAATATTTTTAACCCAACAATGTTTTTTACCAACGCTGCTATGAGAGATGTGCAAAATATCCGCTAAAAATGCCAGGGCCGTAGTTGAGGAATATAAATCACTTTGGTTATTGCCGGCAAATGATTTGAAGCCATTTAATTGAAGTTTAGTTAAATATTGCGCCCCCCCAAAAAAAACAGTCTCTGTGAGCGACGCTGCAATTTTTAGCGGAAATTTTGCACATCTCTTACAGCAACATTGACACTCAAAGGTTTAATCAGGGTTCCCTACCCTCCCGGATTGGAGGGGAGGTTCCTGGAAATCGGGTCCTCCTCCCGGGTCCCCCCAGAAAGGTGGGTAATCCTCCCGAATTCTACCTCACCCTCCCAGCCGCATCGTTGAATTACCGCAATTTGTGGCAATTCGCCGGGATGGGGTTGGGCTTAATATGCAAATTGCGTCATTTAGCCCCCGACCATCCACGAGGCCCTGCAAATCGGGGGGGATTTACAGTGCTGGGGGTGGGGCTTAATGACGTCTACATCAGGCCCCTGCCCCCACACGTGATGCTGACATATTCCTCTCCAGGCTTCTCCCGGAGAGGAGAATTTAAAAGTAGGCAAGTATGGGTTTAATATCAGGGATCACCTAACTTCTGGCATGGGAACAGGCACCACCACTTCAACTATACTTCCTGGAAATTTGTCCCCTTCTCATGTACCATCCTCTCCATGCATGATGGTAAAAAGCAGAAGAGACATCTTATACCACTTTTACACCAGAATACCGGATCGGACCCGGGAAATTGAACACGGGATATTGCCAGGGCATGCCCTGCCTCAGACCCCATTTACACTGCACTTCAATCCGGGTTATTCCCGGGTAAGGCCCTTTCACACTGAAAACGGATCAGCCCTGTCTTTCCTTGCTGGTGTCATTAAAAATGGACCTTTGGGCTGTTTGAGATGAGGTCACAAGAAAGGGAAAAGGGAGGGGGTGGGTTCTGCTCCCAGCATTGCAGCAAAGATGGCAGACGGAGTAGCTGTGTTGCAGTTTGTGCTGTACTTTTCTGCAATAGAGAGTTTGAAGCAGCTTCTCACCCTGTGCTACTTGCTTCACACTTGGAGTAGGAGAGCACAATTCTTGGCTGAGAGGTCTAGATCTCGGCACCAATATTTGTGCCGCAGGAGAGCGCTGATATCATCCAGCCTTACCTCGATTTTGCGGCTGACGACCATGCGGGATCGCAGGATCTGGGTCAGAGACCGGTGCCACGGAG
Organism: Crinia signifera; assembly: GCF_055691185.1. Lineage (NCBI taxonomy): Eukaryota > Metazoa > Chordata > Amphibia > Anura > Myobatrachidae > Crinia > Crinia signifera. Next base: position 91,372,354 of record NC_139227.1, read on the forward strand.
AAGCTTTCATGCAGACCGTGGAATCTTTTCAGGAGGAGCAGTGGATGGCCCACTTCAGGATGTCACGTGCTACCTTCTATTATATCTTGGATCTACTTGGACCAGTCCTGACTATGCAGACCACCCACTACCGTCGGCCCATCAGCCCAATGCGGAGATTAGCCATTGCCATTTGGTGGTATGCTACCCCTGGGGAGTACCGCACAATCTCCTGTTTGTTTGGAGTTGGTATTGCCACTGTCTGCAGGATCATTTACCAGGTGACACAGGCCTTTGTGGATACCCTGTACCAGCGGTTCATCTGTTTGCCGGAAGGACAGCGCCTTGATGACACCATCCAAGGCTTCCAGAGGCGTGGTTACCCGCAGTGTGCAGGTGCTATAGATGGGACCCATATCCCCATCATTGCTCCCCGTGACAACCCTGCGGACTACTATAACAGGAAGGGGTGGCATTCTATTATACTTCAGGCTGTTGTGGACCACCAATACCGGTATGTACATATTTACAGTTTCCTTATTAGGAACCTTTGTAAATGAATTTTAATAGCTCTAACGATGAAAAATATTTTTTTCCCCCATTTAGTTTTACAGATGTCTTTATTTGCTGGCCTGGGCGTGCACACGATGCTAGAGTGTTTGCTAACTCTCAGCTGTATGAGATTGGTGAGGACAAGCGTGGGGGATGGCTTTTCCCTAGACAGGTAAAAATATATTGTACACATTTTTTTCCTCAGATGGACCAGACTTGCCTGCCTGTTCCTCTCCATGCATGATTGCTATCACCTGTGGTAATACCCTATTTTTTAAACATTTACAATTAGCTCCTCGCAGGTGATTGCAATCTTGCAAGGACAGGATCAGGTGTGATGGGCCCATGTTTTTTATTCTACTGTGGTTTAGACGTGTGTGGTTTAGACGTGTAATATTTCTTTATAGTAACTATACTCTTAAGGCTGCTTTGTATAAATAGTGACAATCGCTATTTTTTTTTTTATAGAAATCTATTTTCATAGATGAAGTAGAGATCCCGGTCCACATAATTGGGGATGCTGCTTACCCTCTACTACATTGGCTCATGAAGGGATACACACAAAATGTTGAGTTGTCCACGGAAAAGATAACCTACACCCACACCCTAAGTTCTGCTCGTATGGTAGTGGAAAATGCCTTTGGCCGGTTAAAAGGACGTTGGCGCTGCCTGATGAAGAGGAACGATGTGGACCTACAGTTGATGCCCCACGTAGTTGCAACCTGCTGTATTCTACATAACATTTGTGAAATACAAAAGGACCACTTTCTTCCAGAGTGGAATGTGCAGGACACAGGGGGCAATCCTGAAGCAGCAGATTATGAGGGGGAGCATGTTGGCAGTGCAGAAAGAATCAGGGCCACCATTGCAGCAAACCTTCCCTCAATGATTTGAAATAAAAATCAGACACAAATCTTCCAGTTGTTTGCTTTATAATGAAAATATGCATCAAACTGTACATACATTTCACATCTTGTTTATAGATGTTATTCATAATGAAAGACCAAGATATGAGAGTCCAACTGGGAATAGAGAACAATTGTAAAACTTTGTGCCCATACAGTTTAACGTCATAGGACACATTATAAAATAGAACTGTATGGTGACTGCTCCTATATATAGAGAATCACACAAATCTTAAGAAATAAAGTGCAACCTTTCTAAAGACTATAAAAACATCAGTGCAACCTTTTGAAAGATTTGAAAAATAAGTAAAGTGCAACATTTTGGAACAATATTTTAAGACTAAAAGTTGAAAACTTAGCTCAAATTCCGGTACACGGAAAACTCTGGGGACTCTAGGATTGGTGGGTCACTACTAGCAGCACTATTGCCAAAGTTATAATTGGGCCCTCTATATTCTGGTGTCAGCTGGTTTGGTTGGGTGTTAGTAGATGTGGCAGGATTGAAACTGACACCTCTATTGTAATGATCATATGGGTTGGGTGGGTACTTAGGTGGGTGGTGGGGATGTGGTGCAGGTTGTGTGAAAAAACCGCCAAATGTACGTTTTAAAAAGGACATTTGCCTATCTTGCATTGCCAGCAATTGAGACATAAATGCCTGCTGGTTCTGTCTCTCAGCTTCCAAATATTTGTCCATGCGAGCATCCTCCTTTGCTTGGACATCAGTATCCAATTGGCGTAGATGGTCAACTATCACCGATGTCATCGCTTTAGCCGCTACTTCAGACCGATTAAGCTTTTTCTTTTTGGCAGGAACGCTGTACACTGTAATTTAAAAAAAAAATTAACATTATACTTCCATGTTAAGTGTTATATAATAAACAGCAGTTTTGTTTGCCAAAATGTGCTAGTGGCCTTCTTCCACTTGCATGCTAGCAACATACTGCAACAGATACTGGGCCTCATCCCGCCATAACCCCACGTTGGTTGTTTTTACTATGTCAAATGTGTGTAAATATATAGAATGTCTACTTACAATTAGAACGTAATGGAGTGCTTCGATTGGGGAGCGTCGTCTGACTGTTTTCTTCCACAACATCATCTGTGGCTGCTTGGGCGCTGTCAGACTGCATGGAAGCATCCATTATATTCTCTGCTGCACCATCATCACCAAACAGCAGCGGTGAAGCCGGGCTCATGTGTGCTGACATCTGCGTGGCTTCAGAAGGCGTTGAGACTGGCGGGGACAGCTGGGAAGCCTGGGTAGTCGGTACATCATGGCTGTCCTGGCTGTTGTCCATCTGGCTGCAATGGGGTGCTATGGAGGAGGACAGGGCTACAGGGTTGCAGAGTGCCGTGTTTCCAAAAGCACTGTAGCACAGGTCATAGTGCACCCAATCGGGCCTAGCTGCACCACTTTTCTTGCGCTTCTGGTCATTCACTTTGCAGAACTGCTTCCGCAGAGATTTTAATTTGTTTACAACCTGCTGTTGGGAGCGATGAATACCTCTGGATGCCAGCAATTCTGCAATATTGCGATACATCACTGCATCCCGAACGGTGCCGGTCATTTGGCGGCGAATCTCCTCATCTGCCCTGATTTGCAGGAGCTCACGTACCTCCTTGTCAGACCAGTTGGATGTATTGGACATGATGGCTCAGATCAGGCTTGGGGTCAGCCAAAGTGGAAAACACTGCACAGGCAGTGTGTCAGATCAGGCTTGGGGTCAGCCAAAGCGGTTAACACTGCACAGGCAGTGTGTGCTGCAGCAGATGAGACTGGAGTGTGCTTGTAGCGTGGTAGCGCGTTAACGCTGCTGCTGCGCTGCTACATGCGCCCTGTGCGGGTCTCCAGCTGATGACATCATCTGCCAGAGCCGCAGAAGCTCCAATCAGCTCTTTGCGCCCCTCTACCCACCAAATAACCCGGATAATGGCCGTTTACACTGCCCTGAGCCCCGGATAAGCCCCGTGTCCGACCCTGAACATTTGCCGGGTCAGATTCCCGGGGAACAGTACCCGTGTTATTTTTTTTCACCCCATTTACACCATGCCCTGCCCCGGACTGGAGCGGCAATATCCCGGGTCCAAAGTCTGGTGTAAAAGGGGTATAAGTGTTGTACTTTCTAATATAACATTCATTGCTTGCAAGTTATATTTGGGGAAACATTTGACAAGATATTTAAAGTGAACTTTCTGTCATTCCACTTGGAACACAGATTTAATATTCTGTTATGTGTATATACACTATAATCTGTGTGATGCGAAATAACATAGCTCTGATGACACAAAACAGATGCAATATTACACATACTGTATCTAATACGCCTTTCATACAGAAAATTAAATTCCCGGGTGAAGCAGTTCCAGCCGGGAATTTCATGAAATACACTGGTCCTTTTTCTGTGTGAAAGGGTCGATCCGGATCTTAAACTCCGGGTCTCTGACCCTGCAAATGACCAGGGTCGGAGACCCGGAGTTTAGGATCCGGGTTGACCCTTTCACACAGGCGAAAACCCTGTGTAGCTGAGCAAGAATTACTCTTCTGTGTGACGTATGCGATACGATATAGTCCAAATTGCATACAATAATTTTACAGTGTATGGGCACTTTTAACTCTGAATAATGGTTTAGTTTTAAATTCAATGCAAGGTTGACATTGAAAAGGTTGAAAGAGAATTCGTTTAGATGAGGCTTACCTGGCATAATTTTTTTAATTATAAAACTTTGTGTCAGAACCTGAATATTACTATATGTATCATCAGCATAAAACTATTAATGATGCACAAATTCAGGTTTTTATCCTTCTTGTATTTGGCTATTTATGTATCAGAGAATCACAGCTCAGACTTTTTGTCCTTTCACGGTCATAAATTCACCTCAGGACAGCCGGAGCCCTTTACACAGCCTCTGCTGGAAACAAATTAGTCTCAACCTGTCCTGTGACATGGACTGATAAACTTGTGTCTGCAGCTAAAATGAGCATTACAGGCGTGCCAGTGTCTGACACTCTCTCACGTGCTGCATCTCAAAGCAAACACTTGCCTTTCGCAAAAAGAGTCTGAACTAAAGGGCTGATTCAGGTTGGATTAACACGAAGTATTTTAGAACCGGGCCTGCGCAAGAACCATTCTGCACATGTGGGAGGGACAGGGGTGGTAACTGAATAGTTATAGTTATATTCAGATAACTGAATAGCTTTATTTTCTTACCCAAGGGGCCGGAAAATGGAGCATAGCTCCACCCCTGACACCCATAAAGCCCCCCCCCCCAATTAAAACCATTGATGGTCATACATCACATAGAATGCTACCATCAATGGACGTTTGCACTATCACCATAGATGAAAACCATCAATTGCAATAGCGTCGATGACCATCTCTAATCCTGGTACTTACGTAGTATCTGGGCTGCCGATTTTCTGATTGTATGCCCTACCTTAAGGCATACAATCAGATGCGATTCGATGCGATTTTGCATAGGATTCAATGTTAACAAGGTCCTGTTCATTTCCCCACTATCCAAGTGGGCATAGAGTTGATTTTTTTTAAAGCGTGGCGAGCGCAGCGAGCCACCGAGCCCGAAGCGTGGCGAGCGGACGCGGAAAACATTTTACGTAATCCGACGCCGCTCGCCACGCTTCGGGCTCGATGGCACACTGCGCTCGCCACGCTTTATAAAATCAACTCTATGCCCACTTGGATAGTGGGGAAATGAACAGGACTATGTTAACATTGAATCCTATGGAAAATCGCATCAGATCGCATGCGATATCGCATGCGTTATCGGATGCGATTCGATGCGATTTTTCCGACCCGATTTTAAAATCGGACGCCCAGATACTACATAAGTACCCTAATCCTTACTAAATCAAGCCCAAATTTCTCACACTAATAAGGGGTATATGTATGACCAATTTGTATATATAATAAAAATAATGTGAAAAAAGGGTTTTCACACCCGTTTCACATTATTTTAGTATCTTCTAAATGCATTAAAGTGTTTTTTAGCCGAAGATTTCATGAAAAACTGCTCCAGACCCTTTCATTCCCATTTTTTAAGTAACCAGATTGAATTTTACATAATGGGAAATGCGATCTGGCCGAATTTACTGAAATAGAAATTTTATTTAAAAAAGTCCTGAGCCCTGTGATAATAATGCCATCTTCTGCTAGCCTAATCACAGGGCTCCCTGTGGATTCCCTACCCAGGCACAGCTTTCTCTGCCCCCACTGGTACAGCTTTCTCTGCCCCCAGTTTTCTCTGCATCAGAGTAAGTTAACATTGCCGGTACTTGTGTAGTTTCACGGCGCCACCGCGTCTGTGTTTGAAACTTGGCAGCTTGCCAGACGCTGTGTTTACTGTACTCTAGCTGTTCTAGCACGTGCCTGCTTTACATATGTAATCTATGTTATCAGCGTAGCACTGGGCAGCAGCAGTGCACGCTGCCCAGCGCTGACAGGTCACTGTGGTACTTGTAGTTCCACAGTGAAATAGACAGTTCTGCACACCGCTGACAACAGGGGCATGTAAACTGGACACCCCGGCACACCGCTAATGTACGGGGCTTCTAAACTAGACACCCCGGCACACGCTAAAATTTAGACGCTTTAGCGTCTAAATCCAGACTCCCTGCACCCCGGCACACGCTAAAATTTAGACGCTAAAGCGTCTAAATCCAGACTCCCTGGAAACCGCTAAGAAGGGGGCATCTACATAGGGGTGCACTGTGCAAAACACTCTTAAACCTGTTCACAATGACACTAGTCGACGTAACAGCTGTCGACCTTGTTAATTCCACTATCCACGCCACCCCGAAGCCTGGCGAGCGCAGGGAGCCCCATGAGGGGACGTGGTACGCATCCGACCGACCTTTTCATACCCCCACTATCCACGTCGGTGTGGAGTAGATCTTATAAAGTGTGGCGAGCGCAGCGAGCCACCGTGCCCGAAGCGTGGCGAGGGGATGCGCATAACTGTGAAGTAATCCGCGTCCCCTCGCGGGGCGCGCTGCGCTCGCCACGCTTCGGGCGCGGTGGCTTGCTGCGCTCGCCACACTTTATAAGATCAACTCCACGCCGACGTGGATAGTGGGGGTATGAAATGGTCGTCGGACGCGTACCGCGTCCCCTCGCGGGGCCCGCTGCGCTCGCCATGCTTCGGGGTGGCGTGGATAGTGGAATTAACAAGGTCGACAGCTGTTATGTCGACTAGTGTCATTGTGAACAGGTTTAAGAGTGTTTTGCACAGTGCACCCCTATGTAGATGCCCCCTTCTTAGCGGTTTCCAGGGAGTCTGGATTTAGAAGAATGGATATATACATACATACATACACACTGTATGCAGTTACCCATTGACCAAGTTTATACTGCCTTTACTCTGTGTTTTGACAGTGTAATATTCTCCCATGCAGTGTGCGGCCAGTAATGACAAGTGCAAGGGGGCCCCCCTGGCTAAAGTACCCCGGGCCCCCAGAAGGCTTAATCTGGTACTGACCGTTGACCATGCCTCCTCCCATTAGCCAGCCTAATTTTACCAGGTCAATGTTCACTGTTCGCCGAAAGTGAACAGTGAATGCCGGCCAGTTCTCCGTTTCATGCTTGCTGCTATTCGCTGGTGTATTTCAATGGGGTTTTCACTGGGATTCGCCGCTAGGATGGAGAATTGCTTTCCGCATGATTTTCGCCATGATTCACCGTTTTGCATTTTACATCTTTTATGGTGAACTGGAAAGTGATCTTTTAAAATAAAGTTGTTTTTTTTGTGTCAAAAAATCTGAAAGTTTATCCTGTGAAGGGGCATATATTTAATTTTTTTTTTTTTTTTTGGAAAAACTTTTTATTGAGTCAAAGCATCAAAACAACACAGAATACATTACTGCGCTCTCAGGCATGAGAGTCATATATCAAAAATTTGAGTATACAGAAAGGGGTTACATAGGGGTTTATTCTAGTTCAAAATCCTTCTTAGATGGACAAAACCATGTGCACTGCAGGGGGGCAGATGTAACATGTGCAGAGAGAATTAGATTTGGGTGAGTTATTTTGTTTCTGTGCAGGGAAAATACTGACTGCATGATTTTACACTGCAATATAGATCTCACTTTGAAGAAAAACCCCACCCAAATCTAATTCTCTGCCCCACCCGCAGTGCACATGATTTTGTCCATCTAAGAAGGATTTTGTCAGAAAGAATGGACTAGAATAACCCCCATAGTAACAATAGAATTTCCCATTTTTTGTCGCATGAGTTCAAAACAATAGTCGTAACAAATGGAGTTAGTAGGTTAATCCAGGACTAGCGGGGGGTTGTTGAGTAATCTCTGTTCTTCGTACCAGTGGGTATTTTGGAAGCATTGGTGGAGAGTTTGTTTAGTTGATGTGGGTAGGGTTTCCATATAACTGTTCCAAGTGGCAAAGAACTGTTTTGTACGTGAGTCCTTTTGGAGGGAGGCCTCCAACCAGTCCATGTGGAAAATAAAAAACAGTTTATCTCTGAACATTGCCAAGGCTGGAGGGGAGTTTTGGATCATATATTTAATTTTAAATTTTTTTTTTCCTTTTTTTTTTACATTTTTTTATACACATTCGCCAGCAGGGGGCCGGGAGACCAGTGAAGCGGTTCCCTGCTCGTGTCCCCTGCCAGCTCTCCTTCTCCCCCACAATTTCTGAGGCAGGAAGTGGTTAAAAATTGCAGTCAGGGGCAGCGAGCCCCTGCGGCATTGAATAGGGTGACAGGAAGGGCTGGCAGCGAATGTGCAGGATTCGCTGCACATCGCTAGAAACTACATTGAATACTGGCCTAAGTAGGTAAGTATATATATACAGTAGCTCTGTATGCATCATTGACATGTAGACTTGTACCTGCTTTTGAAGTGTTCTTGGTCCCACTGTACTGTCCTTCATTGGGGAGAAGTTAATGATGTCAGACATCCTTTTAGCGAATCAGAACAAAGCAATTGCCCTTTAGTTTGCTGCATCATCTCATTGTACTGCAAGGCAGTATTGAGTGTTCTGTACAGACTCTGGGGCACTGTCCTGTTGTCCAAAGGTTTTTTTTATTTTCGGACTGTCTACTACATACTTCCTGATGCACATTTCTTTTTTTTTACCTATCGAGTCCTCCACAGATGGTGATTGTTTAACTCAAATACAATTATCAATAAAATAAACCTCATCCTCGACTCTGTACTGTCCATTCATCACATTCAAGCTGTCTCTAAATCATGTTACATGCATCTAAAAAATATATCCAAAATGACCGTATATACTCAAGTATAAGCCGACCCGAATATAAGCCGAGGCACCTAATTTTACAACAAAAAACTGGGAAAACTTATTGACTCAAGTGGGACCCTCACTCGAGTGGGGGGGCTTTTTCCAGCATACAAAATGGTCTGAAAAAGTAGGCTTATACTCGAGTATATATGGTACCTTACACTTTGCAAAAACTTTAATCCATGCACTCATTATATCTGACATTGACTATTGGAATAGCCTCCTTACCGGTCTTTCTAAGAAAAGACTCTCACCACTGCTGCGAGACTGATCTTCCTGGCTAGACGTTCATCGCCTGCTGATCCGCTCTGTCAGTCTCTCCATTGGTTGGCTGTATATTACCGTATTCAATATAAAATACTTCTGCTTACATACAAAGCCATCGCTCTGACTACACCGACTTATATCTCTTCACTTATCTCAAAATATATCCCAACCCGACCTCTCCGCTCTGCACCAGACCTGCGTCTCTTATCCACACTCATTACTCGCTTCCATTTACACTTGCAGGATTTTTTTCGGGCAGCACTAGGGATGGCCATCATTGCCATTGCCATCGATGATTGCGATCGATGGCAATTCTGCAACTGGCCATCGATAGTGCTAAACTATGCTATGGATGACCATCGATATTTTTACATATCGATGGTCATTCATTGTGTTTGTTTGATTGGTCTGTGGGCCAATCAAAACACGGGGGCGGGGTTTTGCGGGCGTCGGGGGCGGAGCTATGCTCCGTGTCCCAGCACTTAAAAAAAAAAGCAAAACATTGGGTACTTGTTTTACTAGCACGGCGCCCACGATATTCAGTCGTATGGCATTGTATTCAATTTAAAATTGTATACCATTGTATGGCATACAATGCAATAAGATTTTAAATTGTATATACAATCTTTAATTGTATAAGCACCTTAATAGGTGCTTACAATGTTAAATGCAGCCCCACGCCGCTGCCACTATCAACGCCAACCCGAAGCGTGGCGAGCGCAGCGAACCCACGAGGGGCCGGGGTACGTGTCCTCCGACCTTTTCATACCCCCACTGTCCACGAGGGCGTGGAGTTGATTTTATATAGTGTGCCGAGCGCAGCGAGCCACCAAGCCCGAATTGTGGCGATCGCAGCGAGCACCACGACCTCCATACCCGTGGGGGTATGAAAAGGTCGGAGGATGCGTACCGCCGGCGCTCGCCACGCTTTGGGTTGGCGTTGATAGCACGAGTGGCGTGGGGGTGCTTTTAACATTGTAAGCACCTATTACGGTGCTTATACAATTATTTATATTATAGGGGGCACATTTAACATTGAAAACACCCATTTGGGTGCTTATACAATTTTAAATCTTATACCATTGTATATGCCATACAATGGCATACAATTTGATGGTATACAATTTAAAATTGTATAACATCTGCTAACATTGTATCGCATTGCATCACATACCATCGTATGCCTTATGGTATTCGATGCGATGGGCGCCGTGCTAGGAAACAAGTACCAAACATTGTTTTGCTGTTCCATCGATGGAGGGAAACCATCTGGTTCTCCCCCATCGATGGCTAAAGTATTCGACATCGGCCATGAACCATCGATGATTTTGAATCATTGATGGTCGATGGCCATCCCTAGGCAGCACCCACCTTATGGAATGCCCTTCGACGCACATTAAAGGTCCATACACACACAACGATGTGTCACATCGTTAACTACCATCATTCAATTTCACCCTTGAAGTGAAAATGAATGACCTTAGCATTACAGGTGATTGCTGGTGCACGATAGATGACAAACCACAAAAACAATGCAGGACCTTTTTCTATTGAAAAAACAAACAATGTTAACGACCATAGCCAAATTGACCTGCATGCATGGACGATGGCTATGGTCTTTAACGACTTGCGGGTACGCACATCGTTGGTAGTTGTCCGTCATTCACAGCATAAACACTAGACGATCTTAAAAGATTCACCTCCTAAATGACCTTGAACTAAGTCATTCTGGGTTGTTCAGGAGGTGATCTATAATGGGGTCGTTCATCATCATTAAGAAGACATTGCCGTGTGTGTATGGGCCTTAAGACTCTTCTCTAGTCTCCAAATTTTCAAGCGTTCCCTGAAAACTCACCTCTTCAGGCAAGCTTATCATATTCAGAACCCCCACACAACTTCCAGTATCATTCTTATCTAATTGCATCCAGGGCCAGTGTAAGGCTTCTCAGCACCCTAGGCAAAACCTTAACCTACTTCATCCCCCCCCCAACAAAAAAAATCATGTGGCCCTCCCAGACCCCCAGGTAGGGTGGGCAAGTCCCCTGCTTTCCCTGGAGGCCCTCTTCACCCTCCCCTTTGCCACCCACAACAGTACAAGGAGGGGGGGGGGCAGCAATATAGGGAAGTATGTCTCAAGGGAAAGTATGGAGGTGAGGTCTTAGAAGTTCCACCCCACCACCTGCATTAAGTACAACAAGGATCCTCATAGACATCCTTGATTTTTTTGATTTTAAGACTTGGTGGCGCCCCCTCAGATCCCGGCGCCCTAGGCAGCGGCCTAAAGCTGCCTAATGGTAGACCCGGCCCTGATTGCATCCCATAGGGAGGTATGTCTCAAGGGAAAGTATGGAGGTGAGGTCTTAGAAGTTCCACCCCACCACCTGCATTAAGTACAACAAGAATCCTCATAGACATCCTTGATTTTTTTGATTTTCAGACTTGGTGGCGCCCCCTCAGATCCCGGCGCCCTAGGCAGCTGCCTAAAGCTGCCTAATGGTAGAGCCGGCCCTGATTGCATCCCATCAGGACTGTCCTGTAATCTGGTGGTAATGCCATGCTATTGAATTCTATCCTTATGTATCCCTCCTATTATCCCTATAGATTGTAAGCTTGTGAGCAGGGCCCTCCTTCCTCCATGTCGGTTTGTATCTACCCAGTTTGTTTAATCACTGTTGTTTCCAATTGTAAAGCACAACGGAATATGCTGCGCTATATAAGAAACTGTAAATAAATAAATAAACCTCTCTGTGATAATACAGTAAGGACATTACTGCTGTAGGGAGAAAAGCATAAAACACTCTGTGAAACATTTGCTTAGCTTAGACTTTTTCCATGAGGAACCCGTTTTGAGAAGGGGAAATACTGAAGATTACATTTGCCAGACCTTGTGCTTTATTGCAGAACAGTATCGCAGGGATCAAATAATATAAATATCTAACTTAAATCACTGGTGCTGAGGCTTAAGTTTAAGGTCATGGGGGTCGGGTGGGAGCCGGTCTGGTCAGGTGTTCCGGTGTCTGGCTCATTCTGGCTTTTACCAAATTGCCATCTGCCATACATCGGCTGTGCTAGATTGATGTCAGAGTTGATTGGTTGCTTTGGCCAACTTCTCCACTTTATATTCCTCCAAGGCTTGAAACATCTCCCCCATGGTGCATGTATAGATGTATGGTATGGTTAAGGCATCTCCCAGCAATAACCTAGGATCTCTGGGAGATGCCAGAGGATGGAATCCAAGTTGGGAGGAGCCGGGACCATGGTTTTGTGCAGCGGGTGCAGGGGTTAGTGAAACATTTCACCACAAATGTCATCATCAAGGCTCTGGTGTTTCCAGATACCTGGTCTACTCTTGTGAATCTGGGAGGGCATCATGGCAATTTGTGAGTCTCTCGGACAATCGGATGGAGTTTGTACGCATGACTATGATTGGTTTATGTAGATAAGTGTCGCTCTGCAGCATACAAACTGACATGCTGTCGTTATAACCTAGGGGTTATGGTATGTTATGGATGACCACTCTTCATCAAACCCATCTAGTTAGACACCTAAAGATATTCGACCGCATCTAGATCAACAATAACGGAAGTTAGGCGCAAGCGTTAGATCGACGGGAGCATGGACGAAGGTCACATGGTCAACATGAGTTTTTTCACGGTTTTTATGCCGAATGTCACAGGGGGCCCCGTGGACACTGTATATGTGCACAGTATTCCCTAGCATGGCTCTCTGCGCTTATCATGCTTTGGGCACTATTATGATCTCACTCTATGGCCCTTGTTCTGATCGCTTCTCTCGGACAAGAATTCGGCCAGTGTACCGATGTTGTGCATATACGCATGCGCAGAACCATTTCTGCGCATGTTTGTACCCAGGGAGCGAGCGAACTCTGTGAAAAGTCCGGTTGCCGAGTGCTCGTTCCTGGCCTTCCGAGCAGAGGGTGGAGAGGGGCGTTGCGGCCTGATCAGGGGCATTACCATACGTGCACGCCCTGCGTTTCATGGGCATTCGAATGAAAATGCAGGGCGTGCGTATGGAAATGCGGTTGTGACGTGCGCGTGAGGGGCGGACAGCTGGCTTAACCGGATGTCAGCTGCCCGCCCATATCCCTTCTTTTCTTCGCTCAAATGTACGAGTGGTCTAGAGTGGTCTAGACCACTCGTGCATGGGCGAGCGCTTTTCACATCATTCCATGGTCGCTGACCATTCAATGATGGAGGAGGTTCCCACAGGCATTCAAATGGATTTCACATTCCGAACGGCCAAATTTGGCATGCGAATGGGCAGCGCCGGCGATCCATTCGCTGGGCGGGGTTTGGTACATTCACTTCGGCCCATGCACGGGACCAAGCAAATCAATCAGAATAAGGTCATATGTCCTCTTGGATAGTAAATTATGAACCAAGTCGAGCTGTGACAATCGGCACCAAAACAACGTGAAAACCTCATGTCGACCATGTGACCATCGCCTGCGCTCTAGAAGCGCTCCACTATCTTTAGGCGCCTAACTAGACCGGTATGACTAGACACTGCTGTAGATCCGTTGACCGGATACGTATCCTAGGCACCCTTTGATAGGAGCAAGGAATCGTTTACAAGAAAGAAATAATAAATAAAATAAAATGAACTCTATGAATGGAAATAAGTTTAATTGAATGAGTAACTCCAAATATAAGAGAAGCCTGTGAGAGGTCATAGGGTGATAATAAATGAGGATACTTATCATAAGGATGTTTCCCAGCCTCAGGCTAGTTAAGAATGATGTATGTTGCAGTTGGAGAGCTGCAGATTTTAAACAATTGATGCAGAAGAAATGAACAAGGTCAATGTCTCCTTGTGACAGCTGTGATAGCTCCCAGTTCACACGTAGATCTGCGTACATACAATTTACATCTTAGCCCCCACCTCTTCTCCCCCCCCCACCCAATGCACTTGTTGGCTCCTGAAGTTACACCAATTTATTAATTCTTTACTATTTTTTTTTCTTGAATAGACAGAAGTCTGATCTATATTTAAACAGCGATCATAAGGAGCTTTCTCCCATTTTTGTTAAACTGAGGAAATGATTCACTGCCTTTGGAAGCGAAGTATGCCAAGTCCCATGCACGTTCCTATATAAGGAGTCTGGGGTGTGAGGGAGGGGGAGAGAGTTTATGAGGCTCCTCCTGTTAGGATCAGAGGTTTCTGGTCCTCTGGGAAGCAGTGTCTGATCTGCACAGCTTCGGGCAGGGGGTCTCACTCCTCCCCCAGGGAGTTCCCACACTGCAGGCGGAAGCAGAGGGATCCTCTTTCCATCAAGGAGGTATCAGACATGGGGTCATTTGCCCCATCACTTGATTCATTTCAGCACTCCATCAATGACACTGTCTCTGCATTACCCTCTGGGCAATCCAGCAATTGTTATCCACCTGTATCACTGCATCACCCATTCATCCTTTTCTTTATCTGCATGATTACATCACTGTACAAGTGTACATTACTGTACCGACATGATTACATCACTGTGCAAGTGTACATTACTGTACCGACATGATTACATCACTATATCTGTATAATTACATACTGTAGCTGTACCTTTGTACTTACAGCACCATACCTGTGTACTACAACTTACCTCACATTACCTGCATACTTACAGCAAAGTATCTGTGTACTTCCATAGCTGTACCAGTGTACTTACATCACTATACCTACCTGTACTTACATCACTGTATCTGTGTACTTACATCACTATACATGTGTACTTACATCACTATATAGTACATGTACACTTACAGCACTATACCTGTGTACTTACATCACTATACCTGCATACTTACAGCAAAGTATCTGTGTACTTCCATAGCTGTACATGTGTACTTACATCACTATATAGTACATGTACACTTACAGCACTATACCTGTGTACTACTTACATCACTATACCTGTGAACTTACATCACTATACCTGTGTACTTACAGCACTATACCTGCCTGTATGTACTTACATCACTATACATGTGTACTTACATCACTATACAGTACATGTGCACTTACATCACTATACAGTACATGTGCACTTACATCACTATACCTGTACTTACATCACTGTGTCTGTGTATTTACATCACTGCACCTGTGTACTTACAGCACTATAACTTTGTACTTACATCACTATACCTGTACTTACATCTCTATACAGTGCATGTGTACTTACATCATAATACTTGTGTATTTACATCGCTATACCTGTACTTACATCACTATATCTGTGTACTTACATAACTATACATGTGTACTTACATCACTGTACCTTGTACTTACATCACTGTATCTATACTTACATCACTATACATGTGTACTTACATCACTATACATGTGTACTTACATCACTATACCTGTACTTACATCACTATACATGTGTACTTACATCACTATACATGTGTACTTACATCACTATATCTGTACTTACATCACTATACATGTGTACTTACAGCACTATACCTGTACTTACATCACTATAAATGTGTACTTACATCACTATACATGTGTACTTACACCACTGTACCTTGTACTTACATCACTATACCTGTACTTACATCACTATACATGTGTACTTACATCACTATACATGTGTACTTACATCACTATATCTGTACTTACATAACTATACAAGTGTACTTACATCACTATATCTGTACTTACATCACTATACATGTGTACTTACATCACTATACCTGTACTTACATCACTATACATGTGTACTTACATCACTGTACCTTGTACTTACATCACTGTATCTATACTTACATCACTATACATGTGTACTTACATCACTATACATGTGTACTTACATCACTATACCTGTACTTACATCACTATAAATGTGTACTTACATCACTGTACCTTGTACTTACATCAATATACCTGTACTTACATCACTATACTTGTGTTCTTACATCACTGTACCTTGTACTTACATCACTATACCTGTACTTACATCAATATACATGTGTGCTTACATCACTATACATGTGTACTTACAACACTATACATGTGTACTTACATCACTATACATGTGTACTTACATCACTATACATGTGTACTTACTGTACATCACTATACCTGTACTTACATCACTATACCTGTACTTACATCACTATACATGTGTACTTACACCACTATACCTGTACTTACATCACTATACATGTGAACTTACACCACTATACCTGTACTTAGATCACTATACATGTGTACTTACACCACTATACCTGTGTATTTACATCACTGTACCTTGTATTTACATCACTATACCTGTACTTACATCACTATACGTGTGTACTTACACCACTATACCTGTACTTACATCACTATACATGTGTACTTACACCACTATACCTGTACTTACATCACTATACATGTGTACTTACACCACTATACCTGTACTTACATCACTATACATGTGAACTTACACCACTATACCTGTACTTAGATCACTATACATGTGTACTTACATCACTATACATGTGTACTTACATCACTATACATGTGTACTTACATCACTATACATGTGTACTTACATCACTGTACCTTGTATTTACATCACTATACCTGTACTTACATCACTATACATGTGTACTTACACCACTATACCTGTACTTACATCACTGTACTTTTTTACTTACATCACTGTACCAGTAAACTTACAGCACCATACCTGTGTATTTACAGAACTGTACCAGAGTACTTACAGTACATCACCATACCTGTGTATTACAACTTACATCACATTACATGCATACTTATCTGCTTAATTCCATAACTGTACCTGTGTATTTATATCACTGTACCTGTACTTACATCACTATACCTGTGTTTTTACATCACTATACCTGTACTTACATCACTGTACTTTTTTACTTACATCACTGTACCAGTAAACTTACAGCACCATACCTGTGTATTTACAGAACTGTACCAGAGTACTTACAGTACATCACTATACCTGTGTACTTACATCACTATAACTGTGTACTTGATAGTGTACTTACTGTCCATCACTATGGCCCTTATTCTGGTTGGTGCGGCCAGAGCCGCACACGGGGCTCCGGCCGCACAAACCAATCCCCGCCCACCCTACGGATCGCCACGGCCGTCCGTACACGGACGGCTGGCGATCCGCATAAAAATGGTGGAGGCATACACCTCCACCATGGTGGGAGCTGCCCCCTGCATTCGATGGTCGTCGACCATCGAAGGCAGGTCCGCACGCCCCGGCAGCTCCCGCAAGCTGAGACCACACGGACAATCGTCCGTGTGGTAGCTTGTATGGGGGCTGAAAGCTGACATCCGGCGACGTCAGCTTTCCGCCCCCATGAGTTGCGTCATGCCCTCATTACCATGCATACGCCCCGCGTTTGCATGGGAACGCCCATGAAACGCGGGGCGTACACATAGGGAAATGAGGGCATGAAGCCTCTCACGCCCCTATACGCCCCCTTTGCGGCGGACGAAATACGTCTGCGGCGAAGGGGGCTGCACATGCGCAGATTGACCTCTGCGCATGTGCAGAGTAAAAACATCGGCGGTACGGCCGCACGCGGGCCGTACCGTCCGAATTAGAATAAGGGCCTATACCTGTACTTACATCATAAGACCTGTGTGCTTGTCGCTCTCCTCTCCTGCTTCGCCTCGCTACTGAGGCGAAGCAGGAAGTGTTATATCGGCACTTTTACCGCCGCTATAATAAATCTATCCCTTAATTACTGTATCTGCATGATTACATCACTATACATGTGTACATATATTACTGTATCTGCATGATTACATTACTGTACCTGTGTACTTAAATCCCTGTCCCTGCATAATTACATCACTGTAAATGTGTGTTTATATAACTGTACCTGCATAATTACATCACTTTACCTGTGTACTTATAACAGTTTACCTGCATGATTCCATCACTGTACCTGTGTACTTATATACAGTAACTGTACCTGCATAACTACATTACTGCACCTGTGTAATTTAATTACTGTATCTGCATGATTACATCACTATACATGTGTGCTTACATTACTGTATCTGCATGATTACATCACTATACCTGTGTACTTATAACACTGTACCTGCATTATTACATCACTGCACCTGTGTACTTAATAACACTGTACTTGCATGATTATATCACTGTACCTGTGTACTTAATAACACTGTACTTGCATGATTATATCACTGTACCTGTGTACTTAATAACACTGTACTTGCATGATTATATCACTGTACCTGTGTACTTATAACATTGTACCTGCATTATTGCATGACTGTACCTGTATGCTTATAACACGGTACCTGCATGATTACATCACTGTACCTGTGTACTTAAATCCCTGCCCCTGCATAATTACATCACTGTAAATGTGTGTTTATATAACTGTACCTGCACAATTACATCACTGTACCTGTGTACTTAAATCCCTGTCCCTGCATAATTACATCACTGTACCTGTGTAGTATATAACTGTACCTGCATACCTCACTGTACCTGTGTGTTTATATAACTGTACCTTCATGACTACGTGACTGTACCTGTGTACTTTAATTACTGTATCTGCATAATTACATCACTATACATGTGTGCTTACATTACTGTATCTGCATGATTACATCACTATACCTGTGTACTTATAACACTGTACCTGCATTATTACATCACTGCACCTGTGTACTTAATAACACTGTACTTGCATGATCATATAACTGTACCTGTGTACTTATAACATTGTACCTGCATTATTGCATGACTGTACCTGTATGCTTATAACACGGTACCTGCATGATTACATCACTGTACCTGTGTACTTAAATCCCTGCCCCTGCATAATTACATCACTGTAAATGTGTGTTTATATAACTGTACCTGCACAATTACATCACTGTACCTGTGTACTTAAATCCCTGTCCCTGCATAATTACATCACTGTACCTGTGTAGTATATAACTGTACCTGCATACCTCACTGTACCTGTGTGTTTATATAACTGTACCTTCATGACTACGTGACTGTACCTGTGTACTTTAATTACTGTATCTGCATAATTACATCACTATACATGTGTGCTTACATTACTGTATCTGCATGATTACATCACTATACCTGTGTACTTATAACACTGTACCTGCATTATTACATCACTGCACCTGTGTACTTAATAACACTGTACTTGCATGATCATATAACTGTACCTGTGTACTTATAACATTGTACCTGCATTATTGTATGACTGTACCTGTATGCTTATAACACGGTACCTGCATGATTACATCACTGTACCTGTGTACTTAAATCCCTGCCCCTGCATAATTACATCACTGTAAATGTGTGTTTATATAACTGTACCTGCATAATTACATCACTTTACCTGTGTACTTATAACAGTTTACCTGCATGATTCCATCACTGTACCTGTGTACTTATATACAGTAACTGTACCTGCATAACTACATTACTGCACCTGTGTAATTTAATTACTGTATCTGCATGATTACATCACTATACATGTGTGCTTACATTACTGTATCTGCATGATTACATCACTATACCTGTGTACTTATAACACTGTACCTGCATTATTACATCACTGCACCTGTGTACTTAATAACACTGTACTTGCATGATTATATCACTGTACCTGTGTACTTAATAACACTGTACTTGCATGATTATATCACTGTACCTGTGTACTTAATAACACTGTACTTGCATGATTATATCACTGTACCTGTGTACTTATAACATTGTACCTGCATTATTGCATGACTGTACCTGTATGCTTATAACACGGTACCTGCATGATTACATCACTGTACCTGTGTACTTAAATCCCTGCCCCTGCATAATTACATCACTGTAAATGTGTGTTTATATAACTGTACCTGCACAATTACATCACTGTACCTGTGTACTTAAATCCCTGTCCCTGCATAATTACATCACTGTACCTGTGTAGTATATAACTGTACCTGCATACCTCACTGTACCTGTGTGTTTATATAACTGTACCTTCATGACTACGTGACTGTACCTGTGTACTTTAATTACTGTATCTGCATAATTACATCACTATACATGTGTGCTTACATTACTGTATCTGCATGATTACATCACTATACCTGTGTACTTATAACACTGTACCTGCATTATTACATCACTGCACCTGTGTACTTAATAACACTGTACTTGCATGATCATATAACTGTACCTGTGTACTTATAACATTGTACCTGCATTATTGCATGACTGTACCTGTATGCTTATAACACGGTACCTGCATGATTACATCACTGTACCTGTGTACTTAAATCCCTGCCCCTGCATAATTACATCACTGTAAATGTGTGTTTATATAACTGTACCTGCACAATTACATCACTGTACCTGTGTACTTAAATCCCTGTCCCTGCATAATTACATCACTGTACCTGTGTAGTATATAACTGTACCTGCATACCTCACTGTACCTGTGTGTTTATATAACTGTACCTTCATGACTACGTGACTGTACCTGTGTACTTTAATTACTGTATCTGCATAATTACATCACTATACATGTGTGCTTACATTACTGTATCTGCATGATTACATCACTATACCTGTGTACTTATAACACTGTACCTGCATTATTACATCACTGCACCTGTGTACTTAATAACACTGTACTTGCATGATCATATAACTGTACCTGTGTACTTATAACATTGTACCTGCATTATTGCATGACTGTACCTGTATGCTTATAACACGGTACCTGCATGATTACATCACTGTACCTGTGTACTTAAATCCCAGCCCCTGCATAATTACATCACTGTACCTGTGTACTATATAACTTTACCTGCATATACATATTACATCACTGTACCTGTGTACTATATAACTGTACCTGCATACCTCACTGTACCTGTGTGTTTTTAGAATTGTACCTTCATGACTACGTGACTGTACCTGTGTACTTTAATTACTGTATCTGCATAATTACATCACTGTACCTGTGTACTATATAACTTTACCTGCATAATTACATCACTGCACCTGTGTACTATATAACTTTACCTTTATAATTACATCACTGCACCTGTGTACTATATAACATTGTTGTTACTATATAACTGTACCTGCATAATTACATCGCTGTACCTGCTTGCTTATATAACTGTACCTGCATGACTACATTACTGTACCTGTGTACTTTAATTATTGTATCTGCATAATTACATCACTGTACCTGTGTACTTATAGCATTGCTAAAGTACCTGCATGATTACAGTGTAGGGTGGATTTTCACTCTTTCTGTGATCAGGTATGAATCAGACCCTAAGTGCAGCATTGCCACACCACAAAAATCTTCAACCATTCCTAATGCTAAACATCTTGAGTTGATCCCTACTATAACATGGAAACCATAATTGTAAGATTTCCTATTAACTTCCTAATAACACCACTTTGCTAAAGGTCAAACCAATTAGGACTAAGCGACTGTTATCTGTATTTAGCCTGTAAAATGCTCTCTGTACTCCTACAGAAGGAGGAAGGTGCACGTATACAGAAGTGATTTTACCATATAGTAATGGGGCTGTCCGCCGTCCCACGCCCCTCTCCACCCCAGCGAACAGAATGCGCTCTGAAAAAACATTGGCCCCCATGCGGATTCAGACTAGCTGCGAACAGACCAAAATAAGGTCCTTTATCTCCTCCATCCCATTGGCTTTGACCTTGTCCCTTATGACTCTACCTTCTGCAACCTATTCAGCATGGGTTTACCTTCTTCCACTCATCATCCAGCTTCTTCACTCATGACCTGATCTTTCAGTAAGTGGCTTAAAGTTCATGGAGTTACCAACATTATGACATTTTGCTTGTGGGTTCTTTACAACACTACCCAGATATACATGAAGTACCTGCAGCTGATGTCCGATATATGTTTCTGATCAACCAATTCAATCAACTGACATAGAAACATAGACAAAAGATACCCTGGATTGTTCTTCAGGCACAACAAATGGCCACGGTAGTGTGGGGCCTAACATTGTGGCAGCCTTATGGTTTAATGGAAGACTGGGAAGCAAATCAAACTAAAACTTGTATTTTCTGAATTCTGGCCTAGCTTAGGCCTCAGCACTCTACCGCCTAATGTTCCATTCATGGGCAGCAATGAAGAACTTACCTTAGAGCTGATCTTTCACTCTCCAGGCCAAGCCACGGACTCAACTGGATTGAGCTCTAGACTGCACGAGACTGGACTTAAGTAAAGTTGATGATGATGTGTATGTAGTTGAATTTCTTCTGATTCATCAGGAAATCATTATTTCCAATTTCCACTCCTGTTGTCCACAACTGGATAATAGTTCCCTATCTGGGCACTAACTATACTTCCCATTTTCCACATTTTCTTTCAGTTCCTCTGGCGAAATGTACAATTTTTTCATGTACTATAGTTTCATTGACTAATGCAAGCCACATAGCCACGTCTGGTCCCTCTCTTGCCATCCATTTCCTGGCTATGCAGGTCTTGGCCAATGTACATACAGATAGAGCCATCCTCATTTACCCTGTTCATTGGATTAAGTGAGTAATAGGATCACTATGCTAATCCCCTACTGTATTGTTCTATGTATTGTATTACTGCTGAGAACAATAGGATAGCCATGGCTGGCCATGGTGAGCCACGACCTAAGGAACAAAGTTGACAAGGGCTCCAACTGAATAAGATTTGTCTATAATTTTTATCTAATGAACCCTCTTCGAATATTGACAAAACACAAGTTTTCGGTGTGCAGCTGTCCATAGGTATACCCTTTAATATTAATATGTCAATGACTGCTGTCCAGAACTCAGTCAACTTCGGGCCAAGTTAACTTCGGGCCCAAAGCAAATGCCAGAACGTCCCATTATAATCCCGGCATTTGGGGCAATTTGCATTGTCCCTACCCCAAAATTTGTACATACATTCCAGTGTCATATAGGTTCTATGCACCAGGCATAATTGTATCTGTTGGAATCTTACTTGGTTTCTTGCTTTCCCTATATTGACCAAAGCTTTACACCATGCTTCCTCCATTATGGGTCCAACCTCCATCTCCCATTTAGTTTTTATATTTAATAACCTGTCCTTCTGACTAGTCTGGCTTAAAGCTTTATAAAAAAACAAGGTTTCATGCCTCATAGGAGCTTTTTTAGTTCATTTTGTTGTCAAAGAGTCATGCAGATTAGGTCGCCCTCTATCGAACTGTATTTCAAGACCATGTCGCAATTGAATATATCTAAACAGATATTTATTAGGGAGTGAGCATTTTTAATGAATGAAATGGTCTAAGTCCGTTTTCATCATACAGTTTTCCTATCTCTTTTATGTCTCTATCCCCCCAAACTCTCGTAACCTGCAACTCTTTTAGTTCAGTCAAGAATGGGCATTATGTAATGTTGTCTTTGTGTCTATTCCTTGACTCCCTAATAGACCTTCCACTTGCCTCCAATAACTACCTGTCTAATTATTGGGGGACATTTACACTTCAAATTACCACTTAGGAGAATCTGGAGGGGACTATGCCCTGGGCCACCATTCCCACCAGTACATATAACAAGTCAAACTCCCCCCCTGTCTGTATCCATTTTTTTAAGTGTACCAAGTGTGTCGAGAGGTAGTACAGCCAAAAATCCAGTAAAGCCAGTCCACCTTGCCGTTTACGTTTGGTAAGTATATCCATTCTGAGACGGGCTCTCTTATTGCCGCATAATAAGGAGGATATCAGACCCGCTATTAGCTGAAAAATGAGTCAGGGGAGATAAAGAGGCGAGTGTTGAAGTATATAAACTAATTTTGGTTGAATGATCATTTTAACCAAATTGATCCGGCCTGTTAATGTTAGAGGTAACTTGCTCCAAGGTCCTATTTTTGATTTTATATAGTCAATTTGTGGTGTTAAGTTGAGAGACTAAAATCTAGTGATTTCTCTTGAAACCCAAATGCCTAGATATTGGAATTCTTCCGCTATCTAGGCAGGGGGGGGGGGGGGGGGGGAGGAGAGTATCACTTAGAGGGAGAATACAGAATTTACCCCAGTTGATCTTGAGGCCAGAGTATTTCCCGAAAAGATTAATTATATTCAAGGCTTCAGGAAGTACCTCGGGATAATTTTGCATAAACAACAATATATCGTCCGCATGCAGTGCATTACGGTCTTCTCTTGCACCTATTTTTAGGTCCTCGATCAATGGACTGCCCCTGATTAAACAAGACAGAGGTTATATGGCAATTGCAAATAACCCCAGTGACAATGTCATGTGCCCCTCTCCACCCCGAAACTGGAAGAGATATAGCCATTGATGGAGACCCTTGCCACTGGGGCCATGTACAACATTTTTATCCAGTTAATAAAAACAAATAAATTCCCACCCATTCCAAGGCTTCTCATAAAAACCTCCATTCGATAGAATCGAAGGCCTTAGCTGCATCAAGAGATATCACTATTCATTCTTCCTTTTTTCCTTGCTGGGTCTGAAGATGGCAATAGAGCCTTCTCAAATTAAAACCTGTTTCTGTTCCTGTAATCTCGGGTCATTATCCTTTTTTAATAACACTACTATCAGTGCTTCAGTTATAGATGCAGGTATAACCTTGCTAGCATATAGATCATTAATTAAGTCCAGGAATTTTTTTGAAAAAAATTTCTTATGTTTTTTATACAGTTCCTGGGGATGCCGTCTAACCCAGGGGCTTTACTCCCAGGTATCTCCTTTATTGCTGCCTCTATTTCTGAAAGAGCTATTGGGCCATCTAGCAGGTTCCTAGAGTCAGTTGATAGAGTAGGGTATTCTATTTTCCTGAGGTATGAGCAAGTTTCTTTGGGAGTATAGCCCTGTTGAGATGTGTATAATTGTCGGTAGAATTTCCTAAAGTCCTCGCTATTTCTGGGGTTTGCCGAATCGAGCCCCCTCCAGAATCCCTAATCTCCATTACTATACTCAGACTCTGCTCTTGCCAACCCTGCCAAAAAGCTCCCAGGTCTATCTCCTTCTGCATATCTAGCATGTCCTGCAACAAATTCTCTATACATTGCCTTTTCTGCAAGGCACTTACGCCAGGCCTCTTGGGCTTCCGCCCATGCCCTTTTGCCATCTTCGGTTTTACCCTGCAAGTATTGTTGTTCCAAGGTGCAGCAGGATATCTCTAACCTCTGTTCCTCTTTTTTATAAGCAGCTTTCAGCCTAGCTATCTCTTTTTTTCAATGTACCTCTAAGGTTGGCTTTGAATGTATCCCAAATGATTTCTTCTGATGTTGAACCTTGATTCATTTCGAGGAATTCCTGCCCTGGAATTCTAAGCTATCCCCTACCTCTAAGTGTATTAACCAAAAAGCATTTAATTTCCAGAAAGAAAATCCCTTTTCCTCTCCCAGATCCAGACTGATCGCCAGTGGGGAGTGGTCAGATATGCCTCTTGTCAGCTATTTCACCCCCTGAATTTGGAGGATCCAATCAGCCGTGACCAGGGCCATATCAATCCTAGAGAACGAGGCATATGTACTGGAGAAACAAGAACATTTCTGTTCTCCCTGGTGTTTCGTCCTCCAAACATCCACCAGGCCCATTTTCTTGACCATGTTTGGATATCCATTTCCCTGGGTTCTGCTATTCTGATTTTACCTATTTTGCTTATCTAGTACTGGATCTAGTATGATATTAAAGTCCCCCAGTAGCAAAGCCGGGACATAAGGGAATAGGGCTATAAATTTGGCCGCTTTCTTCAGGACCTGGTAGTTAAAGGGCATATATAAACTGCCATTATTAGAAATGCCAAGGATCCTAACATACATTTAATAAAAACATATCTTGCCCCCGGGGACAGTGTGGACAGACTCTGCTGAAAACATATCTTGCCCCAGGACAGTGTGGACAGACTCTGCTGAAAATATAATACCCTTACGGATTAATACTGAAACTCCTCTGGAGGCGGTTGTGAAGGAAGAAAGAAATGCCCACCCAGGCTTTTTTGAGAGACAACAGTTTGTTCCCAACTAGATGTGTTTCTTGTAGACATATAGGGGGAAATTTACTAATATGAAAAACCTAGTTTTTCGTATTAGTATTTTCCCTACGACTGCATACGACTGTTTCAGTCGTATGCGAAGTCGTGTTCCGGAGGGGAAATTACAGTACTTGTGTATTATCACGGCTCCCACGATTTCCATCTTATGGGATCTTATACAATTTAAAATTGTATACCATTGTATATGGCATACAATGGCATACGATGAGATGAGATGAGATTTTAAATTGTACAAGCACACTAATGGGTGCTTTCAAGGTCAATTGGCCCCCCTATAAGATTTTTAATTGTATAAGCACCCTAATGGGTGCTTACAATGTTAAATGCACCCCCACGCCACCCCCACTATCAACGCCAACCCGAAGCGTGGCGAGCGAAGCGAGCCCGCGAGGGGCGGCGGTACGCGTCCTCCGACCTTTTCATACCCCCACTATCCATGTCGGCGTGGAGTTGATTTTATATAGTGTGGCGAGCGTAGCGAGCCACCGAGCCCGAAGCGTGGCGAGTGCAGCGAGCCCCGCGAGGGGACGCGTAATACTTTACATGTATGAGACCAGGGCCACAGACCATGCCTCTGAATCTGTATTGCATCTCTGAGTGGTAAGGACAAATGCAGAGACTGACAGCATCATTGATGTTCATCAACGATTGCACCACCTTTTGTTGCCATTGATGATGGCCATCTCTAGTGTCTATATTAATTGGACCGTAAACAAAAGTGTATTTTCTTAAGAAAATTAAAGCTTTATTACACCATGCAGAACACAGAACTATACTGCTATCTAATGTCAACTTTTTATACATGTGCTTCTGCGACTGTGATTGATTGTGCTTTCAATGGTCTTTTTTTAGAATCCAACAATGTCTAGAGATCCCAAAAGCAACAGCGCAGAGCAGGTTCCCTTTTTGGAAGAATGGAGGGCGCGGAGAGAAAGAATGAGGTTGCGCTCCTCATCATCTAGCTTTGCTGGGAGCAAGTCCATAGACATCCAGGTGACTCAAGATGTGGATCACCAAACAAAAACCTGGTCTACACATGCTGGGCAAGAACTTGGAAAAGAGGTTGAAGGATCAAAGATAACAGCAGCTCCCAACAAAAGTCAGACTCTTGGGTCTGCAGATATTGAAGCCCATGATCCAGTAACATCTAAAACCAAAGAGAAAAAGGAGAGTACACAAAAGAAGCATCGTACTCAAATCGAGAAACGGAAACTACGGGAGAAAAGGAGACCCACTGGAGTAGTAAATATGATTCCATCAGAGGCAAGTGAGGAGCTCTTATCATCTCACAGTTTACGGACAAATCTCCAGTTTTTAAAGACAAATGAATATAGATAAATGTAAAATACTTGTTTTTATTCAAGGCTCATATTTGGGTATGATACCATTAAGTTATATACCGCCATAACTTACACATACCCATTAGTCATTACTGACCTGGAGTACAGGTTTTCACTTAGTTTGTTGGCTATCCAGACATGTTTCTTCCTTCTTCAGGATTTTTCATATACGAAGCTATAGGGAGGTCTCGTCAGAGTTGGTGCATTTCCTGCCACCAGGAAGTAACATTCTGTTATAACATTGTTTCCCAGTTCTCAAGTTTCCCAACACCTCATGTTTAGAGGATTTCTGTCTGTGGAAGCAGGTAGGACTATTACTGTTCCAGCAAACTAGATTAACTCACATGATTATGATTAAAAATAAATACAACACATGGCTTGTTGGGGTTACTTGAGGACTGGAGTTGGGAAGCCATGTACTATAATCAGGGCTATTTTTGTGCAGGCTCCAGCAGGAACTGAGGCCCTTATTCTAGTTCACTCTTTATGACAAAATATTTCTTAGATGGACAAAACCATGTGCACTGCAGGTGAGGCAGGTGTAAAACCCCACCCAAATCTAATTATCTCTGCACAAGTAACACCTGCCTCACCTGCAGTGCACATGGTTTTGTCCATCTAAAAAATATTTTGTCTGAAAGAGTGAACTAAAATAAGGGCCTCAGTTCCTGCTGGAGCCTGCACAAAAATAGCCCTGACTATAATTATAAATAACTGTCCAGCATAAGTGTAGAACAGTAGAAGCATACACATTTAAATGTGGGCTGGCTGCACTGTAACACATAGACCCATAGTTTGGGGTAGCCCTGCTCCTGTCCAGTCTACTTTGTGATACCAACTCCAGTCTAGTTTACTTGTCTTCTACCATCACATGGCAGAAGTCTTCACTTGCTCTTTAATATTGTAAAAATCAATGATTCAGTGTATATGACCATATTGCCCCATACACTTTATAGCACATATCTGGTAAATGTAGGCATTTATAGAGTGGACCTGCTGCTGTTAGTAAATAACTCCTGTGGATACTCTACAGGACCCTGATGAGAATGAAGATGCTTCTGCCAATAATGGTCCTAAAGAGGGAGAAGCTGTAACGAAGGTAAGAGACAATGACATGAGCCATCACCAGTGAGGAACGATAGTCATCACCATACTGTCCCCTATATCTTCATGTTGTTGGCTTTGCCCATATCTAATGTGTGCCGTACATCATGCCTTTAGTTCCCTAGAATCACAGGAAGGTATAAAACTGAAAGATGAACTTTAATTATGACAAAAAGGTTCTGGCTGCTTCCTGTACCTGAGGAACATTTCAGGTCTGGCATTCTGGAAATAGAAGTCTCCTTATGCTAAATATACACTACTAGGTGATTCATCGCCCTATGTGCGCTCTTCACACCGTCGTAAGGGGCTGCGCCCCCTTAATTTGTGAACGTTTGTATTGTGAGACATATGGTTAGAATTGTATGAAAGATGCTCTGTATTGCAACTTGAGTTATAGGTGAAATGTCTTAAATAGAGAGCATATGATTTGGAAGGGGGTGTGTATTGTTTTGTTTAATTAAAAAGCAGTTACAAAGTAAGATGTACATTGATTGTGTGGATGGTACAGTGACATTTGTGTGTGTGTGTGGGGGGGGGGGGGGTGCAATAGTATAGTAGGGTGTTTTTGAGTCAGCGTCTCCCCAGTGGTGGAAGTTACGGTTCAGGAGAGCAGGAAGCTGGGTAGTGATAGGGGTGTGTGTGCATACGGGGGGACTAAAGAGGAGGGTGGGGGACACCGTGCAGCTTCTGCCAGTGGGTGAGGGTCCAGCGTGGCAGCACAGGAGTACAGGACGGTGCCCCTGAGTCAGTGTCTCCTCCTACTGGGTGGGAGTTAGGGTGCATGAGAGCAGGAGGCTGGGTGGTAAAGCATGATAGGTGAATGTAGGCAACACAGGGTGAGCGGGTCCCCACTGGTGGAAGTTACGGGGCAGGAGAACAGGAGGCAGGGCAGTGATAGAGGTGTGTGGGCATGAGGGGTAGTAAAGGTTTTTGCCTGTTGCAGAGTATGGATAGGCATTGGTGCAGACGCCATCGATGGTTGGCATTGATGGCGATTTTACACCCTGCCATCGATAGTAGTATAATATTACTTGGATAACCATCGATTGTTGTAGCTATAGATGGTCATCCATTATATCTGATTGAATAGGCCGTGGGACAATCAGAACTCGGTGGCAGGACTGTCGGGTGCGGCGGGGGCGGAGCTATGCTCCGTGTCCCGGCACCATAAAAAAATTTGAACCTTGATCGGTTCTCCTTTGCCATCGATGTAGGGAAACCATCTGGTCCTCCCACATCGATGGAAAAAGTATTCAACATCGGCCATAAACCATCGATGATTTGAAATCATTGATGGTTGATGGGCATCCCTAGAACTGGAGGAGGGTGGGCGAGCGTCTCCTCCCACTGGGAGGGAGTAAGGGGGTGCATGAGGGCAGGAGGCTGTATAATAGTGGTATGTGGGCAAGACATTGATAAAAGTTGTGGCGCTGGTGCAGAGGACCATGGGGACACTTCTGGCAGTGGGGGAACCTGCAGCGCGGCAGCCAGGGCCGGATTTCCCACCTAGGGGCGGCACCTGCTTGTGGCGGTACAGTATCCCCCATTCTCACGGGGGTACGTGAAATGCGGGAGTGGGATCGCGGGGGTCCGCTGGGGGGTGGAATTGCCGGAAGGGGGTCAGAGGGGTCTGCAAATTGCGGGAGGTGGGGGCGCGGGGGTCCGCGAATTGCGAGAGGGTGTGGGGGACCGGAAATCGCGGTAGGGGGTGCAGGGGGGGGCATGAATTGCGAGAAGGCGGGGTCCGCAAATTGCGGGAGGGGGGTTGTGTGGGTCAGTGAATTGCGGGAGGGGGGTAGGGTGACATAAACCACGTGAGGGGGGTTGTGAATCGCGGGAGGGGGGGCGCTAATCACAGGAGGGTGGCGCAGGGGGTCCGTGAATCACAGAAGGGGGGGTGCGTGGGGTGCCCAGATTTGCGGGAGGGGGGGGTCCGCGAATAGTGGGAGGGAGGGTCCGCAAATAGTGGGAGGGGGCGGGGGTCCACAAATCATTGAAAGGGGGCCATGAATCGCGGGAGGTGGGGGCGTGAATCAAGGGAGGGGGGCGCGGGAGGTCCGCGAATCACGGGAGGGCGGTCCGCGAATAACGCGAGGGGGCGGGGGTCTGCAAATCGCAGAAGGGGGTGAGGGGGTGCCGCTTATTGCGGGAGGTGCCCGCGAATCACAGGAGGTGCTCGCGAATCGCGGGAGGTGCCCGCGAATCGCGGGAGGGGGTCGCGGGGGGTGCCGCAAATCGCAGGGGGTGTGGCCCGCAAAATCACGGGAATGGGGCGGGGGGGCGCGAATGGTGGGGCACATTGCGGGAGGGGGGCTGGGGGGTGTGGCGTGAATTGCGGGAGAGGGTTCGCAAATCACGGGAGGGGGGGCCCGCGAATAGCGGTAGGGGGTCCGTATATCGCGGGAGGGGGCGTGGACAGGCCGCAAATTGCGGGAGGGGGTGCCCGCGAATCGCGGGAGGGGGGGGGGTGCCTGCAAATCACGGGAGGGGGGGCTGAATTGCAGAAAGGGGGGGGCCGCAAATTGCGGGAGGGGTCTGCAAATAGTGGGAAGGGGCCGGGGTCTGCAAATCGCGGGAGGGGGACGCGGGGGCTGCCGTGAATTGGGGGGGGTGGCCCACCCGGGCAGGGGGGCGCAGGAGGGTGGGTAACAGGTGTCCGGGGGATAGGGGGGTGTCGGGGTGGTGGCAGAGGGGGGGGGGGGTTGCAGGCAGACCTGCCGCTCACCTGGTGGCTGTGGAGTAGCAGTGTCTTTGCCTGGCAGCATGGGGAGGCAGAGGGTGTCTGGCACTGTGGGCTGGTTCTCTGTCACTATGTGAGTGTGTGTGGGCAGAGGCTCCACCCAGCGTTATAGACACACTCACACACTGAGTGACAGATGTAGCAAAATATATAAGAGATACGTATTATTTCCTTATGATTTATACCTAAGATACAATTTTTACATATTAAATAACAGATTATTCCAATTAATTCACAGGAAGCATTTATACTGTGTAATTTATTTGTTCATCCTGTTTCCTCAGGAAGTATGGCTATCTGAAGGAACATGCACAAACAGGTACTTTACTGCATGTGTTTGCTCTGGCCTTGTGATTTGCAATCTACCTAACACAATTCTTCAGTCTATTTTATTCCAATAGAGCACAGATTATCAAATGTATCCTCAGGACCCCATACAGTTCATGTTTTCCAGGTCAACCATGTATTTTTTAAATGCAACAGTTGGTGATGCACAGTGCAGCTGCCAGGTGACCCGGAAAACATGTGTTGGTTCTGATTAGGGTGGTCAATCCCAAAATAGGGATCAGCGGGATCCCAGGATTTGGCCGCAAAATTGTCGGCATTTCAAACCCGGGATTGGAGTTTGCAATTCACTGCTGCCTGCCCGCCTCCTGCATCATCACCGCACCCGGCTGCCCGCTTCTGGTGTTACCCCCTCACCTGGCCGTTCGCAACAATTTGGGCCGCACCCCTGCCTCCTGCACCGTCCTCCGCTGCACATGTTTTTTAGTAGGGAGGCCAATCCCAGGAATGAGCATTTTTCAATCCCGAATCTCGGGATTGAAAAAAATCCCCAGGACCCCTGCAATAGAGTAAATTGTAGCTCATACAAAATATTTATATCAAATTAACCAGAGTAGACAAACTTCCCAACATTAGTGATCAGTAAATCAGGACCCTTGGCCAAAAAAGGGATGGGGCCTTGAGAAAGGGGGTGGAGCAATGTGGTAATTGGGCATTACGACCCAGTGGATCTCCAGAAAGACACAACCTCTGTCATTTGCCTTCTTACAGGCGTGCCCCTGAGTACCTAATTGGATTGTATAACACCACTCTAATATCACTGCACACTATGGGGAAGATTTATCAACGAGTGATATTCTTGTTATTTCTTGTTACTTTGTTGTCGTTACTCTGCAAGCTCTATAATAGAAACTTTTAATTACATGAAGCCTTTGGTTCTATATTTCTGGGTGGGGTTTTCACACTGATCATTAGGATGGATTCGGTATGAAATCCCGACGGTTAAAATCCCAACAGGGTCATAATACCGACAAGAACAAAATCCCGACAAGGACAAAATCCCGACATTTAAAATCCCGACAAGGACAAAATCCCGACATTTAAAATCCTGACGGGGTCAAAATACCGACAAATAGAATGTACAGGTGAAACAGTCAACATGACTTTCCGTCTACAGGTTGCGAGGTCAACATGGGCCTTTTCACTGTTTTTTTACCCGAATTTCGACACAGTTGACATGGACACAGTTGGAAGTGAACCGCAGCCCCTCGCATAGCTCGCTTCACTCGCGATGCTTCGGGCACGGTGCCTCGATGCTCTCGGCACACTATTTTATTCTCCCACCACGCCCTAGTGGATGGTAGGGCATGAAATACTGCCTGTCAGCACATGTCGGGTCAAAAAACAGTGAAAAAACCCATGTCGATCTTGCGACCTGTCGACGGAAAGTCATGTTGACTGTTTCACCTGTACATTCTATATGTCGGTATTTTGACCCTGTTGGGATTTTGTCCTTGTCGGGATTTTGTCCTTGCCGGTATTATGACCCATTCGGGATTTTGACCCTGTCGGGATTTTGACTGCATCCCTTTAGGATGAAGGTACTTACTATTGTAGTTTCTTGTCAATTTCAGACTGTCAGACGTAAATTCTCTTCTGCCGGCTCCCGACAATATAGATAGCAGCTTCATATCAAGGCAGTCATGGATGGAGGAGCTTCAGAAGGTATGAGCATTCATTGATGCTGATTTGTCATTTTTATATTTACACTTTGCTAAAAGGTTACAAATAAATCATAGAGGCAGCAGTTGTCTGGGCTACTAATGCACACAGTGAGCATGCACAGACATTTTCCCCTGTACAATCCAACTGTAAGTGCTTTTAGAAGTGTAAAATATGACATTTGTAGAGATTTGATTGGCCTCTTTACATTCCATCCGCTGAGATTGGCCTCTTTACATTCCATCCGCTGTGATTGGCCTCTTTACATTCCATCCGCTGTGATTGGCCTCTTTACATTCCATCCTCTGTGATTGGTCTTTTTACATTCCTTCCTCCCTGTTTGGCCTCTTTCCATTCCATAAACTGTGATTGGCCTCTTTACATTCTGTCCTCTGTGATTGGCCTGATTCTCCTGTGAGCTTTAAATATATGTCACGCATACAGCTGTGAGCTGATAAGAGTCCTTGGGCAAGTCCAACTCCAAGCACATTATGGTGGATTGAGTGTATGGATAGTGGTGATGGGTGTTATGAGCTTTGTTTGTGTTTTATTAGGCAGTTAGAGGAAAGAGACAAGATAACCACAAACTGACTACCCAGCTGAATGACAAGGAGGGGTCTCTGCTCCTTCTCCAAAAAGAGATGAAGACCCTGAGTCAGGTAGGACTTCTGCTGCTCTCGGAATTCTAAAAGGCACTATGACAAGGAATCCCATACACTGGATCAAGATGAAGTCTTGGTCTTTATTTTTGGAGCAGGTCACAGCATTCCAGGCACACAACATAGGCAAGTATAGTTACAGCAAGCAGCATACAGGTAATCACAGCATAGTTCAAACTCTTCAGAATGCTCCAGCGGTCCCTACCATATCAGCCCACACCCCGGCTTATAACTTGGATACATATTCCACCATTTAGATCAGGGGTGGCCAAACCTGTCCTCAAGCTCTACCAACGGTGCATGTTTTCCAGGCAACCTGTGGATCTATAGTAGGAATGAATGCAGCAGGTTTGAAAATGTGACCGTTAGTATTGACTACAGCTGTGCACCAGCTAGGTGATCTGGAAAACATGGACTGTTGGTAGATCTCGAGGACCAGTTTGGCCACCCTTGATCTAGAGCAACCTACTGCATTGGAAACACTTTTATTAGGAAGCCACAGGTGCTGGTAATCAGCCAAACCTTGATCACATCCGTTTTCTTACTGCTACTGCTGCTCTAAAACCCGGACTGGATCTTCCACAATACTTTCATGTGTAAAGATGCTGTCCCTGCCACAGTAACATAGTAACATAGTAATTAAGGCTGAAAAATGTTAGTCCATCAAGTTTAACCTATTTGACTTGTAACAACTGACTTGAGTTAGTCATATCTATAGGATTCCCTTTGAACATACTAATCATATCACCTCTCAACCTCCGTTTCTCCAGTGAAAACATATTCAGCCTGGTTAACAGTATCAACAGGAACTCATACATTCCCAGTGTACCTATGTGTCCTTTAAAACTGTATTGTATAAACCTCTCGGTGCTGCTCAGTTGTGTTAAGTGTCTCATGCAGTAGCGTATTCAGCCTATGAGGGTTATTCAAACCTGATCGCCGGGTGTGTGAGAACACATTTGTACGTGAATGAATGAAATCAGCTCCTGACAAGTTTTGTGCATTAATATATTATTTTCTGAATTCTGTGTTTGCTAGTTTCAGGTTACGTGAAGAAAAAAGTAAATAATAATAAAAATAATTAAAAATTATGACACCGGTTTTATAATAAATTACCATCACCAATGCTATTGTAGGGCCGGCAGGGGGGCAAAGCTTGTGATGTCCCCATAACAGTTTGTCCTACCACAGTGATGGCTAACCTTGACACTCCAGCTGTTGCTGAACTACACATCCCAGCATGCCCTGCATCAGTTTTAGCATGAGCAAATAGTAAAACTGTAGCAGGGCACGCTGGGATGTGTAGATCAACAACAGCTGAAGTGTCAAGGTTAGCCATCACTGACCTACCACAATATAACTGACCCTAACAGGTCTGTAATACCAGTTGCACAAAAATTGTCCTCCATCCAAGGACCATCCAAATCCACGCTGAATAGCTAAATTTCTATTTACAAGTCAGAAATAGTACCAGCAGGACCTGCTTGGCAAGCACCAGCAGGTCCATCACTACGAGGAATTACTTGAGCTCAGGGGACCAGAATTAGAGTCACAGTCAAGAACGATAGGAAGATAGCCATTGCCGTTGCTTCCTGGTGGCGTGGCAAGATGGCTCACTCTGCCTTCAAGTTGCTCCTCAATCGAAACCACTCAGAGTCGGTGCTATGCAACATCTCTAGTTTGAGAGATCAAGCTCATCATGTGGGACATGTGCACCATGGGCAACAAGGGGGTGTTGAGGCTCTTAAATGGACATCAGGACCTGCATCTGCCTGATGGGTGGGGTGACGGTGCTGGTGGCCGGAAACTTCAGATAGACCGTACCTGTCTTGCTGCAAGGTACATGCACCAATAAGGTCAAGGCATGTTTCAAGTCATCCTACTTATGGCCAAGTCATTTTCAGAATGATAGAAAATAGGGAATGGCAAGATGTAGGAGGGGGGGGGGGGGTCCATATTCCTGAAAGCCTCTGCAATTTAGTCTACAACTTTAACGTTTTGACTGAAAGGATCTACCCGACCTTGAATGAGAATAAAGGTAAATGCATCTCTTGGCTGAGACAGAGGTCTAATCTCACTCCAACAAATGATTCAGCAGTTAATAGCATTGTGTGGAAGAAGCTGGCTACTGATATGGTAGGTATAAGTTGGTTGATTCCATGGTGGAGGTGGAGGACACCATTCATAACCCAGTAGAGACGTTTCTGCATACTCTGAACCCCCCGGAATACCACCTCATGTACTTTGTCTCAAGGTCGGCGCCTTGTGCAATGGTACCGGGCTGCAGGAGAAGACTCTGCACATACAGGTCATTGAAGTGACAATATTCACAGGCATCATTCCGAGAATCCCTCAGACTACTAATTGCAGGAGGCCCAGAAAAAGGTCTCTGGGGGCCCTGGACAACAAATTTGTGAGGACCCTTATCAATAAAATTGATATAATGGCGGTCATAAACACAAAGTATCGTTTATATATCAGCATTGTAATTGTATTCAATTCCTTAAGAAAGAATATTTAGTATATTTTTTTCAAAACCAAAATGCAAATCACACTTTATAAAATTTACCCTAATGTTGGGGCACAAGTGACAGGTAGGAGCTGATTGTCTGGTTGTTTATTACCGTTTTATAAATTTTTGTAGTTTGATACATCTGACCCATAGTATGTTACATGCTGCAGAGTCAGCTCCCCTGAAATCCTGGACATTCTTCAGGTTGCACGAACTGTTGGAGCACACGATCTGCATGCGATCTGCTAACGATCTGCATCCGATCCGTTCCCAATCCGATCTGGATTTGTATCCAGTTGAATGGATCTTTTGCAGATCCTACCTGCAGCAGGTCTGGTGTGTACCCTACAGGTGCAGCTCTCCTGAGTGTTTGTGTATGCAACCACCCACTAAATTCCCATAATTTGGACCATTTTTATGAATGCGCTAAACCGCCTCCCTGTCACCACCCTGGGACACCCACTGCATCTTCAATTTGTTAAAGCTGGAGAGCATTAATGTGTATACTCCTTGTTTAGTGTCCTCCAGGGAGGCTTCAAATCTCTAACCAATTTGATCACTGATTATACTTCTGTTCTTGTGCGCTGGCAACTTGTCATTGTGAGCGCTACGGTGCGAGACGGATCACTTTTTGAAGCGCAAACAGTTTTCAGTTTATAACAAAATATATATGTTCTAAAGTTTTATAGCATATGCTGAATTTAATAATTGAAATGGGCCTTTTGTGGTTGCCTATACTTCTTATTGGAAAGAAATATGAAAATGATTTTGGCGCATTTCACCTGTCCAGGCTTACAGGAGCCTTAAGATGCCCATACACTACTGCGATGTATCGCAACAATGTATAGTCCACCCAGCCCCCCTGAGCCGCTCGGGATCCTCCCGGGCGGCAGGATCGCATGCGATACATTGCATGCTGTATTTTTACATGAGATGAATCGGCGGGCTGCCGGTAGGGGGGCCAAGTCGGAGGTTGGGCGGGCATTAAGTCTGAACTCTGGCTCAGGTCTGATGCACGGGGGACCATGCATCGGACCCAATGAAACACCTCCGATTTGGGCTGATTGCTCAGCCCGATCCATCGGGTGAAATTGTCCCAGATCGGACAAGCGTACGGGCACCTTTAAAGATATGTGAACTGATTTGCAGATCTTTTGTAATCATTTGTTTTACAGAAAATGAAGAGGGCTGAGGATGAGAACAAGATGCTGAAAGAAGAGAACCAGATGTTGCTGAAGATGATGGGTCAACTGAGTAGCTAAGACAACACCCTGGATTTTCTCACCAAACGGAGCAGCGCAATAATAGGCATTGCTGCTTATTCACTAGCTACTTACCAAAAAAGCATTTCACAGTCAGGGACAGGAGACAATGAAAGCTGTAAAGCTTAGGGGTAGGAGCAAACATAACTTGTACAGTGAATTAGTAGACCATTGTAGAAACCAGGAAACTTCATTTTGAAGTAGGTTTCAAGATTTAGAAGAACAGATCAAGCTGATAACTACTACAAATATTAGCACATAATTTGTTGTAACGCCACTGTAAATAACTTACAGTAGGGTTCTAAAATTGATTAGCATTTTGCGTTCTACAATTAATATTTATGTAAACTATAGTTTTTACATTTTACAAGCTGTCCTCATCAGGGGTGTCACTGGGGTGAATGACAACTGGGGACAGATGCACTAAGCTTCAAAAGTGATAAAATGGAGAGTGATAAACAGCCAGCCAATCAGCTCCTACCTGACATTTTTCAAACACTGTGACATAGCTGGTAGGAGCTGATTGGCTGGCTGTTTATCACTTTTTAAAAAGTCGGCAAGTATGCCCCAACAGTTCACATTTTCCATGTCTCCATACAGAAGTAATTTTCTCCACCTGTGGATCTTTTAAAATGTGTCAGTGAATAATGAGTGCATCTGTGCACCTGCCAGGTGACCTGGAAAATGTGA
The DNA here is from genome assembly GCF_055691185.1 of Crinia signifera. Taxonomy (NCBI): domain Eukaryota; kingdom Metazoa; phylum Chordata; class Amphibia; order Anura; family Myobatrachidae; genus Crinia; species Crinia signifera. Next base: position 91,410,729 of record NC_139227.1, read on the forward strand.
ACTGTTGGGGGGGTCCTGAGGACCGAGGTTCAGAACCACTGGTGTAATGGTTAGCATTACTGCCTCACAGCACTGAGGTCATGGGTTCAATTCCCACCATGGCCCTAACTGTGCAGTTTGTATATTCTCCCCGTACTTGTGTGGGTTTCCTCTGGGTACTCTGGAATCCTCCCACAATCCCAAAAAATATACTAGTAGGCTAATTGGATCCCAACAAAAATGAACCCCCCCCCCCCCATCTTTGGTAAGACATGACAATGGTGCAGACTTGTTGCCTGTGCTGCAGCTCCACAGAAGTGACGTTCGCCCATGCAGTATAACAGGGACATACTGTCATCAGCCTTAGCTTCCAAGGACCGACCGGGGATACTAGCGGAAGTGTGTGCAGGTAATGACACCGAATGACCCCAGGTGCAGAGGAGGCGAGGAGATTAGGGAGGGTGGCAAGGAATAGGAGATATGCTGTCACCTACGGTACGCAGCTGCAGTACACAGCCACCGCCGCCGCCGCCCACTACTACTGAGTGACAGCAAATTGTGTAATCGTACAGGACAGCAGGTATTTTTCAGTGCGCCCCGAGACTGCTGACTCCCCAAGCCACAGCTGTGGTTGCCACACCATAGTTACGCCACTGGGCAGGGACTGATGTGAATGTTCAAATGTTCTCTGTAAAGAGCTGCAGAATATCATACCTCCCAACTGTCACGATTACAGCGGGACAGTCCCGATTTTCGGGCGCTGTCCCACCCGCGGCAGGCATTGTCCCGCTGCGGGGGGTGGCAGTTGGGAGACCCCCAATCTAATAGAATAGACGCTGTGCGCACGCGCACAGCGTCTATTCTCATATGAAAATGAGGTTGTGGCTAATTAGCATAAGCCGCGCCCTCATTTGCATACGTCCACCCCCTTTTCGGGCGCTATTTCCCTATTTCATCATCACAGAAGTTGGGAGGTATGAGAATATGTGTGCGCTAAATAAGAAACTGTTAAAATAAATAAATAAATACATTTAGTTCACACTGTAGTTTAGATTTTAGTTTCTTGCCTATGCGACCCCCCCCCCCCCCCCCGGGCTCCTCTCCAGCGTGTGTCCCCAGCTTGTGACTTGATGACATCACATAACAGAGAAGCTAAAGCAGGATAGAGAGAGAGACCAGCAGACACTGCTGCTTTCCTTGGCTCCGATGCATCCCAGGCCGCCCTAGCATGCCAATCCTGTACACAGTAGCCAATAGCCAGCTCTGTGTACAGTCAATTAAATCAGTGGAGGGATTTGTCATCTCTGCCATGGCCACACCTGCGCTGCGGTTAACTCACCTCCGGTGCTCAGCAAGTGGGCAGGGGCAGGCAGCAACATGTCAGAGCGTCCAGCGGGTGCCGGCACCCACACAGACCCCACTGCTGGGGCTGCCTTACAGTAATTACGCCACTGCTTGCCTACCCTCCCAGAATGGCCGGGAGACTCCCGAAAATTGGGTCCTCCTCAAGGCCCCCGGGAAGGTGGGCAATTCCCCTGCATCGCCCCATAGCCCCCGCAACCCCCTTGCCTGCTTTACCAAATACCGGGTACTGTGGTGGAAGGAGCATGCAATGCTGCTCTGCATAAACTGCTCTTGGAGAGGGCTGAGCACGCCCCCATAGTGATGTGAACAGGGTGCAACAGGACACACCCATTAATCTAAGCCCCTTCCTCATTTTTTTATGCATTTAGGGCTAGATGTATCAAGCTTTAGAAATTGATAAAATGGAGAGTTATAAACAACCAGCCAATCAGCCCCTAACTGTCATGTTGCAGGCTGGGTCTAAAAAAATTACAGGTAGGAGCTGATTGTCTGGTTGTTTATTTCTCTACACTTTATCACTTTTTGAAGCTTGATACATCTGGCCCTTAGTGTTCCGTGTCTGGGCAGTGGTGTAGCTAGGTGCCCGGAGCAAGGGCATGTTTCGTGCCCCCCCCATTTGTAGTAGGCGGGGCTCTTGCGCAGTGAAAAGGTGGGGCTACCTAACATTATACCACACACCGTAATGCCCATTGCACATTTTAGCGAACTTTGTAATGCCCATTACACATAAGGCCTCATTAGATACTGTACTACATATGCCCATTACATATTATATAACAAACCGTAATGCCCATTACATACTATATAACAAACCTTAATGTCCATTACATACTATATAACACACCGTTATGCCCATTACACATTTGACACATAAATGCCACTTACCTACATGCTCATTGCTAGGAACTTCATGCTCTATGCCAGGGGCTTCATGCTCGATGCCAAGGGGCTTCATGCTTGTTGCCAAGGGGGACTGAAATTGCTTGTTGTCAAGGGGGACTGACCTTGCTCGTTGCCAAGGGGGACTGACCTTGCTCGTTGCTCAGACAGATAAACACATACTGTATTTAAAAAAAAACAATAAATAAAACATTTTACACTTATTATTTCACTATAGTAATATTGCTGCTGCTGCTGCAACATGTTGCCCAGCTCAACAGAGAGAAGCTGCGACAGCAGCCAGCATGACTGTGTTTTCCTGGATGGACCCTCACTGTCACTCTTTCCACACTCACAGCAGTCAGCCACTATGGGCTGGAAAGCCTGGCATGTGCATCCCGAGCCTTACCAATGATGGTGTGGGGGCCTTCCATGTCAGTGTTCCAGTCTCCTCTCAAAGCAGACAGGTTCCATGCACTGTTCTCGCCCACTCCTGCCCGGCACAGCGACACGGCGCGAGATACCCCCCCCCCCGCACTAATGAGCAGCAGCAGCTTATCCCCCTGGAGACCCCCCGCCACTCGGCACAGCGCCACACCCCGCACTGTGGGTGGGTGGCAGCAGGAGGCTAGCGGGTGGGCAGCGGCAGCAGGAGGCTAGCAGGTGGGCCCGACGGTGCACTCTTTCTATGACGCCCGGTACAGTGGGCAAGCAAGGTGGGGGAGCCAGCAGAGAGCACGGTGCTTGTGCTCCGCCGGCTCCTCCCTAGCTCCGCCCCTGCAGGGAGCAATGTTGGGAGGTATATTACAGTCTAAAGAAATGCAACACTGTGCACAGCCTTGCAAAAGTTTTCACACAAACTCTCTATTTTATTTAATAAACAAAGTGTACACTGACCCCCCCCCCCCCACACCCCCCAAAAAATGAAATAAATGAAGTTCTGTAACAACATAAGAAAAAGAAACAAATAAAATATGCTATTTGACTAAATCTGGCTAGCATACAGTATGTTATATACAGTATATATGTCTAGTGTCTGTGTGTAACCGAAACACTGCCATCTGCTGGCATTGAGTGAAAGTACATCTCTTTCTCTTTTACACAGGCAGAAACACAGAGGCAATCACACATACAGAAACACCGAGGCAATCCCAAGGTAGCAGACTAGCTTTCAAAGCTTTCGATTCAAGAGGGTTTAGCTACTTTTAATAATATAGAGCCAGTTTTTATAACAAGAATAACTATTGGGGTAAGTACGGGCTTTGTACATTTAAATTATTTTGTTCTATTTGGGATGCCCCAGGTTGCTGAATGCTGGGGCATCCTGATTTTCCCATATTGCCACAGATTTGTTAGATTATGACTGACACTTGTCGGAGGTAGATATGTTAATCCCGGGGCATATTTTACATCCTGGGATTAGCGATTGAAAAGTTATCAATCCCCAGATTACTGGGATACCTGGGATTGAGGCAAACAAGACAGATCAAGTCCATGTTGTGAAAATCCGTTCCTAGCTTCAGATGCAGTTCCCTGCTGCAGGGGGAACTGACACTCAGTGCAAAATTTAATAGGGTGCGATTTTTAGGCATGTTTAAAAATCACACCAAATCGCACTTTTTAATATCGCATTATTTGGCTAATTTTCGCATATTTAATGAGATACGAATTCGCGGCAAAATAGAGCGATAAAGTGCGATATAGTGCGATTTAAGTCATGAAAATGTGCGATTTTCAGTCATGAAAATCTGCACTTTTTCAGAAATGAGTGACAAAAAAAACGGCATGGGGTCCCCGCTTCAGAGCATAACTAACCCCGGGGTCAAAGAGCCAATCCTGGCTTATAAAATCACAGGGCAGAACAAATAGAGGTCCCCTGGATTTTACAAAACCAGCACCCCGTCCACAAATGAGCTGTTGTCCGGCACTCAATAATTAACACACTAAGCACAACGGGCAGCGTGTGCGTCGGCGGCTTACCTGCCCTGCGCTGCGCCTGCCTGCTCACCCGACACCCAGTCCCTGCCGCCGCGGCACCGATGACGTTATGCACGTCACGGTGACTCACGGCCTTCAGCCTGGCCAAGCTGCTGCTGCTGCTCGGGCCCTGAAGTTGAGGCCTGGGAGCTACCTGATGCCCTGGAGCATCCTGGATGACTTCCCCATGAGCCGTCCTAGCAGGACGCCGGGAAGCTGCGGCTGCCGCGACAGATGTGCGCCATGTGTCTGGCGCTACAGTGGGGCATTGAGGAGACATGGCTGGAGCTTTGCTGCCTGCGGAGGCCATTCCAGCAGATGGAGAATCGAAGCTCCTGGTGCGGGGAGGAGGAGAGGAGCCACAGCATCGGGAGCAGCACTGTCCTGGAGACTTTCCCCCGTCTGGCTCACTGCATGACCGCCCAATTGGACATGATGGAGAGGCCGCAGTCCAGGCTCCAAGGGAATGTGCCAACTTATCATCCTCTGCTCTGTGTCAGCAACGGGGGCAAGGTGAGTGGCCACTCATACTGCAGAGACAATAATTATCCTCAGTGTCAGTAATGGGAGGACAGGGTGAGTCTGCTGGTTGTCAGTTGGTTTATATGCAGTCTGCAATCTAGTGGGTACCAGTCAGTGTATATAGGGCAATCTTGACGCATGGGCATAATTATTATTATTATTATTATTATTATTATTATTATTATAATTTTATTTATAAGGCGCCACAAGTGTTTTGCAGCGCCGTACAAAGGAACAATACAGGGAGACAAAGCTTGGCATAACATTGAATAAATAACAAGAATACAGTACAAATAAAGAGCGCCACAGTTCAATACACATTACAGCTTGGATATAAGTAGTGAGGACTCAATCAACATACAACTAGAGGCTAGATGCCAATGATGGAGAGGAGTATGTGGACAAAGATGGTCACCGAGCGTTGGAGTATAGGAGAGCTGTGAGTGACATGTGAAGAGAAGAGGGCTTTGACAACAGGAGGGAAGAGGGCCCTGCTCAGAGGAGCTTACAATCTAGTAGATTGGCATAATGTGCAGTTGCCAAGGGTCCCATAATCCTAGGGGCCCAATACCCAAGCCTTCCATCCCAGGACATGTGTGTATGTATGTATGTATGGATATATATATATATATATATATATATATATATATGTGTGTGTGGTCCCGCTGCGCTGCTTTGCCCAGGGGTCCATAATACTGTTAAGATGGCCCTGGGAGGAGGAGGATGTTTTCTGCTGCCTCGTCGCCCTGCTGTGTCTCCTCAAGGTGGATTTTTTTCATTTTTTTAATATAGATAAATAATTATGGGAATAAGTTTAGGGGATTGGTGGGGCCTGGGGGAGGGGCGCAAAATATGCCCTTGCTCCGGGCACCATGGCACCTAGCTACACCGCTGTGGGAATGGCACTACATTCTCAGGAGCCTCCTGGCCATTCAGGAAGAGTGGGCAAGTATTCCTTGAACAATACATTGATTCTTCTGTATTAACAAATGTCTCATATACTTCAGGAAGGCATAGGTATAGCTGTTATATGGTCTTGCAGTACGTGGTGACTGTGTCATAGAATTAAATGATTGGCTTTGTGAAATAGAACACAAAAAATTATTTACATCGCTCAGTGAATTCTAGTTCTTCCCAATTCCCATACTTGTTACTCACATGTATGGAGAAAGATAAGTGCTTCTGGCATGTGCAACAGGTGGCTGATGCCGAGAGGGCAGAGGTCCTGTGCTATTTCACAGCAAGAGAGTCCTGTATTTCTGTACATATGTTGCTTTCCTATAAAGTACAAATGTTATCATCCAAAACTCGGTTTTCGTTTGAACTTTGGAGGACTTGTCCTAAATAGTTATTCACTGGTTAAGGTCATGTGTGCAATACCACTTAGGGACTCATGGTGGCACTAGAAGACTAATGTGAGAATTGGAATTGCATTATATAGAGACTTTGCTAGTCCGATATAAAGCATATACATGTGTTCATATTAATAAATTTCATGAGTTTTAAAACCTTTTAAAAGGACGTATGATGACGCAGATACCAGCCCCGTCATTCTTTTAATCAAGGGGCAACATGCCAAATGCCTCGCACGTTCCACCCTCCAGAAACGCAGCTTGTCAATCATGCTGCAACTGTCATGCACAGAATGGTTCTAGCACCAGAGGCGCAGACATTGTAGTTCATGCTTGATTATCCGCACCCAAGCTGACCCTCAACATTTCAAACAAAAATATCCCATTGGTTTACACACATTAATCATCTTTTGGTGAGTGATTGCAAATGGATTTGCAACTAATCGCCAATCTGTGACATTTTCACAAGCCTTTTGTAGCCTTGCACAGGTCAGGATTCCACTTTGACAGGATGGCGGCTATCTGATTACAGGGATTTGAAAATTAGCAGAGAAGCAATCAGGTCTGAATAACCCCATGATCTGTAGTGTGTTATTTGTCATGTGGCAATATAGTGGCAGAACGGCCATCGGTACTTGTTATCTAGAACGGCGCCGACGATTTTGATCCTAGGCTTCGCAAGGAAAAAAATCGCGTCGGTCGCATCGCATGCGGCCAAAAAATCGCATGCGATGCGACCGACGCGATTACCGCGATTTTACATAGGGAACAATGTAAATGGCCCACAGACCCCAAATACCCACCCTGAAGTGTGAAATGGCCCACCCAATTGTTAACGCCACCCCACGATCAACGTCAACCCGAAGCGTGGCGAGCGCAGCGACCCTGTGAGGGGCGGCGTTACGCGTCCTCCGACCTTTTCATACCCCCACTATCCACGTCGGCGTGGAGTTGAAAATAGAAAGTGTGTCGAGCGCAGCGAGCCACCGAGCCCGAAGCGTGGCGAGCGCAGCGAGCCCAGCGAGGGGACGCGGATACCTTCACAGGTATCCGCGTCCCCTCGCGGGCTTTACAGGTATCCGCGTCCCCTTGCGGGCTTCACAGGTAACCGCGTCCCCTCGCCACGCTTCGAGCTCGGTGGCTTGCTGCGCTCGCCACACTTTCTATTCTCAACTCAACGCCGACGTGGATAGTGGGGGTATGAAAAGGTCGGAGGACGCGTACCACCGCCGCTCGCCACGCTTGGGGTTGACGTTGATCGTGGGGTGGCGTTAACAATTGGGGGGGCCATTTCACACTTCAGGGTGGCTATTTGGGGTCTGTGGGCCATTTAACATTGTTCCCTATGTAAAATCAGGTCAATTGGGCAATTTAACATTGTTCCCTATGTAAATCGCGGTAATCGCGTCGGTCGCATCGCATGCGTTTTTTTTGCCGCATGTGATGCGACCGACGCGATTTACCTTTTACCATTCATTTCTATGTGAAATCGCGGGCATCGCAACGGTCGCATCGCATGCCATTATAATGGCATGCGATGTACATGCGATGCCCGCGATGGGCGCCGTTCTAGGTAACAAGTACCCGGCCATCTACTATGGGCTGCTTCGGCAACAGCCCATAGAAGGAATCTTGGTCCTGGCACCTGTACAATACAAATGACAGGCACCGGGACCAGCGCGTGCGCAGTACCGATATAGGTACTGCACATGTAAAATCGCCGTTTTTGCACGGCAGCACGCAGAAAGGGAAAGGAAAAGGGAGGGAACACCTCCCAATGGAACTGCCTTGGTGACTGGCAGGTCGGACTTCCAACAGGAAGTCACTGCCAGTCACAGTGAAGCCAGTGCAGTCTCACGGAGGGGTGTCCACAGACAGCCGCACTCTCAAATGTAGAGGACCGGAAACATACAGCCGTCCCGTGGCTAGCTCTAAACAGGGCATTGCCATGGCCGGCTGAGGCCATATTTAGTTGGGCCGGACGGACACCGTGGCCACCATAGGCAAACGCGGGGGGGGGGGGTTTCTGGTTGCCCGGAAACCTCCCTCCCAGTGTAACTACATAGTTGTGGGCCCCATAGCAAAAGTTTGTAAGGGCCCCTACTTTTCACCTAATGCTGAAAAATGTATACAGCACATGATAATTTGACAGGCAAAGTGGGACCCTCTAAGCTCTGGGCCCCATAGAAGCTGCACCCCCTGCACCTATGGTAGTTACGCTCTTGCCCCCTCCTCTTGGCAAGTGCCTTAAATTATGACAACAATAGCACTGGTATGTAATATGATCAAAAGAGCTGCCACCACATCATGCAGTGTAAGGGACAGAGCAGAGCTGCTGCACATGCCTAGTGTACCAGATGTTTCTACCACATTTACTGTATGTGTGGATCTGAGCCCTCAAACATTGCAATGGACCAGAGAGCAGCTGCCTGGAGGAAGACACAGGAGCTCTACCATATAGTGGGAGATTGTGAATTTAGAAAGTGCAGCACTGGTTCTATTATGTTTGTGTATTTATTTATGATGATATATTTAACCTTTTCCTGACCACTTATCTTATTTAAATGTTTGAAACAGCCTATACTATAGACCATCTGTACTTTTAAATATTAATACTGTATTCCATACAGTATACAGTATAAAAAAGACAAATTTTCAAGGCTGTTACGGCTCCCCCAGACTCTAATACTTACTTCAATGCGCTGCAGAGTGGGAGATTTTTGGATTACATTTGGAAACCCCCCTCTAAAAATCCTGCGTTTGCCACTGGCTGTTAACCGCTGTGGTAGAGGCACGTGCCGAGGGGCGGCACTTGGATGCATGTGATAGTACTATCAGCCTGAAATGTTCTAATAACTGCAAAATTTTTCCACTGTACTGCACCAGGTTCCATCTTGAATAGAGTGTAAATGGATAGGACATGCAGATACTGCCCCTGTAAGTTATCCTACTTAGTAAATATGTATACCAAATAAAAATAAAAAATCTTACAGTTGGTGGCTTTTTTATTATTCTATTAAATTGGCAATCATCAAATGAGGGCTTATAACTGATAAATAAAAATAATACAATTAGGCAGGGGGGCGGCCATTATTGTTGTGCCTACGGGCGCCCTCAACCCTAAAGGAGGGACCTGCACATGAGAGTTTATTATTTAGCTTGGTAGAAAATGAAACAAGCATCGCTTTGCTGACTAGAGATAGCCTTCGATCATCAATGAGTCAAAATCATTGATTGTTTATGGCCGATGGAGGATAGTTTTGTCATCAATGGGGGAGAACCAGATGGTTTCCCTCCATCAATGTCAAAGCATAACCAAACAGTTGTTTTTTTCTTAGCCAAGGGGTCGGGACACTGAGCATAGCTCCGCCCCCAACACAAGTAAAGACCCAGGTTATGACTTGCCTATTGGCCAGTCAGTCAAATAAAAGGGATGGCCATCGATAGTTAAAACCATGGTCATGTGCAATAGCAACCATCGATGGCAATAGCATTGATGTTCATTCCTATTGGTGTTCGGAGCTTAACTCCAGGGCCGGCGCTAACCACTCAGCAGCTCCTGCAAAGCAGGGAGGCGCCATGCTGAAAAGGAGCTGTCTCCCTTCCTGCTCTGGTAAAGCTGCCTCAGCCCTCACTGTCACTGCCTCCTGCACGCCGCCCGTAGCGCCTGTCTGACAGCGGGCGGCAGGATGGAGAGGCTGAGCACCTCCCTGCACCCACTGTCCTCCTACGACCTGCCCCCTCTTCCTCACAGACACTTGCACTGAGGCATGTAGCGCTGTCTGTGAATGCCTGGATGACTTGTCCTGTCCAGATCCTCCCCCTACCCATTGCTCCCTGCGCCTGTCAGCTGTCAATCAAATGACAAACAGGCAGCAGCGCCGCCTCCCCTTCCTTCCCTCTTCTCAGTGTGCTGTGCCAGTGCCGCTGCCAGTCCTTAACATTCCGCCCCCTCTATCTCCTCCCCTCTTCTTCCATCTCCTCCTCTCCCCTCCTTTCCCCCTCAGTCACGAGAGGGGTGTAATGTACTGCACATACTTTTTGTACTGCTTTCGGATCGCATTGCACACACATTGCATGCATGCTGTGCGATGCGATCTAGCCCATAACGTATGCGATTCTCGCAGCGTGTATAGACACCTTTAGTGCCTGCAAAATTTTGCGGACACAGCACTGAGATGGTGTATGCATACATGTACATGCACCCAAGATCCTCCATAGGATCGCATGTTGCATATACTCCCACAATCGGGCTGCAGCTTGTTGCAATGGCAATGTGAAAGGGCGCAAAATGTATGGTTTGCAGGAGGGCGCCGGACACCCTAGCACCGGCCCTGCTTAACTCGCCAGCTCTATTGAGAACGGATTGATGTGAATAGAGATTACATCTATTTTGCACATGTAGTACATATATATATATATATATATATATATATATATATATATATATATATATATATTATGGTTGCATATTATCACAGCTCAGGTGGATAATGTTAATAAATGCGTAGCTGATCCTGGCTTTGCCTGGGACTTTCTGAAGTTGTTGTGAGCTCAGCATTGTATGATTACTGCACTCTTCCAATTATGCTGTTATGTGACTTTTAGCAGTGAATCAGTTTAGTGCAGGTGTGTCACCTCTCATGCTTCCCCACCCTATAGACTTCATCATCATGTGTGTTTTCTGTGTAAATGTATCCAATGCAATCAATATTTATTTATTTTTATGCCTGTAATGAAACATAAAGTGCGTACACACTTAGTGATATTACAAATGATATCGCTCATTTTGGCCCTTCTGAGCAATATCATTGTAAAATCCCTTAGTGAATAGGCTCAATATCATTAACGTTGCACACTCTTGCATTAACAACCCACCCTGTCGCCTGTATTTACGGAGCGGGAACCCGATGACGTCACAGAACGGTATGGTTAATGATATCATGCAATGTTTTAGGACTACATCATTTGTCCAGGGGTTCAGGGGATATCGTTGACTATATTGCCCGTAGATGATATTGTATAGTGTGTTTGCAATTTTAGTTTATCTTAAATTGCTTGCTGTTTAAGTTATTTGTGTAGTTTGCTTAGTTTTTGTACTATTTGGTTCTAGTTATTATATTTCACAATTAAGGACATCAGTGGTGGCTCCAGAAGTGGGGCTGCAGCACATTCCCAAATTCGAATAGGGGAGCAACACCAATTGCCAGTTTGAAATGGCAGTTGGTGGCAGTTGCTGTGCCTCCCCTATTTGAATTTTAAACTGTGCTGCAGCCCAACCCCCTGCCTTTTCTGGAGCCTCCCCTGGAGGACACTATATTTTTTGTGCTGAATAAGGAGGCAGATAATACTAAGAATTGTCGGTACTTATGTATTATCTGGGCTCCCATGTTAAATGCACCCCATTTTTTCATACCCCTACTATCCAACTACGCATGGAGTTGATTTAATATAGTGTGCCGAGCGCAGCGAGCCACCGTGCCCGAAGCATGGCGAGGGGACGCGGTCTGATAAGAAAAACGGGAGCCCAGATATTACATAAGTACCGAATTGTCTTATGAGGCCAATTTTATTTTATTATTATATAATTGTTTTATTTATTTAGAAAATACTATTTACTAAATAAATGAACGGGGCAATGTTAATTGTTTGGTTTATTCAGTGGTTTGGTTCTCCAAGCCACCGGTGATGTCTACAGCTTCAAACTCTTGGCAAAACTGCTGTGTGTAGTACATTTTGCCCTTGATGCCTGGTCAGGTGCACACATGCATCAACAGCACTGGTGAAAACATTACAGTTTGATGGAATGCTGAACAATTGAAACTGCAATATTGCATTGTATTGCCTACAATAGTTTAATGGCTGCTACATTTGCAGAGGATTTAGGTTGTTATTATTTTTTATTATATTGCAATGTGGGCATATTGATGGTATGGCTGTGGGAGTGGTAGAGCTTGTAACATGGAGGCGGGGGAGGTATTGCTAAAACGTGGTGGGGCAAAGGTATTGCCAGGGGTGGAAAAAATTATTCTGCAAAGGTTTTTTTTGAGTCCGCACATAATCTTAATTTGGTGTTATGATGTAGAAAAAACCCAACATATACGTGAAATTAAGGTTAATCCTTGAATTAACCGGTTGGTGGTGCTCCCAGATAAAGTTCAGAAAATTTTCATGGAGGGTGGGGTCTTGCTTAGAGGCGCAAGAAAGTACTGACTATGTCTTTCTTGGGGCACACTTAATTTTGAATGTTGTAAAGATTACAACATTCAAAATTAAGTGTGCCCCAGGAAAGACATAGTCAGTCTTTTCTTTCACCTCTAAGCAAGACCCCACCCTCCGTAGAAAAATTTATTGTCAGATGTCTGAAAGTTGATAAGTGCATAGCGGATGTGAGCAAGGAGGGTAAATACGCATGTTGAATCCAAACCAGAGTAGGTTTTAATGAACTTACCAGGATACTGTACACATGATTGAAGAAAAACAGCAGTCAACATAATAAGGTATCACTGTCTCATGGGTTTAGTACTGTACAGCTCCAATAACACAGCAACAGACTTGCGCACATGTAGATACTTTTATAGAGGTATGGAAACCACCCTGACCTTTATGGTTGAGGTATAATATTTAATCAGACATGTGATGTTATTTAGACAGATGAGTCTTGCGTTATAATACAGTTAAGAGACAGCATATAACGATGAACTACTTAAATATATAACAATATTGTTGTAGTGTGGGGTGGTGGAAGAATTGCTGTAGCATAGGGTGGGCAGATGTATATCTGCTGTTGGGGGGGGGGGGTGGAGATATTGCTGCTGCGCTGATGGTGTGGTGGAAGTGGTATTCTTGCTGTGTGGGGCAATGCTATAATATGGAGGTTGTGCGATAATGTGGAAGGGCTGAGGAATATTGATTATGGTTGCTATAATGTGTTTGTACATACCTGGGAAGGAGCCTGGTATGTATTGAGGCAATGGGATGCTAGTAAGGTTGGAGATCTTTACAATAGATAGGCCTATTTGTTGAATTTGAATGATCAATTTACAGCTGGGTACACGTTTGTACTGTAAGTTGCACTACTTTCCAAGAGGTGATTATTACCAGGCCTGCTGATATTAGGGTGTGCCTGAGATCAAATTGCAAGGAAACATCGGCATATTTTAAGTAGCTCTCCTGCTGCCATTACCCTTTACAGCCTAGCTATATACTAATGATTTGTTTCCAATAATATTCATTTTTTTTCCCCTCCTGCATAGTGCGCACTTAAGGCCCCCTTACATTTGTCCGACTTGTCATAACGACAAGTCGGACCCGATTGTCCCAGCAGCTCCCCGGGAGGGATCACATGCGATGGCACTTCATGTGCCAAGTTTTGCATGTGATAAATCGCATGCGATTTATCACATGCCACTCCCGGGGAGCTGCAGGGACAATGGGAGCGGGGGACAGCAGCAGGAATATGCCCGCAAACAGAGAGTGGGCAGGGGGGGGTCGGGGTGCAGGGAGCCGGGCAGGAAGCCGCTGGGCAGGGAGCAGGGGGGGCGGCGGCGCAGAGTACCAGGGAGCCGGGCAGGAGAACACGATGCAGCAGCAGCACTTCCAAAAAAAAAGAAAAACCCCATACAAACGAATAGGAAGCCATTGATTGGCTGAGACCTCTCTCAGCCAATGAGCGATTGGCTGAGAGAGGTCTCAGCCAATCGCTCATTGGCTGAGAGAGGTCTCAGCCAATGAATGGCTTCCTATGTGTTTGTATGGCCCTTTTTTTTTTTGAAGTGCTGCTGCTGCAGCGTCTTCTCCTGCCCGGCTCCCTGGTACTCTGCGCCGCCCCCCCTGCTCCCGCTGATGCTACCCGGCTCCCTGCGCCTGACTCTGGTAGGTCCCCTGTTGTGGGGGAGCATGGCTCCGGGCAGCACATAAGATTTAGCAAATCTTATGTGCAGCCCATCCGACCTCCCATCTCCGATCCGATGCGCACGGGGCCGCGCATCGGGTCGGAGGGGATGTCACCATATGCGATTTGGGACGATTTCACGGCCCGATTCATCCGAATCGGGCAAAATCGTGCCCAAATCACATAATGTAAGGGGGCCTTTACTGTATGAAGAGAGATAAGTCATTTAATGCAATGAATGTGCAAAAATAGTTCATACCTTTATTAATCGTAATGCATGGAATCATGACTCAGGTCACACAGAGCTTAAATGAACCTCTATAATCATAATAAACCCAACACACTATTGTTCCCTTCCGCACAAGGCTGCTTCCCCATGCTTATGACAGTTAGGTGTATAAGCTTGGAGATAGGATCCCTAGGTATACCCTATTTAGGTTGACACATATTGAGTCAACAGGGCCGACAGGGCTTAGGTCGACACCTGAAATAGGTCGATACGGTTGGAACGTTAGGTCGACAAAGGGAAGGTCGACAGTCAAAAGGTCGAAAGGAGTTTTCACGTTTTTTTCTTTGAGCCGACATATGCCGACAGGCGTTATTTCATACCCTACCATCCACTTTGGCGTGGTGGGAGAATATAATACGAGCAGCAATCCATACGAGGGGACTCGGTACACTTAGACGTCCATGTGACATTTGGGACAAAAAACGCGAAAAACACACATCGACCTTAATTGTCGACTTTCCCATTGTCGACTTAATGCATATGACGACTTTCCAACCTAACCGACCTTAACCTTGTCGAGCTATTTCAGGTGTCGGCCTAAGACCTGATGACCTTCAGTGGTCGACCCATTGAATAAAATCTAGTGGTTATTGCTTTCTGACATGTCTCCTCTGATTGGTCAGTGAAACCTGGGAGATTGTGCTGTCAGATTAGCGATGTACATTTGAAAACTAACATTAAAAAAAAATAGGAGGTGGCTGAGGTCCCAAGACCATGTTGGTGGTACCCGAGCTCTAGTACCACCTAACCTCTAGTACAGGGCTGGGCAACACCAGCCCTCCAGATGTTAATGAACTACACATCCCAGGATGCTTTGCATTAGTTTTGCTATGTGGCCATGCTGAAACTGATGCAAGGCATGCTGGGATGTGTAGTTCATCAACATCTGGAGGGCCGGTGTTGCCCAGCCCTGCTCTAGTACCAACTAACCTCTAGTACCACCTAACCTCTAGTACCAACTATCCACTGAAGGTACACCTACCACTAGAACTACTTTCTTAGATGTAGAAATTATTTATTCACTATAATAAATAAACTATATACATGTAAGAATGTCCATTCAATGTACTTTTTGTTTAAATTGTTCATGTTATTACTGTGCATGTCCTGGAGTGTTGATTACAGGAAACATTAGAATTTCAGAATAGTTTTTCACAATATCATGCAAAAATGTATAAATATCATTGGAAAAATGAACAAATAGTAAAAAATGTTTTAATTAGGAATAGATTGTTTCATTTCAATTGTGTTGCTTCAAATGTCTGACTTGTTTTAAACTCATTTTGTTGAATATAAATAAAAAAACATTTAATGCACAAAGGAATGCCTCTGTCCCATTCTTTCTAGATTATATAGACGTGTCGGGGTGGTGCAGGGGCTTGGGTCCCGGGGTCCGTACTAGAAATCAGTCCTGGGCCCCACAATTCCTGGTGGCAGCCATGGGCCCTTATTCTGGTTGGTGCGGTCAGAGCCGCACACGGGGCTCCGACCGCACAAACCAAGGGCCGCCCACCCGACGGATCGCCACTGCCGTCCGTACACGGACGGCTGGCGATCCGCATCAAAATGGTGGAGGCGTACGCCTCCACCATGGTGGGAGCTGCCCCCTGCCTTCGATGGTCGTCGACCATCGAAGGCAGGGCCGCACGCCGCGGCAGCCCCGCAAGCTGAGACCACACGGACAATCGTCCGTGTGGTAGCTTGTATGGGGGCTGAAAGCTGACATCCGGCGACGTCAGCTTTCCGCCCCCATGTCATGGTAATGAGGGCGTCATGCCCTCATTACCATGCATACGCCCCGCGTTTGCATGGGAACGCCCATGAAACGCGGGGCGTACACATAGGGAAATGAGGGGATGAAGCCCCTCACGCCCCTATACGCCCCCTTTGCGGCGGACGAAATCCGTCTGCGGCGAAGGGGGCTGCACATGCGCAGAATGACCTCTGCGCATGTGCAGTGGCAAAACATCGGCGGTACGGCCGCACGCGGGCCGTACCGTGCCGATTAGAATAAGGGCCATGGAGCAGTTGTCAGGCCAGCACTCTGAAAAATCATTGCTGTGTTGAAACATGTCCTGACACAATTAATATCCCCCACACAAATAACCCGGGTCAACCCAGGTCGGCGTGCGGTGTGAAAGGGCCATTTAGAATATCCTGGGTCCAGCAACCCAACAATCTGACCTGAGGTAAAAGAAGTGTTATTGCCGGGTCGGACTCGGGTTGCTGGGCAGTGTGAATGGGTAATCCGGGTTGAGGGTCCCGTTCACTTCTTTGGAGGAGGCAGCATCATCATCATCTCAGTGCTGACTCTTCCCCCGCCCCCACCCCCTGGTAGGGCCCTGACAATAAGCTGGGTCGCTGTGAGCAGCTAAATACCGCTGCCGGGCCACTCCTTGGATGGGCCCATTGTTAATCCCAGGTGCGACCAGGCATTTGCAAAGTGTTTTCTGCTGAACAGCAGGTGTCCAACGGCTTTGGCTCCTGTTATTTGTGAATAAAGGGTCATCATTTATATTTTCGATCTTCTCCTACTCTGGTGGTTCTAATTCATGGAGTATCATCAGACCGTATTAAACCCCTAACTGAGTTGTGGATCTTATCACAAATAATTTTCTAACAATCTACTGGGCGCCAAAATTACTTTATAACTTCATAGATTATGGCCCTCATTCAGGTTGGTTCGATAAACTGTGAACATCGCAGTTTACTGAGTGCCAGAGATGCCGCCTCGCCAAATAGCCGCCCCCCCCCCCCCCCCCTTCGCCGAATCCTCTCGGTACCATGTGAGGGGATGTGTATGAGAATACATCCCCTTGCATGCCTCCGCTAGCAGGAGTAATCAATCGATGGTCGCCGACCATCGAATGGTGTGGAACATGCACGCATATCTAAGTGACTCTCAGGTCAATAATAGTGGTTGTCCTTAGTGGCGTAACTACAAATATAGCGCCCCCCCGCCCAGGAAAAATGAACACCCCCTCCTTACCCCCGTTGCCGCTTGCCGCCGCCACCTCTGTAACCAGGACACGCAGCGGTGATCGGTCCCGGCGCTTCTCCTGGCTCAGCTCCTACTATTGTGAAAAATCTCCCAGACAAAATGTCTGCCGCCTTACAGCAGACCGTTTCTTTGGAGGCTAGAGGAGGCGGCAACCTCCTCTAGCATCCAAAAAAACGGTCTTCTATAAGGGGGCGGACATTTTGTGAGGGAGATTTTTCATAATAGCAGGAGCTGAGCCAGTAGAAGCGCCGGGACCGGTCATCGCAGAGAAGTAGATCTGCGTGTCCTGGTTAGAGGCGGCGGCAAGCGGCAACTGGGGTAAGGCAGGAGCGGAACAATAGCCCCGCAGACGCCCGGCCCCCACACTTTACTCAGCGACTCCCCACCGCCGCAGGGTCTGCGGGGCTATTGTTACACCACTGGTTGTCCTATAGGCTGTAAACATATTTTTTACTGCAATTGTGTACAAAGTAATTTCTTCAAAATCGGCAAATATGCGCATGTGCAAAACCCAGAGTGAATACTTGCCTGAGCGTTCGCTCAATGATGGACGGGCAGGGGGAGGTCGCTGAGGTCCGCCCAGCATTTCATGGGTGTGCCAACAAAAACTGTGGGTGGATTCATAGTAACACTGGGTCAAACCCGTCAGAACGCTAGCATGTGGATGCCTGCTTGTGGCTGCCCCCATTTAAAGTAAGTATAGAATTTTCATACCGAAGGGTGGAAAAATCATTTGATAGTAATCAACCATCAAATGATTTTTCCTCCATGCGGCAGTATGTGAGCGGATGTGTAAGCGTGGGGGGGGGGGGGGGCATTTAGCGGGGTGGTGTTTACAGTGAATAAATATACATTGTCTAGCGAGCGGGACTGAATCGGGCCCTTAGTTATGTCACGTGTACCATTTGGAGAGATTTGGTAAAGATCTATATGACGGTGCCTTGTGTAGCGCTGCACAAGCTCTGCAGTAATGTGTAGGAAAATGTATATTTCCTACCGGACTCAGCTTTGATCTCCAGCTGAAATATTGCTCATATTTCTGATTGTTTTGGTCCAATTCAAGCAG
This sequence comes from Crinia signifera, assembly GCF_055691185.1. NCBI lineage: Eukaryota > Metazoa > Chordata > Amphibia > Anura > Myobatrachidae > Crinia > Crinia signifera. Next base: position 91,429,053 of record NC_139227.1, read on the forward strand.
ATAGTGAGCCAGTTCTTTTGCACTAGGAAAATCGTCAACGTGTATGAATGAATCTGAAGGAATAAACCTCTCATAATTTTCTCTCGGTGGACCAAGAACTACGGGGACTGCTCCCGATAGGAGAGCGTTTCTCCACAGTTTTTCCGAAATATAGTCCTTATGTAGAGAATTTTCAAGAGATAAATAGAATTTGTATTGTGATAAGACAGTATTGATGCTCTCAAAGTCTAATGGCAGATGCTGTCGGCCATAGATATCTATGTTTATATGCTTCTTTAGTTCCTCGTAAAACTGGACCCGCTTAGATTGAGGGTTCCAGTTACTCACAACCCAAGCCACTAACTTCGACTTTTCTGGGATAGTAAAGTTATGGCCCAAGTCTTTTTTCTGCAGCCATCCGTAAGGAGAGAAGATGTCGGAGTCACTACGGTAAGACATTGTGAGGTTCATGAGGTTGTCCATAGAACTTAGGTTTGGGCTATGGCTTGGTGACTCCAAGTTAAACCACAGCCAGTACTGTCCTTCTGGCCTTGGAATCTGAGGCATCTGGTTTCTGGATTCACAAACATCCCTGTGATGGAAAATGATAGCATCTGCTCTAGAATACCAGGTACGGTTGGTTGTCATGTAGCACTTAGGTATATTGAAGGGTTCTTTACATTCATTTAAAGGGAACTCAACGCCAAAAGGCCATGTCCATAATAGGACAACCAAGTCCACATCTATTTGGGAGGTGAGGAGCGATGTTGAACAGCCTGAGGTTATATTGATATCTTTATTGATGTTGCTGTAAGTAATGATTACGAATGTGAAGGCCAGTTGTATGAAGAATAGAAGGAGATATTGATGACATTGTCTTGATTGCACTACAGGCTTCATTTCATACCTAGAAAGAAGAAACATAGACACATTTATAGTACGCCGGAAGCAAATCCCTAACATCATGTTCCACAAAAACTAAATAGAAGTGGTGTTCTCTTATTTATAGAAGAGCGACCACTGAAGGTTGACATGGCTTAGGCCGACACATGATATAGGTCGACATGGCTAAGGTCAGCATTCAAAATGTCGACATGGGTTTTTCACGTTTTTTTGTTTTGAATCGACATGTGCCGGCAGGTGGTATTTCATGCCCTACCATCCACTAGGGCGTGGGAGGGAGAATAAAAGGGAGAATATAAAAAACGGTGCCTGTGTTGACTTGTGACTGTCGACCTAACCATTGTCAACCTAATGCTTGTGTCGACCTTAGCCATGTCAACCTATTTTATGTGTCGACCCAAGCCATGTCAACATAATATGTGTCGACCCAATGACCCATACCCAGAAGGGGGATAAGAAAGGGCAGGAAAAGGACAGGTAAGTCAAAGGGGGTGGTGTGTGTGTGTAAAAAGAGTGAGAGGGGGGATGGGGGAGAGAAAGATAGAAGTAGTGGGTGGGGGAAAAGAGAATGGGGGGGGGGGCTGAAGCTAGCTAGTGACCTAGCAAATTATGTATCTAAAATGCTAGTGCGAATTAAATGTATTTGAATACAGTCACAGGTTGTCCTTCCCTTTACAAATCAAATGGATGCCTGCTAAGGTGATGGTTTATATTCTATTACTTGGTGAGCTTTAGCTACAATCCGGCAATCTGCTGCTGCTGCCTTTTGTCACTAGATACTGAATGCCTTCCAGAAATTCCTGTCCTGACATTCCCCTATGGGTCTGGTTCTGGTTCTACCTCAGTTGCTTTTAAGAGTAGTTCCTGTCCTCCAAATATTTCTCTCGTATGGAGCATCATCACCAACAAACTGTGAGGATCTTTCTCTTTGGAGAGATTATGGAAATTCATTTGTCAAAAAACAAAAGGTGTGGAACATTTTTATTCATCATAATAACCTGTAAGTTTACCTTATATAGAAATATTATATTTTTTATACAACATTGTTTATTTGAATTGATATAACAAATGTGAGCGACGCTGGAATTTTTGTGTGTGATTATTTTGCACTATGACCCTTATTCTGGTTGATTCGGTCTTGCGAATTCGCACAGGGGACTGATGTTTTACTGTCTACCTATTTACTGTCAACCTATCAACCAGATACCATTCTATTTTTGGACATCCCTGGGTAATAGCTGCTGTGAAGACGTAAAGAAGAACAATGGATTATACTCACCATGGGCATAACAATAGTGGGTATAAGGGGCGCCATTGCTATGGGAGCCGGAGGCCTAAGGGGCCTGGACCCAGGTTATAAAGTTGCATACTAATTTCCCAGATTTACCTGCTGTGCAGTTGGTTCTGATGCATTGCCTGAATGATGGGACAGTACATTTTCATAGTGTGCAGTGAACATAGGCGTGCGCACGGGGGGTGCCAGGGGTGCACAGGCACCTTCTAATGACCGCTGGCACCCCCCACACAATGGCACGCAATAGGTGGCTTCCAATCCTGTAACAGCAGCACCCGGTTACTGGCCGGCGGTGGTCAGGACTTCTTCAACTTCCTGAAGCCGCAGGCAGCAGACCGGATGTTGTGACTGTCGCTGTGGACCTGACTTCATATGTCAGTCCCTGCCTCTATAGAGATGTCACTGCACACAGCGTATCGCGGTGACACCAACCAAAGCGGGCACACTTGTCCTCCCGCCCGCACTCCATCCCGCCTCCAGTGTTGAGCGGGGAAGCACACGCCACACTGCCATCGTCAGCACACCAGGCAGGAGCCAGCCTGAGCCACAACAAGTGCTCCTCCTAAGAGGAAGCAAGATACATAGATCATAGTCATGCTTTGCTTGGTGAGAATAAAAAAAAAGTGAATAAATGTGATAAATGTGACATACTGATTTAACTGTGGTGGGAAGGAGCTGCTGCAGCAGTCACTGAGTGTGTGCTGCAGGCATCTATTAGGGAAGAGAGGGCATTATGTGTAATGGTTATTACAGTGTATGGCACTATGTGTAATGGACAATGCAGTGTAGATTTTTGCTGATGAGGCGGTGATGGGCACACCCATTAGGCGGTGATGGACACGCCCAGTAGGTGGTGATGGCCACGCCCCTAAAAAGGTGCACCCCCTAAGAAAATGGGCTGCGCACGCCTATGGCAGTGAATATTACAATGGTAAGACAACACCGTAATATGGCAGATGCTTAGTGATATGTTGTATTGTTATGTGTGTGGGTGCACTGCTGAGGGATGTGTTGTATTGTTATGTGTGTGGGTGCACTGCTGAGGGATGTGTTGTATTGTTATGTGTGTGGGTGCACTGCTGAGGGATGTGTTCTATTGTTATGTGTGTGGGTGCACTGCTGAGGTATGTGTTGTATTGTTATGTGTGTGGGTGCACTGCTAAGTTATGTGTTGCAGCCCACCTGCATCGCTGTGTGGGCTACACACATAGCGATGTTTAACCATTTTCTGAGTGATTTAGTAAAATTATGTAAAATCACTCAGAAACTGGCTGAATATCGCTCTGTATGTAGGGCCCATCAGTCTTCAGGACCCCACACAGGTCACATTTTCGAGGTCACCCGACAGGTGCACTCATTACTCACTGGGGGCCAGATTCTCTAAGCTTCAAAATTGATAAAATGGAGAGTGATAAACAACCAGCCAATCAGCTCCTACCTGCCATGTCACAGACTGTGCTTGAAAAATGTCAGACAGGAGCTGATTGGCTGGCTGTTTATCACTCTCCATTTTATCAATTTTGAAGCTTAGAGAATCTGGCCCTGGCACATTTTAAAAGATCCACAGGTGGAACTAATTATTTCACTTGATTCTGTGAGGAGACCTGCAATACATGCACTGTGTGGGGTCATGAGGACCCACTTTGAGAACCTGTGGTTTCATATATACTCCAGTATGCTTGCTGGGGCAAGAAGCAGTCTTTCATTTAGTTGTACATTTCAGAATGACATTGTAAAAAATCAATGATTCATCCCTGCAATTATCAAAGCAAAAAAAAAAAGGAAATAAAAGTTACCGTGTGTTTTTTTTAAACACTATTCCAGTGGTTCCCAAACTCTGTGCCGTGGCACCCTGGGGTGCCTCAGAGCACTTGTAGGGGTGCCCTGGGATGGTGGTCCAAGTCCAATTCATTTTATTTATGGTCAATGTAAGGGATGCAGTTAATATCCCGGCGGTCGGGATCCCGGCGTTCAAAATCCCGACGCCGGAATCCCGACCGCCAAAATACCGACATATTCTCCCTCCGTGGGTGTCCACGACACCCCTGGAGGGAGAATAAATTAGTGTGCCGAGCGTAGCGAGGCACCGGGCCCGCTGCGTGGCGAGCGCAGCGAGCCCGCAAGGGGGGGCGATCCACGTCCCCCCCTTGTCGGCATTTCGGCTGTCGGGATTCCGGCGTCGGGATTCTGAACGCCGGGATCCCGACCGCCGGGATTCAGTACTGAATCCCAATGTAAATATGTAAACAAACCAAAGTGAATACTGTCCCTCACAGTATTATATATAACTGGACCTAAGGATCACATATAAACACAATTAATTAATTTTATTTATTTAATTAATAGAAACTTTTGGCCATGGGGTGCCACGAAAAAATGTCTGATACTCCAGGGCGCCGTGATTCCAAAAAGTTTGGGAACCCCTGCACTATTCTATAGTATGATGAGCTTACTTTCAAGTAGAACTAAAACAGATAAAATGTATTTCTATAATGTAGTAATGTTTCAACTTTTGCAACACCTCTGTTTACAAGGAAATTTATTGGCATATAATCATACATTAAGTCAAACAAAATTTGGAACATCAACAATAAGGCGCAGTGTGTACTTATGACTTTGAGATATTATCCTTTTGTGTGGAACAGGTTGTTAAGTGTATGAAATCTCAAAGCTTTTCCTGCATCCCAAATTATTAACTTTGCTAAGAAAAATAAAGAACACTTCTAATTCTACATTTATATATAATAAATGTTATGTGTGTTTTTGTGTGTTTCTGACTTTACCATTACTCCAAAGTGTCTCATCTAAAGAGAGCAGAGATTAAATTTCACTTTCTTGAGAAACAAAACAATGAGTTTCTAAATACTCCATACAGTAATTACTTTTAAATACAGAAGCAGAGGCAGAACTTTGGGAGGCAATGGAGCCATCTGCCGCCGGGCTCCTGCTCCCAAGGGGGCACTTCTCCTCCCCTGCAAGTTTAAATCAGTTAATTGAAAGCCGCAGATATCACTTTTGTCGCTGACTCTCCCTCCATAGATGTCACACTCACTGTATTTTAAACATAAACATAACATACATACATGCATACATATATTTATATAAGGCTCTGTGTGTGTGTGTGTGTGGGGGGGGGGGGCACCAATATTTATGTTGCCTCCAGGCAACTGGGAAGAACTTACGCCACTGCACAGAAGTAAATTGTTCCAACTGAGACATTTTAGGGACATTTACGCATTTCTGTCCCTTATCTTTACTCACCTGTATTAAAAGGCTTTTCCCATAAGCTATCTGATTGCTTTGCAAATGATTTGTTTACTCAGTATTCTGTTAAATAAGAATCCAATCTCAAGTTACTGCAGCAAATACTTCTCTGGTTGCTCTATAAATCCAGATTTCCCTTTGCCAGGAACAGTCGAGTCTGTTTAAAGCAGTCTGCATGTGATGTAGGGGTATTATGTATAAAGATGAGTTAAAACTGGAGTATAGCTTGGCTTTGATACAACACTACACAGTTGTTAGAGCAATGCTACATCACCAATAATTGTCCCCCCCCCCCCCTTCACTTACGTAACATGTAGGTTCATTTGGCTCAAAAATAAAAATAAAATCAGTGTGATTGGTTGGCTGTCTAAATATAAAAAGGAATTTCCATGCAGACAGAGTCACACGCACACACCGTCGGTCACACCAGCTCTCACACCACTTCTGTTTTTAAGTAAACCATTGTTTCTGGACCAAAGGGTTATGTTGTCTGCCTACAAATTCACATGCAGTTCCAAATAGAATACGTTTCTCTTTGGTAATTATTAGCAGAAATGTGTTACAAGAAACTCTATATGTTGTTATTTATACAGCATGAATCATACCAAGCAGGATAATGGTCAAAGTATAGAGAGACAGGTGTATCAAGCTTCAAAAAGTTGGGCTGTTACCAGGGCTGCCATCAGGGGGGTGCCCTGGGTACAGCTGTCCCGGGCCCCAGGCTCTGGAGGGCACCGGGCAGCTGCCAACAGCCCCCCGCACCCAGAATCCCCCACCCGGCGCCGGAGGGCAGGCACGCACAATACACAATGCAGCCTGAAGAGTGCCATGCCTATGACACAGAGGGTTTGGCGCTCTGCAGGCTGCACTGCACTGTGCAGTGTGCACTCCGGACCTGACCATGGACACTGAAGGAGACGGAGGAAGATGCGCAACGCGGGTGATGGTAAGTAATAGGGATGGGGTAGGGGGAGGCGGGGTGCAGGCAGGGGCGGGCGCGCGCAGGGGGGAGGGCGGGCACGCAGGGGGGGTAGGTGGCCGGAGGTATGGTGCAGTGCCGCTGGGGGGCCTGGACTGTAGGTCAGTCCTGATCCCCAACATTTCTAGTGGTGGTCCTTGCTGTTACTGCTCCTCCAGGATCGCATACTTATTCCAATGCAGAGTGGGAGATTTGGATTACATTTGGAAACCCCCTATAAAATCCTGCGTTTGCCACTGAAAAGTGATAAAGTGGAGAGTGATAAACAACCAACCAATCAGCTCCAACCTGTAATTTTTCAAACCCATCTGTAAACTGACAGTTAGGGATCAATTAGCTGGCTGTATATCACTCTCTATTTTATCACTTTTTAAGCCCATAGGGCCAGATGTACTAAGCTTCAAAAGTGATAAAATGGAGAGTGCTAAACCACCAACCAATCAGCTCCTGCCTGACATTTTTCAAACACACCCTCTGACACGGTAGTAAGGAGCTGATTGACTGGCTGACTATCACTCTTCAGTTGACCACTTTTAAAGCTTTAAGGACACACAAAGAGAAAAATTCCCGCACCAGTGTTCTTTTTATTGGTGATCCTCTACCCCCAGAAATTTTCCTAAATGGGGGAGAAAATTCCTTCCCCACACTAGGTCTGAAGGGTGCTACCCACTACTTAAGTACAGACATAAACACCCACAAAGAAAATAAGTATTCTTAAGGATGCACCGAGGACCAAATAATTTCATACATAAAAATTAACTTTTAATGTTAAGGTGGCCATACACACGCAGATTTATCTTCAGATCTGTCTGGTTGGAACAAAAACATGGTTATGGATGAGAGCAAATGACAGTTGACCATTTGCTTGGAAATACTGGAAAACTGACAAAACTGTCACTCATCCATAACCATGTTTTTGTTCCAACCAGCCAGATCTGAAGATAAATCTTACTAGTGTATGGGCACCATTAGTCTCATAAAAAGTCTCATATAGAAGAGAAACCTAATTTCCTTGATGTGGTGAAATATTAAAAGATAGATTGTGAATAAAGAGAAGAAAATCTACGTGAAATTCATTAAAAATAAGATAGAGAGGAATACAAATGTGTGTGTATGAGTCTATGGTTTTAATATTTCACACTCTGTGGTGCTATACCATAGATCTCAATAAATTGATGCTCTGTATTTTCAATTGGAAGTGATTTCCTTTTTTAAATGGAATTTATGCCTATATGTGTTATGAGGGCTTGTTTTACTCACTGGACATAACTTTTAATATTTAAAGGAGACTTCTTACTCCTAGAGGTCCAATAGTGTGAGTAGCCCTTCAAGTTCACCTCAGTGTATTAGCTGATATAATTCCTCATGAAGTTATACCCTTTATCCATGTATTCAGATATGATCAATCTGACCATTTCAGTGAGGAGTGCTTGCTCCAAGGATCCAGACAGAAGGCATGAATATCCCAAATTAAATGCTGCATACGTCTAAAATTCCTATTACAGGCGTTGTATATTCATAGGGGTGTCACTCTAGTATAAGGAGTACAGTGTCCGTGTTTTAGCGGTTTATCCGCCGGATCTCTGATTGAAAAGATGGGGCATTTAATAAAACTCAAGGTCTGATGTTACTATTATGAGTCCAAAATGGATTTATCACCCATGTAATAATCGGATAATGTCATTTAATATATAACTATCAGCCTAAAAAGTCAGAGTTTATTAATATAAAGTTTATATGCCGTGCCCTCTCATATGGTGAAACACCCCTATTGATTACCCGTTATTTAAGCGGTTCACCGCCGGGTCTTATTATCAGGTGCACTTATTTGTGCACTTATATGTATACAGGCTGGTTATATGTTTCTTATAGTGGAGTTATGATGTCAAATCACTTGCATTTCACATATAAATCTGCACCCTCCTCACTAATAACAGGGTACACTTCACAAGATTATTAATAACGGAGAGCAATTTTTAGTTCTATTGCCGGTGCCGTGCTATGCTGGCTGCTGGCTCAACTAGCCTGGAGTATGCAGAGATTGCTGCAATGCGTGCTTGGCAGCGTTAGTGACGGTAAGCAGGTATAAAGGGGTTTGTGTTATTTTACACACTCTACCCTTTTTTTTTTACTGCTAGGCTATGGAGTTTTCAAGTAATTGGCTTAATAGCCTAGAATACACGCCGCTATCATTGTTCGGCGGTCTCCGGCTATCCAGTCAGTGTTACTCCAGGGTTGCCGACCCTCCCGGAATTTGCAGGAGTCTCCCGAAAATCGGGTCCTTCCTCCCGGCCCCCGGAAGGGTGGGCAACCCTCCTGGAATCAGGGGGACCCCCACTGAGCCCCCCGATCGCGGCATTTATATGCCGCAATCCGCGGGTCTCAGGGGAGGGGGCGGAGCTAAAACGGCACAATCGTGACGTTTTAGCCCCGCCCCCTCCATGGATAACTGTTATTTCGGCTATTTGGGGTAATGGGGGCGGGGCTTAATGACGTCACAGTTAAGCCCCGCCCCCAAAACGCGTAATGCAAGAATCCTCTCCGGGCTTCTCCCGGAGAGGATTTTTTGAAAGTCGGCAACCCTGTGTTACTCTGATTTAATCATACACACTATGCAAGTTGTTTATACAATCTGCGATCAGCACTTGCGGTTCATACATTTATTGTAGCAAAATTATAATGCCAGAATTTCAATACATGTCACATGTGAAACTGCATTTTTATTTATTTGCAAACAATGGACAAGCGGAATCATTTGTATATATCAGTGCCGTGCTCTGTCGGCTACTTCCTCAGCTAGTCTCAGATGAAATATAGGTGACTGCAGTAAGTATTTGGCAGCGTTAACGGTCATCCTGCAGATAGCAAGTGTTGTATTATATACTCTTCCCCTTCCACTGCTAGGTTATCGTATTTCTCACTGTTTAGCAAGGTTTGCCTAAGATACACGCTGCCACCGCTATAAAGTGATCTCCGGGTTACACAGTAAGTGTTCCCCCGGCTTGAACTGCGTGCTTCCTTGCTTCTCCTAGGTTAACACTAGTAACATTTCTGACACCATATACTATGGGCGGTATTCAATGTGAATACCAGCGATGTGCAGTGAATCCTGTTTAGGATTCGCTGCACATTCGCCACTGCCCGCCACGTTACGGAGCCTCGACGGCTCCGGTATTCAACGAGTCAGGGGCTCACTGCCCCTGACTGGCGAATTTGTGCTCCTGCGGCGATGCCGCAGGGAGCCTTAGGACGGTGGCAGGCAGGGAGATGGAAGTCTCTCTGCCTGCCCCAGAGCGTATGTGGGGGGGAGGTGGGCTCCCCGGGTGCCAGGCAGCACAGGCTGCCCCCCGGGGGTGCCAGCAGGGGACCGGGTATATTCACTACACCCGATAACGATCGGGTGCAGTGAATATATGAATATCTAATGAGCGGCTCGGCTCCGGCGCCCCCTGCTGGCTGCTGTGTAAAAAATAGCACATGAATAAAAATAGCATGCCCCTCCTCAGAATAAAATTCCTGATTTTTTTTACACCAAATGTAAAAAACAAAACACTTTATTTTAAAAGTTCACATTCCACTTCACCATAAAAAGATAGCGATTGCTACTCGGTGAATCATGGCGAAAAAAACCTTGAAATGTATTCGCCATCTGCTCATTGAATAGGGTGATTCACCGTTTTTGTCAAAAATTCGCCAAACAGCACAAATTCGCCATAAAAACATGGCGAATCAGCCTCATTGAATACCGCCCTATGTGTCAGTTAGCTAATGCTGAGATTTACTGTTGCAAAATGGATACATTGACATTTACCATGTAATACATTCTAAGCTATCTACACACACATAGTTTCCTCTCTATCTAAAGCCTACAATCATTTTACACAAGCTTTTTCAAGGCATCGCTGTAATATGGTAATACTGGTTGTTAGAAAAATATCAATATATGTTCAATTATTACAGGTAATGCGCAATTATGCGTGTGCTGCTCCACTCTTTACAGTGTTGTAACTGGTGTTTTATTAGTACACAGATAATTGTAATAAGATCCTAGCCTACGCACATATATCCTGTAGGTCACCAGCCTGGACCTGGTCTTTTTTTTTTTTTTTTTTTACGATTTTGGCCTTGTTTAGGGTGCAATTTTTTAAATTACATTTGCTATTTTGATGTTATGAGAAAACAGCTGGATGCGATTTGTAATGTAAAACATCCAAATTCTGGGAACACAGCATACTTGCCTACTTTTGGAAACTAGTTTCAGGGAGATTATAGTCGGTAGTAGAATTTTGCACAGTGCTCCATTGAGGGGGGTGTCATGCCCCACCAAAAGGGCGTGTCTAGTTCCATATATGGAGAGATTGTGAAAAGAGATTGTCAATGTGGCACCTAGAAGCGTGGGTGTGTACTGCTACATCTGAGTGGAATCTTTTAAAATGACTTATATCCAAAAGTAGATGAGCCCCAAAGCAGTTTGTAAGAGCTACTATACTTGGTAAAGTGCTGGGAAATGATGCTGATGATTCAATATAAATGTATCTGTCTCTCATTCATTTTTTCCCAAAAAAATTTAACAGTGTAATGTGGGCTAGGTGAAATGAGGGAGATTGGTAGACTAATGAGGGAGAGAGGGAGATTGGTACTATTTCAGGGAGTCTCCTGCAGAATGCAGGAGGGTAGGCAATTTTGGAACACAGAAGACTTTCAGGAGTACCTTAGCTTAGCACAAATGGATGAACTTCTACATATAAGAAGAAAGAGCTGTCCAAATTTGTTAGAGGGGTGGGATGCTGGCAGAACTCATATGTTTTTTTTAAAAGTGACAAGCATTTACAATGCAAAACCATGCCTTGCAAATTATTGCTACTTTAAAAAAAGGTCAGAGTTCAGCTGGCATGCAGCTCTTCTGGCAAACTAGGACTCTATTACAACCCTCCAGAAAATAGCAGCACCTCTGGTAGCACAAGGGTACTGCAGGCCAGATAAAAAAAGGTGGAAATTTACTAAGATGGTAGTTCTATTTCACATGGGATGTTGATATGGGAGACCAATCAGATACTATCTTTTATCTTATAGAAGGTGCTAAATGAGTAGATTCGGATTGGTTGCCCATAGCAACATCCCATGTAAAATAGAACTCCCATCTCCAAAATGTCCTAACACATTTATATTTTACCTCCTTTCGTCCTCTCTGATCCTCTGCTGACTGCAACCTCACCTTGTCTCCTGTATCCAAGTGTTCTCCCGTGTTCCCCAGCTGATCTGGAACTTACTTCTTACCTCATATACGGCCGGATGCACCAAGCTTCAAAAAGTGATCATCAACCAGCCAATTAGCACCTAACTGCCACATTACAGGATGCCTGAAAAATGTCAGTACCCGTTTTCACATGAAAACAAATGGAGCCTGGGACATGTTCCTGGACCTTTGACTCTGAAGGTTGGTTATCAAATTTTTTGTATGCATCACATGCCTGAGGAACGCAAAGTATATTCCTCCATCTCAGGGATAATTGGATAACCTCACCAGAGAAACCATTAGCAGCTGCCTAATGCTACCTATTAGCAGCGCTGGCAAAAGGGGGGGTCAAGGGGGACATCCCCCGGCAATCTGAAGGGCCCCAGAGCCCCACACACTTTTTGGCAGCGGGGGAGCAAAATTTATAGTTATGCCACTGATTAGTTGGGGGGGGGGGGGGCAGAAATATCAGTGTGCAGGGCCCCAAGATTTCTGTTGCCGGCCCTGCCTATTAGTATAGCGGGCCCTGGTGCTGTGCAGCTGTGGGCCTCAATTTGATACAAAGGTGCAAATATTTTAAAATGCCCTACTGATTTCTCCACTGGGTGGCACAAGTGTTGGGTGCACGAAGTGTACAGGAGGAGCACCGTGAGTCCCTCATCTAGGAACTTAGCAGTGTGATCACTGACTCCCACCTGCAGACAGAGGAGACTGCTGCACTAAGCAGCACTCCAGCAGCATGTGCTGGGCTGAGAAGTGGTGTTGCTGGTTATAAGGTAAGACGTTGGTGGGTAGCCATGCACCCAGACCCCTGACAGGCCCCTATAACAGGCCCAGGCCTGGGTAATTAGTACCGGCTCCCTCTAACCGCTCAACACCAGTGCTTACAATGGGGCAGATGTATGAAGCTTTAACAAGAGATAAATCCAAGGGTGATAAGGAGAGATAAACGTCCAGCCAATCACCTGCTACCTGCCATGTTACAGGCTGTGTTTGAAAAAAGTCAGTAAGGAGCTTATTGGCTGGACGTTTATCTCTCCTTATCAACCTTGCATTTATCTCTTGTTAAGGCTTAATACATCTGCCCCATTGTGTGCAAAATGGATGGGTTCTTCCAGAGGTGGTGAGCTTTACACAGTGGGCAGGTTCATATATTTGTCCAAATGTATGCTAACAACTTCATAAATAAAATATAAAGGAATATATGTTAGCAGTAATGAGTGCATAGTGCACCGGCAAACCCCCTCTGTTTTGCCACCAGTCCACTTCTTGTTACCATACTAAGGAATAAAAGAGGTGGCCCTGCAAAAAACTTTGGCCATACCTCTGAACTGTCCTGATTTTTGCAGGACATTCACGATTTTCTGTGACTGTCCCATGTCCCACCTGTGGGCAGAAATGTCCCGTGGTGGAGAAGGTGGGCAGTTGGGGGTCCCCCTGTCACTCACCCAGGGTCAAATACACTAATCTTCAACAATGATAACATGGTAAAGTGATAAACAACCAGCCAATCAGCTCCTACCTGCCATGTCACAGACTGTGTTTGAAAAAGGCAGGAGCTTAGAAGCTTAGTGCATTTGTCCTACAGTGTCTACTTTCTGCAGACAGAGAGAGAGAGAGAGAGAGAGAGAGAGAGAGAGGGGGGGGGGGGGGGTATGCCAGTTGATCACAGAGAGCTTTCCATTCCAAGGATTGATACTGTACAACTCTTCACTGATTTTTACAAGCTATACTTTTAGTAATAAATTGACAAAAGGTTCTAAAAATTAAAACAGGTGATGTTTCCCAAGGCAACCAATCAGATTGTGTGTATCATTTCTCAATGGCATCCTAGAAAATGATAGACAGAATCTGATTTATTGCTATGGGTAACATCAGCCCTTTTCATTTTTAAAACCCTAATTTACTCCTGAGAGATCTTATGATTTTTATTAGAATATATTTTGTGCACATTTTGCCTAGAGTTAAAGCCCATTCAGCAACCTCATAAGTCGTAAGTGATGCTAAACTTAATTGAATGACAAAAAAAAAATATGTCTACATTGGTTGAGGATTAGTGTTAAGCTGGTATGTGCTGTCAGGGGAGGCAGTGCCTCACCTGTCATAAATGATTTACGATACTGTGTAATAAATTTCTCATTTGTATTTTTTATTTTTTTATGATTTATGGAACACTGTGGAAAGGCTGGGACCCCCACTCACTTTGACCTCATATTTAGGGAACCAGGGCCGACTTCAAAAGCCTGGGTGGTGCGGGGGTGAGCCACTGACCTCACCGCACACCACTGGTGTTAAGGGGCATGCACACGGGTTGATTTTAACCCCATTTCTAAGCAATCTGACTAGATCGCTTAAAAATGAAGCACGGATCACTCAGTGTATGTATATGGTGCCCCGGCGATGTGCAGTCCCGCGTGTCGCTGTTGCCCACAGAGACAGTGCTTGAACTGTGCTCAGCACAGATTGCTCAGCATACATTGCGGGTATACCACTTGCAGGGCCGCCGAGAGGCAGGGGGGGTGGGTACATTTTACCTGGGCCCGGGCCTGCCAGGGGGGCCCGGGTCCCGACACACACACACAAAAAAAACCCACTGTTTTTAAAAAAAAAGGGGGGCGTGGTCACGGGTCCGCGATTAGGCCAAGCCCCCGAATTAAGCCCGGTCAGCGATGGCTGTCCTGCTCCTGCTCTAAGTTCCTGTTTCAAAAGGTAATGCCGCCCGCAATGCATGGCTATGGACAGGGGGAACAGACAAAAAGCGTGTGTGTGTGTGTGTGTGTGTGTAACAGGCTTTGTATGTATGTATATGTGTGTGTGTAACAGGCTGTGTATGTATATATGTGTGTGTAACAGGCTATGTGTGTGTGTGTGTGTGTAACAGGCTATGTATGTATGTCTATATGTGTGTGTGTGTGTGTGTGTGTGTGTGTGTAACAGGCTATGTGTGTGTGTGTGTGTAACAGGCTTTGTATATATATATATATATATATATATATATATGTGTGTGTGTGTGTGTGTGTGTGTAACAGGCTATGTTCTGTATGTGTGAAGGAACAGGCTGTGTATGTACAGTATATGTGTGTGTGTGTGTGTGTGTGTGACAGGCTGTGTGTGTGTGTGTGTGTGTGTGTGTGTGTAACAGGCTATGTGTGTGTGTGTGTGTGTGTGTGTGTGTTTAACAGGCTATGTACTGTATGTGTGAAGGAACAGGCTATGTGTGTGTGTGTAACAGGCTATGTATGTATATATGTGTGTGTGTGTGTGTGTGTGTGTGTGACAGGCTATGTACTGTATGTGTGAAGGAACAGGCTATGTGTGTGTGTAACAGGCTATGGCCCTCATTCAGGTTGGTTCGCTCCCCCGCACGGTCACACAGGGGAGCGATGTTGTGCATGTGCAGCCACTTTGTGTGAGCGAGCAAACCGATTATTTGCCGCCCCGATCGCATGCAGCAGTGTGGACGGAAGCGTGGGGTGGTGGATATGGGTTGTGCCCATGGGAACTCCCATGACGTGGGTGCCGGGGGAGGGCAGCTGATGTCACCGGATGTCAGCTGCCCGCCCTCTTCTCGTACAGGAGCGCCACAGATCTAAGACAGCAGAGACTGACTTAGATCTGCGAGCGCTTGAGAAATCATTTGATGGTCAGCGACCGCACTGCCCTGCACACAAGCTGCAAATCGATGATGTAAAACATCCGTTCGCATGCGTGAAATCTGAGGTATTTAGATGACCCGCAAAGCTGCAAATTTTGCAGCTTTGTGGTCAATCAGAATGACCTCCAATGTGTGTGAAGGGAACAGGCTACATGGGGCCCATTTATGACGGATCATATATGGAATGCGATCTGGGTGGGCCCATACTGCGCAGGATCACATGAGATTAAAGAAGTTGGTACTTCTTTACTTTCACGGCGCCAGAGTCCCCTTGCGGGGCTCGCTTCGCTCGCCCACGCTGCGGGCTCGGTGGCTCGCTACGCTTGCCACGCTATTTAAATTCAACTCCATGCCAACATGGATAGTGGAGGTATGAACTATCCATCTTGGCATGGCGTTAAGTTCCTTTATTTTACATAGTTTGTGGCGAGCGTAACAGCGGGAAGTAGCACGGCGCCATGCTGGCGCAGTGAAAGTAAAGAAGTACCAAGAGGTTTAATGGACACAATCCCCCTCTCCCTCCAGCACTAGCGTCGACAATAGCTAGGTCGACAGTCAAAAGGTCGATGTGGGGTTTTCACCTTTTTGTCCCAATTGTCGACATAGTCAAAGTGTACCGCGTCCCCTGGCGCCGTGAAAGTAAAGAAGTACCAAGAGGTTTAATGGACACAATCCCACTCTCCCTCCAGGTGCACATACCGCTGGCCATCACAATGCAGCTGCTCTTGGTGCCGGATCTGTAGCTTTGGGGGACACAGCAGATATCGGCAGCTCATCTCGGCGATACTGCAAGTAGTGGCATCTGCTGCTTTTTGCCAGAACTGTTGCCGCTTTCCCTGCTGCGTGTGTGAGCTTGGGATCCTTATACTCCAGAGGCGGTGCTTCAAATGGGGATGATCGTGCCAGTCACAGATCTTGGGGAGAGGAGCCGTGGGCTGGCCACCCCTGCTGTATGGCATAGGGGTCTGGGCAGCGCAGGGGGGCAGAGGGTTCCTGTGACGGATGGGCAGACAGCAGTGGGGTCCTTGCGGAGGATGGGAGCTATTACCTAGTTCCCATCCTCCGCAGGGACCCTGCCGCTATCTGCCCATCCGTGGCCACGACCCCTTACTCCCATGGGCGCAACCCATATCCACCACCCCACGCTTCTGTCCACACTGCTGCATACGAACGGGGCGGCAAGTAATCGATTTGAATTTTGTGTAGCATAATGTGTAAGGGGCTAGTATAAGGGGTCTACTATTGTGTTGCATAAAGGGTATATGGTGTGGTACACACCCCTATATCCTTTAATGGCCACACCTATTTTCTGTTGCTCGCCACTCCAGGGGGGCCCCGTGATGCTGTTGTACCGGGGCCCAGGATTTCTCTTGGCAGCCCTGACCACTTGTGTGCCAGGCGATCTGTGTTTAAGCCGGCTGGCTCAGCACAGCTCCCCGTCTCCCCGTTTGTAAGGGGCGCTAGAATATTGATGCTATTCACAGAGCACCTCTGTTTATTTTTCCAGCTCCCTCTTAATTTGCAGACGTGTCTTTGGCTGCTAAACCAATTTGTGCTGTGCAACTCCATTGGTGGGTCCACTCGGTGCACCTGTCTTTTTCCACAAGATGACAAAAGCTAAGAGTAGGTCATTAGTGACTTGAACAATATTTGATATTTATTTTCACCTAAGCAGAACCAACTTCTACAAATGGAAACAGAGTTCATGTCAACGTATGCAGTCTGCAGCGTGACTGAAAATGGCTTTTGGGCACATCCCCACTTTTCCCCATTATCACCCAAACCTACAGAATCACTGGAACCACTGTCAGGTGCACAAAGTGTCCCGTACTGGGCCTGATTCAGATCTAATCACTCATTTGCTGAGTTGCAGATGACTGCGAGTAGTTTGCCGCCCAGACAGAAAGAAAACCTATTCTGTACAAATGTGCGATTGAAACGCGAAAATATCGCTATTTACTTTTTACCTGCAAATCCATACTCAATTCCCAAACCATCGAATGATTTTTCCAGTCTGTGCAAAAGGTGAGCAAGTCTGTTCCTTCCACGGGTGTGGATCGTTAGGTCTACAACAACTAGGTCGACAAGCATTGGGTCCACACCAGGTCGACATGGGTCTAGGTCGACACGTGTCAAGGTCGACATGTGTCTAGGACTTTAGGTTGACACAAGCATTAGGTCGACATGGGCAAGGTCGACAGTCAAAAGGTCGACATGGGTTTTTTCACAGTTTTTTCACCCGAATGTCAACACAGTCGAAATGGACACAGTTTCAAGTGCACTGCATCCCCTCACATCGCTCGCTTCGCTCTTGAAGCTTCGGTCTTGGTGCCTCGCTACCTTCGGCACACTATTTTATTCTCCCACCACACCCCAGTGGATGGTAAGGCATGAAATACCGCCTGTGGGCACATGTCGGCTCAAAAACCCTGCAACAGTGACAGGCTGATCAGGACCAGCACTGATGTCGAAGACCCTTGTTTAAACCGCCTGGGCACGCCTGTGTTTTTTCTGACACCAGAAAACGTCCAGTTCCACCCCAAACAGGGGATTGCCATCAGATCCATACGCTCTTTTTGAAGGTATTTGGGCTCGGCATGTGCGCTATGATCAGTACATATGTACAGTCATTCGATAGCTGAATGGACTGTAGATTTGCACAATAGGGATCAATTCTGAACCAGGCCCACTCTATGTACTTTACAGATAAAACAAATGGGTATGGATAATTGGGTCGACCAACATTACGTCAACATGCATTGAGTCGACCACTGAAGGTTGACACCTGAAATAGGTCAACAGCCCTAAGGTCAGCATGGATGGAAGGTCGAAGCAAGCACTAGGTCGACAATAGCTAGGTCGACAGTCAAAAGGTCGATGTGGGTTTTCACTTTTTTTGTCCCAATTGTCGACATAGTCGACATGGACACAGTCAAAGCGTCCCCTCGCATGGCTCACTGCACTCAGCATGCTTCGGGCACAGTCCCTCGCTACACTCAGCACAATATTTTACTCTCCCTCCACGCCCTAGCGGATGGTAGGGCAAGAAATACTGCCCGTCGGCACATGTCGGCTCAAAACAAAAAGTAAAAAACCTTATGTTGACCTTTTGACTGTCGACCTAGCCATTGTCAACCTAATACTAAACAAATTGCCTTCAATACAATTAGCTTTAAGCAACAGCTCTATTAAATGACCGGCTATTCAAATTTTTGGCCTCAACATTTTTTCATAAAACAATTTAATTAACTTTTTATTGAAACAACTGTAATATTAAACTAATAAATCAGTAACGATAAATACAAGCAGTAGATCTGTGTTTAGTTATATTGTATTGACCTCACATAAGAAAATATAATTGATATTCTGCAGGTAAGATAATAGCTTTAATTATTACCAAGACTGCCAAGATCTGACATTTAAATAATAAATCCCTAAGCTCATAGCTTGCTTAAGATTATTTGAAGCTGTAAAGTCCGCGGTATACACTTTCATGTGGTATTCACATTTTTAAAGAGTAAATATTAAGCTAAATATATGTTGGCTGAATCTTACAATAGTCACATAAAACAAAGTCACCCGGTCATTTTGTAGGTATACCTTCTGCAATGTAGATTGAATAAACTCACCATCGGCAATCTTTATGCCCCACACTTTAATAAACTTATCTAAAACCTTAAAACTAACACAACACTAAAATAACGAGACAGACAGACACAAGTGCTGGCGTTTCAAAATATGATGTCAAATTTATTAATTGACAGCTATAACTTGACTATAAAGGGTGGCGGCCCTAAAGAACGGTCATAGAAAAGAGAGAGGGGTAAGATCACAACACACCATTCATACATCATTGGTGTCCAACTCTCCCCTCGCAACCCACCCGTGTGGATGGTGCAGCCCATCCCCTGTCCAAGGGGCATGGGCTAGAAACATATCGATGTCGGGAGAGCGCACCCCACTATCTTCATACGATATTCATTTTAACATGGACCGTTCTTTATCGCCACCAAGAAATAGAAAGTTAGGGAGGGAGGGTGGGGAAATTCCGACCAGAGAGGAAGATCACCTGACTTCCTGACTACTCCTAGCTCAAGGAACTCCTCCCTTGATACCTAATTGTCTATCACTGATCTTGTCATAACACCCTAGCGACACACAACCTAAAGTGCAGGCAGCTCAGACTCCTTCGGTGGTTTATGTCACCTCTTGCTTAATCAGCCCTCGGTTTTCTTGTAGTTCTGTGTTGTTATAGCAATATTTAATGTACAAATGTTTTTCCGTAACATCCTCAAGGTACTTATTTCCTATTAGTACAACCAAGGGCGTAACTACCATAGGAGCAAGGGCTGCTATGGGGACCCAGAGCTGAAGGGGGCCCATCTTTGCTGTCTAACTAATATGTTTTACATACATTTATCCCCATCAGTTGCTAAATAGGGGGCCCTTACAAGCTTTTGCTATGGGGCTCATGAATATCTAGGTACGCCTCTGAGTACAACTTTATCCTACATATTTTATTTTCTAATAACTTACCCTAAATTTTGCATACATTTGTGAATACATTTTTTGTTCAAGGTTTCTTGCATAGGCGTGCGCAGCACATTTTATTAGGGGGTGCACCGTGAAAGGGTTGTGCCTAGCACCATCTATTGGGCGTGTCTAATACTGCCCATTGGGGGTGTCTAACACCACCCAGGGCTGCCAATAGGGGGTGCTGTAGGTACCGGGCCCCGGCCTCTGGAAGGGCCCGGGCAGCTTATTTTGCCCACCACAACCCCCCCAACTGCCTCTGCTGTTGTGCGCTCAGTGCGCTGAACAAAGCAGGTCCCAGAGGGCAGGCTTTTTCAACCCAGGACACCGGCAACCAATTAAAATGCTGCAGCGGCTTTTGAGGTATACAGAGCTTGCATACCGGCAGCCAATGAGCATCCTGAGTTAAAGAAGCCTGCGCTCCGGGACCTCCAGGCTGCAGCTCAGCAGAAGAGGAGATGGGGGAGTCAAGTGAGGATGGGGGGGCCCAGGGCCCAGACTGGAAAATGAGTCCTGGGCCCCAAATTCCTGATGGCGGGTCTGACACCGCCCATTGGGTGTCTACCATCATCTATTTGCACTCACTACAATATAAAACGTTTTTCAGCCACACCATAATCTCCTGCCTATTTCAGTTTTAATCTTTAATTACTATGTGTAACAGTACATGCTAATAACGTAAAAAAAAAACATATATGGATGACGCAGGTATGTAGTGATATGACAATGGTCTAGTTCCAGTAACAATGCATACACATAACTGATTGATGGGCGCTTTTTTTAATGGAATACAGTTATAAAAAGCAAAAGTCTTTGGTAAAAAGTATTGCTGGTATTGCTAGTGGCAGGGAGGTGTTTATAAGGGTGGGCAGAACATTAGGGGGTGCCTGTGCACCCCTAACACTCTATCTGTGCACACCTATGGTCTCTTTAAGGGGGTATTTATAAAAGTGAGAAAGAGGGGAGAGTGAGAGAGAGAGAGAGAGAGAGAGAGAGACTGTGTGATTTTGCTTGCGATTCGTTCCCGATTCAATTGGGATCTAATTGATCAGGAAGCAAAACGCATTAGATTTGGACTATATACAGTAGTACAGGTCTGGACGATAGTCTTGCCTGCACAGTCTATTTCGATGCCGCAGAATAGGGCATCAGGATCGAATCGACATCGAATGTGGCAGAAAACCATTTAATTTCAAGTCCATTTCGATTAGATTTAGTTTGTATAAGCAAAATCAAATAGAAAAATAGACCAAATTGACTTGTGTGATTGGGGCAATAGTGCACCAGCCAATCACCTGTTATTTTTCAAAAACACTGTATAAAACTTAAAGCTGAAGTTGATTGGCTAATACTTTTTCTCTCACAATTTTATCTCTCGACAAACGTTGGAAAAATACCCCCTAAGTCTTTTTAATATGATTAAGGACAAATAAATATAGTATTTTAGCATGAAATACAAATGTTCATGTAATATAATATTATGAGAACAGTAAATGCTGGGAATACTTATTTAAAGGTGACAATCATATTGCTCTTACCTCCAAACGGAGCTCCTTCAGTGTACACGATGTGCATAAGTGGTACAGGTGATATACTGAGACAGATTTGGAATAGCATTATTAGAGTTTACCTAGGGTGGGGATAGGCTCCACCTGGCTTGTCACAGTTGTTAGTAATGCAGTAATTGTGAAAATAATCTTTCCAAAACATACGGCTCATGTTAAAAGCCGTATACAGTACAGGAAGATTCATTCATGCAGGTGTCAATGAGCCGACTTCACAAACAAACTAATGGTAATGTATTGGATTTTTTTGTGTGTGTTTTAATAGAAACTTTGAAAGATTGACAGTAGTCAAAAACAGTAAAAAAGAACATGTCACTGGGTTTAAAAGTACTTAGAAAATAACATAACTTTAAAACAGAATACACCTGTTGGTACTTATGTAATATCTGGACTCCCGTTTTTCTTATGAGACCGCGGGGCTCGCTGCGCTCACCACGCTTCGGGCACGGTGGCTCGCTGCGCTCCCCACACTATATAAAATCAACTCCATGCGTAGTTGGATAGTAGGGGTATGAAAAAATGGGGTGCATTTAACATGGGAGTCCAGATAATACATAAGTACCCGCCTGTTTAGAGAAATATAGAAAAGGATTAAACTATCATAAATTACCATATATACTCGAGTATAAGCCTACTTTTTCAGAACATTTTTTATGCTAAAAAAAGCCCCCCTCGGCTTATACTCGAGTGAGGGTCCCACTTGAGTCAATAAGTTTTCCCAGTTTTTTGTTGTAAAATTAGATGCCTCGGCTTATATTCGGGTCGACTTATACTTGAGTATATATGGTATTTTTTTATTTATAAAAACCTACCTTAAGCAATTAATTTTGTTATTTACCTTAACATATGTTTTATAATGACTATTTTGCAATGATCAATTATTTACCTTTTTTTATTATTATTATTCAGATCAGTAGTATATGGCTGTAATGCAAATGGCAGCAACTCTTGTTCTGAATCAATATGTTGGACTACTATGTAATGCAATTTTTGTAGTCATAAATAGGTGGTACGCCCAAAACATTCAGCAATTGTGACTGGATACAAGGGGGTTTGTTTGCATAGACGCAAACGGAAAGACAAATGTGTCTTTTGGGCGCACTCTTTAATACAGTAATAATTCTATTGATTTAAAACATAACTTTTATTAGACTTTTACATCTAAATGAAAGTGAGCGTTTGCAATATTTAAAAAATATAATTAAACAT
This sequence comes from Crinia signifera, assembly GCF_055691185.1. Taxonomy (NCBI): domain Eukaryota; kingdom Metazoa; phylum Chordata; class Amphibia; order Anura; family Myobatrachidae; genus Crinia; species Crinia signifera. Next base: position 91,451,670 of record NC_139227.1, read on the forward strand.
TATTACACAAACTGAGCGCATTCGCTGTTTTGACTTATTATTCATACAACAAATTAATTTTGTCGGCGAAAGTAAATGATTAGGGTCCCAATTAATTTAAATCAATATTTTTTGCCTTAGCGTATACATTAATTAATGGGACCGGTTACCCCAGGTGGTCCTACACTGTGATAAACTCTGTCGTTTACTTCCTTTATCTACTGAAAAAATGTGCTCTCCTGGGTGTCTGCTATACAGAAAATATTTTCAAAGAGATAGTCTGCGTGACCTAGTGCTCCCACAATCGGTGGCTCCTGTGCATCTGCTATTTAAGCACTAAAGGCCCCCATACACTGTGCGATTTGGGCACGATTTCACCCGATTTGTATAAATGAATCGGGCCGTGAAATCGGCCCAAATCACATATGTTAACATCCCCTCCGACCCGATGCGCGGTCCCGTGTGCATCGGATCGGAGTCGGGAGGTCGGAAAGGCTGCACATAAGATTTTCTAAATCTTATGTGCTGCCCGGAGCCGTGCGGGGGACTGCAGCTGGCGGGGGACCTACCAGGAGGGAGCAGGGGGGGCAGCGCAGGCAGCCGGGCAGGAGGAAGCCGCTGCTGTCAGCAGGGGGGGCGGCACAGGCAGGGAACCAGTGAGCCGGGAAAGAGAAGACGCTGCAGCGGCGCAGCGGGAACAAAGCACTTCAATAAAAAAAAAGCTGACTACATCTAGACGCGCACCCCAGCTATTTACCATATGTCTATCTCTAGTCACCCTGCCGGCTGACTACATCTAGACGCGCACCCCAGCTATTTACCATATGTCTGTCTCTAGTCACCCTGCCAGCTGACTACATCTAGACGCGCACCCCAGCTATTTGCCGTATGTCTGTCTCTGGTCATCGTGCTGACTGACTATATCTTTTTACGTGGCACTACAAGTACCTGTGCAACAGGGGTGTTAACCATCATGCAATGACAATGACAATCGAGAGAGTGTGTACAGTGGTACAATCTTTTTCTTGCGACTGTTTGGACGGGAGAACATCGGACGTCGCAAGTAAAATTGTACAGGGGGGTACGCGAGTCTCGGCTGTTGTTTGTGGACGGTCCGACGTGTCTACGGTTGGTCGAACGGTCGCAAGAAAACAGGGATTGTATAGATGTGTACCCAGCTTTACTCTGGGAGGCAATGCTGCTATCTGCCCTAGGGCTCCTGCTCGCAATTGGACACCCCTCCCCCCTTGCAAGTGTTACACCCTGTATTAGAACGAATAACCTTGCATGTGTTCGCATGGGGGACTGATGGTGAAGTACTGCGTATGCGCATATTCTCATATGTGCATGTTCAGGGCTTCTGTGCGGTCACCTTCGCCGACCTGCACAGTCAGCATGGCGGTTGCACAGGGCGGGGCGGGATGGGTGCGGTGGCGGTGCTGGGACATGGGAACGGCCAGCGATTCATGGGGCTCCTTATGCAAACGCTGGATGTTCTCATGCAAATGCAGCCGTGATGCAGTGTGCCGGGGGCGGGCGGCTGGGGTCATATGACGTCAGCCATCCACCCTGTCTTCGTCCTGTAGCCTTCAAATATAAGTCGGTCTTCACCGACTTATATTTGAAAGCCCAGGAGAAATCATTTGATGGTCATCGACATGCGGGGGAATGTCTTTTCATAGCACAACTCTTCGCATGGTTGCGAGGGGATACGGCAGCGAGGAGGGGCAGTTTCTTCCAGCATGGCGGGCACTCTGGGACTCAGTTCAGATCATTTCATGCGTTTTGAATACGATCACATCGCATGCGATTTGCACACAATTTGCATGCAATGCAATCCGAAACTAGTTCAAAAAGTATGTGCAGCACATACTTTTTGAACTGTGCGATGGGATGTGCGCAGGAGGGCGCATCACATCGCACCCGCAAAAAGCACCATGTATGGGGACCTTCATAATTATACACAGTCAGAATCTGCAGGGTTACTGTGCAGTAGCAAATAGCTCTATTAGTAAGGTGTCTGCCTCCAGTGAGACAGGTCATAAGTTGCAATCCTGGGCATGACTGCTAAGCAATGTACTTGATTCAAATAAATGATAATGTAAATAAATGTGATGCAATTCAATAATTTCTCGATTGTTTATATATATATATATATATATATATATATTGCAAAAAGAGTAGAAAAGACGCACCAATGAGCACAAAGTAACAGAATTTTACTGATCAAATAAAGCTCACGTACACAGGGGTTAAAAGTATAATGCTTGCCAGCCAGATCATAAAACCATCACAGCCCGGATACTCCTGTGGGGGATCATCGCTGCTCAGCTTCAGCCGCAGAGACCTCAGACCAAGACACCGCACCACTCGCACAGGACCAGAGGGGAACGCCGGCTGGAACACAGGTGGAAGAAGGACGTCTCCAACGTCGGGCCATAGAAGTCACGCCCAACTAGTTTCGTCACACAGAAGGACTTCACCCCCTGACGAAGTCCTTCTGTGTGACGAAACTAGTTGGGCGTGACTTCTATGGTCCGACGCAAGATTCCCCATGTCTGGATCTATGGCACGATCCTAAAGAAAAAGACTGCACACACTGGGAGTTGATGTGGAATTATTGACACTTAACACTGAGGACTTTTTGCGCTGGGTATATTCTTTGTTTATATATATATATATATATATATATATATATATATAAACATACATATATACAGTATATATATAATATATACAGCAAATTTTGTGGCACGCGTACCAGAAATCAGTTTCAGTAGTCAAATGATAATCTAAATGTTTCATTCTTTATAGAATTTCATCAGGATATATGATATATAAATAATGAAGCATTGAGACTATCATTTGACTACTGATGTCTGATTTCTGCGATGCCTGCAACACCATTTGCAATATATTTAACCCTTTGGGGTGAAGGCACCGGGTGAAGCCATTTCAGCAATTTGGAGTGCCGGACCAAAGATCGTGTCCATAGAGAGAGATTACTTCCACCTCTGTAATCCAATTGCACACTAAATGAGAAATATACATATAATAATCAGATAATACAGAGATCTTGGTTGCATATATCTGCAGATATAGGGCTAAGCCCCCAGGCCGTACGTCAAGGCATCTCTGTCACTGGGTATGGGTCTGGGTTTTTTTTCCTAACCAGATGTACCCCTCCCTGTTGGCACCTGAATGACATTACCTCTGATTGAGCAGCTTGCCAATAAAAGTGTTGTGCACCTCTGTAATCATATAGCAATCAGGGTATTTATATGTGTGTTGTCAGATGTCTGTCTATCATCTTCAGCGATGGAGGGACGGATTCAGTATTGAATCCCGGCGGTCGGGATCCCGGCGTTCAGAATCCCGACGCCGGAATCCCGACAGCCGAAATGCCGACAAGGGGGGGGACGTGGAACTGCGCTCGCCACGCAGCGGGCCCGGTGCCTCGCTACGCTCGGCACACTAATTTATTCTCCCTCCAGGGGTGTCGTGGACACCCCAGGAGGGAGAATGTGTCGGCATTTCGGCGGTCGGGATTCCGGCGTCGGGATTCTGAACGCCGGGATCCCGACCGCCGGGATTTTAACTGCATCCCTGGAGGGACTGTAGACATACAGATCAGGGCTGTCAAAGCATCCTGAGTTTATTTTGCACAGTGTCAATCTTATATAGGCATTTCAAGCAAGCGTACACAATAGAAATTACATTGCTGAATGTTACAATTAATTGGTTTACAAAAAAGAGTAATGTATATCAAAATCCCTCATTATTCCTTATCTATTGCTATATGTGAAAGCTTTATCTAGGAAGCTTGCCTCTCTGCACCTGCAAAATATTATTCCCAATTATTTCTAATCTGACACATTCCAATTCTCTAGCTGTCATGTGTTTAAAAAATGACAATTTGGAGCTAATTGTCTGGAGCCATTTATCATACACAATGAGTTATCTCTAGCCTTTTTCTCTGAGAGAGTCCAGCAATAATCCTCTGTTCACCATTTTTGTCTGATTTGATAAAATATGATATTACAGTAGGTACTGTATGTATCTAGTGGGAGGGGAAGGATATAATTACATGATTTATTATATATAATAATGTGTTATGCAGAAAAAGAAATCTTTATCTAGGAAATAAGCTTTTAGTGAATTATATATATCTAAAAATGTTATTTGATTTGATTTGATGAAGTCCAAATCAGCCGGCACTCCAAACACAAAGGACCTTATTCTAGTTCACTCTTTCTGACAAAATCCTTCTTAGATGGACAAAACCATGTGCACTGCAGGTGGGGCAGATGTAACTCGTGCAGAGAGAATTAGATTTGGGTGGGGTTTCACTTCAAAGTGAGATCTATATTGCAGTGTAAAAATAAAGCAGCCAATATTTACCCTGCACAGAAACAAAATAACTCACCCAAATCGAATTCTCTCTGCACATTTTACATTTGCCCCACCTGCAGTGCACATGGTTTTGTCCATCTTAGAAGGATTTTGTCAGAAAGAGTGAACTAGAATAAGGCCCAAAGGCAGCAACTTGCTCCGGTGCCAAATAGTAAATCAATACTCAGTCCAGCGAATAATGGCACTCCAGAAGCTTGTTTCATTTGATATGAATGTGTATAAAGTATTGTTCAGGTGTTTGCGCAAGTACAGGCACAGTTGGTAATGTAATGGCTCCCGGATAGCATACCTAATATCAGGATTCCAGCATGGTGTTCCTACCGATCACACCTCGGATATACTTGTACATATCAATACGGTAGGTCCCGCCACTGCTGGTACATTGGTGGCTAGTGGACTGGAAGTCTGTTCGCCATAATACAGAACAGCCTCAACAGAGACAGGGGCATATCCAGATTTGTGTGGGTACCATAGCAACACCTTGAGGGGGCCCCTTTCCCAATGCTTCTCGAGAGGGGATACTGTCATTAGGTTGACCCTATTTAGGTTGACATGCATTGGGTTGACCACTGAAAGTCGACAGGGCTTAGGTCGACGCCTGAAATAGGTCAACATGGCTAAGGTTGACAGGGTTGGAAGGTCGACAAAAGCATTAGGTAGACAATGGCATGGTCAAAAAGGTCAACATGAGTTTTTCACATTATCTTGAGCCGACATGTGCTGACAGGTACCCTACCATCCACTGTGGCATGGTGGGAGAATAATATAGTGTGCTGAGCGCAGGGAGTCATGCGAGGGGACGCGGCACATTTTGACGGTGTCCATGTTGACTATGTCGACAATCGGGACAAAAATATTGTGAAAAACTCATGACGACCTTTTGACTGTCGACCTTAGCCATGTTGACCTCTCTCAAGTGTCCACTTAGCTCTGTTGAACATCAGTGGTCGACTCGATGCATGTCAACCTAATAACCTATACCCCTCGAGAGACACCACTCGACATAACTTATTAATATTGTGCCCCATACATAACTTAATAATATTGTGCCCCATATTGTGCCAAATTCATAACTTATTAAAATTGTGCCCTAGTTTTTTTTAGAAACCCTTGTAGATCCCTAATTTAAATGATGTCACATTGTAGGACTGCCAATACACATTATGCCACACACTGTCCCCAATTCACATTATGAGAGCTCATTAATGTTCTATTACCATGCAGGTAATATACTAATATATTTAGTGGTTCTGTTACTTTCCAGGAATTGACCCCTTCAGTCGTGGGTTTTAGGGAGTGCTCCCCCCAAAAAAATTTGCCCAGTGGGGAGCGCTCCCTAAAAAAAAAACCAGTACGGGTCCAGGCAGCGCCGCTGAGCACTTTATTAGCTGCTGCCCGGCGTGCCCCCCGCAACACGGCTGTGTGAATTTTCTGGATTTGCCAGTCTGCACACTGGAGCACCAGGGAAGTGGTTAACTAAGAAAAGTGCTACATGTTTGACAAGTGCATGGCTAATCTAATACAGCCTAATAAGATAATAAACCTGAACAAAGATAATGACATTGACATTTGTTTTTACAACAGGAATACGTTTTGATCCATTGACCTTGCAATAGATAAAATCTGCTGCAAATAATGCTGCCCATACACTTAGAAACATAGAAACCTAGAATTGGAGGGCAGATAAGAACCATTTGGCCCATCTAGTCTGCCACTTTTTTATCCTTCAGGTAATCTCAACCCTTTTTAATCCTTATTTCTTTGTAAGGATATTCATATGCCTATCCCAAGCATGTTTAAATTGTTCTACTGTCTTAAGGCCCCCATACACTAGCCGATTTTGGTCAGATTTCGGCCAGATCATTCGGATCTGGCCGAAATCGGACCAAAATTGGCTAGTTTTGATGTCCCCTCAGATTCGATGCGCGGTCCCGTGCGCATCGGATCTGCGTCGGGTGGTCGGACCTGCTGCACGTCCGACCACCCGACTTGGGACCTAGTGGGGCGGCGCAGCGGTGGAGGGAGCAGGGGGGGCTGGGGACGCTGCGGGGGACACAGGCGGCATAGAGCCGGGCAGGGGGAGCCGGGAGCTGTCAGCACTGAATAAAAAAAAAAAGCCCATACAATGAATGGGCGGCCTGTGATTGGCTGAGCGCTCTCTCAGCCAGTCAGCAATTGGCTGAGAGAGCGCTCAGCCAATCACAGGCTGCCCATTCATTGTATAGGCTTTTTTTTCTAGTACTGACAGCTCCCGGCTCCCTCTGCCAGGCTCTATGCCGCCTGTGTCCCCCGCAGCGTCCCCAGCCCCCCCTGCTCCCACCAGCAGCCCTGCTCTGTAGCGCCCCCACCCCCGGGTTTTTTACATGTGATAAATCGAGACGATTTATCACATGTAAAAAATGGCACATCAAGTGCCAATCTAATCAAGCTCCCCCGGGGAGCAGCCGGGGAAGCTCAGGGGGATGTCGGGGGCGACTTGTCCTCAGGACAAGTCGCCCTAGTGTATGGGGGCCTTTAGCCTCTACCACCTCTGATGGGAGGCTATTCCACTTATCCACTACCCTTTCTGTGAAGTAATTATTTCTAACATTTCCCCTGAACCTACCTCCCTCCAGTTTCAGTGCATGTCCTCGTGTTCTATTACTTCTTTTCCTTTGAAGAAAATTTCCCTCCTGTACTATGTTAAAACCCTTGATATATTTGAAGATTTCTATCATGTCCCCCCTTTCCCTTCTCTGCTCCAAACTATACATATTAAGATCTTTTCGTTTATGTCCCATTGCATCTGATCACATCAAGTGGTGCCCAGTGCTGCACCCGATGTCACATGCCATCCTGCGATAGACATCGGGTACTGGAAGAGGGATGGTGTGGGGCTGTGTAGGCGGGACCGGAGCTTATCAGCAGTGGGACTTGTCAGCAGCAGCAGTGACTTTGAAACGCTGATTGGCTGAGAGAGCTCTCTCTTAGCGGCCTCAGCCAATCAGAGGGGCAGCCTCAGCCAATCAGAGGGGCGTCCAGTGTTTCAGTCATCTGCTGCCTCTGCCGCGTCCCGCCGCCTGAAAGCTCCACCGCTCCGGTCCCCGCTACACAGCCGTCATGCCTCCCCAGCCAGGTACCGGCTCCCCGCCAGAGCTCCGGTCCCCATCCCGGCCCCGCTCCCCGAACCTGCCGCTGAGTCCGATTGCTCATGCAATTTGATAAATATTATGTGCAGCTCATAATATTTATCGATGCGACATTCGACGGCGTGCCTACGCATCACGTCGAATGTCAGATAAAAAATGCATGCAATCATTCGATTTATCGGCCAGATGTGGCCGAAATCGAATGATTGCATGCGATATCTCACATATGTATGGGCAGCATAAGGGTTTAGCAGTTTAAATGGTAGCTGGAATAGTTGGAATGTCCGTGTGGGTATTTTTAAATACTGTATGTGCATCTATTGTAAAAAACAAATGATCTTATTATAGTTTTGTTTATCTTCAAACTTTGCAATTAAATGTGTCATTTATATATATATATGAAACAAATAAAATATATTTATATTTTTGATTCTTGTTTTAAGATTCTAAAAGTGCTGTGACTTAATGTAATTATTTTTTGAGCCAGCAGACAGAGATCCAGGAATGCCATACACACCCCCACAGTGATGTCACTATTGCGGAATGCTGCACCAAGTGTTTCAATTAATAAAATCGTAGAATTTTCCACTGTTTTCATTTGTATTGCATTTTTTTTTATTGATATTGTTTTTTTTTCCACTTTGCAGTGTGTTTTATTGGTAATTTTGGTGTAGCCCACATATTTATTTATTTACAGTTTCGTATATAGCGCAGCAGTTTCCGTTGCGCTTTACAATAGTAGACAGTGATAAAACGAACGGGGTAACAACAGACAGACTTGGAGGTTAGAGGGCCCTGCTGCAAGATTACCATCTATAGGAGACAGGCACCAGTAATAGCATAGCAGTCCCACCAAGTTGCAAGTCCAGAAGAAAAGCTATATAATACATAAGTGCCGCAGAGGGTTATGCGTGTAGAACTTAAATATTATAGACTTGCCTGAAGAGGTGAGTATTCAGGGAACATTTGAAAGTTTGGAGGCTAGTAGAGTCTTATTGTGCGTGGAAGGGCATTCCATAGGGTGGGAGCAGCCCGATGAAAGTCTGGTAATAGTGAATGGGAGCTAGTGATCCCTGCAGAAGAGAGACGAAGATCAGAGTGGTCAAGATGCAAGATATATTGTGATAAGTAAAGAGATATATGCTGGTGCAGTGTGGTTAATAGCTTTGTATGCAAGTAGAAGTATTTTATATTGAATATGGTAAGATACAGGCCACCAATGGAGGGACTGGCAGAGCGGATCAGCAGACGATGAGCGTCTTGCAAGGAAGATCAGCCTAGCAGCCGCATTTAAAATGGATTGCAGTGGCGAGAGTCTGTTCTTGGGAAGACCAGTTAGGAGAATATTGCAATAGTCAATGCGGGATATAATGAGTGCATGGATAAGAGATTTGGTAGTGTCTTGTGTGACATACAGTCGTATTTTTATATATATTTTTTTTAGATGCATGTAATATGATTTGGAGACAGATTGAATGTGGGGAACAAAGGACAGTTCAGAGTCGAGGATGACCCCTAGGCAACGAGCTTGTGGGGCCTACCCCACAATTGTCGAGATTGTCAACAGTTGTGGAGATATTACGATGGAAACTGTTCTTGGCTGGTGGGAATATAATAATTCTGTTTTGGAAATATTGAGTTTGAGGTGGTGAGAAGACATTGAAATATGTACCCATGTGTTAGGATCTACCTATGTCAGTTGGAGGTATGGCCTGGGAAATGAGCCACAAATATTTCATTCCAAGAAGGCGAAAATGAAATGAGGTAGCACATTTTCCTCTGACAGGATCTAATTGGAACCTCCCAGGGCCATGTGGAGCATGGGCAGGACTTCTGGGTCATAAATCCAGAAGTCTTTGTGCAGCAAAAGAATGCTCTTATTGGGAGTGCTGTCCTTAGTGATTTTAAAGTCATAAAGTGTCCATTGTAACCAGCAAGTCTCCTGGATCACTGCCCCATGATTATGTTGAGCATACTGTAGTTCTCTGGCATAAATCTTAACATTGCTTTTGTTACTTTTTCTCATTACCAATATTTATATATAACATTTTGTGCACTCAGAAGTTTTTACTGACATCCCTTTGTCACAACCACCATGGCTGTTACCCAAGTCCTCTGTGCTGTGCCCAGCCCTAGGTCCTGCATCAGCGTGTCTCCCACCCTGGCGCTCACCTCCGCTCTTGTTCCTTGCATTGGTGGGGTACATGTTCCCGCACTGTCGCCGCGTGGTGACAGTGGTGCTGTGTGCTCCGGTGCCATCCAGGGCATGAGTGGTGTGAGACGTGAACCGCCATGTGTGTCTGTGCCTGGTTAGGCCTCCGACTGGAACGACGGCAACTGCGCAGCTGTGCACACTCACTGTCGGCTGGATTCTGTCGCCTCCGCTGGCGGCCGCCATCTTTCCGGATTCTACAGCCTGTAATGTGCGGCTCCGCCTCTCCCTGTCAAACGGCTGTCCAATAGCCGCACAGCTCACTCCTTAAGTACTTGTCTGGAGAAATGGACCAATGGGCGATGGAGGGTAGTATACACAAATCTCCGGTGTGTCTCTCAGGATCAGGAGATATATTTATAAAAAAATGAAGGCAAGTATCAGCAATGATGTCGTCAAGTATTAGGAATATGAAATAGGTTCCACACCGTGGGTAACTACATGCGTACCCCAACTCACTATTAGAAAAGTAGAGGGGTGCTCATAAAGGTATCTTTTCCTTTACAGGTTCACCACGCGTGCAACACCAAGATAAGGGGATGCGTACCGTACTCACACGACAAAGTATAAATACAGGCACATCTGGGTATCTTTTAAGGAAAGTGTGGTCCTCTCAGGGAATATCACAACTCCATATGCGGGTATAGAAAAAACAGAGAGCCCGCTTTTATAGGTAGATACAATTTATTTGGAACAGATAAAAATATACTGGGATATGCTAGATGGAAACAGAACACGGTACCTTGAGGCTGGGGTATTGGCCTTATACCCCAGTCTAACACCGTCTGCAAGCACAAAAATCCCAGTGGTATTACAGCAAGTGCGCTCCTCTCCTGCCAACGCGTTTCGACAGGGAACCTGTCTTTCTCAAGGCATGGAGAGGAGTGATCAGAAGGCCATATTTATACTTATGCACATCGCAATCAATTAAACTTACTTCCGCCGGAAGCGTTAAGCGAGCGGAAGTTGTATTAGAAAAACATAGATCAGAACTAGAGTATACTGGCTCCTTATTATTGAGCCTGAATGTAACGTATACTGCATAGTGGCCCGCTGTTTAAGCTGGGGAATTTAGAAGGTATTCACCTGGACGGAATACGGCTTATGGTGAAATCTCCGGGCGCAATGGAACGCACACAGACAACGTGTGGAACGCATTGCGGCTTCCGGCGTATACATCATTTCCGGGAGCGGGGTAATCACAGCGTCCGTCTCCTGACGCTGTGGAACGCACCGCTTCAAAGTGCTGGACCGCAGACGTCACTTCCGCATGTCGCGGTCCAGCGCCGTACTGATCACAGACTACAGCGTCATTGGTCAGCTATATAAAAGCTGGCCATTGCAATACGTCTTTAGGGGGCCTGATTCAGCGCTGTATATACAGCGATGGAATTTAAAATGACATGTGTCCATAGGGGGCCTGATTCAACGCTGCGTATGCAGCAATATTATTTAAAGTGACATGTGCATAGAGTAAAATATGGCTTTTACAATGTAATAACGAATATACAACAAATATATAAAGATACAGTTGATATATAGAAAATGCAGTGGATATATAAAAAGGGGTAATTAAAAGGATGTTATAATTAAAAAAGTTAAAAATTATAAAAACCATTTTAATTCGAAATCTGAATTAAGGCCATGAGGGGACAAGGAGTTTAAATCGTAAATCCACCTCATTTCTTTTTTGCCCAAATTCTGTTCCTTGTTCTTATGTCGCCAATTATCCTTGACAAGTTCAAGGCCCCAAAATCCTTTGATATGGTTTGGGGAACATTGGTGGGATTCCTTAAAGTGCAGTGAGAATGGGTGATCCGGATTACCCTTTTTTATATTCCTAATGTGTTCGGACCACCGGATCTTCAAGGTCCTGGTGGTCTTTCCCACATATAGTCGGTTACACGAGCACATAATGACATCTATGCACATGTCACTTTAAATAATATTGCTGCATACGCAGCGTTGAATCAGGCCCCCTATGGACACATGTCATTTTAAATTCCATCGCTGTATATACAGCGCTGAATCAGGCCCCCTAAAGACGTATTGCAATGGCCAGCTTTTATATAGCTGACCAATGAGGCTGTAGTCTATGATCAGTACGGCGCTGGACCGCGACATGCGGAAGTGACGTCTGCGGTCCAGCACTTTGAAGCGGTGCGTTCCACAGCGTCAGGAGACGGACGCTGTGATTACCCCGCTCCCGGAAATGATGTATACGCCGGAAGCCGCAATGCGTTCCACACGTTGTCTGTGTGCGTTCCATTGCGCCCGGAGATTTCACCATAAGCCGTATTCCGTCCAGGTGAATACCTTCTAAATTCCCCAGCTTAAACAGCGGGCCACTATGCAGTATACGTTACATTCAGGCTCAATAATAAGGAGCCAGTATACTCTAGTTCTGATCTATGTTTTTCTAATACAACTTCCGCTCGCTTAACGCTTCCGGCGGAAGTAAGTTTAATTGATTGCGATGTGCATAAGTATAAATATGGCCTTCTGATCACTCCTCTCCATGCCTTGAGAAAGACAGGTTCCCTGTCGAAACGCGTTGGAGGAGAGGAGCGCACTTGCTGTGATACCACTGGGATTTTTGTGCTTGCAGACGGTGTTAGACTGGGGTATAAGGCCAATACCCCAGCCTCAAGGTACCGTGTTCTGTTTCCATCTAGCATATCCCAGTATATTTTTATCTGTTCCAAATAAATTGTATCTACCTATAAAAGCGGGCTCTCTGATTTTTCTATACCGCATATGGAGTTGTGATATTCCCTGAGAGGACCACACTTTCCTTAAAAGATACCCAGATGTGCCTGTATTTATACTTTGTCGTGTGAGTACGGTACGCATCCCCTTATCTTGGTGTTGCACGCGTGGTGAACCTGTAAAGGAAAAGATACCTTTATGAGCACCCCTCTACTTTTCTAATAGTGAGTTGGGGTACGCATGTAGTTACCCACGGTGTGGAACCTATTTCATATTCCTAATACTTGACGACATCATTGCTGATACTTGCCTTCATTTTTTTATATATATATCTCCTGATCCTGAGAGACACACCGGAGATTTGTGTATACTACCCTCCATCGCCCATTGGTCCATTTCTCCAGACAAGCTTCCTTACATTCTGGGTTGAGTGGTGACCCAGTTCTGTGGATCCGGCTGAAGGAGGGCTTTGCGCCTTGGGACTTATTTCTGTTTGTTTTTTATATTGTTCTGCTTCACCTTATAGGTCCTAGGCTGCAATTATGTTTACACATCGTACCCATAGGGTTAACCTTCTATCAAATATATTTTCGTCTGATAATCTAGATTCTATAGAGTTATTAGATGAAACACTGGAATCAATTATGAATAGATTGGAACATACACTTCTGAAGGAAAACCGCGTATGGTGGGAGGTGGTTACTTTAGAAAAGTATGTTGCATCTAAATTGATACCTAAGGGTTTATTAATACTTAAACCAATGTCTTATACCAATCCTTCCGAGGATTTCCAACGGAAATGGGACCATGCCTTACAGACATGCTCATTTTCACTAATGGAAACCATTATTTCCGAAAGGAAAAAAGAATTGGAAACCTTAGATAAGGATATTAAATCGTTAGAGACACTTATCAACCCTTTTAAGGATCAATCAGAATTTAAAACCTTAGAAGAAAAGGTGAGATCCCGCATAAAAAAGAATGAAATGGAAATTATGACAAAGAAACAAAAGAAATTTTTGAGGGATTCTACAGTGCATAAGGAAGAGGTAACTGGGAGACCCGGTCCAGGACCACCAGTCACCTCGACCCAAACCCTAAATCCCGTATCTAAAAAGACTCCTAGAATTCATGCGGAGACATTTGTAAAATCTGCACCCACTCCTAGACTCCGGTATCAAAAACCAAATCCAAGATGGAATAGGTCGAACCAGAGGGTGAATGAGAATCCTAACCATTACACACCTACTCGGTATAGAAATTTCTCTAGACAACCGCAGTATCGGGATCAGCCAAATTATAACTGGGAAAGTAGGAAGAACCAGCGAGTATATTCCACACCAGAAAAATCCAGACCAGATAGAAGTAATGTAAGCACTCACAATAGATTCGAACCCCTTCAGTCCACCCATGAGAATGTGAATACTGATTTTTTATCCAGGAGAGTGCCTCGCTGGAGAGCAACATAGAAATACCAGCAAATTCCAAATCATACAGTAACAAAACCAAACGGGGCAAAAGGGGTGGTCTTAGGAAACGAGACAAGAAACATAGGCGGCCTAAAATTAATGATATCTTGACTTCAGAAGAAAATTTAACAAAATTTTTTAATTTAAGTGATTACACTTTGAGCCCTGAGGAATACTCAGTACTCCAGAAAGGCCTAAAGTTTTGCCCCAGCAATCAGATTAATTTCTTTGACTTTTATATTGATGTACAGAAATTTATCAGACGTCTATCCTTAAAGAAATTTTTCTTCAAGGAAGGCGAAGTTTCAACTGCCCCTGACTCCATCAACCCTTTCAAGAAGAGTTCAAGTTTCTACCCAAGACACATCAAGGGATGCTTTATTGAAAGTTTCCACAAAGTTGTTAATGAGGAACTCAATAGCCTAAAAAATAATCTACCTCTGTACCAAAATAATTTAAATACAAAGGAAAGAGAGGCTTTAAAATCACTCAAACAGAATGATGGGATCATCATTAAACCCGCCGATAAAGGCGGGGGGGGTGGTAATTTTAAATAAATGTATGTATATCGAGGAAGTTAACAGGCAATTGTATGACGGAATCACATACAAAAAACTTAGAACTGATCCGTCCACTTCTGTGTTCAAGAAATTCAAATCATTAATTGACAAATATTCTGATTTGAATACCATAGACAAAGATATCTCAGAATTTTTGGTAGTAGAAGAATTTTCAGTGCCCGTTATATATCTTTTGCCTAAAGTGCATAAAGATTCAACTAACCCCCCTGGACGGCCTATTATAGCGGGGACCAATTCAATCACGTCCAATCTCTCTTTTTTTATTGACCACCATCTCCAGCCATTAGTGTGCAATAATAGGTCGCATCTTAAAGATACGAAGGATGTTTTAAACAAAATTAAAGATGTTACATGGGATGACTCTCTGTTTTTAGTAACAGCGGATGTTACATCTTTATATACTATTATTAAACACGAAGATGGGTTAAGTGCAATAAAACAGACATTGGAAAACACTGCGATGGAAGCCAATCTGCAAAATTTTATATGGGAAGGAATTCTTTTTATTTTAAATAATAATTATTTTAACTTCGATGGTTCCTTCTTCCTCCAACAAGTGGGTACCGCCATGGGGACCAGGTTCGCACCCAGTTATGCGAACATCTTCATGGCCAGATGGGAGGATACTATGGTGTGGTCTGGCCATGAGTGGGGTGCGAACCTGGTCCAATGGTGGCGCTACATTGATGATATTTTATTTATTTGGCGTGGGGAGGAATCCCTTCTTAATGATTTTTGTGGTTTTTTAAATACTAATTTATTAAATATAAAACACTTTTGCTATCAGCAAATCCAATATTAACTTTTTGGATTTAAATATTTATGTCGAGAATAATACATTACAAACGTCGGTATATACCAAACCATCCGACTCAAACACCTATATCGACAGCAAAAGTAACCACTTGAGCCGATGGCTTACAAATGTCCCCAAAGGGCAGTTTATTAGGATGAAGCGTAACTGCTCCAAACCTGAAGAATACAAAAAAAGTGTTCAAACCCTCAAATCTAAATTCTTACATAAAGGGTATAAACCAGTTACATTAAATAAAGCCATTGAAGAAGTTGAGGCCATTCCAAGAGAAGACCTCCTTACGACTAAAGTAAAAGAGATAAAAGAGACCGGTGCCAATCTGGCTTTTATCTCAAACTATAGTAGCCACCACCGTCAGGTAGAAAGGATTTTTAATCAAAACTGGAACCTGCTTTTACGTGACCCCATTTTATCTGATATTTTACCTAGGAAACCCAAATTTGTTTACAAGAGAGCCCCAAGCATTAAAGATAAACTAGTTTCGAGTGCCTTTATAGAGAAACCGTTAGGTGGCATTATTAGGAACAAAGGGTTCCATAGGTGTGGGGATTGTGCAATGTGCAAATCCTGCACCAGCACTCCCAAAAAAACAGTTGAACTTATGCTCAATAATCAACAGTTCAAACTAAATCACTTTATGACCTGTAACTCGAAATTCGCCATTTATGTCATTATGTGCTCGTGTAACCGACTATATGTGGGAAAGACCACCAGGACCTTGAAGATCCGGTGGTCCGAACACATTAGGAATATAAAAAAGGGTAATCCGGATCACCCATTCTCACTGCACTTTAAGGAATCCCACCAATGTTCCCCAAACCATATCAAAGGATTTTGGGGCCTTGAACTTGTCAAGGATAATTGGCGACATAAGAACAAGGAACAGAATTTGGGCAAAAAAGAAATGAGGTGGATTTACGATTTAAACTCCTTGTCCCCTCATGGCCTTAATTCAGATTTCGAATTAAAATGGTTTTTATAATTTTTAACTTTTTTAATTATAACATCCTTTTAATTACCCCTTTTTATATATCCACTGCATTTTCTATATATCAACTGTATCTTTATATATTTGTTGTATATTCGTTATTACATTGTAAAAGCCATATTTTACTCTATGCACATGTCACTTTAAATAATATTGCTGCATACGCAGCGTTGAATCAGGCCCCCTATGGACACATGTCATTTTAAATTCCATCGCTGTATATACAGCGCTGAATCAGGCCCCCTAAAGACGTATTGCAATGGCCAGCTTTTATATAGCTGACCAATGACGCTGTAGTCTATGATCAGTACGGCGCTGGACCGCGACATGCGGAAGTGACGTCTGCGGTCCAGCACTTTGAAGCGGTGCGTTCCACAGCGTCAGGAGACGGACGCTGTGATTACCCCGCTCCCGGAAATGATGTATACGCCGGAAGCCGCAATGCGTTCCACACGTTGTCTGTGTGCGTTCCATTGCGCCCGGAGATTTCACCATAAGCCGTATTCCGTCCAGGTGAATACCTTCTAAATTCCCCAGCTTAAACAGCGGGCCACTATGCAGTATACGTTACATTCAGGCTCAATAATAAGGAGCCAGTATACTCTAGTTCTGATCTATGTTTTTCTAATACAACTTCCGCTCGCTTAACGCTTCCGGCGGAAGTAAGTTTAATTGATTGCGATGTGCATAAGTATAAATATGGCCTTCTGATCACTCCTCTCCATGCCTTGAGAAAGACAGGTTCCCTGTCGAAACGCGTTGGCAGGAGAGGAGCGCACTTGCTGTGATACCACTGGGATTTTTGTGCTTGCAGACGGTGTTAGACTGGGGTATAAGGCCAATACCCCAGCCTCAAGGTACCGTGTTCTGTTTCCATCTAGCATATCCCAGTATATTTTTATCTGTTCCAAATAAATTGTATCTACCTATAAAAGCGGGCTCTCTGTTTTTTCTATACCCGCATATGGAGTTGTGATATTCCCTGAGAGGACCACACTTTTCTTAAAAGATACCCAGATGTGCCTGTATTTATACTTTGTCGTGTGAGTACGGTACGCATCCCCTTATCTTGGTGTTGCACGCGTGGTGAACCTGTAAAGGAAAAGATACCTTTATGAGCACCCCTCTACTTTTCTAATAGTGAGTTGGGGTACGCATGTAGTTACCCACGGTGTGGAACCTATTTCATATTCCTAATACTTGACGACATCATTGCTGATACTTGCCTTCATTTTTTTATATATATATCTCCTGATCCTGAGAGACACACCGGAGATTTGTGTATACTACCCTCCATCGCCCATTGGTCCATTTCTCCAGACAAGCTTCCTTACATTCTGGGTTGAGTGGTGACCCAGTTCTGTGGATCCGGCTGAAGGAGGGCTTTGTGCCTTGGGACTTATTTCTGTTTGTTTTTTATATCACTCCTTAAGTACTGACTGGCCGGGCAAGACCGGCAGTCAGTACAATGATGTCCATGCCTAAGCATCATTGCTCCCTCCTGGCTCTGTAGTACTCGCTACAATCCTTACGCCTCCGGTGAAGTATTCCACTGATCCTGCTGTTCGTTTACTGCTACACCTGTGCACCAAGGAACCTGCTGCCGCCATTAAGGACTGGAAAAGGTTAGCCCCCCAAAGGGGTATTATCTTTATCCTCACTCCCGATGGTTATTCTCCACGGTCACTCCTGGTATTGCAGCCACGATCCAATCCAGCAAGGACAATAGGACTTCATAATTTATTCATCATCCAATTATTCTTTCAACCATCCAATCCTCATCCAATCATCCAATTATTCTTTCAACCATCCAATCCTCATCCAATCATCCAATTATTCTTTCAACCATCCAATCCTCATCCAATTATTCTTTCAACCATCCAATCCTCATCCAACCATCCAATCATTCAATTCTTCAATTCTTCAACCAATCCTCCAATACTTCTTCCAACTGCCACGCATACAACTTGTACCGCAGTATCTTTATTAAATACGATTTATTTTATCTCATTGCTTCACTCCCTTCTGTCGTTGATGCAACAACCTTATATTAAAGCACCCAGCCTCCGTTACACTCCAGCTGGTGCTTCACGAAACGTGACAGTTTGTACTGACTCCATGGATCCAGCATCAGGTCAGGAGCGAGGCACTGCTCTGCTACAACAACTTGCGGCTCGCCTGGATCAACAGGAGGCCGCTCAGGAGCAAGTCATTCATGCCCTCCAGGGCCTGACAAAAAGACTGGACACCCTTCAAACAACGTTGCAAAAAGGCCAAGGGTCAATAGTTACATCGGCGCCATTGCCTAGACCCATGTCTCCAACGACAGGAGTTACTGCTCATCTTCAACTTCCTACTCCAGCTAAGTTTGATGGCAACCCCAAAAACTGCAGAGGTTTCATCAATCAATGTGAAATTCATTTCGAGCTTCAATCTTCATATTTCCCTACCGAACGAACCAAAGTAGCTTACTTGATATCTCTCCTTACCGGCTCTGCTCTCAATTGGGCATCCCCCTTGTAGGAAAAAGCAGATCCTCTATTAACAGACTATGCTTGTTTCATCTCCACATTCAAAATCATTTTTGATGAACCAGGTCGTCTTAGCTCAGCTGCTACAGAAATTTTACGCTTGCGTCAAGGATCCAGGACTGTGAGTCAATATCTAATCCAGTTTAAAATTCTGGCAGCTGAATTGGCTTGGAATGAGGAGGCATTTCTAGCAGCATTCATGAATGGACTCTCAGACAAAATTAAGGGTGAGCTTGCGGCTAGAGATCTGCCTTCCAGGCTAGAAGATCTGATCTCCCTATGCACTAAAATTGATCTGAGACTCAGAGAGAGGAATCAAGAGAGAAATCGAGCCAATCCTAACCCAATTTTTCTTGCTTCTAAACCTTCCTTTTACCGGCAGAAGAACCTATGCAGGTCAACCGCTCCAAACTAACTTTGCTGAGCTCAGCTGAGCGTAAACGTTGTCAAGATGAACGCCTTTGTCTTTATTGTGCTGATCCTCAGCATGCCGTCGATTCCTGTCCTAAGAAGTCGGGAAACGCCGGAACCTAACCTGTAAAAGAGAGGGCAGGTTATGGGTTGTTGTTACCTCTCTAAGGGGGTTATTCTAGTCCATTCTTTCTGACAAAATCCTTCTTAGATGGACAAAACCATGTGCACTGCGGGTGGGGCAGATGTAACTTGTGCAGAGAGAATTAGATTTGGGTGGGGTTTTTCTTCAAAGTGAGATCTATATTGAAGTGTAAAATCATACAGTCAGTATTTTCCCTGCACAGAAACAAAATAACTCACCCAAATCTAATTCTCTCTGCACATGTTACATCTGCCCCCCTGCAGTGCACATGGTTTTGTCCATCTAAGAAGGATTTTGTCAGAAAGAATGAACTAGAATAAACCCCTAAATAACAAAGACTGTATTCTTCAAGTTTCCTTACAAGTTAAACATCAGCTCAGACAGTTGCCAGCTCTTCTCGACTCAGGAGCAGCAGAGAGTTTCATCACCACTGATGTTGTTAAACGTTGGCATCTACCTACCACCCCTCTTCAGTGCCCAGTGTACCTTACTGCGGTAGATGCGAGTCATATACTAGGAGAGACTGTCACATTGAAAACTCAACCATTAACTTTGCAAATTGGTCTACATATGGAGAAAATACAGTTATTTGTCATTCCCAAATCCTCCTACCCTATCCTCTTGGGTCTACCCTGGCTACGTACCCATAATCCCAGTATCAATTGGGTAACGTCCCAGGTTCAAACTTGGGGTACCACTTGTACCAAATCGTGTCTCAACTCTATGGCACCTACTCGTCAAGTCTCCCTTCAGATTCCAGAAGGGTTACCTGCCCAGTATCAAGACTTTTTCAAAACAAGCCACTGACAAATTACCTCCCCATCGTCCATGGGACTGCTCTATCGAATTAATACATTGAAGAAAATTTGGCCAAAGGGTTCATCCGCCCTTCATCTTCACCTGCAGGAGCTGGTTTCTTTTTTTTTGTAAAAAAAAAAAATAAGATGGAGGATTGCGGCCTTGTATCGACTATCGGGGTCTAAATGAAATTACTATAAAAAATCGTTATCCGCTGCCACTTATCACGGAACTCTTCAATAGAATCAAAGGAGCTACTATCTTTACAAAATTAGATCTTCGCGGAGCCTACAATCTCATTCGCATTCGTGAGGGGGATGAGTGGAAGACCGCTCTTAATACAAGAGATGGACACTATGAATACCTTGTCATGCCTTTTGGTCTAAGTAATGCTCCAGCGGTTTTTCAGTCTTATATGAATGAACTGTTTCGTGATCTTCTTTTTTTTTGCAAATACATTTTTTATTGAGTTTTAAAAGGAAATGACACAAATAGATATAATTTGCAATAGTAGAGCTTGAGCAAACTGACACATAAATCGAAGTGTTCGCCAGAATGGCGTAAAGGGTGTCGGACAGGAAAAAAGAGGGACAGCTGAAGAGAGAAAACAACTAGAAAGGCAAGAAGGGTAGAAGAAAAGAAGTAGGGGCTGTGTCCCCCTGGGAATCTAATCATTTGAGAATAATAAAATATATAGAGCAGTTACAAAAAATGCTTTAGGCCCATACACACTTAAAGATTTTCATTTCAAAAGACTTTCCCAAAATCTCTGAAAGATATATCTTTCACCAAAGTAGTTCGTACACACTGAGCTATTTTCACCAAAGAGCGAGAGATTTTCAGCCGGCGAAAGACTTTGATGAAAATCTTTCATTATAAAAGGATATTTACATAATGGGCGGGGTTTATATTCCAAGAGTGGGAGCAGGGGCCCTTTAATTTCTGTGTGTTTCTGTTCTTGGGTCCTGATTCAGAACGGATCGCTGGGCTGCAAATATTGGGAGCCCAGCGATCAGGTAAACGCGGCCCTGGCGGTTACCGCTATAATATACATTGGTGGGCATATATATGGGATGCGGTTAATTTCCCGGCGGTCGGATTCCCGGCGGTCAAAATCCCGACGCTGGAATCCCGACCGCCGAAATCCTGAAACTTTCTCCCTCCGTGGGTGTCCACGACACCCATAGAGGGAGCCGAGCGTAGCGAGGCACCGGGCCCGCTGTGTGGCGAGCCCGCAAGAGGGGACAATCCACGTCTCCCCCCTTTGTTGGGCGGTCGGGATTCCAGCGTCGGGATTCCGACCGCTGGGATTCCATACCGAATCTATATATATATATATATATATATATAGACTTTGTAGGGGGGTGGACGAAGCACTCCAGACTTTGTTCAATGTCCAAAAAACGAGTTTATTTGAATCAGCAACGTTTCAATGCTATTGCATTATCATCAGGGACGAAGCACTCCAGACTTTGTTCAATGTCCAAAAAACGAGTTTATTTGAATCAGCAACGTTTCAATGCTATTGCATTATCATCAGGCTCCTGATGATAATGCAATAGCATTGAAACGTTGCTGATTCAAATAAACTCGTTTTTTGGACATTGAACAAAGTCTGGAGTGCTTCGTCCACCCCCCTACAAAGTCTACATGATTATTGGGACCAAGGCACCCGACAAGTACCAGCACTAGGAGGAAGTGCCCGGCACCACAACAAAGTATATATATATATATATATATATATATAGATAGATAGATATATATATATCGATATATATCTATATATAGATATATATACAGATATATCTATATATAGATATATCTATATAATATATATATATATATATATACACATATAATATATATATACACAGTATACACACACACATATATATATATTAATATATATATTAATATTAGGAAGCCTTGCATTGGTGTCAGTGGTTTTATATATATATATATATATATATATATATATACACATATACATATATATATATATCATTTATTTATTTGGTACTTGTTTCCTAGCACGGCCACAATCGGGAGTGGTCGCGGCTCTAATTTAGTGCACTTTAAGGGCCGCGATCACCCCCGACGGACGCGATTCTCTTGATTTTTGCTAATCCTGTGTATCGTGTACCATGCTTCAATTACCGCGACACGACCGACGCGATAATTGAAGATTTTCCTGAAATCGGGTGGATTACCAGATATCGGTCCCATCGGGAGCACTAAATGACAGGATTTATTGTCCCCGACGCGACCGACGCGATAATTGAAGAATTCAACGATATCGGGTGTTTTACCATATATCGGTCCCATCGGGAGCACAAAATGTCAGTATTCAATGCCCCCGACGCGACCGACGCGATTTTTTTTATCAAAAGCACCCATTTTATGGTTTTACATGGCTGCTTCCAATAGAACCCCACATTTACACCCCCATTTACAAGTTGCACCCTATTTTTAACTCCACCTCAACTATCGGTCCCATCGGGAGCACTGAATGTCAGTATTCAATGCCCCCGACGAAATGTTTTTTATTGCAAGCACCCATTTTATGGTTTTACATGGCTGCTTCCAATAGAGCCCCACATTTACAAGTTGCACCCTATTTTTAACTCCACCTCAACTATCGGTCCCATCGGGAGCACTGAATGTCAGTATTCAATGCCCCTGACGCGAGCGACGAAATGTTTTTTATTGAAAGCACTCATTTTATGGTTTTACATGCCTGCTTCCAATTGAAACCCACATTTACACCCACAATTACAGTTTACACCCTATTTATAACTACACCTGAACTATCGGTCCCATTGGGAGCACTGAATGTCAGTATTCAATGCCCCTGACGCGAGCGACGAAATGTTTTTTATTGCAAGCACCCATTTACAATTTACACACTATTTATAACTACACCTGAACTATCGGTCCCATCGGGAGCACTGAATGTCATTATTCAATGGCCCTGATGCGAGCGACGCAATATTTTCTATTGCAAGCACCCATCTCACCACATTTACACCCACAATTACAGTTTACACCCTATTTATAACTACACCTGAACTATCGGTCCCATTGGGAGCACTGAATGTCAGTATTCAATGCCCCTGACGCGAGCGACGAAATGTTTTTTATTGCAAGCACCCATTTACAATTTACACACTATTTATAACTACACCTGAACTATCGGTTCCATCGGGAGCACTGAATGTCATTATTCAATGGCCCTGATGCGAGCGACGCAATATTTTCTATTGCAAGCACCCATCTCATGGTTTCACATGGCTGGTTCAAATTTAACCACACATTTACACCCAAAATAATAAATAACACGACACATGATAATACATTTCAACACTTTTATTGAAAAGTTTTTTTTTTTTTATTTTTTTTTTTTTTAAACGTATTGAAAATTTTTTTTTTTTTTTTCCTTTATTTTTTTTTGGACGGGAAAAAAATTTAAGAACATAACATACAAGAGAATCAATAAATACAAATATTATGTTTTTTTTCTTTTTTATTTTTTTGTTTTTTTTTGTCTTTTTTAATTTTTTATTTTTTAACAATATAAATGTCATTTTTGTTATATTTTGTGTCATTTTTCTTTTTGATATTTTTTTTTTCTTTTTTAACAATATGAATGTCATTTTTTTTGGTTTATCACAATTTTTCACAGTTGACACACAAAATACAATCTCAGAAGAAGTTGATCGATCAGTACAAAGAGAATAGATGCCTGGCTATCACAACCAGGCAAATTGAAATGAGGCGTGGGAAGATCACGGCACACTACAAAACAGTGCCCACTAATGCAAACAATCACATGAATCCGAAAGAAGTTACAAATATGCAGAACAGTGGTTAGTGAAGGAGCAAAACTAGTACAGCCATCGCAAAATTCAGGAAGACCGCACTGCAACGTTCACCAACCAAAATTGTAGTACATGACTAAAAACTCATTATTGTAGAGTACTCAGAAAGGAAGAGAAACAAGAACATTGCTGCCAAATTATAAATTAAAAGTCAAATTAGCCGAATTAATAATTTGAATAACGCTCTTCGCCTGGGGTGGGGGGCTGCACATTCCGCAATGCGGAGTACACAGCACCAGGCAAAGCCGAGGGATCAGTGGGAGGTGGCATAGGGGGTCCCGGCGCATAGTAAGGGGCAGGCGGAGGAGCAACCGGCGCACTGAACATGGGGGGGTGATGTGGGTGTGGGCGTGGTGACTGTCTGTGCGCATTGCAGCATGACGTTCCGTTGCAGTCAGCACAGATATCATCCTCTGCTGCCTGCAACATCAGGCCATACAGCACACGCTTAAAGTGGTGTTGTGTTGATCCCTTCCACTTTCGCATTTCTGCGCAGACATGATTCGTGAACATTTTGCAGTCATCTGGGGGATTGTTTACTGCTTCCTCCTTGTATGGGCAGCAATATTCCTGGCCGGTAGCAGCAGGTCTTGTCGCCCGTCTCCTTCTACGCCTCCTGGGGGGAGCTGATGAGGTGCTCGCCACCACAGGAGGCGCCACCTCCGACAACGACTCACCCTGCTGCGACGACTCAGAGGGAACTGCTACGTCAGCACTCTCCTGTGCACTGGATGAAGAGTCTTCATCCGTAGCAGCTCCCTCTGCTTCCCTCCTTCCTTGCTCCTCCACAATAAAGAGCATACGGTCGTAGTACCACAACTTTGGCTGGTACACATCTGCAGGGTCAGTTCCTGAAGATCGCGACTGCTGGACCCGATTGTGCTCCTTCACCAGCACTGTCCGCATATTAGTGAACTTCTTTCGGACCCACGTGACGTCTGCATTAGGGACACGTCTCAAAGCGTAGGCCGAGATCTTCCTAAAGGCCTCATTCCTCTTTGCCTGGTTGTGAAAATCTATGTGATCTTGTCGCCACAGACATCTATTCTCTTTGTAGAGATCGATCAACTTCTTCATGAGGCTTTTATCAACCTGACGGGCCATTCTGTAAAAAAAAAAAAACAATTACAGATGGCGCCGGCCTTATTATTGCCGCCTGGACGCCATGGCGGAGGTTCTGGCGCATCGATATTTTTATGGCGCTGGCGTCCGCCAAGCGACATGGTTGCTCGCCATGTAATACAATCTGCCACCACTGGGTGGCTAATGCTCCATCAAGATACAGTCGGAGTGATTCCTCCATTCGCCGTATTACTATACTGTATGAGAAGCTCGTGCGCGATTAGACGCTCATGCACGATGAGGTGCTCGTGGGAAATGATAAAGTACAGTACAGTACAGTAAAGTAAATTAAAATGAGACACTAGTGAACGTACAATACAGTACAAGTGAGCAAATGGAGGAGGCGCTGAAGTCAAAGTGCCTCCTGCCTTTCCAGAGTTGGACGGTATCGACTTGCGCTAAAATAAAGTACAGTACTACAGTACATGACAGCACTAATCTATGAAAGGACAAACTCAGACAATCCATGAAAGAACTACAGGTATCAGACGCTGGCGGGCCGTCCTCGGGGTTCTCGCAAGGGGGGCGTCTCAGAGGCTGCAGGGGTACTGGTTTTGCCATCACATCCTGCCACGGATTACATGACAGTACAGTAGTCTAGTGGTTAGCTGCGCGGCAAACCAAGCAGGAGGCCCGAGTTCGATTACGGAGGGGAGGGGGTTGTAAGATAATTTTGATGTTTATTTATTTATTTATTTATTCATTTATTCATTCATTTATTTATTTATTTATTTATTTATTTATTTATAAATGCACAGTAATCAATAAAGCTAGCGTAGACCACTAAATGTGTACTGAAGGATTCACAAGCCGAGTCCTGACAGACCAGACTTCACGGAGGTTCAGGCGCATCTGCGTCCGAATCTAGATAGTACACTCGGGAGATTTAGCCGCTAATGCGACTGAACCTCCGCGAGGACCAAGAGTTACAGTATGAGTTGAAGCGTCCAGTGCGAGGTTTGCCGGGGGTGACTGGTTTAAGAAAGCCCTATTTCACACGCTGCAATACTGTATTGTCTCTTGCAAGGAGTAATGAAGTCAAGCGCCTCCTCCCCTCCCCCCAGGGGTGGAGGGGGTCGGCTAATACAGGTCATTACACTTCAACATCTCCTGCAGAGCAAAGAATCCACGAAGGGGCGGGCCGTGCCGTCCTCGGGGTTCTCGCCAGGGGGGCGTCTCAGAGGCTGCAGGGGTACTGGTTTTGCCATCACAACTGCTGCTCCTCCTCCTCCTGCCACGGTTTACATGACCGTGCAGTAGTCTAGTGGTTAGCTGCGCGGCAATCCAAGCAGGAGGCCCGAGTTCGATTACGGAGGGGAGGGGGTTGTAAGATAATTTTGATGTTTATTTATTTATTCATTCATTCATTTATTTATTTATAAATGCACAGTAATCAATAAAGCTAGCGTAGACCACTAAATGTGTACTGAAGGATTCACAAGCCGAGTCCTGACAGACCAGACTTCACGGAGGTTCAGGCGCATCTGCGTCCGAATCTAGATAGTACACTCGGGAGATTTAGCCGCTAATGCGACTGAACCTCCGCGAGGACCAAGAGTTACAGTATGAGTTGAAGCGTCCAGTGCGAGGTTTGCCGGGGGTGACTGGTTTAAGAAAGCCCTATTTCACACGCTGCAATACTGTATTGTCTCTTGCAAGGAGTAATGAAGTCAAGCGCCTCCTCCCCTCCCCCCAGGGGTGGAGGGGGTCGGCTAATACAGGTCATTACACTTCAACATCTCCTGCAGAGCAAAGAATCCACGAAGGGGCGGGCCGTGCCGTCCTCGGGGTTCTCGCCAGGGGGGCGTCTCAGAGGCTGCAGGGGTACTGGTTTTGCCATCACAACTGCTGCTCCTCCTCCTCCTGCCACGGTTTACATGACCGTGCAGTAGTCTAGTGGTTAGCTGCGCGGCAATCCAAGCAGGAGGCCCGAGTTCGATTACGGAGGGGAGGGGGTTGTAAGATAATTTTGATGTTTATTTATTTATTCATTCATTCATTTATTTATTTATAAATGCACAGTAATCAATAAAGCTAGCGTAGACCACTAAATGTGTACTGAAGGATTCACAAGCCGAGTCCTGACAGACCAGACTTCACGGAGGTTCAGGCGCATCTGCGTCCGAATCTAGATAGTACACTCGGGAGATTTAGCCGCTAATGCGACTGAACCTCCGCGAGGACCAAGAGTTACAGTATGAGTTGAAGCGTCCAGTGCGAGGTTTGCCGGGGGTGACTGGTTTAAGAAAGCCCTATTTCACACGCTGCAATACTGTATTGTCTCTTGCAAGGAGTAATGAAGTCAAGCGCCTCCTCCCCTCCCCCCAGGGGTGGAGGGGGTCGGCTAATACAGGTCATTACACTTCAACATCTCCTGCAGAGCAAAGAATCCACGAAGGGGCGGGCCGTGCCAGACGTGCTTCCAGAGCTGGCGGGCCATCCTCAGGGTTTTTTCTATTGGAATACAGTGTGTACAGTATTTTGTAGAATGATATTTAATAAAACTATACAGTACAGTATGTCCTAGCGATTTAGTATCTCCAAACTCTTTTAAATAAAGTTTTGGGCGCATGATGAAAGTCATGTGTCTAGGACCCCCGCGCCGAAATTTTGCGTCACCTGTGCTTTATTGTACTGTATGCTGTGCACCACTGCATTGTACAGTACAATGGCGGAGCGCAGAGAGGGCCCGTACAGCACCCGGGAGCTGAGGCACCTTGTGCGCTGGAGAGACAGGACTCTCTCCAGCAACAAGGAGAAAATGAAGGCCTACAGAAAGACCCGCAGGGCTATCCTTAGGGACACTGGCCGTCAGCGGTCTATCCGCTCCTTAGAGCGGCGCTGGAGTGACCTGGTCAGGAGGGATCCTGAGAGACTTCAGGCCATCAGGCGCTGTAAGCACAGTACTGTACCGAGGGGGGTACAGGGAGGGGGGGTTGGCGGCTCTAGAGAGCACCGTCGATATGGTCTGTGTGGGCCCTGGGCAGCAGACCATATCAACGGCGCACTTTCACAGTACGGGATGCGGTCATAATGTCGAATGACATAATGTCGAATGTCAAAATGTCGACACCACAATGTCAAATGTGTAAAAATGCCCTAAGCATCGCGAGCGAAGCGAGCGATGCGAGGGTCCGATTCACTATGTCAATAGTGTCCATGTCGACACTGTTGACATTTCGGGCCAAAAAAAACCCAAAAGAGCAATTCGACATAACCCCAGTCAACATTATGGCAGTCGACATTTTTGAAATGTCGACATTAACCCATGTCGACATTTTTACACATTTGACATTGTGGTGTCGACATTTTGACATTCGACATTATGTCATTCGACATTTCAATCCACACCCTACAGTACATGTACTGTACAGTACACCATAAACAATTGGGGCTGTGTGTGAATAGGGATCAACAATGCGGTGTACTGTAGGAAGGAAGAGGAGGATGAGGTGGAGCAGCAGGAGGACCAGGAGCCAGGCAGTGAGTACAGTGGTCCGGTGGAGGGGGTGCTTTGTGGGATGCGGACATAGGCGTGCGCAGCCCGTTTTATTAGGGGGTGCACCATTGGAGGGGGCGTGTCCATCACTATCTACTGGGCGTGTTCATCATCTCCTATTATTACACATAATGAAACACACTAGATATAATGTCACGCACAATAATGCCCATCACACATGCCACACACCGTAATGCCCATTACACATTATGTTAGGGCTTAAAAAAAAATATTATTAAAACAGGGACAATAGGGACTGTGCACGTCGAAGGCGCGCGCCAAAAATTAACACATACTTACATGCATATTACACATCACACAGCCATTACTGTACATAGTATACCACATTCCATAATGCCCATTACACGTTGTACGTGTAATTCCCATTACATGTTACGCCTCACACCATGATGCCCATTACACGTTACGCCTCAGACTGTGATGGCCATTACAGATTATGCCATGGGGGGGGATGTGAAATGTTCTTTGCCAGAAGTCACATGCTCCCTGGGAAGGGGGTGGTTAAATGCTCATTGACAAGGGGAGTTTCATGCTCATTGCTGGGGGTGCGCATTGCACACCAGTGCTCCCGTGAATCCGCACTTACGGGTAGCGCTGTGCACTCTTCTTATAAGATGCCCACCGGAGCCGCAGCCTCCTTCCCTTTTGAGCCGCTGGCCGGATGCTGCACGCCGCACACTGAAGCTACTTTACCTGTCAGCGGCAGGCAGCATCTGGTCAGCCGCTCAAAAGGGAAGGAGGCTGTAGCGGGCACGGGACACTTGTACCCCAAGTGCCCAGGGGCAAATGCCCGCCCGCACACATAGTGTACACACACACACACACACACATACAAACAAACAAAAAAAAACGGTTTAACCTCAATATCCCTGGAATCAAATAATCCATATGGATCCGCCTGGTATCAGATTGAAGGCCCAGCGATTTGGGTTCGACTGAAATCAACCTCGAGCTTCAGTGATGCCGAAGGGGGAATTGGCAGCCATTGAACTGGGTGGGGGTCGGAATTAGCGGGTCCCATGTTATCCTATAGGGAAAACGTTCCAGCTTTGCCTGGCAGTATCTCCGGTTCCCAGGGGGCTAGAGACACGGGGCTGGGCTCGTTGGAAAGCCCCATCCCTCAGCTATGATTAGGAGGTGCCTGTGCACCCCCGGCACCCCCCTTGCGCACGCCTATGGATGCGGAGGTGGGGGTTGGCTGTTGAAGTGGTTGGAAGTGCAGGTGGTTCTGGAGGAACTGAAGATGCCGTTCAGCGAAGGCATTCACTTTGGGGTGCACTGCATTGAGTGTCACGCAGCCTTTGGGCCTTTGCTGGTTGTACAGTACATATGTACACATCCCAGCATGCCACTTTTTGTATACAGTACAGTATGATGGATTGTTAAAACTGTGGCATGGCATGCTGGGTGGGATGTGTACAGTACTTCCACAACAATTGGAGGGCCATGACTTTGACACAACCGTTCTATGGAGTTCTAAAAGTAGAAGGGAATTTACTGTACAGTACAGTACGTTTACAATGTTTTTTTTTTTTTTTTTTAATGCAGCATTACTAGGCCACACCCGGGAAGAAGAGGCGGTTCCCCTCGACACCGAGGAGGAAGAGGAGGATGAGGTGGAGCAGCAGGAGGACCAGGAGCCAGGCAGTGAGTACAGTGGTCCGGTGGAGGGGGTGCTTTGTGGGATGCGGAGGTGGGGGTTGGCTGTTGAAGTGGTTGGAAGTGCAGGTGGTTCTGGAGGAACTGAAGATGCCGTTCAGCGAAGGCATTCACTTTGGGGTGCACTGCATTGAGTGTCACGCAGCCTTTGGGCCTTTGCTGGTTGTACAGTACATATGTACACATCCCAGCATGCCACTTTTTGTATACAGTACAGTATGATGGATTGTTAAAACTGTGGCATGGCATGCTGGGTGGGATGTGTACAGTACTTCCACAACAATTGGAGGGCCATGACTTTGACACAACCGTTCTATGGAGTTCTAAAAGTAGAAGGGAATTTACTGTACAGTACAGTACGTTTACAATGTTTTTTTTTTTTTTTTAATGCAGCATCACTAGGCCACACCCGGGAAGAAGAGGCGGTTCTCCTCGACACCGAGGAGGAAGAGGAGGATGAGGTGGAGCAGCAGGAGGACCAGGAGCCAGGCAGTGAGTACAGTGGTCCGGTGGAGGGGGTGCTTTGTGGGATGCGGAGGTGGGGGTTGGCTGTTGAAGTGGTTGGAAGTGCAGGTGGTTCTGGAGGAACTGAAGATGCCGTTCAGCGAAGGCATTCACTTTGGGGTGCACTGCATTGAGTGTCACGCAGCCTTTGGGCCTTTGCTGGTTGTACAGTACATATGTACACATCCCAGCATGCCACTTTTTGTATACAGTACAGTATGATGGATTGTTAAAACTGTGGCATGGCATGCTGGGTGGGATGTGTACAGTACTTCCACAACAATTGGAGGGCCATGACTTTGACACAACCGTTCTATGGAGTTCTAAAAGTAGAAGGGAATTTACTTTACAGTACAGTACGTTTACAATGTTTTTATTTTTTTTTATTTTTAATGCAGCATCACTAGGCCACACCCGGGTAGAAGAGGCGGTTCTCCTCGACACCGAGAAGGAACAGGAGGAGGAGGTGGAGCAGCAGGAGGACCAGGAGCCAGGCAGTGAGTACAGTGGTCCGGTGGAGGGGGTGCTTTGTGGGATGCGGAGGTGGGGGTTGGCTGTTGAAGTGGTTGGAAGTGCAGGTGGTTCTGGAGGAACTGAAGATGCCGTTCAGCGAAGGCATTCACTTTGGGGTGCACTGCATTGAGTGTCACGCAGCCTTTGGGCCTTTGCTGGTTGTACAGTACATATGTACACATCCCAGCATGCCACTTTTTGTATACAGTACAGTATGATGGATTGTTAAAACTGTGGCATGGCATGCTGGGTGGGATGTGTACAGTACTTCCACAACAATTGGAGGGCCATGACTTTGACACAACCGTTCTATGGAGTTCTAAAAGTAGAAGGGAATTTACTTTACAGTACAGTACGTTTACAATGTTTTTATTTTTTTTTATTTTTAATGCAGCATCACTAGGCCACACCCGGGTAGAAGAGGCGGTTCTCCTCGACACCGAGAAGGAACAGGAGGAGGAGGTGGAGCAGCAGGAGGACCAGGAGCCAGGCAGTGAGTACAGTGGTCCGGTGGAGGGGGTGCTTTGTGGGATGCGGAGGTGGGGGTCAGCTGTTGAAGTGGTTGGAAGTGCAGGTGGTTCTGGAGGAACTGACAATGCCTTTGGTGTAGGACTTCACTTTGGGGGGGCTCTGCGCTGGGTGTCACGCAGACTTTGGGCCTTGCCTGTTTGTACAGTACACTACTGTAGGTGGGTGGTGCCCGCTTGGAGATGGTGTGTAGACATTTCAATCTACACCATTAGGACCTTCTTCTATGGAGTTGTACTGTACAGTACATGTTCAGTACAGTACCTGTAAGTAGGCAAATGATGTTTTTTTTCCTGTACTACTGTATTTTCCTTTCTCCACTCAGACATCATTGAGGTGGAGGCCATGGAGCTGGAGGAAGATGAGGAGGAGGACGATGAAAGTGGTAAGAATTACTGTAGTACTGCACTGTAACCAGAGGTGTAAAAGTGATGGGCAACTGGTTTCCAATGGTAGAGGGAACTGAGTTCCGCCTCTGACACAGTCCTGAACAGTAATTCCAATAGAAAAGCCTGTCCCACCCACCAGCTTCTTCTTTTGGCATGGCATGCTTTATTTTATGGCATACTGTAC
Source organism: Crinia signifera (assembly GCF_055691185.1). NCBI lineage: Eukaryota > Metazoa > Chordata > Amphibia > Anura > Myobatrachidae > Crinia > Crinia signifera. The sequence continues at coordinate 91,484,145 of NC_139227.1, forward strand.
AGTACAGTACGACCACCACCGTTGAAGTGAAGAAGGGCCACTAAGTGGAACAGGTTCTGTACATGCTGTATTGTAATGCTCACTTTTTCTCCCACTACAGTGCCAATCGTCCATGGGGGCCCAAGACACCAACTGCGGATAAGCCAGCACAGGCCAGGATCAGACTCGCAGGGGCCTGGCCCGGGTCCCGGCCCCAATTATAGAGGTACAGTTACAGTACAGTATGTCAGTGGTTGGGATTGCTTTTGTAGAATAATAATACAGTACAGTACAGTACTTACCGTACAGTACACTATAGTAACGTTAACATTTTACTTCCCCACCACAGAACAACAACAGAGGGCTCAGCGGCTCAGGGCGCTTGAGGCGGTGCGGGTGCTGATGCACCAGTTCATTGATTTCATTTTCCAATTTTTAGTTCGTTTAATTTAATTGTTATTCTGGCGTTGTTTCTTTTTTTTTCATACTGTATTTATAAATATTTTATTGTTACTCCAATGTATCCTTGTCTTTTTTCCAGCGTGAGACGATACTGTACAGTAACTTATTGTATGCTACTGCAAATACTGAATACTGTAGTAAACACTTTTATTGACAGCAGATGGATGATATGGCATACAGTACAATCAGTGGGGAAAAGGTAGCAAGGTACAGTACAGTACAGAATAGAAAAAAAAAAAAAATCACACACAGATTATTTTTTTTTTTTTATTTGTTTGGGGTGGGGGTTCAGCAAGACACACAAATACAGTAAAACAGACTGTCTACAGTACAGTACATTGCACCGAATCAACATTTTTCTACTTGTTATCCACATGTACAGTACAGTAAAATACTTTTATTGACAACAGATGGATAATATGGCATACAGTACAATCAGAGGGGACAAGGTACAGTTCAGTAGCAAGGTGCAGGACAGAATAATAAACAAAAGGTACTGTACAGCAGTGGTGCAGGTAGAATTTTTTTCTTGGTGGTACAGTACTCATGGGCTCTACCAAATACTGTATGGGTGTGGCCATGTGTCATGAGTGTTCGTGGTCACACAAAGCTAGAAGAGTGACTAAGGGCCTTATTCGAATTTACTCTTTCTGACAAAATTCTTCTTAGATGGACAAAACCATGTGCACTGCAGGTGGGGTAGATTTTACTATTGCAGAGAGAATTAGATTTGGGTGGGGTTTTACTGTACTGTACTTCAAAGTACAGTACAGTAAGCTCTATATTGCAGTGTAACAATAAAGCAGTCAGTATTTTTCCTGCACAGAAACAAAATACTGTAACTCACCCAAATCTAATTCTCTCTGCTCATTATACTGTACATCTGCCCCACCTGCAGTTTTGTCCATCTAAGAAGAATTGTGACAGAAAGAGTGAATGCGAATAAGGCCCTAAATGACAATAGTGGCGTGGCATCAGGAGACAGGGAATGAGAAGCAGGAAATGACTGGGGGTCGGTTGGCTCTTGCTTGGCGGAGAGCTGGGCAGATTGTGCTTACAATTGTGGAGCCTGCTCTTCATGCTATCGCCACTGCAGATGCCTGTCAGTGTGACAGGCTAAATCAGCAGTAGCGGTAGCTACGCCAATCATAACGCTGAGTGGGCGGGCTGCGGATGTATTATATTTAGACTTAAATTAAAAATAGAATTGACAGTGGGTCAGGGAGTAAGTGGTACTGCGTACCTGCAACATACTGTATTTCTTACAGGTACTGTACAGTACTCTGTACCACACCGTACCCCCTTGCTTGCAACACTGCTGTACAGTACTGTAACATCACACACACAACTTTTATTTTTATTATACAGTATTTTGGGGTGGGGGTTCATAGAGAAACACACAGAAAACAGACTGATTAAGTACTTCTATACTATTTTAATACAGTACTACATACCACTGGGTTGTCCATTTATTTTGACTATAACAGGCAATACTTTATATAGATGATTTATGCAATTATTACAAATGTCCGGTGTCAGCACTTCTTGCCAAAATTTACGGATCCCATCCAACAGCTGCTGTTTTGTTGTCGGCTTCGCAGTGTTCCTGATGTAATACTTCATTTGAGCCCATACCAATTCAATTGGATTCATGTCCGGGGATCTAAAGTAAACAGTATGATACAATAAAGGTATTTCAATAATGTTTCTTTTAGAACATAAAAGTACAGTACAATATTAAAGCAATACTCACTCTGGTGGTGTGCGTTCCCAATTGATGCCTTTCTCTTCCATGAATTTTGCAGAGGCAGAGTGTTTAGGATCATTGTCCTGGAATAGTCTATGATGCGATGGGAAACGTTTCCGCACATATGGCACCATACATCCCTCTACTATTCTTTCTTGAAAGAATTGTTTATCCATGATCCCTAGAGAAAAAAGCAGTATTGTTTATTAATAACCACTGCATTCAATTTTAATTATTGTAGTGTACAGTATAGTACATTATTTCTTACAAACACAGACAACGCATGGTACTGTATACTGTACTATACTGTACCTTCGAACATTAACAATGGGCCAGCTCCCAATCGTGATATGGCTCCCCATACGTGGACTTTCAGTGGATGCTTTGGCCGTGGCTTCAATGAGATATGGTCCTTCTTACGGAATGACATTCGCGAGAACCTCTCGAGTGCAACTGAGGATTCATCGGTGAAAAGGACATCCTGAAAAGTTTCACCGCTCTCAATCCAACGACGTGCCTGTTCCACTCTCTTCTCTTTGTTGACATCTCTAACCATGGGAGTTATCCTGTCAACAGCACAAAAATATACAGGTAATTTAATACAGTACTGTATTATAGACATCATTAAACAACCGTGCAGTACTGTATGCAAATAATGTAGGTATTAACCACTTGAGTGGTACTGTACTGAATGCCTGGAGATTTTCCGGATTCAGCTGTGCTGGTGCAGTGGGCTGTCCCGGAAAATCTCAAGGCATGCCACTATACAGTAGGTGTACGCCAGTGGTGTCCTTGTGTGCACCACTGGTGCAGCACCTCCAGTCAATTCCCCCACCCCTCCCCCACTGCCGGGTATGGTTGGTGCGGCTTGTGGGGGCTGGCGAGTGCTCAGGCCGAGTCCTCCAGAGCTGCCACGAAAATCCCTCATCATGACGCCATTGTCACTATGAGGAACAGTAGCATCAAGCTCTGCCGCCGCTGCCCTGGTACTGTAGGTTTGTACAGCAAAACCCACCACTCAAGGGGTTAATGTGAAATGGCGCGCATTACTGCTCTATACAAAACTCTTACTGTACTGTACCTTGTAGCACAATATTTCCATCCCATTCTCCGACGCATTTTTCGAATGCTGGTGAGTGATATGTCAAAATCATACTCTGTTTTGAAGATGTTTTTAATTTGTCGAGCAGAGATTTCATCATTCTCACGAGTTATTTTCTCCACAATTTTTTCAGCTCTCCTACAGTGCACACAGTAAATAAGAGTTAATGTACAGTACAGTACAAGGCAATGACTGAAACGTTTCATGTTCTATATTACTGTAGTACAGCAAAGGTTAATACTACTGGACATACTGTACAGTACAGTAGTTTATACAGTACCAGTTTAACAAACAATACAGTACAGTACATTACAGGTAATTTACTACACAACACTGATCTTACCAAGAGCACTTTGGAGCAAATATTTCCTTTCTGGCCGTTGTTCTCTCGAAAGCATGATAGCGCACTGTTTGTAAAGTGACTACAATCCCACTTTCCCTCAGCCAAGCCTGGATCTCTTTGGTAGTTTTATTTTCTTTTTTCATGTTTGCAATTATTTTGCTCATCGCCTTGTTGATCTTAACTGGCATTTTGGACAGCTGTACTAGAGACTTCCCTGTATGAAGAGAAGACAGTACATTTAGAAATACAGTACATGGACTTTTTCGCAATACAAATTACTATAGTACATTAAACATTTTTTTTAAAAAATGTTACAGTACCTTTACCCCCCCCCTCCCCCCCCCCCAAAAAAAACAACGTTGGTGGTAATAATTGACAATGATGTACTGTACAGCACTCATTTGCTAATGCGTCAACTTCTCGTTAGCTCGAGCGTCTCATTAGCTCAAGCGTCCCAGGCTCCGGGGAGGAGGGGTCGGTGTGCTATACGGGCAAGCGTCGGTCGCTCGATATACCGCCAAACGCCTAGGGGCCTCGTGGAAGCGGGGGGGGGGAGGGAACACTGGGAGAGGTTTGGGAAAGGTTGGAAGCACAGAGAAAGGACGGGGAAACCAGGGCCGTGCGACGGGGAGCGGGCATACAGTATCCCCGGGGAGGAGGGGCAGCGTCGCTCGAGAGCGCTCGAGGCAGTTTCGCTCGGAGGCAGGGTTACACAAAATGGCCGCCAAATGTCTACGGGCCTCGTGGAAGCGGGGGGGAGGGAACACTGGGAGAGGCTGGAAGCATGGCTGCACGGAGAAAAGACGGGGAAAGCAGGGCCGAGCGACGGGGAGCGGATACCGTCGTTGCTGCTCGAGCGTCTCATTAGCTCGAGCGTCCCATTAGCTCGAGCGTCCCATTAGCTCGAGCGTCCCAGGCTCCGGGGAGGAGGGGTCGGTGTGCTATACGGGCAAGCGTCGGTCGCTCGATATACCGCCAAACGCCTAGGGGCCTCGTGGAAGCGGGGGGGGGGAGGGAACACTGGGAGAGGTTTGGGAAAGGTTGGAAGCACAGAGAAAGGACGGGGAAACCAGGGCCGTGCGACGGGGAGCGGGCATACAGTATCCCCGGGGAGGAGGGGCAGCGTCGCTCGAGAGCGCTCGAGGCAGTTTCGCTCGGAGGCAGGGTTACACAAAATGGCCGCCAAATGTCTACGGGCCTCGTGGAAGCGGGGGGGAGGGAACACTGGGAGAGGCTGGAAGCATGGCTGCACGGAGAAAAGACGGGGAAAGCAGGGCAGAGCGACGTGGAGCGGATACCGTCGTTGCTGCTCGAGCGTCTCATTAGCTCGAGCGTCCCATTAGCTCGAGCGTCCCAGGCTCCGGGGAGGAGGGGTCGGTGTGCTATACGGGCAAGCGTCGGTCGCTCGATATACCGCCAAACGCCTAGGGGCCTCGTGGAAGCGGGGGGGGGGAGGGAACACTGGGAGAGGTTTGGGAAAGGTTGGAAGCACGGTACAGATGGTGAGAGCCCTGGTGTTATACTGTACAATACTTACCAACCGCGCTCAGAGACTCCTCCTCCAGCTGGGTGGGGGCAGAGGTGGCCCTCTCCTCCTGGGTGGCGGCTGGGAGGCTTTCTGGAGCTGCAAATGTCAAAAAAAAAAAAGGACAAAATAAAGAGGGTGTATCGTGCAAGCAGGGGTATTTTTGAACAGGCTCCAGCAGGAACTGATGCCCTTACTCTGCTTCACTCTCTGACAAAATCCTCCCCACAGTAGATGGACAAACCCATGTGCACAGCAGGCGAGGCAGTGCAAAATGACACACCCAAATCTACTGTACAGTAGATACTGTAATTCTCTCTGCGCAAGTCCAGTAACACCGGCCTCACCTGCAGTGCACATGGGTTTGTCCATCCAAGAAGGATTTTGTCAGAGAGTGAAGAAGAACAAGGGCCTCAGTACATGCTGGAGCCTGTTCAAAAATACTTTTCCGGTACAGATGGTGAGAGCCCTGGTGTTATACTGTACAATACTTACCAACCGCGCTCAGAGACTCCTCCTCCAGCTGGGTGGGGGCAGAGGTGGCCCTCTCCTCCTGGGTGGCGGCTGGGAGGCTTTCTGGAGCTGCAAATGTCAAAAAAAAAAGGACAAAATAAAGAGGGTGTATCGTGCAAGCAGGGGTATTTTTGAACAGGCTCCAGCAGGAACTGATGCCCTTACTCTGCTTCACTCTCTGACAAAATCCTCCCCACAGTAGATGGACAAACCCATGTGCACAGCAGGCGAGGCAGTGCAAAATGACACACCCAAATCTACTGTACAGTAGATACTGTAATTCTCTCTGCGCAAGTCCAGTAACACCGGCCTCACCTGCAGTGCACATGGGTTTGTCCATCCAAGAAGGATTTTGTCAGAGAGTGAAGAAGAACAAGGGCCTCAGTACATGCTGGAGCCTGTTCAAAAATACTTTTCCGGTACAGATGGTGAGAGCCCTGGTGTTATACTGTACAATACTTACCAACCGCGCTCAGAGACTCCTCCTCCAGCTGGGTGGGGGCAGAGGTGGCCCTCTCCTCCTGGGTGGCGGCTGGGAGGCTTTCTGGAGCTGCAAATGTCAAAAAAAAAAAAGGACAAAATAAAGAGGGTGTATCGTGCAAGCAGGGGTATTTTTGAACAGGCTCCAGCAGGAACTGATGCCCTTACTCTGCTTCACTCTCTGACAAAATCCTCCCCACAGTAGATGGACAAACCCATGTGCACAGCAGGCGAGGCAGTGCAAAATGACACACCCAAATCTACTGTACAGTAGATACTGTAATTCTCTCTGCGCAAGTCCAGTAACACCGGCCTCACCTGCAGTGCACATGGGTTTGTCCATCCAAGAAGGATTTTGTCAGAGAGTGAAGAAGAACAAGGGCCTCAGTACATGCTGGAGCCTGTTCAAAAATACTTTTCCGGTACAGATGGTGAGAGCCCTGGTGTTATACTGTACAATACTTACCAACCGCGCTCAGAGACTCCTCCTCCAGCTGGGTGGGGGCAGAGGTGGCCCTCTCCTCCTGGGTGGCGGCTGGGAGGCTTTCTGGAGCTGCAAATGTCAAAAAAAAAAAAGGACAAAATAAAGAGGGTGTATCGTGCAAGCAGGGGTATTTTTGAACAGGCTCCAGCAGGAACTGATGCCCTTACTCTGCTTCACTCTCTGACAAAATCCTCCCCACAGTAGATGGACAAACCCATGTGCACAGCAGGCGAGGCAGTGCAAAATGACACACCCAAATCTACTGTACAGTAGATACTGTAATTCTCTCTGCGCAAGTCCAGTAACACCGGCCTCACCTGCAGTGCACATGGGTTTGTCCATCCAAGAAGGATTTTGTCAGAGAGTGAAGAAGAACAAGGGCCTCAGTACATGCTGGAGCCTGTTCAAAAATACTTTTCCGGTACAGATGGTGAGAGCCCTGGTGTTATACTGTACAATACTTACCAACCGCGCTCAGAGACTCCTCCTCCAGCTGGGTGGGGGCAGAGGTGGCCCTCTCCTCCTGGGTGGCGGCTGGGAGGCTTTCTGGAGCTGCAAATGTCAAAAAAAAAAAGGACAAAATAAAGAGGGTGTATCGTGCAAGCAGGGGTATTTTTGAACAGGCTCCAGCAGGAACTGATGCCCTTACTCTGCTTCACTCTCTGACAAAATCCTCCCCACAGTAGATGGACAAACCCATGTGCACAGCAGGCGAGGCAGTGCAAAATGACACACCCAAATCTACTGTACAGTAGATACTGTAATTCTCTCTGCGCAAGTCCAGTAACACCGGCCTCACCTGCAGTGCACATGGGTTTGTCCATCCAAGAAGGATTTTGTCAGAGAGTGAAGAAGAACAAGGGCCTCAGTACATGCTGGAGCCTGTTCAAAAATACTTTTCCGGTACAGATGGTGAGAGCCCTGGTGTTATACTGTACAATACTTACCAACCGCGCTCAGAGACTCCTCCTCCAGCTGGGTGGGGGCAGAGGTGGCCCTCTCCTCCTGGGTGGCGGCTGGGAGGCTTTCTGGAGCTGCAAATGTCAAAAAAAAAAAGGACAAAATAAAGAGGGTGTATCGTGCAAGCAGGGGTATTTTTGAACAGGCTCCAGCAGGAACTGATGCCCTTACTCTGCTTCACTCTCTGACAAAATCCTCCCCACAGTAGATGGACAAACCCATGTGCACAGCAGGCGAGGCAGTGCAAAATGACACACCCAAATCTACTGTACAGTAGATACTGTAATTCTCTCTGCGCAAGTCCAGTAACACCGGCCTCACCTGCAGTGCACATGGGTTTGTCCATCCAAGAAGGATTTTGTCAGAGAGTGAAGAAGAACAAGGGCCTCAGTACATGCTGGAGCCTGTTCAAAAATACTTTTCCGGTACAGATGGTGAGAGCCCTGGTGTTATACTGTACAATACTTACCAACCGCGCTCAGAGACTCCTCCTCCAGCTGGGTGGGGGCAGAGGTGGCCCTCTCCTCCTGGGTGGCGGCTGGGAGGCTTTCTGGAGCTGCGACATCCACTGGGACTGCGGAAAAGCACACAAAAAAACTACTATAAAGTACAATGTGTTAAGGTACTGTATCAACACTACAGTACATACTGTACTGTGCAGTACATAACAGTACAGTACAGTACAGTACAGTACCTGCCAAAATGACCCATTCCAGGAGGGATGAAATGCTGTGGTCCTGTACAGTATCCCACATGTTTGAAAGTCAATATGCAATGTTCCGCTCTGTACTGTATACAGTATACTGTACTGTACTTACAGTGGCGGTGCTGTCTCTCCCGCAGCGTCATCCTGCTGATACCTGGAAAAATAAGAAATACAGTGCGTAAGGCATACTGTAATTACTGCAGATACAGTATTTGTAGGCCCCATATCAAAAGTTTGTAAGGGCCCACAATTTACTGTACAGTACTGTACAGTATGTCATGAAAACCAATGCTGTAGGAAATCACCCATGGCAACAAGCATGTACTGTACAGCATACAGTAGTTGCCTTCCCTCTTCAGCAGGAGACTCCCTGAAATACTGCACAGTACTGTAGCAGCAATCTCCATCTCTCTCTCATTAGTCCTACACATTATGCCATACTGTACACCAAAATACTGTACAGTACCTACTGTATTACAGTACAGTATGTACAGTATTTTACCACATTCCATAATGTCCATTACCCATTACTACACACACTATAATGCTCATTGCATATTAGGGGGTTAACATGCTCGTTGCCATGGGATGAACCTGGTCTTCCAGGTGTTGCACACTATGGAAGGGATTAACATGCTCATTGCAAAGAATTTACTGTACAGTACATGATCTGCCATGGATTCCGGGGGTTAACATGTTGACATCACCCCAACCATGGGCTGGAAACCAGGTCTGGTGGCTGCAGGAATGGGAATGTAAGAAGTGGGGTCCAGGCCCTGGAGTTGGAGAGCGGAACAATGCTCAGAAGGACCTGTCTAATACTGCTCCCCCCAAATCTGTATCAATACCACTGCTGAACAGCTGACTCTGGCGCTCTCAGACCCGGTCCAAAAAACCTCTCTGTCCAGGTCAGCGCCCCCCCCCCCCCACACAATACAGTATCTCCATGTACAGTACAGTAGTGTACTGTATGGAAGTACTGTAGACACACCCTTCAGGTGGAGAATGACACACCCCCTAATTCTAAATTCTAATTCTAATAGCAAGTTCTGTAAAATCTACCTGAACAGTTGTACAGCAATCAGCACATTAAAAAAAAATACAGGTACAGTATACTGTAAAATCCACCATGGCAACAAGTAAAAAAATACTGTATACAATAGCACTCAACATTGTACAGGTACAGTATGTACAGTACTTACTTTGCCTGAGGGAGTGCAGCAGTTGAGGGTCCCGACGGACCAGGTCGGACCATCTCCTCTGGAGGCTCCTAACTGGCCTGTCTCTATGGAACCTCACCCTGATGGCTTGACGGGCCCCCTGGTAGGCCTCCACAATCTCCCGATTAGAGACCAGGAGCCTGTCCCGCCAAGCCACCAGGGTGAGGAGCTCCCCTCTGCCAAAGGGCCTTGCCCTCCTGACTCTGCCAGTGTCCGACATACTGTACTGAACAGATACTAGCGATACAGATAATGGCGCCTACAGTACACTGCATTAGCGTGTGCGCCGTGCGTCCTATGCGCCGTGCGTGCTATGCGCCGTGCGTGCTATGCGCCGTGCGTCCTGTGCGGAACAGCGTCCCATTCTGTGCGCCCGCCGCTGAGTAGTGGGTACAGTAGTTTATCAGTAGTTTATCAGTAGTTTTTATATACTGTAATAAATTACTTATACAATATACTGTAAAATGTAATACTATACTGTAAATATAAATAATTATATTTTAATCACACAGTATATTGTCAATAATTATATCTTAGTTAAAACTGTAAAATTTGATACTATAATATTAAAGGTTTAACGCCGTAATCGAACACGGGTCTCCGGCGTGAAACACCATGCAGATAACCACTACACTACAGCCAAGAACTGTACAGTGTAATGACTACTATACTACCATGACTGATTCTACACCCAGCCTGTAGCTTAACAGTCAGGAGCTGACGGGGAAAGCAGGGCCTAGCGACGGGGAGCGGATACCGTCGTTGCTGCTCGAGCGTCTCATTAGCTCGAGCGTCTCATTAGCTCGAGCGTCCCGTTAGCTCGAGCGTCATGCGTAATGCTGCAAAACCATATTGTGACCAAGTTTCCAATATTGTGACCGCCTTTAGAACAATACTGTACTGTATACTGAGACGCATAGCGTCCGTGTCGTACAACCTTTAGAACTACAGTACGGTGTTTGATGTTACGCATTAGCCTCTGTGCGGCTACATCTCCTAACTGTCACTGCGTCTATAGACGCAGTGACAGTTAGAAGCCATGACGTACATGTACGTCATGTGTCGGGAAGTACCTCCCGGCCATGACGTACATGTACGACACTCTCTGTCCGCATCAGCATGATGCACTCTCGGCTGAAGAGACTGGATCACGCTCGTGCCAGCGGCATTAGAGAGGTGCTCATCGTATAATAAAGTTCATGTAATTCCTGCGCATCATGCACGCGCTGAAGCACAAATCTTACGCATGCGCAAATGAGGTTTTTAAAAGTGACATCTGGTGGTTGGTCTGTGATATTGCACTCGTCGTGAAGCGCCACGGCGATTCGCTACATGTATGCGCCATGGCGTGTGTCGGAAACATCGCCATAGGCGGCAATAATAAGGCCGGCGCCATCTGTAGGTTTACACTATTAAAATGAACGCACTGCACTGTTATTCATTAACACACTACAAAAAAACCACTAATATTTACCTCAGTCAGTAGCAGGTGTAAAAAAAAAAGAGTTTTAAACTAATTCCCTTAAAGGGCCAAAAAATCACAATCAAACTGAAATAGAATCCACAAAAAAAAAAAGCTTTTATCTGAGATATTGATAGCATATGATATAATAAATGCAATTTACACCACATTTGACAACAGAAGTAATTATATATTTGTGTCCCTCCACTATACACACGCACCCGAAGCGTTGCAAGCGCAGTGAGCCCCGCGAGGGGAAGCAAATACCTTCACAGGTAAACGCGTCCCTTCGCGGGCTTCACAAGTGTCCACATCACCACGGACACCTGTGAAGCCCGCGAAGGGACGCGCTTACCTGTGAAGGTATCCGCGTCCCCTCGCGGGGCTCGCTGCGCTCGCCACGCTTCGGGCTCGGTGGCTCGCTGCGCTCGCCACACTATTCTATTCTCAACTCCACGCCGACGTGGATAGTAGGGCATGAAAAGGTCGGAGGACGCGTACCGCCGCCCCTCGCGGGGCTCGCTGCGCTCGCCACGCTTCGGGTTCACGTGGATAGTGGGGCTGGTACACTGTGAAAAAAAGTCATTTTGGGTACATTAACAAATTAATTAGAAGCACAATTTAAGCACAACTTACATTATTCTGTGCAAAAATGGAATTCGATTCCAAATTTTCAGGTGTTAATTCACCGAAAACCGCAACTGCAATTCCACAAAACAGATAAAAAAAAATCAATAATCAAAATGGAATGACATACAAATCCACCCCCACTATCCACGTGAACCCGAAGCGTGGCGAGCGGCGGCGGTACGCGTCCTCCGACCTTTTCATGCCCTACTATCCACGTCGGCGTGGAGTTGAGAATATAATAGTGTGGCGAGCGCAGCGAGCCACCGAGCCCGAAGCGTGGCGAGCGCAGCGAGCCCCGCGAGGGGACGCAGATACCTTCACAGGTAAGCGCGTCTCTTCGCGGGCTTCATAGGTGTCCACATCACCACGGACACCTGTGAAGCCCGCGAGAGGACGCGCTTACCTGTGAAGGTATCCGCGTCCCCTCGCGGGGCTCGCTGCGCTCGCCACGCTTCGGGCTCGGTGGCTCGCTGCGCTCGCCACACTATTCTATTCTCAACTCCACGCCGACGTGGATAGTAGGGCATGAAAAGGTCGGAGGACGCGTACCGCCGCCACTCGCCACGCTTCGGGTTCACGTGGATAGTGGGGCTGGTACACTGTGAAAAAAAGTCATTTTGGGTACATTAACAAATTAATTAGAAGCACAATTTAAGCACAACTTACATTATTCTGTGCAAAAATGGAATTCGATTCCAAATTTTCAGGTGTTAATTCACCGATAACCGCAACTGCAATTCCACAAAACAGATAAAAAAAAATCAATAATCAAAATGGAATGACATACAAATCCACCCCCACTATCCACGTGAACCCGAAGCGTGGCGAGCGCAGCGAGCCCCGCGAGGGGCGGCGGTACGCGTCCTCCGACCTTTTCATACCCTACTATCCACGTCGGCGTGGAGTTGAGAATATAATAGTGTGGCGAGCGCAGCGAGCCACCTAGCCCGAAGCGTGGCGAGCGCAGCGAGCCCCGCGAGGGGACGCAGATACCTTCACAGGTAAGCGCGTCTCTTCGCGGGCTTCATAGGTGTCCACATCACCACGGACACCTGTGAAGCCCGCGAGAGGACGCGCTTACCTGTGAAGGTATCCGCGTCCCCTCGCGGGGCTCGCTGCGCTCGCCACGCTTCGGGCTCGGTGGCTCGCTGCGCTCGCCACACTATTCTATTCTCAACTCCACGCCGACGTGGATAGTAGGGCATGAAAAGGTCAGAGGACGCGTACCGCCGCCCCTCGCGGGGCTCGCTGCGCTCGCCACGCTTCGGGTTCACGTGGATAGTGGGGCTGGTGTTAACAATTGTGGGGGCCATTTCACACTTCAATTACCAACCACTTTACATGCACATTACTATAAAGTAGACACAGCATACTGCCTGCTGCACCATTTCAATAACAAGCACAACACACTTCAAACTGCTCTATTTAACAAATATGTACCAAGAAATCATTACAGTCTATGTCACCATGCATTACTATCAGAAACAACAGACTATTCTGTATGTATTATAACACACAGTACATCATTTCCAGGCACATGATATTCTCTGCACATAAACCTGTGTTATCCATATTATCATTATTGCCATGACACTAAAGTCATACACTTCATAAACTACTGCACATAAACACTTTCTAGCTATTTAGATAAGCACTACCCCTTGAACATAAGCATTATCCACTCTATACAGCCAATGATAACCCCCTAATCCTCAAACAAATGATATATGAAGGACACATGTATAACCACAGTAAGCGCCCCTACCCCTCCAAATCCCCCCCCCACCCCACCCCCACCCTCCTAAGCCTGTATATATTGTTCACAAACCCAAAGGCCCACCTATGCTCAGTAAGTCTGTAAATCTACTTACTGTTTTGTGCAGGGGCAGGGAGACAGACACAGCTGCTGCGTAGTGCTCACTGATTACCATCAAAATGGCTGCTGATGTCCTTCCCCAGAGTGCTTTTGGCGCGTTTTTTCCGGCAGGCAGAAAAATCGCGTCGGTCGGGCGGTGATGTTACGCTCACGACAATGCATAAGACCGACCGACGCGATATTTCTTTGTATATTGACGGTGTAGCGCGTAATACGGGGAGTTACTTCGCAATTGATCGGTCGCGTCGGTCGGAGCCATTGTAAAATGCTCCCGACGCGACGGACATGTTAAGAACAGTATTAAGCACTGTATAGTGCTTATACTGATCGGTCGCGTCGGTCGGAGCCATTGTAAAATGCTCCCGACGCGACGGACATGTTAAGAACAGTATTAAGCACTGTATAGTGCTTATACTGATCGGTCGCGTCGGTCGGAGCCGTTGTAAAATGCTCCCGACGCGACGGACATGTTAAGAACAGTATTAAGGGTACTGTATAGTGCTTATACTGATCGATCGCGTCGGTCGGAGTCGTTGTAAAACGGCCCCGACGCGACGGACATGTTAAGATCAGTATTAAGCACTATATAGTGCTTAATCAAGTACATGTCACGTCGGTCGGCAGCATTGAGCTGTTAAGCTCACAGTACATTGCGGCCGACGCGATATGCTTTTAAACATGTCAACATGTGTATCATGTCGACATGTCGACTAAACATGTCAACTTCAAGTTGATCATGCTTAGTATGCTTAAAAAAAGTGGTTCTCTGTGTCCAAACCATGGGCCCTTATTCTGATCTGTGCGGAAATTCCCGCATTCTTACGGAGCGGTCCGCACGCCACGGTGTTTTTCCGCATGCGGCCATCGTCCGTAGAAACGCCCACGTGTCCTCCGCATTCGGACGGACTCACTCTTTAAGAACAGGGCGTGTTTACGGACGACATACAAATCATGCGTGTGCGGGAGAAACACTCCGATTCGGCACGGTATTACAGAGTATTACAGAGTATGCTCGGGAATACCGCATCCGAACGGGAGCCAAGCGGTGCTACCGCACGTAAGCGGAGGATTTCCGCCAAACAACCCACTATGAAGTATCTTCTGCAATACATCACATGACCCACTTATTCAATTACCTACCCTCATAAAAAACAGCTTATTTGTAATTGGAATCAATTAGATTCCAATATATCCTTACAAGCATGCCTAACACATGCATAGCACACATTAACCCTTACAGCAATGTAAGTGCAATGGTTTCTATTACACCCTGTGTCAAACATTATAAACATTCTACACATATACTATTTAAAGTGCTAATAAAACCAACAACTGTGAACTTGCATAAAGAATTTATTAAAATATCTATTTAACATAATGAAAAAAAAAAAAAGGAAACATTAAATGAGCAGGTCTTTTAGGTCCTGCAAGTCGGCTTGAAGGAGCCGGAGATGGTGCTCTGCTCGCAGGAGGGCCCCACGCACCCCCTCATCTGCCGGTGTGGTGTCATCTGTGGGCATGTCAAAGGGGCAAAAATTAGTCATGTTATTCATGCATACATTTCACATACTACGACATAAATTGCACAAATGCTAGGTGACATGTGTGTATATATATATATATAGAGATATATATCTATCTATGTAGAGAGATAGAGACACACATAGATAAATATATATGACACATACATATATACATACATGCAAACTTATTTACTACATACTGTCTATTTTGCCCTCGACCCTTAACTCTGCAGAAGACATAACAGTCATATTGTTTCTTCTCAGTCACAACCCACCCATGACTAACCAATGTCAAGCAGGTCATGGCCTACGTCAATAACAACTTGTCACAATCTGCTCAATCTAAGTTCAGTGATGGTTGGTGGCATGGGAGTTATGCAAATGTCAGGAATGCACAATACACATCCTCTAAATCATAATTCTGTCTAAACCAACCTACAATTCTGTGAGTGACAAAAATAAATCAGAACTACAGGGGGGGTTTAGGTAGAGGAGGCTCCGGGGACACTGCCAACTTGTGACGCCATTCCAAGGTAGGCCGGCCCATACTCCATTTCGAGCATACATCCTACAGTTTATAAATAACATTCACCAACAATATCGATGCCACTATTTGATGGGTCATAATCTACGCTTGCAGCAGGTGATTTTAATCCACAAATGATCCACTCATCCCTTTACTCCTGGATCCTGTTTAACTACAACGGTTATGTGGCAGTCCAAATGGACCTCCAACCCATCCCACAAACCTGTGTAATTGAGAGGTGTCCTGGATGAAAGTGATGCCTTGGACTCCCCATCTAACCCGTACCTGTATCTGTAGCTACCCACTTTGGGGTCTATATGATTAGTATGTGCCCAAAATTTTTAATCAACAGTGCTACATAACATATACCAGTACAACTACTTCATGAATGATGCATTATGTAAACATACCGATCTGCGGCGAGTCCGGTGCCTGGCACGCCTCCTCCCCCTCGGAACTTGATGTGTCCGGGGCAACCGTGGCCTCCTCAGCCCCCTCCTCCGCCATCTCCTCGACCACAACAACCTCCTCCTCCAACTCCTCCTCCACCTCCTCCTCCAACTCCTCCACCTCCTCCTCCAACTCCTCCACCTCCTCCTCCAACTCCTCCTCCACCTCCTCCTCCACCACCACCAGCACCTCCTCCTCCACCTCCTCCTCCGCCACCAACACCTCCTCCTCCGCCACAAACTCCTCTTCCACCTCCTCCTCCTCCACCTCCTCACGCACCACCTCCTCCTCCACCATTTGCTCCTCCTCCACTTCCTCCTCTTCCACCCTTGCCGCCACCTCCTCCTGGGGGTCTTGGGCCTCGTCCTGGGCCAGGCCTGCCTCCGCCTGTTCACGGGCCTGTCGGGCTCGGGCTCGTGCTGTGTGGTAGAAAAAAACATCATGGTCAATGTCGGCTCATTGGGGCACATTTATTCATCCATAACAAGACATACATGGAAGGGTGATAATGATGGCAAACGATGCAGGAAAGTAGCTCCTTACTGTTAATGGACTCCAAATTGTGACATTTAAATTATTATGTGATTGTTAGTCATTTGTTCACACATTACAACCCAGGCATTTATCAATGTGTAACACATATTAGATTGGGCACATTGTATGCATCAGAATCCTCAATGCTATGGCATGACATATAAAAGGCACATGACTGCATGTTAACCAGGAAGAAGCACACATAAGAGTCTATGGACTTTTAAACCCATGGACACCCACTTATCATGAGACACATTTTATTGCTTATATATGCTATGTTGTAAGTGCGAAATTTCATAGCTAAAATACTCACATTCAGCAATTTCGCCCCTTATTTGTGTGAGCAGCTGGGGCTGGCGCCTGCGGAGGTCCGACCACCGCCTCTCCAGCTGCCCGAGGGACCTCCGCACCCGAGTGCGGGCGTAAATTCGGCGCCCTGCCGCTCTGTACGCCCTCCGCTTATGGCGGTTTGTTATGAAGGGCCCCGCACGGCCCAGCCTTGTCTCCATGACGGAGACAAGAACCTTGAGCTCCTCATGCGTGAAGGGTTCTGCCCTTCGTGTCTCCGCCATGTTGACAATGGCATCTATCAACCAATCAGGTGGTGGCATTGGTTGATCACAGTTATTTGTGATAATAACTTTATTGTTCATTTTTACATTAACAGCGTCTCTGCGCCAACACAAATGGTGACAAATTCGCATGCCTTCAAAACCGTAGTGTTGATGTATGCCAATGAACAAATCTGATATATATAAAACACAGTGTGTATGCCCTTAGCAAATCCAATAAGGCCGCGCTCCGCCAAGCAACGCGTGCTATAGCTTAGCAAGGCATAGCTGTAGTTAGCATTACTTACTCTATGCATATATGTGTATGCGTACATTTATGTGTAAAAGACACATACACACACTTGCAGGTATCCTGAAACCAGCATTATACACCAGCCCTGCCTGCCTGCCTGCCTGCCTGCCTGCATGCTCCTTGAAATGTTGAAACATGTGAATAAATTCCAACATCATATATAGATATATATCTATATATGCAAACAAATCATACATCAACACAGGAAATAATCCCCAACACATGATAGAATAAATCAATGTACTCACCAGTCATCAGGGATAGTATCAACTACAATAATGAAGATATAACAAACACATAAGATCCCTTGTCCAAGGTATAATAATTAGCACCTATATTGAACTTCCCCCCAAACTAAGCACATATGATAAATATCTCCTATTTCTTTGCCATTAGGAGGGCAGGCTGGCTAATTTTCGTGTTGTAACACTGACAACTAACACACTGTACTTATTTGAAGGGGTGATTTGTACAATAATTGGTGTGTTCTGTCAACTCAATAACATGTACCTGAAGTATCTTTGCGCCACAGAGTCCCGCAGCTGGTATCCCCTCCGGCATTCAGGGGCGCGGGATGGGCGCATGGGCGGATCTTGCGGCTCAGATGGTACCTCCCACTCATCAAAGGGTATCTCACGCCGCACAGCAATGTTGTGGAAAAATATACACAGGCCCACGATCCTCGACACCATTTCAGGCGCATATTGTAAGTCACCACCAGTGCGGTGGAGCACTCTAAATCGACCTTTTAAAAGCCCAATTGAGCGCTCCACCACTTGCCTGGTGGCAACATGCGCCCGATTGAATGCCTCCTGTGGGCCCGGTGCTGGGTAGCTGTACGGCGTAAGTAGCCAGGGCGTACATGGGTAACCGGAGTCACCCAGAACCCACGCATCACGGCCTTCCAGCTCTTGGAGTCTATGCCATATCCCGGTTTGTCGGATGACATGAGAGTCATGGGCACTTCCGGGAAACTTCGAGTTGAAGGCGAGAATCTCCATGGATGGGCCACATACCACCATCACGTTCAGTGAGTGGAACAATTTGCGGTTCCTATATATCTTCTCACTTCGAGATGGAGGCACAAATGGTACATGGGTGCCATCCACAGCCCCTATCACATTAGGGAAGCCAGCAATTTGATGGAAGGCCTGCTGGCTTCTGCGCAGGGTCTCGGTGGCAAATGTCATGGCCATGAAGTGCCCCTTGCGCCTGAACATGGCCGACGTCACACGCCTCAGGATTCGGCAGAAGGCCGGCTGAGATATTCCAGCAAGTACTGCCACTACTTGTTGGAATGATCCTGAGGCGCAGAAATGCAACACCGCCAGCAGCTGTGTGTGAGGCGGAATTGCTGTCGTGATCCCGTGTAGAGGTTCCAGATCGCTCTGAATTAAGGTGAGCAGATCCAGAATGACATGTGGCGGTAACCGGTACCTAGTAAGTACCTCATCATCGGGCATAGCAAACAGAGTCACCCGTGTGCGATAGATTCTAGCACGTCCTGGCCTCCTTGGCCGACGAGTGGGGAGAGCCGCAAGTGCCCTTAGCCTCCTCTCCATGTAGCGCATAATAGCTTCTGCAACCTATAAAGAAATGAACATAAATACTGATGCACCTATGCACATAATGGCCATATCCCACTACAAATAGATTTGTAGCCTTCAATACGTACAATAGATGGCCGCCCCATGAAATCCCGCAGATCCATTTGACTCTCTAATGATGACACAATAATATGAACTCAATACACACCGTCCAAAACACACAGATAAAGGTGTCAGCATTTTTTGCCGACATCATGTACTATGACACATTTCATCTATTGCTGGGACATGTTGTCCTGCAATAGATGAACCCACACAGGTTTAAGCCCTGTGAGTGAAATAGTGAACATGTGACATGTTGCAATAATAATACACCACTTTGCTGGCCCAACAATCTGTAGTCAGTGAGGCAATAGTGCATACATTCATACACTTACATTGTTAATGGATATCATATCTACAAGGAGCATGGAAGAGCTTACCTTAGACCCTGACAAGTCCAGATCTGAAGACAAATGATTCTAGCAGGAAGACATTATTTATAGGGCTCTCACATGTGTGGTCTATAACAGTAGAGATGAGTATTGCATGACTTGTGGCCTGGATTCTCTAAGGGAATGGGCTACTTTTAGCTTGCACTAAAACGCCACAATACCACAGTAGTCATGAATGAAATGTCATGTCATGCTAGCAAATAGCATGTGTATTGAGCAATAGTCACAGGTGTATCAGAAGATTCTATGCAATGTTAGCATTGGTGACCAGTATTTCATGTCGAACTTTCGCCAGGTTTTACACAATGGAATTTCCGCCACCGTATGCGGCGCGAAAAACCAGCGACGTACGCTCACGCACGGAACGCAGCTGCCGCTGATGTCCGCCAAACAGATTACACAAACAGTATATAAAGGTGTATTAGAAGGTGACAATGTTGTTGCTAACATGTCTGGATCCCAACCAGAGGTGGACCCAGTGCTGCAGCAACTATTTGACCAGATGGACTCCAGCACCACCTATGTGCCACTGCACATGCGGACAGTGGGTAATGAGGAGGCTGCTGGCCCTTCTCCAGCAGGGGAACCTGCACCTGACCATTCTACAGCAGGGCAACCTACACCTGGCCCTTCTGCAGCAGGCCAACCTGCAGCTGGCTCATATCCACCATCAGCAGAATTGTTTGGAACACAACAGGGGACTTCACAAGGTAGTACCATGGCCAGCACTTCAAGTGCAGCAACTGGTGCCAGGGGGCGTGGCCAGGGACGTGGCAAGGGGCGAGCCAGTGCAACAGCGGAACCACCCAAAAAAAATAAGGCATATGAAGCACAGGAGCTGGCCATCCTGGTTCCCCGAGCACGTGATTGGATAGAGTGTCCATCCGAGAGGCTGACACACACACGCAGATGGAAGATTTGGGAACAGATAACGGCAGAGATTAATGAAGTAGCGCCACAAGTTCGTGAGACGGACCATGTGAAGAAGAGGCAAGTTGTTTTGTGATACATGTGGCCAGTAATAGCCAAGTAATGATTGAATTGATGCTTAGATGCATTTAGCAAATGGCCCGTGAGGTTGTTACGATACACATACATTATTGCCATGTAATTTCATTGTGAGTTAGAGTACGGTGATTGTGAATGTGTATTGTAACGGTTGATATCATAGTTGCATGTAATATTATATATGGGACAATAATCACATGTTGTAATATGTAGCACAGAGCAATGGCTGCAACAGCTAACATTGGGAGTGACATGTATTAATATGTCAACTTACATTGCAGGTGGCAGGACTTCAAAACCAACCTGAAGAGGAAGCTGACCAAGCGGTGGGACCACAGCCAGACATCTGGGGCCGGCCCCATGCCATCAGGGCTAGAGCTCACCCCCCTGGAGGTGATGGCCGAGAGCTGCATATCAGTTGAGGAGATCCGGGGGGTGAGCACTATGGATAGCGAGGCCCCAGCTGAAGTGTTTGCGTCTTTTCTGGAAGGTAAATATTGGTCATGCCATAAACTTGTGCAAGTAATTATCGTAGAATGTCTCCTAATTGTGTTTATCTTTGCCCACAGACACCCCACCGCTTGGTGACGACTCTGTTCAGGAGGTGGAGGAGTCCGTGCCACCTGGCCCCAGAGGTAGGCCTGTGCAGCAGCAGGCATCGGGCCAAGCCGATTTGGCCGCCTTGGCCGAGGTGCTTGGGGACATCAACCAGCAGGGAGACTTGGCATCAGAACGGGTGCGTAGGACCGAGGAGATCCTGGCGAGCTTGGTCAGCACCCAGCAGTCCATGGCTGCGAGCATGCAGGCCATGGCTGCAAGTGCTCAGGTGCTGGCCGAGCAAGCCACCCGCCAAAATGATCTCCTCCTCCACCATAATGAGCTTATGGTGGAGCTGGTTACCAGCAACAGGGTCCTAATGGCATCCGTTTCTGGTGCATTACCAGCGGCAACACTCCCTGCTGGCAGGAGGGGTAGACCAGCCAACCCCTCCACATCATCTGCTCCACCTGCCCCAGCATCTGGCCGTCCCCGAAGAGCTGCTGCACAGGCCAAGGAGCCTACCAAGGCCAAACGTGGTCGGAAATGAACTTGTGGCTGCATTAATCTCTGCCGTTATGTGTTCCCAAATCTTCCATTGTGCTGTGTGTGTCAGCTTCTTGTGTCCAATCACGTGCTGAGGGGAACCAGCTGAGGCCTTGCTTCATATGTCCTTTGTGGTTCCCCTGTTGCCCTCTTTTGCCTGGCATTACTGTCAGCTGTACTTGAAGTGATGGCCATGGTACTATCTTGTGAAGTCCCCGGTTGTGTTCCAAATGATTCTGCTGATGGTGCATATGAGCCAGCTGCAGGTTGGCCTGCTGCAGAAGGGCCAGGTGTAGGGTGCCCTGCTGTTGAATGGTCAGGTGCAGCTTGCCCTGCTGTAGAAGGGCCAGCAGCCTCATCATTTCCCACTGGCTGCATGTGCAGTGGCACATAGGAGGTGCTGGAGTCCATCTGTGTGCAATTATATTTGTTTTGTATTATTATTTATTTTGCGGCATTCCTGCCATGTTGTTTATTGTTTGTATGTATTATTTTATGGTCATTGCATCACACTGCCATTGACTGTGACATGAATATAAATAAATGTGTTTACTTTACCCAAAATGTGTGGTTTCATGAGTACATGTCAAATACACATGTGTATTGCTAGTATTAATATTCTGTCATGTCCATTGTTAGCAGTTTGAAAGTGTCTGACAAGTACAGCATATGTGGGTGTTTAGTACGGGTTCCTTGAAGCAGCAATGGTTTCAATTAAAGCACTGACAAGCGTCCTATTAGTGAGTAATGAGTAAAGGAGTAGATTCTATTGGGTTCAGGTGTTAATGGTTGTAGTCATTAGGCGTACGTTCGCCTACCGCATGAACGAGTGGTGTCCGCAAAGCAATAGTACACTTGTGGACACCGCACATTTCTGCCCTTTTTTCATCGCGTGCATTCGGAGTGGTTTCCGAATGTACGCCCCCCAACATAAGTGTACTCCCCCGTGTCCGCCCATGTTTCCGCCCCGTTTTGCCCACTTTGAAACTACGCCCATGTGTCATTCCGCATGACGCCCATAATACGCCCCTATTTCCCGACTGATAGCGGTGAACAGTTTTGGACGGGATTTGGCCGAACTGGTACCGAGTCAAGGCGTGGCACATGCGCGTAGCGTTCTCCACGCATGCGCAGACGTCATAAAGACGCGATCCGTAAGTACGCGGTAAAGTCCGCATCAATCAGAATAAGGGCCCATGGTGAGGGCCCCAAGCCCCAGAAGCCTATGAAAATTATAATGTTAATAACCCACACACGCTTCTTGGGGTTTGCTGCGCTTACCACGATTTTGACTTAGTGCTCCACTACACTCACCGCACTCCAAAAATTATTTGGATAGTGATGGTGTGACTCCGTAGCATTCATCCATCACAAATCATTCACCTGAGACAAGAAACACAAGTGTTTTAAAAGCATTTTTGAAAATTTACTTTTCAAATGAAAATAGAAAAACTGTATATAATCAATGGCAAACAAAACATATGACATGTGCATTAATGGGGGAAACAGAAATGGGGGTAAATCTCAAGAGTCCTTGGGCAATAAAGTCAGGGCAATTAGTATGCGGGCAAAAGGGTTCTCTTGTCCCAGGCTCTTCCGCCACATGAATTCTTCAAGATAACTCTGGAGCATATGCCTGGCGGTGCCCCTGTGGCGTTTATTCCGCCACTTACATGCCCCCCACATCCGTTCAACATTCTGGGTATGAACCCCTGTTGTAGGGTCTACAAAGTTATAACGGTGATTGACCTGGGCATGTTCATATCCTGCAGCATTCAGCTGGGCTGTACTGTAGGCTCTCCAGCAATCAGTGTACACATGAGAGCCCGGCTCCACAAACTGCAGGATAGCTTGCATGAGGGTGTTGGCGTCCCGAGTGGCAACCTTGGTGGCGAAACATTGGCCAGTTTCTCTGCATATGCCACCAAATACCAGTGCTGCAAGAGAGGCGGTACGGGGTGGTACGGCGTACCACTAAAACATAGGGTGCCGGTACCCCGTACCGCCATAAGAAATTACCCCCCCCGGAACATTGTGCGCATGCGCGCATATGTAAGTGGCGGGGGGCGTGGCCTGTACAGGTCCACTGCCCCCCGCCACAGCAGATTCCCTATGGAGGGGAGGGGCGGGGAGCGCATCGTGTGTCTCTCCTTCACTTCCTCCCCTCCCTTAGCAGCAGCAGCGGTGCGGAGGCAGCGGCGCGGAGGTGGCGGCAGGGGGAGGCAGCGGCTGGAGCGGGAGAGACCAGGCTGCAGCAAGCCAGCAACCCACCAACGGTGAGTTGTGCTGTTCTGCAGCTGACAATGTGGGGGGCATATCTGGCACTGTGGGGGGCATACCTAGCACTGTGGGGGCATATTTGGCACTGTGGTGGGCATATCTGGCACTGTGGTGGGCATATCTGGCACTGTGGTGGGCATATGTGGCACTGTGGGGGGCATACCTGGCACTGTGGGGGGGCATATTTGGCACTGTGGGGGCATATATGGTTCTGTCTGGCACTGTGGGGGCATATGGCTGGCACTGGGGGCATATGTGTGGCACTGTGTGGGCATATCTGACACTGGGGGCATATCTGGCACTGTGGGGGGCATATCTGGCATGGGGCATATCTGGCGCATATGTGTTGCACTGTGGGGGGCATATCTGGCACTGTGAGATGCAAATCTGGCACTGTGGGGGCATACATAGCAATGTGGGGGCATGTCTGGCACTGGGGGCATATCTGACACTGTGGGGGCATATCTGGTACTGGCTGGCACTGTGGGGGCATATGGCTGGCACTGGGGGCATATGTGTGGCACTGTGTGGGCATATGTGTGGCACTGTGGTGGGCATATCTGTGGCACTGTGGTGGGCATATGTGTGGCACTGTGGGGGTCATATACAGTGGTGCAAGTATGGCGGCCATAACAAATGCCCCCAAAAGTAGTCAATGCACATGTGCGCATATGTAAGTGGCGGGGGCCGTGGTATCCGCCGCCCCGCCACTGCTGAAAGCATTCAGAGGGGAGGGGAGCGCATCGCGCGTCTCTCCTTCCCCTCCCTGTGTCACTGTGACACAGACGCCTGCTCACCAATCAGAGCTCGCTGGGTGGCAGCCAGTCAGGAGCCAGCCCGCGAGATAGACGGCGGGGCAGGAGAGACAGAAGATGCGCTCCGCTCCCCTCCCCTGGGAAGAAGCAGGCAGCGGCGGCGGGGGACGAGAGTACCTGACCTAACAGTGAGTTGCTGCTGAATACTGTGGGGGCATTTATTTGTGGCACTGTGGGGGCATATGTTTGGCACTGTGGGGGCATATCTGGCACTGGGGGCATATGTGTGGCACTGGGGGCATATGTGTGGCACTGTGGGGTATATGATATCTGGCACAGGGGGCATATGTGTTGCACTGTGGGGCATATGATATCTGGCACTGGGGGCATATGTGTTGCACTGTGGGGCATATGATATATGGCACTGGGGGCATATGTGTTGCACTGTGGGGCATATGATATCTGGCACTGGGGGCATACTGTATGTGTTGCACTGTGTGGCATATGATATCTGGCACTGGGGGCATATGTGTTGCACTGTGGGGCATATGATATATGGCACTGGGGGCATATGTGTTGCACTGTGGGGCATATGATATCTGGCACTGGGGGCATACTGTATGTGTTGCACTGTGTGGCATATGATATCTGGCACTGGGGGCATATGTGTTGCACTGTGGGGCATATGATATCTGGCACTGGGGTCATACTGTATGTGTTGCACTGTGTGGCATATGATATCTGGCACAGGGGGCATATGATATCTGGCACTGTGGGGGCATATGATATCTGGCACTGTGGGGCCATATGATATGTGTGGCACTGTGGGGGCATATCTGGCACTGTGGGGGCATATCTGGCACTATGGGGGTATATTAGTAATGGGCATCAGTTGTGCGGTGCAATGAGCATTATGGTGTGGGGCATAATGTGTAAAGGGCATTATGGCATGGGTCATATGTATTGGGTGTGTGACGCGTAACAGGCATTACTGTGTAAATTATGGCCGTGTGCCTTTGGCGTGCAATATTCTAGCCACTCCCCTAGTGTCATATGGCCACGCCCCTAACCACGCCCCTAACCACACCCATTTTTCGACGCGCGCCTGCGGCGCGCGGCACAGTACCACTAAGTCGTTTTTCCTACTTGCACCACTGCCAAATACCCATTGCTGAGGCAGAACTCGGCCAACATTGGCTTGCCTTTTGACGAAGAGGGTCTCATCCACCTCAACGATCATGCCGGGACCTCCGATCCGGCGCTGCGGCTGCGCCATGAGGTCCAGCAGGCAGGCCTCCCTCATGTACTTATTGTACAGGACAGCCGTCTTCTTAGAGAGGGACAAATTCTTCTCACAGTAGTCAATGCTGGTATATTCCTGCACCCAGGAAAATACGAAGCGGACCAGCGTTACGAAAGGCAAACGACAGCCAGGAAAGAACAGTCCTGCTCTCAGACTCCTCTTCAAACGGCAGTCCCTCACGTTACAGCGCCACATGGTCTCCTTCAAATTCAGCCGCATCGGATGACCATTGTCGCATGTAGCCTCTGATGGCAGCAGATGATGGCGCTGCAGAAACGCCACTGCCTCCTCCTCACTTGTAGGCAGTGAGAACATATTCACCTCAGCCATCTCAGAGGTCTTGAAATCACCCACAGAGCACTCCACAGCAGACCAATCCACAGCTCAGGACTAACGATCAGCACGGCTCAGGGTCAGGATCAGCAGAAATCAATCGCAGAATAATCAGGATCAGCAATAATCCACTGGAACAGCAGCAATCCGCAGCACAAGGCTCACGAACAACAGCAAATAGTATTCAAAGCACAAGATCAATCAGGGAGATATCACCAACAAAGGATCAATCAGCCAAGAAATCACCAGCAACTGAATACACGTCTCACTCCTACCGAGACAAACCCACAAAGGCAGTAGGGGAAAAAAGAACAGAAGGGGCTGTCAAAGTAAGGGGCCGGACTATCACAATAAATATTGACATTGATGCTGTAACTGAGCAGATTACAGAGGGAAGATTTCATATTGACATAGAAACACACACTCCAACACATTAAAACATATGTTACTAGGTAGATTTTATAGGGGGTTGGACTATATAGATTAATTGGGCCTATTAAAAAGGGCCTAAACAGCGGGAAAATCGTTGGGCCAATGGGACAGATGAAAATCGTGTGCATCGTGAGCATCGGGGGGTTTTACTTAAACATGCGACGCGACCGACGCGATTTAATAGAGAGATCGTGAGAAAAGAAGTAAATCGGTAGTATCGCGTCGGTCGGGGGTACACAATTAAAAGGGCCACGACTCAATCAACAAGATGCCGATATGAAAACCGACGCGAAAAAAAGACATCGTGAGTACATAACTATATCGGGGGTATCTTATCGGTCGGGAGCATCGTTACCATACAAAAAAACCACCGATGCGACGCGATGCTCAAGACTGACAAGATTGATATCGGTGTGGCCGTGCTAGGAAACAAGTACCATTTATTTATTTATATAAACATATATATATCATTTATTTATTTATATATATATATATATATATATATACTTTCTTTATGTCGGCACTCCACTGATCAACTGCCCCGGTGCCATAGCCAAAATCAATACAGCAGTCCAGAAAAGAAGGCACTCGGAGACTGTGTTAAATGAATAAAGTTACATCTGTATTCAGGTTGAGTACTTTCGGGAGCTCAGTCCCGTCTTCAGAACCCTCTACAGTCACCCGGACAAGTGACACAGACATGAATAAATACCTAAGGCTTACCTGATCACGGCGTCCCTCTCAGCGCGCGCTCTCTCACCTTCCCGGAAGCACCAACAGCCGAACCTCCGGTCTCCGCACTTAGGGTTGCCATAGGAACCACTCGCGTGCGTTCCAAAGGCTTCTGCTGTGCGTTCCACCATCTTAAACAGCCGCAATGCGCTGGACGGACACGGTGTGTGGCACTTTCGCAGAGAGTTCACCCCATGACAGGCGCCTGTAACCAATAACAACAACATTAATAAATATACCCAAAAAAACAAGAAAGAAAAAAAGAAAAAAAGAAAAAAATGGAAAAGAAGTGAAAAAACGAAAGAAGAAGAAGCCATCCCTGGCGAGTTGGACAAAATGGTCACCAAATTTGCAGCACGAGGATATGAGTTAAATCACCTCAAAAATCAAAAAGAGATGGTGCTGTCTAAAAAGAGGGAAGAGTTTTTTAAAACCACCCCCAGAGACAAGGGTAAAACTATTCCCTTTGTCAGTGACTTCTCAACTGCCAGCCCCATATTGGGCAGAGCCATGAAGGCCCTTTGGCCCATTGTTTGTACGGACAAGGATTTGCCTGTACTTAGGGACGCTAGACCTCTCTTAGCATATAGAAGAGGTAGGAACCTGCGTGACAGGTTGGTACACGCTGATGTGACCAATGTTATCGATCCACCTAATGTCACCAAAAAACCACCCGGCTGCTATAAATGTAGCGGTTGTGTGACTTGCAAATACATGATTGCATGCAAGTCATTTAAACACCCACATGTTGATAAAACCTATGATATTCGACACGTCCTAAACTGTAATTCAACCTACGCGGTGTATGTGGTGACATGTCCATGCCACACATACTATGTCGGTCAAACTACCCGAAAATTTAAAGAAAGGATGGGGGGTCATCGATCCTCCATTGGTATGACCCTACAGGGCAAAGATATCGACCAACCGGTCTCGCGACATTTTAAAGAGGCTGGACATTCCTTGGAAGATATAAGATATTATATGATCGACCATGTCCCTCCGTCCAATCGTGGAGGAGACAGGTCCAAAGCACTTCTTATCAAGGAATCTCAATGGATCCTTAGACTTGGGACCACTAAACCTGGTGGTCTCAACGACAAAATTAATTGGAATAGCCTCACTTAAGTTTTTTCCACCTAAGTCGTCACTTTGCATAACATTTGTGTAGGTTCCTATAACTAATATCAGCTTGCATGTATTTTCCATTTTTTTATATTTTGTTTTTTCACTTCTTTTCCATTTTTTTATTTTTTTATTTTTTTCTTTCTTGTTTTTTTGGGTATATTTATTAATGTTGTTGTTATTGGTTACAGGCGCCTGTCATGGGGTGAACTCTCTGCGAAAGTGCCACACACCGTGTCCGTCCAGCGCATTGCGGCTGTTTAAGATGGTGGAACGCACAGCAGAAGCCTTTGGAACGCACGCGAGTGGTTCCTATGGCAACCCTAAGTGCGGAGACCGGAGGTTCGGCTGTTGGTGCTTCCGGGAAGGTGAGAGAGCGCGCGCTGAGAGGGACGCCGTGATCAGGTAAGCCTTAGGTATTTATTCATGTCTGTGTCACTTGTCCGGGTGACTGTAGAGGGTTCTGAAGACGGGACTGAGCTCCCGAAAGTACTCAACCTGAATGTAACTTTATTCATTTAACACAGTCTCCGAGTGCCTTCTTTTCTGGACTGCTATATATATATATATATATATATATATATCTATACTAGAAAGAGAGAAGAGAGCGCTCCATGGTGCAATATCAAAAAGACAATCTATGTTTTTTAGAATGGAGTTTTTCCAGCAGAGTCAGGTGTAAAATAACGTACCACAATGGGCGGTATAACAACCGCAAGATACTTGCATCAAATTGTGTTTTAAACACATATAGTGTTGGAGTGAATAATACTCAGAGTTTTCACCGATGAGTTAACACTATAAGGAAAGATGAGAGCACTCCATGGTGCGGTATCAAAAAGACAATTTTTATTTTTAAGACAAAATTTCTCCAGTAAAATCAGGTTTAAAATAACGTACCACAATAGGCGGTCTAGCCACCGCACGATATTCGCATAAGTGATGTTATAGACACGTAAAGTGCAGGAGCGGTTGTCTCAGGATCTCCTGTGTCTAAACACGTCTGGTCAAATTGAAACTGTTGTAAAGCAGCTAGGAGACAGGTTCTCACATTCAGTCCTCAGGACCCCACACAGTGCAAGTTTTTCAGGTCTCATCACAGAATCAAGACCTGAAAAACTTGCACTCTGTGGGGTCCTGAGGACTGAATGTGAGAACCTGTCTCCTAGCTGCTTTACAACAGTTTCAATTTGACCAGACGTGTTTAGACACAGGAGATCCTGAGACAACCGCTCCTGCACTTTACGTGTCTATAACATCACTTATGCGAATATCGTGCGGTGGCTAGACCGCCTATTGTGGTACGTTATTTTAAACCTGATTTTACTGGAGAAATTTTGTCTTAAAAATAAAAATTGTCTTTTTGATACCGCACCATGGAGTGCTCTCATCTTTCCTTATAGTGTTAACTCATCGGTGAAAACTCTGAGTATTATTCACTCCAACACTATATGTGTTTAAAACACAATTTGATGCAAGTATCTTGCGGTTGTTATACCGCCCATTGTGGTACGTTATTTTACACCTGACTCTGCTGGAAAAACTCCATTCTAAAAAACATAGATTGTCTTTTTGATATTGCACCATGGAGCGCTCTCTTCTCTCTTTCTAGTGTCTTTACACCTGTGAGATTCAGGTGAAACGAGAGCTGCCGGGACAACACTAAATTCCCAAGGTGTATGCTTAAATTGGATACGGGACTATTAAAATCCCCCCTACATGTGTGGATAAAACGCAGAAATATCCACCAGAGGTTTTTTCAAAAGTTTGCGCACTTATTTCCTTGTTGTTGATATATATATCTATATATAAAAATTGGGACACCTTGCATTGGTGGCAGTGAAGCTGCGTCAGCAGGGGGACACTTGGGAGCAGGGGGCGGCTGGAAGCACTTTGCCGAGTGCTGACAGAGGAGGACACGTGACAGGGGGGACCGGGAGCTGCTGCGTGGCGTCGGGCTTGCTGCGGCTGCTGGCAGTGAGTCTTTTCCCCCCTACTCCGTCTCTGTGCTGGGAGCAGGGGGAGGGGGGAGGGAGCAGGGGGAGGCGGCGGGGCGGCACACGGGCTGAAAGTGGTTAATCTTTCAGCCCGTGCAGCGTACACATACAGCGATGATGGAACCATCCATCATCGCTGGCATGCTGGTAAAACCAGCCGACGTGGGACCTCGCTAGCGATGATGCGGGAGCGCGCATCATCGCTAGGAGGCAATCTGTGGGGAATACACACTAGGCAATTTTCAATTGAAAATCGCTCAAAACGGCTGTTTTGAACGATTTTCAGGTGAAAATCGTCAAGTGTGTATGGGCCTTTAGACTAAAGCTTTATACTGTTCTGATTCCTTGAAGGTCAACCAGGGCAACCAAGTTGTGGTAAAGGTTGTGCGATTAGAGTCTAATGAGGAAATGAGATCATCCATGATCATGTAGTGATCTAATCGATTGCACCACTCTTGTATGGATGGAGGTGAGCTAGATTTCCAGTGAACTGGAATCACTGCTTTGGATGCACTAAGCAGATGACGCAGTAGGGTGTTTTTGTATGTTGAATAGGGCCTATGGATAAGGTTGAGTAGCCAGAAACTGGCACTAAAGGGGAGGTTATCCTGTAGGATAATATTAGCAGTGTGAATTACTAATTTCCAGAAGGGTTTGATGATGCTACAGTCCCACCAAATGTGTAGTAGCATGCCTGGCTCACTACCACACCGCCAACATAAGTTTGAGGTCCCCGGGTAGATTTTTGCTAGTAAGCTGGGGCAGCGGTACCACCGTGTGAGCACTTTGTAATGGGTTTCAGTTGTTAGCACATTTAGGGAAGAAGAGAAAGTATTTCTCATAATCTCCGACCAGTCTCCATCCTCTAACGAGCCCTGTAATTCCCTTTCCCATTCCAACATAAACTTTGGCTTAGCTGGGAACACCTCCTCAATGATTAGTTTATATATGATTGAAAGAGAATGACGAGGGTAGGTCTCAGCTGTGCAAAGCTTCTCAAATGGTGTAGTAGCTCTTAAGGGTCTTCCTGCCAAGCAGAAAGTTGAGAGGAAGTGTTTAATTTGGAGGTATTTCCAGATCTCTTTGTTTGGCAATTCATACTTTTTTGGAATGTCCGGAAAACTCGGGAACTTGGGAAATGCCCCTGCTCCGCCAGTGCCGAAACGAGGGCTCATTACAGCCTGGGGGGAATTCTGGATTACCAAACAAAGGAGTAAGCGGTGAAGGGGAGGGTGAGATAGAAGTCAAAGAGCGCATGCGTTTCCAGCAAGCAAACATAGGTCCAGTAAGTGGGTGTGAGCTGTGAAAAGGTTTGTTACGCCATGGGAGGTCAGGTAAGAGCACGGGATGGAATTTAATTCTATGTCAACCCTTTGTTTTCTGTGACCTGTGTTACACCAGTCCATTATCCTAGTTAAGAGGATTGCATTGTAGTATGTGTAAAAATGGGGTAATTGGAGTCCACCTGCATGTTTCCTTTTAAACAGAATTTCGTGCTTAAACCTGGGCTTGCGCCCTGCCCAAATATAGTCTCGTATTGTTCGTTGAAGAGCCAAAAACCATGATCGCCGATAGGGAGAGTTTGTAGGATATAAAGTATTCTAGGTAGGATGTTCATTTTAATCACTCTGATGCGCCCAAACCACGAGATTCTCTTTGACCCCCAGGAGGAGAGCTCTAGTTGTAGTTTAGAAAGTAGGGGAGGGAAGTTGTGAACGTATATTTGGGAGATATGTCTAGTTAAGTTTACTTCCAGATATTTAAGGTGGGTGGGGTGCCAAGAGAAGGGGGAGGAGGATTTCAAGGCCTGCAAACCAGCTTCATCTAAAGTAAGATTAAGGGCGACTGATTTAGACAAATTAACTTTGAAATTTGAAAGAACTCCGTAACGACTAAACTCCATCAGCAGGTTAGGGATAGATGTTAACGGGTTTGAGACCACTGCAAGGAGGTCATCGGCGAAAAAGGCTAATTTGTATTCCTTACCCCCAACCGACAGCCCACTTATATTATTGTTTTTCCTAATGGCCCTTGCCAGAGCCTCCATACAGAGAGTAAATATTAAAGGGGAAAGGGGGCACCCCTGGCGGGTTCCATTCGAAGTGAGAAAGGGTTCAGAAAGATCTCCGTTGACCTTTACTTGTGCCGAAGGAGTTGAATACAAAGCCTTTATTCTCTGAAGGCCAATCGGACCAAGACCCAAGTGCTCCAGCATCCCAATAAGAAAGTCCCAATCTACCCTGTCAAAAGCCTTTTCCGCATCAGTAGAGAGCAGGATGGAAGGTGCTTCGCAACTAGGGGCTAAGTGAATTAAATCTAGTACTTTTGCAGTATTATCTCTCGCCTCCCGTCCGGGGACGAATCCCACCTGGTCGGAATGGATGAGAATCGGAAGAAACTGCTTAAATCGGTTGGCTATAAGTTTTGCGTATAATTTCAGGTCTACGTTCAACAGGGAGGTAGGCCTGTAGCTGGAGCACTGGGCCGGGTCCTTACCTTCCTTCGGGATAATTGAGATGTGCGCTAGGAGAGCCTGAGGGGGAAAAGGGAACTGGTCCGAAATCTGGTTGAATGTAGCTTTTATTAAGGGGGAGAGTGTGTCACTAAAGATTTTATA
Organism: Crinia signifera; assembly: GCF_055691185.1. Taxonomy (NCBI): domain Eukaryota; kingdom Metazoa; phylum Chordata; class Amphibia; order Anura; family Myobatrachidae; genus Crinia; species Crinia signifera. The sequence goes on from NC_139227.1 coordinate 91,517,237, forward strand.
GTATTCTATTGGATAACCATCTGGACCAGGGCTTTTGCCATTGGGCGTGGATTTAATTGCAGCCTCCAACTCTTCAGTAGAGAAGGGCAGTTCGAGGGCTTCAATATGTTCTGGTGACAACCTTAGGAAATCAACTTCTCCAAGATAGTCTTTTATAGCGGACAACTTAGAAGAATTGGATAAGTCACCTTGTGTCTTATTTAGGTTATATAGTTGGGAATAAAATAGATGAAAAGCAGAAGCAATCTCTGCAGTGGAATTGCAAGTGCGACCTTCCTGGGATTTGATACTAGGAATAAACGTTGTAGCTCGTTGAGCTCTCAGTGCCCTGGCTAGTAGCTTACCTGGTTTATTTCCCCAAAGAAAAAATTTACTACGACATTTGTGGGCCTCCATTTTCAATTTCTCGGACATGAAGAAATTTAATTCCTTGCGAGCCTTTTACACATTATGCCACACCGATTGAGCCAAAATTCCCACTATGGCACACAGATTGACCCAAAATACATACTATACCAGGCATGTCCAAACAGAGGCCCTCCAGATGTTGTGAAACTACACGTCCCAGCATGCCTTGACATAGTTTTAGCATTCCCTAATAGCAAAACTGTGGCAATGCATGATGGAACTTGTAGTTTCACAACAGCTGGAGAGCCATAGTTTGGACATGCCTGCACTATACCAAACAGATTGAGCAATAATGCAGAATATGCTTTATAAATAGGCACGCATTAAAAATTTACACCATAATGCCCATTACATGTTAAGCCTCACACCATAATCTCCATTACGTATTATGCCAAACATCATAATGCCTATTAAAAATTATAAGTGTTGCTTACCTACATGTTCATTGCCAGGGGTTCCATGTTCATTGCCAGGGGTTCCATGCTCATTGCCAGGGGTTCCATGCTCGTTGCTATGTGGGATTACATGCTCGTAAGATGTATGAGGAAACATCTGTATCCAAGCAGAGGCAGAGGTCACAGTGATAGCGGCTGTGCGAGTGCTGTCTACGGGAGGGTTAGTTGTGCAATAGTGTTCGGCATATGTGTAAGGGGCATTATGTGTGTCATGTATAAACGCATTATTAATGTGCGACATATGTGTAACAGGCATTATGTGTGTCATGTGTATGAGGGCATCAATAATGTGCAACATATGTGTAAGGGGCATTATGTGTGTCATTATGTGTATGAAGGGCATTAATAAAGGTTGGCATAATGTGTAAGGGGCATTATGGTTATAAGGACATTTAATAATGTGTGTCATGTGTGAGGGGCATTACTGTGTGGTATTATCAGGGGTGCAGAGAGAAAGGGGTAGGGGGTACAATTTACCCAGGCCAAAGTCTGATGGAAGGGCCCAGTGGGGGCCCCGGGCCCTCTCCCCTTAAGTGACAGCAGCAGCTGCAGCTCTTCTCCTCTGCCCAGCACACACTGCTTTGTGCTGGGTTGCAGTGTGGCCATGGAGGTGCTTAAAATACAATATTTTCTCAGGATTTTTTTCTAAGGGTATAATGTGAATAATGTGAGGAGTAATGTACATAAGGTAAAGTGGTACTACACTGTGTGATGTAACGTGAATAAGGGACACCATCACATGATATAATGTGAATAAAGTTGCACTACTGTGTGGCATAATTTGAATTGGGGGTATTATTGTGTGGCCAGGCCCCTTCCCAGCAAGAACACACCCCTGTTTGGGCTGCGCACCGAATGTGTGCACTGTTTCTATTTAAAATATTGCGGGCAGGGGCACCAAAATGATGACTGCTATGATGAGGGTTGATGGTGCTGGGAAAGGGGAGCAGGGTCAGAGGCGGAACTAGTGGCGGTGCTAGGGGGCACCAGTCAAAATCTTGCCTGGGGCGTCATTTAGGCTAGGGCCGGCTCTGAGCCTAGTCCCTGCATTTTCTGGTGTGAGGGGGAGAGAAAACCACCCACACCCCCCTTTTAACAACCAGCTATATCTTTGGAACCAACTGACCCATTTACATGTAGACTTCGAATGATTTTGGTCTCGTGAAACTGGGCCGTTTGGTTCCAGAGAAATCTGTCCTCAAACAACATGAACAGCCATGAAATTACATTTCGGAAATTAAATAAATTGGTTTACCCACAATATCTCTAGAACCAATGAACCCATAGGGACCAGGTATCAAATTGAAGGCCCAGTGAATTGGGTTCGACTGAGATCAACCTTGAGCTTCTGTGATGCGAGAGGGGGGGAGGAACTGGCAGCCGTTGGAACCGGGTGGAGGTCGGAATTAGCGGGTCCCATGTTATCCTATGGGGAAAACGTTCCAGGTTTGCCTGGCGGTATCTCCGGTTCCCGGGGAGGTAGCGACACGGGGCTGGGCTCTTTGGAAAGCCCTGGCCCTCAGCTACAATATGGGCCTATTTGGAGAGTGGGCCTGGAGCTGTAGCTCCATCAGGCCCATTGTTAATCCGGCCCTGAGTACAGGTGTGCCATGGTGTACTTAGTTCAAGGATGGCAGAGGTTTTATCAGTTCCAGGGAGACGGTTGTCGGCAGTGCAGGAGTGCTAGCACTATTCTAAGTGTTGGGGGTGGCTTTGTTCAGTGCAAGGGTAATGATGTGTACACACAGTCAATTAGGCTTGCTATTCAATCTGGATGCGATCGGATCGCATGGCACGCCACCCGACATGCATGCGATTTTGCCTATAAAGTGCAGATCTGCGCACACACAGTAGTCTCAGCACCAGAGTCTACTAGTGCTTGTGGAAGAGGCCTGGATAGAGACTGCCCACAAGCTTCCTCTTCACTTAATATGCTCTTGGATTTATTATTCTAAAAATCAACGGATTATACTTACGATAATTCTTTTTTTCAGAATACTTCATGGCAGCCACACAATGGGTTCATCCCTCTCTCCCTTGTATAGTAAACAGGTAGTTTTTTCCCTAGGACTCACCCTGTCTTCTTACTCCCCATATGAGCCAGCTCCACCCCTTTGACACTAGTCTTTGAATGTCTCCGCCACTGATCCTAGAGAAAAACAGAAATGGGTGTGTGTGTGTAAAAAATTATAGGCTGCCATGAAGTATTCCGTTGATTTCTTCTTCCTACTTCATGGCAGCCACACAATGTGACATATCAAAGCAGTAGGGTGGGCTACAATACCTTAATTTAACACTTGTTGCAGGACCTTATCTCCAAACCGTTGCTCTGATACATCCAGGGCATAATGCTTAGATAAAGCGTGTACCAATGACCATGTTGCTGCTTGGCAAATGTCCACAATTGACATGTTAGCCTCTCTGGCCCAGGAAACTGCCATCGCTCTAGCCAAGTGTGCCTTAATTCCTTCTGGAACCTGAAGACCCACTTTTCTGTAAGTAAAACTGATCACTTCCTTAAGCCATCTTGAGACTTGAGTTTGCTTAGATGGAGCAAATCCCTTCTTTGCTCCATGTGGAATAACAAATAAAGACTTGGTCTTCCTAAAACTGGAGGTCTTGTCTAAATAAATTTTGAAAGCCCTAACTAAATACAACGTATGAAGATCTTCTTCTCTTCTGTTGGTCGGACTGGGAAAAAAACAAGACAAAACAATCTCTTGATTGATGTGAAAAGTTGATACTACTTTAGGCAAAAATGACGGATGAGCACTGAGAACTACTTTGTCTGGAAATAATTTCAAATAAGGTTCTTATATTGACAATGCATGAAGCTCACCCACCCTTCTTGCTGAAGTGATGGCCACGAGAAAAATAATTTTCCAAGTCAGGAATTTAGGTTGGCCATATCTAAAGGTTCAAATGGGGCCGACCTGAGTCCATTCAGTACTAAATTGAGATCCCATTGGGGGATCACTGACCTGACCCTTGGTTGGATTCTTTTAATTGCTTGACAAAATCTTCTTATCAGACTGTGCTCAGCCAGTCTCTCATCCAATAATGCACTAAATGCGGAAATGTGAACCTTTAATGTAACCACTGCCAAACCTTTGTTGAAACTTTCACAAAGGATCTGAAAGACATGTGAGATACTGGCTTTTGGAAATTCGAATTTGCCCTCAGACCATACAGCGAAGATCTTCCAGATCCTATGATAGATATCTGAGGATACCTTCTTCCTTGCCTGTAGAATAATGTCAATGACCACTGGCGAAAGACCTTTATCACTTAACTGCTTCCGTTCAACTTCCAAGCCGCTAATCTCAATTTTTGAGGATCCTGACATAATACTGATCCTTGTTTCAACAGGTTCGGAGACACTGGAAGGAACCACGGCTCTGCTACCGCCATGCTCCTCACCATGGGGAACCAAGCCCTTCTGGGCCAATATGGCAGGATGACTATCACCTGTGTTTGTTCCGATCTTATCTTTCATAAAACTTTGTGAATGAGTAAAAATGGTGGGAAGACATATGCCAGGCTGAACTGCTGACTGTGAGACAGGGCGTCTACTCCTAAGGAACCTAGAGCTGAAAACCGGGAGAAGAACTGATGGGTTTTCTTGTTGGCTGCTGTTGCCATGCTATTTGTGGTTGGCCGAACCTGCAAACCACCAATTGAAAAACTGAGTCTTCCAACTCCCACTCTCCAGGCAGAATACGATTTAGACTTAGAAAGTCTGCCAGCTGATTGTCCTCCCCTGGTACATGGAGAGCCGAGATTGACAAAAGATATTCTTCTGCCCATAGCATGATGTTCCTTACTTCCTCCAGCAGAGGCCGACTTCTTGTCCCTCCTTGTCTGTTAACATACGAGACCATGGTCGCGTTGTTTTATCGCCATACGCACCGCCTTCAGCTCTCTGTGGTTTGAGGATAGCTGTGCTTCCTGATGAGACCAGACACCTTGACCTGACTTGCCCAGGCAATGTGCCCCCCATCCTGTAGCGCTTGCGTCTGTTGTAACTACTACGTAGTGTGGGCTTGATAAGGACAATGTTCTGGCCACAAACTGCCCGCTTCTCCACCAATACAGGGAATCTTTTATGGACTGTGGCAGTCTGATTTGACGTTCTAATGGTACTTGATTTTTGGTGTATTGCCACTGCAACGCCCTCATATGCCACCTGGCCCAAGAAATTACCTCTACCATCAATGCCATCATCCCTAGTAAACTCATCGCTATTCTGAGTGACACTCTTACATCTTCTTGTACCTTGCAAACCAGCTGCTGAATCCTCTTGCATCTTTGCTCCGTTAGGGAAATCTGGAATCTTAGTGTGTAGATGACTATACCTAAAAATTGGATTCTTTGTGTGGGGACCAGATGGCTCTTTTCCCAATTGACCAACCAGCCATGGTCTTGGAGAAACTGAATAACAACCTCTGTTGCGGCGACAGCTTCGCTTTCTGATCGTGCCGAAATTAGTAGATTATCCAGATTGGCTCATATCGCAACCCCTTGCTGCCTTAAACATTGGATCAATACTACCAGAACCTTTGTAAACACTCCTGGTGAGGACATGAGTCCAAATGGAAGGCAGATGAATTGAAAATGGCTTGTTCACACTCAAAACCTTAAGTACTTTCTGTCTTGCATTCCAATAGGGACATGGAAATAAGCGTCTTTTAGGTCTATGGAAATGAGATAATTGTTCCTTCTTAAGCCCATCAGAATGGACTTGGTTGTCTCCATGTGAAACTTTAGTTTCCAAATTCTGTCGTTCAGATACCTTAAGTTCCTCCAGAACTTTTCCTTATGACAAAAAGACGTGAATACAAGCCTAGACCTCTTCGACTGCTCCTGCATCTAATATGTCCTTTATGCTCAACTTTAATGCTTCCCTCTCTGCCCCTCGGCTTGAAACTAAAATTTTTTTTTTCCCTTCTGGGTTTTGAAAGAAATTCCAACCGATAACCCGTGGAGACCACCTCCAACACCCAGACCACCTCCAACACAGTCTGCTTCCACTTTTGAGCAAACTTCAGCAGCCTCCCTGCTACTGACCTTCTCCACGTGATATAGATTGTCACTGTTTTCGGGTGCCATGTTTAACAGACTGGCCAAAAAACACTCTGGATGTGCCAGTTGCGTATCTCTCCCAAAATGGCCTGCCTGGCCTATATGACCTAGCTTGTCTAAAGCTAGGCCTCGGGAAATAATTTGCCCCTCTTTCTCTTCTATCTTGTGGCAGTCTTACAGATTTGCCCCCATACATTCTCTGTATCATTTGGTCCAGTTTACTCCCAAAAAAGGAAATCCCCTTCAAATGGGAGAGTGGCAAGTTTTTTCTTGGAGTGGGAGTCTGCTACTAAGGACTTGAGCCATAGGGCTCTCCTTGCCACCACTGCTGAAGTCAAAGACTTAGCTGAATAATCCAGCACATCTAGTGAGGCCTTGCAGATACAATCTACTGCCAATTGTATCTGCGCCAAATTTTTACTTATCTGCTCTCTGGCCACTTTCTCTTGTAGGTTTTCCTGCAGAGAGGAGCAACAAATTATAAGTGCTGAGGAAGCAATAGCAACCCCTGATTTCATGGAAACCGAGCTGGAGATGTGTAGTCTCTTCAGCGCACTCTCCACCCGCTTATCCATGGCCTCTTTTAGTGAGGCGCCATCTTCCAAGGAAATGGTCTTCCTGGTGGTGACCTCTGATACTGCTGCATCAATTTTGGGAATATTACACCACTTAAGGATATCTTGGTCATCAATAGGGTACATGCAATCCACCCGCTTGGTTGAGCCAATCCGTTTATCTGCATTAGCCCATTCTTTAGTCAAAATCTCCTTCGCCACTTTATGGACAGGGAAACATCTCGCCTTCTTAGACCTATCTTCAAATAGGGCGTCATACTCAGATTTTACCAGTTGCTTGTAATTCAAGGTCTTATAAAGATCTTTAAGAACAACTTCCACGAGCTCCAAATTAAAGAGATGCTCTTCCTCAACTAGTTCACCTGACTCCACACTAGTAATATAGGAGCCTTCCTCATCAGAGCCGACCTCCTTGGCATCAAAATCTACATCATACTCCAAACTCATCTGTGACCTAGACCCTCTTGTTAGACTGAAACTCTTCCTTTGTGACAAAATTCGGTACTTCTTTACTTTCACGGCGCCACTAGAAATCGCGGTCATCGCGGGCATTGAATGCACTAAAAATCGGGTGCGACGCGATGCCCGCGATGCCCGCGATTTCCCATAGGGACCAATGTTAAATTTCTCAATGGACACGATTTTCTGTTCAATGCCTCAATTGACACGATTTTTCCATAGGAAACAATGTTAAATGGCCCACAGAGGCCAAAAAGGCACCCTCAAGTGTGAAATGACCCCCACAATTGTTAACGCCACCCCACGATCAACGTCAACCCGAAGCGTGGCGAGCGCAGCGAGCCCGCGAGGGGCGGCGGTACGCGTCCTCCGACCTTTTCATGCCCTACTATCCACTAGGGCGTGGAGTGAGAATAGAATAGTGTGGCGAGCGCAGCGAGCCACCGAGCCCGAAGCGTGGCGAGCGCAGCGAGCCCCGCGAGGGGACGCGGATACCTTCACAGGTAAACGCGTCCCTTCGCGGGATTCACAGGTATCCGCGTCCCCTCGCGGGGCTCGCTGCGCTCGCCACGCTTCGGGCTCGGTGGCTCGCTGCGCTCGCCACACTATTCTATTCTCACTCCACGCCCTAGTGGATAGTAGGGCATGAAAAGGTCGGAGGACGCGTACCGCCGCCCCTCGCGGGCTCGCCGTGCTCGCCACGCTTCGGGTTGACGTTGATCGTGGGGTGGCGTTAACAACTTGAGGGTGCCTATTTGGCCTCTGTGGGCCATTTAACATTGTTTCCTATGGAAAAATCGTGTCAATTGAGGCATTGAACAGAAAATCGTGTCCATTGAGAAATTTAACATTGGTCCCTATGGGGCATCGCGGGCATCGCGTCGCACCCGATTTTTTAGTGCATTCAATGCCCGCGATGACCGCGATTTCCTATCTGTCCTAATCTAGTGGCGCCGTGAAAGTAAAGAAGTACCAAAAATTCCTCTTCATCCATGCCATAAGTTCAGTCAGTTGTGATGAAGTGCCAGCAGTAGTAGTGGACTCTTTAACACAATCTTGGCAAAGGGATTCTTCTCCCACAAAGGATTTGTCACAGGCCAGACATGTTTTAGCTGTCTTTTTCTTGGCTTTCTTCTTATTATAAGAAGGCACATTACAATAAACAAGAGAACTACTAACTATCTGAGCTAAATATAAATGAAACTAAAAAGCAGTCCTACACTGGGGACTTACCTGGGCAGCGATACTGTTGCTTTTTGAGAGGTATCCTCCATGGCCACCAGCAATAGGAACCAACCACGGTACTTATGTAGTATCTGGGCTGCCGATTTTTTGATTGTATGCCTTAAGTTAAGGCATACAATCAGATGCGATGCGATGCGATATCGCATCGCATCGCATCCGATATCGGATGCGATATCGGATGCGATGACCCGATTTTTCCATAGGAATCAATGTTAAAATGATTCCTATGGAAAAATGGGTCCTTTTCATACCCCTACTATCCAAGTGGGCATGGAGTTGGATATAAACCTGTGGCGAGCGTAGCGAGCCACCGAGCCCGAAGCGTGGCGAGCGAAGCGAGCCCCGCGAGGGGACGGTATTCGTCCCCTCGCGGGGCTCGCTTCGCTCGCCACGCTTCGGGCTCGGTGGCTCGCTACGCTCGCCACAGGTTTATATCCAACTCCATGCCCACTTGGATAGTAGGGGTATGAAAAGGACCCATTTTTCCCATTGAATTCCATGTTAAAATGGACTCAGTCCATTTTAACATTGATTCCTATGGAAAAATCGGGTCATCGCATCGCATGGTCGCATGCGATGCGATGCGATCTCCCGATCCGACCCGATTTAGAAATCGGCAGCCCAGATACTACATAAGTACCCCAACCACTTCTGTTTAACACAGACCATTACTGCCAGCGCCTGTAACACCGGCCAGGGGCATTATATAGGGCACTTCCGCCCTTTGGAATGCACGCCGCTGTGGAACCCTCTCTGTGCCGGAAACAGTGAGCGGCGTGTCATAGCCGCGCGCCCTCCCATCTTCCGGCACCTGGAACTCGGCACAGCATGTGTCAGAATAGACATGCGCTGCCCTCCCCCCCCACGCGCGCAAGTGCCATGCTGCTGCACAGACACTGCCGCTGGACACTCACCGGCACCCGGCCATGCGCAAAGGAGACGCCACCGACCGGAACAGGGTTGACTCCATATCCACACCACCGGCAAGAACTTCCATCAGGGATATAGGCACCACCATCCCTCACTGCCCAGGACCAGCAGCATAACACCTACTGGTAAGGAGAAAAATAACCAAACTACACTACCTATCTTACAAGGAGACAGGAAAAAGACTAGTGTCAAAAGGGAGGAGCTGGTTCATATAGGGGAGTGAGAAGAGGGGGCATGTCCTAGGGGAAAACTACCTGTTTACTATAGAAGGGAGAGAGGGATGAACCCATTGTGTGGCTGCCATGAAGTAGGAAGAAGAAGCAAACGATATGACAATATATATCAGCATTGCCCACATACAGTATAATACCAATGTGCCTATACTCATTCTGCCACCATTTAGGATCAGTGTAACCACTGGATTGCCTATATTATCCTTGAGGATATGTATTTGCATTGACAAATCAGTTGTAGAAAAATCTAAATTCAGTTAATCCTGGATCAATAAATTCAATCTATTTGCATTTAGCAAAGATTGAATATGGTCCTGTATAATAGTTTCTGGTAAGGGAACGGGGACTAATAAGGTCCGAGTTTTAGAACCGTGTCACTATTTCATCACTGTTCAGCATTTTCAAACTTGGTCCTCAGGACCCCAAACTGTTTGCATTTTGTAGGTCACCTAGCAAAGGTGTATAGTAGTCATTACTTACTCATACATTGCTTACTGGTGGAGGTGAACAGTGATGACATCAGAAATTGTGGGGCCCAGGACTGACAAAATAGGCAGGGCCCCCCTTCCCTTTCTCGAACACCTTGAATGCCTGGTGAGACCTGTGGCTGCAGCACTGGCTGCACTACTCAACCTCTCATGGAAAATGTGAACTTTGTTTATGACAAATTATACTTTATAAACTCAACTCCTGGGGCCCCCTTTCTGTCTGGGCCAGGGACTGGAGTAATCACAGTCCCCGCTGATGGCTGCCCTGGAGGTGAGACACCTTATCAATTAACTAGTTCAACTCAGGTGATGGCAATTATAAATGAAGAAAGAAGTCTAGGACCAGAGCATTTTGTCCCTCCTGGAAAGGGTCCTGTTGGGAGAAATGCCATCCCCACCGCAAGTAGGACTTTATCGTTGTAGGAGTCATCATTCTGGTGTGCGCGTGTCCTTCTGGTAAGGTGACTTCTGGGAGCGGTCCACAACTCCATCACCCCCTTGTGACACCACTGCATGTATGGGGATTTTAAAGTCCCCGGGTCTGCCAAGCAATAAAATCCTCTTACTGAAGGGGATTTTGGGAATGCTGACATTAGGTTGGTACTGGTGGCCACAGGGTTTGATTCTTTTTCTTGAAATAAGTTGTGACAGTAATCCCCCCTATTCCAGTGCTTCTAACCTCAGTGCTCAAGGCAAACTAACAGTCCTGGTTTTAAGGATACTGTAGGGTCACCTAGCACAGGTGACATAATAAGTAGCTCAGTTATTTTGGATGAGATAATAATACAGATAAAAGTGTATGTAATAAAAATACAATAAATGGACCATTTACTATTTAAGACATAATAAATAGAGTTGCCACTATTCTGGCATTGCAAAACCAATTACTCCCCAGATGTATTAAAAATCTTATCCATGAACAGGCGCCTCTACAGGAGCCCTACCCTGCGGTATGTAAAGGATTGCATCAGTGGTGGCTTTATATTATGTTGCGGTCAGTGCTATTTTTCAGCAGGAACCAGCAGGAACTCAGTTCCTGAACCTCTAATGAAATATGACATCATCAGGAACTGAAAATCTACTTTTCATAAGATAAATTGTATTTTAAAGTCACCTGTGAGTGCCTTTGTTTCTAAATACAATATATAGATCTATCTCTCTCTCCCTCTCTCTATTATATATTTATATTTTTTAATTTAATTGATCCGCCCCCAGACCTGGAGTTCCTGGACCTATTTTTCCAGAAAAATAGTACTGGTTGCGGTCTTACTGAGCATGCATTATCGCATTAGACATCTGTTACCAGTGAGGGATCGGGTGGCAGCTCTGCACCCTGCAACCCGGTACATTGACTGGTGCTTCTCAAATGTTTGGGGGAACATGCGGCTCCCTTGCCCAACCCCCATTCAAATGCCTATGATCTGCCTAGGATCTGCCAGTAAGTTATTTCATTTAACCTTCTGTGGTTAATCATGGATATCCTTAAAATGTGGATTGGTAGTGGTATTTTCTTGATGACACTGATGATACTCTTTCCTTTCCTCCTTGCGAACAAGTCAGCGATGCCTCGCAGAATGCTCAAACTCAAAACCAATAATACATAATGCATCATTGCTCCACAGTAGTCTTCCATGCCTGCTCCTAATTTGAGCCTTATGTTCATGGATTTCAAGAAGTAAAAAAAAAAGGAAAGACTTTACCCTGCACCTTCATAATACAGACATACAAACAGGATAATAGGATAAAAAAAAGTCAACATACCTATTTTCTGTGTGAGGATCTCCAAAAAGCTGTGCAACCCAGAAGTTCTGGTTTTTAATCCATAGTTTCAATGGGAATCTCTTAAGACTTTCTTAATCGTTAAGAGTGTGTTTCAAAATGCCAAAAGAAAAACATACTACAAAAGACTATAATCCTATAAAACAAGTATAACCTGTTTATGTAGCTTTTATAATGTGGTGGATTACAAGACCTTAATAATTAAATGGCGATTATGAGAACACTATGCTCATAAAAAGGATATCCTAAACCAGTGGTACAGGTTGGATGTATGATCTCCGTGTTATTTGCATGCAGGAAGGGAGATGTTAAGGTTAGGCTGCAGGAGGGGGAGATTAGGGTTAGTCTGCATGGAGGGAGAGGTTAGGGTTAGGCTGCAAGGAGGGAGAAATTAGGTTGAGGGAGGGAGAGATTAGGCTGCGGGAGGGGGATGTTGGGGTTAGACTGAGGGAGGGGGAGATTAGGGTTAGGCTGCGGGGAGGAGGAGTTAAGGGTTAGGCTGCAGTGAGGGGGAAGTTAGGGTTAGGCTGTGGAGAGAGGGAGGTTAGGGTTAGGCTGTGGGGAGGGGGAGATTAGGGTTAGGCTGCGGGGAGGGGGAGATTAGTGTTAGGCTGCCGGGAGGGGGAAGTTAGGGTTGGTAATGAGCATTTAATCCCACATGGCAATGAGTATGGAACCCCTGACAATGAGCATGGAACCCCTGGCAATGAGCATGTAGGTAAACAGCACTTATGTAGCTTAATATTTAATATGCATTATGGTGTTTGGCATAATACATAATGGACATTATGGTGTGTGGATTAACATGTAATGGGCATTATGGTGTACATTTTTAATGTGCGCCTCTGGTGCGCAATGTCCCTGTTTGTAAAGCATATTGTGAAGTTTGCCTCAATCTGTTTTGTAGAGTGTATATTTTGACTCAATCCATGTGGCATAATGTGTAAGAGGCAAGTACAGTATAAGAGGGTTACTATTGTGTTGCATGATTTGTATAAGGGGATGCAGTTAAGATCCCGGCGGTCGGAATCCCGGCGTTCAGAATCCCGACGCCGGAATCCCGACCGCCAAAATGCCGACACTTTCTCCCTCCTGGGGTGTCCACGACACCCCTGGAGGGAGAATAAAATAGCGTGCCGAGCGCAGCGAGGCACCGGGCCCGCTGCGTGGCGAGCGCAGCGAGCCCGCAAGGGGGGGGCGATCCACGTCCCCCCCTTGTCGGCATTTCGGCTGTCGGGATTCCGGCGTCGGGATTCTGAACGCCGGGATCCCGACCGCCGGGATTCAATACTGAATCCTGTATAAGGGGTATATGGTGTGGTAAACTTAGGTGACCACATAACAGGTGCTGAAATGTTGTCTACCAAGTTTTGGCTTTCAGTATTTTTTTTATGACTGGAGTGCCGCCTCACCCCGCAAGTATCTTAGGACATCGGTGCCCTGCTGGTGCACCTTCCTGCATCCTGTGTTGGAATTTGTAATTATATATATATATATATATATATATATATATATATATATATATATATATATGCATTAGACTGCACCAGCACTTTTCTAATAAATTTGGAGCCTTATGTGTGTGCATATATATCATCCGATGCTCTCAATGATGGCGATACTTGGTCGGAACTGAAGCCCAAAGTCTGCTGGAAGGTAAGTATATTCTATTTGTGCCAGGCCCTTGCATATGCCAACCTCTTTGCCATTTTCCACTGTGACAGGAGCCCCTGAAACGATGAGATGGGAGGGCGTGCCTGGATCAGATGACAGCTGTGCACTCTGGATTATTCATGGCCCTTTGGTTAATGGAAACGCGCCTGTGGCAGGGAATAGGACACCCGGGAGGAGACCCACAAAAGAGAGAAAACAACTACGACTGGCAGCAATGGATATTTATTGATAGGAAAAAATTGTGATCAGAAAGACATCGCATAAAAGACGGCTTTAAAGAGAATGACTACCAACAAGAATAACTGTAATGCTTTGGTATAGAATGTCCACTAGGTGGCAACACGCACCTTATATATGCATATTAAACGGTTTTCGGTATGGAATCCCGGCGGTCGGAATCCCGCTGTTCAAAATCCCGACGCTGGAATCCCGACCGCCGAGATCCTGGCAAGGGGGGGACGTGAAGCGCCCTCCCTTGCGGGGTCGCTGCGCTCGCCACGCAGCAGGCCTGGTGCCTCGCTACGCTCGGCACACTAATTTATTCTCCCTCTATGGGTGTCGTGGACACCCACGGAGGGAGAAAGTTTCGGGATTTCGGTGGTCGGGATTCCAGCGTCGGGATTCTGAACGCCGGGATTCCGACCGCTAGGAAATTGACTGCATCCCATATTAAACTATAGTCCCTTATACAAAACACAGTCCCTGAGTTCAAGCAAATGTCCCACGAAGGCAAGTCCTCAGAGTAAAGACTAGGCCCTGGCTTAGGGCCTTATTCTGATCGGAGCGGCCAAACGTGCGTACGTTCGCTAATAACGTACGCTATCCGCACGCGGCCGTTGGGGTTAAGTCCACCCACAACTCAGCCGCATACGTACGGCCAGAAACAACGTCGAAGGGGAGTGGCGTACAAATGTGCGTACGCCAACGTACACGGACGGGCCAGCCCTTACACTCCGACAACTGGCGTACAATTGAGCGTACACCACCGTTTACGGACGTCTCTCGTCTGTCTTCCCACCGACTTCTTGCGGCTATCTGAGCGTACGCCAGCTTGCACGGACGGGTCCCTATAGTTTTCAATAGAAAAGTCAGCTTATGTCACCGCTCGTGAGAGTGAGCGTACGTCCGTGTACGCTGACATACCCTTCACATATATGGACCTGCAAATCTTGCCTTTCAACTATAATTATGAAAATTTATTAATTGATTGAATTAATTAATGTGCAAAATAGTGGGCATGGGCTTAAAACATTGCTGAAACATCCTTTGTAGGTGTTAGATGTGGTTTATGTTATTGTATCATAAATACAAAACCTATGTTTGTATTAGAGTGAACACGTTGACACATGTCGACTTGTGTCGATTGAGTGTGCTACTGTGTAAAGTCTATGAAAGCACGTAGTGAATGTGTCTAACTGTTTAACAAATACCTACCTTAGCATATATAAGCAGGTCTTAAAAAGATTCTTACCTTAAATTAAACAAACCTTTAAACGTAGAGAAGTATAGAAAGATAAGCTTCCAATGTGTTTGAGTGCTGTGTGTGGCTTGCAGGTAGTGAAATCATGGTTTGGACTTAATAGACTGCAGCATTGGTTATTACATTCAGGTGTATGTGTTTGGTAGTAAGCAGCGTAAATTAGCAAACCCAGGCCCACGCTGGCATGCGGTATCTGTAGGGGTGGTTTGAGATGGCGGTTGGCGGCCGCCTGTTTTGTGTCCGAAATGAACGGTGCTGTAGGCGATCGTGCGGTAGTAGCACCGCTCATTTTTGGTGCACACCCCCGTGTACGCCCATATTTACGCCCATTTTCCCTCATTATTTCGGCCGCTCCCCTCATCACGCCCCTATGCCGCCCCCAATGCCCGTACACTCGCGTATAGGTTTTTTCGCACGTAGAGACCCGTCCGTAAGCGTTGTGGAGTGGTCGCGCCTGCGCATTAGCGAATGTACGCATGCGCAGATCATAAAAAACACCGGGACGTCCGCGTACGGCCCGGCCGCTCCAACCAGAATAAGGCCCTTAGTGTGCACATTACTATAAATAGGCCAGAACAGATTAAAGAGGTACAGGCGAGTTCCCATTACCTAGGGTAACTCCCTGCTAGAAATGCAACAACCGGCTGTAGAGGAAGTCTTAATACAGCAATAACCTCTGGGATGGGGTCAGTGGCCCTGCAGGCGGCTGGTATAAGCGATGGGATCACTGGCCCTGCAATTCAGAGCACAGCAGGGTTTCCTATAGAGCAGGGGTGGCCAACCGGTCAGAGGTAAAGAGCCGAAAAATATCGGTAGTCAAGCTAAAGAGCCGACATCATGCGCGCGCCGAAGGCACGTGCGCCAAAAAAAGGGGCGTAGTCTATTTTGACCCCTTGGGTGGGTGTGATACAAATATGCCTTCAATAGTGCCAGATACACATATGCCCCCCACGGTGCCAGGTATGCACCACACGGTGCCAGGTATGCCCCCACAGTGCCAAAAAGCTGGTATGCCCCCACAGTGCCACAAACTGCTATGCCCCCACAGTGCCACAAACTGCTATGCCCCCACAGTGCCACAAACTGCTATGCCCCCACAATGCCACAAACTGCTATGCCCCCACAGTGCAAATTTCCCAGCAGCAGCACTCACCGTTGCTGCTGCTGCCAGGCGAGGAGAGGACAGTCTGGTGTCCCCCTGCAGTCCTCCTGTCATGTCACCGATGAGAGGAGAGCACAGCACACCGCGCGTCTCCTTCCCCCTCACTTCCCTGTGACTGGGCCGCCCACCAATCGAAGCTCGCTGGCCAGCTCCTGATTGGCTGCTGGCCCACGAGCTCTGATTGGTGGATGGCCCAGTCACAAGGATGCACAGTAAGGGGTAGGAGAGATGCGCGGTGCGCGCTCTCCTCCCCTCAGAAGGAGAAGGGATTCAGGGAACCGGCAGCAGGGGGGACTGGGACAGACGGTGGGCGGCAGGCAGCAGTGGGAGCAGGAGCCGCACTTTACAAGGGGGAGAGCCGCATGAGGCTCAAGAGCCACAGGTTGGCCACCACTGCTATAGAGGGACAACAGGGCTGCTGGATAGCCGGGGAAATGAGGGGTCCTTGTGCCTCCAAAGGCCTTGTGGAACCTTCCCACAGGGCAGCAAAGTGCAGGAGGGCTGAGTATCCTGGGAAAACTGGACCTTCTGAAGGGGACTTGCTCAGGGTGGCAGGGTGCGGGTTAGATGGATGGCATCAAATACCTGTGTAGTCTGCTTCCGTTGCCGGCTCCCACCAGTAGCGACTCTGCTCCCGGCTCTCTGGATCCTGGGCCGTCCTCTGCCCTCCCACGGCTGGCTCAGGTCTTCTGGGTCGGCGTGGTCACGGCTGAGCTGCACTCCGGTCCAGTGGTACTAGCAGCGCTATCCTCCTTGGTGCGCCTGCACCCGGCGATGACGTCGCCCGACTCTTCTCCCGCTGTCAATCACCGCCGCAGCCCAGGTCCATGCACAGTCGGTGGCTCCTTTAATCCCCCGGCTCTGTCCTGCCCCGTTAATCACCGCCGGGATGTAGCGGGGATGCGGCGGCTCACAGGTACCGGCTCCGGCACTTCACTCCTCCACTCTTCCTTTTGCAGGCGTGCGTCTTTCCTCCACACACGCTTCCTCCTCCTCACAGCCCGCTCCTCACGTCCGGCCCCCTGGTCACCCCTGACCTCTTTGGCGTGCTCCCCAGCCAGGCAATCCCCTTGAGCCCAGACTCCCTTCACGTGAAAGGGAGCTGGGGCACTCGCTGGGACTTCTGTTAACCCCTGAGCCCCCAGGGCAATGGGTTAGGCAGGTTCCTGGTGGCATGGGGCATATAGGGGGTACCACTGGAGTGGGGTGCCACACCACCCTATACTAAACCCTTTGCATTTTTCCTATGCCAGCCCCCTGCCTTTTCCAGCACACACACATATAATAATATATATAATTAGTTGAAAGTATTTACACAAATAGAGACACACCCATGAGCAGACCACCCAACCAGGACACTGGTCACGCCCCCCACATTATTAGGTGCTGGCCACAACCCCTATTATTGCACATTATTGCCCTTGATAATTTTGCGCTCCAGGCCCATTTACTGTAGACCACAATCTGGCACTGATTACACAGCAGGGCTACACAATGACATCACACCAACATTACAAAGCAGGGCGACACACGAACATCACATCAACATTACAGAGCAGGGCTATACACTAACATCTCACTGACATTACACAACAGGGGTAGACACTTGCATCACACAGACATTACACAGCAGTGAAACACACGGACATCACACTGACATTACACAGCAGGGCAACACACGGACATCACACTGACATTACACAAAAGGAGTAGACACTTGCATCACACAGACATTACACAGCATTGAAACACACGGACATCACACTGACATTACACAACAGGGGTAGACACTGGCATCACACAGACATTACACAGCAGTGAAACACACAGACATCACACTGACATTACACAGCAGGGAAACACACGGACATCACACTGACATTACACAGCAGGGGTAGACACTGACATTACACAGCAGGGCAACACATCAACATTACACAGCAGAGCCACACATGGACATCACACTGATATTACACAGCAGGGCAACACATCGACATTACACAGCAGGGCTACACAATGACATCATACCAACATTACACAGCAGGGCCACACACGGACATCAAGTCGACATTACACATCAGGGCAAGACACTGACATCACACCAACATTAAACAGCAGAGATAGACACTAACATCACACCGACATTACACAGCAGGGCTACACACTACCATCACACTGACATTACACAACAGGGGTAGGCACTGACATCACACTGACATTACACAGCAGTTCTAGACACTGACATCACACTGACATTACACAGCAGGGCTACACACTACCATCACACTGACATTACACAACAGGGGTAGGCATTGACATCACACCGACATTACACAGCAGTTCTAGACACTGACATCACACCGACATTACACAGCAGGGTTAGACACTGACATCACACCGACATTACACAGCAGGGCTACACACTAACATCACATTGACATTACACAATAGAGGTAGACACTGACATTACACCGACATTACACAGCAGAGCTACACACGGACATCACACCGACATTACACAGCAGGGCTACAAACGGACATTACACTGACATCACACCGACATTACACAGCAGGGCTACACACTAACATTACACTGACATCACACTTACATTGAACAGCAGGGTAACACACAGACATTACACCTACTGTATATTACACAACAGAGCATAATACTAACATCACACCTACATCAGTATACACATACAGTATATGTGAAATATACATATGAGAGATGTTAATCTGGCCCGAGCTTAAATTCTATAAAGTTTACATTTTCAAATTTAAAGTAGTAATTTTACCCAAACCCCCCCCCCCCCAATATAAAAATAATCCTATATGTGTACACAATTGTAACACCCTATATCATGTAGCCTTATTAGGACACTATCCTTTGCTGTGAACTCATGGTGTGCACAAATGGGGGGGGGGGGGGGGGGGGGTATTCTGGTTCACTCGCAAAGGCAAATTTCTTCTCAATGGACAAAACCATGTGCACTGCAGATGGGGCAGATGTAACTTGCGCAGAGAGAATTAGATTTAGGTGGGGTTTGACTTCAAAGTGAGATCTATATTGCAGTGTAGAAATAAAGCAGTCAGTATTTTCCCTGCACAGAAACAAAATAACTCACCCAAATCTAAGTCTCTCTGCACATGTTACATCTACCCCCCTGAAGTGAACATGGTTTTGTCCGTTTGAGAAGGGTCATGGTGCGATTTTGTTTATCGATATTGACTGTATAGTCAAAATCAATAGCTACAGTAGTTAGTTCAAATCCCACTGTGCTAAACCACATCCAAACCCAAGACTCTCTAGGAGAATTATGTACTGAAGACTGAATAATGAAGACACTGGACTTACAAATCTTTATTCATATTAATTGACTAACAGATGTATGTAATGTGGTTTCCTTCCAGCCTCTCTGTTGGATACCTGACACCTGTGGGGATAATGCCCTATACTGGAGCACTTACTTACTGTATATGGGACAGAAGCAGTTTGCAGGTTCATTCTCCAATCTTCTTGCCTGACTTCTCTTACTTGGCCATTGTGATTATTGGACAGGTTTTGCAGACACAATCATTGACTTATCAATTAAAACATGGAAAAACCCTTTCCTTCCAGTAGTTCCAGTATAATGATAATGCCTGAGAGTTCTGTAGATGTGCTATTTCACTCTTCCAGGCTCCTGTACTCAGAGCCGGTGTGGTAAGGGGCTCCGACAGTGGGGATCCCGACAGTCAGTATCGCGACGTCGGGAACCCCCTTGTCGGAGCACTAGCAGTCAGGATCCTGACTGTTGGGATCCCCACTGTCGGAGCATCATCCGGCACCCCTCAATGCATACCCTGAGAAGAATTCTACATACATTTGGTAAATAATCAGTGAATGTCATTCTAGTGGTAACACTTTCTTTATATTATCTTACAATATAAAATATTTTAAAATAAATATAATAAGGATACTTGGAACATACAAAATAATATGAAGGCATTGTTAGTAATTAGAATAGCACTTGTCCTTGGGACCTGTAGATTAAGAACACCTATTGTAAACTGAAGTGGCTGCTGTTTCCCAACAGGAGGCATCATCTATTGGAACCAAATATTCAATATCCATATTTATCCCACTTATCAAACGAGTCTTAAGAAGCCTGTGTGCTTAATTAATGTGGACTACTTTGGATATGATAAGTAACGCACAACTGGGGACATCTGTACCATCACCACTGGGGATATAATATGTAACTGGCACTACTGGGGACATGATATGTAACTGGCACTACTGGGGGTATGATAAGTAACGCACAACTGGGGACATCTGTACCAGCACTGCTGGGGATATAATATGTAACTGTCACTAGTGGGGACATCTGTTCTAGCACTACTGGGGATATGATATGTAACTGGCACTACTGGGGATATGATATGTTACTGGCACTCATGAGGACATCTGTAATAGCACTACTGGGGATATAATATGTAACTGGCACTACTGGGGACATCTGTACTAGAACTACTGGGTATATGATATGTAAATGGCACTACTGGGGACATCTGTTCTAGCACTACTGGGGATATGATATGTAACTGGCACTACTGAGGACATCTGTACTAGCACTACTGGGGATATAATATTTAACTGGCACTACTGGGGACATCTGTACTAGCGCTACTGGGGACATCTGTACTAGCACTTCTAGGGATATGATATGTAACAGGCACTACTGGGCACATGATACAGTATGTAACTGGCACTACTGAGGACATCTCTACTAGCACTACTGGGGATATGATATGTAACTGGCACTACCTGGGGCATCTGTACTAGCACTACTGGGTATATGATATGTAAATGGCACTACTGGGGACATCTGTACTAGAAATACTGGGGACATGATATGTAACTGGCACTACTGGGGACATCTGTACTAGCACTACTGGGGACATGATATGTAACTGGCACTACTAGGGACATCTGTACTAGCACTACTGGGGACATGGTATGTAACTGGCACTACTGGGGACATGGTATGTAACTGGCACTACTGGGGACATCTGTACTAGCACTACTGGGGACATGATATGTAACTGGCACTACTAGGGACAACTTTACTAGCACTACTGGGGACATGGTATGTAACTGGCACTACTGGGGACATGGTATGTAACTGGCACTACTGGGGACATGATATGTTACTGGCACTTACTATGTGCAAGAAAAGGATTGCTTGGCATTCAAATTCAGTGCCTTGTTTCATGCACAAATAAAACATTGTTGTGTGTATTTCATGCGTCTGATGTGTTTATACAACATAAATGCAAGATACCTCATTGAAATATGAAAATATTCTGAAATGCGGAATAATCTGTTATCCAAAACACCCTGAATGCTTTAGTCTAAGGGTAATTGACTATTATGTTACTCTATTGATTTTTATAGCTACCAAATGAAAAAAAGTATTTATTTGATTAATCTTTTCACTGATTAGCAATGACAGCAATGTAGGTGTCTCTTGTACTGACTTAGTTCTGCAAAACTGAACATTTGCTTCTAATGATTTCCCTGGTCAGCAGGATCTGGAGACAATTTTGCCAGGAAATCTCTTTTTTCAGTACTGTTGCTTTGTGATCATGGACTTCTTGGTAGTACAGCCCTGAGGATTGTCTTCTGCCAGGTTATCTCCATATTCTGCTACATGAAGTCATAGAGTCACTGACATAATGTTATGTTGTCATTGGCTTCCAGTGGACAGCGTGCACATTTAGGCTGTTTCCAGGAGAGGGCATGTGTATTGATGATGATGACGTCAATGCTTTGTATGCGGAATCGATTCTCAGCAATGAACTGTCCCAAGAAACCTGTAACACCCTTCTGTAGATGTAGTGGAGCTGTTTCAAGACAAAAAGGATGTTATATTAACGGTATAAATATATGTCAGCTGCAAAATTACAATTGTTTCATTTTGTTTCTTTTATTCTCACTATATCATGTGTTTCTATGTAATGTGCTCATTGTGTGGAATTTTTGGATTTCAAATTTTCTTTAAAATACAGTAAGTGGAGACACTAAAATGAAAGGTGTGACAGCACTGTATGCATCTCTGGTACTTACTGAGGTTTCTGATTATGAGAAGCAGGTAATGCTGATGTACAGCTGGTAATTTACACATCTAAATATCCAGGCCGGATTTACCACTAGGCCTGTGAGGCATGGGCCTAGGGGCGGCACATATTATGTATGGCAGACAGCCACTAATACAGCGCTGACGGTATTTAAATGAAGCCCCGGTCACAGGCTTATTGCAACTTGCAGTCAGGGAGCAGCAGCTCCTTATTGGCTGCTGGACTACAAGCTCTGATTGGCTTGCAATCCAACACTTCACGGCCGGAGCTCTCCACAGGCTGTGAACAGGCAGGGCAGGCTGGGCTCATCCCTGCTCCAGCTCTCTGCACAGACTACCAGAGCTTCCCGCAGGCAGTAAACGGGTAGGGCAGGGCTCTGCTTGCTTATCTCTGCACAGACTTTGAGTTTAAGGAGAGGCACGCCAGCTCTCTTGTCCCCTCAGAGGCCAGGAGCTTGATGCTGCCATTCCCAGGTCTGGAGTAGCCACCCACTCAATCAGAGCATCGGGCTCCTGCAGAAGCAGGTGGAGGGGGGGGGGGGGGGGCACCAAGGCATGTGCCACCTGTCATTTTTTTTTATATATTTGATTCTCTATTGCGATTCTCCCTCCATCCGAGTCCAGGGGACGGCCAAAAATATTGTGCCTAGGGGCGGCCTGACCCCTAAATCCGGCCCTGCTAAATACTAAAAAGTGACATGGTGAGTATGTCCCAAGGTGTTAGCGCACAAAGGGCCTGATTCCTAGACCGATGCAGTAGTGATGTTCCCGCAGTTCAGTGATTATCTCCTTCTGCCTATATACAAAGGGTCCTGGAAATCCTCACTGCACATGCGGGAACCCATGTGTCTGATCGTTAACACTTGAGAAGGGGATTGTGATACCTGAGTGTTTCAGGGTGGAGACCGGGAGGTGAGCTAAAGAGGAAACAAAAGGTGTTGTTCCATGGGTGGGTATGGATCATAGGGTCAACAACAATTGGTTGACTACTATTAGTCAATAGGTCAGAGGTTGACACATGAGAAATATATATTCAATCCCACGTTCCAAAAAAAAGATGTGGGAATAGATGGAGGCGCATTGTACACAAGTGGTGTTACTGATAGTGGCAGCTTAAACACAGGCTTAGGGGCACATTTATCAAGATCACATTTACAATGCGATCTGGGTGGAATATTACCGCCCAGGTTCGCATTGTAAAATGCAATCATATCATCTCAATGTATGAAGGTTGAGGGCGCAGGGACAGGGCTCCGAAAGGGCATAGAAACCTATGGGGGATGCGGCCAGCAGCGCTGCAGGGGGGATCGCAGTAGGGATCGGAGATTCCTGCTGCGGTCCCCCTTTAATACATTTAGGTGATACTTAATATTTGCGGTTAACCCCCGAAAACGGTTGTTTTCATGGATTTACCCGCAAATATTACTTGATAAATGTGCCCCAATGTCACACCTGAAGGAAGAACTTATACAATAATAGAAATATTGTATAACTTCACATTTTATATTGTAATAAACATATTAAAAATATATACAATACAATTATTATAGCATCGGAAAAAGGACAGCTTTGTTCCCCACCACATAAGTGAACTTGAGGGTGACAGTTAAGCACAATTTACTTTTTGGGCACCCTGGTCAAGAAAGTTTGGGAACCACTGCGGCCTAAACTTTTTGAGAAAATGGTGCCCTAGAGCATAACAATATTTTTCACAGCACCCCTGGGTCAAAAGTTAAATCTTTAAAAAAATAAAGTAAATTGTGTTTATATCCTTAAGTTCAATTATGTGGTGAGGGAGCAGATTTGCTTCTGTGTGTCCAAATATTTTTATGATTGGCAGCCACGAGCTCTAGTTTGGCATACTGCATTGCTCATACCCAGGGCTATTTTTCAGCAGGCTCCAGCAGGAACTGAGGTCCTTATTCTAGTTCACTCTTTCTGACAAAATATTTCTTAGATGGACAAAACCATGTGCATTGCAGGTGAGGCAGGTGTTACTTGTGCAGAGTTAATTAGATTTGCATGGGGTTTTGCACCTACCTCACCTGCAGTGCACATGGTTTTGTCCATCTAAGAAATATTTTGTCAGAAAGAGTAAACTAGAATAAGGGCCTCAGTTCCTGCTGGAGCCTGATGAAAAATAGCCCTGCCCATACTTAATATGAATTGGTCATGGGCCATCAATCCAAGGCACCCACGCTGAGGCACCCTATGGTGCCACGACACACAGTTGAGGAACCACTGCCCTAGGCTATTGCAAATGTCAATGGTGTGATTAATAATACTATAGAGGAAAATTAATTTGGGAAACTGGACTTTCTTCTTCGGGTTTCATGGGCCCCACAGGGCGACATCGGGTTTGTATACTGGCCCCAATCAGCAAAGCTTTGAGACATCCCAGGATGCACGTCTCCTACCCCCTATAACCCCGCCTCCATGCTCAGCTGCTCAGTGTTTAGTTGGTGCCACCATTTATCTTAATATTGTACATTGTACTCTCAGTTATTTTAATTTGTGTTTGCCTATAAGTAATAATTAGAGGTATTGAGAGGTAATTGAGCTATTGAGAGGTAAGTTGCCTTACCAATTATCCCTGAATCGGGCCCAGAGTTTCAGGACCGATTGAGCTGCACATACTCTGGAATGTATTGGTAACTCCCAGAAGGTGATTGCCTATGCAGGTGCATAAAGATATTCTGTCTCATGGGTGTTGTCAATGTCTAATTTTTCCCAGCATATAATTTCCATAATTATAATTATAACCATGCCCATAACATTAATATAGTCAGGGATACATAATCATTTTATCCCATAAGCCAGGAAATATTGCATATCGAGTTGCACATTTCATCCCACATGTCATGCTTGGTCTCTAAATGAGCGAAATTACATTAGCTGTCAGATGACAGTTATTAGAATTTCATATCATGTCGCACTCACATGTTATACAAATTATACGTTCACATTGGAGTAATCACAGAAAAACCAGCATTAGAGATGAAGTCATTAACATTCCCAAACACCAGCTAAGCCAGTCACAGGATACTGTAAACAAAGGGGTGTGCCAGTGAATGAATGGATTCTCCCCTCCCCCTAGAAAGTTTCCTTGGATAGTGAATGAAACACAACCAGTTAGTTGCTTTTGGAAAGTCGACCAGATAAGATGGACTTAGATTCCCCGGGAAGAGTGGCCGTCTACTACATGTGTGGCAGGAAGTGTTAAGTATACTCTACCTCAATTGATTGTGTACTAGGACCCACGGTTATGGAACATGGATTATGTTAGAAAAGTTTAGGAATAGGTAACTTCCAATCTTAGTTGTCTTCAGATATTAACATGTGCATAGGCCCAGAGTATGTTTACATATGGTTACACAAAGAAAGCTTCTGTCTGTAGTTGAGAGTGACCTGTGTGAATGATGTTTAGCTAGGATCATTGGGATAAGACATTGTAACAGAGGATCTGTTTGGCTTGTTAGATTGAGATACTATCTTGTATCATACCAGAGGGATAAGCAGAATAAGGCCTGGAATCAATTGTAGACATGTGCTGCAGGCTCCGGCCTGCAGTGTGTCCTTTGTGCAGGTAAACGGTTAACATTGGTGTTTGGACTGGCCCATGTGTGTCTTAGTGTGGTTGTAAAGGAGTTCTGTAATATATTGTCTGGATTCTTTGTATTGAAGTGTGTGTGTCTGCGTCCCAGGATGGATTAGCCCTGAGCTGTTTCTATTGAAGAGTGTGAATGCTTTGTGTAATATCCAGTGAGAATATCTAGATAAACTAGCGGATGAAACCAACTTATATGAAACAAATGTTGATAGCATGATGCTCGGATGGTGTGTGTATAATGGCTTGTGATGTGATTATGATATGATTAGTCCTTAGAAGTGTATAGTGCCATTTAAGTGTGTTTGATGAATGTGCAAGTTATATTCAGGATTGTGAATATTGCATGATGCAGGTTAGAGGTAATTTGGAATAAATGTTGTGGATAAGCAATTATATGAAAGTACAGGCAGTTTATGTGTGATTGCCAGGCCGCTGTTTGAGCCTGTAGATTGTTAAGGTTCCTTTGTGTGCCATGTGGAAGAATCTAAGATGGCGGAATGCCATGCGGCAGACCAACATGTGTTCTAGCTAAGATGGCCGACAATTAGTTATTATAAGATGGCTGCTGCCTCATAGCCACGCCCCCTTACAGCATTATAGTCACATTCATATATATATATATCACTGAGGTTAGCTTAATTTAAGGATGCTGGAATAATAATCGTTATTATGTATAATACCTGTATTGTTATATTTTGTAATCCATGATACAGTTTCATCTGTTTACATTCATAAATAATATTCATTGATTATAAAGCTGGACATTCTCTTATTGGTTGCGTGCGACATGAATAAATTAGATAGACTTTGCATATATAAATAAATGGACTTCCATAGATGGGGTGCTCGTCATGGGATATTATATACTTAAAGATATGCAATATTATGCAGATTTGAGCCAATCAGCAAGGGAGGGATCACATATAGAATAGAAATAATTATTTTAAATTTTTCGGTTTTGTTTTGGGTTTTTTCTAATGCTGATAGTCCAGGCCTGCATATGCATAATCTGTAAGATACTAATTTGAACTTTGGGACAAAAGGAAAAACATTTATTTATATTTAAATACCAAGATGCGATTCTATATATATATGTTATAATAATTTGTTTTCTCTCATGTGATGCTATCCCTTTTTGATGTTTATCTTTTAAATAATAGTCAGATATGATTAGCAAGGGCTGTTTCAGGTTGAATTGTTTTTTTTTTTAATTTGAATTGTTTTATAAGCAGTGCAAATTTTAAATAAATGCACATCTTTTATAATTGCAGCAGAAGCGGATTATAAGGGAATAATGTATAGCCATAAATTGCAGGTATTTTACTGCAGACCATCTCAACCTGAGAAAGCCATTGTATAGTTGTATGTTGCAAAGAACTCTGGGTAAAAATGCTATTTCTACTAAATAAATTTATTTTATTTTTAGTATACCTTTCAACATATGGTAATGAGAATAGTAGGCAAGGTGGAAAGCAATGCCAGTGTTAAAGTGTACAGTGTTTAATGGTAAACTTTCATTCCCATAATTGATAGGATTGAGTCATAAGTATTTTAACTTTAGAAAGATAAAAGTAGAGAGAGATAAAATACCAGTCAATAGAAAAATCAGGCAAATGTACAGTTAAGCTAACAAATTCCAAGCAGTGTGAAATTTGAATGTTACTCTAAAGTGTTACATTTGAAACTGAAACTAATGGTTACCAAATATGATATATAAATTTTTTTTTTTCTTTTTCTATTCCAGGCTAAAAGACAGATTTCCCTTAAGCATATAACAACATGCAAAGAAAAAATTTGTTAACTTTAAAAGAACCAGCCAGAGGGTATTTAGATGTAAATTAAGGTGTTGAGACAATAGATTTAACCTTGAAACTTAGACAAAGCAACTTCACTTAGAAGGGGGGAATTTGAATAGGATTGATTCATTTGCTTTCTCTCTCAACAGCAACTGTAGTTTCAATAGTTCACAATAGAAACAAAAGTTTTTTTTTTCTCTGTTATGATCTGTTACCCCAAATGCATAGGTGCAGGAAAACTGTAAGAGGTATTGTACTGTGTGGAGTTTGTTTGTACCTGTTAAGAGTAAAATTGCATTTGTTTTCCCCTGTGAATGTGAGGTATCTACAGTATTGTAAGAGGTGTTAAATTCATAGTGCCATATCTTTGCTAACCACAAATGTTATAGAAAGAGTGTATTGTTTGGATTTCTTGAATAATTAAGTTACTGTGGGACACAACGCCAAGTGGCAGAGTGTGAACCCACATAAGTATGCAAAAGAAGGCGGGATTCGGACACATGGGTGTCAACGTCTGCCGCGCATAGAGACACTGTTTGCGTGATGGACACATGTGCTGGCGCGTGTGATTGCCTAGGTACGCTGTACAGGTAAATGCCCAAGGATGGGTAGTGATACTTAATTGAGTGATAATTACAATTCATAAATTGAGTAAGACTCCTGTTGAGTTACAAACAGGATTATTTTATTATTGTTCAAAATTCAAGAAATTCAAATAGTATTGATTAAATTCCCATTGATAGTCAAGGGAACACTCGTGTGACATCCAGTAGAAGAGCTACCAGCCTAGGAAGATTTTCTGTACAGAAATATTTCAAAAATAAGCATAAGACCAAGGTGTAACTAGCGCCCAGTGTGAAACATAACTGAGGCGAACGGGTGTGTGATGGCACGACTCAAGCGCAGTGTAGTCCAGTGTAGGACAGTCCAGGTAGGACAGGGTGCACGTGACGACGTGCCCATAGGTACTGCCCCTTCAGTGGAACTGATCCGCTAGGAGGGTACAAGAAGATACATCGGAACCCAGTGATCCGATTAGCTACTTTAGAAAATCCAGTTTTTGGGGGTACAGGAAAACAAGTTTGTTGTACCCTGGAAAATTAGGCCGCACCTTGCAAGTTGACTAGAAGTTCGCTGCTAGTTGAAAGACTTGGTGATTGAGTATCATACCTCGTATCCTTCGCACCCGCTTGATTGTGGGACTGTTCTAGGAAGCTGTAGAAGTGAGTGTTTGGGGAGCTCTCATACAAGTAATAACCCACCGATATCTATTAAGCTGTGAACGTTTATTCCTGTAATTATGGGTAATAACGGGTCACGCTGTGATAACGTGCATGTTAGGGAGGAAGCAAGCCGACCAAAAGGATCGGTGGCTTTTATTATGTGCTGTGAGCACGGTGAACGAGCAGTTGTTTACCAAAAGAAATGGAAAAAAATGACACAAGGCAGCAAGTTAGAATTTCCCAGTGTTGATAGCTTCGAACCGGATGAATTACACAATAAGAATTGAAAAATATGTCTGCTCTCATCAACGCGAGGTAAGAAGAGGCATAGTGATTGTTTAAAACTGTGGTATAGGAAAATGGCAATAGGAAAAGTGATGACACAGATGCAATTAGACTGTTAATGCAGAATAGCAATACCCCCCCCCCCATTCATATATGATGGGACCAGTTATTCTAAGGTGTTTGATGTAATTGTGAAACTGACTAACCTATACCCTGTGTCAACTCCTTGTTATTAGTAAGTGTTGACGTAATATTCAAGATCGCTGTCATCTCCGAGACGAGATAAGTCGAATGTAAGGCGGAGTCAAACAGCCAGAGAGGATGCTGTTTTTCCCAAGTGGTAAGAGACGGTACGGTCGATGCCAAATTGACACAGCTGGAGAAGTAGGTATACTGGTTTCACACTGACTCAGGTAATAAGTATTACGGTAACAAGATAAATTGAGAATGCCAAATTGTATTTGAAGTTAATTACTTCCCCAGGTTAATAACTGCTGTAGGTATAGAGAAGCAGAGATGTCGCACAAAATGAAGAACGGTAACTTGCAAGACTCCTAAACTTTCTTTCTCCCCTTTTTAACAAGTGGATTAAAGATTTAAGAGTAGAACACAATATTACAGCGAACACATGAAGGTTTAGACTATGGTAAGACATACAGGTATAGAACACGAGGAAAGGTAGAGAACAAGATAACATGCTCTATTCAAAGGAGTACTGCATACGATCCGCCCTAGGTACCAGGGTAACGACGTATTGGGAAATTTGTTTTTGAAACATGCTTGTTCATCACATGACATATAGTTCCCATGACACATATGTATGTAAACACATAGATATAGGGAAGTGGTTAAAAGTTAATAGCCACCTAGTGGTGACTTGTATGTGATGTAATTGTCAGTCCAGGTTCTTAGGAATCAAGTAAGGAGAAATGGAAGTTAGTCTATACGTACTCTCTTTTGTTTGTTTGATTGTCATTGTTTGTTTTGATGGTTCGCAGAATCAGACATGTGTCGTGTAAGATGTCTAACGATTTGTTTTTCTGTTTGTTGTTTAGTTAAGCCGGAAAGAGCTGTGATTGGACCCGGTCAAATGTGACGCATTGGATTTGGAAACCCCTATTGCTCCTAATTGCATGGAGAGCGTATGGACCTAACATTGAAAAAGTTTCATCCCCTAGACAACGAGATATAAATGAGATTTATAAATCTCAAGATATTGATAGTGTTAGGTCCAGATGTCAAGCAACTGATAGTCCCTAGTGATTAGACAGAGAAGAGGAAAATGAGAGATTGAATATTCTGAATATCTCAGATTTTCCTCTAGTCACATTTTTCCGAAGAAGAACACAGATTATCTGGCTCAGAAAACTGTATTTGTAATATATATGGAGTGGTATAGAGGTTAAATTGAAAGAAGTTTGGTAGTACAGGGTAGAAATACCCTTAAATAAATTAGAGCGCCACCTAGTGTCAAAAGACAGTAAGGCGAGGGTTAAACTATAGCACTCTAGAGTGTAGAAGCTTCACAGATGTGGGAGGCGGGATACTTTTAACGCTTGGGAAGTTCTTTCTGTTTATGTCTCTGCAGGGAAACAAGTCGACGACAGAACTATCGGAAGTCTACAAGTGGATCGGATGGAATACAAGAAGCCAAGAATGGTAGGGAAAATAGGTTAAAATACAAAGATATTGATACTTCTTTTTCCTACAGATGCAATGGATAAGAAAAGACAAGCCCAGCTGTAGACAGACGATGGTCCTCGAGATGACGACTTGGATACCGACAGATGACTGGACAGGAACCCAGCTAGAAAGCCCCAAGAGCCGACGAAATATACAAGCCAACCAAGAGAATGATGACCCCTAGACGACCCCACGTCGTGATGAGCAGAAGACCCACTAGAGACTTTTTTTTTGGCCCTTAGTTTTAATGTCAAGAGACACTAGGAATGACCCAAAAGTGCGTTAGACGGTTTTTATCCTGGGAGGTCTAGCCGGGTTTTTCATCCACTAACTGCACTAGGAGAAATGACTGTTCTCCACTCTTTCAGGAAATCTTTATAATACTCTGTTAAATTGTTTTTTTTGTTATGTTGTTCATCCATGTTTTCCCAGCATCCTTTGTAGGACATATGAAGGTTGTTCAACCCTGTACACCCTGCGGTAGGTAACACAACACCTATGCAGGAACACTACACCCACCTAAACAGCTACACATACACTCCCCAAATGTATCATTCAGTCGTGTGTGTCTGGGCTGTGGCCCTACAACTATTGTGAGGTCATGGTCTGGACATGCCGGCGTTAAGTAAATGCACTCCCCCATTTATTATTAATCTAGGATTAAGCCATTGCGCAAAAAATGATACATCCCCTTCTTTCTACACATACACATAAGTTCCACCCTTTAAAAATCTTTTTTTTTTATCAATGACAAATATTTTTATGAAAAATATTGAAACTTTATGAATTATGAAAATTAATGCGGAAATTATACATTATTAATTTTAATGTGACAGTTTTATATACTGTCAAAGGGACGACTGTCAATGTCTAATTTTTCCCAGCATATAATTTCCATAATTATAATTATAACCATGCCCATAACATTAATATAGTCAGGGATACATAATCATTTTATCCCATAAGCCAGGAAATATTGCATATCGAGTTGCACATTTCATCCCACATGTCATGCTTGGTCTCTAAATGAGCGAAATTACATTAGCTGTCAGATGACAGTTATTAGAATTTCATATCATGTCGCACTCACATGTTATACAAATTATACGTTCACATTGGAGTAATCACAGAAAAACCAGCATTAGAGATGAAGTCATTAACATTCCCAAACACCAGCTAAGCCAGTCACAGGATACTGTAAACAAAGGGGTGTGCCAGTGAATGAATTGATTCTCCCCTCCCCCTAGAAAGTTTCCTTGGATAGTGAATGAAACACAACCAGTTAGTTGCTTTTGGAAAGTCGACCAGATAAGATGGACTTAGATTCCCCGGGAAGAGTGGCCGTCTACTACATGTGTGGCAGGAAGTGTTAAGTATACTCTACCTCAATTGATTGTGTACTAGGACCCACGGTTATGGAACATGGATTATGTTAGAAAAGTTTAGGAATAGGTAACTTCCAATCTTAGTTGTCTTCAGATATTAACATGTGCATAGGCCCAGAGTATGTTTACATATGGTTACACAAAGAAAGCTTCTGTCTGTAGTTGAGAGTGACCTGTGTGAATGATGTTTAGCTAGGATCATTGGGATAAGACATTGTAACAGAGGATCTGTTTGGCTTGTTAGATTGAGATACTATCTTGTATCATACCAGAGGGATAAGCAGAATAAGGCCTGGAATCAATTGTAGACATGTGCTGCAGGCTCCGGCCTGCAGTGTGTCCTTTGTGCAGGTAAACGGTTAACATTGGTGTTTGGACTGGCCCATGTGTGTCTTAGTGTGGTTGTAAAGGAGTTCTGTAATATATTGTCTGGATTCTTTGTATTGAAGTGTGTGTGTCTGCGTCCCAGGATGGATTAGCCCTGAGCTGTTTCTATTGAAGAGTGTGAATGCTTTGTGTAATATCCAGTGAGAATATCTAGATAAACTAGCGGATGAAACCAACTTATATGAAACAAATGTTGATAGCATGATGCTCGGATGGTGTGTGTATAATGGCTTGTGATGTGATTATGATATGATTAGTCCTTAGAAGTGTATAGTGCCATTTAAGTGTGTTTGATGAATGTGCAAGTTATATTCAGGATTGTGAATATCGCATGATGCAGGTTAGAGGTAATTTGGAATAAATGTTGTGGATAAGCAATTATATGAAAGTACAGGCAGTTTATGTGTGATTGCCAGGCCGCTGTTTGAGCCTGTAGATTGTTAAGGTTCCTTTGTGTGCCATGTGGAAGAATCTAAGATGGCGGAATGCCATGCGGCAGACCAACATGTGTTCTAGCTAAGATGGCCGACAATTAGTTATTATAAGATGGCTGCTGCCTCATAGCCACGCCCCCTTACAGCATTATAGTCACATTCATATATATATATATCACTGAGGTTAGCTTAATTTAAGGATGCTGGAATAATAATCGTTATTATGTTTAATACCTGTATTGTTATATTTTGTAATCCATGATACAGTTTCATCTGTTTACATTCATAAATAATATTCATTGATTATAAAGCTGGACATTCTCTTATTGGTTGCGTGCGACATGAATAAATTAGATAGACTTTGCATATATAAATAAATGGACTTCCATAGTGTGTTATGGGAGCTGATGCTAGCATTAGATCTGACTGTGACAAAGATTCTAAAAGATACTAAAATAATTGAGTTCTGTCATAGCACTACCATTATATCTGATATTCGAGGAATCAATAAAATCGGGGACGGTACCAAGGGACTGGCGCATTGCTAACGTAGTACCAATATAGAAGAATATATAGAAGAAAGGTAGCAAAACTAACCCTGAAAATTATAGACTGGTCAGCCTTACATCCTTTGTGGGGAAAATATTAGAACGAATCCAAAAGTATCCAAAATTTCTTAGAACAGGAAAAAGTGATTAGTAAGACTAAGCATGTGTTCGTCAAAAATAGATTTTCATGTCAGACTAATTTAATTAGCTTCTATGACGAAGTCAGTAGGGGGCTGGACTTAGGGAAATCTGTTGTAATACTGCTTGATTTTGCTAAAGCTCATAAAAGGTTATTAATGAAACTAGGTAATTTATGGTTGCACAATCGGGACAGAGAGCGGTGGTACATGGCATACATTCTAGCTGAGGTAAGGTCCAAAGTGGAGTTCCGCAAGGTTCAATATTGGGACCTACCTTGTTTAATATATTCATTAATGATATTGGAAGTACATACAGTAGGGGTAGATTTATTAAGCTCGGTAAAGTGATAAATTTTCTGGTTTTTATCACCGGCCAATCAGCTCCTACCTGTCATTTTTCAAACCAAACCTGTAACTTCACAGTTAGGATCTGATTGGCCAGTGATAAAAACCAGACACTTTTTCACTTCACCGAGCTTAATAAATCTGCACCATTTTGAGTAAAATTGCAATATTTGCAGACAACACGAAATTGAGTAAGGAAATTAACTCAGGATAGGATGGGGAAACACTACAAAGTGACTTAAATAAACTGGAAAGATGGCGGAAAGGTGGAAAATGCAGTTTAACGTTGAAAAATGTAAAGTAATTTATTATGGGAACAAAAATGAACAAGCTACTTATAGGCTAAATGGACTTATAGGGAATTCTGCTGTAGAGAAGAACTTGGGGGTCATCAACAATGAAAAATTGGGTAATAGGGCACACTGCTCAAGTGCAGCAGCAAAAGCAAACCAGACACTGGCATGCATTAAAAGGGGTATGGATTCAAGGGATGCCAATGTGATAGTGCCTCTCTATACAAGGCACACTTGGAATATTGTGTTCAGTTCTGGGCATTGCACCTTAAAAAGGACATAATAGAATTGGAACAGGTAGAGAGAAGGCAACTAAGCTTGTAAAAGGTCTCTAGAACTAGAATACAAAGATAGGTTAACCAGGCTGAATATGTTTTACCTGGAGAAACGGAGGTTGAGAGGTGATATGATTCGTATGTTCAAATGCAGGATTGGGTATCATATGGAACTGGGAGATGATTTGTTCACTAACATGCCTATACTTAGGACATGTACTGAGGCTCAAGGAAAATAAATTCCGTACTGAATTAAGAAGAGGATTCTTCACCATTAGAGCAGTAACATTTTGGCACTTATTGCCGATGGGGTGGTTACAGCAACTACTGTTAATGAATTTAAATCAAAACTGGATGCATTTTTGGCCACTAATGAAATCCTATAGATATGACTTAATCAAGTCAGTAGTTACAAGTTAGATACTGTAGGTTGAACTCGATGGACATCTTTTTTAAGCCTTAACAAATACGTTACTTCAGAATCAGCTGCAGTGTGTCCTGCACATAGTGGTCACTATCTGGCTTCACAGGGTGGTTGTCCTATTGTCTCCTCAGTGTGGTCTCCTCCTACCTTCTGATTGCTGAAGAAGCATCAACATTACAAGATGGTAACAGTTCTGCATCTTTCATCCCAGTGATTTGGACTATGATGACGTATGTGGTCAAGGTTTAGAATTCTCATCCTCAAGGTTCAGCTCATCTTCAATAACAAGTGCAACCCAGGTACTCTTGCTCTTAGTACTTTGCTCTGAAAAAAAGTTTTACAATAAAATTATACTAGACTGATATTTTATATATATATATATATATATATATATATATATATATATATATATATATATATATTCTTTGATTTGTACTTTGAGCTGATTTGTGCTATAAATCTATGTTTAATATAATGTAGAACTCATCATTTCTTATACTGTAGGCAAAGTTAATTAAATGCTTTCAGTTTTGAGTCTCTGAGTTCCGGCCATTCATATATTTTTTGTTTCCATTGCCGGCTCTACGACCAAGCAATACAGGGAAATGCCTAGTGCATCTGAACCCTCACTGTCAGCAGAATGTATTAAATTATTTAATTTCAAAATAATCACCATTGATACTATATTTTAAACGTATTAATGAATTTGGTACTTGTTTTGTTTCACGGCGGCAGGTCGTGCTCGCCACACTTTCTAAAATAAACTCCGTGCCAATGTGGATAGTTCATACCCCCACTATCCATGTTGGCATGGAGTTGATTTTAGAAAGTGTGGAGAGCGTAGCGAGCCACCGAGCACAAAGCGCAGGTGAGCGTAGCGAGCCCTGCAAGGGGACACAGACCTGGAAGTAGCGCACGACTATGCTACCGCCGTGAAACTAAACAAGTACCGTGAATTGAATTAATAATTGTAACCGTACGGGAATGGGGGCAGTGTGGAGGGTATCGCAGCTGATAACCCAGTAAAGTACATGATTGACATGTATAGTCACTATGGTGATCATGTGGGAGCATGACATGAGCAGAGCTACTAATGCAGAATGGGAATGGGTGCAGGCTCCAGCAGCGATGGATTAGACTGCTGCCCGTCCCTTTCTCCTTAGTGCTGCCACCTTTGGGATGCAGTCTCTGACTTAGCTTCCCCAGGTGCATGCATGTCAGGGGCTCCGTCTAATGGTAGGGGCGTAGGTGACCGGATGTTAGAGCATCAAAGTGATGGTCCAGACAGCTCTGCGGCAGCACTGGCTGGTTGTAGTTCCAGGCATGCCAAATGCAAGTAACTCAAGACTTCACCCTGGATGATAGCAGAGCTAGCACTCCATTAGTTATTGCCCCTAGCTATTCCCCTTATACTGTTGTTCAGCACAGTCTGGGGGCGATTCAGTATGGCTCGGAAGGGGACAAATTCTGGGCCGTTCTGATGGTGGGGTGTTTGCACATTCACATATTTGCAAATGTGCAGATTTCCTGTGCAAATGCCTTTGGCGACTATCAAAGTCACCGAAGTGTTCACAAGGGTCGGGCAGGGGAACGGCCAGTGTTTTTGGGGGCATCCCCATAGAAATGCTGGGAACTCAGGCAGGCCGACGCCTTCCAGGGGCGGAAGCCCCCTGGCTCCTTGGCAGACTCAGATGGAAATAAAAGTCATTCAGGCGACCATCGAATGGTTTCTCTCCCCTTCTGGGCCATGCAAGGGGTTGTGTTTGCGTACATTCCCTCACATAGTACCAATTTGGTACTATGTGAGGGAATGTAATTTGGTCATGTTGTACACTTCACAAACTAATTCCACCACATTTTATATTTGCCCTCCAGTGTGACAAATGTGTCACAAGTACATTCATACCTGAGTGTGAGCTCTGCGAGGTTCCCTCCGTACTACAGCCATGTGTGTAGGAGCAGGTGCTGCATCGGAGCACAACATTCTGACACTTACAGAACTCGCGATCTTCACGCCACTCTGAGTCTATCTGAAGAATAAAGCATTCGTTGTATTAATACTGTAGTGCCCTGCATTTGTAAACCTGGAGGATCTTGTATACAAAACTCTACTAAGTAGAGCTATTGGTTTATACGGTTGGGAATGGGATCATTCACACAGCAAGATATCATTTTATTTTACCTGCTCTAAAATCGCTGAATGTCGCTCACTGTACTTAACTGCCGCACCATCTACCTAATGACTGATGTCTAACGCAGGGTTGCCGACCCTCCCGGAATTACCGGGAGTCTCCCGAAAATCGGGTCCCCCTCCCAGCCCTCCGGAAGGGTGGGCAACCCTCCCGGAATCAGGGGGACCCCCACTGAGCCCCCTGATCGCGGCATTTAAATGCCGCAATCCGCGGGTCTCAGAAGAGGGGGCAGAGCTAAAACGGCACACTCGTGTCATTTTAGCCCCACCCCCTCCAAGGAGATCAGTGATTTCGTCTATTTCCCGAAATGGGGGCGGGGCTTAATGACGTCACAGTCAAGCCCCGCCCCCGAACGGGTAATGAAAGTCTCCTCTCCGGGCTTCTCCCGTTGAGGAGCATTTGAAAGTCGGCAACCTTGGTCTAACGATCTACAGATGTGGCCACTGTCTGCTTAGCCACAAAGGGGTCGCATGCACTGCTGCATCGTAATTGCAACTAGCTGCGCCAAAATGCAACCAGTTCACCTGAGCATGCACACTCATGCAATCCTATAAATCACAGTACAGACTATACAGGGTACATTTCCATCTGATCCCAGTTGGGAGTACAGAGGGTGTCATGAGGGAAGGGGTTAGGAGGACAATGTAGTGCTGTGCTATCTCTGGGTAGATAGGGAGCACAAAGGTGTGAGGAACAGATGAGATAGGAGGTGAGGAGAGTACAGGGCTGTCCCAGAGAAAGGGCCAACCCACAGTTACTAGCCGCAGACTGCAGGGGACGGTGAGTGACCAAATGATTATTCCTCTGTGAGGCTACATGTGAGTGGATGTATAAGCATACTGCTCGCATAGTGTTGTGGGGCTGCGTTTACTTGCTCGCTAGGCAGTGAATATACGTAGCTTTGCATGCAGGTCTGAATTACCCCCAGTCAGACTCTTTCATTCAATTATTGCTGCATCTACGATTTATATCATATCCATAAAATAACCCTTTGAGTAGGGACGGATTGGAAGCGAAATCCGTCCCGGGAAAAACATTGAAGCAGCCCGGGGGAAGGGGGTGGGGTGTGTGTGTGCTAACTAACACTACTGCCCGGGGGTGGTTTAATGCTAACACTACTGCCTGGGGGGGGGGGCCCTCTAACTAACGCTACTGGCCGGGGGGGGGGGCATGTGTTAACGCTACTGACCGGTGGGGCGATCCACGCAGGTTCCATTCACGCTGCAGCTGCTTCCGACCAACGTCACCTAAACAACAGCCGCATCCGAGTCTCAAAGAAGGGCAGCACAGCCCAAAACAAATATGGCCGCTGTATATATTCCTCCCAGCGGGATGACGCCACTAGCACCGGCCCTGGTACAACTGTCTGCGGCCCAGCAAGGGGGAAATCTGCACCGGCCCACCGGGATATGGCCCGGTTTCCCGGCGGGCCAATCTGCCCCTGCCTTTGAGTACCAAGTGAATTTGTCAAAATTGCCAAGCTAACATTTTTTATCCATCATTTGACCTGAAATGTTTATCTTATATAGGAAATTTGGGCGAGATTTAATAGATTGCGATTTTTAGACTTTTTCATATTTTTCGCAAAAAAAAATCCGAATTCGCACATTTTCTGAAAATCACACATTTAATAGGATGCAAATTGCCGTAAAAATCACACATTTTTAACTGTTTTTTTTTTTTCACACTTCAATTCGCATCCAGATGTTTTCCCATTGTAAACTATACAACTTGCAAATTTAATGAGATGCGATTTCGGGAAAACTTTCGCAAAAGTATATATATATATATATATATATATATATATATATATATACTGTACTCTATATAAAACTAAAACATGATGACAGATGTTTCTAATCTGAAACACAATACGACCTACGGCCTTTGTGCTTATACAGTAGTAGAGTGAAGAATACTAATGAAAATTCCCAGAAAGCAGGAGTTCATATTGACCACCGTGGTCACCTGGATAGTTACATTAATTACCTGGTTGTTGTCTCTAGTGCAGGAGTCTGATGGAAGGTTATAGCAGCCACGACAACACAGACCAGCGGGGAAATTTGTATCTGGTTTACAGTATATCTCTTCTTTCTGAAAGTAATAAATGCCTGCATCAATAAGACAATACTTTTTTAACCGATCTGTGTCGATATATTTATTTTGATAATATGTTAATAAAAAAAAGCTTCAGCAATTTTTTGCATTTTTGTGAACAGTATTATAGATTCAGTGATCACTGCAGAGCTGGTGATAATGTTTCAAACCCACACTGTGTTGGAAGAAGAGATCCCAACTACAGATGATTATGAACTACGTAATATTAATTAGAATGGTCACTACACAATCAGCCAATCAGATTCAGCTATACTGTGTTGTTGATAATAGTCCTCATTATCTTGGATGTTTGCACCACTCTAGAACCCACAAGAGCTACTGTATGCCTTTTAGGATACGATCATGTCTAATCTTCAAGGAGTGTGCTACACTACCA
This sequence comes from Crinia signifera, assembly GCF_055691185.1. NCBI lineage: Eukaryota > Metazoa > Chordata > Amphibia > Anura > Myobatrachidae > Crinia > Crinia signifera. The sequence continues at coordinate 91,556,843 of NC_139227.1, forward strand.
TCAATACACCTTACATTGTACTTCATTTAGAACTTCCCAAAACTTTATGTGTAAAAACAGTATACTGTACCGGGAGTTTCTGCATAAGCTGAGCTCAGGGAAAGACTCTACTCGTGATGCTGAAGTATTGTTTTATCCACACACTATGTTATTAAATAAATTACTGATTCCCTCATTTAATTAGTTTTCCTTGATTCTATATAAAGAATTGGCCTTTTAGTTTTCATAATGTGTACAAATAAGGTGGACATATCCATATGGACAAGTGGCAACATATTGTAGATATCCCCTGGTTTAGAACTAGCACCTTTATACATCTCACCTCAGCAACTGAAAAAAGCCAAGTCTGTCAGTACTTGCCTTGGTTCTGTGTATTTCAGATCTCTAGATCAGTAGTTCCCAAACTCGGTCCTCAACATGCACAACATGCACTGTCCCCCAACAGTGCATGTTGTCCAGGTCACCTCACAGAATAACAACTGAAATAATTAGCTTCACCCATGGATCTTTTTAAAATGTGTCAATGCGTAATGAGTGCACCTGTGTACCTGCCTGATGACCTGCTGTTGGGGGTCCTTGAGCATTAAGTTTGGGAACAACTGCCCTAGATGTCTAGGCTGCCTGTCCACCCTTTATACCATATAATACCTAGTGACTTCGTAGTGTGTGTGTGCGCTGAAAGAAAATTATGTACGTGGATGAGTGCGAGAACCTCTATGACAGCTAAGTTTTACCAAACATTCACACTGCAGGCAGTGGTCCACATCAGCAATGTAGATGGATCCGTTGGTATAGCCAATACCATTTAAGGAGCATTCTGGATAAAGAAGACAAAAAAAACAATAGTTACATACTGAAGGGTTGAGTATGAAACACCAGCATTAGGAAGACCTACAGGATTTTTTTTATTTATTATGGTGAAGATGTATGAAGCAGTGATAAGAGAAGAGAAGTGGCCCATGGTAACCAATCCACACTGAAGTAACATCTAAAATTAGCATAATATAAAATTATACAGAGCAGCTGATTGGTTGCCATGGGCCACTTCTCCTCTTGCTCAATTCTCCTTTGTTATCACTGCTTCATATATCTACCCCTATGTGCTGTGAACTGAATGAGCCTTAAAAGACTGAAAGAGAAAACAATCTGAAGCACAAAAACTGGAAGCAAAATCTCAGATTAAGGTTGCAGACAAAAAAACTAACAAAATTATTCCATTATACTGTATGCCATGGACTTTCTAACTCTTGAGTGAATTTTAAGGTGATATATCGTATGTGGTCCTTTTGCATACGACATTGCATGCAATCCCAGAAAGGGCTCCGAGATCCGACAAATCCTTAGTGCAGCCCTTGTGTTCTCTGGTTCCGATCTGATATGCACAGGACTGCAGATCGGAATCGGAGATAAAACAAATACGATTTGATGCTTTTCACCAAATTTCTCGGTTTATCTGTCCAAATCAGGTGAAAAGGGCTCCGGTATATGGGGGCCTTTACCTTTAGAGTTTCCACCGTCATGAAGCTTCATCTCGGTGCCTTCCAACTTTGGTAATAAAAGGGTTGAGGTATTTTCCAAAGGGTGGAAATGACCAGAAGGTCTTGATGATGAGACAGCACCACTTGGGGCTTTTGTAGTCATTAGCGCTGTATAAGTGTTTTTTCCCAAAAACAAGAGCTTTCCAAAGTCATGAGACTTTTTGTCTTTGACAGAAGCTCCTGATGGTATGGGTTTTGAGGAAGCCACAAAAACATTTGCTGAGCGGTGAATGGATCTAGTGGATGTTCCTGTTGAGAAAGAGGATTCAGTGACGCTAGAAGATGATGTGGGCAGGCTACTAGGAGGTACATTAGTGTAAGATACAATGTGATAAGCTAGTGTTGATGTAGAATGGCGTATTAAAGGCAGAGTATGACTGGTGGCACCAATTGGTGAGGCAGGTTGGCTTTGAAATGTAGTTGAGGTAGACACAGTCACATAGACAGAGTCTTTAACCTGAGTAGTACTTATGATGTCAGCATGAGATAGTGGATCGTCCTTTATATTTTGATGAAAGTCTGTATTTATTTTAGCTTGTGCACCAGACACTGAGTCTGTGTTGTTTATTGTATTATTATCCTCAGTCTGCGATCTGTGAGCTACACTGGGATATGGAACCTCTGTGTGAGGAACAGAACTGAGACTAGCTGAAGAGGTGACTGTAGTCCCCGGGTTCCATCTTGAAACTAGTTGTTGAGATAATGAAAGGCCACTAGATAGAGGTGATTTAGTGACATCCAGTGCTTTCAGCGGCATGTTGGCCTCTTGTGACACGGTTTCTTGCTGAGACGCTTGGAACGAGTTGCTGTGAAAGCTGTCTGGGACTTCTAGGAATGATAAAACAAGAAGATGAATAAGGTTTATGGAGATGTGTAACGCCTTCCTTTCAAGTCTTGTCGTACCAGACCTACCATTCAGGCAATCCTGGGTCTTCTGCTCACATGGAGTGCAAGGACCTTCCCTCTCTTCACACTGCACATTCCCAGCCTATGAAGAGAATTGGCATTACTCTCATTATGGTTTATGACAATATACTAATCCACCTGCAGTACCATTTTAAGATGAAATAGACATTAATTAAGACAATAGCAAAGGAAATTGTAGAACATACTCACATAACAATGACACACAACACAGGGGTAAACCTTCTGTATGTAGGAGCTTCCATTTTCCAGTACATGTCCTTCAAAGGCACACTCTAATATTCAAGACAAAACAACCTTGTTACTATATACTCATGCTTAATTATTGATGTGTGAATTTATAGTATACAGAAGGTTAGGACCAGCACCTCACTGTAGAGGGTAAAGCGTTGCAGAATAACAAGACAATACCGTAGTAACAGGATTTGAAGTTTGACATTGGTACCTTCACATGTTGTGCAGCATTCCCCAGGAAATATGTATGGATGAGTGCAGGAAACGGAGCAAGAGATGGCTTCACATTGTACCTCTCCATCCTAGGGACAGATACAGTACATCAGTAGCGAAGTTAAGCAAGTATGACATTCATTCTTATACATTCATTTAATTATTTTTTGTTTAGTTAACCTATATGGATTTTTTTTAATCAGGGGAGGACCTTGGACTATGGGGGTCATTCTGATTCACTCGCATTCAAGCAATTTCAGCCCCTGTCCCAATGTTCAATGGTTTATTATTCGCATGTACCTTTGCAAATGGCTTTGGCGACTTGCATAGTCACTGAGCCCTTTGCAAACCTCGGGCGGGCCGAGGGCAGATGGGGACGAGGATCTGCCATGGTAATGCCCAGTGTTTTCTGGGTGTTCCCATGGCTACGCAGGCGGGACGATGTCTGCTGGGGGTGGGCACCTGCTGTCACATGACGTCGGCTGCCCACCCTGTCTTCATCCCGGCGCTCACAAATAAAAGTTCCCTCTGACTTTTATTTGCAAAGCTATGAGAAATCATTTGATGGTCGGCGACCATTGAATGATTTCTCCTGCAGCGGAGACATTCAAGGGGATGTGTCTTTGGGGGTTATTTTGGTTCACTCTTTTTGACAAAATCCTTCTTAGATGGAAAAAACCAAGGGCACTGCAGGTGGGCTAGATATAACATGTGCAGAGAGAATTAGATTGGGCCTGACATGGGGGCTGCCATGCTCCTTTCAGTCACAGGTCAGGCTGAACCAATTATGTGCAGTCTAAGCTCCCTGTCATACCTACCTGGCCAATCCTGGCTTTCCAGTGGGTATAAGTATGCTGGGAGCCCACAGACTGAGCCTAGTGCTTCATTTGTCAATGGTCTCCTGTTGGTGCAGTTGTCTCTCCCTCTGCTGCAGTGTAATTTACTCCAGGTATCCTGTGACCATCCAGGTATTCCAGCTCCTGTGACCATCCAGATATTCCAGCTCCTGTGTCCATCCAGGTAATCCAGCTCCTGTGACCATCCAGGTATTCCAGCTCCTGTGACCATCCAGGTATTCCAGCTCCTGTGACCATCCAGGTATTCCAGCTCCTGTGACCATCCAGGTATTCCAGCTCCTGTGACCATCCAGGTATTCCAGCTCCTCTGATCCGGTGTCCAGTCTTGGGCATTCACCTCAGCAGTTCTCAGCTCAGCTCCTGTGCATTCGATGTTCCAGCCATCATTCCTATGCATTCAATGTTCTAACCATCGTTCCTGTGCATTCATCACTGAGACTCAGACCCCTGGTGTGACAAGTATTAGCTGTTAAGAAAGTGCCTGGCTGTTTAGGCTGCAGCCTAGGGCACCAGGAAGGAAGCTTCTTGCAGCCGTGGAATTAAATGAGGCCTATTTTATTCCATGCGTGTCAATATCCATGAAATGCTCTTCTTAGATCTTCCTCGGTCGGACCTGCATTTAATCTGGTCTCTGTTAGCCCCCTCCAGAGTCAGACGGCCAATTCTTAAATATTTATCCACAATTTTTTTTTTTTTTGCAAATTAGACCACAGATGCCACAGTGGAGGGGTGGGACATGGGGGCTGCAGTGATGGGGCATGGTAATGTCCAGCGTTTCATGGGCCTTCCCATGCAAACAGCGGTGTGATGTGGGTGACGGTAGCTATTCGGCTGCGTATGCGCCCTGGGACTCGGTAAGCTGCGAGAGTTTCGCAGCTTACCAAGTCAAACCAGAATGAGGGCCATTGTGCACGTGTCCTAATGGGTTCTTTCAGATCATATTTACATGGAGATCCATGCAATTGTGATTAGCATTTTTAGGTGGCAACTGGAGGGGGCTAGCAAACAGGTAATGTGGCGGGATGTAAGGGAAAATGTGTCCACAAGTCAATTTTTGGACTTTGCCTGCATATCCCACATGCACTAATCCTGGCAATGCCAGGCTTTGCTGGCATTATACTACAGAACAGGCATGTCCAACCTTGGCCCTCCAGTTGTTGTTAAACTACAAGTCCCATCATGCCTTGTCACAGTTTTGCTATTAGGGAATGCTAAAACTATGGCAAGGCATGCTGGGATGTGTAGTTTCACAACAGCTGGAGGGCCAAGGTTGGACATGCCTGCTATAGAAGTCTACATGCTTTTTTCTACAATTAGCACAGAGAGAGGGATCCAAGCAGATCCATTCCTGCACCCTCCACTTCACTTTGCAGTTGCATAGACAGACTCAAAAGTCATAAACCCGGAAGTCCTATGTCCGCTGCTGATTGCAATGGGCAGCTCTTACCGGAAGAGCTGTCATTTGTGATACTAACTGCATATGTTAGCAGATATGCTATTAGTAGGAATGTGCTATGTGGTGGCATGTACTTCCATTGGTTAGTACATCCCTCCCAAGATGCAAAGCTTGAAAGAGGACATCTACAAAAGTCTGATACTCAGATGATTTGAAATTTAGAGCACTGTACATCATTACGTGCGACAGCTCACCTGGCAGGTACACTGGGTGCAGGGCTCACTCTCCAGGGAAAACGTCTGTCGGTTCAGCACTTTCCTCCCATCGTATGTGCAGTCTGCAGTGGAACAAACATTCTCATGTTAGGAGACAACAAGGAATAACAAGGGTCAGACAAGGAGAAGAGTCGGACAAGCTCATTACCTCGACACACGGGACAACAGTCTCCTTCATCATGGAAAGGGTAGGTGCAGCTGGGAGCACATTCAATTGGAGAACAGGCTACGGTTCCCATCTGAAAATAAATCTTGTCTGTAGATTATATAAAAAATACCGTTCCTAAGGTGATTGACAGGAAGTGGGCTTCTGGGGGTGTTAACCGGCCTTTTAGTGGTACTACAAAAAATGCAGGCGTGCCAGAAAAAGGACCGGGTTATCAATATTATAAGGGCACACCCCTCATGGAAATAATGCTAAGAATCACACATATTTGAATAGGGGTGGGGCAAAATGACACCATAGAATCGCTTCAGTAGCCCCACCCACCCCCCTTCTCCTGGGCCACTATATTCCAGTATTCTGACCACTTTACTAGGTGATGTGGGAGAGCCACCTGAAAGCACTGAGAGTATTGGCAAGTATGCTACAGTGATATGCACATTCCTTACCAGGCAAATACAAGTGAGACAAGAGTCTGTAGAGGATGGAAAGCTTTCGTTGTTCTTGAATGTCTTCCTTCCGTAAGAGCAGCCTGCAATGCAATCAGTTAGCCTAGTGGTACCCAGAAACATTGTCTCAATTATGTTTTATATAAATGGAGAGAGATAAAGCACTAAACAATAAGCTTCTATCTGCCAGTTTACAATCTGCGCTTTAAGTACAATCTGTCAGGAGCTGATTGGTGGTTCTTTATCTCCCACCAAGCTCTCCTCCATTGTCATACACCTTGCTAATACTGATTTCATACCTAGAGCTCTTTTCTCACTTTTCAATATCCTTAACACAAAGAAACTTCCCAATTTACCTCTGTAAAGTGTTTATGTTTCCCTCCAGTAGACCAGCTTAATCCAACCCCTATGACAATGCTATTACCTGCTGAGCAGTCAGGGCAACACTGTCCGGGCACTGGAATGGGATGAGGGCAGGTCTCCACACAGTCTGTTTTTCTACACACAATGGAGCCGTCTGCCTAGATATGGTCACAACAGGTATTATTACTTGCCAAGCGGCTATTATTAACGTCAACGCAACTCTTCTACAAGGCTGGTCTACAAGCGAGCCAATAAGTACTATCAGTAACAATAATATCAGTACTAGAAAATGTTCCTCTAATAAAGATTTCCATATACATTCATATTGTTTCGCTATCTCATATAAAATCCTAGAGGCCACTAGATTACAGATCACCATTTACCTGGCAAATGCAGATCGAACAGGGATCTCCGGGAGACCATATTTGACCAATTGGAATCTCAATCCCATTGTCATCGAAGGGGCATCCTTTATGGAGAGGATGACAAAGTAAAGAGAATTCAAATAGCTTACTTAATTCACATATATTGGGTACTTTATAAAGGTGTGTGATTTGACCATTGACCATTTTGGAGCATCAATTTCTAGTCATAATTGAATGAGCATCCTCCAGCGACCAGTACAGGCCTGGTTGCGAGAGAGCCCTCCTAGCGATATCACCCTGAGGACACAATTCACTACTATACTTATACTTTATAATTGTTTTTTTGAAGTGGTTCTGAATCCATAGAAGTTCCCTCAGCCAGCATATACGGTTGCCTTTGGAGTGATCAGCTAGCGCTGAGTGGCAATAGTGAGAAACCTCACAACTTTCTTTTAGTGTAACCTCAAAACTTTTTCTGTAACAATATGTATGGTCATGCTGTCCATTTGGCATACTACTTGGTGCACATTTGGAATGTAACTAATTAGTCAAGCAATGAACTGCCCTTTTTTGTAGTAATATTGCTTTTCCACTGACTTAAAAATCCCTAGTTTTTGCATGTAAACGCACCAAGCCAGGATTTTCATCAGTGGAAATGGTGACAAGGTAAAAATGTGTCCTGGGATTTGTGCTGGGGTTTTAGCGGGTCAAACCCAGGTAACGGGCCGTGGAAATGGCTCTTACCCAAGTTTTGGAGGATGGCCATTGCGCAGGCGCCTCCTGCTGCTGACAGCCCACCTTCCACCAGTGCCCACCCATTGCTAACCCCCTGCCAGTGCCTGCCTGCCCGTTGCTTACCCAGCCTTCCACTGCAAATCCCCTAACGCTGACCCACGTCGCTGACCTCGGCTCCTGCCGGTGCACCCTCTGCTGCCCTGCTTTTCCGGATCTCCCTTTTCAATGGAAAAGGAGTCATCCAGGAAAACAGTTCAGTGAAATCAGGGACATGGGAAGGAGATCCACCAAAATCCCAGGTGTGTGACCCGAGATTTTGATGGAAAAACAGTATTAGTTTAAACCACAGAGAGGGGGAAAGTGCATCAAATTTTGGAAAGAGATAAATAAAAGTGATATACAATTCCAACAGTTAGAATATGAATGGTTTTTACTCTACTTTATCTCACTCTACTTTATCTCTCCCCAAAGTTTATAGATTGCCTCCTTAAATTGTGTTAGATTTCATAAGAATCTAAAAAAGTTAAATTTGTTGACTATAGAATTAAAAGGCATTATTATTTATTTATCACCATACTTCCTGACATCCATTTCCCACTATCTATGATATTTAGGGGCAGATGTATTAAGCCTTAACAAGAGATAAATGCAAGGGTGATAAGGAGAGATAAACGTCCAGCCAATCAGCTCCTTACTGACTTTTTTCAAACACAGCCTGTAACATGGCAGTTAGCAGGTGATTGGATGGATGTTTATCTCTCTTTATCACCCTTGCAATTATCTCTTGTTAAGGCTTAATACATCTGCCCCAATATGAGATACTAACTGCAGCAATCCATTAGGAAACCCACCTTATGCGTGGTGCAGCTAATTCTACTATATTTTTTTTAAAAATGTATGTGTTGGTACATATAATCTTACCCGCCATCCATTTAGTGTAACCTACCTGTACTCTGCAGTGGATCTTGGCATTTGAAGCAACATTGTCCAGACTCCAATACCCAGTCCTCTCTAGGACACTCTAGACTTGGACACGGAACAAATGAGCATTCTACTGCTCCATTCTAAGGATAGCAAGAAAGAGATCACAACATAGAGCTAATTCTACAGCGATCATGTTCTGTGACATATGTCACAAGTTCACTTTTTTTAAAGGATTGGACAATAAATAAGTGAAGGGCGTATTTGTGACAATTGACATTGAAATGAATGGAATTATCCAGACCTGACACGAGCATGATGTGCATCCATTTTCATCCCGGCTAAATTTGGCACCGTGGGGATAAATGCTTCCTTGGAATTCACAGCTATCTACATGATCACAGAGATTGGTGGGCATTAAAAGAAACCAATAAACAGCTAAGCATCCTAGAAGTATATTACAGACCTGGGCATTGCAGACAGCAGTCCAACATGTAGGGTTCAGCGCATGAGACAGAAGGACACACAGGAGGGATACAGGTGATGTTTCCAGCCTAGTAATAATCAGAAAACTGATGAAAACCTTTCTGTACATTTATACATCATATTAGAATGCACTGTGGGGCTGTATGAAAGCAAACTGCCTGCAAACATGTGTTTTATATTAGGCCTGATTCAGAGGTGGACGTTGTGTGCATGCAGCTGCATCTTTGGACACATCTGTTTGTAAATATAGTATTGCTGCAGGGGGTGACAGTTGAGACAGTCTGTGTTATTGGAGCTTTACAGTGCTGTACAGTAGTTAGCCCAAGAGAGAGTGACACCTTATCATATTCAATGTTGTTTGTCTTCTGTCAAGAGAAACCCTGTTATATTCAATAAAACCTTCTGTGATTTGGTATCAACACAAGGGCTAATCTCATTGCATACATCTGCTATGCACCTGCCAACTTGTAGGCATCGGCCAATGCCATGTTGTGTTGATAGATGCCTGTAAGCTTCTGTGAACTGCTGCATCGTAACACACAGCAATGGATCACTCTACAAAAAAATTTGTCTGAGTAACCCTCGTAGGAAAGGAAATATGCATCAAAACACACCCGACCTGGCCAGGCATGCCTACAAAACAGGATGGAATGCCCCCATTTTGAAGAATGATCTCTGTCGCAGGACCCCGATTGGCCACAGTATGTAACTCATGTTGTGACTTGGGGGCAATGCAAGCAACAATGCAGTACCTGTTATGTGCATCTACACACTAGCTAATGAACTGGGCATTTTAGTGAATCAGAGGGTGACTAAGGTGTTGTACAGTATGTTCTACAAACCTAAGGCTAGGAAAGTTGGAGATCCTGTAGTTTAGAAAGTTTTATACGCAGGCCACTTGTAACAGTAAAATATTTGTGTCATTCTCAAATAATTTTATTGCTGACTGAGTTTGATAACGTTCCTACTGAAATGCCGCCAGCTGATTTGCTCTGAATAGAGATACAGTACAGGATGTTTTGACTTTTTTTATAGTTGACTGTATGAATTTTTTTTCTTTTAATCTGGATTATCATATCATTTTACTGCCAATGTAACAGCTACAATGCATAAACTCAAACATTTGTTTACCCTTATCTGTTTGAATCACCTGTTGTTAAAGTCATCTTTGAAATAGTCTATAGTATGGTAGATACATTAATGTCTAATTTTCATTCACTCCTAAACTAGCCACACACATAAAGATTATCTTTCCAACCAAACTATTTAACTGTTTGGAAAGAATATCCGGAAACATATAGTTCCAAATGCTGGAAAAATGGACCAAACGTTCACTCAGACACGTTGGTTAAATCAAACCTGTCTGAGCAGATGCTTTCCCCTAGGGATGGCCATTGTTGCCATTGCCATCGATGGCAATTCTGCAACTGGCCATCGATAGTGCTTAACTATGCAATGGATGACCATCGTTATTTTTACATATCAATGGTCATCCATTGTATTTGATTGATTGGCCTGCAGGCGAATCAAAACAGGGGGCGGGGCTTCGCGGGTGTCGGGGGTGGAGCTATGCTCCTTGCCCCGGCACTTTGGGGAAAAAAAGCAAAACATTGTTTTGCTATTCCATCGATGGAGGGAAACCATCTGGTTCTCCCCCATAGATGGTAAAAGTATTCGACATCGGCCATGGACCATCGATGATTTTGAATCATCGATGGTCGATGGGCATCCCTACTTTCCACTGTTTAGACGCAAAAAGCCAATTCCCATTTGCTCCAATAAATTATCAGATTTTCATTCCAACCAGCCTTGAAGGTGGCTGGTTGGAAAGAATTTTTTTAGATGTGTTGGCAACTTAATTCTCCCTCTGTAACTTACCAAACAGATACAAATGGTACAATTATCTGGAGAATTAGGGAAAAGTTCTCCATCTGCTCTCATTGTCCCTTCAAACAAGCACCCTGTAAGAGACCAAAACAATGTATGTAAGAGGGTTAAGGATTATGAGGTCGACAGTGTCTAGATTGACCATTATTGGTTGACAGCCAGAAGGTTGACATGCATAAGGTAGCCATGGTCAAAAAAGATCGACACAATCAATAAGTCTACCTTGAGAAGGTGGACATGAGTTTTTAACTTTAATTGGTTTCTATGTCGACATGGACACCATATCAGTCACCTGCATCCCCTCGCATTTCTCGCTACGCTTAGGTTATTATAATTTCACTCTATGCCCACTTGCATGGTAAAGTATGAACAAGTCGGTGAAAAAGAAAATGACTGGTTACCTGTAGGAGAGCCAAGAGGGGGCCCAAGTACCATTTCGGTGACCTATCTCAACTCACCATCACATGATGGGCAGCAGCTGTCTGGGTGCAGGACAGGATGTGAGCAGTTTGGGCTACACGCCCTTCTTTCACAGGATACCGCCCCTTCCTGTATCAAACAGTAATGTGTTTCATAGTAAATCTCTGTAATAGCCATACAGTACTTTGTGTTTTCATACTGCAGCACATACCTGGCAAGTGCAGTCTAAACATACTGGTTCTGCCCAAGAGCTTCCGGACAGTCGCAGTTCCTTGTCATGCCAACATGGGGCATTTGTGAGCATTGCAGTAGGTGCTCCAGTTGGCATTACAATGTTTTCTTTTAGAGGCATATGAGAGATCCCTGAGGATTTTTGCAAATGACCCGTTTTTAGATGCTGAGGTGGTGGCAGAGGATCAAGATCTGTTGTAGTTTGTGGTTTTGAGGTAGATTTTGTTGTAAATACTTCTTGTGCTGATACGGTACTGGGCATCATAGTCTGAGATGCACCGATGGCCGGAGTCTCTAGCCGTAGAGGCATTGGCGATGTTGGCTTCAGTAGTGCCCAGTCGCTGTGCACTGCCTGTAGGAAGCTAGCGGTCTGTGTCTCAGGTGGAACTGCTGCAAAGTAAGGAAATAGGAAGTCACCTTTTCATTAGCCTCTGATTTGAATCGTTTCTGTGCAAGAGCGGTTGGCAATCATTATTTGGGCAACAAAGACATTTAGAAGGAAAGTATCACAGTGTTTTACCTAAGCAACCCCCACTGATTGACATAAAACCAGCAGGACAGGAGCAGACATAGGATCCCAGTGTATTAATACAACTTCCAGAGTGGCATAAGGTGGCATTCTCCAGGCATTCGTTCACATCTAGAATAGATACAAGCACATAACAAATCAGTGTCAGATGCCACAGAACAAGGAGACGTCAATGTGAGTTATGGCTTTTAGATTTAGCAGTGATAAAGTCAATGATCATCTTATTGATACAGTCGGACAGAAGGTCTTCACCATTCACATCCGGCGGTTTGTGATCATGGATGGATGGATGAAAATTCCATTCCGTTTGTAATTAGCATTAATTGTCCATCCAATTAGAAGGAGGAGCCTGCAGAAGATATCTTTGTAAAACAAATAACTCCAGCATGTGGCTGTGATGCCAGTGACTATTGATTCCATGCAGGTGGTCAGCTAAGGAAGTCCCCACTGATCGGACTGCAGCATTGTTCAAAATTGACAAACTGTCACCCCAAACACTGCCAAACATCACTGTCCGAGACTCACTGGCATTTGGTGGGGTTCCATCATTTGAATTTTGTTCTGTGCTGCAGCCCCACCTTTGGAGCTGCCACTGGTGACAACCCATGTGCAACCTTTTATAGACCATAGATAATTATAAACACACTGAGGGCCTGATTCAGCATGGGCCTCAAAATCAAAATCTTGCTCTAATGGTCAAAACCATGTGCACTGCAGGTGGGGCAGATGTAACATGTGCAGAGAGAGTTAGATTTGGTTGGGGATGTTTTCAAATTGAAATCTAAACTTTTGTGTAAAAATAAAGCAGACAGTATTCACCCTGCATGGAAACAAAAGAAATCACCCAAATCTAACTCTCTTTGGCCACCGCAAATCTACTTACTGGTCTTTTAAACAAATATTGTCAGAGACAGAACCTTTTTGAATTTAATATCTATATGAGCAAAGCGGAAAGAACCATTGGAAGATGGGGATGAGCATTGGTTTATGCACAGTTTTCCCTCAGACAGGAGCCATTGCGATGACAATAGACCCAGAACTTGGCACATGAACCCGGCCAATTGTTAATCTTATATGGACAGTTGCTGACACTGGACATGCTGATACACAGGCCTAGAGAAGGAAGTGGGGTCCTGGGCAATAGGGCCCATTAGAGGGTTGCACCAGAGGGCCAGTCCCACCCTGTCTGGCAGTAGAATCTTCCAAATTCCAAATTCCAGAGGGCATAAAAAGGGACTTAAAGGAGCTACGATAATTATTCTGGAATCACCTACCAACACATGACACTCTGTCTGCACTAAGCACAAAGCCAGCACGACAGGAACAGAAGAAGCTGCCCTGTGTGTTACGACAGAAGTGCTGGCAAAGATGAGATGTTCCTGGCCGTCGGCATTCGTTGATATCTACAGGAAACAATAAAGTACAAATGTCATATTGAAAGTATATGAAAACATGTGCCCGTATCCAGGGCCGTTTCTAGACAATTTAGCTCCCAGGGCAAAGGAATAAAAATGCGCCCCCCCCCCAAAAAAAAAAAAAATTAACACGTCATAGAAGAAATTGCGCGCGCTGTAAAAGGGGGCATGGTTTATTTGTAAAAGGGGTGTGGCTTAATATAAGGGCATGGTCTAGCAGGAAAACAATTACCTTACATCTCATGTTTGCAGCCTGCATGACCAGTCATTGGTTACCGCAGGAATTGTCATTGTCCTCCCGCACTTTAGTTGGCGGGCTGAAGGCCACACAGTGACATAAAAATATAAAAGGCCCACACAGTGACCTAGTACGCCTCACGGATCAAGGCCAAACAATGACAGGCTACTTGAATTATTATACACTATTTATCCGTGATGCCAATTACACATGACGCCACACACCGTGATGACAATTACACATTGTCGCACACCGTGATGACAATTACACATTGTCGCACACCGTGATGACAATTACACATTATATCGCACACCGTGATGACAATTACACATTATATCGCACACCGTGATGACAATTACACATTGTTGCACACCGTGATGACAATTACACATGACGCCACACACCGTGATGCCAATTACACATGATGCCACACACCGTGATGACAATTACACATTGTCGCACACCGTGATGACAATTACACATTGTCGCACACCGTGATGACAATTACACATTATATCGCACACCGTGATGACAATTACACATTATGTCGCACACCGTGATGACAATTACACATTATATCGCACACCGTGATGACAATTACACATTATATCGCACACGTGATGACAATTACACATTGTTGCACACCGTGATGACAATTACACATTATATCGCACACCGTGATGACAATTACACATTATATCGCACACCGTGATGACAATTACACATTGTCGCACACCGTGATGACAATTACACATTATATCGCACACCGTGATGACAATTACACATTATGTCGCACACCGTAATGACAATTACACATTATATCGCACACCGTGATGACAATTACACATTATATCGCACACGTGATGACAATTACACATTGTTGCACACCGTGATGACAATTACACATTATATCGCACACCGTGATGACAATTACACATTGTCGCACACCGTGATGACAATTACACATTGGCGCACATTGGCGTCTGAGAAAAGACAACATAACTATAAAGGGAAATGTGAACTACTCATATTTATCAAACTTCAATTGTAAAATTAATTCGGAAGGGTCCCTAGTGATAATATTGCCACTTCTTAGAGGCGTTATGTAGGTATTATTTGCAATAAGGCTGCCTTAGCAGCAGCCCCCCCCCCCCCCTTCTCTCTCCCCCAATTGTGTGCAGTTCTCTAGGGAACAGATACCTTTTATTAATCTACTCTAAGCATTGTGACTCCATGCTTCTGTACACTGTATGGGGGAAGAGATCCCTGCAGCTCCGTCTCTCACCTGTCCCCCCTCCCTCCCCCTCCTCATTTCTCCTGCGGGGGACTGTAATGTATAACAGCACAGGCAGGAGTGATTCTAAAATAAACATGTCCTGCTGTATATTCTATGGCACCAGCGCAGGGGAGGGAGAGGGGACAGGGGAGAGACAGAGCTGCAGGGATCTCTCCCCCTGTGCTGTGCAAGGAGGCAGAGTAAACCACATGAAGAAAAGTAGGAGCTGGAGCAGATGATCAGCAGAGAGGGGCCAGGTGCTTCTCTATATTAGTTTGTGTTAATAAAACAGTGTAAAGAAACATGTGTAGCCGGTGACCTCTCCCATGTCTGCCCTCCCTCCTCACTGCTGCCGGGGACTGGAATGTAGTGTACTGCAGCACTTCGAGCTCAGGCAGAAGTTCATGAGCCCACTGTGATTCTTCAGCAAACAGGGACTCTCCTGCCTGAGCTCCTGGGCGGCTGCTGTACACTCCCATCCATAGCAGCAGCGCTGGGGAGGGAGAGGGGACGGGGAGAGACGGAACTGCAGAATCTCTCCCACTGATACTAATGAAATCAGGAGCTGGGGAGGGAGGGGGGACGGGGAGAGACGGAGCTGGAGGGCGGACGGACGTGGGAGAGACAGAGCTTACCTGCTCCACATGGATGTTTCTTTACAATGTTTTATTGAAAATATATATGGAAGCATCTGTCCCCTCTCCTCTGATCAGCTGCCCCTGCTCCTGCCTGCTTTATAAGCAAGGAGCAGCTGCTGCAGGGCACACGGGGAAAGTGAAAGTAAGCCTGCTGGCTAACTTTCTATTAGCTGCACATGCGCAGTAAGATCCTGGACTATTACACTGCGAACGGGGGGAGAGCAGGGAACTGAGTGGCAGCATTTAAAAAGAGGGGATGAGCCGTGCGGCGCCCCGGGCAGATGCACGGCTCGTCCCCCTGTAAAAACGGCCCTGCCCGTATCTTAGCATTCATTGTGATTGGTCAGGGGAATGGGCAGCAACCTGAAGACTGCACCCCATTGTATGACTCGAGCCAGTCATGTGACACGCATATTTAATCCTTAGCCAAGTATACCCACTGTTCCTTAGACCCCCCTCAACTTGCATTGTGCCATTTCTTTGAAGTGTTTGTGTGTGTTAATATTATAGTATTTTGGATCTGTCCTCCCTGAGTTCACCTTAGGACACCTGCATTACAGGTAGACAGTGGTCGCTTAATAATCAAGTTCAGCTTTCTGAATACCTGCACAAGAGCGTCCGTTGCTCTGGAGTGTGAACCCAGCTTCACACAAACACCTGTAACTCCCGTGAAAGTTTTTGCATCTCTGCGTACAAATGAATCTATGGGACGAGCATTCATCAATGTCTGAAAGGGAGAGAGAGGACCATAGATCTGTTGTTAACACTTTCAGATTTTATACATGAAATAATTACTTTTAGCACTTTTAAGTTTATTGACTGTAAAGGCCCGTACTCACTGGTTGTCTGTGAGCTGAAAGCCGCTAAGTTTACTTGTCTGAGATGCTTTCAGTTTGAAAACCACCCAGTGGGTACGGGGCAGCGATGAGCGGTGAAGCGCACTCCCGCATCATCGCTGGACCAGCTGCTTATCTGCTGGTATTACCAGAGGATGAGCGTCGGAGCAGCTTTCCATAACGTCCTGCTATAGAAAGTCGTCCACCCTAAGGAAAAACATCGCTAAAATGGGCGAAAAATGCTCAGTGTGTATGCACCTTTACTGTAGTCCCCATATTGCTCCTTCAGGGAGGCATCAGACCTTTACCAAGATGGCTACCGTTTGGTCATGTTCATTGTCATCTTGTCACTGTGTTAAAGAGCCACAATGGGACGCAAATGTGTACAACTTATCCCCCAGAGACACTGTGATCTACAAAGTTCTGCTGCTACCAAGCCACACTACTACTGCTTATATACACACTTCTACCCTGATGCAGCATGGCTGGTACTCTGTATGTGCAGCTCAATCTCAGCTCCATCCTGCTGAGTCTATATTACTGTGACTATAACTGTACAAGGCAGCCTGCGGCTCTTCAGTTGTTCTATATACAAGCAGTCTGAGAATATATGAAATCACAAAGCTGCAATTAGAAACCTAACTGCACATAATATAAAAAAAAGGTTGCAGATGAAGCCAAGTTCATTTCTGCAGCCCACAGCTTCTGACTGATTGGACCCGATACACCAGTATGCATCATAATAAGTACATTATAGTACAGTTATTCACCCAAACAACTTCTTCTGTCTGCAGCAAGCTTCAGGCCGGATCCACAGTCACACACAAAGCCTCCTTCAGTATTGAGGCATGTCCCCTCGCAGGAAGATGCTGCACATTCATTGATGTCTGGTACAAAGAAGACATGGTGCTTTTTATTGACAAAATCGTTATTCACCAAACTACTGTCTATAATGATATACTGTATCGAGACTGGAGTAAAGGATGCTGGGATACCTGTGCAGGTTACTCCGTTAGCCGTTTCAGTCATAATGAATCCCACAGGACACACTCGAGAAACATGTTCACAGCCGCCATCATTACAAGCTAACTCACAGCCATACTCTCCACAAAGCGCAGAAGCTGTAAGGAGGAAACCGAGAACAGTAGAACAAGGAGGTAACCATTGGACAGGAAGATTCTCACGTTCCAGCGGGTACATTTTATAGCTAGAAATTTGAGTAACAAATATACTGTATATAACTCGGTATCCGGGCGGCGGATCAACTAGGTTTAGGTTGACAATACCATGCTTGACCACTAGAGGTCACCGGTGTCTAGTTAGATGTCTATACTTGGTCGTCCGCGTTTACATAGACAGTGACACTAGATTGACGAGCGGAAAGCATCGATGGGAACCTGGTCAACAGTAACAAGGTCGACATGGGTTTTTCATCTTTCTTTGGTGCCAGTCAACTTGGTTCCTAGAGTAATATTATAATAGTGGGCCGAGTGTAGCGAGGCACTGTGCCCGGAGCATGGCAAATGCGCTGTGCGTGTCCACAGGCACCCCTCTGACATTCGACACCAAAAAAGACGAAAAACCATGTCGACCTTGCTGCTGTCAGGCAGGCTTCCATCAATTTTTCCTCCCATCGATCTAGCTTCACTGTCTATGCAAACACGGATGACTAGGTATAGACGTCTAACTAGACGCCATTGACTACTAGCGGTTGACCATGATATTGTTGACCTAGACCCGGTCGATTGGCCGTCTGGATACCAAGTTATATGCATTTATGAATTACACAGGTTTTGTGGCTAATAAAAAACAGGTGAAATGCAGATTTGAGGTCAACCATCCATAGAACCTGTATAATTAATAAGCAGGAAAGAGCAGGTGGCCGTGCGCTCGAGAGACCGCTTAGGGTAACCACTTGTTTTCTATCAAAGCTGCAGTGAAAAGATGTGGATACTTAACCACAACCAAATAAAAATAAATAGAAAGAAACACAAAACACTGCGCTATGATGAAAACATTATTTATAATTTAATAATAAAAATGTATATGGTCACAATATTTAACATTTATTAAAACAGATAATCTGTACTGGAAGGGACGTTTTATCCTATACAGTAATTCAGTTAAATCACATTAATGGTCATAATCAGACCTTTCCACTAGATGTCACTATATAGCAGTTCTAGGCACATATATAAATGGAAAAGATTCTCCTTCAAAAATAATAAATTGAATCCAAACTTATAAAAAGGTCAACAAAACAATACACCAAATAATATAAAATGAGTAAATCAATGAAACAACAACTTATATAAAAGGCAATAGAGCTCAGTCCTAGGTCAGGAAAGGTGGGGATAATCCTCTAGGTGTTCCAGAATAGAAGTTTATTTCTATTTGATAATTAATAAGCGTCTCTGATTAAAAGGATATCAACCAGATTAGTGGAGAGGCATTTTGCCGGTAGGAATGTATTTGTTTTGTTTTGGCTATTAGTTTTGGGTTAAAAACAAAGCAATTCTATTGTTCCTCCATTCGGGAACGAATAATCGTGGCTTCACACATTCCAGCTCACACTAATACAAAGTGTTGCTGTCTCTACCTATTGCCAGTTGCTATACATATAGAGGATTTCTAACTTACCAGCAATTGTGTTGGGGTGCTTTACTGGTAGACAGGAATGTCCATTAGGAGAAATCTGATATCCATAGTAACAAAGGCATCTGTAGCTTCCTATGTTATTTTTGCATTGCTGTTGACAAAGACTTGATGCTTGAGATCGTGAACATTCATCTACATCTGAAAAAGCAGCAAACACATGTTTACATAGTTGATTAGGTTGAATAAAACATCAGTCCATCAAGTTCAACCATAACTTTCTATATCAAAGATGCTTATAACCTCTTACATAAGAGTTATAGAGGCCAGCTACCAATGTAATCACATAACACACTAATAATGGGGGTTTCACAAATTCTTACAGAGTAAAGGGGTGCACACACGGATTGATTTTTGCTGGTGAGCTATTTTGGCTAAGCGATTTGGACTAGACAGCCAGTGATCTAGTCAAAATATTCTTGACTGGCAACTCCTTTTTACTATAGGGGTGTTTGACCATAGATGCCTACCCTCCTGCATTCTGCAGGAGACTCCCTGAAATAGCAGCAATCTCCCTCTCTCCCTCATTAGTCTAGCAATCTCCCTCATTTCACCTAGCCCACATTACACTGTTACATTTTTGGGGGAAAAAGGAATGAGAGACAGATACATTTACATTGAATCATCAGCACCATTTCCCAGCACTTTACCAATTATAGTAGCTCTTACTAACTGCTTTGGGGATCATCTATATTTGGATATAAGTCATTTTAAAAGATTCCTCTCAGATGTAGCAGTACACACCCACGCTTCTAGATGCCACGTTCACAGTCTCTTTTTACAATCTCTCCATATATGGAACTAGCCACGCCCTTTGGTTGGAGCATGATAAGCCCCCTCAATGGGGCGCTGAGCAAATTTTGAATACCAACTATAATCTCCCTGAAACTAGTTTTCAAAGGTAGGCAAGTATGATTTTGACTGCATAGTCAAAAATGCTTATAAGGTTAGTAAAGATCTCTGTCAAGGTTAGACTAATCTCCCTATAATATCGCCTAGTAAAAAAGAGTTGCCAGGCAAGAATATTTTGACAAGATCGCTGGCTGTCTAGTCCAAATCACTGGTATTACCTGCTGAGGGAGATATTCACTAGGCGATCTGCAATTAAATACCAACCCAGTATGTAAATTCTATTATAGTCAATATCACCCATAGACAAAATGTCATAATCAAAATCGCAGAGACAAAATCGCTCACTAGCAAAAATCACTACGTGGGTACACCCCTTAACGGATATTATAGGGCGATTTGCCTAACCTTGACGGCGATCTTCAGTAACCTCTCTCGGCCCCCCCGACCACCAGCCACAATGTTGGGTGCTTCACCCGGTAATTTGGTTTTCTGTGTGAACGGCGTATAATACAGATTGTTCCAAACTGTAGTCTCAACTGTGAATCAGTGGGCTCTGTGCAAACTGCTAACTCAGGAGTCATTTTTCAAAATCTGAATTATTTGCATTTTGTTCTTATCAAAATAATACTGAAACATTGCTGCTTGTATAGGATTTCCCCATTCCCATATATCATTTTTAAAGTGGTAGCAAATGATGATTTTTAAATTTGTTACACTAATTTCTCTAATCTATCTAAATAATGGGAGTCCTAATAACTCTTATCATGTCAGGTATACTTTCTGCATGTTTTTAACACTTTGTCCTAATTTACAAAAATAAATATCATCTATTGATTTAGACTCAATTTAAAATAAGACAATTTACCCATTTACCATAACAACTTTTACCGTCCTTTCCAAGAGAGTAACCATGCAAGCAGCTACACATAGCAGTGCCATGAATTACTGTGCAGCCCTGATCACACATTGCAGATACACAGTTCAGAGAAAAACCTGTGACAAGAGAAACATGTCAATGGTCAGTCACCTCGTACTCTGTTACACACAACTCCGAAAACATATGTCTGATCTCAGGAGTTGCCACAATAACAATTGAATACCCTCCAACTCCTAAAGAGCGGAAACTGGTACAAATTCAGAAAGAGGGTGTGGCCACACCAAGTATCCTATATTTACAATGGGCAGTTGGAAACTCAAAAAAGTTACAGGCCTTAAAAAAATTATACTGTACCTGCCAAAAAAGTACATTTAAAAAAATGCCAGGATCTGATTTGTTGGTACTTTTTGATTTTTATTTAATTATTGTGGGGCTCCATGGCATATGGGTAGGGCCTCGGAGCGAGCATTTTGTGTTGTCATAATCTTAATGTTTGTTTTTGAAAAGAGCTTTAGCAGGCTCTGACAGCTTCCTCAGCTCTCTGGACTATACTAAATTACTCTTTGCGATCAGAGGTTGTATATGAGCAAACTTTGTTTGTTGGGAAAATTACTGCAGAAATGATTTTCACAATGTTCTATTGTTTTGAAAAAGAAGCGAAGATCATGAAGTTTTACATACGAGCCTGCATTTGTTTTGATTTAGAAACATGTTAGCAATTGTGGAATTTTATATTTCAATCCACCAGCGGCGTAGCTGTGTTTGGGGCACCCCCCCACCGTTAATGGGGGGGGTGCCCCCCCTCCCCGCCCATCCGTCCGGCCCCCCGGCCCCCTGTGCCCCCTCCCCCCATTGCCGCATGCTTACCTGTCTGCGCGTCCCGGCTCCCCTCCTGGCTTCAATAAATTCTATGCAGACGGACCACGATAAAATGGCCGCCCCCATACTGCAGACAGTTTCAGAGAACAGTCTGCTTTATGGGGCGGCCATTTTATCGTGGTCCATCTCCATAGCATTGTTTGAAGCCAGGAGGGGAGCCGGGACGCGCGGACAGGTAAGCATGCGGGGGATGGGGGGCAGGGGGATTACTATAGCACCGCAGCCCCCCGGCGCCCCCATATGCACAGCGCCCCCCCGCGACCGCGGGGGCTGCGGTGCTATAGTTACGCCACTGCAATCCATATATTATCTTCCTTAATATATTATTGCTCTTTTCTGGTACGCATGAAGTTGAAACAATAAAATGGCACCAAAGAAAAGAGTTAGATATGGTGGAAATAATAACAATGTCACAAGGAATTCAATGTTAGCGGCAAATAAACAATCTTCTCAGACAGTGGAATCTCAAGAAAAGATTTAGAAGAGTGGAATGTGATTGCACAGCTCCTGCTGTTGTCAGTGCTGCAGAATATGAGGAAGAGAGAAATGCAAGGTGGAAACGTAATCACACAGCTCATGCTATTGCCAGAGCTAAGGACTCTCCAGAAGAAAGATTTGCTAGGCTGGAAGCTGATCGCACAGCTCATGCTGTTGCCAGTGCTGAAGAATCTGAGCAAGAGAGAAATGCAAGGCGGGAACATAATCGCACAGCTCATGCTGTTGCCAGAGCTGAGGACTCTCCAGAAGCAAGATTTGTTAGGCTGGAAGCTGATCGCACAGCTCATGCTTCCGGATCTATACTGTGTGTTTAGTATTGAAATTGATTTTTGTAAACAAACATTATTTATCTTTTTGGGCCTCTATATTGAAGGTGAAGTGCTGCCACTGACCACTAGTGGCCACTCCAAGGACCAAATTACTCCTTTTTAAAGCTCAAATTAAAAGTAAAGTAAAGCTCAGCTCAAAGTAAAAGTACATTGAAGAAGTCATCATTTTAAGTAGTTATATATAAAAATGAATGCAATAAAGATCCCGTTTATAGTCTATTGCAATACTATTTAACTTATATGCTCTATTCATGTAAATATTTATATGGACTAGAAACACTAGTCACACACTTTCACACTCACCCTTATCTTCCAGTTCCATCTCATGATCACTAGTGTAGTGATCTGAAATGAGAGAAGTCTTTAGCCTTTTGCATAGCATGAGAAATGGTAATAGATACGTAGACACATATCATAACTCTAATTACCTGTACAGGTGACACCTTGATGCCCATCTCTGCAGGAACACACATTGGGGGCAATACAGAACCCGCTGCCACATCCATATGAGCACAGGGCTACAGGGAAGAGAGATAAGTTACCATTGCCTTAGCCATTGTATGTAAATACAGGGCTGTTTCAGAGTGATAATTACATTTGGCTATAAGGTGCCATTTTGCTGTTAGCACAAATCATGGGGACCAGGTAGACGCATTTGTACCCTAAACCCAAGCAAGGGCAGACACACACCACACATAAAAAGCCACGTTCATGCACCGAACATTAAAAGAAAACTGTCATTCCAACTTACAAAACTTTATTTAAATATAAGAACACATACAGTAGGGGGGAATGTAATAGGGTGGTTAGAGTTCTCTGCATTGTTCTGTTTGTTAAAGAGACAATTCATCATTTTAAGATGTAACTGATTGCCGCTTTAAAAAAAAATCTCTTGTGTTCTATTCTCACACCTTATTACATTCCGTCACAACCAGTTCATAGAGACAATACTAGCATCAGCTTCTACTTTATTGAAGGAGGGGGGCTGCTGCCCATGCTGCCAGAAAAACCCGCCTGCAGCCACCGCTGCAGTTCACCGTCGCTCACCACTGCTCCCTTCGTGGTCCCGACATTTGTACAGTGCAGATGACAGGTGCCGGGACCGATGTGCATACCCTTAGCTTCTATGGGCTGTATCAGCTGCAGCCAATAGAGGCCAAATTGTGCTGTACAGCGAGTCAGGGTGTGGCTTCCTACAGTAAGCCAGCCCTTTGCCTATAGCAGCCCGGTGGGATTGCCTGTATTGCAGTTGGAAGTCACTGCCATTCACAGTGCAGCAAGTCTTTCGCTGCTTAGCGAGCCGGCTAACGCAGCCTGCTGGGCAAACGCCGACCCCCGCCAACCCCCGAATCCCCTCGGAAGCATGCTAATGGATGTGTATGCAAGTGCACGGAGGGGTCGGCGAATAATTCGATGCTCACTGACCATCAAATGATTTTTCCGCAGTTCGCAAATAAACTTTACTACTAACTTTTATTTTGTTTGGAAATGTCAGAGAACTGGGCGGGCACTGATGTCATGTGACATTCGCATTGGGATGCCCAGCATTTTTCATTGAGCACCCGCTGTTTTTGTGGGCACACCCAGGAAACGCTGGGCATCCCCATGCGCCCTTCCCACCGCGATGTTTGCATAGGCCTCAGCATCTGTGATAGTTGCCGAAGGCATTCACACAGGGTGACTGCACATGTGCATAATCGTGCATGCACAGTCCCCAAACCATCGAACAGGGCCAAATTAGCTTAAATGTGCGTGAATCACCCCCTTTATCACTCCAGGCTTTAATACATCTCCCCCCGAGTGTCACTACACACCTCCACCTGTCTACTTGATGACGCCATTGATGTCACACCCATCTCTTATTGTCACCTTCACATATACATGATACGAGTTAAGATTTTTATCAATATCTCCACAGCTAGTGACATTTTGGTTTAATCCTTTATAGGTTGACTCTTTGGAAATGAACAAGTCTATTTCTGTCTGGGGAACACAGTCTATGTTTCCTGACCAATTTGAACAGTATTTGAAATATTTTATAGAAATGTTTTCAACTTCCATCCATACTACTAAGTGAAAAAGATACCAGGAAGAGACTCACGCTGAAGGCATAGTCCAGTGCCCGGGGAGACTGTCCACCCTGGGCAACATCCACTACCCATACCTGAGAAACAGACATGAGGTCCAGAACGCAGTCTACAGGGATACATGAAGAGAAGGCACATCATTAAATTAGGACAACTCATATAATACACAGCAATCTACTGTTCCTTTTGAAGTTAATTCACACATGTCGGTGCTAAGCATGCAGGCAGGCAAACTGCAACAAATCATAGGGTTCATGTAAGTTGTCAATGCCTAATTTTTCCCAGCATATAATTTCCATAATTATAATTATAACCATGCCCATAACATTAATATAGTCAGGGATAAATATTTTTTATCCCATATATGCCAAGTTTGGTCTCTAAATGTGTAGAACTATATTGGCTGTCAGATGACAGTTATTAGAATTTCATATCAAGTTGCACTCACATGTTACACAAGTTATAAGTTCACACTAGATTAAGGTACAGTAACAGAGGGGCGTGTCTATAGGCTATTGATAGAGTGTGATGAATGGTCTCTGGAAAGACAAATGGATTCACCTGAGCCAGTCACAGGATACCGTAAACAAATGTGAATGAAAGGATCAACCCCTCCCCCTAGAAAGTTTCTTGGATAGTGAATGAAACACAAACACTCACTTGCTTTTGGAACCTTGCCCTGATAAGATGCAGTGCAACAGTCCTGGAGAAGATTGGATACGATTGGACACATGGCTTTAAGTAATGTATACTTGTAGGATTGATATGAATAGTGTACTAAGACCCACGGTTATGGAACATGGATTATGTTAGAGAGTTTAAGAGTAGTTAACTTCCATTCTTAGTTATTTACGGATATTAACATGTGCTTAGGCCCAGAATATGTTTACATATGGTTACACAAAGAAAGCTTCTGTCTGTAGTTGAGAGTGACCTGTGTGAATGATGTTTAGCTAGGATCATTGAGATAAGGCATTGTAATAATATATCATACATAGATCTAATGGTTGAAACGCGCTGTGTTATTAGCCTGTAGTTATGAATCGTGAGTGGAGTATATTGTGGATCAGTAGGATCAATGGGATGTTGCCCCTGGACATATGGAGGTATGTATTGTGTTGGAAGTGTGGTGTTGTGATCTGTTCAGAGAAGATGTGTTTGGCTTGGTAGATTGATTTACAAGCATGTATTTGAAAGCATGTGTAAGGCTGTGCGTGAGCATGTATGGATTCCAGCATTTGTGCTTAATCAAGTGTGTGTTTGCTCAAAGGGAAGCATGTATTTGAAAGCATGTGTAAGGCTATGCGTGAGCATGAATGGACTCTTTGTATTGAAGAGTGTGAATGCTTTGTGTAATATCCAGTGAGAATATCTAGATAAACTGGCGGAATAAACCAACATATATGTAACAGGTGTTGTTAGCATGATGCTCGGATTGTGTGGGTAATGGCATGTGATGTGATTATGGTATGATTAGTCCTTAGATTGTATAGTGCCATTTAAGTGTTCTGTACATTGTAGCTTAATGATATTCAAATAGTGTATGCTGCAGGGATAGTGTGTTTGATGAATGTGCAAGTTATATTCAGGATTGTGAATATCGCATGATGCAGGTTAGAGGTAATTTGGAGTAAATGTTGTGGACAGAAATATATGAAAGTACAGGCAGTTTATGTGTGATTGCCAGGCAGCTGTATGAGCCTGTAGATTGTTAAGGTTCCTTTGTGTGCCATGTGGCGGTATCTAAAATGGTGGACGCAAGGTTGGTTATTCTAAAATGGCTGCTGCTTCATAGCCACGCCCCCCCCCAGCACTGTATTCACATACACATATTTAACACTGAGGTTAATTGTATTTAAGGATGCTGGAGTAAATAATCGTTATTAATTATAATACCAGTATTGTTATATTTTGTAATCCATGATACAGTTTCATCTGGTTACACTTATAAATAATATTCATTGATTATAAATCTGGACATTCGCTTATTGATTGCGTGCGACATGAATAAATTAGATAGACTTTGCATATATAAATAAATGGACTTTCATAAAGTATACCCACCTACCATCTGCCCTCCCTACACCACAGTTTTACCCTAATTCTCCCCGTACGTGACTAACCTACCACTACTGCCTAAATGTAACCCTCCTGCTCCCCAGCCTAACACTATCTCCCTCTTCCGTGTGCCTAAACCTAACCATCCTTCCATGTAGCTTAACCCTAAGTCCTCAGCCCGTGCATAAAAATACCCCCCCACCCCCACTCCCGCCTAACACTAACCCATCCTGCATACTTAAGATCGGTATGCCGGCAGTCTGGATTCTGACGTCGGCATCCTCTTTCAGAGCAGCATTCTGGTGCCAGTCTTCGGACCGCATTGGTATTTTGACTGCCAGCATCCCGTCTGTTGAAGGGGGGTGGAATCCCTTCTCATAGGACCTGATTCCTCAGTTGGATGCAGTTAAAGCCCTCCTTGCATCTTTTGCTAATGTTGTGTTCACAACTTTATGCCAATAAAACATTGACCTCTTCAGTTTAAAAATGAAACACATTGGCCACCACAAGTAAAGAAAATATTTTGGCCCCCACTAAAAAAAAAAAAATACATTGGCCCCCACAAGAAAAAAAAATACATTGTCCCCCACAAGAAAAAAAAATACATTGGCCCCCACAAGAAAAAAAACACATTTGCTCCCACAGAAAAAAGTTAAACTCCTTGGCCTTTACGGGGGAAAAAAACACTTTCGCCCCCATAACAAAAAAATAAAACATGTTAGCCCCTGACAGGAAAATTACCCATTAGTCCGCACTGAAAAAATATATAAAACACAGCCTCTGGCACGAAAAAAATAAAGCATATTGATCCCACAGAAAAAAAGCATAAAACTATCATTTCTTCAGTACGCCACTGAAGACTGGCCTGTCTGCAGTACTTGCTAACATGCTTGGTGAAGGTGGTGAGGTGCTCTGTGTATGCTTCTGAGCCAGCAGGGTGTAGTATGGCTAGGGCATAATGTGGGAGTTTATTGTGGGCTGGGGGTGGGGAGTTTGCCGGGGGTAGTTAGTGTTATGTCATTGGGGGGGTTACTGTGTGTAGTGGCCAGGGGGTAAGGTGGGGACGGGGAGTGTATGTTCCTGGGGCTGGAGGTGTAGAGGCAGCAAATAATAGCATGATAGCACAGAATAACAGACATCCCACCACTGGAGCCAATGCTACTTCTATACCAGTAGCTGACCATGTTGCTCTGGCCATGGGGGCTGCAGGATTGTTGAGGGAATCACAGGGAGTGGATGCCTCCCTCATTTAGAAACATTGAACAGCAACTTTTATACAAGGCCGAGTGTCCACTACCTGTGAACCGCAAACGTGAAGTGCGGATTGAAGGGTAAGCCGACTAGGCTGCTGTGACAATGGGTCCAGCTCAGCTAGAACTTCCCTTTTTACAGGTGGACCAAGTCACCCCATGGCCCTACCATATATTACTAGCCACACAAATCCCACATTTAATAATGAGTAACTACATAACATTAGTAAAACCACTATCCAATTACACACATAGAAAATCTAAAAGACATGATACCTTTTACACACCAGCATCAACGTAATATTAACAATACACACACAGTAACAGTAATACACAACACTCCCTGATTCCCGCACAATATGATGCACTGTAATGGAAGCCTGGACTTAAAAGTTGCAGATATTATAGGTGATCAATATCATACATCAGCCACTGCCAGCGGTATCCTTTGATAAATACTGTCCAAAAAAAATAAAATTGTGAAAATAAAAGTTTAATATTATTGCACTTTCATACAGTAAATATACCCTGGAGAAATAAGAGAGAATACAATTCCTATTAATGGGCCTTATTTTGGTTCATTCTTTCTGACAAAATCCTTCTTAGATGGACAAAACCATGTGCACTGCAGGGGGGGGGCAGATGTAACATGTGCAGAGAGAATTAGATTTGGGTGAGTAATTTTGTTTCTGTGCAGGGAAAATACTGACTGCTTTATTTTTACACTGCAATATAGATCTCACTTTGAAGTAAAACCCCACCCAAATCTAATTCTCTCTGCACAAGTAACACCTGCCCCACCTGCAGTGCACATGGTTTTGCCCATCTAAGAAGGATTTTGTCAGAAAGAATGAACCAAAATAAGGCCCAAAGAGTGTGAACTGCAGCTGATCTTGCACCCTTCATCCAACTGTTTTACACCCCACTTAAAAACACAGCTGCTCTCTAGTCTAGGATAGCGAACGCTGGCAACTTTTAGCCTGGGGCAAGTCCAGAGCACTGGCCACAAGTATTACATATTTCTGCGGATGGGCAGAGAATAATTCAATAAGAGGGCGGAACTACGATCGCGCCCCGTGATCAGACAAAGAAATAAACCATTTGCTCCATCGGGGGGGTTAGGCACAACAAATAAATCTAATAAGTGCAGTCAGACCAGCAACATCATCACTTATATACAAACACACACATACTGTAATAATAATTCAAGTTCACTCTCTGAAACCTGGCATAAGAAGCGATGGTGGGACAGACCCAGCATAGGTTGTATGGTTAATTATACCCCCTTTTCCTCTAGGAAATTCTACCCGGGTTTTTGCGCGGGGACGTGCACTGACACAGGTTTTTTGTTAGTGTGAAAGGACACAGCTACTCCATCAAACTCCATTGCTGTAAGAAGTCCCTACCCAGTGGAGCTTACAATCTATATTCCCTACCACATGTACACGCACACAGAGGTTAATTTTGTTGGGAGCCAATTAGCCTACCAGTATATTTTTGGATTGTGGGAGGAAACCGGAGTACCCGGAGGAAACCCACGCAAGCATGGGGAGAATATACAAACTCTGCACAGTTAGAGCCATGGTGGGAATTGAACCCGTGACCTCAGCGCTGTGAGGTAGAAACGCTAACCACTACACCATGGCTCCGACACGGGTGTAACAGGGGTATATGTACAGTGTAAACAGTGTTTTTACCTGTGTCTTAAACGGGTATGACCCGTGTTCAAAAACCCGGGTTTCAGATGGATAAGGGGTATTACTTTAAGTAATGCATCTGAGCTTGTTACATTAAATAATCTGGAGTATCATTTATGGTGTATAATATATACCCAGCACTCCAATGGAGCTCAATCAATTGATGCAATTGCAAAAGTTTGTGTGGCTGCAGAGACGTATTAGATGTGCTAACTGGGTAATTCAATCAGTATGTCTAGACTTTCTCAAGGCACCAGTGATTTGTAGCATAAACAAACTTTAGTTTTAAAATTCATAAGCATGGTTATCCTTTGTTTCTCCAATGTAATATCTACTCCCGTAAAAAATATGTGAATACAGAATACTGTGCCCCAGGAACTGCAGCCTATGAAACACCACGGATGTACCACATCCACAAACACAATATAGACACAAAAAAATGTGGTGATCACTGGCGCTGTACCCCCATATATAAACAATTTCAAAAATAGTAGCAATCCACTGAAGTGGGCACCATTTAAGGAGAAAAGATCTTGACAGCCTTTTTTCTTTTTCGATCCTGCCGCTAGATGCATACACTAATCACTGACCTTGGGTCTGATCCCTATATTCATATACGGGTTTCTTTTATACGGTGAGCTCCTCCCGTATCGCCCCCAGTGCGCACATGTATCAACCACACTTTGCCAGGGATGATATACCAACAAACCGAGCCAACCTGTTAGCAATGCCCTATATGCACATCAAGGTTTCTTTAGGTCTTCTATATATTGAAACATAAGCAGTGGCCCATTCTCCCTTGGATCCCCAGCAATACGATCTCTATGGTGTGCAACTTACCAAGGTAGAATTCCCTATATTCCCTGAAAGGTATCTTTCTGGAGTCCTTCCCTGAATGGTAAATGACGACAGCAAAAGGTTCCACTCCTCCACACGAAAAGGGTATTTATTGGAAACAATCCTCAGTAAAAACCCACATACAAGTCCACATACAAGATACACAGAGAAAAATAATGCTAAAAGAGGGACACAAAAAAATTAGAAAAATGACTTGATCCTGGAGACCTCCAGATGGACCCTTTTCCAGACAAGGATCCTCCAAACAGGCTTCAGATGGATAGCAGCAGGGTCTCAACAGGATTACAAGTAACATATCCCCATAAAACCAACATGTTTCGGGCTACTTTGAGCCCTTTTTCAAGATATGAATCATGGAATCCTCGGCTCAGGTATTTATACCTGTGGCACGTACACACATGGCCTTTAAGTCATCCAGATTTTAGGGGCCCATTTATCATTGACTAGTTAAATTCCTGGCAAAATTAGGGCTTCTGTAATGTACAGCTCAATGGGACAGCTCAATGGGTGTTAGGGTTCTGGATATCCTCGCCAGCCCTAACTCAGTTGCCACCGAATGGAATTGGCGGACGCGTGCTGAGCTAGGCTTCACCTCTAATAGCCGCGTTCGAAGGAGCCCGTTAGGCTCCAACCCCGATGCCACCAGGTCTTATGGGTGACAACGCGGCCGCCAAGGCCAAGGGAGAGCAAGGGGATAGCTAACTAACCAACCAGAGGCGAGGACCTTCCAGCCCTCCACAGGGGCGACTGAATACAGTAATGCAGGAGTAACAATACTCAATGAAGATGACACAATACCAAAAAATGAACCTGAGCCCCAAAGGGAAGTGCAATAGCAAACGGGTGTAACAATACACAATAGATGGGACAATAAGTAAATGAATGCAAAGGCAAGAAGGTGGGGAGTACCCCAACTTATCGGAAAGGTGTTACTGGAGCAGACTAGGGGAAGTTCCACCAGACAGGTAGCCAGAAGATGGATGCAGATACACTGGTAGCCGAGAGTGGAAACCCACAGACTGGATAAACACCGAGGAATCAGGAACCGGGAACACTCAGGACGCTAGGTCAGAACTATAACCGGCGTCTGAGTAACTCGCCCAGCAAGTTTAAATAGGCAGCAAAGCCAATCAGCTGCGGCCGCAGCTAATTACCTATAGGTGCGGCAGTGCGTGAGCCCTCTTCCTCCATATGGCTGCCTGGCGTCTACCGTCGCCTAGGCAACCGCTGTGGCCGGGGAGGAAGAGGTTGCGCCTGACATCCCAGACGTGCGGTAGCGTCCGCCGGGAGTCCCGGGATGATGACGCGGCGGCGTCCCCTGGTGACGCGGCGGTGTCCCCTGGTTTCGCGGCGGTGTCTCGTGGTGATGCGGCTGCGTCCCGGTTGCCTGGCAACAGCCGGGATGTGCCGCTCAGAGGCTGCCAGGCCAGCGCCGGAGCTACCCGAGCGGCCTCTGACAATGGGACCCCCAGCCACTATCTGTTTCTGCCTCCAATCTCTGTCTTCACAGCTCCCTCTCCATATCCAGCAAGTTTGAAACAGACCAGTGTCCCTGCAATATATATATATAGATTGATTGATTGAATATTCAATGCGATCTGGTCAGGATATTATCAGCAAGGATTACATTGCAATTTGCAATCCCATCAGTGGGATGTATAATTCAGCACATGCTCCGAAAGGGGCCCATCCCTGTTATGTGCCGGCTGCCGTGGGAGCTGCAGATGGGGGGGAGATGCAGTAAAGTAAAAAACCCTCCACCCTGCTTAGCCCTCCACTTGCCGACCATCTAATGACATCGCTGGTGCACGCATATCTACTAGGTCACTTAGATATACGTACACACTCTTCAGGAAGTGGGCGGGCAGCTGTCCGCACCCGCTTCACGGGGCGATTTTCATGGGAACGCCCAGCATTCCCATGGGGAATCGCCCAGGCTGCTGCCCCACACCCCCCGTCAGCAAACTTGGGTTTGTGCGCTCAGCGAACACCCTGTTTACCTTGGCCGCACATGCGTCTGCACATGCGTCTGCGAAAGAACCAGGATAACCCCCAATATTTGTGTACCCCCATCTGCTCTCACCCACTCCGTACCTACAATAGCTATATTCTGTACCTTTTGGGAAATCAGACCCAGGGCCACCATGTAGCTTCCTCTCGAAGGGGACCACTGGGTGCCAAGGACAAGATGACATAGTGTGAGTGAGTGTATTAAGGTTTTACTATCTACAGTGTGTGTGTTCTATGTTTATTTTATTATTATTTATATCCTTTATTTATATGGCGCCACAAGGGTTCCGCAGCGCCTAGTTAGAGAGTACACATAGGGTGGCCAATCCCGGGATCGGCGGGATCCCGGGATTTGGCCCCTAAAACGCTGGGATTTTAATCCCGGGATTGGAGTTTCCAATCCCGGGTTTTCGGGAGTAGACTGCACATGCGCAGTCTAATGCTGGGCTGCGTCTGAGCGTGTGCTCAGACACTGCCCGGCTTCTCCCTTCCCTGACAGTGTGGCTCTGCGCAGCGTGATGAGGCCAGAGGTCCCGCTGCGCAGGCCAAGCAGCAGCACCCAGTCCTGGGCACGCAGAATGACTGCATGATGCAGTCTGCATCGCCCGCCCGGCTCTTGGATCCTGCTGGTGCCCACTCACCCGCCTGGCTTCAGTGATCGGCCGCCCAGCCCACCCTCCCAGCTTCACTGACCGGCGGCCACCCCCCCCCCCCTGGCCGCACTGCACCGCACGTGTAAGTATATATGCGGGGTTGTTTTTATTAGGGAAGCCAATCCCGGGAGTCCCGGGATTGGGCATTTTTCAATCCCGAATTCCAGGATTGAAAAAATGCCCCGCGATTGGCAACCCTAAGTACACATAATCAAACAGGAAAACAGTAACTTACAGTTGAAGACAATACAGGACAAATACAGGGTAAATGATTATAGGAATATCAGCCGATTGCTGCAACATAAGTATCCAGGTGGCAGCAAACAGCATGCTTTGGTGCAGTCGAAGACTGCTGAAGTAAGAAAGGATAAGCACAGGAGGTAAGAGGTCCCTGCTCGTAAGAGCTTACATTCTATAGAGGAGGGGCAGACAGACAGGGGTGACACCGGAGGGTGAGGGCGAGGAACAGAAGGTTAGGAGGACAGTTGGCTGGGTTTGGTGAAGAAGTGGTTCTTAAGAGCCCATTTGAAGTTCTGTATAGAAGTGGAGAGTCTGAGGGGGGAGGTAGAGAATTCCAGAGTAAGGGAGCAGCACGTGAAGAGTAGGAGTGGGAGGAGGTAATAAGTCGGCAGGAGAGCCGATGGGTGTTAGCCGAGCGAAGGGGACGAGTGGGAGTGTCAAGGGATATAAGGTCAGAGATGTAAATGGGAGAGGAGTGCGTGACGGCTTTGTAAGTGAGTGTGAGAAGTTTGAATTGAATTCTGAAAGGGAAGGGAAGCCAGTGAAGGGCTTGTAGAAGAGGGGAGGTGGAGGTAGTGCGTTTGGTGAGGAAGAGGAGCCAGGCGTCAGCATTGAGGATAGATTGGAGTGGAGACAGGCATTTGTCAGGGATACCAGTTAGGAGGAGATTGCAGTAGTCCAGCCTGGATATGATCAGTGAGTGGATAATGGTCTTAGTGGCATCCTGAGTGAAAAAAGGTCTAATTCTGGAAATATTTTTGAGATGAAAATGGCAGGTTTGTGAGAGGTGCTGAATATGTGGTTTGAAGGAGAGAGAGGAGTCAAGGATTACTCCAAGACAGCGTACTTGGTAGCTAGAGGTGATAGTCGTGCCATCAATAGATAATGAGATTGTGGGATGTGAGGTTGTGCGGGAGGGTGGGAAGATGATCACCTCAATCTTGGGCATGTTAAGTTTGAGAAAGCACTGGGACATCCTGGAAGAGGTAGTAGAGAGACAGTTGGAGATACGAGTGAGGGGAGCCGGGGAAAGGTCAGGGGATGTAAGGTAGATTTGAGTATCATCAGCATATAGATGATATTGGAAGTCAAAAGAACTAAAGAGCTCATCTAATGAGGATGTATAGAGAGAGAAAAGGAGAGGACCAAGCGGATAGTGGAAGTGGGGGGGGGGGGTAGTGTTATGAGATGATACAGAGAAGGAACTATCAGAGAGGTAGGAGGACAGCCAGGAGAGAGCAGTATCACGCAGACCAAGGGAGTGAAGGATTCGGAGAAGGAGAGGGTGGTCCACAGTGTCAAATGCAGCAGTGAGGTCAAGAAGAAAAAACAGAGAGTAGTGGCCTTTATATTTGGCAGCATGAAGATCATTGCAGACTTTTGTGAGGGCAGTTTCAGTGGAGTGGAGAGAATGGAAGCCAGATTGGAATTGGTGAAGCAGAGAGTGGGAGGAAAGAAAGTCAGTGAGGCGGTTGTAGACAATACGCCAAAGGAGTTTGGAGGGTCGGTAGTTGGAGAGGGTGTTAGGATCAAGGGTAGGTTTTTTAAGAATAGGGGAGACAATAGCTTGCTTGAAGGCAGAGGGGACAGTGCCTGATGAGATGGAGAGATTGAGAAGGTGAGCAAGATGGGAACAGGCAGAAGGAGAGAGGTTGCAGAGGAGGTTGCAGGAGATATGGTCAAGTGGGGATGTGGTGGTGGGGGAGGGATGGATGGATGAGGGCCATAACTTCCTCACCAGATACATGGGAGAAAGATGTCTTAGTGAGAGGGAAGGAGTGGTAAGGGTTAGGAGGTGGCTGGTTGCTGGCGTTCTGGTGGGATACAATGTCTTGATGTATGGAGTCAATCCTGGATGTGAAATAAGTGGCAAAGTCAAGAGCAGTCACAGACAATGAGGAAGGGAGAGGAGGTGGTGGTGGGCAGAGGAGGGAGTTGACAGTGGCAAAGAGGCGTCGGGGTTGGAAGACTATGAGGAGATGAGAATTTTGAAGTAAGATTCTTTAGCGAGGGAAAGGGCAGCACCAAAGGATGAGAGCATAAGTTTGAAGTGGAGGAAGTCTGCCTTAGAGCGTGATTTCCTCCATTGTCGCCCGGCAGTGCGTGAGCATTTTTGAAGATTACTGCCCATCATGCTTGTACTTATGGTCCTGTAAGTACCAGGATGCAGGCGAGATATGCATGCTTTAACCAGGACAGTTGGAGGTATGTCTGGGTTTCATGCATTGTGTCAGTATAACACAATACAGTGTTACAATATGTAGTTTGTGTCGTAGTGTAATGCTGTTTGCCAGAATATCTGGTGGTCCTCCATTATCCTGCACCATAGCTCTGCCCCACTATACAATGCTTGTTTTAGGGTGCTGTAGGATGTACAATAAGTAGATAAGTATATTGTCTAGGTGTAACGCAGTGTAATGTTGTGTGTCAGTGTAATACAATATTCTTTAGTATGTTAGTGTAATGCAGTGTGCCTCTGTGATATAGGGGTATATTCAATACCCTAACAGCGAGCTATGACGGGAAGCAGTGGCGATAGCTTGTGGTCATAGGTCCCCATCAGTATTCAACTGTTCCCCCTTCAGTCGAAGTTTCCACCTCGCTGGTTCTTTTCAGCGTGGTGGAAACGGCGAGGGTGGCCATCAAAAAGGCTGGGCTCGCTGCAGGGCTTGCTGCATTTGCGGTGAACCTCGCCTTTTAGGGAATCCTCGCTGTCCTCTGGCGGAGATGATTTTACCAGAACATTGAATACAGCGAGCTGCCCGCGAGGGGGTTTGACGGCTAGGATGGCTTGTTTTTGGTGATCCTCATCGAAAACAAGCCATCCGATATCTCCTCGCACAAACCCCCTCACTGGCGGCAATGAATATCGCCCATAATATACAGTAGTCTAATGTTGGTTTAATTCAGTGTGTTAGTATAATATAATGCAATGTAGTGTCCAGGTGTAATGCAGTGTGCCATTGTAATAAAAGGCAGTTTAGTGTGTAGTTTGCCAGTGTAGTACAATATAGGTTAGTGTCTGTGTACAGTATAATGCATGATTGTGCCAGTGTAATACAATGTAGTTTAGTGTCTGTGTATAATGCAGTGCGCCAGTGTGATACAATACTTTAGTATCTGGGTATA
Source organism: Crinia signifera (assembly GCF_055691185.1). Classification (NCBI taxonomy): domain Eukaryota; kingdom Metazoa; phylum Chordata; class Amphibia; order Anura; family Myobatrachidae; genus Crinia; species Crinia signifera. Next base: position 91,593,304 of record NC_139227.1, read on the forward strand.
ATACAGTGTACCAGTGTAATACAATGTAGGTTAGTGTCTGGGTATTATGCAGTGTGCCAGTGTGATGCAATGTAATTTGGTGTGTGGGTATAATGCAGTGTGCCAGTGTGATACAATGTAGTTTGATGTATTGCAGTGTCCCAGTGTAATACAATGTAGGTTAGTGTTTGGGTATAATGCAATGTGCCAGTGTAATACCATAGCTTAGTATATGGGTATCATGCAGTGTGCCAGTGTGATACAATGTAGGTTAGTGTCTTGGTGTATTGCAGTGTTCCAGGGTAATACAATGTAGGTTAGTATATGGGTATAATGCAGTGTGCCAGTGTGATACAATGTAGGTTAATCTCTTGGTGTATTGCAGTGTCCGAGTGTAATAAAATGTAGGTTAGTTTCTGCGTATAATGCAGTGTGCCAGTGTGATACAATGTAGGTTAGTGTCTTGGTGTATTGCAGTGTCCCAGTGTAATACAATGTAGGTTAGTGTTTTGGTTATAATGCAGTGTGCCAGTGTGATACAATGTAGGTTGATGTCTTGGTATAAAGCATTGTGCCAGTGTGATACCAGAGTTTAGTGTCTGGTATCACACTGGCACACTGCATTGATTATACCAAGACATTAACGTACATTGTAGTGTGATACAATGCAGGTTAATGTCTGGCTGTAGTACAGTACACAAGTGCAGTGTCTGTGTTTGAGGCAGTGCAGTGGTGTTACCAGTGTCATACAATGCAGGTTAGTGTCTGGCTGCAGTACAGTGCACGAGTGCAGTGTCTGTGTATGAAGCAGTGCAGCGGTATTCCAGTGTTAAACAATGCAGGTTAGTGTCTGCCTATAGTACAGTGCACGAGTGCAGTGTCTGTGTGTGAGGCAGTGCAGCGGTGTTACCAGTGTCATACAATGCAGGTTAGTGTCTGGCTGTAGTGCAGTGTCTGTGTGTGAGGCAGTGCTTCTGAGGCTCTGCGCATGCCTGTAGCTCCTTGTTGCAGACTCAGTATTTCTCTGAGTCAGAGGCTCTGTGTCTACATACTGTACCTCTGTGCTGTCAGTGCCGACGACTTCTTCCTCCCATTATAAATTCTCCCTTCTCTTCCAGAAGTCAATAGTAATATGAAGAACACCCACATCCAAACCGGGACCATGATGTGTACTCGAGGCAGCTCCAAATCCAGTGAACAACAGTGAGTGGATTCTCCCCGCGCTGTCTCTAGTCTGGCGCTGTCACTTTTACTGCAAAAGTCTTTAAAGATGTTTTCGAGTCCTTTACTCTTCTTTATATTCTGAATGCATTTCGTATGCGGCGCCTATTACCTCTCTCTAGTTCTCTAATTACAGTATCTGTGTCCCTGCTCTGTCACTAATTTGCTGCTGCTTTCCTCTTGTCTCCAGCCTTACATCCCCCAGTTATGTATCTGTTCCCCTTAGCAGTGTGCCATCCCAGGCTATCTCCTTCTAAGACGCTCCATCCTCCCTCTACAGCTCTCTTCCCTTTGACTCACTTTCTCCCTCTCTCCGCTCTGCTGATGAATTTGATGGGATAGGAGCCCCTCACATCATAGTAAGAAGGAAGTGGCCCCACAGTGACATCTGGGAACGGATAGAAAGCTTTGCCAGATGCAAATCTTTCTATCCGCTCCCAGATGTCACACTCTCTGATGTGCCAAGATTGCGTGTGTCTCTATCTGTGTGACTCTGTGCTTGTAACCAGGCGCCCGCCTATGTGTGACATCAAGCGTTACTTGTGCTGTAAACTTTCCGTAAAAAAAAAAAATGATGCAAACGATCCTCTGTAACTTTCTCAATTTTCTTTACACAACAAGACATAACGCAGTGACCTAAAAGTAACGGAACCCACAAAGAGCTTACACTCTAATTGCTACAAGAGCGGAGTGATTGAAAGAAGGTAAGTTTAAGGTCAACTGGTGTATGTCATAAAATAACAAAACCATAAGTGAGTGAGCTGAGGTCATCCGGATCTACTTGAATCTCTAATTTATTTGGTCCCTGAGGTTTATTGCGGCTCAGAATGGAGATAGAAAATGGATTGCTGCAAGTGTTTTATTGGCCGTCCCATATCGCATAATACTCCGATGTTCCACCGCGTCTCCGGGGCATGGGCACTGTCTGAACTTGGCTGTAAGGTTTGTTATAGTACAGAGGAAACTCAGACCCTCCCCCCGTAGCTCAGTCCTCTCTCTGCGCTGACTTCCATAATCACGTTTTACTATTTGTTTGCTTGGGAACACATCTGGAAGGAATCAGCAGTCCATCGCTCTAGGCACTATCCTTTGTACTTGCTGCAGACCCTACAACTTCCACATTGAACTGGTAAATAAACTCCAGCCCAGTCCTTGCTCTCAGTGTTTGGATCACGCAGTGTCCACACAAGAGGCTTTTAACTGAACCTATTTTCAGGTTTCCGGGACTTGCGTCTCCCTCCCCCTCCATTCACACAAAATACAAAACCCCATTTGTACACTAGCATCCATCCAGACAGATAAAATCGGTGTTATTTGTCTGCAAAACTATGCTGTGAATGTATTGCAGATGGCCCAGTAAGAAGAATTAAATGGGCATCATTCAAAATAAGTAAAACAGAAAAAAATGTGAATTAAGACTGATACCAATTGGGACCAGTGTTATTTTTGGTCATAAATCACTACTCAGAGTATATTAATCACTTAGCAGCGCAATGTGTTAAAAACCCCTCCATCATTCAAAATAAAAAACAATAACTAAGGCCATATAAAGAGGGATGGAAGATTCTGTTATCAGGACTAATAAACACAAATATGGAATTTTATATCTACCATGGAAATCCGTTGTTTAATAATCGGCTTGCAAAAACACATAGCGATCAGGTCTGAATATCCCCCAAAGTAAAGTAGTAAACAAACAAATGAGCAAAATAAGAAAAAAAACAGTGTTCCCTGGGCGTTCGTTGATCCAGGTGTGCTAAAGGTTGGGGGTATGGTCAGAGGCAATTTCAGAGAGCAAGTTCTGATTAGACCCCCTCTTCTCCGGTGGTGCAGTAGACTCTGCCATTGAGTTATACACAGTGCTGGACTGGCCATTTTGGTGCTTCTGGCAAGTGCCATAGGGGCTGATGGCTAGGTGAGCTGGTTCAAGCATAGAGAGAACTGGGATGTCCACACTCAGAGCAGCCTGCTGGCTTCCTATGTGTCCAGGTGGCATGAAAAAGGACAGCTACCCAAAAGATGAACAGGTTGGAAGAGGCATATGGCAGGGACTTAAAGTGTAGAGAATATAAGGGATGGTGCTGACTGGGTATACATTGGTAGGAGTAACCGGAGGATAGAAGAACCCTCGGACCAGGGGTATGTGAGTCCACCAGGGAGAGAGCATCAGGAGAATTGGTGTCAGAGGGAAAATCCGGGTTTCTGTAATGGCTAGGAGATTGGAGTTGGAGAAGAAAACATCACGGTGGGAACACCTTTGTTACAGGCAGATCTGGCACAGGAGCGTGTGGGAGAGATGCACATTATATTATCAGGGTTGTTGTAGAGTTTAGATAAATTTGTAGTGCATGTATAAAGTGTAATGTAGGTGCAGGCTCCTGAGCTTGGAAGGGAAGTTGGGCAAGGAGTGAGTTCAGTGCAGAGGCTGGAGGGAGCTTAGTAGTGTGGTCAGAGGGTTATGGTAGGGAAGCAGAGAGGTGGGTGTGGGACATCGGAGGTGAGAGAGGAGGAGGTATAGGTGACTGACGGGATTGAAAGAAGTGGCAACAGTGGGAAGAATAAGGGATAATGTGTACACTAGGTGATGGGGACGTGGAAGAAACCTCGAGATAGTCAATTCCTACAAACATAACGGAATACCACAAAAATGTGCCTTCTATTAGTAAGCCTAGAGAATGATAAAATGGAGAGAGATAAAGCTCTAACTAATCAGCTGCTACAGGCTGTGTTTGAAAAATGGGAGCTGTCTCTCTCTCTCACTCTCTAGACTTTATCACTCTTCAAGGCTTAAGGGGCCTACACACGTAGAGATTTGCTGAGCGTTCAGAATGCTCAGCGAGATCGCTCAGCACACAGTCAGTGACAGTGTTCTCCGGCGAGAACATTATCCCTGACCGATTAATATCCAGCATGCTATCACTATGGCCCCCTACACACAGAGCCATGTAGGGGCATTTTCTAAGCAATATAATGCAATCGCTTAGAACAGGCATGTCCAAACTGTGGCCCTCCAGCTGTTGTGAAACTACACATCCCAGCATGCCTTGCCAAAGTTTCAGCATTCCATAATAGCAAACCTGTGGCATGGCATGATGGGACATGTAGTTTCACAACAGCTGGAGGGCCAAGGTTTGGACATGCCTGGCTTAGAATATGCCCCTCAATTGCTACGTGTGTAGGCCCCATTACTACATCTTCCCCATGTGTTACATGTTGTACAACTTCTGTTGTCTACTGGTGGCAATACATCCAGCCATTAGAGAGTTGCTGGGGGGAGGTAGGGAGGTTGGGAGTACGTCTCCTGAACCACATTGGTCTCACGCATATGATTTATTTTTATACATCTGTTTAATTAAAAACATGATGTGAACAAAATGTTGGTTTTGTATGTTGTCCTTAGATCTGCCTCATTTGTTAGTGTTTGATATTGCACTTTAAATAGCAGCTTGTCGTGTTCCCTGGGGGCTGCGCTGGGGTAAGTTTATCATGTTCTTTAATTAGTTTGTCGTTTCAAGCATTGTTCTTATTCTCTGTTTAATGTCCTGTTGCAAATCATAACAAAACGCCACCAGGATGCAGTGAGATCATGATATATCAGGCATTCACCATAAACACGCAGAAAGGATATTTCTCTCCATATCCGCCTGTGTCCACTATCTACTGAATGTTACTATTGGCAGCTAATTCTTCTACAAACATCAATTACCACAGAGGGACACTGCTTGCATTTTGTAAAGTATTAGGGAACCATTAATCATTCTATATTTGCGGCTAAATCCGCTACCAGCAAATATTAAGGATCCCCCGAATGTATCAGGAGGGACCGCAGAAGGAATCTCCGATTTCCTGCTGCGATCCCTCTTGCACCGCCGCTGGGCCGCCTCCCCCATAGGTTTATATGGGGGATATAAAGCTGCCCGATTTATCAACATCGTGCAGCGCATCGCATCCCTGGGCTACCGCCATTCTGAGAGGGTGGTAGCCCATTGTAGCCATTGTAGCCTATGGGCTACACACCGCACAGTCAGCAGGGTTGTGGGGGGTCAGCACTAACCACGCATGCCCAGGCTCCCCACCAAACTCCCCCCCCCCCCCCGGCACATTGTAAATGCGATCATTGATAAATGGGCCCCTTAGGGAGAGGGAGTAATGACACCTGTTGATGATGATGATGATGTGACGACATGTTATGACTGATTGGGTGTATACCCATCCAGCTTATAGTGACATATACTATACTGTATTATTTAAAACATTAATGAATTGTGAATGGAGTTTTGGCTAAAGCTGGAAAAAAAAATCCATTTTTGCACATGCACGTACTCCGCTGCCCCCATGTGCGAGGACCAAAACTGCAGTAGCATTCTGGAAAATACGACTACTGTCTAATTTCTGGCAGAGGGCAGTGAGATGAGTTGGGGGGGCAGCGATGCGGCATTGGTGGTCTGGACAATGGAGGAGTACAACATAGAGGCAGGGTCGGTGTAATGGTGAATACACACTGTACAATTTTTTTGACCAATTTCCTTGAAAGACATTTCCCTTGAACCCAGTGTCCTGGACGAAAGATGTTGACGAAAGATCTAGCTACAGTTTATAGGCTCTTTTTGAAAGATATCCAAATTGAGCTGGATGCACAGTTGACGAACAACTGGCGGGTATGCGCATCATCATTCGTCGTTCGTCTGTCGTCAATATCTTTCGTCAACATCTTTCGTCCAGGACACTGGGTTCAATGGAAATGTCTTTCAACAAAATTGGTCAAAAAAAATTGTAGAGTGTGTATACACCTTAAGGCTTCTCAGCACCCTAGGCAAAACTTCAACCTACTGCGCCCAACCCTCCCTCTGTGGCCATTAATACCCACTTTCCAACACCTTAAGGCATACTTGTCTAACATTCTGTCAATGGCAGGGAGGCTCCCAAAAAAAAAAGGTGGTCCTCCCAGCCCCCCAACAAGGTGGGCAATTCCTCTGCTTTCCCTGGAGGTCTCCCTTTGCCACACACAACACAGTACAAGGAGGAGGGGGCAGCAAAGTAGGGAAGTATGCCTCAAGGGAATAAAGGTGAGGTCTTAGACGTTCCACAGCAGCCACCTGCATTAAGTACAAGGATCCTCATAGACAGCCTTGATTTTTTATATAGGCAGAATCGGTGGCAACCCCCCCAGATCCCAGCACCCTAGACATCTGACTAAAGCTGTCTAATGGTAGAGCCGGCCCTGCATAGATGTTAAGCATTTCATAGGTAGACAGTCAGTAGATCAACACCAAATTGTCAACATGCACAAGGACAACATAGGCACAAGCGTATGGTATGAGGCTTATCAGATGGTATCTTTTTCTGGTCAACTCGGATCCCTGGTGATATGGTCGCCTGGGCCTCAATGGATACACTGTATCAGGAAAAATATCAGGACAGTCTAGAGCTTCCACTAATCTGCTCAAGAAGAACCAGGTTGGAAGTGGTTATTGCGAATGTCAGAGGCCCACCTGAAAAACGCCTGGACTCACCTGCGTTTTCACAAACACACCCAGAAAACTCCATGTTTCTACTCCTTAATGCCGGTTTCTGTCAATCAGTCTGCGCCTACTCTGCGACATCTATGCGTACAGATATGTTTTCACTATTTGGGCCCGCACATATGGGATACGTATGCTTGGCATGTGCAGACTTTTGCTTGGATTAAGAATCCTCTGGTTAGCAATCTATGCTGAATTATCAGAGTAAATACTAAATGCTTTATTTTCACACTGCTACAGTATATAGATATCTGCCCAAATCTACCTCTCCATGCACATGTTACATCTGCCCCACCTGCACTGGACATGGTTTTGTCCGTTAGAGAGAGAATTTGTATTTGCAAGTGAACCAGAATCATGCCCATACATGTTCTCTGTCCTGCTCGCACCTAGCAGTGCAGGCAGGGGGAATGGGGTGAGGTGGGGGGGGCGGGTCACAGCCCATGGGAACGCCCAGCATTTCATAGGCGTTCCCATGAAAACAATGGGTGTTCCAATGCAAATGTCCCGGTGATGCGGGGGGCGGGCAAATGACGCCAGCGGATGTCAGCTGCCCGCCTGCTTCCCGCACAGGGCGCTCACAGATCAGAGATCGCCATAGAGGTGTCTCAGCTCTGTGAGCACTGGAGAAATCATTCAACGGTCGCCGACAATCGAATGATTTCTCCCCTGCACCCAAGGCTGCAAATGGATGATTATGCAAAACATCCATTCACAGCCGTGCAGGGATCGCAGCATGTGAGGGGGGGGGTCATTCCTGTGGACGGCTTTTAGTCCACATGTGTGAATTTCGCAGCATTGCATGCAGTGCCGGTGCAAGGCGCCGGAGCGTCCCAGGCGGGGAGCGCCCCGGCGCTCACCCACTCCACGGGTGGAGGTGGGGAGGAATAAGCCGCCGTGCTGCTCCGGGAGGGGGGGGGATCCGTTGTATATATTACTCACCCTTCAGGAGGTGAGGCGCTCAGGTCTAGCTCAGCGGGCGGGAGAGCTGGAGAGCTTAGCGGGCAGGAGGGAGGCCTCGCAGTTCAGTCCCGGCGCAGTGTGACTGACATCTTCCTGACTTCCTCCATCCGCACTGTGTACAGCCGCTCAGCCGGGCAGCGCTGAGCACTTGGCTCACCCTCAGACGCTGCCCGGCTGAGCGGCTGTACGCGGTGCGGGTGAAGGAAAATGTCAGTTAACATGCACCGGGGTCCGGGACTGAACTGCACACAGCGCAGCAAGCCCTCCCTCCTGTCCACTAAGCCAGACCTCCAGCTCTCCCTCCTGCCCTGCTCCCAACTACCGCCCCCCCAGTGGCCGGCGCCCTAGGCAAATGCCTAACACTGCCTAGTGGTTGCGCCGGCCCTGATTGCGTGTGGACCAGAATAAGGTCCTATGTCTCATTTGCTGCAAGTGTATGTAGGTACCATTTACAGTAACAAGATATCAGTCCATGTAACCAAGGATTGTACATTTTTTGTACGCACAGACTCATTTTGTAAAACCAGCCAACATTTGCAAATGTTCCCCTGGAATCCCATTCTGCAATATAAAGGGGGACACATTTGTTGTTTTGCCTTCCCTCACCATGATTGCCCTCTCTGCAGTGCAATACAGTTTGGGGCCAATTCTGGATCCGAAATTGACCCCTGCCCCCATGGTCGGGGTTTGTGCATGCGCACTACTCCGCATGTGCAAACCGAAACAGCGATCAGCCGTGGTGAGTTATAGGCATCCGCATCCCCATGAAACTGCTGGGTATTGCCATGGTTACGCCGGCGTGCCGATGCCTGCCGGGGGTGGGCAGCTGATGTCACTTGACATCAGCTGCCCGTCCACTCTTCCTTGCAGTGCCCGCAAATAAAAGTCAGTTGAGACTGACTTTTATTTGTGTAGATAGGAGAAATCAGTCGATGGTGGGCGACCATCAAATTATTATTTTTTGGCAGCGGCGGCATGCAAGGGTATGTGTCTTCGTAACGTAATGGTGGCGGAATGTGTATGGGGGGGGGGTAATCTGTGGGGTGGCGGCCTCTCTGGCATTCGATAAGCTGTGATCTTCACAGCTTACTGAAGCAACCAGAATCAGGCCGTTTATCTTGTGTTCAAGTGCAACATAATTATTCCAGTGGCACACCTCCCAACTGCCCCACTTATCCCAGGGCCAGCATTGTCCCGTGGTGGTGGGGGGGCAGTTGGGATTCCCCCCCGTCACACATGGATAGATGCTGTGCCCATGTGCACTGCGTCTATTCCTGTAGCCAGATGGGCTGGAGGCATAGCCAGCAGCTCACAGAGTCGCTAATCTAGCCTCCGCAGCGGCGAAAATGGGGTTGTAGCCTCACAGCAGCGCCGCAAGTACAGGCCACACCCCTTCTCACTAGGCCACGGCCAAAAATTTAGGGCGCACGCCTACGATGCACACACTGTCCCTCCTTGACAGGATGAAAAGTTGGGAGGTATGCAATGGCTTATCTCTTCTGTCAGGTATTTAAGGATAGAATAATCTTTGAAGTGAAGATAAAACATCAGACCCGTTAAGGATAGCTGTCAACAATAAGTACAATTTAAGTGCAACCAGCCTGTAATCTGCAGCTTTTCATGATTCATTTGGCATAGATGAGAGAATAAGGAAATGAAGAGCTAGAACTGTGAAATTATCAAAGCACCCCTTCTGGGTATGGTATAACCCTCTGACAGTCGGGATTCCGACATCGGAATCCCAATTGTCAGGAGCCGGACAGGTGGGCTCAGTAGCTCGCCACCTATTCTATTCTCCCTGTATGGGGGAAAATAGCCCGTGTAAGTCAGGATCCGACTATCGGGCTCCTGACAGTTGGGATTCAGATGATGGAGAAATGTCATCCAGCACCCCCCACCCCATATAATGACTGTGTTTGGCATCCTTTTATTACTAGATTTGGCTTACATGTTTAAATATTTATCCTGCACTACCATCTTGTGGCAGATTTTGGGTATTGCAGATATGTTAAAAGCTTTTTTGTCATCTTTGTTTTAAATAGTCGGTATTCCTTATGTGTTATTCAGTCTACATCTTGGAAACTCTGCCTTTATACAGTTTATAGCATTTTGTAGTTTTAAATTTTTTTTATTTTATGAGCATGGATTTTCCTCAAGTAAATTTTTGAACATGCATTAACTAGTCCAGAGGCTCCCAAATGTGGTCCTCCAGGCAAATGGTCTATAAGGCCAAATCAATTATTGGAGGGCCACATATGCGCATGTTCCACACTGCAAATGTATGAGCTATCATGTGGCTACAGCCAGCATCGGCCTGTGATCGCAGGCTGTACACTTTCTGATTTACAGCCGGTCGGCATTTATAGGCGGCACCCCACTGTTTTCTGGAAGTGCCACCGAAAAACGCAGGCAGCGCCTGGATGTTGGGATGGAGGGACACTGACGTCTTCAGTGGCCCTGATCCCTCCACGGCCATTACAGCACTGAATAAGTCTTGACTTGGGGGGGAGAAACCTGTAGGATGGTGAGTGATGGCTTTGCCCCTCTTCTCAACTATGCACAGGGCCCGGGAGTTCTCTCAGGTGTGGAAGGGACTAACTAATGGTAGGACTGCAAAAGGTTGCCGCTCTGCGATCATGTCTGAATCGCCCCTATGTTTTAAGTATACCCATGCTTGACAACAGGAGATTTAACTATTACCTCAGTTAATTTGATTTAACCATCTGCGCTGGACCATGGATATAGTTAAAACCTGGACCGTTGTGGTGCCTTAAGGGCCACATTTGGTAACATCCGGACTAGTCTTTTAAATCAAACAGGTTAAGGGTTGTATTTAAAAAGAAGAAACAAATATTCATGGGGACTTGATAATATGTTGTGCAAAACTATCTGTGTGGGGGGACAATTCTGGTGTGACCGGCAGTTAGGATGCCGCTAGACCAACAGCGTCATGCCAATGCCGAGGATTCTAACAGGTGCCCCTACGGCAGCCTAACCCTTTGGGGAGCCAGCTTTTGGGATTCCGGCAACGTCATACTGATCCATGTCGGCACTATCATTATTGTAGGGGGAAGTGCCATGTTGGAAAATGCTTTATCCCTCAACATAGAGATCAATGTTGGACTGGGACATGAAGGGCCCACCAGTGGAATGCAGTAGTAGGGGCCCATGTTTATGGTTGTGTCCAGTCTCCGGAGGGGATTTGGTCAACTGCCACAGAGGCTTGGCTAACCATTAGAGAGTGCATGATGGGGCCCACCAAGGTTTCCCCTGGACCCCTGTGGGCCAGTCCAGCCCTGATAGAGATAATACGGTAGGTTAAGTGAGAGATTGTGTCCTGCCCTCATACCAACACACCTAAAAAGGCTGTTAATAATACCATCATACAATATATAAAATGTGCACATTTAAAACAAATTACATATTAAAATTAATTAAGGGCTGAATGTTTGCCAATTCACTGTCCCCATCTAGTCTGCCCTTTGCCATTATTACGTGTTTTGTAACTTACCGGGTGGATTGTTCAAATTTAGAAAGGTCCCCAACAATGATTATTATCTGCTAGCACATGTGGATATATGATTCTCCTCCTTCAATGGCTTTGTATAGGGCACAATTATTTGATATTTTCCATATGGAATGGGTAGAGGCCTTGCTCCAGAAAGAAGAATCAGTAAAACAACTATGTGACACATGAAAGTTTTATTGAAATCTCGTCTACTGCAACTAGGGTTCATATTCGTATATGTATCCAAACAACACAATGGCTTGAGACCCGGATAGGCCTCCTTCTAGCTGATCTTACTTAAGGCCTGATTCAGCAAGGCTCGCTAGGAGCCAATAAACGCCACCTGCCCACCTTCTCCGTCGCTGTATCTCCTTGGTACCATGCGAGGGGATGTATGCGACCACATCGCATGCAGCCGAAGGGGAGAGAAATCAGTAATAAAAGTCAGTCTACACTGACTTTTGTTTCCATCGGAGTCTGTCGAGAGGTGGCAGGCTCTGACATCGGGGGGAGATTCTCTAAACTAAAAATGCGGTAAAAACCCCGTTATTGGAGTTTTTACCGCATTTTGGGATGCTCTAACCACCCCCCGCCATGTTACCGTGGCGGGGGGGGGGCATAGCCAGAAAAATATGGGCTTCTAACGCGACCCCCCGCTGCCCCGCACCGACCCCCGCCGCCCCACACCAACCCCCTTCCGGGTGCAGGGAGGAGGAGAGCCAGCCCCCCGCCGCAGCAGCACAGTGCCGGGTAAGGGAGGGGGGAGCTGCCGGGTCCCGATGGGACCCGCTGACTCACAGCAAAGGACAGCTCTTAACGCAAGAGCTGTCCTTTGCCATAATTATCTCATATGTTACAGCATATGCGATAATTATGTATGCGGTAGCCGTCGATAGGGGGCGGTAAGGGGGCGCGGATGTTAGAGCACCCCCCCTTCATGTGACGTCAGGTGCCCGCCCTCGAGCAGGCAACGCCATGCCTGCATTCCTTGGGGAACGTCCAGCGTATTCATGAGGACATCCATAACATGCTTAGCATTACCCTGCTCCGGGCCGGTGTCCGCCCCCTCCCGCCCCCTTTCCTCCCTTACCCATGCGATCGCCTCGGCTAGTGTGATACTCGCTGATGGAGTTCACACAAGGGTCTGAGATCTATTTTACTATAATCAATACTGATCATTGCCATATTTTCACTAACAAAGTGAATGTCTATTATTTTATAGATTTTAACCGTTGCTTCAAATGAAGATGTTTAAAATAAAAATAAAAAAATTTAAGGAGAGGTTCAAATGTAATATTATTTTGTAAGCAGTTTTTTAGGTTTATATGTGATATGCTGATTTAAATTCTTTACAACTTCTTAATAAATTGCTCCAAATGTTTACTTGGAGATGACTGCCATCTAGTGGCAATGTCATTATATAGCAATGACGATACATTCTATTTCTTCCTGTTTTGTGTAAATGGCAGGTCCTTCTTAGCAGCAATGTAGAGCTTGGACAATGCAATGCACCAAGGCCCCTTGCCACCCATTCACAGGAAACAATTAAAACCATGCCTTTCCTGCGGTCCTGCACATCTCTGCACATCATACTTGCCTACTTTTGAAAACTAGTTTCAGGGAGATTATAGTTGGTAATATAATTTTGCACAGCGCCCCATTGAGGGGGCGTGCCATGCTCCACACATAGAGTGTGGCTAGTTCCATATATGGAAAGATTGTAAAAAGATATTGTGAATGTGGCACCTAGAAGCGTGGGTGTGTACTGCTACATCTGAGAGGAATCTTTTAAAATGACTTATATCCAAATGTAGATGAGCCCCAAAGCAGTTAATAAGAGATACTATACTTGGTAAAGTGCTGGGAAATGGCGCTGATGATTCAATGTAAATATATCTATATCTCATTCCTATTTTCCCCAAAAATATAACAGTGTAATGTGGGCTAGGTGAAATGAGGGAGATTGCTAGACTAATGAGGGAAAGAGGGAGATTGTTGTTATTTCAGGGATCACACACACACATACAGTATGACCCGCACCAAATAATGTTTTGGGAATATATCCCTGTGGATGGATTTTTTCAAAAAAGAAGAAACTTTTTATAAATATTGTTTCTCTTGGTTTTAGGGTGCTCTCAACTGATTTAGCGTTTGACTTGTTCAGAAAAAGAAGGAAAGAAATCAGTTTTCACTGGGATGCACTCCTCATCCACATTGTCCCATGGGACATAAAAATTAGTACATGTTCTTTATTGGTATGCAATTAAAGGTAAAAGGCCATCATTTATTATTCCATTTGGTCAATTTTATTAATTGTCTGGTGACCTGGTATAACGAGTCCCTGTGGCAGGGATATTGATAGCGAAGTATTAAAATAAAGTAATGAATATAGATAAGAAAAGAAAAATAAGAAGATTAAAATCTGTAAACTGTTGTTTTAATCAGGTTTGCTCTGATAGTTTGGTGATAACTATAAGTGATATTGTACCAGTGAGTACTAGTGTGGTCAGGGGTATATATTCACTGAATGTGTGGGTTTATATGTATTCGCAACTATTGTTGTTGCTAAAGGACACTGTTGCCTTCAGAAGTAATTATTCTACACTTGTAACAGTAGCTACTATGCAATTCATGAGAACACTGCTATTTATTTCCCCGTCAAGAATATTGCGGCTACAGAAACGGGCTACAGTACATGTGTGCCTGCTGAGTCTGTATGAATATATAATTACCGCTATGACGGTTTAATACTAAAGTTTCCGCTACTGATGTGGAGATAGCGTTGCCAATGTGCATGCAGGGTATCTGTATCAGACCATAAGGTGTGCTTTCATATATATGTGACTTTAAAACCTTGATTTTGCTGGTATAGCTGGTTTTAAATATTGCGCTATTATGGCTTTGGTCCACCTATATTATTGCACCTTATAGCAAGCACTGTTTAGTGGTTATGCTTTGATGCATATATCGACAATGTGGGATGCCTGATTATGCACATTCACAGTATGTCATCTATTATATATGCATCTGCAGGCTAGCTGATAAGACAGATAAAGTAGTAAGTATAATCCAATAATCCCACCGTTTGGGAGTGTTCCCGCAGTGTTAATTGCATGTATCTGCGTATACGCTCTGCATATCACTCAAATACAGTATTTAATCATGGTAATGTTGTCTCCTATTCCATCCGAGATATTGCGGCCACAGAAGCAAGCTTAGTTAGTTAGTGCTGGCTTTATCTGTGCGTTAAATTACCGCTATGACGGGTGGAGTAATTTACTGTAGTGTGCAGAGGGATTCCCGTTTATTCATACTGCAGGCGGTTTGATATACTACTCATGCATTTTTATAGATATTAGGCCACTCAAAAACACGCAGCTTCCAAACACTGATTTGTACTGATATAGCCAGTTCTGGGTGTCTGCAATTGAGTGGCTTAAGATAGCATATGCTCTGGTATCATGAAGCAGGCACTGTTATTTAGTTATGGCAGTAGTATACACGTGGATATTTAGGGTGCGTCCGTGTGTATCTTCATACCCAATTCTCAGTTATACTGTATATATACACCTAGGGCAAGTTAAATATGCGGGTAAGGTGGCGGGCTTGAGTACAGAAGTCTCTGTCAGGGATTGTTCCCTTTGTACTCGCCGCGCGTGTCAGCGTGTGTGCTCAGTTAGCAGCCGGAGATCTGTGGTGATTCTCCGTTGCAATACTGTGCCTTCACAATCAGGGGGTATATTCCCACTAGTACACTGCGTGTGCTAGCGTGTTTATTCACGCTGCCTGCAGCTAGTACTCGCTCTCTTATCCCGCTACCTCTAACCACAATACATTGAGTAATTTTTTTTTTTTTTACAGTTAATAAAGCAAACACTGGTACAAACAAACAAACAGTTTACAGCGATCTGCCAATGCGCATTTCGCTCTCTATAAGCTTTGTCAAGGCTTAGTATAGCCTTGACAAAGCTTATAGAGAGCGAAATGCGCATTGGCAGATCGCTGTAAACTGTTTGTTTGTTTGTACCAGTGTTTGCTTTATTAACTGTAAAAAAAAAAAAAATACTCAATGTATTGTGGTTAGAGGTAGCGGGATAAGAGAGCGAGTACTAGCTGCAGGCAGCGTGAATAAACACGCTAGCACACGCAGTGTACTAGTGGGAATATACCCCCTGATTGTGAAGGCACAGTATTGCAACGGAGAATCACCACAGATCTCCGGCTGCTAACTGAGCACACACGCTGACACGCGCGGCGAGTACAAAGGGAACAATCCCTGACAGAGACTTCTGTACTCAAGCCCGCCACCTTACCCGCATATTTAACTTGCCCTAGGTGTATATATATAACTGAGAATTGGGTATGAAGATACACACGGACGCACCCTAAATATCCACGTGTATACTACTGCCATAACTAAATAACAGTGCCTGCTTCATGATACCAGAGCATATGCTATCTTAAGCCACTCAATTGCAGACACCCAGAACTGGCTATATCAGTACAAATCAGTGTTTGGAAGCTGCGTGTTTTTGAGTGGCCTAATATCTATAAAAATGCATGAGTAGTATATCAAACCGCCTGCAGTATGAATAAACGGGAATCCCTCTGCACACTACAGTAAATTACTCCACCCGTTATAGCGGTAATTTAACGCACAGAGAAAGCCAGCACTAACTAACTAAGCTTGCTTCTGTGGCCGCAATATCTCGGATGGAATAGGAGACAACATTACCATGATTAAATACTGTATTTGAGTGATATGCAGAGCGTATACACAGATACATGCAATTAACACTGCGGGAACACTCCCAAACGGTGGGATTATTGGATTATACTTACTACTTTATCTGTCTTATCAGCTAGCCTGCAGATGCATATATAATAGATGACATACTGTGAATGTGCATAATCAGGCATCCCACATTGTCGATATATGCATCAAAGCATAACCACTAAACAGTGCTTGCTATAAGGTGCAATAATATAGGTGGACCAAAGCCATAATAGCGCAATATTTAAAACCAGCTATACCAGCACAATCAAGGTTTTAAAGTCACATATATATGAAAGCACACCTTATGGTCTGATACAGATACCCTGCATGCACATTGGCAACGCTATCTCCACATCAGTAGCGGAAACTTTAGTATTAAACCGTCATAGCGGTAATTATATATTCATACAGACTCAGCAGGCACACATGTACTGTAGCCCGTTTCTGTAGCCGCAATATTCTTGACGGGGAAATAAATAGCAGTGTTCTCATGAATTGCATAGTAGCTACTGTTACAAGTGTAGAATAATTACTTCTGAAGGCAACAGTGTCCTTTAGCAACAACAATAGTTGTGAATACATATAAACCCACACATTCAGTGAATATATACCCCAGACCACACTAGTACTCACTGGTACAATACCACTGATAGTTATCACCAAACTATCAGAGCAAACCTGATTAAAACAACAGTTTACAGATTTTAATCTTCTTATTTTTCTTTTCTTATCTATATTCATTACTTTATTTTAATACTTCGCTATCAATATCCCTGCCACAGGGACTCGTTATACCAGGTCACCAGACAATTAATAAAATTGACCAAATGGAATAATAAATGATGGCCTTTTACCTTTAATTGCATACCAATAAAGAACATGTACTAATTTTTATGTCCCATGGGACAATGTGGATGAGGAGTGCATCCCAGTGAAAACTGATTTCTTTCCTTCTTTTTCTGAACATGTTATTTCAGGGAGTCTCCTTCAAAATGCAGGAGGGTAGGCAACTATGCTGCACATGCTTCCATACAGTGTGCTCGAGTCAGACTTGATCGATGCTCAGCGAATTAGCATCCAGCAATCAGGCAGATGCTGCCCAGCGATAGTGAAAAGAACTATAGCAGGGCAGAACTGCAAAATATAAGGGCCCTAATTCAGGCCTGCTCGGTCCACAGCGAAATAGTTATGGGGGCCAATGGTGCGGATCACACACATCGGGGGGGGGGGGTAGTTGGCAGGCAGGGGGTTGTTGCATGGGGATTCCCAGTGCTGGGCTTCCCTGTGTGAACATATGATGTGAGCATCCGCTCGGCTATTGTCGAGGAAAATAAACTTGACTTTTATTTGTGGACGGGGAAAAAAAATCATTCTATGGTCGGCAACCATCAAATGTTTTTTGCCTATATGGCCACATTTGAATGACTATGCATACATACACATCCATTTACATGAAACCACAGGCATTTTTGCGGCGGCGGACAGCATTTTCCCACTCGCTAAGCAGTTAAAGAATGTTACTTATACCTCTTTCACACCAGCCTAAATTCCCGGGTTGGGTCCGGGAACAACCCAAGACTAGCTCTGGTGTGAAAGGTTCCAGGGACAAATTCCTGGGTTAATTTGCCTGCAATTCAACCCTGCTAGGTAGCAGGGTTGCTCCCAGGTCCTTCCAGGGTTACTGGCTGGTGTGAAAGGTGCAGGGACATGTCCCTGCTTTACGTGTTGCCTCTGCTAGTGCTGATTTCCTAGCAGGGCAACTTCCTGTTGTGGTGGACACTCACAGAGGCAGCATACAGCGTGCAGGGAGACAGTGTGCATGCATACCTCCCAACAGTCCCGATTACAGCGGGACAGTCCCGATTATCAGGGCCTGTCCGGCTGTCCCTCCTGCGGTCGGCAGTGTCCCGCGGTGAGGGGGGGCTGTTGGGAGTCCCCCCTGTTGGCTGCTAAGCAGCGGGGAATAAATGCTGTGCGCATGCGCACAGCGTCTATTCCCGTAGCCAGGGGGCTAGGGGCATGGCTAGAGGCTCACAGAGCCTCTGGGTCATGCCCCCATAGCGGCAAAATGGGGGGCGTGGCCTCGCGGGGAGCCGCGAGTATAGGCCACGCCCCTAAAATTAGGCCACGCCCCGAATTTTCCGCGCGGCAGCTGCGTCCCTCCTCGGACTCCTCCAAAGTTGGGAGGTATGTGCATGTTCTGTGGCACCACAGACCCCAGAAGCGCATTTTAACCCCTGGAAGCCTGCAATGTGTGCCATGTCTTGGACAAATGAGGAGGTGGGAGAGCAATTAATCATTAGAGGGGAAGATGCTTTCATATGCCTTTTAATTTGTTTTATACAAGTAAACAAAGGCTGAAACACTACAAAAGTTTTGTGTCTTAATTATTAATAATCAATAATCTAATGTGAGCCTAAAAAAGGCCATTTTCAATGCTATTCTCATAAAAATGCAGAGTCATCCCGGGTTCAGTGTGAATGGGAATGTCCCTGCTTGTCCCTGGAATTTAATTCCTGGGTTTGTCTCTGCATTTCTGGTGTGAAAAGGGTATTAGTGAGCTGGTCTGAAAAGAATCAGGCCCAAAATAAAGCCCTACACTCATTATTATTATTTGTTCTAATAAAATAAAACATAAGTAACCATGTTCAATATAATATATGACACATTGTATAACACATTTACAATAAACTTTGTTAATTAATGTTCACAGAGTCAGTTTTTATATAGGCAGGCTCTGATTATATAGATATTAATCTCTATTAGACGCCGTTTAGCTAATTATTACCCCTTTTACACCGCAGCATAAACTCAGGTTTTTCCCTCGTGACCCGGGTAAGCGGCGGTGTAAAAGGGGTCAACTCGTGTCCATTTACAGGGGACTTCTACCAGGTCCTGACCATGGTGGAACACTGATAGGACCTGGTTAGTGGCCAGTGTAAACGGGTATGCCGTGTTGTGCCATGCTAAAGGCAGAAATCAGCATTGCGGCACTGGATATGCCGCATTTCTGCTTGCACCTCAGGAGGGGTGCAGGAAAAAATCCTCTGGTAAGACTTCATAGCAAAGTCAATGATCTCTTTCCCAGTGCTATTTATATTGCACTCCAATGAATTGCCCCCCCATTGGCCTTCAAAAGAAAAAGTAAAACACATTGGCCTTAAAAGAAAAAAAAAAAAAAAAACCTTAGCCCTGATAATAAAAAAAAACAACAGAATAATGAACTCATAGGCCCCTGACAGGGAGAAAAAAACACATATTGTCCTGGACACAGGCACGCACATATAAACGTAGGGCTGCCAAGAGGGGGGGAGCTGGTACTAATTAATGGCTTGCTGGAGGGGCCCGACAGGGGCCCTGGTCCGCCCCCCCCCCCTCCGTTTCTCCCAGGCAGCAGCAGCAAAACACACCTACAGCATGTGGTGTGCTGACAGCAGGCTCAGCATAAGCGTCTCACTGACAGCGTAAGAGCTCATGCTGGGCCTGCTGTCAGCACAGCACATGCTGTAGGTGTGTGCTGCTGCTGAAGGGGTGGGGGGATAATAACACTCCCACCTTGACGTTAGAGGGTTTTTTCACTCTCCCTGTACCACCAGATGTGGTCACGCCTCCTGCGATTGTGCCACGCCCCCAATGTGACCGGGCCCAGCATACCTCTCAGTGGCCCTGCATACACGTTCCCTGCACATGGTTTTAAAAAAAAAAAACATGTACCGGAAACCGTGTATATGCAGAATATGTAGCCATGCTGAAAACACTTAAGGGGATTATTCTGTTTCAATCGGAAAGGCACAATCACTCTCTAATGGACAAAACCATGTGCACTGCAGGTGGGGGCTGGGGCTGATGTAACATGTGCAGATAGAGTTAGATGTGGGTGTTTTATTGTTTCTGTGCAGGGTAAATACTGACTGCTTTATTTTTACACTGCAATATAGATATCAGTTTGAAGTAAAACCCCACCCATATCTAACTCTCTCTGCACATGTTACATCAGCTCCACCTGTATTGCACATGGGGGGTTATTCTAGTTCATTCTTTCTGACAAAATCCTTCTTAGATGGACAAAACCATGTGCACTGCGGGTGGGGCAGATGTAACTTGTGCAGAGAGAATTAGATTTGGGTGGGGTTTTTCTTCAAAGTGAGATCTATATTGCAGTGTAAAATAAAGCAGTCAGTATTTTCCCTGCACAGAAACAAAATAACTCACCCAAATCTAATTCTATCTGCACATGTTACATCTGCCCCCCTGCAGTGCACATGGTTTTGTCCATCTAAGAAGGATTTTGTCAGAAAGAATGAACTAGAATAAACCCCATGGTTTTGTCCATTAGAGAGTGATTGTGCCTTTCCGAGTGAATCAGAATACTCCCCTAAGTGTAAACTATTCTTGTTTATAACTTTGTATGCACCTGCTTTAGAATGTGCCATATTCTCAGCTTCATACGCTGATATTAACAAGTGAAGTTGCTGCCCAGGTTTGGTAAGTGACGTTTACTGGAGCCATTACAAACTCTATCGTGATTGCGCACACACAAAGCGGTACTTATGTAGTATCTGGGCTGCCGATTTTTTGATTGTATGCCTTAAGTTAAGGCATACAATCAGATGCGATGCGATGCGATATCGCATCGCATCGCATCCGATATCGCATCCGATATCGGATGCGATGACCCGATTTTTCCATAGGAATCAATGTTAAAATGATTCCTATGGAAAAATGGGTCCTTTTCATACCCCTACTATCCAAGTGGGCATGGAGTTGGATATAAACCTGTGGCGAGCGTAGCGAGCCACCGAGCCCGAAGCGTGGCGAGCGAAGCGAGCCCCGCGAGGGGACGGTATTCGTCCCCTCGCGGGGCTCGCTTCGCTCGCCACGCTTCGGGCTCGGTGGCTCGCTACGCTCGCCACAGGTTTATATCCAACTCCATGCCCACTTGGATAGTAGGGGTATGAAAAGGACCCATTTTTCCCATTGAATTCCATGTTAAAATGGACTCAGTCCATTTTAACATTGATTCCTATGGAAAAATCGGGTCATCGCATCGCATCGCATCGCATCGAATCGCATGGTCGCATGCGATGCGATGCGATCTCCCGATCCGACCCGATTTAGAAATCGGCAGCCCAGATACTACATAAGTACCCACAAAGCATATATATGCTAAAACAAGTAACATTAGGTCTAAGGGTTGGCATATGGCAAGGCAGAATGGACACAGCAGTAACTACGCATGCGCCATGTGTTTGTACGCACCAGCCTGCAGCTGACAGCAGATACATTCCCCCAACAGAGCAATGACAAGTCTGAGTTTTTGCAACTAAGCTTCCTCATCAATCACTTCCCCATGAAATCCTCATCATGAGCAGGATCACAGCAGCACATGCGCAGTCTGTTGTTAGTCACAAACTTGCGTGAACATTGGCTATAGTCATGTTCAAGCATCAGGAACTGGCGGGAACCAATAGGGCCTGATTTTTAACTCAATTATTAATGGTGGACATTGCAGTGTCCACTCTAATGTCTATTCACCATAGTCCCAAGTGCATACCTCCCAACTTTGATAGGTCGTCATGCGGGACGCTCCTGCCGCGCGCCGAAATTTTCGGGGGGCGTGGCCTATACTCGCGGCTCCCCCGCGAGGCCATGCCCCCATTTTGCCGTTATGGGGGCATGACCCAGAGGCTCTGTGAGCCTCTAGCCATGCCCCCAGCCCCGCTGTTTAGCAGCTGAAGGGGGGACTCCCAACAGCCCCCCCACACCGCGGGACACTGCCGCCCGCGGGTGGGACAGCGGGACAGGCCCTGAAAATCGGGACTGTCCCGATAAAATCGGGACTGTTGGGAGGTATGCAAGTGTAATAATATGTAATGCTAGTTTCAGCCTTTATATATAGAAAGGATAGGAAAAAAGCAACAGGCGCTATCAATTAGCAGCTGTTCCAACTAGGGTATGTTATTCCCATATAAATAAATGGATAAAGAGAAAAGTATGAAGAACAGTGCTTCTACTATACATACAGTAAGAATACACTGTACACGGCTAGGTAATAAAATGGATCATTTTAATATAATATCACAATAATAAAAAATTGCATGCATTAATAAAAATGAGCCATATACTGTATTTGCTGGCGTATAAGACTACTTTTTCCCCCTGAAAAACATGCCTCCAAGTGGGAGGGTCGTCTTATACGCCGGGTGCACTTATATAACAAACTCTATATTTTGAGTTGAAATGTTGGGGGGTCGTCTTATACGCCCAGTCATCTTATACGCCTGCAAATACGGTAATTTCTATTGGGTCTTAATGGTTTGTATACTGCACCTCCAGATGGTCAATCAGGTACAGGTTGAGTATCCCGTATCCGAATATCCGTTATCCGAATTATTCCGAAATACGGACATTCCAGAAAGTGAAAATTTTTTTTTTTTTTTGCTAAAAACTCACTGGGGACATTTGTAACAGCATCACTGGGGACATGATATGTAACTGGCACTATATATGTGCAAGACAATGATTGCTTGGCATTCAAATTCAGTGCTGAGCTAGTACACACATTTTGTTTCACGTTTTGAAACCTTGTTTTTTGAACAATTAAAATATATTTGTGTGTATTTTATGTGGTAATAAAATATATTTGTGTGTATATTATGTGTTTATACAGCATACATGCAAGATACTTCAAAATACATCATTGAAATATTAAAATATTCCGAAATACGGAATAATCCGTTATCCAAAATTCTCCTGGTCCCGAGCATTTTGGATAAGGGATACTCAACCTGTATATACTCTGAATAAGTTTCCCATATAAAGCCCCGGTCAAATGTCCAGCAAATGGAAATTAATCCAGGCAGATTTTGTATCTGTATTGGGAAATTGGTAAATATTTAAGAAAGGGGTCCACAAGCTGGAAAGGTGGAAGCCAATCCCTCGCTGAGTTGACTGACGGTACCTGGAAGCATTCCTGTTTAATAATGCCAGTCAGAGTAATAGATGATGGTTGGAGTGCAGTATTGATCCTAATTAGATAGGCTCAAAGGTAGAAAAGCATAAGCAGGCTCAACGCGTTAATGATATGGCTCATTTTTATTAATGCATGCAATTTTATTATTGTAATATTATATTAATTTTATTACCTAGCCATGTACAGTGTATACATACTATAAGTATAGCAGAAGCGCTGTTCTTCATATTTTTTTCTTTAGTTTCAGCCTTCCCCTTGTGTAGTAGCATGTGCCTAAATGTGCAAGGCCTGAAATGCCGCCTTTCTGCATTATTATCTGCTGTAACACCAACGGTTGCATAATCCACATAGACTACCACTGTGTGAACCACTTACACTTGCCCCTCCTCTATGTTAGGTGTGTTGACATGTAGTTAAATGCTACAAGTAGTCTCTTAACTGAGTGTTATTGTGCATGACTCATCAGTCACAATAACAACACATGCGTGAATCACCAGACTGAAAGGTCAGGCTGATGTTGTTTACATGGCTCTATAAAAGGGTCTGCATATGCCCAAGCCTTTCACTGTGCCTGCCATAGCTATCGTATACACTGTTACTGTGTATATGAATACTGATGATGCCTTATCACAGTGGTCCCCAAACTGTGTGCCGTGGCACACAGGGGTGCCTTAGGGGACTTGCAGGGGTGCCCTGGATTGGTGGTCCATGACCAATTAAAAATTTCTTATGACTAATGTAATATTCAAATTGTGGACAATCAAAGGTGAATCCTGTTCATTACCTCATAACTGACCATAAGGATGAGATATAAACACAATTTACTATATTTTATTCTGATTTTATCAATGAGAAACTTTTGCCCCAGGGGTGCCATGAAAAAAATTCTGATACTCATGGGTGCCATGGTTAAAAAAAAATTGGGAACCACTGCCTTATCATATTGACTGCTGTTTATCTTCTATCACCTATACCCTGTTAACCTCAATGAAACTTATTCTGGTTTGGAGTAATGTAGGATAAACCTTCTTTCTCACATTCACAACATTTATGGGGCCAGCACTGCAGCTGTAAATTACATGTTGAAAAGGATTACAACTTTGTATTGAAGTTCAAAATGTAAACTTCAAGGTTCCTTGGGATCATGCTTTCATTAAGGATATAATCTCAGAGTGATTAACAGGAAGTGACCATTTTTGGGAGTGAATAGAGTGTGGAGACAAAAATGCAGATATTTCACGGCACCTGCATCACTGCATCACTAGTGCCGCGTCCAGTCTGCGTAGCCATAGAACCACTGGAGCCGTCAATTTTTCTCATTATTGCATATTGGCTGTGAATGTGTACACATATTGTGAATGAGTTGTGATAGCTCCAGTGGACATCTCTTTTCATTCCCAAGTGGTAGCCTTACTTGCTAACATTAACAGTTCTGTAGCCTAAACAATCATAATTGCACTAGCCTACAACTCAATGATGTTGTCCAACATGCAGGAATTGGAATACATTAGTCAATATAAACGATGAAGAGATTGCTATGGCTATGTTTCAAAACCTTACCCCAAAATTGGATTTTCTGGTAGTAGCATTGAAATCAAATACCACTGATTTAACTACTGATATTGTAAGGAAAAAGCAATTCCCGAAACAGATACCTGTGGACAATATTGCTGGAAAACCTACCTCAAATACTAAAGACACTAATCTACTGTAAGTATAAAAGTTTTATTTGCCACAAGTGGGACACCACGGGAGAAATGTAATAGGGTGAGAGAATCAGAAAGTGAGCGATTTGGTAAGAAATCTCCAGTTTTTTTAAAGCGGCAATCATTTACACTGCAAAACCCTATTACATTTCCAGGGCCGGTGCTAGTCATTGCGGTGCCCTAGGCGCTGCTCACCCGCTGGGGGGAGGGGCGCCCCGCCACCACTCTCACGCTGGGGGGGTCATGCGCCGCCGGGTCAGTGCTGCCAGGTCACTCCACGGGGGGGGAGACCGCCGTCAGCCGGATGATCATGGCACCATCATAGCATCATATGATGCATCATATGATGCAGCGCATTGCGCCGCCGGGTCACTCCACGGGGGGGCTGGGTGACAGTCTACCCAGCGTCGTGAGGAGAGACCGCAGCCAGGTCACTCTACTGGGGTGCGGGTTCGGGCACTGCTGCAGCTCACCTCACCTGGCTCCAGGTACACCTGCTCCGTCCCAAGTGGCGCCCTCCAGTGGCCAGCGCCCTAGGCAAATGCCTAGAGCTGCCTAGTGGTGGCGCCGGCCCTGTACATTTCACCCAAGGCTTCAGATTGCAAACTAAACGACAAAATTGGTGCACAGAAAAAGCATTATGACAAAAGTCTGCTTTGAACGTAGAAGACAATCATAGGAGAGACTGATAGTATAAGGTGTCCTTAAGGACTGGGGGAAACTAGAAATTTTAGTTACAATAAAAAAATGGTTTAACTCAATGGGTGGGGTGATAACTGGCCAAGTGTCAGGAAAAACGCATGCATGATCATGCATTTGAGGAGAAGGCGTGTAACATCAGCTCAGAACCAACATAATAGCTACACCTTATCGATGCAGCAAACCACTGGACAGGTAACATTTTGTTTTTATTTTCATCACTGGGTTTTCAGCTGTGAAATGAAAAGAGATGTCAACATTTTTAAAAATTGGTTATCGCAGGTAATAGTGGCCCACATACCCATGAATTGGACACAAGGGGTGAGATTTAAAAGGATGAGATATTCAGAAAGTGTGAGATTTGGGATGAAATCTCCAGGTTTTTTTTAAAGCGGCAATCATTTACACTTTAAAATCAAACTGGTTTTGCAGTGTAAATGATTGCCACTTTAAATAAACTTTTTGAATCTCTCATCCTATTAAATCTCACCCAAGGTACCTAAGGGTATTATTTACCTTGCTTAACCTTGTGCAAAACTGATTCCTGCACAACCCCCCTACCTGGTGTTTTGCACAGTATTCTAGATTAGGCTGTACCAAAGATTTATACAGGGGCAAAAGTACACATGTATAATTGTTTTTTAGGGCCTTAATCTAGTTCACTCTTAAGGCCCCCATACACTATGCGATTTTGGGACGATTTCATCCGATTTCGGCACTTTGTGCCGATAATCGGATGAAATCGGCCCAAAATCGTAGGTATGTGACATTTGATCCGATCCGATGCGCGGTCCCGTGCGCATCGGACCGGATCAGGGAGGTCGGACGGTCTGTACATACGATCACGTCCGACCTCCCTGTATGCATATGCCTGCCACCTGACAGGCATATGCATACAGACACCGGGGGAGTAGTGGGGGCGGCCAGCGGCAGCGGTGGTGGGGGCGGCCAGCGGCAGCGGTGGTGGGGGCGGCCAGCGGCGGTGGGGATGGGCGGCGTGTGCGGTGAGCGCAGTGTAGTACTACTTACACATAGCAGCAGCGGCGGGGACGGGACGCGCAGTGGCGGCTATTATATTTTTAAAATACTTGTCAAATGACCGGCCGCTCTCTGATTGGCCGGAGAGCTCTCAGCCAATCAGAGAGCGGCCGGTCATTTGACAAGTATTTTAAAAATATAATAGCCGCCACTGCGCTTCCCGTCCCCTCCGCTGCTGCTATGTGTAAGTACACTGCGCTCACCGCAAACGCTGCCGCTGACCGCCCCCCGCCCCCACTACCGCCGCTGGCCGCCCCCACCACCGCTGCCCATCCCCACTACTGCCGCTGCCCGCCCCCACTACTGCTCACCGCCCTGCAGCTCCCCGGGTTTTTTTTTACATGGGATAAATCGCATGCGATTTATCCCATGTAAAAATGGCACATCAAGTGCCAAATTGTATGTGAGCCTCTCGGGGAGCTGCCGGGCGGCTCGCAGGTAAATTGGGTCCGACTTGTCCCTAGGACAAGTCGGCCTAATGTATGGGGGCCTTTAGAGGCAAATTCCTTCTCAGATGGATAAAACCATGTGCACTGCAGAGGGGAAGATGTAGCAGATACAGATAGAATTAGATTACTCACCCAAATTCTATCTGCATCTGCTACATCTTCCCCTCTGCAGTGCACATGGTTTTATCCATCTGAGAAGGAATTTGCCTCTAAGTGAGTTATTTTGTTTTGGTGCAGGGCCATGACTGCTTTATTTCTACACTGCAATATAGATCTCACTTTGAAGAAAAACCCCACCCAAATCTAATTCTCTCTGCACATGTTACAAAACTTTCTCGACTCTCGGCTCAAAACTTTTTCTCAAAACTTTTTACGACTCATTTTGAGCAGAGACGCAGAGGAAGAAGGATCTGTATAGCGGAGGCAGAGCGGGTACCACTGCAGCCGGGAGCAGCGGTACTTCAACAGCAGATGCCGGGGTGGTCGCCACAGGAGCAGGTGAGTAGGATTTGCTTCCCCAGGTACCCCTTTGGATTACTACGGATCCAAGCTACCGGACCGGACCCTGGGACCTACCTACGGGCTCAAGATAGGTAAGTATCAGTATGTGTGTGTACTGTATGTATTAAACTTTTATTTTTCTAATGTGTCAGTGTGTATTTATTTATCTTTTTTTTTTACTGTGGAACTACAAGACCCAGCGGGCCCTTTAATGCCCCGCAGGCTGGGACTTGTGGTTCTCCAAGTGCCAGCTTGCGGGGGAGGCTTGCTGGGATTCATAGTTCCACAGTTTAAAACAATAGGTTTTCCATCTATTTTTTTACACAATGATCAGCCCGGTGGCCACCGCACAGGGCCACCGGGGACAGCACCAGGCTTCAGCCTGCTCAGGTAAGTCCTGGAGGGGGGGACCCCTTTATTGGGGGGGTCCCCACTCCCCCAGGGCCCCTGGCCAGGCTGACTGGTCGGTAGGGTTAATGCTTTGGCCGCGGGACCTTATATAATAAGTGTCCCCTGGCTGTGGCATTACCCTGCTGGCTGGTTGTGCCTGGGGCTGGTTCTTAAAATACGGGGGACCCCTACTCATTTTGTTCCCCGTATTTTGGGAACCAGCCCCGGCCCTTGTGCCTGGGGCTGGTTTTAAAAAATCAGCGAAGCCCTATTTGTCGGGTTTCCTGATTTTTTAATGCCAGCCCTGGCTCTTCAGCCTGGTGCTGGTTACGGCAGTGGGGGGGACCCCACGCCGATTTTTTTTTAACTAAATACCGTTTCAGAGGCATTCCCACTGCCTCAAAAACGGTATTTAACCGTGTAGGGCTTTTAAAACGGGTTGAAATACCGGTTATCTTTAACCGATATTTTAACTCTGGCACTTTCCCACTGCAGCCGTAAACGGTAAATTGCGCTGAAAAATCGGCAATTTACCATTTTAGACCTGCAGTGGGAAAGGGGCATAGTATTTGGTTGTAAATATTGATGTCTCTTGTTCTAAAAGACAGAAGTTGTAAATTGGTCTACACATCACAATACTGTATTTTTCTTGGATATTGTCCTGAGAGCAAGGGATAATAGGGCCTAATTCAGACCACTCACAGCCTAGTAAACAGGTCAGCGTTGCCCGAGAACACATCCCCTCGTATGCGGCTTACTTCGGAAAGTAAGTGAAAACTGACTTTTATTTCAGCCAGAGATGGACAAAAATGGGGCGGGCACTGACGTCATGTGACATCAGGTGCCTGCCCTGAGCAAGGAACTCCCAGCATTTTCATTGGGACGTCCTTAATACGCTGGGCGTTCCCCCTGCTCTGGCCCAGTGTCTGCCCCCGTCTCACTCACCATGTGAGTGGGGACTGCACATGCGCAAATATGCCCAATCAGAATGGGTCTGATTTAGGCCCCTAATGCGTATAATCATTGCCTAGTGAATAGGTCTGAATAAGGACCATTGTCTTCAACAACATTCTTATCATCAGCTCATCATCGATGGTTCATCTTCACCATCAATTGTTCATATTTACCAAGAGAGACTTATTTAACCATACTTACCTTGTTGTCCTGGTCATGCCTTCAAGCTCAGACTTTCTTGGTTGTGTATGTCTAGGAATCCTATACAGGCACCCAGGTTCATCCACATGCCTGCTCCAATGCCTGAGGCTTCCCTGGGTCAGCGTCACCCTCAGGCGTGAGCCGCAATCAATTTTTTTTAAGAACCCAAGCACAGTTTGGCATCTCAGATCATTTGACATCCGTCCGTGACATTTCCATCAAAGTCCATCTAGTGCAAGGCCCAGAACATGCTCCCTGGGTCAAATGTCTGGCCAGCTTCCACCAACTTGACAACGGACAGAGGTCCTGGCCACTCCAATAGGGATCCCAGACCATTTGCCGTCCCTTTCTGAAGCTCTCATCCAAATCCGTCCAGCAGAAGGCCTGGAACATGCTCCCCATACCCATGGTGTGCCTGGCATACACCTGTTCAGTTCCCGGATCTGGCCATATTTTGTTTCCTAAACCCCATGTCCTCCACCCCCTCTATGTTATGCAACTTTGTCATATTTTGACCCACTTTGTGTAGTAGTGGGACCCCTTTTTGGGCCCGCAGGACCCCCACAGGGTCTGGACCCAATCAAGCCACCCTGCCTTGGTTTCATCCAAATTGGTTTACAGTGTCCGAATGAATACCGGATGTCCGAAATAACAGACAACAAATATGTAAGAGACCAGCGGTGTATTGATCCAATCCCCCCCAAGCTTTAAGGGTTAGGTTTCAAGGGTAAAAGAATGGCAGGAGCATCAGACGCTCAAAGGTTTACTACTCCCTCTGGATAATCTCCCACATGACTTAAGGGGCCTACACAAGGAGACATCAGAAAGCTGTGTCATCGCTGTGTGCTGAGCGATCTGCCAGGGCCAGTGTTTTCCGGTGAGAACACTGGTCCTGACCGATTCAATTCCATTCATTTTATATTGACCTCACTGCTGTTTTCATTCTGCCTTTTGTGTCACTGTGTTTTTCCTTTCTCTTATCTGTTCTTCCTGTAGCCCACCACTGTATACTAAACCTTCGCTACCTGCGCACACTGCCAGCAGCAACTTCTGAAGTGAGCCCCAGGTGGCAGCCTCAGAAGGTTTTTTCAAGGGCTGGAGGTACTACATGTGGATTTATTCACTTAGACATTTAGGCATACCTGACCTTAGTCCTCTGGGCATACTACCAGTGTAGGTATTTGTGATATCAAGGCTTCAGTACAGACAGGGGCATAACTAGATCTTTGTGGGCCCCATAGCAAAATATTGAAAGGCCCCCCCACCCCCCCATTTGTGTGGCTAAGGGAACAGTGTGTGGCTATGGGGACAGTGTGCGTATGTGGCTATGGGGACAGTGTGTGTATATGAGGATAGTGTGCGTGTGCGGCTATGGGGACAGTTTGCATATGCGGCTATTGGGACAGTGTGCGGCTATGGGGACAGTAGTAGTAGTACGTTTATTTATAAGGCGCCACAAAGTGTCCGCAGCGCCGTACATAGCAAACAAAAAAAAACAAATTACAAGGTAACGTACAGGGTGTGTAGAAAGATACAGTATAAATAGGGGTATAGCTGGTAGAACTAAAATCAGCATCAGTTCAGAAGTAGGTGTCAAAATAGTCAAGGAGACCGAAGATGAAGTAGAGGAAGGGAAGAACAGGACAGGAGCACAGGTGAGGTAATGAGGTAGGGTGAGTACGTGAGGAAGGAGGGCCCTGCTCATAAGAGTTAACATACTAAAAATAGGTGGGTGGACGAACGAAATACAATAGGATAAGTAGGAACGGAGGGGAACGGAGGCAGGATAGGAGGATCAAAAGAGGTTAGGAGGAGGGATAGGCTAGTCGAAAAAAGTGGGTTTTGAGGGAGCGCTAGAAGGAGGTAAGGGAATCAGATAGCCTGATGGGTGGCGGGAGGTTGTTCCAGTGCAGGGGGGCAGCGCGAGAGAAATCTTGGACACGGGAGTGAGAGGAGGTGATTAGGTGAGAGGTCAGTCGGCGGTCAGCGATGGAGCGAAGAGGACGGGAGGGAGTGTGGATAGAGATCAGTGAAGAGAGGTAGGGAGCTGTGGAGGAGGAGAGAGCCTTGTAGGTGGTGGTGAGGAGTTTAAAGAGAACTCGGAAAGGAATGGGGAGCCAGTGAAGAGATAAACAGAGGGGGGAGGCGGAGGTAGAGCGGCGGGAGAGGAAGATGAGCCTAGCAGCAGCGTTAAGAATGGATTGGAGAGGTGCGAGGCGGGTGAGAGGTAGCCCAGAGAGAAGGATGTTGCAGTAGTCAAGGCGGGAGATGACAAGAGAGTGAATGAGAATTTTGGTCGCGTCAGTGGAGAGGAATGGTCTGATGCGTGAGATGTTGCGTAGGTGAAAGCGGCAAGACTGTGAGAGAGCACGAATGTGGGGGTGAAAGAGAGGGAGGAGTCAATGATGACACCGAGGCAGCGCGTTTGGTCGGTGGACGTGATCTCGGTTTCACCAATGCTGATGGAGATAGTGGGAGAAGAGGGGATGTTCGGGGGATGGAAGATTAGAAGTTCAGTTTTAGCCATGTTTAGTTTCAGGAAGCGTTGGGTCATCCAGGCTGAGATGGCCGTGAGGCTATGGGGACAGTGTGTGTATGCAGCTATGGGGACAGTGTGCAGCTATGGGGACAGTGTGCATATGTGGCTATGGGGACAGTGTGTGGCTATGGGGATAGTGTGAATGTGCGGCTATGGGGACAGTTTGCATATGCTGGAATTGGGACAGTGTGTGGCTATGGGAAAAGTGTGCGTGTGTGGCTATGGGGACAATGTGCAGCTATGGGGACAGTGTGCATATGTGGCTATGGGGACAGTGTGTGGCTATGGGGATAGTGTGTGGCTATGGGGACAGTGTGTGGCTATGTAGGACAGTGTGCTTGTGCAGCTATGGGGACAGTGTGCATGTGCGGCTATGGGGACAGTGTGCGTATGTGGCTATGGGATAGAATGTGGCACCCTGCAGCGGGTGCCACTAAGAAAACCCCTGATGATAAACCCCCCAGCAGGGAAGGGGTTAATCTCTCTCACATCATTCGGCGCGCCAAAATTTTCGGGGGGTGTGGCCTAATTTGGGGGTGTGGTCTATACTCGCGGCTCCCCCACGAGGCCACGCCCCCATGTTGCCGCTATGGGGGCATGACCCAGAGGCTCTGTGAGCCTCTAGCCATGCCCCGTGCCCCCTGGCTGCGGGAATAGACGCTGTGCGCATGCGCACAGCGTTTATTCCCCGCTGCTTAGCAGCTGACAGGGGGGACTCCCAACAGCCCCCCCACACCGCGGGACACTGCCGCCCACGGGTGGGACAGCGGGACAGGCCCTGACAATCGGGACTGTCCCGATAAAATCGGGACTGTTGGGAGGTATGCATTTAAGGATTGCTAATTTCACCAGGTTCCATACATCAGAACCCCTTTACTGATAGACCCATTGATTTGTGAGGGAACAGTGCCACCTTATGGCCGGACTGAATAATACCCTGCATTTTACAGATTTACCCCATATCCGGGTGTAGGTACTCCCTAGGCTATTTATCCGTAGGAAGGCCTGCAGCAAGTGAGACCCAGGCTATTGATCCGTAGGAAGGCCGGGCCAAGTACTCCCCAGGCTACTGATCCGTAGGAAGGCCAGGGTGCTCCATGATACCCCTTTCACATCACACTTTTAAAACGGTATATTGCCATTTTTTTCCATTTTAAAACGTTTAAGGCTGCAATGTGAAAGTGCCAGAGTTGATTTACCGGTTAAAGTTAACCGGTATTTCAACATGGTTAAAAAGCAGAGTCCTACACGTTTTAAAGCCGTTTTTTGGGCAGTTTGAACAGCTCTATTTCAATGGCTTGAAACGTGTCCCTTGGGGGTTAAACGGGTTGAATGTTTGAATGGTATTAAATGATTTTTAAAACGGTTTTCACCTGCAATGTGAAAGGTCTCAAGGCTCAGACACGTTTTAAAGTCCCATTTAAGAATACCGTGTCATTACCCATTTCTGCAATGTGAAAGCAGTATTAGAGACACCTTCCCCGGGGAGTGGTACAGTATTCCTGTGCACAGGCCTAGATTCGGTTCCAGGACAGTAACCACGTACTGATACCTGTATGTTGGTTGATAGAGTAAGTCACGAAGGAAGGAAGAGGTTCTTCAGAGTATTTCCCTGATTGCTCGATAGGTTAAAGGTGACCTCAGTGTGAGTTAAACCTGTATTAGTTATCTGGCTAATATAGCCCAATTTATGCCAAGATTCTGATTTAGGCTAACGTGTGTTAAATAGGACACCATTATTATTTTGAGTCTTCTATGCTACGATAGTTACTACTGGTTATGGTAATTTGCAGGGTTTACCTTATGGAAACCATTCAATTGTAGGCCCGAAAGTTGGAAGCTGTGTGCTTTGTTTAGCGATAATCAATAAAATCAACCTCGTTCAACTGCATCTGTCTCCGTAAATCCATACTCATCCATTGTGTACCAATGCCCTGGAGTAACGATCTTACCCCGGACCGTGTATTCCACAAGTGTGGCTATGGGGACCGCGTGCATGATTGGGGGGGTGCAGGCAAAGGAAATTTGTCCAAAACCAGCCAAGATTACTGACCTGTGGGATGCATGCAGACTTCATCTGATAGTTGGTGACAGCTGCCCTGTCTTCCTCGGCCCTGCCTGCATTTCCTCTATACTCATGCTAGGCAGCTCAGCCTCTGTGGCTCTTCGCTTAAATTCTCAATACAAGGCTATCTTAAAGCACATGATGGGATGGAGGACTTCATGGAGTTGAGGCTTCACGAACCGTGGGTGGGCGGGGCTTAATGGGCAGCAGGTGGGCGGGACCTTGCGGTCCGTGGGTGGGCAGGGCTTCAGGGCAGCGGGTGGACGGGGCTTCATGGCAGTGGGTGGGCGGGGCTTATGCGACAACACAAATGGGAGGGGCTTTGGTCTTATGAGTAATGTTTTGTTTATAGTTCTACCTCCTCCCTAAGGCACTGAGCACTCGCATCCTCTAGTTGTGCTGCTGCTGCGGTCCCCAGCCAGTATGAGATATAATTGCCTGAGGTCAGTGACTGATAGTGGTGTGACTGGGTGCAGGGGGGAATCTACGGGCCCTGGGGACAGCTCGGGCCCCGTAGCAGCTGCAACAAATGCACCCTCAGTAGTTACCTCACTGTTACAGATAGTTATATCAAAATAACTGAGGCACCTGTCATGAAGTATGAATATCACTGGGGCCTGGGATGTTTATATGCCTTGGGAACTGAGGCCGTGTAATATAGAGTATATCATATTGCACAATTGTCAGTCCCATATATATCTCCCACAGTGTAACTTTTGTAGTGTGCACAACATGGCTGCCTCGGCTGGTGTACTTGTGTATGGGATGAAAACTACATCGACTTGACTGTTATGTCAGGACACTACTATGAGGGTTAGGAGGCGGCAACCAACACTCTACTCAAGCCATCACCTATTCCACCCAGGGTAATCCTCTAAAGCAGTGGTTCCCAAACTGTGCGCCTAGGACCTCGGACAACTTTCAGGGGTGCCTCAGGTTGGTGGTCCAGAACCAATTTTAATTATTTCTAGTCAATGAAATAGGCAAAATCAGTGCTTGTGGCTTCCAATTATAAAATACAGTATGTGCGTAAACAGATATGAATCATGTTCTTCACCATATAACTGGACCTAAGGAAAAAATGTAATCACAACTTATTTATTTAATATATTTTTCTGAAATTCGCAGTAATAAACTCATGGGTGCCATGATTTAAAAAGTTTGGGAACCACTGCTCTATAGTGTGCCCAAGATGGCTCCCTCATCTGGTACCATTCATGGGAGTAATATATAACACATGGAGTTTATTACCCAAGATGACTATACTAACCATGCATTATGCTTATTGTGCTCTGTAAGATTTTTTTGTGTAAGGTCTTCTACTTGCTGTCATATAAAATCTTTAACAAGGGGGGGGGGGGTATCACCATGTACATAAAGGGTTAAATGCTATAAGCTGTCTCTGATATGAAAGTTATTGTGTACAAATCGTCAGCCACAATAACATCACATGCCTGTGTTATTTTCCATTACTTATCACCAATAATAATATTACATTCAGGAGTCACCAGGCTTAAAAGTCAGGCTGATTAGACTGCAGGTGCCTGTTGTTTACTTACTCTATAAAAGGGTCTGCATATGCCTAAGTCTGTCATTGTGTAATTGGAGCATCACAGTGCTGTAGAGTACTTATCCTTAAAGAGATTGATGCCTTACCATATTGATTGATATTTATGTTCTATCACCTGTATCCTGTTATCTTCAATAAAACCTTATCTGGTTTATAGTCAATGTGTAGACTTACCTCTTTGCTTATACACGCTATGCACCTACCAACTTGTAGGCATACACCAATAAGGTGCAGTTTCTGAACTCGGTGTAAGCGTCTATGCATCTGAGAATGCAGCTGCTTTTAATGACACACTTCTGACACTCCCATAACACGTCTGTGAAGAATCATATGTATTATTGTATGTAAAGATTACTGATATTATGATATCAAAAGTTATTGTTTTCATTAGATCCTAGGTTGGTTAATAACAGTCAGAAGAATCTTATTACAGGATGTCCAATTTAAATGTACATTCACAGGGTAACTTTGATCCCAGTATATGAATACCTTTTGTTACGTTCTTTTGATGTATTAGTCTGTCCATACAGAAATAGGAAGCTTTGTTTTTAGAATGGTAATGAACTCTGGAAATCAAGAGCAGATTGTCAGATCTGATGTGCAAGTGGGTCTGCGGGAAGAGACCATTTACTTGACAGGACACAAACCTTTGTTCCTTTTACAACTACGGAAGCACCTGTTAGGGGGTAATCAAAACACATTTTGTGTATTTACTCTCACATATTGGAACCTACACCAGATTAAAGGTATATCATATTTGATATGGTTTATGACTTCAAATTATAGTAGCTTAGTGTGGGGGAAATAATATTAAACAGCTGATGTGGGTTCGCAGGTGGGGTGCAAGTTGCAAATCTCTACTAAGCATTGTTTTCAAAATATAAATCATCTCAGAAATCTACAATCACAAACACATGACATTCATAATCGGAATACATACATGTTCCTGACATTTGGGTTGACGGCGGTCAAAAGATAGACACTGGCATCCCGATATGGAGGATCCCAAAGGGGGCTTACTCTCTCCCCCTCAGTGGTTGAAAACTAACCTTAACCCTCCCTCCTCCCCAACCTAACTTTAACTCTCCCATTTAGTGACTAACCCTCCTACCCATTGGCTTAAACCTAACCTCCAGTCCTGCAGCCTAAATCTAACCCCCCTTCCCTGTAACCTAACCCTAGCCCCCCTCCACAACCTTAAGTACTCTCCCTAGTGCCTAAACCGAACACACACACACCCACAATGCCAGACTCAGTATGCTGGCTATTGGGATTCTGGTGTCGGCTTTGCAATCCATGTCAGAGTTCCAACGCCTTCTGGCACCAGTCAGGATTTTGTCGATCGGATTTGCTAGTGATGTCACTAGTGTTGATGTGCAGCATGGCATATAGCCCAGTGTGTACCCGCTAATTCTGTGCTCCAGGACAAGCCATTTTGCGATGTAGGTGCAAATATATTAATTTACAGTATATTGTGTAAATACTGGCTGCTTTTCCGTGCAGCCCATTAATGCTGGACAGCTTTGTTTGTTCCCTGCAGTTTAGATTTAACTTTGGTATAACAGGCACAAACACACTCTCAAATCAAATTCAGATTATACATCTGCCAATACTTACCTATTTTTGAGTTTTCCTCTTCAAGAGAAGCTCAGAGAGGCAACCTTCAGGGAACTTCAGGGGTGGGGCCGGACCTCAAACTCCACCCCACTTCACGATTCATGGTTCTACAGGTAAAATGATGTCATTTTAGCCTAGCCTTCCCAGCCGTCATGCAAATACTGACTTTACTGAGGTGCGGTTAGAATATGGGAGATATGTCTGCTCAGTGGCGTAAGTTCATCCATATAGCCCGGAGGCAAGATATAAGCTGGTGCCCCCAGGGAGAGCAATGGAGATAGAGGAGGAGAATGATAGATAGGGAATCATGGAGAAAGATTGAAACAAGTGTCAGAGTGAGAGAGAGAATGTCAGGGAGGGAGGGGGAGTCAGGGAAAGTGAGGAAATGAAAGGGTAAAGCGAGAGAGTGTCAGGGCTAGAAAGAGAGTGGGTCAGAGGAGAGGGTGCCTGAGTTTGAGAGGGAAAGAGAAGAGGGTGGTGAGATACAGCGTCATGGATAGAGAGATTGGTGGGTGAGAGCATGGGAGGAGAGAAATGGTTAAATAAAGAGGGGTGACAGAGGGTGATATATATAGAGAGGGGGTGAGGCAAAGAAAGAATGAAGGGGGTCAGGCAGAGAGAGGGAGTTGAGAGAGGGGGTTCAGGCAGAGAGAGGGGTGTCAGGCAAAGAGGGTTCAGGCAGAGACAGAGGGGTGTAAGGTAGAGAGAGGGGAGTCAGGCAGAGACAGAGAGAGAAAGAGAGGGGGTTAAGGTAGAGAGAGAGGGATGAGGGGTCAGGCATATAGAGAGGGTGGTGAGGCAGAGAACAAGGGGGGTGAGAGAGGCGGATCAGTTAGGTAACATGCATGTATAGCTCCCGGCCACCAGCAGCCCCCTGACCTTAGCGACACCGCTAGAGCCGCGGTGCCGGAATTTGCATGACCTCCCATGCCTCTGCTGCCTTCAAGGCCTCATGGCCTGCACGCCGTCCCATCATGGAGCCAGGCTGCAGTCCGCTTAGGTGGTGATAGACAGCTGCCGGCGCTGCAGATCTAGCACGGCCTTCAGGGGCTGAACACCCACAGACGCTGGGCTGCTTCTGGGCACCCTCTCCCTGCAGCAATCCCCTGCTCCCGCTGCCGCCACGCACTGAAGTCGGAGACGCGGACGTGGGGCAGTGTTACACTGAGCTAGCCCCGGCGCTAGAATAAGAATTTCAGGGAGGGGGGGGCGGCTACAGCGGCGGGGAGTGTGTGACAGACGAGTGCCGATACCTGCTGAGGGGAGAGGGATGGACGGATGGTTAGTAGCGCTGCGGGGGATGGGGACCGGAGAAGTGCATAATGAATGAGCGGGTCCTCCGCAGCGCTACTAATCATCCGTCCATCCTTCTCCCCTCAGCAGGTATCGGCACTCGGCTGTCACACACTCCCCGCCGCTGTAGCCGCCCCCCCTCCCACCCCCTGAAATTCTTATTCTAGCGCCGGGGCTAGCTCAGTGTAACACTGCCTGACGGCCGCGTCTCCGACTTCAGTACCATCATACCTATTGAGTGGGGCACTTTTCCTCACAGGGGCTGTGGAATCTCTGGCCGGACTCCCAGGAGGCAATGGAGCCAGTGCCCCCTTTAAGGCTGGCGCCCGGCGGCAGATGACTCCATTGACTCCGGGAGTTCCGCCACTGGGTCTGCTCTTCCGGCGGGTGCCAGGGACTTCCTGAATAATCTGGATCCTTCCGCAATTTCCAGAATCTGCAAATATGCATGTTATGTAATACACAAAATAACATGGCTTGTCTATGTGTACAGTTACTTGCTCTTTTATGATTTAAGGCCCCCATACACTTGTGTATGACATCCCATCTGACCCGCTGTGCGGTCCCGTGTGCATCAGGTCAGACCCTACAGATTGAACCTGCTATGGATCCGTAGGTGTGTGCCAGAGATGAAGCACCGCTGGCACATACCTATGTGCAAGGGCGGGCAGCGGCTGAGTGTGTGCCAGGTAGTAGCGGGGCAGGTGCCGGGCAGGGCGGATGCCAGGCAGCAATGGGGCAGGTGCCGGGTCGCTGGCAGCAGCAGCCAAATTTTTTTTTTTAATTAAGTCTTTATTTATAAGTTCATAACATTCAACATACAAAAATATCATATAATTCAGTAAATATAACATATACTTTTATTGGTACTTGTGTATTATAACGGCGCCCGATTTCATCCAAATCGCATCCGATATCGCATCCGATTTATCGGCCGATTTTCTGCCGATTTTTGGCCGATTTGATCTGCGATGTGATTTTGTGTCCGATTTGCGTCCGATTTTCGGCCGATTTTTTGCCGATTTTCGGCCATTTCCTGATGATTTGCATGTTATTCCATCCTTGCACACCCCCAGGTACTATGCGATGGTATGCGATGTGATTTTGGGAAAATGCCCCTGATTGTACAATTAAATATCGCATAGCAACGCATGCCAGCAAGTGGCATGCGATGCGATGTGATTTGCAATGTTAAATGCACCCCCATTGTTAACGCCACCCCCACTATCAACGCCAACCCGAAGCGTGGCGAGCGCAGCAAGCCCGCGAGGGGCGGCGGTACGCGTCCTTTTGACCTTTTCATACCCCCACTATCCACGTCGGCGTGGAGTTGATCTTATATAGTGTGGCGAGCGCAGCGAGCCACCGAGCCCGAAGCGTGGCGAGCGCAGCGAGCCCCGCGAGGGGACGCGGATTACTTTACATGTATTCCGCGTCCCCTCGCGGGGCTCGCTGCGTTAACAATGGCGGTGCATTTAACATTGTAAGCACCCATCAGGGTGATTGTACAATTACAAATCGAATTGCTTCACATGCATCGCATGGCATGCATCACATGCCACTATATTGCATGCGATGCACTACGATGGAAATCGGGGGATGTGCAAGGTGTGCAATAATGGAACAGCATGCAAATTGGCCGGAAAAAGTGAAAAATCGGTCGAAAATCGGCCGCAAAATCGCATCCGATTTTTCCATGCGATTTGCGGCCGATTTTCGGCCGATTTCGTGGGCGCCGTCATAATACACAAGTACCCTTTTATCTACACAACACAACAAGACACAATATAAACGTTCCTGCAATTCCTCCCTCCCATCCCTAACCATGCCCATTATCCCAAAACTAGTTCCTCTATCAATTCTCACCCCTATATTACCCCTATCATGATTTACCCTAAATTTAACCCATCTTTATACTGATTATATATGCCATTTATTTCTAGGAGGGCAATAAACTGCAGCTCTCATTTTTTTTTTTTTTATAAAAATTAATATAATTCCTTGTATAGCATTATATACTGTGTAAATCTGCATACTGTGCTAGAAAAAAGAAAAATATACATTATTCTATAGTGTAACCAGCGTTATTAAATATAGTGCTACTTCTAACACTCGTAAATTATTTATAGTGTTGCGTGTTATTTAAAATTTTACCAACATCTTTATATATTCCAATCAAATACAATCCATAATTACGTGAAATTTTTTTAAATAATTGATATAGTTTTCTTTATAGAATTATATACTGTGTACATCTGCATGCCGTGCAAAAACATAAAATAAGTAGAATATTTTTACCCGACTCTTATTTTAAATAGTGAATATAATGTTGCTCACAACGTGATTCTAGCTTATCACTATTTTTTTTTTTTATATATATATATATATATTGCCCCCAATTTATACTTCTTATACTTAATTACCATTCGTCACCTTATAGTAAATTGAGCTGTGCCAATATCCCCCCGTGAGGCGTATACAAATTTTTCATGATCATGTGTAGAGTTTACTAGGTTCAGCCATTCTACAACCTCTGGTCCTTTAGCTGCCATCCAATATCTAGCAGTGATTACTTTTGCTAAGGCGGATAAGTTCCTAGCCATTTGCGTCATGTCACATGGCATATTACCCTCCCTCCATACCCCCAACAGTACATTGATTTCACTTAGTTGACTCCTGGGAATTCCTATCCGAACCATGATTTTAATTACCTTATCCCAAAATCT
The DNA here is from genome assembly GCF_055691185.1 of Crinia signifera. NCBI lineage: Eukaryota > Metazoa > Chordata > Amphibia > Anura > Myobatrachidae > Crinia > Crinia signifera. Next base: position 91,633,995 of record NC_139227.1, read on the forward strand.
GGCCACCACCTGACACCTCCATAGTAGGTGCCAAAATGTAGCCTCTCCTTCCCCACACTTGGGGCACTTATCGGATTTTGCCCCATTGAATCTTTTTAGCTTTACTGGGGTAATATATATCCTATGCAGAACATTGAACTGTATCTGCTGTACCCGCATTGAATTGGTGGCCGATTTATAAACGGATAGGGCCACTCTCCAGCTTAACTCATCCAGCTGAGGAATATCTTCCACCCATTTAGCCCGTACAGACCCCAGTTCCTCAGCTTGAATATATGAATGCAGGAAATTATAAAGTTTGGATAATCACTTACCCTGTCCAAATTGTTTAAGGAGTTTTTTACATGGAGACTCTTCAATACACACCGGTTCGCCCCTACCATATTGGTTCAGGGCACTCCGTATTTGAAGGTACCTAAAGAACATTTCTCTTGGAACCTGGTACTCAGTTTGTAGCTGGACAAAGGATTTCAGCACCCCACCCTGTTATAACTGTCCCATTGTTTCTATCCCATAGGTACTCCAGACCCTCCCCCCCTGTTGTTCTTTAATGGCCTTTACTGTCTGTATCGAAAGAATAGGAGTGTCTGGATCTAGTCCCTCAAAATTGGTAATTTTACTAGCCCATTTCCAAACTTTAACGGCCTGTACTATAATTGGTGGGAGCTTGCGGTGAAGACCCTTCACCATCAGTCTCTGCAAGGGTGTCGACTCCGGGTCCACTGTCTCAATTAGGTGTGTCAGTTCCATTGTCGCTTCCTCATGCCGGATCCAAGAGCACAAATGGACAATCTGTGCAGCCATATAGTATATCTTGAAATCCGGCAGAGCGAGCCCGCCTTTGTCTCTATCCCTGCAGAGAACCTCCAACCTAACTCTGGGCCTCTTATCTCGCCATATTAGGGACGAAACTAAGCTATTTATTTTCCTTAAATAGTCGTCCCTTATGTACACTGGAGACTGTTGAATTATGTAAGTGTACTTGGGCAGAATAACCATTTTTACCAGACTAACTCGCCCCATTTGGGAGATGGGCAGCCTAGTCCAACAGCGGCATTTAGCCCTTAGTTCTTCCATAAATGGCACAATATTATCCTGAATAAAGTCCAGTGGCGCTCTAGCAACCCAGATCCCTAGATATTTAAACTTGTCCACCTTCTGCAACTGTGCGTTATCATAAAGTGCAGCTTGAACATTGTTACCTATTTGCAGAAGGTGGGACTTTGTCCAATTCATAATTAGACCTGAATATTTCCCATACACTCGTATAATCTCAGTTACTACTGGGAGGTTTTTCTGAGGATCTACCATCCCAACCAGGAGATCGTCTGCATACAGTGATACTAAATTGTTCCCCATATCCCCTTCCGAATCTCTCCCAGCCAAGGCATATCTCAGCATACACGCCAGGGGTTCCATCGCCACTGCAAACAGCAGAGGGGAAAGAGGACACCCCTGCCGTGTACCTCTGGTTAGGTGGAATGGGGAAGATGTAAACCCATTAATAGACATCCGAGCACTCGGATTTTGATATAACCGGGAAACTAGATTAATAAACCCATATCCTACCCTAAATGCTTTCAATGCACCCCATAAAAACATCCATTCCACGGAATCAAATGCTTTATGCGCATCGAATGAGGCTATCACTGCATCCATTTTCTTCTGCTCTATGCATTGAATATATGCGAAGACCCTGCGCAGGTTGATCATGGTGGATTTACCCGCCATAAAGCCCGTCTGGTCGGGATGGATAATCTGGCTGATCACCCTGCTCAATCTATTCGCAAGGATCTTCGCATCTATTTTTGCATCCGTTGTTATGAGCGAGATTGGTCTAAATTCATCAACCTGGGTTTGATCTTTACCGCATTTTGGAATCATGATTATTGGGGCCTCTGTCATTGAGGGGGGCATTAACCCTGCTACCGTCATGTCCTGAAAAACCTCCAACAGTTGTGGTCCTAGTGTTTTTATATATTTCTGATAGACTTCTCCAGGGATCCCATCCAACCCTGGCGCTTTGCAACCCCTAAGTGTCTTTATAGGTAAGTCCACTTCCTCCTGGACTATAGATGAATCTAAATAATCCCTTGCTTCTAGGGACATCCGCGGCATATCAATTTTACCCAGGTATTCCTCTATTTCCTCATCCCTACAACTTAACTTAGATTGATAAATTTCCTTAAAATATGTCACGAATTCTGCCACTATTTTTGGGGTTTCTGTCAGCGTTTCCCCAGATTCAAGCCTAATTATGGGAATTATATTAGAGGGCTTATCCTGCTTAATTAGGTAGGACATAAATTTCCCCGCCCGGTCGGCTTCTGAATACCATTTATGGGCCCCAATTGCCATCTTGCGGCAGGTCACATCCTGCAGATATTCCACCCATTCGCTTTGTGACCTTAACCATTCAGTCCTAGCATCATCTGATTTACTCGCAAGGAAAACGTTTTCTAGTGCTATCATCCTTCCCTCCAACTCTGATGCCCTCGCTCTATGTGTTTTTTTCAAAAAGGCGATCTTTTTTATAAAGACCCCTCGTATGTAAGCTTTACAGGCATCCCAGACATACCCTGCTTGTGTTGAACCCTTGTTATCTTTCATAAAACCTTCTATCATTTTTTCCAGCTCTTCCTGTTCTCCCATCTGTGCCAGCCAGAAGGGCTGAAGTTTCCAGTACCGGAAACCTACCGGAGCTACCAGGTCTAATTGGATAACAAGGGGGAATGATCTAAAATCCCGCGGGGTTTATATTCAACATGGGTAATTTTATTGAGAAGTCCATCAGAGACAAGAACCATATCTATTCTGGAAAATACTTTGTGTGCAGATGAATAGCAAGAGAATTGTTGGAGATCCGGGTTTCTAAGCCGCCAAGGATCCTTCCATCCTACCTCCCTCATAAATTCTGAAAATCTGTTTCCCTCCCTGGAAATATCTTCTTCAGATCTATTCCACCTATCTAATCTAGGTACCAGCACTATCTCCTAGACATATTACCATATTATCATACCGCTTTTATCACTTCATAAGAAAATGGGGGGGGGGATATACACAACTGATAGACATATACGAGTTTGTTCTATACTACATTCCATGAAGATATATCTACCCCCTGTGTCTATCTTAACCATTCCACATTAAAATACCAGAGATCTCTTCACCAAAATTGATACCCCTCTTGAATTTGAGGAGAAGGGAGCATGATATGAGGGACCAATCCATGGCCGTTTTAAGGAGACCAGTCTCTCCTTACTTAAGTGGGTCTCTTGTAGGCAAATAATGTCTGCCTCCATTATTTTACACTGTTTGAGTACCAAGGCTCTTTTTATTTTTTCATTCAGACCCCTGACATTCCAGGTCATTATCCTAACCATACGGATCCGTTACTATAGATACCCAGGTTGTTTTTATTATGGTTCATGAGGACTCCATGTACATTATTTTAAACATGTAGGGGATCATAGGAACTCTTATAGATATTACTAAGGGCCTTGGTCCGGGCATGGATACTTCAGGAACATACACAAGATTACACACAAACGTACATTTACCCCTCCCCCCCCCACCCTGTATAACCTATCCCCCTAGGCATACCTAACCCCCCACCCCAACCACTTATAGCGTTATTTTATCACCAGAGGCAATAATCTAATGGCCACCACCGGGGCCCGCCCTTGCCCCCATGCCTGTTTTTCTGCTTTATATTATACAATTTACGCTACTTTCCCCGCCCCCCCACCCCCCGACCCAGTTCCCCAGCCTTTCATCATCACGGGAATCAATTGTTAAGCATATATAACAAACAATATTTGAATCCTGAGCAATATACATATACTGTAGCCCCATCAATATTTTATCCAATCATGTTAGTTGACACTTGTTTTCTACCCGGATATGTACTATCCAGCCAGTGCGCTGCCTCTTCTGGAGAGAAAAAGAATTTTGTAGCACCATCCGCAATGACCCGTAATTTAGATGGATAGAGCATAGAATATTTAAGATCAAGTTCTCTGAGGCGGACTTTAATGTCTCTAAACTTTGCCCGATCTTTTTGCACTTCAACAGGAAAGTCCGGATAGGTCAAGATTTTCCTGACATTATATTCAAGATCTGCTTTGTCCTTCGCCATTCTAAGAATTGAGTTCTGGTCTTTAAAGTGCAGGATTTTTGCTATCAGAGTGCGTGGGGGGCCCCCTGGAGGGGACGGCCGGCCAGGGATACAATGTGCTCTTTCTATTGAGAATTTTGCCGAAAAGGCCTTGTTCCCAAAATTTTGTATTAGCCATCCCTCCAAGAATTTCTCTGGGGCATTCCCCTCTGCTTTTTCTTCGAACCCAATGAAGCGCACATTATTACGCCTGAGCCTTCCTTCAATATCGGACATTTTTTGGCGCATATCAGTCATTTGTCCGGATAGGGCTTTAACTTGAATCTGCAGGGGTGCAACAATATCTTCCACTGCCCCTACCCTGGTTTCAACCTCCGTGACTCTCTCCCGGATTTTTTGTGCATCGTTGCTTAAGAGCATGATATCGCTTTGCACTTTATTTATTTGTTCTAAGAGACGAGACTCACAAGTGTTTACGGCCTCCAGCACCTGCTGCAGAGTCACCTCAGGGGGCTGCTGGGTTTTGCTCTCTTTCACAGGAGTGGTGTGCGGGGTACTTGTCTGCGAGCTGCTGCCTGCTTGCTGTCGGGCATATTTCTCTAACCGAGCAGCTGCAGCACTTTGCCCCGTTTTCCCCATCCTCGGATTACACTTTAAAGGGGCACTGCTTACCACCAGTAATTTGATTATACACCAATACTGTTTATGTTTATGTGGAGCGCAGGTATTACACCCTGCTATCTGCAGAGTCCAGGGGCAGGTAGTATTTTCACCCGGTGCTACTCAACAGCCCACCTTAAGGAGCTTACAGCTTTTTATGTACACAGTCACAGTCAGCATGAAACAGAAAGGAAAACGGTATTTTGCTTTACCTTCTCCAGCCGTCTCTCACACGGATATATATGCAGAGGAGTATCCAGCTGTATACCTTAGTGGGGAGTAACCTGCTATCCGCTTTCCCACTTGCTTTATCCTGTGGGAGCTGAAATGGGGGTACTTGCCGCCTTGCCCACTTGCCCAGCAGCTTTCCGGGACGTTGCCTGTATCACAGCGTCCGGCCACGTCGCTCACCTGTGCCCGGGCTACCAGGAGATAGAAAGGGAGGGGAGCGTTCCGACTCCTTTTTCCAGGTGTCCTCCGACTGCTGGATCAGCGCTGTATTATGGCGTGGCATCTCTCTCCCAACCCGGCGGTGAGAGTCTCCCCACCGGCCGACTCTCCTGAATCGCCGCCTGTATCGTTTTGCCCGGCACCGCGTCACTCACCAGCGCCCGGGCTGACAGGAAGCAGGGGAGAGGAGGGGGTCACTCCGTCACTGCTGGTCTGCGCGTCCACTGGCTACTGGAGTAGCAGTACCTCCCGGGCCTCAGCGTTCCTCTCCACACTCCCAGTGGCCGCTCTCCTCTCAGGCGACGGTAAGGTTTCTCCAAGGGCTCGGGGGATAGTGGAAATGTTCCCCAGGCTGGGTCACTCGTATTCGGGGAGGCTCATCCGAGCATAGGGGAAGGCTTCATAAGCAGCTACAGACACAGGGGAGCTCGAACTCGCGCCCCTACTCACGTCCTGCCATGGCCACGCCTCCTGAAAATGAGCAGCAGCCAAATTTAAATAAATATTTTTAAAAGACCAGCCGGCAGCTGATTGACTGCGCGAATTCTCTCAGCCAATCAGTGAGGAATTTGGTCTGAATTATCCCTAGGACAAGTCAAACTAGTGTATGGTGGCCTTACCTCCCACCTCAGAACCAGGCTCTGAATGTCACAGATGCAACTGACAATATCTTCAATTTGCTTTCCTCTCCAAAGATTACAGATTACAGTTTAAATCTGTCCATAAAACTGTAAACCTATTTCTCTATCTTATGGCCAAATATAAGGCAGCCTTTATATAAATAAATGATACGGATACTTATGTATGTCATTTTAATAAAACTGAAACATCTGAAAATTGTTTAATACATCTTTTCAGGGCCAGGAAATGGTGCACAGATAGTGGAATGTGAACTCACACTTCTTATATCATAGTTTACCATGACAGCAGACTACAAACTTAAAAGGTAACCAGGCAACAGTAGACCAACAACAATGATCTAATGCGTTTAGTTAGCAACCGTATAAACAAACTCACATTGTAAACAGCATATTGCAATGGTCCTTAATCCCACTACAGGAAATGGCAACTAACAAAATATAAACTGATATGATTTAACACAGTGTTAGCATGGTTTGATATTTAATTAGTTTGGCAGGGTTATATCTGATGAAGGATGTTTGTGAACATCATGTAATTGTAATAATAATACAACTTAGAGTAAGGATAATTTGTCTGTGGTCATCTGACACTATTGTAGCACATACAAATATACCAAACAAGAGAGGTGAAATCTCCATTATTTTTTTAAAGCGGCAATCATTTACACTTCAAAATCAAACTGGTTTTGCAGTGTAAATGATTGCCGCTTCAAAACAAAACTAGAGATTACTTCCCAAATCTCTCACGAGATTTCTGCGCAACCCATAATTCTTGCTATTTCAACCATCTGAAAAAGCCGTTAGTAAGTATATTTTAAGTATAACTGCAAAAAAGGGGCAAATAAAATAAAAAAAGATAGTATTTTTAGTTAGAAATACTGCCATTAAAGAAAGATTTGACATGTTTTTGGCAAGTGTTTGATATAAAAGTTTGGGCGCCCACTATAGTTACTACGCTCATACCCCCACTATCCATGTCGGCATGGAGTTGATTTTCTAGTGTGGCGAGCGCAGCGAGCCACCGAGCCCGAAGCGTGGTGAGCGCAGCGCAAAACTAAGCAAATAGCTTTGTGGGCGCCCAAATAACATATAAGTACCAAAAGTTTAAATTTATTTGATTTAAGGGGTGTTCACACAGTGCGAGTTTGCTCGCCATTCGATGCTGATTTGATTGGGATCGAATCGGGATCGAATTGGATGGCAAGCAAAACGCGCATTCGATTTGGACTATATAGTACAGATCTGTACTATATAGTCTTGCCTGCATAGTCTATTTTTCTATCTGATTTCAATGCCACGGGGCTGCGCATCGGGATCGAATCGAGATCGAATGCGGCTGAAAACCGTTTGATATGCATTCAATTTCCATTTGATTTTGCTTATATAAGCAAAATTTGAATAGAAAAATAGACCAAATCGAACTGTGTGCATTAAACATCAAAAACAACTTGCGCCAGATCAGAAATGCACACATGTAGGGAATTAATGACCATTGCCTCCTCATTCCTCACCAGTTACAAAATAAAAAAAATGTGTCATACTGGTATAAACAAAAAAGAATCAATCGGCGTCATTTGTCATTGGCCTAGCAGGGCTCCCATGCAAATGAACATGCTGTGCTGCCCCCATGCAAGTGTCACCCCCTAGTTACATGCCTAATGTGCCTAGTGGGAAATCCCCCACTGCATACAAGGATGGAGTTCTCTTGTGTGTACAGATTAAATCAACCTGCACAAAAGAAGATTGCTGCCTCAGGTAGCCCCTAAAGAGAAGCTACCATCCTGGAGGAACTCTGGCCACGGCCTGTAAGGTACAAGCAACTCACTTGGGTGCATTCAATTGTAGGCACTGCCAACTGTGTGTGTGTGTGTGTCCATGACCTGGCACGGTCCCTCTATTAACAGTCAGCGTGTGCGTTCGCTCTATGGACTATATATATATATATATATATATATATATATATATATATATACATATATCAATACGAAAACACTGTCCGTTATTGGCGACTGACCCTGCTTTCAAGTCAGTGAGTCATACTCCACCACTGATAGGAGCCAAGAGGGGTCAAAACCTCAAGGATATCCTGATGCGCCCAAATATGCGCCATACAAGTGATACGGGCAGTTGGCTTCAGCGCAAGAATGGTTGCTTTAGGTGCCTGAAATGCACCACATGCAGGGCACTCATTACGGGGAGTACTTTCTGCCACCCACATTCTGGTCTCAAGATACAAATTCAACATCACCTTGTATGTACAATGGACCATGTGGTATATATCCTCAAATGTCCGTGTGGGCTCATGCATGTGGGCAAGACCATACGGACCTTCAGAGAGAGGATGAATCAACACCGGTCCTCTATTCGATTGGCGTATGCTATGTCTGGGACTGATAAACCGGTTGCTGCCCATTTCCTCAGACTGAAGCATCAAATATCAGCTATGTCCTACATGATAATAGACTGGGTACCACCTCTGGAACGAGGAGGGGACCGTGGCCTCTTGCTTTTGAGAAAAGAGGCAAAATGGATTATGAGGTTGGACACCATCGCCCCAAAGGGCTTGAATGAGTCAAATACACTGAGTGTATTTTTGTGAAATACGAGAACCCCCCCCCCCCCCATAAAATGCCTGCATTTGCCCCTGTGTAGTATTGCCAAAAGGATTTTATTGTGTTAATCATTATTGCTATATTTTTTTATTATTTATTCAAAGATTATTAGCATAAAAAAATGATAGAAGTATTATATGCACCTTCCATTGTCTCCATTACACCAGAAGCAGTTTGATTTGTCATTGAAAAATATTTTTTAGTCAAAAGCAACGCGAGAAGATTTTAATCAAAACAACAGAAATAGATCATATCTGCCTACTTTTGAAAACTAGTTTCACGGAGATTATAGTCGGTAGTAGAATTTTGCACTGTGCCCCATTGAGGGGGCGTGTCATGCTCCACTCAAAAGGTGTGTCTAGTTCCATATATGGAGAGATTGTGAACATGTCCCCTAGAAGCGTGTGTACTACTACATCTGAGAAGAATATTTTAAAATGACATATCAAAATTTATATGAGCCCCAAAGCAGTTAGTAAGAGCTATTATACTTGGTAAAGTGCTGGGAAATGGCGCTGATGATTCAATGTAACTGTATCGGTCTCTCATTCTTTTTTTTACCAAAAAATGTAAGTGTAATGTGGGCTAGGTGAAATGAGGGAGATTGCTAGACTAATGAGGGAGAGAGGGAGATTGCTGCTATTTCAGGGAGTCTCCTGCAGAATGCAGGAGTGTAGGCAGCTATGAAATAGATGTAGGAAATCATGGCACTAATTTGTATAGAACTTTATTTCCTAAGGCAAGTGTTCCTAAGGATTTGCTATATTAATAACTGCCTAATTTAGCACAGCAAATAACGATGGTTTCTAAAATATCCGGAACATTTATTCTAGTTTCATTTAGTCCTGGTGTGCAAGTCGATTCTTCAGTATATTAACAACTATTAATTTGCGGCACAATACTAACAGTATGAGTGACATTTTCCTTTATAATTTATATCACTTATGAAGGCTTAATACTGTGAGCACTGATTATTATACTGTATTATATATTTATGTGTCTAATAACATATTAAACAAATAATTTTTCTTTAACCAACATCTCTCTTGTTTTGAAAAAAAAATAAAAAAATAAACAAAAACGTTCAGTGAACAGTGAACATTTTTGTTTATTTTTTGTGACGTCGGGCGTGCCCCTGACATCACATGATGTCAGCATCCACTCCCAATTTGCAGATGACTGGGCAGCTTAGCGGTTAAGTCCTGGCTTACTTTTATCTGCGAGCAGAGGAAAAATCATTTGATGGTGAGTGCGGACGCATGCGAGTGGATGTGTAAGCGCACACTTCTGCTCTCACTGTAGTGCAGGGATTAGGGCGGGAGGGGGGCGTGCGTTTGGCGGGGTGGCGTTAACCTGGGGAGCTAGGCAGCGAATATACACAGCCTAGCGAGCAGGTCTGAATTACCCCCTAGTAATTTCAGCACCAGCGTCTTTGCATGGCCGAATGGAGCATCACTTGAATTGCTATATCAGACTCCATCTAGTGGCTGCCAGCACACAAAACCGTTGAATTCCTCCCATAGAGCACTGTAAGCCTTATTTGACCCTTGCAAACAGCCATGGTATGTATAAAAGCAGATAACGTAGTGAAAAATCCCTTTTCTTTACAGTATCTGTGATACCGGATGCAGAGGGTCATGGCTGCACACTGGAGATTACATTATGTCGAGCTAGCCGGGAGGTGAGACACAAAGCACCATGACTATGCTGATGCATACCTCCCAACTGTTTAGATTACAGTGGGACAGTCCCGCTATTTGGAGACTGTCCCGCTGTCCCTCCCGCAGCTGGCAATGTCCCGCAGGTGGGGAGAGCAGTTGGGCGGGGGGGGCGGTGATCACCGCTGCTCTGCTCTGGTGATCTCTGAAGAGATGCAATGCGCAAGTAGGGGGAGGGAGTGCAGGGAGGAAGCCGGAGGCTGCCCAGCTGCTAGGAGAGAGTTGGGTACACCCTCGAAAATGATGAAAACAGGAGGGTTGCAATGCTAGGCCATGCCCATCCTCCCCTTAGTTCCACCCCTTTTAGGGTGGGTCGAGCCTTTGACACGGCAGGTCCTGACGCTATAATGGCAAAGGTTGGTAGTTATGCTGATGCTCTTTGCATTGTATCGTGATCAGGGGGAGTTCAGTGGCAAATATGTAAACACATCCCGTCAATATTGCTCTCTGCTTATAAGATGTGAAGCAGGAACGGCTATAATACATCTTCTCATAGCTAGATTAAGGGGATGGGTCATTTTTATGTTTTTGATGACAGTGGTTTGGTCCCTACACCTTGATCTTGGCTCCTAGATATTTAAAATATTTGTCAAGCTCAGAGTTATGGTAAATTGGGGGTTATACAGACCTGATCACTGCTGTGCAAAATTGCAGAGCCCCGCGATCATATAGTCGCCACCCAGAGTGTAAACCCACCCTGTGAAAGTCTTTCAGTCGCTTGCGAAAATATTGCCAATCTGCAGCCTGCGGCAAAATTAACTAATGGGCCCCATACATCAGCAATTAATTGTGACAATCCTCAGATCTGGAGATGATTGTCACAATTAATCTTTAATGTGTGGGCTCCCCCTTTTGGCAATCCCAATCAACAATTAATAGGGATCGCCAATCGATTGCTGAATCAGATTTTTAAACATGTTTAATAATCTGGTATTATCTGCGGTTGTTTTTTATATGTGTGGGCGTTCCCGTTTCGTCTTCTTCTTCTATTTACATTATGAAAAGAAGTAACATCTGAAATGACAATCGATTGAGCTGATGTATGGGCACTTTCCAGATATGAAGATGCAATCTTTAGATGGGAAAAATCTGCCGATCACTGAAATAAATCTGTAATGTGTGGGCAAGTCAAATAGATTGTAGAAACCATTTATCTGGTCAAAAAATCACTGGATCTGGAAAACCATTAATTGTGATTGCTGATGTATGGGGCCCATAAGAGGAGAGAGAGAAAGACTGATACCTCACAGGCCCCATACCTCACCATTAAATGAATTTTCCAGTGTGTGCAGACAGTGTGTAACCTTAACTCTTCCACAACCCAGCAATAGAAACAGGCTGATCTAGACCGGAGCGGACATCACACACCCTCCATGAAAAAGCTTGGGCACACCTCTGTTTTTCCTGATATTCCCAGAAAATGTCAGGATACCACTAAAACAGGCCGACTTCCTGTCAGTCAAGTTGCGAGGGGATTGCGATTAAAAAAAAGTCACTGATTTTTGTATTGCTGTTTGGCCACACTCGTGCGCGTTACGATCCGTATGCATGTCTTGTCGTTTGATAATCGGACTGTCCCATAAGAAAAATCCCAGTAGGCCATCATGCATTACCCTCCTCTATGAGTCAGGTTTCAGATTGTAAAGTAATTCATACATTGTCACTATATTAGAGGGTGAGTTACCTAGAACAGGGGTACTGGAGAAAGCTGCCTTCCCTGAGGCATGGTGAGCAGAGTGAGCTCGTGAGGGTACACGTTTTCACGGATTGTGACCACCAAACATTCAATACAATACTCAAAAACAAAAAAATCTTGTATTGACCATTGTCATGTTCCCCGTGTGACCTTGTCAATCATTGTTGTGTTGACCCAATAACTACCCAGACATTATAGATTAGGGATGGACATTGGAAGCCCACCATCAAATGATGGCTGGGCATCTGATATTAAATATTTGGATGTGATGGTCACTGACCATCGCATCAACAGAATTCATAGAAAAAATATTCGGGTATGGGTAAAAACCGGACCCGGACAAAACTCTGGATCGGACATCAAACTCTGCATTCCGGAGCGGTAGAGACTAGATCCCCTTCAGTTTTGATTACAGGATGTGATGTTCAGTGAGGGCGGAAGTTGTTAGATGCCCTTACAACGGTTTTTTATTTTATCTGTAATTCACGTAGGTGTCAGTTATTTTGTTTTATTTTAGCTGTATTGTACCCTCGCGGGCTCGCTACGCTTGCATGCTTCGGGCATGGTGGCTCGCTTTGCTCGCCACAGATTTATATTCCCCCTCCAGGTATACGTGGAACCAGGGCATGATGGGAAAATTGTCAAAACTGAAGGGGATCTAGACGCTACCATTTCGGAGCTTGTAGCGTCCGTCCGGAGGGTGTACTGTCCGGGGGGGCTTCACATGATAGCTGTCACCAGGGAGAGGAGGAGGGGGAGAATAAAGCCTCCCTGTATGGTCTGAGCATGTAGCAAAAACCAGAACGGTCCAGACCACACGGGGAGGCTGTAATCTCCCCTTCCCCATGTCCCTGGTGAAAGCTATCACAGGAATCCCCCCCAGACAAGGCACGCCCTGGATGAGACACTCCCCTTACCCATAGCTGCTTGCCCTCCTGAATTCTGCAGGAGACTCCCTGTAAGAACAGCAATATCCCTCTCTCCCTCATTGGTCTACCAATCTCCCTCATTTCGCAGACCCCCGGCACCTCCCTGCCCCCGCGGGGGATGCGGCCCTATAGTTATGCCACTGGGTGCCACGTTCACAATCTCTCTCCCTTTGGGTGGAGCATGACACGCCCCCTCAATGAGTCGCTATGCAAAATTCTACTACCAACTATAATCTCCCTGAAACTAGTTTTCAAAAGTAGGCAAGTATGCCCGTTACCGGACACTACAAGCTCCTTAATACAGGCGGTCCGGGGTCTTGTCTGAGTCCGGTTTTTACATAGTCCCAAAATATTCATATGACTTGTGCATGCGCAAAAAATACCTTTTTATTTGCCCCTGCGCAAATGTCTGGGGTGCGCAGAAGCACTGCAGCGTGTCTATAAGGGGGACGGGACCATTGAATTTTTACCATTTGATGGCGGCAAACATCATAATGCCGCCATCAAGTGGTAAAAAATAAAATAAAAAAATCGATGGTTGTAAAACATCATGATGCAATGTCCATCCCAACTATAGATCTTCTATACCACACGCGGGCAGTGTACAGCTTCTGATGACTGAATAAACTGATAAAAATAATAAACTATCGTATCCAGTGTGCAAAATATGAAGGGAGCACAGCTAGGGAGGAAGATTCAAATGAGGTGGACTTGAACCCCCCCCCCCCCCAAAAAAAATGACATTAAAATATAAAATTTAAAAGTGGGAACAAATGTGATGAGGACGTATTAACAAATATTAATATACTGTTTGGGAAAACTGTGGAGAATGCGGGCATCGATCCCGCTACCTCTCGCATGCTAAGCGAGCGCTCTACCATCTGAGCTAATTCCCCTTCACATACACCCTGCACCTAGCGGCGTCCCCTAAAGCGCATACTCTGGTAACACAGCTACGCACTCTCTATTAACGTAGTAGACCATGACTATTAGTCACTACGCCATTAACGTGCGCTATTACGTATTTTGCTAATTACTACGCCAACATACAGCTTATGGCCGCAGCTCCGCGTACTACTGTACATAATGACAGAGTATGATGACAAGGTACACGGTAAGCGCATGAAGCCTCGCTCCCTGCGGCTATTCAAGCGGCAGGGAACCTACTCGTCCCCCCATCCCCCCATCCCCCCTCACTTCTGCCCCGAAACAGTGTGACAGGCAGCCCGCCCTGAAAGCGCAGCTATTCGCTAACACGTAGAGCCGGGTCGCTGGCTTCCATTGGCGAGATGGGTATGGTCACGACCAGCCATTGCTCCAGCGGGCTGTCAGTCTGCATGACGTCACGTTGTTACTAAGGCCTAGCAGGCTGCGGCCGGGCCCGCTACACCGGGCCATTGGCAGAGTTGAAGTTTGACTCCTCTGAGCAGCGACCAATCACGGCGTGGTAATAGCTGTAACGCAATTTAGCTGACAGACAGTAGCAGCGCCCAATCTGCGGACGTTTTCAATGCACAACAAGGCGGGTGCTGTTGACAGGCAGCCGTCTCAGCCAGTAGCCACTGATTTTTGTAAGCTGAACCCCGGCTACCTCGCCCGATTGGCTGCGGGGGTCTCCTGAAGGAGGACGGGGAGGGATGGAACAGTTGATATGTCCACCATCTTGAAAAGTCGCCTATAGTGCTGAGCAATTTTCCCGCCTGACTGGATTAGGTCGTTCCCCGCTTTAGGTGAGTAATTGTGTGTGTGTTGGTGCCTGGCGTCGTGCGGTGTGTCCGGAAGCCGCCGGGGGCTCGCAGGGGATGTGTCCGCCGTCGCCCGGGTTACTTGTCCTCTGAGAGGGGCGCAGGGCACTCTTCTGTAGTGGTGCAGCCGGGTATGGAGGAGCTGGGAGGGAGGGGAAAGCTTCCTCTCACGCAGCCAGCTAGGAGCTATCCCTTCCTGGTCCCCTCTCAGCTGGATCACCACTAGGCCTCGTCCCGCACCACCTCCTGCTAGCCAACCCTGTCGGGTCACAGGTCACCTGCCTACCCTGACTCGGGTCAGCCTGTGACTGGCCTGACTTATGTCTTTCTTCAGGGATATGGGCCCATCTGTGCCGGCTGGTGTGCAGGGAGCTGTGCCCTCACCAAGCCCTGTAGCACAGTCATGTGCCAGTGTTATGTGTATGATCAGGTTCCTCTGGGCCATGTACTTTTGGGCATATACCAAGATGCCAAGAGTGGCCTTTGCGGGTATTCTGTCAACTAAAATGTTTTAGTGTTTATTTACCTCCTTCTGTTTCATCTGTCTGTGTTGCTACTAGTTTTTCTGTGCTTAGGAGAGGAGACAGAGCGAGCAGGTATTCTGGTTAGTTGGAAAATACATCTTTTATGAAGAACTGGTTTGTGTATTCAAAAGTTTAAAGAACATTTTTTTTTTTCTTTTGAGATCTAAATTTAATGGTTACCTCAGTGGTTCCAAAACTGCCTTGGCACTTGCAAGGGTGTCTTGCATTGGTGGTCCAGGACATATTAAAATTGTTTATGGTCTATTTAATAGGTAAATCCAGAAATCCAGAGATGTTGACTGCCAATCTTGTCACCCTCCATATAACTGGCCATACATACAATAGTGCAATTTGGTCACTTTTTACCCAATTTTAATGGATCAGGGCAAGAAATCAGGTGTAAAGTGGCCAAATTGCATGTGTTTGACATCTGATGCGCAGTTCCGTGCACTTCAGCGTCGAATCTGCTGCACGTCCGATAGCCTCCCGGCAGCAGGGAGTGGGATTACATACAATCTATCGTATGCAGAATGACCGCATACGATATATTGTATATGATCCTGTTGGCCGGGAAGTTTAATGGGCATCGCATGTGATTTCTCCATACGGAGAGGTCACGTAGTGTATGAGAGCCTTAAGGATGACCTATAAACACAATTTAGTTATTGAATATCTTAATTTCTCAAAAAGAAACTTATGGAACAAGGGTACTATGAAATTCTGATACTTTGGGTTG
Source organism: Crinia signifera (assembly GCF_055691185.1). Taxonomy (NCBI): domain Eukaryota; kingdom Metazoa; phylum Chordata; class Amphibia; order Anura; family Myobatrachidae; genus Crinia; species Crinia signifera. Next base: position 91,649,823 of record NC_139227.1, read on the forward strand.
CAGTGATTCAAAAAGGTTTGGGAACCACTGGGTTTGCCAATAGTCCATGCATACTCAATTTAAAGTGCAAACTAAAACTCCTAAAAGGAGCTCTGTGTATACGAGAGAAGGTATGATGGTACACGCAACTGTTCTATGCCTGCAGACCCAGATGCGTGACTCTTTATATAAACAAGTTCAATAAATGAAGTATTACAATATGGAGCCTCAAGCTTCTTTTTTTTTTTCATAGCTTTTCATGATAGCCCCCCCTCCCTATGTTCAATAATACCACGGTCCAGCATGTTCACATCAGCCTTTCTTATAAATCTGGTTAAATTGCCGGGTTGCTCACCCTAGGTTATAAAGTTTGTTGCTTTCACACCGCACCTCGACCTGGGTCATCACATAAATTTCCCGGCATGATCTCAGGTGCGCGAGGCTATAGAAAGTTTCCAAACTTTCGAATCATGGCATCCTAGAGTATAAATTTCCTTTTTTATGGCCAAAAGTTTTTTATTTATAAATCAGAAAAAGTTATTAAACTACATTAATTGTATTTAAATATAATCCGTATGGGGCATACATATGGTGCAATTTTAACTAACGATATGGACTATATAGTCCATATCAGTACAAACATAGTACAGTAAGTCTTCTATGCCAATGCACACCCCTGCGGGGTCAGTGTTGCGAGGACAATAGACCTATTCCCATAGTCAAAATATCTATGCACCTTAAGGTTTAGTTTAAGTGGCGAGGGACAGGATTCTATTTTATTTATCCACCTATTTTGATTGGCAGCCACAAGCAATGTATTTTGCCTGTTACATTGACCATTTATAATTTGAATAAGGCCTGTACCACCAAACCCTGACACCCCTGCAAGTGTCTTGAGACACATCAGGGTGCCACAGCACAACGTTTGGGAAACACTGGTTTATGCAAACTTAAGGTCCATACACACTGGGCGACTATGCCCAGCGTGTATGGACAGCGATGATGTCCATCATCGCTGCGGGGAAAGCCGCTCAGTGCATATACACTGAGCAGCTTTCCCCCTGCCTGGCATCGACGGAGGGGAAGGACGGCGTTGCAGAGCTATGCAAAGCTGTCCTCAACACCACTCACCTGTTGTTATAACCAGCAGATGAGCGGCTTTCCCGGAGATGATGCGGGAGCGCACAGCAGCGCTCACCACCAGGGCATACACACTGGGCGGCTTTGAGCTGAAAGCCGCTCAAATAGGCTGTTTTGAGCGGCTTTCAGCTCAGTCGTCCAGTGTGTATGGGCCTTTAGCCACATGTGACTGATTCAACTTGACATGAGTGATGGGCAACTACTGATGTCCATTTTTGCCCATGTGTTCCAACCAGGACACATTCGGCATGGGTTGGTTCCTGTACCAATCTAGTTAATGTTATATTTTATTCTGTTTTTGATCAATGTTGATCTCCATGGGCTAACTTGGCAACAGCCAAGAGTATCTCCATTTGTGGCTACAATAAGTTAACCCATGTAATTTAGTCCTGGGAAACTTGTTGCCTACTGTTCCGTCACAGCATGGAAGATGTAAACTCCAGTCATGTGCCCTCTCTATCTATATATTTAGAATCCACATGAAACAGGGCTACCTCAGCAGGTGGTGGACCTGCACTGTTCTTTATCAGTTTGTTAGATGCATTCTTATAACCCATTCACACCGCAAATGCTGGGGTCGCTCCTAGGATTAGGGCAGGGATCCATTCCAGAAGCGACCCCGGCATTTGCAGGCTGCAAGCTCCCCGTGTGATCCGGCTTATTGCTGGGTCAGTGACGTCATACAAGGGCGGAGCGACGGCGCGTTGTTGAAGGGCTGGGAGGAGGCAGCGATTGAACGGGGAGCTTGACCTGGTTACCCCTTCATACCACACCATGCCCTGTGAATATCCTGGGAGCAACCCTGGTAGCTAGCAGGGTTGTAGTGCCTGGGCATTGCTCCTGAGATTTTGGCCCGGGGCACATTCCCTCCAGCACTACACCCGAGATGTTGTTGTTCCCGGGGAAAAAGGCTTGAGTGAATGGGGTATTAAGGGCCCTTCACATGGGACGGCACTGCTGAGTAGTGTCAGCGATGTGTCAGGGCCATTGTTCCTGGTGACAATACTGGCCCTGACCAGAGATTGACTAGATTTATCCTGCATGCTGGCTATTAATCGTCAGTTGATGGTGCCTATTGCCCCTCCCTTAACTTACCCCCTGTGTAAGGGCCATAACATAACTAAGAATTTTTTTTTTCTTACTGTAATTTGTGGGGAATCTGGTTATAACTAGATGGTAATGTTCTCGTCAATGCCACTATGGTTTATACAGCCAACGTGGAAAGGGATTGGCACTGGAAAGTGCTTCAGGAACATCTTTCTGGGGGGCAGATTCACTTAGCAGCTTGGCCACAAAATTTTCATTTCTGGATCAACACATAAATAGTGGCCAGAGCTTTGCATATTTGTATTAATACAGTGACTTCAGTAATCTCTAGTTATGTGGAATATTATGTTCAATACAAGCTAATTAAAAACCGCTATGGACAAGTTATTACTACAGAAGCCCTTTGCTTATTATGCACCGCGTCCTTTACAAATCCTGTGTTGTTGTTTTTTGGGCCACATAGCATGGCTGCTCAGTAGTTGTTGTCTCACTGTACTGGTGGTGTGCCTGTACTGGTGGTGTGCCTTATATGGAGAACGCCTCAATTGGAGCCAGTGTTAAATGTTTGGCCTCCCTAAATTTGGCGTTTCCTCAGTTTTTCAGCCCATTCTAGGCTTAATGGGTGGACATCAGTTGTCTATTGGCTGCTGCAACACCAATCTTTGTGTAACCCAGAACCTACTCTGCCTGTGTGCTGATCGAGGATGGACATTTTACCCCATCGCTGAAAACTCTTGGGCAGGACTGCAGTTTTTCCTGATCCTCCGCAAAAACATCCAATTATCACCCCCAAATATATCTGTTTACAGTTTCTTATATAGCGCAGCAGATTCCATTGCGCTTTTGCAGACTTCCTGTCAACTTTCCAACAGCTTGCGATCAGAAAAGACACAACCTTTTTTTTCTCTCCTAATGGCCTCGTACATTACAATGCATTCGCAGCAGATTGATAATCAGACGCCTTGGAAAAACACAGGTTTTTTTCAGGACTGATCACATTCAGTGGTGCTTAAAAGTTTGTGAACCTTCTGCACTTTCTATAGGTCTGCTGACCTTTATCTTAATTTGTCTTAATTAGTCCTAAAGAACCAAAAAACAAATGAGACCAAAAGATCAGCCTTGGTAATTTCAAAATCACATCTGTGTGGCAAAAGTGTGTGTAACTTTTGTTTTCAGTGGGCCAGATGTATCAAGCTGCAAATAGTGACTAAGTGCAGAGTGATAAACAGCCAGCCAGTCGGCTTGTAATGGTCGTGCTACAGGCTTGGTTTAAAAAATGACAAGTAGGAGCTGATTGGCTGGATGTGTATCACTGCATCTTATCACTTTTTGAAGCTTGATACATCTGGCCCAGTATCTGGTATGACCCCTTTTGTGCAGCAATAACTGCATTTAAACGCTTCCAGTAATTGTTGATTAGTCCAGAACATTGGGTTGGAGGACTTTCACCCCATTCTTCTGTGTAAAAGTTCAGTTATGTTGGTAGGTTTCACCATGAACTGCTCATTGAGGTTCTTCCACAACATTTTGATTGGATTATAGTCAGGACTTTGACTTGGCCATTCCAAAACTTTGCCTTTATCCATTCTTTGATCAAATAGCTTGTAAGCTTTGGGTTTTTGGCTTGCTACATGACCCCCATTCTGTTTAGATGCAGCTCACGGGCAGATGTACTAACCTTTTCCTTTTAAAATATTCTGGTATAATTCTGAATTTGTTATCCCATCAATGATGGCATGTTGTACTTGGCCTGATGCAGCAACACAGTCCTAAACAATGATACCACCACTGTGTTTCAAAGATAGTCTGAGGTTTATATGCTGGTTGCAGTGTTCTCCTTTCCCCAGCCTTCGGGCTTGTACAGGTGGTCTTTAGCAACCGGAAGATGAACGATGGATTTCTCCTTGCATTGCACACCATAAACTATTAACACTAGCTTATGTGAGACAGGCCTTCAGTTGCTTAGTTTACCTTGGGTTGTTTTGTGACCAACACAAATCACGCCAATAGCAAGGCATCAAAATTGGGATGGCCTACCACTTTTCGGAAGAGTAAAGTCTGTCAGTTCCTTCATTTGTACACAATCTGTCTGTCGATTGGTGGAGTCTAAACTTTTTAGAAATGGTTTTCTATTCGTTTCCAGCCAGGTGAGCATCAACAACTCTTTTGAGGTCCTCAAATCTCCTTTTGTTCATAGCAAAATACACTTCCACCATGTGTTGTGCCAGATGACTGCCTGACAGGGGGTATCCCAAATGATGGGGGCTAGGAGGGCCGTGCAGAGTAAGCTGCTGCTGCTCACCTGGCACCATCCTCCCTGACTCAATCCTACATGTTTTCATGTCAGATTGAGATTACCATAAACATGGCCAAATCCAGGTGGATTAGCAACTATTCAGTCAATCCACTTGGTTTTCGGCTGGCCAGAAAATTTCGACCTGCCGGATAAAAACAGCTATGATTGAATAAATTGTAACCCCTTCCGGTCTATTCATGTCGAAAACTGCCGCCTTCTCGGCAAGACAGCAGTTTCGACATCAATTGAATATATACCACAATATTTTAGGTAGTTTTTCACTTGAGTTTAAAAAAAAAAAAAATTCCCTCGCTTGTGGAATGTGGACAGACTGCCATTTATCCATATGGATATAACATTTACCTACCTATCTGTCTCCATACATGCATGCAGCCATGCCAAACTGCCATTCCCTGGTCCATGAGACTCTGGAAGAATTGCACATCATTTTGCCTGCCGGATAAACACATCTTGGTAACCAGAATAATGTGTTTAGGGTGACCATGAGACCTGATTATTTTGATCTGCATGTATGAAATTGATATCTGTAAGACTAAAGCTTGGTTCATTCTGTAGCGACTGGCAATCAGTCACATTTGAGGAAATACTGCCCTTGAGCCAGATTGCCCATATACACTAGAGAGATTTAACGAGGTACTGAATGATCGTTGCTCCTTCATTTGCATAACATGAGTTGCTAGTGATGCACGTCTAGTTGGCTGTACAGTATCTACGAATGTCCATTGCTTATGTCCACAGGGACGTGCAATTTGCCAATGCGTATTGAGCAAAGTAGCCAGGGCCGCCATCAGAAACTGTGGGGCCGGGAATGGCAAGATATAGAGATTTATTATATCCCTATTGATACACAAAATATTCTTGACAGATTTTGACCATACCATGCTGCAGCGGCGGGTACAGGCTGCGGTGGCAGTTGGAGCGTGGGCTCAGTAGCAGGACTCATGAATAGGGAAAGAGTTTGGTTAAAAACACCAGCAATCCACGTGAATCAGAATCACAGGTGAAATATTAAACTGTAAACCAGGACCATCTATTTTATCTAGTCTAAGATCAATACTTTTTACAATTAAGGATAATGAAAAATAGCATACTGCATTGACCACCATAACGCCCATAACATATAACGCCACACACCGTAATGCCCATTACATACTACGTTGCATACCGTAATGACCACATAACTGCCGCTTACCTACATTCTCGTTGCCAGGAGTTTCTTGCTCAATATCAGTGGTTAGAGTCTGAGTGTGTGCGGCAGCCAGCGAGTGACCCACGGCCTGCCACAGTGTATGCACAGAATTCAGCGGCACCAGCGGGTGTTGAGGCACTTTTCCCAGGGCCCCCCTTCTATCCAGAGTGGTAGGGCCCGGGACAAGTGTTCCAATAGCACCCCCACTAATGGCGGCCCTGGATGTAGCCTATCTATTATTCCAAAATGGCAATTTGGCCCGGCACTTATTAGTTGTTCTTCCAATACATGTTGTGTTCCGTATACAGATTGTCACACACACAATGTGCAAATGCTACATATCAAATGAATCCAGTAGATTTGGGAAGCCGGACACTGGAGAGTTGTAAACGACTTGGCAGCTCTTTTGCACCAGGCATCTTGCACTGCGTAGCCTATGAATGCTGGATGTAGGAGCATAAAAGTACTTTATTCATTTATACTTGGACATTTTGACTTTTTAGACTATTGTGTTTTTTTTTTTACTGGTTTTGTAATAGGTTTGCTCCATAATCGGATTAAAATGTGCCAGTAATATAATCTGTTCATGGTTTCTGTGCATAAAAGGACTAGTTAAAAGTCTGTCCATGTACTTTCCCTTGGAGCTGTGATAGTTTTTAGCCCACAAACTCTCCACTCCACCCCATAGTCCAGGGCTGGGCAACACCGGCCCTCCAGTTGTTAATGAACTACACATCCCAGGATGCTCTGCATTAGTTTTGCTATGTGGCCATGCTGAAACAGATGCAAGGCATGCTGGGATGTGTAGTTCATCAACATCTGGAGGGCTGGTGTTGCCCAGCCCTGCCATAGTCCCTATCGGCTCCTACCTCCAATCTGTCTTCACTGCTTCCTCTCTCTATATCCAGCAAGTTTCAAACAGATCAGTGTCCCTGCAAAGCTTTTAGCTCACAAAGGAGTAATTTGGTCTGTTGAGTGACCTCTTGTGGTCAGTGGCTGTAATTCTCCTAATGGCGGTGAGCAGTAGTTAGCCTTTTAGAGATATAGATTCAAGGTTTACCAACACATGGTAATGAGAAATTTTCTGTCTATCTATTTTTAAGACTACAGAAGTGGTATAGTAGTAGAAACCAGGAATTGTTGCCATTAATTAGATTGCATAGCTATAGAAATTCCCAGTGACACCTTCTACATGAGGCTATTGTTTGCAAAGCCCAGTAAATGTCATGTCGGAAATTATGCAAGTGTAAACATGGTAATGCTGTGCAGGCGCAATTGCAGTTGGGGATTGCACAAATCAGGGATCACTTACTTGCATACTACCTGCTGCTGCAGAACGCCCAGCTCCTGGCGTTTGAACAAGAAGACGCTGTTCCAGAAGTACTTATGGTCTAATTAGTTCATTGGAATATTTGGTGCTACAGTGGTCCCTGCTTAAGTCAAACTGATATTTTTTTGGGGAAAAAATGAAAGTAACAATCAGACTTGCTCTGAAGGTGTGTGGCGGGATAAAAGGAGCAATTCTTTTTATAGAAATCTTCGCATCCAATTTTCTGTCCCGGCAACTAATAGTAAAATCCTGTGCTTTGGGGTGTATTAAAAAATAAATTAATAAAAATGTCCCACCCGCAATTGTTTCCCTGGGCAGATAGTTACTGCTGGAGAAGTTTTGAGAAAGTTACAAAGCTGATTTCTATGCAAAAGAATAATACCCTTTTACACCAAATGCAGGATCACACCCAGGTTTTTCTACCCGAATACAAACCAGGTGCTACCCGGCATAGTGCCGAGTGGGACAAGGCACCGGAGGCGGGTCCTGGGCTGGCACTTGGAGACGGCATCTCCAATTGCCGGGAAGTCTGCCAGCCGGGTCCCTCGGAACGCCAACAAACATACTGGAGGGCAAGCCCAGCACCCAGGAGAGCTGCTGGGCTGCCTCCCATGTGTGAGGTGAATAGATTCTGCACATAGAAATTCATTCACATCCAGTTTGACCAGACAATAACCTGGGAAATGTTCTTGGTGTCAAAGGGGTACAATAGTTTTCTCTAATTCACCTCAGAATCCTGTTTAAAAAAAAAAAAAGAATAAAATTTTGGAGGCATTTGCGATGTGAGGCCAATAAATCACTGAATTTTTTATTTATTTATATTTTTTATTAAAATCAATGGTTTCCAAACGCTGTCAAAAATGTGCCTTACCGGTCCAGATTTTAAGGATACCCATTCTTAACCTAAAGAGCCACTGGACTTACCTCAGCTTTAGGTGCCCAAAGCTATTCAATTATTCCCAGTTGTAAGTCATAGCTCCCTGGGTTAACTGCCCTGTGGTATTCAATTTCCACCCGCAACTAGCCAGAGCTTGGTGCGTACACAGAAGATGTGACCAAGCTAGGCGGGGCTTTTCACTGACTTGTTTATCAGTCAAAAGTACCCACTGGGATGCTGCTGGAAGATAATCTTCAGCACTAGCTAGAATAAGAGGAGCCCTCCCACACCCATGGCTATACTCCCCAATGTCCACATGGCCACAGTGATTAGGCAGCCTAGCCGTATCCCCTCCCCCAACATCCATGCTATTGTCCTCTACTGATCACGCACCCATTTTACATTTAAGGGGTCCTTCTTTTATTTTTTATTTAGCAGAATTTGACTAATGCCATGGGCGACTTGGACTATGGCTGACTTGGGCTTAGTCCAAATACACAACACTACGGCATAGTCTAAATGGCCTTGACTGCACTGTCAATTTATAAGTATACTGGCTGATTTGCTAGTAGCAGCCCCCCCCCCCCCCCCCCTGCCAACAAAAAAAATTTAAAATAAGTTGTGGGCGCTAGTATGGAAATATGTATTTCACACCTTAAATTTTACAATGCATTAGTGCTAAAAAAAATACTCTATGGGAGCAAATGTTCGGAAATTTGCTACTAAAAACAAACTGTTTTTATGGGAAAGCTATGCTACCCTAAATTGTAAAACTTTTTTTTTTTTTTTTTTCTGACTATATGGGTGGAATTCAATTATTGCAGATCCATTTTCTGGCTAAAAAAAATGGCTTTTTGTGGTCGGGAGTTAATTCAATGGGGAAAAATAAGTTAACTCCCTTTAAAGAACTAAAGACCAGTTTCTGTTCAGAAACTAACAGGTTCCCAAACCTGTTTTTGTTATTGCGACTGCGAAAACCTGGAACCTTCTTTGGAACCAAAAATAAAAATTCAGAGTTTAGCACCAGCGTTAGGGACAAGTGAGTTGCATGTTTTTGCAATTCTCAGCATTGTGAATAGCACCGGGAGGGAGCTGGTAGATTTATTCAATTGAGTGTGCTGCCAAGTCAGAGAATGCTGGTTCTTGCAGGTGTTTAGCTGGGAGAACCGTCATCTTTTAACCCCTTCACGACATTTGACGTATATATACGTCATGGTCGGGAAGTACTTCCCGACCGTTGACGTATATATACGTCATGACTTCTAACTGTCACTGCGTCTAGAGACGCAGTGACAGTTAGGTGATGTCTGCTGTCCCTGACAGCAGACATCCCCCCTCGTCGCCCAGGGGGGGCAGGGGTGCCCCCCCCGGTCGGCGATCGCTGTGATTGGCTGTTCAAATCTGAACAGTCAATCACAGCGTTTCCTGTGTTACCGGCGGCTAAGCCGCTCGGTAACACAGAAAACGGTGGTGATCGGTGCAGCACCGATCACCACCGAGCGGCAGCACCCCCCTCCCACCCGCCGGGCACTCACCCGGCAGCAGCAGCAGCTCCAGCGGCTCAACCGCTACGTCCGGAGCGCACGCTGCGCTCCCCTCCTCCCCCCTCCCCCCCGCAGCAGCAGCATCATGCTGCTGCTGGAAAAGTTAAAAATAAATTAAAATTAAAAAATGTGCAAGTGTGTGTGTGTGTGTGTGTGTGTGTGTGTGTGTGTGTGTGTGTGTGTGTGCGTATACCGCACCGATCACCAACGATCGCCAGCCCCCCCCCCCCTCCCACCCGGCAGCCCCCCTCCCTCCCACCCACCCGGCTGCCGCAGCGCCAGCACCCCTCCCACCCCCCCGCCAGCCGCAGCGCCAGCCCCCCTCCCAAAGCTGGTGACCAAAATGGGGTCACTTGTGGGGGGGTTCCACTGTATTGGTGCTTCGGGGGTCTTGCTAATGCGACATAGCACCCGCCATTCATTCCACCACCAAAAATCACTCCTTCCCTTCTGAGTCCTGCCATGCACCCAACTGGTATTTTTTGGTCACATGTGAGGCATTGCCGTACCCGGGAGAAATTGGGGCACAGATTTTGGGGTGCTTTGTCTCCTTCATTCCTTGTGAAAATTAAAAATTTTGAGCCAGAACTGCATTTTTGTGTAAAAAATTACATTTTTTTACACAAAAATGCAGATCTGGCTCAAAATTTTTCATTTTCACAAGGAATGAAGGAGACAAAGCACCCCAAAATCTGTGCCCCAATTTCTCCCGGGTACGGCAATGCCTCACATGTGACCAAAAAATACCAGTTGGGTGCATGGCAGGACTCAGAAGGGAAGGAGTGATTTTTGGATTTTGCAGCACAGATTCTGGTTGAATGACCCCCGAAACACCCATACAGTGGAACCCCCCCACAAGTGACCCCATTTTGCAAACTACACCCCTCAGGGAATTCATCTAGGGGTATAGAGTACATTTCAAACCCCCCGGGGTTTCACCAATTTTGATACAACTGAGCTGTGAAAATGAAAAATTATTTTTTTTCATTTTCACTGCCCAGTTGTACCACAATTGGTGAAACCCCTGGGGGTTTGAAATGTACACTATACCCCTAGATGAATTCCCTGAAGGGTGTAGTTTGCAAAATGGGGTCACTTGTGGGGGGGTACCTAACTTTTAGCATCTTATGGTGCCTAGAAACCTACATGGTGCCTAAAAAATAATCTCATAAAAAGGAGGCTCCAAAATCAAGTAGGTGCTCCTTCTATTATGAAGCCTGTGGTTTGGTCACCGTGCACACTAGGGCCACATATAGGATATTTATGAAAACCAAAGAATTGGGGGAATCAATTTTTAGTCACATTTCTCTAGTAAAATCTACTGTGTTCCTTAGAAAAATGTATTAAAATTGCAAATCTGCAAAAAAAATGAAATTTGGAAATTTCACCTACACTTTCTTTTAATTCCTGTGAAACACCTAAAGGGTTAACAAACTTCCAAAATGCTGTTTTGAATACTGTGAGGGGTGCAGTTTTTGAAATGGCATCATTTATGGGGGTGTCTCACATACAAGTCACTCAAAGTCACATCATAACTGACCTGGTCCCTAAAAAAATCAGAGTTTGAAATTTTCTTGAAAATTTGAGAATTTGCTATTCATATTTGAAGCCTCCTAGTGTCCAAAAAAATGAAAATGAGGTTGAAATAATGATGGCAACATAAAGTAGACATATGGTCTATGTTAGTTATTCACTATTTTGAGTGGTAAGATTATTTGTCTCACAAGCAGAAAATTTAACATTTTGCAAATCGCAAAATTTTCCATTTTTTTACGACATTTTGGTATTTTTCACAAAAAAACACAGACTGTATCGACGAAAATTTACCACTAACTTGAAGTACAAAATTTGAGAATTTGCTATTCATATTTGAAGCCTCCTAGTGTCCAAAAAAATGAAAATGAGGTTGAAATAATGATGGCAACATAAAGTAGACATATGGTCTATGTTAGTTATTCACTATTTTGAGTGGTAAGATTATTTGTCTCACAAGCAGAAAATTTAACATTTTGCAAATCGCAAAATTTTCCATTTTTTTACGACATTTTGGTATTTTTCACAAAAAAACACAGACTGTATCGACGAAAATTTACCACTAACTTGAAGTACAATGTGTCACGAGAAAACAATCTCAAAATCACTGGGATAAGTAAAAGCAAAAAAAAGTTATCCCCACTTAAGTGATACATGCCAGATTTGAAAAAAAGGGCTCTGTCAGGAAGGCAAAAACTGGCTCTGTCATGAAGGGGTTAAATTAAGTGCCCTCTGCAATGCTTTTAGCGCACTAGGCCACCCTTGTTTTGTCAGGTTTCTGTGATCAAATCCTTTTTCTGTATTTGCATGATACACAATACTAGGGGAAGGTCTTTAACCTGTACCAATATTTGGTATCTGAGTATGCATTTCTTTAAACCAAAATTAACCAAATGACACTAATTCAGTATATCTTTTTCTTTCTTTTTTTTTTTTAGGCAGAAGATTTCTCTGCTAAAGGTTCCTTTTAGAAATTTCCTTTTTAATGTAGTCGGGATACCCTGTAATGGGCCAGAATTTGAAGAGACTAAGAGGAGTTTTATTTTCTTAACACTTATTCATTTTAACAGGTATGTACGATTTACTTTTTTAATGACTCCCCCCCCCCATGTAATAACATTTGTTTCAGTGCACTAAAAAGAAACCCTAACAAACATTGCTTTAGCATGCAGTTACTGTATTCCTTGTTATAGTAATAAGCAGTCACGTTTACACCCAAGTTAAAGCCTTTATGATTGAAAGGGGAAATATAAAGGCATTACACACGCAGGGATTATTCGGTGGCATGTTATCAGTCTGATATTGAATTCTGGCAGCATATGTTAACCACCACCGCAGTCTTTAGTGCAATACAAAACTATTAATCGGATGGTTTACACTGTTTTCTAAAGGCTCTATGGGACCCCTCCATTGCATTTTCACTTCACATCATTTTCTTCTGTTATCATTAGACCTAGGTAGACAATGACTGCTGTCTGTCACTTGTCTTGTTCTATTTGTACCTTGCATGTAACTAACTTTGGGCCGGATTCAGAGATGTACGCAAACCCGACGGTTTGCGTACATCTCCGACGTTTTGCAATCTGTGCAGATTGTCTGCGCGATCGCTTGCAGGGCTCCTAAGTTGCAGCAGTTTGGTGGCAGTAAAGGCGTGGAAACGGCAAGCTTTGCAGAAACTGAGGAATTGGCACCTTGTGTGCTCGGGCCAGTGGCTGAATCTTCGGACGCCGCTTCACTGGCCGCGGTTGCGTGAAAACACAGGCTTTTTGGAGCATCCTTAGTATTACTCTGGTGGCCGATGTTCACGCAGAGCCATCCGGTGCAGCAGCGGATCACAGAAGCTGGCAGGAGGAGTCTATTAATACCAGACGCCTCCAGGTATTTAGCATATTTTAGCACAGCTGCTGCAAACAAAGGCGCGGCTGCTGTTCTAATGCGTCCATCTCTGAATCAGGCCCTGTACCAGTGCTGTGATGGGTGCCCAATATTTGGCACTAATCTTATAGTCGACTTGCAACATTCTCATGCAGTTTCATCGAGACACTTTTCACAGTCTTGTTTTTCCTTATTCCAAGGGACCCTGCTTTCTGTTGGAATTTGATGGACTAATCTTTGCCTTCACCTGCCCCCCCGTTGAATGGGAAACCCCTAATGTCATCTTGCATCGGAGAAACATTCTGACATTTCACAGTAACATGTTTGCAGCAGTACGAGTCTTATTTATTTGTCCGTTTCATTTTATTCTTTCTTTCTCTCCTTCATGTCTGTAAAAAGCTGATGCCTCAAATGTAAGAAAACTGCTTCAATTACGTTTCATCCTACATATAGAACTGATAGATGAATGATTTAGCCTGTTTCCATTCCATGTCTTGGCCTTCCTAACACCTTTAAATGTCCATATTACACTTCGTTCCTGAACATTTATTCTACTGACCTTCCCCCCCCCCCCCCTGGTAATCTTTGTTCACAAGTCCTGGTTAGTGTCCCTCTACTGCAGTTCTAGGCCCTTATTAATAAGATGCGTTTTTGTTGCACTTCTAGAAAAATCTCCCAAATTCATGCAGTGTCCATTAATATGAAAGGTATTCTGTGCTCCTGTGCTACACTCCAGTGATGCTGGTCTTGGGTGTGTTGAGGGGTGTGGGTGTGGGTTATGGGTCATAGGGTTGACAGGTTCGGAAGGTTGACACGCGCATTAGTTTAGCAGTCAAAAGGATGACATGAGGTTTTCACTTTTTTCCCCTGAATTACGACATGGACCCAGTTTAAGTCCATGTCGGCATGTCTGTGTGCCGTGTTCCCCTTGCCATGCTTCAGGCACACTATTATATTCTCCCGCCTTGCCGTAGTGGGTGGTAGGGTATGAAATGCCGCCTGTCGGCAAAAAGTGAAAAACTGATGTTGGACTAATGCTTGCCTCTGCCTTCAGACTTTCGACCTTACATAGGCTGACACCTGAAATGGGTTGACATGGCTAAGTCCTAGTGACCGTATCCAGGTTGGGGGAGGGGTGTCGCATCTTCAAATTGTGCATAAAGGCACCAAAATGTGAATGGCAGAGCTTTGCCAGGGTCACTAAGGTGAAGAGGTAATCCAGAGAGAGAACCTATCAGCTCCTAACTAAAATGTTACAAGATATATAGATATAGATTGTCCGGAGCTAATGTGCTGGCTCTGATCTCCCCTAACGTCACTCTGCAAGGTTAGTCTTGTACCTTCTGACCAGCAGGATTGCCTGTATGTCACCAGCTGTACTCCCCTCCCATCCTCTCCCCCTCTTCCTTCCTGGAACTAAAAACAACCCATCTCTTACATGAGCGTAGTATGTAAATTCTGTCCCACTTTTTTTTTTTATTTTTTATTATTGTAGTAGTAATAGAAGGAAACCAGTCCATTCACATCCCACCTTCAGGTCACTTGTAAAGGTCTATTGTATTATACTTGGCCAGAGGTAGACTTTTTTTTTTTTTTTTTTATGTAACATTTAGGGCCTTATTCTAGTTCACTTTCTGACAAAATCCTTCTTAGATGGACAAAAACATGTGCACTGCAGGGGGGCAGATGTAACATGTGCAGAGAGAATTAGATTTGGGTGAGTTATTTTGTTTCTGTGCAGGGAAAATACTGGCTGCATTATTTTTACACTGTAATATAGATCTCACTTTGTAGTAAAACCCCACCCAAATCTAATTGTCTCTGCACATTTTACATCTGCCCCACCTGCAGTGCACATGGTTTTGTCCAGCTAAGAAGGATTTTGTCAGTTAACTAAAATAAGGCCCTTTAGTGTGTGTGTGAACATTCTGATACCACCTTTTAGGATCAACTTTCCTATTGGCATTCATGGTAATATAAAATTATTAATAATAAAAATAGCAATGTTTGTTAGACCTTTTTCACAGCAGCTGGGTTTCATTTACAGGAATATTTGGGCTATAAAGAGTAATGGTAGGGGCTAGGGGAAGAGAAGCACAAGCACAGCTGCTTTTGTTAAAAATGTAATTGCTGCTATTATATAATCGGGGAAATTAACATCAAATCTGCATGTGTTTAAACATTTGGCTTAATTAAGTCTTCCTATTAAGTAGCCGTAACCTGAATCCTCCATACTAAACTTAACCTCATTAATTTAATGATCTCACTAGTAAATAAAGCCATCAACTGGTCTGCAGTCTTGAGTCAGGATCATATACTACAGTACAGGTTGAGTGTACCTGATCCAAAATGCTCGGGACCAGAAGATTTTATTCTGTATTTCAGAATATTTTTTTTATTTCAATGATGTATCTTGCATTTATGTTGTACAAACACATCAAACACATGAAATACACACATATATTTTTTGTGCAGGAAACAAGGTTTCAAAACATAGTACACAAACTTTGTTCCATCTCAGACACTGAATTTGAATGCCAAGCAATCATTTTCTTGCACATATTTAGTGCCAGTTACATATCGTATCCTCTGTAGTGCTGTTAATGTCCCCAGTAATGCCAGTTACAGACCATGTCCCCAGTAGTAGTGCTGTTACAAATGTCCCCCGTAGTGCCAGTTACATATCATGTCCTCAGTAGTGCTGTTACCAGGGCTGGTGCTAGGGTGTTCGGCGCCCTCCTGCAAACTATAAATTTGCGCCTACCCAAACTTTACAAAGGGATACCGAAAGAAAGACGTGTGATCTCACAAGGAAGGGGCATGGCCACACAATAGTACTCCCACTCCAAATTACACCACACAGTAGCACAATCTTATTCACATTACACAGCACTGGTGCCGTAACTACCCATTTTGGTGCCATGTGTTATAAAGGGAGTTGGTGACTACCTCACCACAACAACAAAAAACAGGGAAAGTGCGCGCTGTAGGCACAAAATGTAGATGTGGCTTCATGGGGAAGGGGCGTAGTCACATTAAATTACCAATAACACCGTCGCCCCATTACACATTTTACCACATACAGTATTTTATGCCACACATCCTGATGCCCCTTACACAATATGCAGCACACCATAATGCCCATTACACATTATTCCACACACTGTAATTCCCCATACACCATATGCCATGCACTTTAATGACCATATGACATTGACACACATTATGATACACATAATGCCCTGAGTACTCCTGCATATGCCCACATTGGTAGCGCTGCTTATTCATAACTCCGACACCAGTTGCCAAAAGTAGTAGCTCTGCTTATGTAGTGTCAACACCAGTAGCGCTGCCTATATGTAACACCCACACCAGTTACCAACATTAGTAGCACTGCGTGACCATATGCCCATACCAGTTGCCAACAGTAGTAGCACTGCCTATAGACGTGCCCACACCATTTGCTGACATTAGTAGCACTGTGTAACCATATGCCCACACCAGTTGGCGGCAGTAGTAGCACTGCCAATACACTGCCCACACAATTTGCCATCATTAGTAGCACTGTGTAACCATATGCCGACATTAGTAATGCTGCCTATACACTGCCCACACCAGTTGCCGACATTAGTAGCATTGTGTAACCATATGCCCACACCAGTTGCCGACATTAGTAGCATTGTGTAACCATATGCCCATACCAGTTGCTGACCTTAGTATTGCTGCCTATACATTTGCAGACACCAGCTGCTGACAATAGAACACTCACAATTTACTCTCCTGGCAGGCTGTTCATCCTCCACCAGTCTGGCTCCTTGTAGCTCTGCTCCATGTAGCCACGCCCCCTCCATCCGTGTAGCCCCGCCTCTTATCGGTCTGTGCTGCTGAGCTGAGTGACCTGATGTTTAGCTGCCCAGAGGGAAATCTGTGGTGTCGTCACTGCTGCCTGTCATGCAGTGACAGGCGCAGCAGTATCCGACAGCCAGCCACAGAGAACAGCAGAGGATGTACAGTTGGGAAGAGCGACTCTACTGCCCGGCGCCTCCCTGCTGTGCATCCTCTGCTGAGCGGGTAGCACCGGCCCTGGCTGTTACAGATGTCCCCAGTAATGCTTATAGCAAGAAAAAACAATTTTTCACTTTCTGGAATGTATGGATAATTTGGATAACTGATATTTGGATAAGGGATACTCAACCTATATTTGGTAGCTCCATGGACAGCTTTCCTCCTTCTCCCCACACCTACTTAAGGAATACATTGTTTCCCATTTTATTCCCAACCTTTTATATATGTATTGCTCCTTATTCTTTTATAAGGCACATCTAAGCTTTCTTTAGTCCCTTGAGTGGAAAATCACTCATCTGTTTTGTCAGTAACCAGTTATGTTAACAGATTACAGCCCCATTTCTAAGCAATCTGTATAGTGTATGGCCCTTGGTGATGTGCAGTCCGAGTGTCTCCATCACCTGACTAGATTTATATTGCTATCAGAATAAATCTAATCATAGCTAGTGGTCTGTCAATTTAAAACACTGGCCGTGACAGATCACTTGGCGCATATTGCTGATGCAGTGCTGAGTGATCTGTGCTTAACTAGATCGCTCAGCACATTGCTCCAGTTGCCCCAGTGTGATTAGGACATTAGGGAACATTCCATTTTGTTTTAGATTATGTAACTATATCGAAATAAAGAACTAAATATTAAAAGCTATTAACAATAATAATAATATAGACAGACAGGAACTGTCTACAGGTAGTGTCCTGCTACTGCTCCCCTCCTGGGATTTTGTACCTGGCTCCAACACTGGTGCGACCTGGCTTGTGACCCCTTTTTACACTGGCATAATCCTGGGTGGGCGATGTCCCCAGCTGGTGCTTTAAGAAGAAGAGATCATTGGGATGAGTGGTCAGTTGGTCAAATACACCCGAGTTACTAGCTGACGCTGGACAGCAGGTTGTGTTGAATCGGAGTTCAGCCCTGTTTGCTACCTGGGTTAAAATACTTGGTCGTTAGGCCTGTGTACTTCTACACCATACAGTTTCTGGGGCTGCTATGTGTTAATGTGCAATAACCCAGGCTATTTAAGGCAGTATAAAAGGGTTTACATTTTTTTTTTTTTCACTTTGAAACCTTGACTTGAATCATTCAATCTGTTTAGTGGACAGTGGAGGGGCCTATATCTAATAAAGTAGAAACTTGAGTTTCGTATACACAATCCATTATGGAAAGCTGACTCACTCGCAATTAGGGTGGCCAATCCCGGGATCGGGATCGGCGGGATCCCGGGATTTGGCCCCAAAATGTCCGGGATTTCAATCCCGGGATTGGAGTATCCAATCCCGGGATTTCGGGATTAGACTGCGCACGCGCAGTCTAATGCCGAGCAGCTTCTGAGCACCCGCTCAGAAGCTGCCCGGCTGTTCCCAACCCCGGCGTGCGGCCTGCGCAGCGTGACCTCTGACTGTCACGCTGCGCAGGCCACAGCAGCCTATCACAGGTGACTGCTTCCGGCCGCACTGACCTCCCCGCAGCGTCCGCAGCGCTATGTGCCCCACTGCAGCCCGCCTATGTAAGGTAATCTGCGGGGCTGCAGCAGGCACCCCCCGCAGCGCTGCTCTGTCCGACCGCCCGCCCATGTCGATACCCGCCCGCCCTCCCGCCCATGTCGATACCCGCCCGCCCTCCCGCCCATGTCGATACCCGCCCGCCCTCCCGCCCATGTCGATACCCGCCCATGTCGATACCCGCCCGCCCTCCCGCCCATGTCGATACCCGCCCGCGTCGATGCCCGCCCATGTCGATAACCGCCCACCCCCCATGACCATGTCCACCCCCCCCCCCGCCATGTTGATTATACGGGTGGACAGGGCATGTTTTTCTTTTAGGGATGCCAATCCCGGGATTGAGCATTTTTCAATCCCGAAATCCGGGATTGAAAAAATGCCCCGGGATTGGCATCCCTACTCGCAATGAGAGGGGCAGACACGAGCTTGATTGCGTGGGCAGAGCTGTCTTGGCACACATCTTTCTGTTTAGTACTAGAATAGTATCCGTTCAATGCCTGCTTGAGGATTATGCACCAGAATATCTAAGGCACATTTCCAGCTACGTGTACTTTCTATGCCAAGTTATTGTATCAGCAACAAATTGGCCTCCGTAGCGCTAAAAAAATAAAAAAAAAATGCATCTAATAAAATGGCCCCTGTAAAGTGTTACATATAAATTGGCCTCCCTGATTTTTTTTTTTTTCACATTGGAACCAATGTGAAATGGTCCCTGAGACCCGGTTTTTACATTGGCCCCAATGTAAAATGCCCCCCAGACCCCAATTTTTATTGTATACCCACCCTCATGGGTGAAATGCCACCCCACGATCAACGCCAACCCGAAGCGTGGCGACCTTTTCATACCGCCACTATCCAACTACGCATGGAGTTGGTTTTATATAGTGTGGCGAGCGCAGCGAGCCACCGAGCCCGAAGCGTGGCGAGCGCACGCGCATTCACAGGTATTACGCGTCTCCTCGCGGGGCTCGCCACGCTTTGGGCTCGGTGGCTGGCTGCGCTCGCCACACTATATAATATCAACTGCACGCCAACGTGGATAGTGGGGGTATGAAAAGGTCGTAGGACGCGTACCGCCGCCCCTAGCGGGCTAGTAACGCTTCAGGTTGGCGTTAATCATGGGTTGCCGTTAACAATGGGGGGCATTTAACATACACATTACCCATTAGGGTGCCTATACAATCAAAAATCAGGGCCATCGGCCCATTTAACATTGTTCCCTATGTAAAATCGCGTTCATCGCATGCCATTATAATGGCATGCGATGGACGCGATCATTTACATAAAATGTAAAAAAAAAACTTCAGGTCAACCTTTTCAGTGTGGACTTTTGATTGCGTTGACATTCCATTTGTTGATCTTGCGCATGTCGAACCCTGTAGGGATTCATGGGTGTATGAAGCAGTGATCAGGGAGGAGAAGAGAGCCAGAGAAGTGGCCCATGGCAACCAATCAGCTGCTCTGTATAATTTTACATTATGCTAATTATAGATGTTACTTCAGTGCTGATTGGTTGCCATGGGCCACTTCTCCTCTGGCTCACTTCTCCTCCCTGATCACTGCTTTATACATCTACCCCTCATTTAGACATTGAGGGGTTGATTTATGAAGCAGTGATCAGGGAGAAGTGATGAACTGTTTTTAAACCCAGCCTGTAACTTAACAGTCAGGAGCTGATTGGCTGGTTATAAAGTACCAGGTACTTTATCACTTCTCCTCTCTAATCACTGTTTCATACATCTACGCCTGAGAGCTATACCACATCCCAAAATTCTCAAGTAAATGAATAACGCAGGCAGTTTGTATCCTGGCGCCCAACTGAGCAATCCAAATAGTTTTGTGCACCCAGTAATTCTAGTACTCGCTAAACAGTGACTGTACCCATGTAAAGTCCTGATCAGGGTGCCCAAACCAAGGACTTCCAGCACCTTTCCCCCCACCACCTTAGGAGGCTGCAATCAGAAAGGTGTCCATCTGCAGCATAATTGGATTTCTCAGTTGGGTGCCCACTAATTAATTCCATGATAAAAGGAATTAATTAATTCCTGACTCAGATTTGTTATCCTTTAGCATTTTGTAACCAGCTATATTACATTTATATTGATGTAACATATGGTTTAAACAGTTACTGAGAATAAAAGAAAGATGAAGTTACAGGGCCACCCATGTCATCTCATTTATTAGTACAATAATTGAACGGAATACCGCATCACTGTACTGGTGGCTTGGCAGCATTGTCATGTAAGCACACATACAATGGTTTAGGGATGTATGTGTTGAATACTTTTTATGGCATTAACTGATTTTTCTTTTTTCTTCTGTGCTTCCTACCAATCCAGTAATGGTTGTCTCCTGGTAGGTGGCACACAAGCTGTGGGAAGGGGACCTCACTTTTTTATAT
Source organism: Crinia signifera (assembly GCF_055691185.1). NCBI lineage: Eukaryota > Metazoa > Chordata > Amphibia > Anura > Myobatrachidae > Crinia > Crinia signifera. The sequence continues at coordinate 91,670,620 of NC_139227.1, forward strand.
ATTACAAAAAAAATACTTCTTGAACACTACTATTTTAACACAGCAGTTGGTTATCTAGCTTCTTATCTCCTGCATTGTCCACTGACAACTGAACTATAAACCTATTTTCCTTTTCAGGTGGTACTAGCCTTTAACCAACTTGAAAATCTAGTTTTCAATGCTATTTGGCTCATTTTGCCTCCAGAAATATGGGATATTCGTCTAGCGCTCCAGTCTCTTTACTGCTGCATGTGGTGACCCTTTTCTGCTGTGAAAGTAATGCACCCAGATGCAGAAACACCACTGATAGATTTATAGAAATCCCTTTCATTCAGCCCTACATCACCCGGTCTTCCCTGCTTTAAAGAAAGAAGACCATTTGTATTTAAATTGGCAATATACAATATACTAGATTTTAGTTCTGTGGCACAGTCATGTTTAATAAAAATATATATATGAATGGCAACAAAACAAAATGCAAGTGCAAGTCTCCTTTCATAAATTGTAAGTCTGAATTGGTCTAGAAGCTCAATCTAACTGAAAATAAGTAGACGGTAGAAATCTCATGTAGTGCACACACTTCGATTTTGACTATTCTATTTTGCTTATAAAAGGAAAATCAAATCAAACTAACTTAATCCCGATGTGTGGCCCCGTGGTATTGAATAGAAAAAATAGACATTGCAGGCAAGACTTAAGGTACGTACACACGGGGGCGATTTAGTGCAAAATCGCGGGAAATATGGTCGCTGAGCGACCATATTGCCCGCAATGGGAGTGTGCACCGGCGATATATTGCCAGGTGCGCGCTCCCGTTTTTGTCCCTATGGTGATCGCTGGTCGCAGGAACATGCGCCTGCGACCAGCTGATTCCACTGCCGGGCTCCCCCCGGCAGTTTCTTTTTAATCAGCGACCATCTCTGGTCGCTGATGTAAAAAAAAAACTGAGCAATATATTGCTCAGCCATATATGGCTGAGCAATATATCTCCCCCGTGTGTACACAGCATTAGGGGGTATTCAATGTTAGGGGAACGGCAAGCTCGACAGCCGTGTCCCGTTCTCGGTCAGCTCGGCAGTCGGGATTCGATGTCCCGAGCGGCGAGAAGGGGGCGTGGCCGCGAGTTGATGACGGAAATAGGCGATCTCCGGCCAGGAGCTCACCTTTTTCCGGCTTTTCTCGGCAGAACGAGCCCGACAGCTTGTGATGTCGGGCTCGTTCTGCGGAGAAACCCTGTTCAATGCTGTCGGGGAAGACAGCATTGAATAGGGCCCCCGCAGCCATCTCCCCCGTCGGGAGATGGCTGCGGGTGCACGACAACGATTGAATACCCACCTAAATAGTAAAGATCTGCACTATATACCGTAGTCTAAAACTGAATGTGTACATGGCGCCATGTGATTCGATCGGGATTGAATAGAACGTAAATTGCACAGTGTGTACACTGCTTAAAGGTGTTTTTTTCAGGGTTTTAATTTTCCTAGATCTATTTTTATATTATTTTTTTTGGTTCTTGTGGTTTTTATTTTTAATAATAAAAAAAAAAGATTCTGCATAACTTCCTATTTTGTACCAGAAAGGGATTGTTACAAATCTTACACTTTGCACATTTTAAAGTCTTTCCAAGATCTTTCTGACTTTGTTAAACGATGTGCTTAATGACTATAATATCGTTTACAATGTTTTTGTACATATCGTTTAGTGTGCAAACACTATCTTTTAACCATGTGTGCTCTCTGTTCCTTATAGAGCCCCTCTATATCGTCAATAGCATGCTCCTGGTTGTGGCTGGAGAACGATTTTGTTCAGTGTGTATGCACTATATAATTTGTCCAGGAGTTCCAGCCAGTTCAAGAGAAAATCATTAACATGGACCATATTGTCTGTGTACCCAGCTTTAGACCCCTGTCTAGTGATACAAAGAGGCATCACTTATTCCCTAGCTTTCATTTAGGCAACTGTATAGGCAGTGTGCAACAAGCAAATGTTGAAATGTAGCTTTTTCTCATCAGACAAGTATGTTTTGGAAGTTCGACCTGCATTCTTCATCTCACATAGACACCCTCTTAGAAAGAGATGAGGTGACCCTAAAGGAACTGATGGATGAGGAGGATATACTGCAAGAATGCAAGGCTCAGAATCGTAAGCTTGTGGAGTTTTTATTAAAATCTGAATGCTTGGAAGACTTGGTGACTTTCATCACAGAGGAACCACCCCAAGATATGGATGAGAAGATTCGTTACAAGTAAGAGCGGTAAATTTGTGATATCCTAATTTTGTTAAGATAGACTCCTATGTACGTATTACTTATTGATGATTTTTGGGATAAAGAAAACTGTAGCCGGTAATATAAAAATCATTCTTACGGAGCATTTTAAGAGGGCAATTTTAAATGTTTGTTGGAGCACCCACCAGAGCAATTTAATTGTCGCTTGTATCGAGCACCCAATACTTTAGCACAGGGTTCCTCAAACTATTTTGCTCTGGGACCCCATCAGACAATAAAAATATATACAGGACCCCAGCAAGTTTTTGCATAAGGTCATCACCTCACATGTGTAGTCAGCAGACAGCACATACATGGCAGCATTGTGGAAGCACAAAGTGATGAGACGTCTAATATAACAGACAATTCAACAGATTTATCAGATTTCTTGAATCACTGACTGTTATTAAAGTCATCAGTCTGATGGCCACCAACATGGAGTCGCGACCCCATGCTAAGCAGGTGGGGACCCACTTTGGGGTCAGGACCCACAGTTTGAGAACCGCTGCTTTAGCACATAAAATCACATGGTTTAGCCACACAAAGCAGATACCATCTAAAATGAGTGGACTTCAAGCAGTCACATTTGGGCACCCAAACGGGACACATTTTTTTTTCTACTCGCTACACCTGGACAACAGGACAATTGAAGAATAGCTTGAATTGAGCGTACAAACACTGCAATTTTGCTTTTTGGACCTCTGACTGAATAGTAGAACACTATAATATAAAATGAGCTATGTTTTAGCACTTTAGTCTTGTTTTATGCCAGATTTGTGTAAGAACTCTGCTATAAGGAGGAGGGCTGCAATATGTTGACGTGTGGTCTCTTATAGTGATGTAGCTGCAATTTAAAAGGTCTCCTGGTAATCTGTCTTCTTGGAAGCATGGTGCTTGGTGGTGGGAGCCAATTCCTTGGATTTTACAGCTACATGCATTACTACAGATTACAGAATATACATTTTTAGCTGCTCAGAGGGTTCAAAGGGAAATTTGGAGTTATATGTGGCATGCCTCTAATCCATTTTTAAGGAGACGCACTGCACTGTATTGAGCTCTCCAGTGTGTTGTGAGCAGAACTGAGCCAGTATAGCCACTGAATTGGTGCATGTCTGATTGCACCAAATTGTCTATCGTTTTCTGTTATGACTGTCTGTGCTCCCCTTCGGAGAACAGCAACCAGTACACACTGACCCAGTTTAGTCCATTTGGAAACAAATGTAGTCTAATGTTCTTTTATGATTTCCCCAACTTTTTTATTTTTTACTTCAGGTACCCCAATTTATCTTGTGAGTTACTGACGTCCGATGTGTCACAGATAAACGACAGACTAGGAGAAGATGAATCTCTACTAAAAAGACTTTATGGATTTCTTTTAAATGATTCACCATTGAATCCACTGCTTGCCAGTTTCTTCAGCAAAGTGTTGAGCATTTTAATCAGCCGGAAACCAGAACAGGTACGTGAAGAATCTTCTCTTACAGACCCAGGAGCTTGCAGGTTCTTGTTCTAATGGTTATTTTTCTGATGTGCAGTGTATTAATGCTTGTTTGCTGAAACAGACGAATAAAGTTATATTTCTGCGGCTAGGTCATCAAAGCAGTTCTGTGCCGGAAATCACTGCATTCGCTTAGAACCTTACCTGTGCCGTATTGTTTAGCCCTTTGCCAACATCCTTGAGATGTGCAAATATCTGCTAAAAATGCCAGCGTTGCTCACATTTTATTATATAGATTAAAATAAAAAATGTTTGAGAAAGTAAGGCGACAGTTAAAAGATCGACCTGCGTTATCTATATTCCCTACCTAATGTACACGCACACACATTCATTCTAGGGTTAATTTTGTTGGCAGCCAATTAACCTACCAGTATATTTTTGGATTGTGGGAGGAAACCGGAGTACCTGGAGGAAACCCACTTAAGCACGTGGAAAATATACAAACTCCATAACATTCTTTGAGGATAGATTCCACTTCTCCAAGCTTCATAGGTTTACCCCAGAGTTACATGATGTCGGGACAGTTTGAGTCTCCCGTTTGTCCCTATCCTCCTAGGGAAAGGTTATAATGGTTGAGTTCTTATTGGACTTTCTATATGTCAACTGGTTTAGTAAATGTGACAAAGCAAAGGTTACAAGTGACGAGAGGAATGGCTTGTCCCTGTTGTGACTGACAAGGATCCGTTTGGCCCAACAGAAGTCATCTACACCTCTAAACCTCTAAGAGTGTGTACACACGGTTCGATGTTCTGTGCGATCCGATGTACGATTCGATGTTTTGTCCGATTTTTACTTTTCCCTTTTTTTTTTTTTTTTTTTTCTCTACTCCTTAAGATATGCCTTAAGATTTGCTTAAGATTTTGACTAAGCGATTTTGACTTAACAACAGGATGACTGACAGGGCCCTGGAAATCGTATAGCACATCGCATCTTAAGCAATATCGCAAGGCATATACGATGCATGCGATATGCTTGCGATTTGTGCTAGATAGAGTGTGCTGCCCACTCTATCTCCCCTCCGATCTCTCCTTAAACGGGAGCGCGCATCGGGCTAGGAAGCCCTTACAATGCATACAATCAGTATGCGATATGTATGCGATATGGCTTCCGATGTTGACGATATCGTCAACATCGGAAGCCATATCGAACCGTGTGTACACACTATCAGAAGTCCTCAATTAATCCCCCAGTGTTTGACTCTTTCATCGCTTCTCCTGTTGTAGACGATATCTAGGTGGTTGACACATGACTAGGTCGACATGAGTTATTTAAGTGTTTTTATTTTTACTTTTTACATTGGCACCAGAAAATAGTGAAAAACTCCATATGTTGACTTTCTGCCAGTGTTGACCTTTACCCTCTGTCGACTTGGCCACTGAGCTGTACCACACCCATTTACTGAGTGAAAGAAGACGCTGTCTGAACTTCCCAGGACTGGACCACTGCAAGGCTGGCGTGTTTGCTTGGTCTTGTTGTAGAGCTAGTCTTTCTCTCTAATCAGACACACAGAACAAACATGCTCCTTTTGTGGAAGTGGTGCAGGGAGCCTGGCTTCCACACTTAACCATTTTCTGTAACTAGTCATCGCTTTCTACCAGAAACAAGTAGTTTGCAGAAGAAGCTTTGCTAGGCTAAAATTTGCCCATGCTGGCTCTTCCAGATTATCTGCCCTACCATAGACTGACTGACTCTTTCTGTACCCTTGTTTTGTGCATAGAGTGGTTTGTGCCAGTCTGTCCACTAGGCAGATTAGATGTTGCGGTAACTGGTGGTAGCTGTGGAAGTCATTCTGGGAATGAGGGAGAGGCAGTATTTGATGCTGAGAGGTGTCTCCTCCCACTTCCTGTCACACTAGTAATGCTGCCAATAAAACCACTGGTCTCGCACCCATGCTTTGGTCTCTTGTCTGCAACTGTAGACCACCATAGTTCCATATAAAACCATGACTAAGACCTTTTCTTTGTTTTGCAGATTGTAGCATTTTTAAAGAAAAAAGATGATTTTGTCGACTTGATAATAAAACACATAGGAACCTCTGCAATTATGGATTTGCTGCTAAGACTTCTCACATGCATTGAGCCACCACAGCTAAGACAAGATGTCCTAAATGTAAGTATACCTGCATTCTAGTAATGCTTGGAAAACACTATGCCTTCTTGCCATAGGCCTCTGCCTTATTGCTTTGCTATTTGCAGCTTGTTGTACAGAGTGCTTTTTGTCCCTTTTGTAAATGGCGAACACCACATTCCATGTGTTATTTGAGTCTCCAACACTTCACTGTTTTTCTAACTGCCTTGGTGGATGCTGGGAAAATGGGGTATACCCGGTCAGGAGGACCCGGGACCCAAGGAGTACTATGTCTTTGAGATCGTGCAGCCCGTAGCTCCTCCCCCTTATACCCCCTTCCTGTCCTCAGAGACCAGTTTTTTTCCCCCTTGGTGCTCTGAGGAACAGGGTGCTATTACTAAAGAGAGGGCTGGTTCAGCCCTTAACTTTCTTTATTTTCTCTTTATTGTGTTATTTTTTTTTTCAGTACAGTGTCAGTGCAGCGGCAGCTCTGCCTCTGACATGCGCATCCTCCTTCAGGAGTGTCAAAGCAGAGGCAGCAGTCCTTTCTGTTTTAAGACCACAGAGTAAGGCAAGAGCTCAAACCTCCACAAGGTTTCAGCCCGGCCTCCCTAAGACTTCCATGATGGCTATCTTCACATACCCATAAGCTTGGAACACCGTTTTCTGCGGTTTGCAGTGTTGGAGTGCCACTTCCAGTTTCAGGCCCTACCATTTGGCCTTTCCAAATGTGCCTCGAGTTTTCACAAAATTAATGGCAGTGATGGCAGCTCGCCTGCATCTGCAGGGGATATGAATCCTTCCTTATGTAGACCTCCTTCTGTTGGCCAACTCGGCGGAACTCCTCCAGTCACACTTGCAGTTGACTAGAGGGAAGGGTTTTTTAATTCTGCACTGAGTACTCCAAACGCCCTCCAGACATATTTTCAGAGTACACCCCAGAATTCTCCAACCTTTTTCCTTTCTCCCACCGTGAAACACTTGCAGGTAACTACAGACATCCTCAGGTCTCATGGTTGGATCATCAACTGGAGGAAGTCCAGCCTAACTCCCTCGACTTCCATGATGCACCTGGGAGCCCTCAACAAGGACAAGCTGTTGGAATTACAGGCGCTGATTCAATCCTTCTTGGCACATCGGAGGGTGTCAATACACCTGTGCATGAAAGTGGTCGGGAAGATGGTGTCCACCTTGCCATTGGTGGAATTTGCACAGTTCCATTTGCGCCGCCTTCAAACAGCACTACTGAGTTGCTGGAATCGTTCACACCTGCATTTGAAGACTCAATTTCTGGTACTAACAAGGGAGGTTCGGGTTTCCCTGCTGTGGTGGCTGCGGTAGACGAATCTCTCGAAGGGCTGTTCATTTGCCAGCCAGGAATGTGTGATGGTGACCACGGCCTCCAGCCTGCTAGGGTGGGGAGCTGTTGCCCAACATCACTCCTTCCCAGGATTCTGGGAGCCTCAGGAGGTGACTCTTTCCATAAACATCCTGGAGCTAAGAGCCGTCCACCAAACATTTCTGCAGTTGGGGGCCCTTCACGGAAAAGCCGTGCTCGTCCAGTCGGACAACACGACGGCAGTCGCGTATATAAACCACCAGGGCGGCACAAAAAGCAAAGCAGCAATGAACGAGTCATCTCACATACTGCGGTGGGTAGAAATGCATCTCCTGGCCCTGTCGGCAGTATACATTCCCAGGGTACTGAATTGGGAGGCGAACTTCCTAAGCAGTCAAACAATCCACTCCGGGGAGTGCTCCCTCCATTCCGAAGTATTTGCTCTTCTGGTCAATCTTTGGGGTCCCCCCCACAGATGGAACTAATGGCCTCCCGACACACCCGAAGCTTCCAAATTACGGTTCAAGGACAAAAGACCCTCAAGCCTGTCTAGTAGATGCTCTGCCCGCTCTGTGTTCCTTTCAGAAGGTTTTATGCATTTCCTCTGGTACCCCTTCTACTACGCCTCATTCGACGTCTCAAGCTGGAACCAGTGTTGGCAATCGTGGTTGCACCCAACTGGTCGAGGCGGTCGTGGTACCCGGACCTTCTACGTCTATCCAAGGCCCCTCCATTTCACCTTCCGATATGTCCGGACCTCCTGTCTCAGGGACCCTGCATCGTCCCAACATTGCCAGGGTGGCTTTGACGGGGGTGGCTGTTGAGCAGTCTGTCTTGAGGTGTTTTTTTTTTTTATTTTATTTTATTATATTTATTTATTTAATATATGGTTATCAAAACCATGTTGGCAGCCAGGAAACCGTCATCCGCAAAGGTTTACCATCGAATTTGGCGCACATACTTCCTGTGGTGCGAGCTTAGAAAGTTCATTCCTTGCATTGATCTCCTATCTAGGATCCTGGCTTTTCTGCAATCAGGTCTTAACCTGGGTCTCAGTCATGACTCCCTAAAAGGGCAAGTTTCCACTCTGTCTTATTTCAGAGGAAGATAGCTGCATCTACAACTATAAATACCTACTTACAGGGGTTTTTAAATCTTCAACCCCTGGTTAGGCCTACTAATCCATGGGATTTATCCTTGGTCTTGCTAAACCTTCATTTGAACTGTTACACTCAGTAGCTCTATCGTGGCTCATACTTAAGACCCTTTTCTTATTGGACATTGCTCCTAGGGTATCAGACTGAAGTGCTCGCTCATGTAGATCACCCTTTCTGATCTTCCATGAAGATAGAGCGGTACTTAGTACAAGACTGGACCAGGAAATTGTGGTTCCGGTTTATTCTCCTTCATCAGGCGAGGATAACACTTTAGGAGTGGATGAGTCTTTGGACGTTGTTAGGGCTTTGCGTCTTTTTACGTCTCTAGGACGGGAACCGTCAGAAAAACTAATTCTGTTTATCCTTTACGATATCCAAAAGCTGGGCTGGCCGGCTTCGAAACGAACCTTAGCCCGTTGGATAAGGGCTGCAATAAGTCAGGCGTATTTATGAGCAGGTCCCTCTTTCGATGCGGGCACATTCCACCAGGTCAGTTGGTACCTCCTGGGCTGTGCGGGCGGGTTCCTTGGCTGAGTGAATCTGTAGGGCGGCCACGTGGTCTTCTACTCACACGTTCATAAAATTCTATCGTTTTGACAACTTCACCTCGGCTGATATGGCCTTTGGCAGAGGTGTACTTAGTGCAGATCGGCAGTGTGCCCACCCTTAAGGCTATTTCACACACTCCTGCTGGGCGGCGAAATCCCGCATGGCCAAAAGCCGTGCCGTGCACAGTAGTTGTTCATGGACACTATTGTGTCCATTCACACGATGCGGCCATGGCCTGGCCGCCCGGCTGCTGCCGGATCCCACCACTGGAAGGGACGGCTGCCGGGCTGTGGCCATCCCCCTCCATTCTAAACTGCTGTGTGCTGCATGGCTTCGTATGGGTTTTCGCCACCCAGCAAGAGCTGGGGTGTGTGAAATTAGCCTTTAGGGGACACAGCTTTTGGACGTCCCATTTTACCAGCATCCACCAAGGCCATTAGAAAAAAGGGGATTTTTGGTCCTTACCTGTAAGGTCAAGGTGGCTGCTGGGCACCCACCTTTGCGCTCCAGATCAGCAGTTATTACGTTGGCAGTTGAACCCTGCCTTAGTTAGCTATTCTGTTTAAGTTGTGAGTTCTGTTGAACGGCTGTTTTTCTATCCCTATTCATCGGCTTAAGTTTAAAACTGGTCTCTGAGGACAGTAAGGGGGGATAAGGGGGAGGAGCTATGGGCTGCACTGGGCTGCACTATCTCAAAGACAGTACTCTTTGGTGCCCGGTCCTCCTGACCAGGTATACCCCATTTTCCCAGCATCCACCTTGGCCTACGAAAATTTTTACAGGTAAGGACCAAAAATCCCCTTATTGGTGAGGTACTCCATATTTTAGCTGATCCTGCAGCCAATGTAGGATTTATTGTGACTGATTTCACAAGTGATTAAAAGTGGGAGAGCTTTGTACTGGGGTGTGTAATAGGCCGTTATAGGGGGCGGATATTTGGCAGCGTTCCTCTCCCTGTCTAATGTGGTGCTTCTCTCTTAGTGGCTAAATGAAGAGAAGATAATCCAGAGGCTTGTGGAGTTAGTGCACCCCTCTCAGGATGAAGATGTAAGTATGCCGTTAGAGCTGTATGTGATGTTAAACACCATTCCTTTTTTTTTTGTGCTTTTTATTTATTTATTTATTTTGCCCTCCTCAGGGATGTTTCCTAACCTCTTGTAGTTTTAAAGTTTTTTTTTTTTTTTTTTTTCCAATTAAGTCTATATATAATAGAGAATGATTTGAGTGCGATTAGCATCATTTAGCATGCCCCAAGTTTGATTTTAAGAGAATCTATTTATTACATTTTAAGCTGCAAGAAGGTGACCTGAGAAATCAGCCCTTCTTGTTTATTGACCTCTGAGATGGATTGTATCAAATCCATTTTGACGTATCAAATGGAGCAAAATGAAGTTGCATTATAGGGCACAAGGCGTGTCCTATAATGCAACTTCATTTTGCTCCATTTGTCCTTTTTTTTTTTTTTTTTTCACAAGATCTGTTTAAACTGTATCGGTTATAAATCTTCTTTGAACCTCTTTTCTGCCTTCACAGAGACATTCAAATGCCTCACAGTCCCTTTGTGAGATCATACGTCTGAGCAGAGATCAGATGTTACAAGTTCAGAACAGTTTGGAACCGGACCCACTACTTGCTACCCTTGAAAAGTAGGCCTTTGTTGCTCAGTGTGCCACAGTTTAATTGTAGTATCGCTTATTGGGTTGTGTTGGAACTCAGGAGCGCTGTGTTGTGCTTGGAGAAGGTTGTTGCTGCCTAGTCCTTGGGCAATATTCAATGCTCCCGATTCACTGTTTTTTTCCGGCGAATACGGCTTTTACTCCTTGCGGTGAATCTTTTTCACTGAAAATCTTTTTCACACTATTCAGTGTTCACTGTGTAGGCAGTACTTTGTTCTAGATTGCATCGCATCTAGTTTAAATCGCACGCTGTTTTCGTGTATCGCATGCGATTTGAACTAGATGCCATGCATCCTAGTAAAAAATGTATCTATCACAAAACGTACAGTGTGTGGGCACCTTTTATTAAGGATCAATTGTAAGGATTTGCCATAAATAAACACAAACCACTTTACAAACTTTAAGGGGGGTATTCAATCTGAGGGTCACGGCAGTCGAGCTTGCTCGACTGCCGTGACCCGGTCCCGTTCTCGGTCAGCTCGAACGAGAACATGCAGGCGGGATTCAATATCCCGCCTGGTGGGGAGCGAAAAGGGGGCGTGGCCGGGAGTTGCGGACGGGAAGAGGCGAGCTGCAGCCTGCAGCTCGTCACTTCCCGGACGTTCTTGGCAGAACGAGCCCGACAGCTAGTGATGTCGGGCTCGTTCTGCCGAGAAACCCTGCTCCATGCTGTTGGGGAAGACAGCATTGAATAGGGCCCGGGAGGTGCTTGCCGGGGATTGAAGATCTCCCTAAGTAACAGTGCATCTAAACATTAACTGCACTAATCCTTAAAGAGGGTCTTGCTATAGTCTCTGTCCAGCAATGTGACCCTGGGCTGAGACTATAGCAAGACTGAGGCAAGGAGAATGAACATTTCTCCAGCAGCTAATATCTGCAGTCACTAGTGTGTGGGTCCTGCTGTGCTGACTGGCAGCACAGCAGACATTGAGGGAGGTTGCACGGAAGCAGAGGTAGCAGGAGATGCCTCCTGAGAGCAGATTGTTTCTGCAGCTTCACACGCCATGTGCAATTGCTAGGTGGTTTCAAACTATGCCGCCATGCCAGCAAGTGCTTAAAGAGCAGCTTATACTGTTTGGTGTGACCTATTATTGGCTTACAGTGTATGCAAAAGCTGCAGATCTGAAGGCAGTTTAGTGACAGAGGTGCTTTAACATTGGTTTGCCAACACTGTCTGGTGTATGAACACCTATAATGGGACTGTAAGTTGGCTCCACCCTCTGCATATAAATAAGTGGAATATAGAGGCATATTGCCAAACTCAGAGACTACAGTAGTCGTCACTTAAGTATCCCACAACTGTATTGTGCTGGGAAAAAGAAAAGTATGTAACAATTCAGGAGCAAGCAGGAAAACAGCAGCTCAAATACAACCCGCTCTCACCCAATACAAACCAAGGAAAACTTAAAAATGTAACCCTTTTGGGTTTTGTTCAAAGCACCATCCTCTAAATATACTTATACCACCTCAAGAGAAGTGCATGAAGATACTGTAACAATACAGCGTTTGAAGAATGCCACTATAAGTATATGTATATTTAATGGCTAGTGCTTTTGAACTGCTCAGTGCAATTTAGGCATAGATGTCAGTTTTGAAGCTGGTAAATTTGTTAGTCACTTATGATAAATGCTTACAATTATTTTTTTTTAGATACAGAGCTCTACTGTTTAGTTGAGGGTCAGCTACTCTTTGTAATAAGAGCTGTCGACCATGGACAACTGTTAATCAAACATGAGTGGTACTTAGTAAGGCCATACTTGCCTACTTTTAAAAACTAGTTTCAGGGAGATTATAGTTGGTGGTAGAATTTTGCACAGCGCCCCATTGAGGGGATGTCATGCTCCACCCAAAGGGTGTGTATATAGATCTATACATGGAGAGATTGTGAATGTGGCACCTAGAAGTGTGGGGGTATACTGCTACATCTGAGAGGAATCTTCTAAAATGACTTGTATCCAAATGTAGATGAGCCCCAAAGCAGTTAGTAAGAGATAGTATACTCTGTAAATTGTTGGGAAATTGTGCTGATGATCCAATGTAACCATGTAATGTGAGTTAGGTGAAATGAGGGAGATTGCTAGACTAATGAGAGATTGATGTTCTTTAAGGGAGTCTCATGCAGGAGGGTAGGCAGCTATGGGACCTTAAGGTGTATATTGATACTTTTTAAATAGATAGTGTTCCCTGTTTTGATGCATAGCTAAAAATTACAGATGTGCGTTTGAAAACCTATATTTCAGGAGGATTGCATGCTCAGCAATTATTCAAACCTGTTTAATGCAATTATATTGTTGTAGTTCTATTTTCCCACTTGCTGATATACCACAAGCTCTAGTTACAGAACTTAACTTTTTTTTTATATATATATATTTAGGCCAGAAATTCTAGAACAGCTGTTATCAAATATATTTTTGAAAGAGAAGAATGAATCTGCAATAGTCAGTGCAATCCAAATACTGCTCACTCTGCTTGAGACACGACGACCAGCGTAAGTGAAAATGTTACGGCCTAGTTTTGAGGCATTTGTGTTTGTTCCTGTGAGTCCCGCTAAGTGGTTGAATAGTTGTTAATGGCTAAGTCTCGGGTCATTAATTATATATCTATCAATCTCTATATATATCTCACACACACACACTTTTTGAGGACTTATCCAAACATGGCAAGACCATTATTTTGCAGACAAAATACAGGTTAGTGTTCATATAGGGTGGGTGAGGGTCACAAAAAGAATGGATTATTTTATTACACCCCATTAGTCTTAATTACATTTTTTTGTTTGTAGCAATGATAAAGTGTTTTCAGACTCCCAAATGTTCTTCCCTTCTCCAGAAGACAACACTGTGCAACAAGTGATTGTAGGCTAATGAATTTCCACATACAATTGGAGGGAAGGGATAATTATCCATCTGTTCTGCATGTTTCAGCTGTTTAATTTCAGTGGTGACTGACCCTTTTTTTCTTTTGTTATGGTTTCAGATTTGAAGGGCACATAGACCTTTGTCCTCCTGGTATCAACCATTCTGTTTTTTCAGTTAACAAAACCGTTTTGACTGCTATTCAGGAAAAGCTTCCATCCTTTCACCAGCTCCTCCTGGACCCTCCAAAAGTAATCTCTCCTCTTACAGTATAGCTATAATGTAACAAGCCATTCATGCATTAGTTGAGTGACCATTGTGTCTTACTGGTCATTGTTGAATATATTTAAGGCCCCCATTCACTACGGCAAGGCTTCACGTAGATACCCCGCCATCGCACCTGGCAGCTCCTGGGTTGCAGGATCGCTTACAGTACGTTGTATGCAAAAGAACCGCATACAGATGTATCTCCCCTTTTCTGGCTGCGGGATCTGATGGATCCTTGGAGCATCAGTGACTATCTTAGATCTGATGCACACTTGACCGTGCATTGAATCGGAGATTAAACCTATACGGTTTCTGCCCTTTTCATCTAATTCATCAGATGATGAGGTCCCAAATCGCACTAGTGGATGTGGCCTTAACCCATGTTTGTGCCCTACCAAGCAGAGAACCATGTTGTGGTTTTGTTTTGTATTCTGCCTTTTTTTGATCTTTCCATTTTATTTGTTTAATAGACTGATGTCATGAAGACAACATGGGGAATACTAGATCCACCTGTAGGAAATACTCGGTTAAATGTGATCAGACTAATAGCAAGTCTTCTGCAAACTAACACGCACAGTATCAATGTGGAGTTAATAGAGCTGAACACTATAGGCGTCATCTTGGTAAGTAGTGGTTTGTTGAGCAGAAATTGGTAACTATTCAAATAGAGCCTTGGTAAACTCTGCGAGATCATCGAAGTTTGAATGCTCCCAAATGTCCTGCTGTTAACTGAAAATAAGGAGACGTCCTAGTGCGATAATGTCCAGTCCCGTCAAAGCCATCTCTGCCTGTTACAAATTGGCCCATCTATCCTTTAGCCCAGGGATGGGTAACCTTCGGCCCTCCAGCTGTTGTGGAACTACACATCCCAGCATGGCCACATAGGAAAACTGTAACAAGGCATGCTGGGATGTGTAGTTCCACAACAGCTGGAGGGCCGAAGGTTACCCATCCCTGCTTTAGCCTATCAATTTGTTCTCTTGCATCTTGATATTAGATATAACTGCACTGACAGCCATTTTTGTGGAGATGATTCGTAAAATAAATCCGAATAGAGGGACCGTGGTCTTAAATGTCCCCTACAAGATACCAGGGGGCAGGCATGGGGTGGTAACTGCATGTTGAGTGATGTGGAGAATTAGGTAGAATTGTGGATTTTAAGCAGCTCAGCCAGCAAGGTCATGCTGGGGGAAAAAAAATACAAATTAAGCCCTGTTAAAATAGTGTTATACTAATGAAATGTGCAGATCCTGGCCTGGCGTATTCTGCAGCCCTCAAAATAAGGAGAATCCTGGGCAGAGCGGTTAAGGTCTTCATGGTTCATCTAGTCAGACCAATACAGACAATTGCTACGTGTGGTTTTGCATATATAATGAGTGGTTTCATTTCCTTAGGACATGTTTTTCAAATACACGTGGAACAACTTTCTTCACACACAAGTAGAAATCTGCATTGCATTGATTCTTGCTAGTCCTGGTGAGAATACGGAATGCACGATTAATGAGCAGAACGCTGCAGGGGATCATATCTTATTAAAACATGTAAGTATCTATCGGTTATAGCCTTGATTTTCACTTAGTATGAATATTTTTTTTGTTGTTGGTTTTTTTTTTCCCCCTCATTTGTTTGCTTCTTTTTTTTTTCTAGCTTTTCTTGAAATGCCACTTAATAGACAGAATACTTGAAGCATGGTCCTTGAATGAAAAAAGACAGTAAGTATCTGTTAATAAGGACGGTTTAACTGCTGTATTAAAGGTAGAAGCCAGTGGAAGTTAAGGATCTTTTGGCGTCTCCTGGATACACTGCTAGAGTGAAATGCTTCTGCCGATTACCTGAGGTGCACTGGCACACTATGGTAGAGATTTGGTCCAGCAGCTTGCTATAGAGCACGGATTAACAGTGAATGAGAGGCAAAGATTCTGGCTGTAATAAAGTAGTGGCCCATTGGCAAATACAGCAGATGGTGAGGGTCTTGCAAGAGACCCCTATTAAACTTATTGATGAGGTTTACAGAACTTATTTTGAAGGTGGAATTGCTTTATATTAGCGATGTTTTATGGTCTCTATGGTGCTTGGCTGCAACAAGCAAAACGTCTGCTCCAAAATGTCGCAAGAATTCCGTCAGTCTTGGCTGCAGTGGCTCCTTAGTGCTATAGCCTCCTACGCGTAGGTGTGTGGTGGCAAAAGCCCAGCGCTGGACACCGTATGTAGAAACAAATGAATATTCTAAAGTCAATATGCATTAAAGTAAATGCTATATAGCAGTACCTGGATATGTAAACACCTGGTGCTGTGGAACACTAGGCACAGGCTGCAGAAGTATTTCACTGTATTTAAAGTGTTAGAAACCTGCTTTAACAAAATGTACTTCTTAAGGTATCGATGCACTTTCCCTAATAGTTTAGGCCAGTGGTTCTCAACCTCGGTCCTCAAGGACCCCCCAACAGGTTTCCAGGTCACCTGGCAGATGAATAGGTGCACTCAGTTTGAAGACCCATGGTCTAGGCAGTAGTGTGAAGCCTCCGCTGCAGGCCCTTTTTCTCTCTGATAGTGGGTCAACTCTGGCAAAGGGCCAGAGTCTACTGTGCAGGTCTCCGGGAACATGGCGCCCATGCCTTGTTCCTGGGGACCTCTCCAGTGCACAATCGCAAATCACTTCTAATCATCTGCGATGGTCATTTTCCAACAGATGGGTGTCTGAGACACCGCTCCTAGATTCCATTTACTATAATCCTTGAAGTCTGTTTTGGAGGGAACGTCCTCCCACTACAGGCTTTCTGGCTCCTGGGTGATGTACTATCACCCTAGGTGGGCCCAGACACAGGAGTGACCTCTCCCCCACTGTCCAGTAGATGTTTGGGCTTTTTTTTTCTCCTCCACATTGAGACAATCTTTTTGTTTAAGTGAATTACATTTGTAGATAGCAGCTACATGGTCATTTACAGAAACTGCCATCGTTTGGAAAGTTAGCCGATCTCTGTTACATGTTCAGATGCATTTCAGGTCTGAAGGTGGACAGCGGTACGGATACATGGGCCACTTAACGAGAATCGCAAACTGTATAGTGCACAGCATCGAAAAGGGGCCAAACAGTACACTAGCACATCAACTTATTAAAGGTATGTACACTTTGTTTATTTGTATGGGTAAGCTAGGCTGTGGCATTAGGTGTGTACTTTGAAAATCGACCTAACTTTTCAAACCATTTGCGTTTTTTTTTCTAACGTAAACCACAATTTTGCTTGTGATTCAACACCAATTCAATTGGGATTGAATCGAACTGGCGAACAAAACTCATTAGATTTGGACTATATAGTACAGATCTATACTATATGGTCTTGCCTGCACAGACTTTTACTGTTAGGGCTGTTTCACACAGTACGGTTCCTGCCGCACGGTGAAATCCCGTACGGTCAGGGAGCCGCGCCGCACTCAGAATTTTATAATGGCAGGGATGGCCACAGCCCGGCAGCCGTCCCTTCCAGTGGGGGGATCCGGCTGCAGCCGTGCGGCCGGGCCGTGGCCGTCCCGTGTGAATGGACACAATAGTGTCCATTCACAACTGCTGAGTGCAGCACGGCTCCCTGGCCGTACGGGATTTCACCGTGCGGCAGGAACCGTACTGTGTGAAACAGCCCTTAGGGTGTGTACACACGGTGCGATCGCATCACACGGCATGCATGCGATCTGCATACAACTTTGACTATATAGTCAAGGAAGCCAATAATTTCTGCTTGCTATGTGTGAACGTGCATCGGGATCGCAAGGGTTAAAAACCAATGCGATCCCGATGAGATTTTAACTATGTAGTCAAATTATCATGCAGATTTTGGTACACACCATTAGTTTTACACAAAACGGGAGCGCACATCATGATCGAATACGGCTGAAAACAATTTGATGTCCATTTGATTTTGACTATATAGTCAAAATCTAACAATCGCTCTGTAAACAACTTAAATGTTCAATAAAGTTTTATCTACCATGTAGCTTTTTTAATGATTATAATAAAAATAACGGCCCTTTCTGCTATATATGTTTTGGTTTTGACCAGCACTTATGCTGGCCACACATCAGACCAACTTTCCTCCAACCATCCAACTAGTTGCTTGGATGGAATAAAAATATGGTACTGGATAGGAGCAAATGTAATATTTACTTCAGAAATTTGCTCCCAAAATCTGGAAAAGGCCAAAAGCTGTGTCTCAGACACGGCAGTGTAGTTGAACCTTTTTCATTTAAACAATTTGACTAAATGTTTTTGACCATTTTCCTGGGTTTGTGAGCACATTTCTGATTGTCCTTTGCTCCAATCAAGTACCAGATTTTTATTCCATCCAAGCAACTAGTTTGGCTGGTTGGAGGAAAGTTGGTCTGATGTGTGGCCAGCATTAGACTAGTCGTTAAGTGGTAAAAAGATTTAAGCTTATGTACAGTTGTTTGACATTGGGGTGTTGCACTGCATTCACCTATACAGAGTAAGTACAGCATTAGCATTTCTTGCATTATGGCTCCTCACAAATCTGTGTGTGCTGGCATCCTCTGTACTTAATGTTGCATTCTCTTTGCAGATGAATGCACAGTAGCACACCGCAGGGGTTTCTAAATGTATATTCATAAGTGGGCACTTGTGTTGTGTTAATATCATTTTTGTTTTGAACTGCAGAACTGCCAAATGAAGCTCAGGAAAAATGGGAGACCTTCTGCACAAGTTCCTTAGGCGAAACCAACAAGAGGAACACAGTAGATCTAGTAGGTTACTGTACTATGTGTATGATTACTCGCAGTCGCCTTTAAGCTCTACAAAACATCTGCACGTTGTGAAGCTACATAATGTGATACACTTTGCGCCTGATTCTGGTTCACTCGCAAAAGCACATTCTCTCTAATGGGCAAAACCATGTTGTACTGCAGGGGGGTTATTTTGTTTCTGTGCAATATAGATATCAGTTTGAAGTACAAACCCCACCCAACTCTCTCTCTCTCTCTGCACATATTACATCAGCCCCACCTGCAGTGCACATGGTTTTGTCCATTAGAGAGAGAATTTGCTTTTGCGAGTGAACCAGACTGTTGCCCTTTGTCTATTGCTAAGATCTCTGTATTTTTTTTTTTGGTACTCTTTACCTATCACGGCGCCCACGATCTCCATCGCGGGCGTCGCGGGTAAAGAAATCGTGGGGATCGCGGGCATCGCGGCCAGTACATTAACGGCAGCGACGCGATGCCCGCGATCCCCACGATTTCCCATAGGGTTCAATGTTAAATTTAGTGCTGCCCGCGATTTTACATTCAATGCTTCAATGGCCGCGATTTGGCCATAGAAATCAATGTTAAATGGGCCACAGAGCCCAAATAGGCACAATTAACACTTAAATGTCCCCCCAAATTTGTAACGTCACCCCACGATCCACGCCAACCCGAAGCGTGGCGAGCGCAGCGAGCCCGCGAGGGGCGGCAGTACGCGTCCTCCGACCTTTTCATACCCCCACTATACACGTCGGTGTGGAGTTGAGAATAGAATAGTGTGGCGAGCCCGAAGCGTGGCGAGCGCACGCGGATACCTTCACAGGTAAACGTGGCCCTACGCGGGCTTCACAGGTATCCGCGTCCCCTCGCGGGGCTCGCTGCGCTCGCCACGCTTCGGACTCAGTGGCTCGCCACACTATTCTATTCTCAACTCCACGCCGACGTGGATAGTGGGGGTATGAAAAGGTCGGAGGACGCGTACCGCCGCCCCTCGCGGGCTCGCTGCGCTCGCCACGCTTTGGGTTGGCGTGGATTGTGGGGTGGCGTTACAAATTTGGGGGGACATTTAAGTGTTAATTGTGCCTATTTGGGCTCTGTGGCCCATTTAACATTGATTCCTATGGCCAAATCGCGGCCATTGAAGCATTGAATGTAAAATCGCGGGCAGCACTAAATTTAACATTGAACCCTATGGGAAATCGTGGGGATCGCGGGCGTCGTGGCCGTTAATGTACTGGCCACGATTCCCACGATTCCCGCGATCCCCACGATGGGCGCCCAACTAAGTAAAGATTACCTTTTTTTTTTTTTTTTTTTTTTTTAATTTTTTTTTTTTTTTTTTTTTTTTTTTTTTTTTAAATTAAGTGCATTTTTTTTAAATTAAGTGCAATCTCAGAGGTGAATAAACTTTAGTCAGTGTTGGTCATTGCATTAGTCAGGGCTTACAATTTTCTCCTGATTTTTTATTTTTATTTTTTAAATATATTTAGAGGTTTAATGATTTTAAAAAAAAATGAATAGCACAAAGTAAGGATTTCCTTCTGCGTGTTCTGAAATCTCATATTCTCCAGTTACTTGAATTTAAAAAAAGGATTCTCTTATTTTGGAAACCTGTTTTTTGTAGATCTTTTATGTGAATTAAAACAAGTTCAAAATGCCTTGCACATCATTTTGGGGAGGGAGGGAGAGAGAGGGCACTTTCCAACATGAGCCCCCTTGTCCCAACTTTAAACTGAGTTTGAGACCTTTTTCCTGTTCTATACCAGCAGAAGGCTTTTTTTCTTCTAGTTTTACCGTTCTAGTTTTGAGGTCTAGACGCATGCGGTTTTCCTCACTATTTTCTGTGACCATGGGTTTTTGACAATTCTTTGAGGTAGAAATTAGAATTGTTTTATAAGAAAAAACGTTTTTTATTAACAGTTTCGATTTTAAAATCAACAAATCCGACCACGTGGGAAGGGTGAGTTCTTGGTATTCCTGGACTTAAAGGATACATATCATATTCTAGGTCCACCTGTTTTGGTTTCCAGGGTGTTCAGTTTTAGGTGACCCTTTATTCTCCACATGGTGGATATTCATCAAGACCAGACTATAAAGCTGCGAAAGTAGTACAGAGGTTATAATTGAGGCCCAAATAGTTGCAGACTTTGGGTTTTATGCAGCGTTTCGGAGCTATGCTTCCCCAGGATTCACCTGCTCCGGGACCGAAGGCATCCCACAGTCACTACTATTGGACACAAAGTGGTGGAGTCTGGTGTTGACTCTAGAAGCTTTGCAATTTATGCAATAACGTGCACTCTACTGAAAAGCGCAAGCTTTCCATCTCTAACTATGGTACACAAGGAGAAGTCATTGAGGAGTTGGTAGCACGATGCTAGTGTTTCCTGTTGTCTGCTCATACAGAAAGTCACACACAAATTGGTTAGGGTGTCGTACTTGTTTTTAGCGGTTCTCTAGTCACTTAATGTCCTGCAGGTTATCTTTGTCAATGTTGAAAAACATTGGGGTCAAACCTATGCATTGCAAAGGGTACGAGGTGTCATTATCGTCCCGCTTGACATTGAATTCAATGTTCCGATTGTTGAAAGGTGGACGTGTTGGCAAAAATTGAAGGTTGTTGAAAAACCGCAGAAAATTTGATGATATGCAGCCAATTCGTCAAGACAGATCCAACTGGTTTTAGGGGGATATTCAATCTCCGGCGAGCACCTCCCGTCGGGGAGATGATCGCCGGGCCCTATTCAATGCTGTCTTCCCCAACAGCATTGAGCAGGGTATCTCTGCAGAACGAGCCCGACAGCACTAGCCACGAAGTGACGAGCTGCCGGTTGCAGCTTGCGTCTTCCCGACTGCAACTCGTGGCCAAGCCCCCTTCTCGCTCCCCGGCAGGCGGGACATTAAATCCCGCCTGCATGTTCTCGGTCGAGATGACCCTCACATTCAATACCCCCCTTAAAGTGGAATCTGTTTTGGTACTCTTTACCTAGAACGGCGCCCACGATTTTGATCTTAGGCATCGCAAGGTAAAAAATCGCGTCGGTCGCATCGCATACGACCAAAAAAATCGCATGCGATGCGACCGACGCGATTACCGCGATTTTACATAGGGAACAATGTTAAATGGCCCACAGACCACAAATAGCCACCCTGAAGTGTGAAATGGCCCCCCAAATTGTTAACGCCACCCCGCGATCAACGTCAACCCGAAGCGTGGCGAGCGGTGGCGGTACGCGTCCTCCGACCTTTTCATACCCCCACTATCCACGTCGGCGTGGAGTTGAGAATAGAAAGTGTGGCGAGCGCACCGAGCCCGAAGCATGGCGAGCGCAGCGGATACCTGTGAAGCCTTGAGGGGACGCGGATACCTGTGAAGGTATCCGCGTCCCCTCGCGGGGCTCGCCACACTTTCTATTCTCAACTCCACGCCGACGTGGATAGTGGGGGTATGAAAAGGTCAGAGGACGCGTACCGCCGCCCCTCGCAGGCTCGCTGCGCTCGCCATGCTTCGGGTTGACGTTGATCGTGGGGTGGGTTTAACAATTGGGGGGGCCATTTCACACTTCAGGGTGGCTATTTGGGGTCTGTGGGCCATTTAACATTGTTCCCTATGTAAAATTGGGTAAATTGGGCCATTTAAAATTTTTTCCTATGTAAAATCGCGGTAATCGCGTCGGTCACATCGCATGCGATTTTTTTTTGGGTCGCATGCGATGCGACCGACGCGATTTACATTTTATCATGCATTTCTATGTAAAATTGCGGGCATCGGTCGCATCGCATGCCATTATAATTGCATGCGATGCCCGCGATGGGCGACGTTCTAGGTAAAGAGTACCTCTGTTTTTTTATCGGAACTGACAGCATTGTATAGGTGGCGGGGGCTATATCCTCTAAGAAATAGCAGCTGCAATTGTGTGTTTAACCAAATGTTGATGAAAGGGCTACTATAGACGTACTGGGTACAATTAAAATACTAGATACAATCGTGCAATGTGAATCTTACGTTTAAACATAATGAATGACAAGAATATATTTACTGCATAGTATTGCTGGGGTATGGGTCATTAACTAACTAACTAAGGTCGACAGACCTTAGGTAGTAACATGAAAAGAGTTGACATGGCTTTACCTAATTAGGCCGATATTGGGACATTCTACAGTCAAAAAAAAGGTTGAAGTGGTTTTTTGTCCCAAATGTCAAAATGGACATTAAAGAATTGCACCGCGTTCCCTGGCATGGCTCACTACGTGCACAGTGGCACACACAAAAAGGGCATGGTGCAATTTGAGGTTCTGCAAAAGAAGCTTAGAGAACACGAAGTACTGATGTTCGGTATGCGTACTGCTTATTTGCAGTAAAGAGTCCTTGGTGCGTTGCGTAGCTAGCAATGTGCCCCTTCTGTTTGGGAAGTACCGAGGTCAGGAGCTGCATTGGAAGACTGATTTCCTGGCCTCTTGGTAGGAATCTAGTGTCTGACATGAGCGTTCCCGTTGGTCATGCAGTTGGCTGATTGCGTTGCAGCTGATCGGAATCTTCATTCTAAGGCCAGTATTCCAAGCTCCCGATTCACCTTTTTTCGGCGACTCAGGCTGTTTTCACTCCTTGCAGTGAATTATTATTTTTTTCACTGAAAATTTGATTCACCCTATTCAATGTTCACTGTTAGCCAAAAGCGAACAGTGAATGCCGGCCAGTTCTCCGTTTCATGCTCGCTGCAATTCGCTGGTGTATTTCAATGGGGTTTTCACTGGAATTTGCCAAGAGTGTATTCAATGCTAGGATGGAGAACTGCTTTCTCCATGATTTTTACCATGATTCACCATTTTGCATTGCCGTCTTTTTAAGGTGAACTGGAAAGTGATCAATTAAAATAAAGGTTTTTTTTTTGTTTTGTTAAAAAAAATCAGATTTTTTTTTATGTAAGTGGCATGCTATTTGAAGCGCATTAATACAGATTTAATTTTTTTTAAACTTTTTTATTTATTTTTTGTTATACTTTCACCAGCAGGGAGCCGCTCATTAGATATTCATATATTCACTTCACTCTGGTCCCGGCTTGTTACGTGCGGGACCAGAGAAGCGGCTCCCAACCCCCTGTCCCGTGCCAGCATTCCCGGGGGGTAGCCTCTGCTGCCTGTGCCCCGGGAGCCCTCCCCCACAAATTCTGGGACAGGCAGGGAGGGAGGCTTACATCTCCCTGCCTGCCTCTGGCTCCCTGCGGCATTCGCCACAGGAGTTAAAATTCGCCAGCAGGGGCAGCGAGCCCCTGCTGCATTGAATAGTGGAACCCTGCGAATGTGCAGCGAATCCTAAACAGGATTCACTGCACAATCCACATGGATAAAAAAATCATTGAATACTCCCCTAAGACGTATCACCAATGGAGCCATCTACATCCTCCTGCTGCATTGCCGTACGTGCGCAGTGCTGCTGCTTCCATGCATACAGCTAAGTTGCACCTACCCACCACATCTGAATCGGGCTTAGTGTTTTTTGTGATATTTTATTCTCTGCCTTGCCCTTTTTTTGGATCCGTTTGTCTGCGTTGTCTGTGTGTGTGTTTCTGATCTATTACCATGCCAGTTGGTTCAGCTTTGTGTGCAAATCTGCTGAACGATTTAAGTGGTATTTCTAGTGTAAGGTGTGGTGTATACCTGTAATTAAACCTAGTAAATTGGCTCCAAAAATGAGTTGATGGCATATTTTAGTTCTTGCACCTGTAGCTGCCAGCTAAACTTAATGATTTGGGTGAACATCATTTACTCTCCATTCTGCGTGCACCTTACCACCTTACACTTTGCACTGGGGAAGGAGCTTTGTGCTACTAGCCTGGTGTGTTTTCAGCAGCTTGGTCATGCTGTTCGCTCATCTAATGTAAAAGCAGGAAGACAGCAAATTTTTTATTTTTTTATTTTTTTTATTATTGAGCCACATCTGGTCATTCTGTGTCCAGTCCAAATGGGGCAGTTATTGTTGCACTGGTCTGATTACATCTTGCAAGAGACCACCTCTGCATTGCGTGCATGCTATTCAACATCCTCCTAGTCTATTGGTGATTTTTTCTGCCAGACCTTTCCCTTGGGCCTCTCCTTGTGATCACCGTGATCACCATGTACGACCTTTCTCCTTCATGTTAACCCATCTGGATTCCTGCGGAATGTGAATAGATGCATCCTCGCACAAAAAGGAGCGTTACATTAGTAGTGTAGGTTACAAAAAATATACAATTAACTCATATTGTCGGAATAGCGATATGATAGATAAAATTGGGGGGCCTGGAACTCTGTTTCACAAAATGATATCTACTGCAGCTTAGCCGAGGAGCAGAGCACTTCACCATTTCTCTCCTCCTCACCTCGCACTGCAGCTTTGCCAGGGAGTAGGCACCCTATAATTTTTTATTTTTCTGCTCTCCGTCCTCTTTTCTCACTCTTCGTTTTCTCTATCCCTTGCTCCCTCCCCCCACCCACAACGGTCATCCTTTATAACCTGCTGTCTCCTCTTTTTTTTTTTTTTTCTAGCTCTTTACCCACTCCCCTTTCCCTCTCAATTTACCCCTTTCTCTCTTGCTCTCTTTCCCTCCCTGAGCTTCTTACCTCTTTATCTGTTTGTGCCTGTCTTTCTTTTCTCCCCACTTTCCTCCCTTCCTTCTTTCTTTCCTCCCTTTCTCTCCATGAAACACCTGTTCTTTCCCAGATACTTCCTTGTCTGACTCCCTAATACCCCTTTTAGACCAAAACGCCGGGTCGCACCCGGCTTTTTGGACCCTGGTTGAAGCCGGGTGCGACCCGGCGTTTAGGGGCATTTACACCGGACGGGCTTAAACGCCCGCACCCCCCTCCCGGCGCTTGAAGATGACAGTGCGATGTCATCTTCAAGCGCCGATCGAAGCCGCTGTACCCGGAATGCTGCTGGGGGCAGCCCAGCACTAAGGTAAGCTGCTAGGCTGCCCCCAGTCCCTGCGCGCACCCCCCCGCCATTGGACAGGAGGTGAATGGATGCCGCACACATGCATCCGTTCACCTCCCTCCCCCGCCACCGCTGCTGTCTGCAGAGTATAGCAGACAGCAGCGCCGGCTGTCAGTGTCAGACTGACAATCCGTCCAACCTGCGGACACTGCGGTCCGCAGGTTGGATGTTCCCCATTCATGTAAATGGGAGCCGGGTCATCCGACCCGGCGTTCCCATTTACACCGCCCTCTACCCAGGTCCTAGCCGTGTTCTATCCAGGTCAGGACCTGGGTAGAAGTCCCGTGTAAAGGGACACGGCGTTAGGGATTTACACCGCCGAAGATCCGGGTCTGACCCGCCGCTGCCCCAGATTTTTCGGCGGTGTAAAAGGGGTATTACTTGATCCCATCTTTCTGACATTCTCTTACTCCTGGTCTCACCACTCATGCTTGCTCCTCCTCCGTTCTCAGACAACCTCTTTATCATACCTTTCTCTCATTCCCTGAAGCAGTCTCTCCTCGACCACCCCTCTCCCTCTCTTTCAATCTTTCCGTAACACCCTTTCTCACTCCACTTCAAGTTTCCTCGTGGCTGCAGTACTCCAGTTTCACCCCCATATAGTAATGGTCGGTCTGATGTCTACATTTCTACAGATTTACAGGGAGATGGCAATAAAACATTTGACCACAATATCAATAAAGGGTTATATGTGAGGCCTATACACGGGGCATTTTCTAAGCAATCGCCAGGTGATTAAGATCCAGCATGCTGGATAAATCTAGTTAGGTCGCCAGTCAGGGTAAGTGTTCTCTCCCGAGAACAATGGCTCCGGCAGATCGCTCGTCACACATCACAGGCGCGTCTTTGTACGGCACTGTGTGTGATGAGCGATTTTGCATAGTTCCCTGTAGTCCTGTAAAGGTGCGTACACACGGGGCGATATATCGCTCAATGTCTCCTTTTCATCGGCAACCAGAGCTGGTCGCTGACGAAAAGAAACCTCTGCCGGCAGAGCCGCAGAGGTAATCAGCTGGTCGCAGGAGCAAGCTCCTGCGATTAGAACAGTGCTGAAAACAGGAGCGCACACACACTCCCATCACTGGCAATATGCAGCGACCATATTGCCAGCTATTTCAGCCCATATCGCTGCAGTGTGTACACGGCTTTAGTATGGGCGGGTACTTGGCAAAAAATTTTTCTGATCTGCTCACTCCTGTACCCCTGTCACACCAACCAATATTTCCCAGGTTATTGTACATGAACAAGCAACAACCCGGGGAAATCTGTCAGTGTGAAAGGGTCCTGAAAGAATATCCTGGGTCCGGCGTTCCAATATTTCGCTGCAACTCCCCGGGACTTTACATGCGATTTTATTGCATATAAAAAAATAAAATAAAAATTCAAGTGCCAAATGGTGAGTGAGCCTCCCAGCGAGCTCAAGGGCAGACTTGTCTTAAAAATCGGACTAGTGTATGGGGACCTTAGATTTTGAGTATAGACCATGGTCACAGATCTGCAAACGATCCGGTGGAACAACCAGTTTTTTTCAAGGTGCTATTGTCAAATAAAGCAATAATTTCATGAATCAGGAATGTAGGGTTATGCAGATTACTTTTTTTTTTTTTTTTTGGTCTGGAATGCTCTGTGCATATTGTTACTACAGGCCAGACCTTGTGGAATCCTGTACACATGACAGAACTTGCAATTCCAGGTGTATACCTGATTGCGTATGGATCATTAGGTCACCACAATGTAGGTCGACATGGAGTTTTTCACATTTTTTTTTTGTCCCGACTATCAACAGTCAACATGGACACTGAAACGTATGCACCTCGTCCCCTTGCATGGCTCGTTGCGCTCGGCACACGACTTCATTCTCCCACCACACACTAGTGCATGGTAGGGCATGAAATACTGCATGTTGGCTCCAAAAAAAATATGAAATATGTCTGTCGCCGTAGTGATAATCTCCCCCCTGATTTAACACAAGTCTTTATTATAGTATGTATATATTCAAACACCAAAATTATTTGTTGTAGAATTATTGATTTCCTGATACATTGAGGAGACCTTTAGCTGCAGTCCATTTTATTTCCCCACCTTCCTTTCCTGGGGAGTACTTTGACCCGACCCCTAAGTCAGTAGCTAGCAGCCCTCTAGCCTTCTCATGTGACTTGCTATCTTACAGCTTAACTACTTTAGTGCTGGGTGTATATGTACTAAACACTGGCTGCTTTTGCAGAAATGAAAGCAGGGAGGGTGGTTTTACAGAGACTTGTATTGTAAGCCTATTTGCCACAAGCACTAAAGCGAACTATCTTCCTACATATATGATAATTCATTTTGCTAAAACATTTTACATGAGGAGTTTCAATATTACATTTATACTTCATCACTGATGCAGACTCCGTTCACTCACTTTTTGCATCTAACTCTGAAGCAGTGACTCA
Organism: Crinia signifera; assembly: GCF_055691185.1. Classification (NCBI taxonomy): domain Eukaryota; kingdom Metazoa; phylum Chordata; class Amphibia; order Anura; family Myobatrachidae; genus Crinia; species Crinia signifera. The sequence goes on from NC_139227.1 coordinate 91,698,424, forward strand.
AATACCACTTTTACAGCAAAATCCCTAATTATTGCCGTCCAAGGTCCAGTGTGAAAGGTGTCTAATACCACTTTTACACCCAAATACCCTAACTGACCTGATATTTGGAACACTTTTCCAATCTGGGTCGGATCAGGTATTTACACAGTTGACACTGCGGTGCTGACCCGGAATATTCCCGGGCCGGCACCTCTTGCACTGCACACAGGTGCAGGGGGCAGCATTTGGAGATGACAACATCTCCAAGCGCCGGGACTGCCAATCACCACGCTGGAGGCAAGCCATCATGCACCCCTAGCCCCCGTCCTAAGTGACTGAATGCTGCTCACAGGCATCCATTCACCTCCTCCCAGACTCTGCTGCTGTCTGCACAGTACAGCAAACAGCAGCAGAGGCTCTGTGTGCGCCCCCCACCCAACCTCCATACTACCCCGATACCCGTTTACACTGCCCCACCACCCAGGTCTTCCCTGGTCAGGTACCCCATTTACACCATTGCTGACCCTGGTCAACGAAGAAAGAAACGTGTTTTTTGCGGTGGTGTAAATGGGGTATTAATAAGACTGCTTGAAAACTTTACCTTTTTAAGGTTTCTTAGTGCATGAATGGAAAAAAATTACAGGTAGCCAATGCTACAAATTACCTTTTGGTTTCTTGCTGGTCCTATTGCCCTGCCCTTTCTTTTGAGAGTGAGTTGGTCTGTCCTAGCTGCTGCCACAAAATGAGTGCATAAGTGGCATTTGACCTGATCTTTGCTTCTACCTTTTTTGCTGCAATCCTATTGGTTTACATTTGGTGTATGTTTAGCTGTTTAAACAATGGGCTTGCAGCTGTGATTAGATACACCACCCCCAGCCCATCCCGGGCCTGTCATGTTTACATTTTTGCTGTGTTTTGCTTACTTGGTATATCCTGGAATGTTTGAACCAATTAGGTGTCATCCAGGCCACAAATTACTGTATTCCAACCAAATTGATACTAACCTGTTACTACTGCTGGCAATGTATCTACTGTAATCGAATTGTACAGAGCCAGAAATTACTATTTTAATTGGCTCCCAGTAAATATTGCTCCTGTAGAAGGGAATATTTTTAATTTGTAAGCTTTGAGGCCAGAGCTAATGTGAATGGCCAAATATTCTCTGTAAAGCACCGTGCAGTTTGGATGAGCTTTGTGAATGACAAGTGATAATAGGAGTGTAACCTAGTTCTCTACCTTTCCAAACATATCTTAATGTAATAATTTATTTTTTTGCTGGTCTTAAAGAGCATATGATTAGTAGTTTTCAGTACTTAAGCCTGTTGGAGAGTAATGGATGAAGTTCAGTGTTGTAATGACTTCTTCTTCTTTTCTTCACAGCTAACAACGCGACACATCCACTCCTCCAGCGACGATGAGATTGAGTTCAAAGAACCAGGCTTCTCGCAAGATTCTTCCATACAGCAGGTTAGGCATGCATATTTTACATACATTCAGTATTACTTGTATAGGTGGATGTTCAAGAAATGTTTGTTGGCACAATGATGTAGTAATAGACTATACGAGGCTCGTTTTGGTAACATGCAATTCATTGCATTACCAAGTAAACTTGTTTGTATGAATCTGTGGATATGAGAAATTGTCCCATTTGAGGGTCCGCTTTGCTTTTTAAAGATAAGGGCCCAAAACAGAGTTTTTATTAGCACAGCAGATGTTCAAGCTTTAACATTAGTTTAAATTGCGTAGTCTCCTGGTGCGTGGTCTTAGTTTGTGAGCTAATGAAGTTTATACAGTTCTCCTCAAATCGCCCCACCACACTGCGATTTTGCCACTTAGCCATGACAAGATGCTATTCCTAAGTACCTAGTACATATGATCTAATATATAGTAGCACAATCTAGGGTAATAAGGCAAGACACATCAGATGCGAGTGGCGTGGGCCATGCATCATTAGGCTTTGGGGTGTATTCAATCCTGGATCACGCTGTTGATCCCTTCCGACAGCCGTGATCCAGGCCCATTTACGTTTTGCCCAACAGCAAATCGGCAGTCGGGATTCAATGTCCCACCTGCCGATTGGAGGAAAGTGGGCTTGTCCGCGTAAGCTGACATGGATTGTTTGGCTGGGATCACTACAATCCAGGGCCGTTATAGGAAGAATGGTCCTGATAGTTTCTGAAGGCGGGCTCGTTCTGCAGTGATCCCTCTTCAATGCTGTTGGTGAAGTCTGTATTGAATATGGACCCGCCACTATTTCCCCCGTCAGGGATAGCAGCGGAGCATTGCATCCCCCCTTTTATCTGAGAATTTTTATCAATTCCTTTACGATCATAGAATATACTAGCTACTTAGTATTGTATGGTGTAAATAAAAGGCCCATACACACTTGCTGATTTTCAGCGCAAAATCGCTCAAAACTGTTTTTTTTTTTTGAGCGATTTTGCGCTGAAAATCAACCAGTGTGTATGCCTGAGTGATTGACGGCTAGCAAAGTGGGCATGGCCACATAGCAAAACTAATGCAAAGCATCCGGGGATGTGTAGTTCCTCAACATCTGGAGGGCCGCAATTGCCCTGCCCTAGAACGTAGTAACTGCGGCCAGTGCCCACACAGGGGAATTGATAGTGGCACAGTGGTGTGGCACTCGTAGCCAATAATCAATCTTCAGAAGAAGACGCCAGTTGATAACGTTTCAATTTATGTAAATTTAAAGTTAACCTGATGAAAATTTACATAAATTGAAACTGTTATCAACTGGCGTCTTCTTCTGATTATTTTCTACAAGTGCCACACCGCTGTGCCTGTTATGGGCTTATATTTAAGAAAAACATTGGTGGGCAGTGGTGCCAGTAATGTATACACTAGCCATATTTTCAGGTAAAGGCCTCTCAATTGGCAAAAAGTGAGCTGCTTTCAGCTCACAATCGACTAGTGTGTATGGGCCTTAAAGGTACCAACACAAAGCATTTTGGGCTTGTGATGCGCGCGCTCCCATTCACATCACACATACAGTAGCACCAAAAGTATGTGATGCACATACTGTGCGGACTCTACTGCACTAGATGCGATGCGATCTGGTCCCAATTGCATGGTGAGCGTCATACAGTGTGTGCCCACCTTAGAACTCAAAATGGGAATCGCACCTGATGTCTCAAGCAGCAAGTATTTTTGTTGAACACATCTGCGGCATGTGGATGTGGTGCACTACTATTCTAAGCGGTGTTATCCACTAATGCGATTGATTTAAAATGGAAGCTATCTGTTCTTGTTTGTAGTGACACACTTCATTATACATGAAAATACTGTGTTCATTCACATATTGAGTATTATCATTATAACACCAATGCTGTTTTTATATGTACAAGCATGATAAATAGCTTGTTTCAGGAGCAGTTTAGAATGTATGTTATACCACTTTCGTTGGTCCTGGGGTTGCCAGGCCTTTTCTGATTATCAGATGCAACAAATGACGTCCAATTTTATTGACCAGTTCGGCTTCAACGATGAGAAGTTTGCTGACCAGGATGACATTGGGAAGTGAGTATTAGCTTTTTTTTTTGTGGTTTTTGGTGTCTTCTGGTGATTTTTTTTTTTTTTTTTCAAAACCTAACAAGACATTTACTTTTGTACTGATTCCCACCTGTTATCAAATACACTTACTACTAAGCTTGTGGTGATGGCTTATATTAAGGGATTCCACTCATGAATTAGCTGTGACTCAATACATGCTATTTCTGATGATGCACAACTTTTACTGGTCAATGGTATGAATGGTATTTCTGCTAACCTTTTCTGTGGGTGACTCCTGGTGGATGATGGTCACATTTATTAAGCTAGCTAAAATCTTTAAATCCTAACCTGTTCTTCAGACAAAGGGGAACACATGGACAACCAAGGGTATAGACTGGTGAGCTTGAGTCTATTCGATTTAAGGTTTCTTTTCTAAGCTGCCCAGGCTCTCTCTGCTCCGTACACCGTCCCCAGCTCTAGGCGTCCTCTTTCAGCTAGGTGCCTCATGGAAAATGGAACAGTTTTTACAGGGACCGATTTTAAGGAGCTTCTTATATTTATTTTATTTTAACTTCTGTTTTACTTGAGTAGGAAGTGAGTCCTTACCAGAGGCACAGTCATTGACAATCCAGCAATCCCCCAACAACTGCAGCCGTAACACTGGTGGCTGGGCTTCAGCACACTGTAGGGAAGAGCAGACACCGGACACATCAATATTGGCAATGTTCCTCCTTGTTCTGGAGCTTTGAGTGGTTTACAGAGCACTTTACCTAGCTCTGCCATTTTCTCCAGCACCAACTGGTCCAGTTGGAGTCCAACAATGCGAAAGCCATTGAATACATAAATAATCCAGTTGTCGCCTGATAAGAGGGGGTTGCTTTCTTCAGTGTGCAGAGCGTAAATTTTCAGCTCTATATGCAGTCTACATTTCTGGGTCCACAATTGGTAGGTGGACTTCCTAGGCCACCAGGATGTTAACTTGGGTGAGTGAGGCCTACACCCAAGTGTCTTTCAGCTCACACACCAGGTATCCTGAAGCTCTCCTGGTGGATTCCACAGGTGTGTGTGCTGCACATACTTTTTGTACTGCCCTAGGATCGCATTGTACGCAAATCGCATGCGTTGCCAAGCGATTCGGTCCAGCCCATAACTGGTGCAATCACCGCACCGTGTACGGGCACCTTTTCAGGCTTCTCCATTGGTACGGTTACCCGTTTAAAGTACATTGCTATGTTGCCTGATGTACAGCTTTTTTTATTAATTGTTTTCATGGTGTCTTCATGTGTGACCTCCAGTTTGTAACCCTGGTGGTTCCATGAAACTTATTTAGTTTCTCAGATTGTCCAGTTGTCCTTCTATGAGCTTTTGGACACTGTAGACATCCACTGGCTTGCATGGAAAACAGTATTCTAAGCCTATGATGACTGACGGGTGACTTTTTTTTTTATTCAGACCAGGCTGTTCATGGGATGGGTTTAAGTTGCCTCTCCAAACTAGTTTCTGCATTTTGCATTATCCAGGAGACTGTGATCACTTTTCTAAACTACCAGATTCTTGCCTGAGGCAGCTTTCTTGGATGCTGTGGAGGCCCTCTGGATTTATGTGGACAGGACAGGATCTCTCCATACAACATTTTTCTTTGTCTTTATGAACAACCAAAGCCTTCTGGCTAAATTCTGCTCAGTAGCCGGCCATCCTTGTTTATGAAAGTCATAAGACTTTCATAAACGAGGCTGGCCGGCTACTGCGCAGAATTTAGCCAGAACGCTTTGGTTGTTCATCCCCAAACCTTATTCTGTGTCTATCTATTGCCCCTTCCATGGTTATAGCTCATTCCACCAGGTCAGTGGAGAATTATTGGGCAGCAGAATGTGGTGCTTATGAGGAACAGATTTGTAAAGCAGACATGGACTTTACATATGAATTCATCAGGTTATATCCTTTGACACCTTCATCTCTAGATTTGGCCTGTGAGTGACCAGTTCTGCAGCACGGAAGCATTCCATCCCTTAGCGCAGTGGTTCCCAAACTTTTTTGAATCACGGCACCCTAGAGCATCAAAATATTTTCAAGGCACCCCTAGGCCAAATGCTTCTTATCGAGAAATTCAGAAAAAAAATATTAAATGAAATGCATTGTGTTTTTGTCAGTTATCTGGTGAGGGACAGGATTTGCTTCTGTTTGTCCACATATATTATGATTGGCAGCCACAAGCACTGGTTTTGCCTGTTACATTGACCATAAATATGAATTGATCCTGGTCCACCAACCCAAGCCACCCCTGCAAGTGTCCTGAGGCACCCCAGGGTGCCTAGGCACACAGTTTGGGAACCACTGCCTTAGCGTGATGGCTTTGGGACCTCCCAGTGTTATTTTGTGCTCCCTATGGCTGAAGAAAACAATATTTTATGTTCTTAACTGTTAAATCCCTTTCTTCAATTCTATAGGGAACACAGGGCACCCACCATAACCTCTTATCTTCCAGGGATTTTGCACTGTTAACAGTTCCTCTTTTCACATCCACTGTCTTTTGAATAGTGTGCCAGTTTTCCCTTGCCTCCTTCTCACCTTGGGCTTAACTAGCTGGATAAATGTGGCTTGTGGCAAGGATTAGGGCAGAGGGTGTCTAGGCTGCTTGGACAGACATTTTACAGCCCAGACTCCATGTCATCAGCCTATACTCGGTGTTATCCCTGTGTTTTCCTATTGAAGAAAAGGATCTTAACAGGTAAGAACATTAATGTCCTTGTGTATGTATATGTTTTTTTCCCCGAATAACTTTGAATAGAACTACTGACTTTAATGAGCTTGCTTGTTTTCTATGTTCATTTATGAAAAAAATCTATAAATGAAGAAGCCTTTAGTGGTGCTTTAGTGAGATTTGACATTGCACATGTACCAGCCCTCCTGTATGGTAAGATGAAGCTACTAGTTCAAAGGCCTAGTTATTCCAAAGGCATGGGCCCACCTAATCTTGCCATATATCTTTGGGCCAGTTTCTTGATACTGAGCACGGGGCCAATTAACCTAATCCGATCTGGATGGGGGGGGGGGGGGGGTTGTAGATTTATGAAATGGGTATAAAACATTCTACATTAAAATTCCTAATTCTATAAATCTTCAGTTTTTCACATATTTGTTCACTATATCCTACAATTCTTTTGTCCTTTCAGCGTCTCGTTTGACCGTGTCTCTGACATTAACTTCTCTCTCAATGCCAATGAGAGCGTGAGTATATATGGTCTCCTTACTATAACTGAAAAGTCTGCTGTAAATGCTTTGTTCTTAATGGGTGTGGGTTACTTTATAACATGGTGTACCTCTACTGAGATGGACATTGTAATGCTGTTTATTTTATATTTGGGATGTGCTTGATTCTTTTTGTACTAGATTGCATCTAGTTCAAATCTCAACAGCGTGTGATTTGAACTAGATGTGATGCGATTTAGTAAAGAAAGGACTGTCTGCACATAATGTTTTTGACTTGCGATCCGTGATGCGTGAGAGCGAGCAAGCCAAAATGAACCTGGTGCGACATGAACTGCATGCGATGCGTTTTGAACTAAAGTTTAAAATTCATCCGACCATCGCACAGTGAGTGTGTGGGCGCTTCAGAAGGAGGAGAAGGTTTAAATAAACCAGTTAATTTAAATGTATGATTTGTTCCTAGATATCACATTTTATAGGGAAGTGGAATCCAGTCACTGGCCTGAGAATAGAAGAAACTTTAATCTGTGTTTCTTTGTTCTCCATAAGAGATTTGTCTGTCTTTGGAAGTTTCCAACGATTGAAAACTAGATCTCCTTGGTGTGCCAGCATTATCTTTCCTCCTGAGGAACCATCTTGCCCAGCTCTGAGCAGAACAGATGTATTCTCAGAATTGGACTCCGTTTAGTCTTAGAAGAGGTTCTTCTCATCTAGACATATTTAATAATTTGTCCAATAGTAGGATTGATTCTGGTGTTAATATGATGTCTCAGTCGAGCACCAAGTTATTCAGAAACAAAAGCAGTGTTGATGGCCACTAGGAGTTAATTGAGACAAAGGGCCCGCTCAGATGGGATGCAATGTCCCATCTGGCGATGGCCGAAAAGGGGCATAAATTGATCTGGTCAATCCACGGCTGCTCTCGGCAAAGCGGGCCCGATGGCTTTTAAAGTCAGATCTGTTCTGCCCCTCAATGCTGTTGGGAAAGACTGCATTGAATAGGTGCCTGATGCTATATCCCCCTTCAGATATAGCGGTGCGGGATTGAATATTTCCCCCCTTAACCTCTGGTTCCTTTATCTACTCTAGAACCCACTGTATGTTATAGACACGTTATGCACAGGTTTCTTCTCGCCCCAGATTGGCAAAGATTTTGTTATATAGACTGAAGCAGTCAGGCTTTGTTTCTTCCAGTTAGATAGGATAGTTTAAAGCCAAAACTACGTTTTCAGAAAATGATGGTCCCTGGTATAAAGTCATGGTTACGAGAGCTGTGCTGTTAGTCTTATGGGGCATACACACGCAGCGATTTATTATTTTTTTTGTATATTTTGTAAGCGATCTGAATAGACTGCTTAAAAACTGAGTACAAATTGCTGTGTGTATGCCCCATAGCAATGCGCAGCACTATCGCTAGCTAGATATTTCAAACATGCTTGAAATATCTGGTCATCGACCTTGACAGGATAGAACACAGGCTCTGACAGATTGCTTAGCACACATCATGGTGCAGCACTGTGTGCTGAGCGATGCTAGAGCTGCAGTTTCGGCTTTTGTATTCGAATTTAGTAATCCTATGAAATACAAAAATTGTATTTTAATTTAACTGACGCTTTAAAATCCAGTGGGACACTGCAGCTGCATTGAAAACCCTTAAGTTGGGTACGTGTTTGAACGATCTAACAAAGCTGTGACTGTAAAAAAACAATATATTGTGTCCACGTACACAATCCACTTTCTCTTTCAATGGTCCTGGTGACACAGCTCAACACTGGGATGTAGGAGGGTCCGAAGGAGCCAGGCACCTATCCTAAAGTTTTAGAGGGTAGACTCCTCCCCTACTGCATCCCTGGACTCTTCAGTTCGTGTTAGGTGCCCACTGGAGTGGGTGCTATTCTAAAGGGCTGCAGGAGCAGCCGAAGAATTAGAGTAGTTAGGGGATTTTTATTGTTTTATTAACTTTTACCCTAGCTAGGTAGGCACAGTGTGAGGATTCTCATAGTGAATCCTCACACTGCTAGCGCAGCAGGAGCTGACAGAAGCGCGTCCTGTCAGCTCACTGTGCACAGGGGAGACACTGTCTGGTCTCCCTGTGCAGCGCTTATAGCCTTTTCTAAAAGGCTGCCTGGGCTCCGGAGTACCCTGAAACCGGCTCCACATTTAGGTGGGGATCATGGGGGACAGGCGCTCCGTGATGGCGGCGGCCATTTTATGCGGAGCTTACACGCTGAGCTCCTAGATGAGAGGACAGCAGCGTTGTGACAGGCATGTTCCAAGTGATCCCCAGTTGAGGGGGAGACACTGGAACTAGGAAATCCTACCTGAGGAGCGGCTAGCTGGGGGTGGTTGGCGCCAAAAGGTCACGGACCCCGCAGCAGCAGGGACCTGTGGTCTCTTCCTTCACTCTGACTTTGGCGCCTTTCAGAACGCTTGCAGCGGAGCTGAGCTGGCTTACTGATCCTGGCAGAGTGACTTGGATTTCCTGGGCATCGCTTCCCCGCAGTTGAAACCAACAGACAGATAAGTGATTGGGTGCATTGCCTCTGTATAAACGCTTGTACATTGTTTGCACTGTGTATACTGATAGATATACATTTATCACTTGCATCATGTCTGAGCATCAGGCTGTGGTTTTGGGGGAGGGAGCCCTTAGTGCACTGAGCGCGTGCAATGTTTGCACACAAAAGTTTGTCCCTGAGCAGATGGCCAAGGGGGGCTTATGTATTACTTGCGCTGATGTGAGACCCATGGGCAGTGAACCCCATAGGGCAGAGCAGATGGAACCTGCGTGGGCCAGGGCCCTAGGCAGGTCAGTTAACGCTTTGGTGCAGCTTTTGGACAGGCAGAGTGATGGGCTGGTAGAATCACAGAGACCTATGCCATCATCTCAGCAGTCGTCTGGCTCCTTGCCTCTTACCCAGGCAGATCCTGCGCTGATTCAGGTGATGCAGGATACTGCTAAAGGGATCAACAGGTTCAGTGAAATGCTGGACAAAATGGATGATGTGGCAGGGACCCCTAGAAGGTCTTATGCTTTGACTACTGTGGTAGATGAGGAGGAAGGAGAGTATACTGACATCCCCTGGGATCAGGGTGATGATGTGGAAGAGAACTCTGCTGCTGGTATAGAGGATCTCATTGTAGCTGTGAAGCAGGCTTTAAAGCTGTCTGTGGAGGATAAGACTCCTGTTAAAGGTGTTTTTAAGCGACAGCGGAAGGAGGCTGTTACTTTTCCTTCAGATGAGGGGTTACAGGAATTGTTAGAAGGGGCTTGGAAAACTCCTGATAAGAGGCTACAGATGCCTAAGCGATTCCTTAGTCTGTACCCCATGCCAGAGTCTCATGCGGAGCTCTGGGAAAAGGTCCCAGTTGTGGATGCTTCAGTGGCACGTTTGTCCAAGGCTACTGTATTACCAGTACAGGGCGGTGCAGCTTTCAAAGATTCTGTGGATAAAAAGCTGGAGGGTAACCTCAAGGCTATCTTTGAAGGGGTGGGGTTTACCTTACGGCCCCTTATTGCTTCAGCCTGGGTCTCTAAGGCCATGATAGAGTGGGCTGGTGAATTATGCACCATGCTGCAGGCTGACCCTGGTGCGTTACTGCTTGCAGAAAAGATTAAGGCAGCTGCAGAATATGCAGTGGAAGCAGAGGAGGAAGCTATTAAAATGGCAACCAGAGTGTCCACAGTCTCCATTAATGCCAGGAGAGTGCTTTGGCTTAAAGCCTGGGAAGCAGACAATGAGTCCAAGAAGGCTCTGGAAACATTAGCCTTCAAAGGAAAGGTACTCTTTGGTACCGAATTAGAGGAGATTATAAAACAGGCTACGGGCGGCAAAAGTACATTCCTGCCGGCCTCCTCAGCAAAGCAGACGTCCAGATTTTCTGCTTTTAAGCCGTCCTTTCGGCCCTCCCCTAGAGGTGGTGCGTCCTTTCGAGGACAGTCTTTCAGGGGAAGGTTTCAGTCCTCTAGAGGCAAGACACAAAAGTCAAAATTTGGCTCTTTTCACAAGAAGCCTGCCACAAAAGGAGAGGATAAACCCTCTGCATGACTGTCAGGGGCTTCGCCCGACAGTGACAAAAGTGGGGGGGCGTCTCACACTCTTCAGGGACGCTTGGGCTTCTCTAGGCCAGGATGCCTGGGTGTTAGATATTATAACACAGGGTTACAAAATCCCTTGCAGAGGGCCGCCTCCGAAGAGGTTCATCCCCACATCCTTACCAAAGGAGGCACGGCTTCGTACAGCTCTTGTGAGAGCAGCTCACTCCCTTTTGGAAAAAGGGGTGGTTACACCAGTCCCCAGGGCAGAGTGGAAGAAAGGCTTTTACTCCACGCTGTTCCTGGTGCCCAAACCAGACGGGTCTTTCAGACCAATACTAAATTTGAAGTCTCTAAATGTTCATTTATGGGTAGACCATTTCAAAATGGAGTCCCTACGGTCAGTACTCCTGAGTCTGGACCAGGGAGAATTTTTGGCGTCCATGGATGTCCAGGACGCATATTTGCACGTCCCTATACACCCGGAGCATCAGACCTTGTTGAGGTTTGCCATAGGAGACCTGCATTTACAATTCCGGGCGTTACCCTTTGGGCTAGCAACCGCGCCAAGGGTATTCACAAAGATAATGTCAGTGATGGCGGCGGTGCTGAGGCTCAGGGGAATCACAGTAATACCCTATTTGGACGATCTCCTGTTCAAAGCAGAGTCAGCAGCCATGCTGCAGAGTCACTTGGCAGAGGCCATCAGTTTTTTGCAGGCTCACGGCTGGATTTTAAATTTGCAAAAATCTCAGTTGGTACCGTCACAAAGGCTCCAATTCTTGGGAGTCATACTGGACACCCATCTTCATCGGGTATTCCTCCCGGAGGTAAAGGCCAGGGATCTGGTCACCCTAGTCCAGGAGATTCTCAGGGCTCAGAGCATTTCAGTATGGAGGTGCCTCAAGCTCCTGGGGAAGATGGTGGCGTCATTCGAGACGCTTCAATTTGCCAGGTTCCACTCTCGGAGGTTCCAATGGAACATTTTGTCAGCCTGGTCAGGAAACACTTTGACCATGAAATCCGAGATGATAGTGCTGTCTTCGGACACTCGAGAATCCTTGAAATGGTGGACAGAAGTAGATTCCCTTCAGTGGGGTCGGTCATTACAGACCTGGGACTGGTTGATAGTAACTACCGACGCCAGTCTCAGGGGCTGGGGGGCAGTAGTCCTGGATCTCAGGCTTCAGGGCCTGTGGACGGCAGAGGAATCAGCGTTACCAATCAACATCTTGGAGCTGAGAGCTGTCTGGAAAGTGATTTCCTTGGCGGGAGACAGGTTACAGAACCTCCCTTTGAGGATTCAGACCGACAATGCCACAGCTGTGGCGTATCTGAATCACCAGGGAGGTACACGCAGCGAATTGGCCATGTGGGAGGTGTCCAGAATCTTCCTATGGGCGGAACAGAATGTTCCAGCTGTATCGGCTATATTCATTCCAGGAATAGAGAATATAGAAGCCGACTTCCTGAGCAGGGAGGAGCTCAAGGAAGGGGAATGGAGCTTACACCCTCAGGTGTTTCACCAGATCACTTCGATGTGGGGAACTCCGGATGTGGACCTGATGGCATCCAGGGTCAACCGTCAAGTGCCCAGGTTCTATGCCAGAACAAGGGATCCACTAGCGGAGGCAGTGGATGCCATGACTATTCATTGGCAGGGAGATCTCCTTTATGCATTCCCACCAGTACCAATGTTACCGAGACTTCTGAAGAAAATACAGGGGCAGAAGGTTCCAGTGATCTTAGTGGCCCCAGATTGGCCAAGGAGGTCCTGGTACTCGAGGCTTCAGAGGTTGTCTGTGGACTCATGGCGTCTACCTCTGAGACCAGACCTTCTAAGACAAGGCCCATTCAATCACCTGGATTCAGATCGATTGATTTTGACGGCCTGGCTATTGAAACCACCATTTTGAAAAGGAAAGGGTTTTCTGAGGCAGTAGTACAGACGATGATAAAAGCCAGAAAAGCTGTATCTTCGGCAAATTATTATAGAGTCTGGAAGACTTACATTCGATGGTGTGAGAGAAGAAAGGCTCATACATCTCATTTTAAGCTATCAAGAATGATGGAATTCTTACAAGATGGTTTTTCATCGGGTCTAAGCCTTCAGTCACTGAAGGTGCAGATTTCGGCCTTGTCCATCTATTTCCAGAAAAAGATAGCCATTTTGCCGGAAATTCAAACCTTTTTACAAGGAGTATCCAGGTTGAAACCTCCATACAAGCAACCAGTAGCACCTTGGGATCTATCACTGGTTTTGGAATGCCTTCAAAAGGCACCATTTGAACCTTTAAGGTCGGCTGACTTTAAGTTTCTCACGTGGAAGCTAGTGTTTTTGTTAGCAGTAGCATCTGCTAAAAGAGTTTCAGAATTGGGAGCCTTGTCATGTAAATCTCCCTTCTTAATTTTTCATGATGACAGGGCTGTTTTAAGAACAGTGCCTCAGTTTTTACCGAAGGTGGTATCTACCTTCCATTTAAATCAGGAGATAGTTCTACCTGTGTTTCAACCCCCAGAGGGTTCTAAGAAAAGGGACAAGTTGAGAACTTTGGATGTTGTGCGTGCCTTACGCATATATGTGGACAGAGTGAAGAGTGTCAGGAAGACTGACACGTTGTTGGTATTGTATGACGTACACAAAATTGGTTGGCCTGCATCTAAGCAGACTATTGCTAGGTGGTTGCGGTCTGTGATAGCCTTTGCATACACCAAAGTGGGTAGACCGGTACCGGCCAAAATAAATGCGCATACCACCAGGTCAGTTGCCACCTCTTGGGCGGTTCGACATGGGGCCACAGCTGAGCAGGTTTGCAGAGCTGCCACTTGGTCATCTGTTCACACATTTGCCAAATTCTATAGATTCCATGAGTTCGCGTCGGAGGACGCATCATTCGGGCGAGCAGTGCTGAGAGCTGCAGACCTGAGCGTACCCTCCCAAAGGACCGGCTCTGGAACGTCCCAGTGTTGAGCTGTGTCACCAGGACCATTGAAAGAGAAAAAGGAATTTTTGTAAGAACTTACCGTTCGAATCCCTTTCTCTGATATGGTCCTGGTGACACAGCGATCCCTCCCTTACGCTCAGTAAGTATGCCAGAAGTTTCATGATGTTCATGTTAAAATGGTTAAAAGTTAACAGTTTCTGTTATAAAATGTGCATATAATATGTGCAGGCGTTTGTACTGAGTTAATGTATTCCAGTGGCTTTGAAAGATTGAACTGAAGAGTCCAGGGATGCAGTAGGGGAGGAGCCTACCCTCTAAAACTTTAGGATAGGTGCCTGGCTCCTTCGGACCCTCCTACATCCCAGTGTTGAGCTGTGTCACCAGGACCATATCAGAGAAAGGGATTCGAACGGTAAGTTCTTACAAAAATCCCTTTTTACAGTGATAAAATGTTTCAGAATTCCTATCTGCACCGCATCTTCTCATCCGATTCCAAAGTACAGTACGTCAGATGGGAAGATGTGTCCACACAGTTCATCAAACATTAAGTTGTACACACCATATAATGGATTATCGTGATCCGTTGGAGGAAGGTCTAGATATAACTTTACAGCTTCTAATTTCGCAACCCTTTTTTTTTTTTTTTTTTTTTTTTTCGGTTCCTGATTGTACAGACTTTCGTGCAGGTTTAGCCTCTTCATCCTCTGGCATCTCCATGTGGCCTAAATATAATCCCTTCTATTTTGGATCATTCACCTATAGAACCCTTAGTGCTGATCTTCTGTTTCTTATTTGGCAAACAGGTTTTCTTTTAGCAATTTCTACTTCAGGAAGGGCTTCCACTTTAAAAGTACTTTCCTGTACATTTTTGTTTATCACATACAGGGTGGTCCTCTTTATCAGCCAAAGGTAGTCTCAGATATCCATTTACACCAGGACATCAGCAAGGAGAAAAACCTTGATTAGAGATTCTCCTGGGTGCTCACCTGGTTATTTCCAAAGCTGCAGCAATATCTGAAATACAGAATCTGTAAATAAGGTTTTCTCTAACTATGCAAACCTGTTCTCAATCTTACAGCATATGTTCCAGACAAAGTGAATACCGGCATGTTGACAGTGGTGGAATACTCAGTCAGTTACTTATAGAAACAAAAAAATCTATGTTGCATAAGAACCATTTGGCCCATTTAGTCTGCCCCTTTTTGACCATATTTTGAACTCAAACCCAATTTGATCCTTTTACTTATTTAGTAATTATATCCTTATTTCTATCCCATGCATAATTGTTCTACCATCTTATCCTGAAGGAGGCTATTCCACTTGTCCACTACCCTTGTGAGGTAATTTTGCCTCAGATTTCCCCTGAACGCTGCCCTCGAGACAGCTGTCTCAACTCTGGAATGTTCACTTGTGATTCCAACAAAAAAAGCAGGCTTCCTCTCAAATCTTTTATTAGTCAACAAACTGGGCTGTTCATTCAGCCAGATACTCAATCTAAAGACATTAAACTTTTTTTTTTTTTTCTCCGAATGCCAAAATTCAGGATGGAATCCCTCAGGTCATTTCTACACTCCAATCGAACCTGGAGACTTTATGGCATCCTTGGACATCCAGGAGGCCTACCTTCACATACACATAAAATTAGCGCAGCAATGATTTTTCTCTGGTTCGCAGTGCTAGAGCACCACTTTCAGTTTCAGGCCCTGCTGTTTGGCTTTTCAACAGCACCCCGTGTCTTCACGAAAATCATGGCAGTAATGGCAGCTCACCTCCACCTACAAGGTATATGGATTCTTCCGTACCTCGATGACCACCTCCACAGAAGTTCTCCAGTCTCATTTGCGATTGACGATGGGCCTCCTCCAGTCTCACGGTTGGATAATCAACTTGAAAACGTCCGGGCTGTTTTCCTAGACCTCCATGATACACCTGGGGGCTCTCATAGATGCAATCTCACAGACTGTCTTTTTACCCCGAGACAATTATGATGGAATTACAGTTTGATTCTTTCTAAAACATTGCAGGGTATCGATCCACCTATGCATTAAAGTGGTCGGGAAACTGGTGTCCAGTTTTCCCATGGTGGAGTTCGGACAATTCCATTCTCGCATCCTCCAGCTACCACTATTAGGTCGCTGGAATCGCTCACATCTGCACCTGAAAACAGTTTCTGGTATTGTCAAGGGGCGTTCGGATTTCCCTTTTTATGGTGGCTGCAGTCAGCAAATGTTACGAAGGGTCGTTCGTTTGCCATTCACGATTGGGTGATAGTGACCACAGATGTCAGCCTGCACTGGTGGGGCGCAGTGGTAGAGCATCACTCCTTTTCAGGGACTTTCAACGGGTCAAGAGACCACCCTTCCGATAAATGTCCTAGAACTGAGAGCCATCCACCGAACGTTCTGCCGGTCGGGGACACTTCTTCACGGAAAGTCTGTACGCATCCAGTTGGACAACACAATAGCAGTTGCATACGTAAACCACCAGGAAGAGGTGACTCCCATCCTGCTGTGAGCTGAGAGGTATCTACTAGCCTTGTTGGCAGTATACATTCCCAGGGTTGTTGAATTGGGAGGCTGAATTTGAGTCGGCAAAAAGTCCACTCCGGGGAGTGGTCTCTCCATCTGTTTTCTTTTCTTTTGTCGGATCATTTGGGTCCTCTACAGGTGGACCTCATGGCCTCCCAACACAACATTAAACTCCCCTCAAGCACAAGAGACCCTAGTAGATGCTGTCTGCCCCATGGCCATTTCAGAAAGTATGTGTTTCCTCCGGTAGCTGCTCTTCCACGCTTCATTCGGCTCCTCAAACTGGAGCCAGTGGTAGCAAACTAGATCACGCCCAATTGGTTAAGGCAGTTGTGGTACACGGACCTTCTATAACTGTCCCAGGGCCCTTGCCACCATCCTGACATTCAGTTTGGCTTTGATGGGATGGCTGTTGAGCAGTTGGTCCTGAGAGCTAGGGTTCTTTCGAGCCTGGTTATCAAAACCATGCTGACAGCCAGGAAATCGGCATCTGCGAGGGATAACCATTGTGTTTTGCATATATATTTGTTGTGAAACTAGAAAATGTAATCCTCAAATCTATCGTCTAGCCATAATTCTAGCATTCCTACAATCAGGCCTTGATCTGGGCCTCGTTTTATGCCTCCTTGAAAGTTTGTCTGCTCTCTTCAGTCTTGTTTCAGCGGAAGATATCTGTCTTTTAAGGTTCATACCTTCTTACAGGGGGTTCTACACCTGCAACCCTCGATTAGACCCTGCAAATCCATGGGACTTATCTTTGGTCTTAAGATATTTGAACAAACCTCTGTTTGAACTGCTAGAGTCAGTGGCACATTCCTATTGGCTATCGATTTGGCTCGCAGAGTCTCGGACTTAGGCGCTTTTGTAGAACTCCATTTTTAAAATTCCATGAAGATAATCCAGTCTGGTAACAGAGTATCTTCCCAAAGTGGTTTCTAGATTCCACATTAACCAGGAGATTGTGGTCCCTATTTATTCTAAGTCTCCTTTCTCATTGGATGCGGAGAACCTCTCAGTGGTGGATGAGTCCTTGGACGTTGTTAGGACCTTGAGCCTTTGTTTTTTAGGACGACGGCAATCAGAAAATCTGATTCTCTGTTTGTCCTCTAGGATGTTCGGAAGCTTTGTTGGCTGGTGTCTAAACGGACCATAGCCCGATCCATGATACGACAGGCATATTTGTTGACTGGTACTCCAGTCACCTTCTGTGCAGGCACTTTCCTCAAGGGCTGTCGGAGCCTCTTGGGCTGTGTGGGTTGGTGTCTCGGCTTAGAACATCTGTAGGGTGGCCACGTGGTCTTCTGCTCATACGTTTATCAAAGTCTATCGTTTTGACACCTTCTCCTCGGCAGATGCGGCTCTGCAGCCTTCCCACCCATAAGTGACATAGCTTTTGGACATCCCACAATTCCCAGCATCCACCACAGGCCATGAGAAAAAAAAAAAATTTTTTTGGTTCTTGGCCTACGAAAAAAAGGATTTTTTACAGTAAAGGTGGATGCTGGGCTCCCACTCTTGCGCTCCAGTTCAGCAGTTAGGTTTTATGTTAGCAGTTGTTTCTGCCCTTTCTTTCTGTTCTGTTGAATGGTTCTTCTCTTCTCTCCCTATTCCTTGGCTTGTTCAGTTAAAACTGGTGTCTGAGGACAGGAAGGGGTATAAGGGGGAGGAGCTACAGGCTGCACAATTTTAAAGAAGTTGTTCTCCTTGGTGCCCAGTTCTCCGGTCCAGGAATACCTTACCATTCCCAGCATCCACATTGGCCTACGAAAAGATTTTACAGAGAAGAACCACAAATACCCTTTTCAGACGGAATCAGTACATCTGTCAGAATGAACTTAGGTCTACAGTCATTAGGTCGACCCCACTAGGTCGACTGGCAGGAAGGTCGACCTGATTTAAGGTCGACATGGGCCAAGGTCGACATGAGTTAAGGTCGAATTTGCATAAAGGTCGACATGAGGGAGGTCGACTGGTCATAAGGTCGACATGGGTTTTTCACTTTTTTTATCCGAATGTCGACATGGACACAGTTGGCAATGAGAATCGGACCCTCGCATTGCTCGCTTCGCTCGCCACAGCTTTAATAACCTCCTCCATTCCCTAGTGGATGGTAGGGCATGAAATACCGCCTGTCGGCACATGTAGGCTCAAAAAACAGTGAAAAACCCATGTCGACCCTATGACCAGTCGACCTTCCTCATGTCGACCTTTATGCAAATTCGACCTTAAGTCATGTCGACCTTGGCCCATGTCGACCTTGTCAGGTCGACCTAGTGGGGTCGACCTTATGACTGTAGACCTAAGTTCATTCTAATAGATGACCGTTTCCCTTTCAGACAGCAGCGGCAGAATACCCCAGCAATTACGCGGCTTTTGAAGTGCCGGGTTATTCGTCTGCCTGCTGTCAAACCCCATTCACACAGGAGAGAAAATCTTGGTTTTAAGATTTAGACCTGGAGACTTGCTCTATTACACGGGTTTAATATCCGGATTGATCCTTTCACACTGAAAACGGATCCATGTATTTCATGAAATTCCCAGGTGGAACTGCTTCTCCCAGGTATTTTTACTTTGTGAAAGGGGTATTTAGCTTTTTGTGGGATGGATTTCCTCAGCCATGTATGGAGATAAAGTAGCAGCTGATAAATTCCTGATTTGCTATGTGTAAAATAATGACAGGTGTTTGGAGATAAAGCGTACTGAGAATGTACCAGACAGAAAATACATCCCCATGGTCGCTTATTTCTTTTGCACCGTAGCACGATATTTATAGCTATTTATCTACTAATTAAATTATAAAACGTAATCAAATGCAACTATGTTATCTAAATATGCTGTAATTGTGGCAGGGCTTCCAGGGCTTCCTGGGATTTAACGTTCTACAGCAACCAGAGGGCCACCACATGTGGAAGGGTTGGGATCATTTGGTCTATTGCATTATGGTAGAAAGTCATTAGGTCGAATCCATTAGGTCGACATGCTAAAAGGTCGACATGATTCTAGGTCGACATGGGAAAAGGTCGACATGATACTAGGTCGAAAGGTCATTAGTTCGACAGGTCATTAGTTCGACAAGGTCATTAGTTCGACATTGTCTATGTCGACATTCACAAGGTCGACATGGGGTTTTTCACTGTTTTTTTTACCTGAATGTCAACACAGTCGACATGGACACAGTTTAAAGTGCACTGCATCCCCTCGCATCGCTCGCTGCGCTCGCAATGCGTCGGGCACGGTGCCTCGCTACGCTCGGCACACTATTTTATTCTCCCACCACGCCCTAGTGGATGGTAGGGCATGAAATACCGCCTGTCGGCACATGTTGGCTCAAAAAACAGTGAAAAACTCCATGTCGACCTTGTGAATGTCGACATAGACAATGTCGAACTAATGACCTTGTCGAACTAATGACCTTGTCGAACTAATGACCTTGTCGAACTAATGACCTTGTCGAACTAATGACCTTGTCGAACTAATGACCTTGTCGAACTAATGACCTTGTCGAACTAATGACCTTGTCGAACTAATGACCTTTCGAACTAGAATCATGTCGACCTTTTCCCATGTCGACCTAGAGTCATGTCGACCTTTTAGCATGTCGACCTAATGGATTCGACCTAATGACTGTCTACCATAATGCAGTAGACCAAATGACCGCATCCCATGTGGAACACCCCTGCTGTCGATTTTGAGTATAGTTAAAGGACCTTAAGATTTTATACATTAAAAGATTTTACATTCTTTTATCCATTTTATTTATTTTTGTATTCGATTACTTTTTAGGCAAACATCGCTTTGTTTGAAGCCTGCTGTAAAGAAAGGATACAACAGTTTGATGATGGAGGGTCAGACGAGGAGGATATTTGGGAGGAGAAAAATCTTGCCTTCACACAGGATACACAAAGAAGATCCAGGTATATAGAATACATTGTCATTGGGAATCTGGTTGATCTTTCCAGTGTGTTTCAGAATTGCTTTCATAATGGCAGACACGGGGCCAGGTATTCCTGATGATTAGATGGAAGTGGTACTTTAGGAAGGGCACCTGTCTAACTATCGGGTCTGTAGGCCTCAGAATTGGCCCAATCTGCAATCCATCTGTATCAATCCTGTATAAATGGATACCTTGCTGCCAACTAGTTTAGTCCTACCCAAACCAGAGATGATGTGTCTTAATTCGTTAGTGGTCCTCTGGGCACCTAGGGTGATAGTATGATAGCCAAAATGGTGCAGGGGAAATGCCAGAGGAGCAACAGGGATAATCTCTTATTAGGAGTCAGACGTTAAGTGCCAGAATCCCCAGTGAAGGATACCCAAAGAGCAATTGGGAAGTGAAGTCACTAAAAGGCCAGGTCAGAACTTAAGTACATCCACCAGAAGTAATGCTAGAGAAAAGGGAGAAGAGCCTCAAGCCAGGACTGGCATATATCTGAGTGTATGCGCACTTCTGCGATCACTAGCAATAATCCACATCTCTCTGGTGTGTGCCCGGCTTAGTCTCTTACTGCCAGAGTGAGGTTTAAGTAAGGGAGGGGTTTCGAATTTAGAGCCACATCAGCATGTCTGACTTTACTGATAAAACCAGCACATTCTGCTTTGCAGGGGCTTAAATGCTGTCCGCAAAGAGACCTTGGGTCCTATTCAGCACTGATCTCAGGTCTGAAAATTTGCAGCTGTGGCAACCATCGGAGGGCTGTGCATGCACAAGCCCTCTGTCATCACAGGCTGT
The DNA here is from genome assembly GCF_055691185.1 of Crinia signifera. Lineage (NCBI taxonomy): Eukaryota > Metazoa > Chordata > Amphibia > Anura > Myobatrachidae > Crinia > Crinia signifera. The sequence goes on from NC_139227.1 coordinate 91,719,358, forward strand.
GGCAGCGGGCAGCTGTATGAAGGAGTGCCGCCTGTGGTTTCTGGGTGTGCTACGGCTGTTGGGAGCGGATTTTCTCCACAGCCTTTGCAGCACTGAGTGAGTCCTGGCTCACTCATCACTGCGATCTGGGGAAAAATCATTTGATGGTGAATGATTTCCCCCCTGTGTGCACGGCTGCGTACGTATTCACAGCTGTGCACAGGGGCGGAGTGGCGTGCTTTTGCCAGCTTCCTTCTCACAGGGCTTTAAACGCTTGCAGGTCTGAATCAGGCACCTTTGTCTGTCTGAGCAAACTGCAGAGAACAGCACAGTATGGGGTTAGAAAGCGGAAGCTGAGACCTGGTGTGTGATACAATCTATTTTGAATATCTTGGGTGAAATTTAATGAGACGTTAAGAAAAGTGAGAGATTTGGTAAGAAGTCTCCAGGGTTTTTTTTTTTTTTCTAAAGCGGCGATTATTTACACTGCAAAATCAGTTTGAAGTGTACATGATTGCCAATTAAAAAAAAAAACCTGGAAATTGCTTAGTAAATCTCACCTTCTGAATCTCTCATCCTATTATATTTCACCCTTTGTTTTCTATAATGGCCTCTGTGCAAAATTGAAACTATCAAGCCGTCCTATATAGGTGGTAGCTTAGTTTTTATTTAATGCCCAGTCTGAGCTGTAAAGAGCTGAAAGTTACCCCCCTTTATATGTATTTTTTTCTTTTTTTCTAACTTCCATTCCCCTATGTCTAAATATAACAATTATTCCTATAGCTCAGGAAGCACAGACAGTGAAGAGAGCACAGATTCTGAGGAGGAGGACTCCGTTAAACAAGGATTATTCGAATCGAGCACAGCCAACCAAGAAGACAAAATGGAGGTGGACGCCAATGAAGGCAAGTCTATATTTAATACTGGAACACACAAAGGTGTAGTGATGCATATAGAAAGCATAGTGGCTCTCAGCGTTTAAGGTGACGTTTTTCCCAACAAGGCCTGTTTGAGCCAGCAGGTGTGATAATTACTGACCCAGCCAAATAGATGAACTCACCTGTGCATGGGTAAAGAAATCCACACACCTAAAGCTGGGTACACATATATACAATTGTCGGGCTGTTCTTCCGTTCTGGGTCGGACAGCCGTTCAATTGTATATGTGTGTACACTGTCCCGTACGAGCGATAAACGGCAAAAAGCTGTCTTGACCGTCCATACTCGGTCGTTCGACGTTTCTTTGCTGTTCAATTTTCATCCGACAGGACGGCCCCATATCGGTACAAAAGTGCAGTGTGTACGCACGTTCGACCGATATGCTGCCATCCTTGTGACTATACTGCCAAAGCTGGAACGCCCATGTGGGCATTCCAGCTTTGACTACAAAAAAACAAAAAACGGCGTGGGGTCCCCCCCACAGCCGTAACCAGGCTGGTATTAAAAAATCGGGAAACCCGACAAATAGGGCTTCGCTGATTTTTTTTAAAACCAGCTCCAGGTCCGGGGGACAAAATGACCAGGGGTCCCCCGTATTTTAAGAACCAGGCCAAACCAGCCAGCAGGGTAATGCCACAGCCGGGGGACACTTATTATATAAGGTTCCGCGGCCAAAGCATTTAGCCCTCTGACCGGTCAGCCTGGCCAGGGGTCCTGGGGAAGTGGGGCTGCTGTCGTACCCGCTCTGCCTCCGCTATACACTTAGACTCTCGGCTCCTGATTGGCCAGAAATCATTCTGAGCAGATACGCAGAGGAAGCAGCGGGACTTCAACAGAAGATGCCGAGGTGGTCGCCACAGGAGCAGGTGAGTAGGATTTCCTTCCCCAGGTACCCCTTTGGATTACTACGGATCCAGGACCCCGGACTCTTCAGCCCTGGAGCCCTGGACCCTGGGACCTACCTACAGGATCAAGATAGGTAAGTATCAGTGTGTTTGGTATGTATGTATGAATGAAACTTTTATTTTTCTAATGTGTCAGTGTGTATTTAACTATTTTTTTTACTGTGGAACTACAAGACCCAGCCGGGCCCTTTAATACCCCGCAGGCTGGGACTTGTGGTTCTCAAAGTCCCAGCTTGCAGGGTAGGCTTGCTGGGACTCATAGTTCCACAGTTTAAAACAATAGTTTATTCATCGTCGTGTGTGTGTTTTTTTTTTTAATGAGTAAAAGGGTGACTGACTAAACTTCTATATAGACTGGTTACTGCGTCTACATTTTAGTCACCCTTTTACTCATTAAAAAAAAGACGTGGGGTCCCCCCCCCCACGTCTGCAACCAGCACCAGGCTGAAGAGCCGGGGCTGGTATTAAAAAATCAGGAAACCAACCAGATAGGGCTTCGCTGATTTTTTTTAAAACCAGCTCCAGGTCCGGGGCTGGTTCCCAAAATACGGGGGACAAAATGACTGGGGGTCCGCCGTATTTTAAGAACCAGCCAGCATTGTAATGCCACAGCCGGGGGGAGACTTTTTATACAAGTCCCCCCGACCAAAGCATTCAGCCCTCTGACCGGTCAGCCTGGCCAAGGGTCCTGGGGGAGTGGGGACCCCCCCAATTAAGGGGTCCCCCCCCCCTCCAGGACTTACCTGACCAGGCTGAAGCCTGGTGCTGTCCTCGATGCCCCTGGGCGGTGGGCATCGTGCTGATTTCAGTGTAAAAAATAGATGAATAAACTATTGTTTTAAACTGTGGAACTATGAGTCCCAGCAAGCCTACCCTGCAAGCTGGGACTTGGAGAACCACAAGTCCCAGCCTGCGGGGTCTTAAAGGGCCCGCTGGGTCTTGTAGTTCCACAGTAAAAAAAATTGTTAAATACGCACTGACACATTAGAAAAATAAAAGATGCATACATACATACATACATACATACATACATACATACATACATACATACATACATACATACATACATACATACATACCTTGATCCCGTAGGTAGATCCCAGGGTCCGGGGCTCCAGGGCTGAAGAGTCCGGGGTCCTGGATCCATAGTAATCCAAAGGGGTACCTGGGGAAGGAAATCCTACTCACCTGCTCCTGTGGCGACTACCTTGGCATCTGCTGTTGAAGTCCCGCTGCTCCCGGCTGCTGTGGTACCCGCTCTGCCTCTGCTGTATACTAGAGACGCAGAGATCCTTCTTCCTCGGCGTCTCTGCTCAGAATGATTTCTGGCCAATCAGGAGATGAGAGTCTCTAGTGTATAGCGGAGGCAGAGCGGGTACCACAGCAGCCGGGAGCAGCGGGACTTCAACAGAAGATGCCGAGGTGGTCGCCACAGGAGCAGGTGAGTAGGATTTCCTTCCCCAGGTACCCCTTTGGATTACTATGGATCCAGGACCCCGGACTCTTCAGCCCTGGAGCCCCAGAACCAAGCCACCGGACCCAGGGACCTACCTACGGGATCAAGATAGGTAAGTATCAGTGTGTTTGTGTAATGTATGCATTAAACTTTTATTTTTCTAATGTCAGTGTGTATTTATTTAACTATTTTTTTTTTCTGTGGAGCTACAAGTGCCAGCGGGCCCTTTAATGCCCCGCATGCTGGGACTTGTTGTTCTCCAAGTCCCAGCATGCGGGGAGGCTTGCTGGGACTCATAGTTCCACAGGAAAAGACAATAGGTTTTTCATCTATTTTTTACACTGAATCAGCCCGGTGGCCACCGCACAGGGCCACCGGGGAACAGCACCAGGCTTCAGCCTGGTCAGGTAAGTCCTGGTGGGGGGGGGGACCCCTTTATTGGGGGGTCCCCACTCCCCCAGGACCCCTGGCCAGGCTGACCGGTCAGAGGGCTAAATGCTTTGGCCTCGGGACCTTATATAATAAGTGTCCCCCGGCTGTAGCATTACCCTGCTGGCTGGTTTGGCCTGGGGCTGGTTCTTAAAATACGGGGGACCCCTGGTCATTTTGTCCCCCGTATTTTGGGAACCAGCCCCGGACCTGGAGCCTGGGGCTGGTTTTAAAAAATCAGCGAAGCCCTATTTGTCAGGTTTCCTGATTTTTTTTTTTTTTTTTTTTTTTAAATCGGTAAAAGGGTGACTAAAATTACTAACCCAGCCCATTATGATAATTTTGGTCACATGTGACATGCCAATAGCCCAAATCGAGACAGTGTGTACGGTGGTACAATCTTTTTCTTGCAACTGTTTGGACGGGAGTACATCAGACGTCGCAAGTAAAATTGTACAGGTGTGTACGCGCGTGTCGGCTGTTTGTGGACGGTCCGACGGGAGTACGGTTGGCTGAATGGTTGCAAGAAACAGGGATTGTATATATGTGTACTCAGCTTTAACCTGTTGGTGGTATTTAATCTGGAGCAGGGAATCCCTGCTGTGAAGAATAGGTAGATACAGTAAAGGCCCCCATACACTACACGATTTGGGCCCGATTTCACCCGATTCTGGAGGATCGGGCTGAGAAATCGGGTGAAATTGCCCAAATCGTGTAGGGTATGACATCCAATCTGATCCGATGCGCGGTCCCGTACGCATCGGATCAGATCTGGATGTCGGACAGTCTGCACGTAAGATAAATCTTATGTGCAGCCGGCATTGAGCTGGTCTGTGGGCGTGGGGACCGGAGAGCAGGGACCGGTCCATGTGTGATGAGAGAGGGTAGTCACCTAGCGGCAGGGAGCGGGGTCCTGTCCAGCTGCAGGAGGGGTAGTGAGATAGTGTGTGGACTGGAGACTAGGTAGCGGCAGCTGCAGGCGGGGAGCACACGGCGCAAATTAACAGAGTCCGGGTAGCGGCGAGCGGGAGAATAGGAAACATCCTATTCAAAAGACTGGGCGGACGCTGATTGGCCGAGAGCTCAGCCAATCAGCGTCCGCCCTGCCCGCCCAGTCTTTTGAATAGGATGTTTCCTATTCTCCCACTCGCCGCTACCCGGACTCTGTTAATTTGCGCCGTGTGCTCCCCGCCTGCAGCTGCCGCTACCTAGTCTCAGCTGGACGTGCTCCCCTCCTGCAGCTGGACCCCGCTTCCCGCCACCTCTCCTGCCGCTAGGTGACTACCCTCTCTCATCACACATGGACCGGACCCTGCTCTCTGGTCCCCGCTCCCCCAGACCCTGCTCTTCCACAGCTCCCCCGGATTTACATGTGATAATCGATCCGATTTATCACATGAAAAATGGCACATCAAGTCAATATCAGGAGCTGCCGGGGGAGCTCAGGGGAAGTCGGGGCCGACATTAGGCCGACTTGTCCTTAGGACAAGTCGGCGTAGTGTATGGGGGCCTTAAGTTGTAGACTGTAGTGTTAAATGCTAGGACTTGTCATTGACCAGAAGCTTGCGAAGCGCAGCTCACTGCATGAGGCTAAATAGAAATGTTTTACCATCCTTTTACTTTGGCTTTACTGTTTAATTTCGGGACTAAACCTGGCAATCTGTTATAGCCATTGCTCTCCTTTGATCAGGTTCCTCTTAACTTTTCAGCAAGCAATTGGCCAGCAAGCTTCGATATCCCAATGGAAACTGCACACGTAGCCAACATGGATTCCATGGGATCGGATGTGTGGAGCACAGATGAGCCGTTGTCGTCGAAAGAAACTGGCTGGGCGTCGTTTACAGAAATCACATCCTCAATCAGGTCACTACACATCAAACATGGAGGGATTTGGGGGCATTCTGTTTCTAATGCACTGTAATTCACATCACACCTTGTCATAATGGCATCCTTCTAATCCACAGTGCGAAGGACACCGCAAGAAGTAACTCTCCTGTTGAAATGGAAACCAGCACTGAGCCAATGGATCCACTAAGTGTTAATGCATCTGCACAAACTGAAAGTAATTACTCAACGGTTTGGCTTGTAACTTTGCCCGTATGAATTGCATCCATTTATCGTAGTAAGGAATTGCATCTAAAATATGCATACACAAATTCCCCATGCAGATTTATGTGTGTATGCAATATATAGGGTTTTGTAACCTGCGCTCATTAGGACATATGACAGTTTGTGTTGGATAATTGGTATGACTGGTTGTCAAAGGGTTAACCGATATGTCCCCACTAAATGGGTTGCCAATATTCTACCAATAAATTGAAAGATGGATTGGGTGCAAAACATCAATTTATTAAACCTCACATTAAGAATCAAATGCAGATTGCAGAATGAATACGGGGGTTGGGGGAGTTGAAGGGATGAGGGATAAAGGATTAGGTGTGTAAATGGCTTTAACAGGGCTATAGTAACCGCTAGGGGAAATGCTGTTGGGTTGTCTTGAGTGATAATACAAGAGTCTATGGAAAGCACAGTCTGTCGGGTGAAGACACAGGGTGGTGGTGCGGGGGGGCTGGCGTCCCGTCCCCTCCGTAGTGCACCTCACTTGTGTTCCCTGTCGGCGTCCTCTCGATGGTCCTGGTAGTACCACGCTGGTTGCAGATCTTCTTGCTCCAGCCGCGGCTTGGTCAGGACGTGACTTCAGGGTTGTTGCAACGCGAGACTAGTGTCACAGTCCGCGCCCGAGTTGGGCTTACTGGTTATAAACAATTGGCTAAGCTTTCAGAAAAACCTATAAGTAGCTGAACCAAAATCAAAGTTATATATTATGACACTTGTATCTACAAACACTTTAACTAGTTATTAGGGTAGTGTTTTAATGGATGTGAACCGGAGCTAAATTAGGGAAATTTACAAACTTCTCCAAAGATTGCTGCATCAGTGGGTGAGATACCCTGTTTCCTCAGTCTCCCATACCCTCTGCCATGATGTAGCCCTAGGGTGGCCAAAATTACCTGGATTTAAACTGCGCATGTGCCGGCTTATCTGGAAATTCTGGGATTGAAAACTCCATCCTGGAATTTCCTGATTAGCCTGCACATATGCGCAGTTTAATGCCGGACAGCATTTGAGCACTCCCCCTCGTGTTTTTTTTTGTTTTTTTTTGGGGAGGCCAATACCGGAAACCTTTCCTGTGCTGCTATGCATATATTTGGAATTGGAAATGATGCTATCAGTTGTTCAGGGTACCTTTTGAAAATCATAACTTTTTTTATCTAATTGTAAAAACTTTATTTCCTGTTCCAGTTACTGTTGCTATGGATGCGGTCTCTGATGGAGAAGAGGAGGTGGAGAACGCTGATCAGATGACGGAAACTGTGATGAATGGCAGTATGAAGGAAACGCTCAGCCTTACCGTAGATGCAAAAACAGAGACTGCAGTCTTTAAAAGGTGAAATAACTGGAGTGCTGTTTATTTATGTTTCTAAATCGAATACCATTTATTGTGTTTAGTAATGGGTTCTCCTTTATTGCTTATGAACATAATGCAGCTTGCGCCACACATATTATAATTCTGAGCAGTATTTCATGATTTGTGCCATAGTGTTATATTTGGGGCTTTAGGTAATGGCAGGTTGAAGGTTGTAGAATCTATTTTGCAGTGGAGGTGGTGATGGTTACCTGGGTTAAATGCATGCGTGAAAAAAGCAAGCTTACAACAAAGCTTTTGTCCATTTGCACAGGTCAGACACTTGGAGATTTTTATTTAAATAATATATTTTTATATAGTTTGATTTTTGCCTTTCTGAGCATCTTGATCCGCGAACATGTCTAATATATCTTTTGTAACCTAGATCATGATCTCTGCTGTAATAACTATTGAAAATGAAACCAATGCATAAGAGCTGTAACATAGAAATGATATAGATATGCATATCCCAATACTTCTCACGCGCTTATATGCTAGTATCACAAATTATGACAAATTATATGTGACACAATTGTATATAACACAATTTAGGAAGCTTCACCACAGTGTTTCCTGAGGGCTAGGAAACAATACCCACAAATGTCTCCCCAATAGTGGTATAGCACCTATAGTATTAAAATGTCCACAAGTTCCATAGATCCAAATAATGAATAAAGTGGTGATTTTCCAATATTGTATTTTATTCGATTCTTCAACAGTAGTATAAGTGTCCCGACGCGTTTCGTCTTACAAAGACTTAATCAGGGGAACAGTTTACAATCTTTGTAATCTTTGTGTATCACAGATGAAGTGATCCAATGAAAAAACTATATAGTCATATGTAGTAGGTCTATGAACCGTAATTGCTGGAACAGGGGTGATTACCTACTCGCTATTATAGAAGACCATTTGACAAGAAATCAATTATCAATGGGATGAAATTTAAGTGGAAAAAAACCCCTAGGGTATTTGGTACCGATTATTGCTAATGGCTGTCCTGTGACTCCTCGAACGGTACTTGTGTAGTTTCACGGCGCCAGTGTGGCGAGGGGACGCGGTACGCGTCTGACCGACCTTTTCATACCCCCACTATCCACGTCGGCGTGGAGTTGATTTTATAAAGTGTGGACGCGTATACCTGTGAAGTAATCCTCGTCCCCTCACGGGGCTTGCCGCGCTTCAGGCTCGCTGCGCTCGCCACACTTTATAAAATCAACTCCACGCTGACGTGGATAGTGGGGGTATGAAAAGGTCGGTCGGACGCGTACCGCGTCCCCTCGCGGGGCTTTCTGCGCTTCGGGGTGGCGTGGATAGTGGAATTAACAAGGTTGACAGCTGCTACGTCGACTAGTGTCATTGTGAACACTGTTTTGCACAGTGTACCGCTAGATCCAACTAAATTCAGACGCTTTAGCGTCTACATTTAGATGCTGCCTTCTTAGCGGTTTCCAGGGAGACTGGATTTAGACGCTTTAGCGTCTTAATTTTAGCGTGTGCCGGGGTGCAGGGAGTCTGGATTTAGATGCTTTAGCGTCTACATTTTTGCGTGTGCCGGGGTGTCTAGTTTAGAAGCCCCGTACGTTAGCGGTGTGCCGGGGTATCCAGTTTACATGCCCCCATTGTCAGTGGTGTGCAGGACTCTATTTCACTGTGGAACTACAAGTACCACAGTGACCTGTCAGCGCTGGGCAGCGCGCGCTGCTGCTGCCCAGCACTACGCTAATAACGTAGATTACATATGTAAAGCAGGCACGTCCTGAGAACAGCTAGAACGGCACGCGCACAGTTAAACAGTCTGGCGCCACGAAACTACAAAAGTACCCCTCGAACTGAACCAATAAGTTTCCTAATTTGGTGCCAACAATTTAAAGCTCCTGTGCGAACCTCCTCTTATGGGATCAGCCACTAGAATAACAACAAAGCTTTTGTCCATTTGCACAAGTCAGACACTTGGAGATTTTTATTTTAAATAATATATTTTTATATAGTTTGATTTTTGCCTTTCTGGCATCCTGATCCACGAACATGTCTAAGTAATATATCTTTTGTAACCTAGATCATGATCTCTGCTGTAATAAGTATTGAAAACCAAACAAATGCATAAGAGCTGCAGAGTGTTAGATTTGGGTGGGGTGTATACTACAAACTGATATCTATTTTGCAGTGTAATAAAAAAGCAGTCTGTATTTACCCTGCACAGAAACAAAATAAAGAGGAAAAAATGGACTCTTATTGTTGGGGCACTCTTGAAAATAGCTGTTAATTTAGCAATAGAAGGTTTGTATTGTGTACTATAAGACTTTGCACACTTTGGAATACATGCTATCTAGGAGTCATTGGGATAAAGCCCAGTTTTTTTTTTTTTTTTAGATTAAGACTTTTTAATTTTTTTTTATTAAAATAGGCTTACAAACACACACACATAAAGACACAACATATAATATACAGTATACAAATATGTACACAGCCTTTAGGGACCTTTCATCTAGAAAATATCCTATAATACGAAGTGATGTGAGGCAAATACTGACTGCCAATTAGAAGTATAACCATGTGCCAAGAAATTGTAATACTATGTCAACGTCAGTATGTTTTGGCAGTTAATGAGTTATTACAATATTTTCTTTAGATAATGTAGAACATGGTACTGATATTTCTGCAGACTGGGAAAGTCAGAGTAGTTTGACACTTGTTACATCATGTGTTCGGACATATACCCATAAACATTGCATTAATACCACAGTGCCTGTTAATTGATTTATTTATGGTGCCAAATTACTACAAAGTCTTATTTTGTTAACAAGGTGGTCAATCACTGTGTTGAACCATAATAATACAAATTCCTATTGGGTCAGAAACATTTGATCAAGCTTATAGATATCACAAAAAATATATACAGTATGGATAGCCAGCGACGTTTTTGAAACCAAAATAGTTTTCAGGTACTGCGTTCAAACATGGCAAGTGTTCCAGAATAGGTAACCCTTTCTATTACCTATAATCAATCACTGCCGGCTGCCATGACATGGGAATGGGCTGGTGGGTATTGTGAGTGAGCGAGTCTGGTTAAGTGGTAACATTTAGGGATATAAGCATAAACTGCTATCTACTGTCTCCTTAGCAAGGAGAGACACCCTGGTATATTAAACAGTGCAAGGATGTTCTCTGTCCCGCTGGTGGGATGAGAGTTCACAGTGAAATATAGTACATAGAAAAGGAAGAGCAGTCTCACCGCTGGCTCGGTTACGCTGCTGCCACCCAAATACAGATCAAGCGCATTCGTGGGTGGTGAGCTGCACCAGGTCAGGGTAACAAGTAGCTGCGTTATAGTGGAGGTAAAGGTGCCGAATATCGGTTAGTCCGTGTTGCGGGGCTGCCTTTCGAAATAGAGAGGGGAAGACTGGGAATTACCTTAATGTACAGAGATATGCGGTTGTCAGCCCTGAAATAGTGCTGCGGAGACTGCCGTGCATGGTGCTAGGTCTGTACAATAATTTTGCTTGTTCCACTGCTATTGTCTTCGGGACATTGTTGTTTCTTTCTGCATTGGAAAAGCCTACCTTTGACCTAATTAGGTGGTATTAAGTTACCTCCCTTGGTGGTGTATGTGTGGTGGATTTTGTTTGGTCATCTCTTTAGCTAGACGTGTCTGAATTGCTGTCCCATTTATGTAGTTGATCACCATGCAACAATTATGAATGGGGGTTCGCCGTTTGACAGAGGCGATTCCCCTCCATCAGCACATGGTGACCCATGCGAGTAGAAGAGAGATGAAGCATAATATGTCCTTAACTGGGGATATTGCATGGTCAGTCAATAGCTGCAAATGGGGCCGCATTGTTTGGAAGAGAGGGCTCCCGGCTTTTATGTGATTGACCCCTGTTTACAGGTGTAATTACAGATGTGGTAGGGCATGTAGTGCTCGTCCACCCATATACGGAAAAAGTCTATTTTCCTCAAGCTGTAAGGCAATCTTATTTGAAAGACTAGACTCCCCTCTCTGGCTAGCCTATTTCATTTGAACACCATTGAAAAGCTGTCCTCCCATTGTCCTTTAAAAGACAGGTGGCTAATGGAATGTTGGGAGAATTATGGTAGGGAGGGGGACCACAAACTGTATCGGAATGGTTGTTGTCCCAAATAGATGTGGGTTGACCCAAAGATAATCAGTAGCCACCTGACAGTATGGACGGTGTAATGGTTAGCATTACTGCCTCACAGCACTGATTCCCACCATGGCTGTAACTGTGCAGAGTTTGTATATTTTCCCCGTATTTACATGGGTTTCCTCCCACAATCCAAAAATATACTTTAATTGGCTCCCAACAAATTAACCCTAGAATGAATGTGTGCGTATACATGTGGTAGGAAATATAGATTGTAAGCTCCAATGGGGCAGGGACTGATGTGAATGTACAAATATGCTCTGTAAAGCGCTGCGGAATGTGCTCTATATAAGAAATTGTTAATAAATAAATAATTGGTCCAACACGCAGGAAGAAGGGTCATAGGGTCTACACTTGGTAAGCAACCAAGGGCACCCATATTGTTTGAACAGCCATCCCAGATCATAGAGAAGTTATTTTCTTCATTGTCAAGTGCCATATCTGGGTCTTAACACTCTGTCTTAACACTTTGCGTGGCAACAATCTCACAGCAATGTTGGCACTCAATCGGGTTCGAAATGGTATCTGGTGCGGAATAGCACAATGCGATTTGCAGTAGGTGCTTTGCAATATTGACTGTATAGTGTATACCGTATTAGAGAGGAGAAATTACCAAAGTTTCATACTCCTTTTAAAAACTGCAATTTCTCCACTTCTCTTTCCAAGGCTTGATAAATCTCCCTGTGAGGTGGTGGCTTGTATTGTATTGTCATTAGAGCTGTTAGGGATTAGCAGACGTGAATGGCGTATCTCTGACCTAGGGTACAGCCATAGTTCTAGATGAGTATTCTTTTTTTGGTGGCATTAACCTGTTATCTAAATCTTGCCTCTTTATTGTATGCGTTCTGCAGCTCTGTGCTACTTTGCAAAGATATTTAGAAGTATGCTCAGATTAGATTTTTTTTTTTAAAGGTTTTGCCTAGCAACTAAAGTTACTAAGATTGAATGTTTTTTATTTATGCAGCTATGTCCGCACCACACAATACAACTTCTAAGTAGCATTCTTTTTATGCCTGCTTCTCCTCCTTTCCCTCTCCATTGCGCACTAATGGCTTCAGAGTGTTGAAATCCTATTGGTATGTATCTTTAAACTTCAGGATCTCTTCTGTACAGGTTTTCCGTACATTTCCCCGTATGCCGAAATCTCCTTTTGTGATTTTTTTTTTTTTATGTTTTGTACATGCTGCAATGTACAGAATGTGTAACTGTTCTCATTCCCAATTCCTACCATTGGCACCCATTGCATGAAATCACTTTTGTTCTAATAGTGCATCGAAGAGCAGCGCACATTTTAATATTCTCAATGTTTTTTCTGTGTTTTTTGCAGTGAGGAAGGGAAATTGTCTACCTCTAATGACTCAGCCTGTAAATATGTTGTGGAGAACTGCGATTCCTCTATGGAAAATCCCCCAGTTTTACAGCCAAACAGTAGCAGCCAAGAACAGAAGTACGTACGATACGGTTTTCATATGTCCTTTATCCTGACATCGCCCCCCATCAGAGTTATAAGAAAACTGATATATTCTGTAATCAAAATCTTCTGGGGGTGGGGGTTGGGAGTTTACTTAATAGTTAAGCTGATACTGATGTTTGAATGTGACCTGCCTGAAAACTAAAAAAGTAGGCTCAATACATGGGGTGAAAAGCCTTAAATAGACTTACCCAGCTTAAGGGGGGTATTCAATCTTTGTCGACCTCCCGCAGCCATCTCCCTACAGGGGAGATGGCTGCGGGGCCCTATTCAATGCTGTCTTCCCCGACCGCATTGAACAGGGTTTCTCCGCAGAACGAGCCCGACATCACAAGCTGTCGGACTCGTTCTGCCGAGAAAAGCCGGAAATAGGCGAGCTCCCGGCCGGAGCTCGTCTATTTCCATCAACTCGTGGCCACGCCCCCTTCTCAGTGGCCGGGACATTGAATCCTGACTGCCAAACTCCAGGCGAGCTGACCGAGAACGGGACAGGGGCACGGCTGTCGCGCTAGCTCGACAGCCGTGCTCCTGACATTGAATACTCCCCTAAGGCTTAATACAGTATATACACTTTTAAAGATGTATTATCTGTTGCAGAGGTACTCAATATGCAGCTCTGGCTGCTGTGGAGGTACACATCCTAGCACGCCTTGGCACAGTTTTTGTGTGACCTAATAGCATTGGCAGGGTATGCTGTGGTGTGTAGTACTACAGTAGCTGAAGGGCCACATGTCAAATGCTCCTGTTGTATTTTGTGCTTCGATTCCTCTGAAGAGCTGGCATTCAGTGAAACATGGCCTTTACGGTTGTCCCATAGACTAGAGATCCGCAACCGGTACAATGCAAAATATATCTTTTACTAGTCAACTTAGTGTTTTACTTGTATATTTGCAATGAACACAGTAAAGATTTTTGATTTTGCCATATACAGATAGCGCAGGGCTTGTCTTTGCTGGGGATGGCGGAGGACTCGCCACCCGCCATCCCCCGCCCCGCGCCATCTGTATGTCGGAAGGGGACGCGCGTGCACGAGGTGCACGCGCGTCCCGTTCCGACGGAGCTTTTGCCCGGGTCCCCGCCGGCTTCCCCGGGTCCCCGCCGGTCCACACCGCCCCCCCGCAGCCCTGCCCGTCTCCCTGAAGCTGGAGACGGGCAGGACTGCACCCGCCGCGCCGCCTCGCCGCCCGGCTATTGAGACGCTCGTGCGTGGGAGACGCACGAGCGTCTCATTCAGCCAGAGCGCCAGATTGCTGGCGGATCGCCAGGGACACGGTCCTGGCGCTCCGCCAGCAATAACAAGCCCTGCTCCATCTGTAATCAACTTTTAATAGTTCTATTACTTTGACTAAACTCTAAATGCATTTAGTAGTAATAGCATGTACCGATAGCCTCCTAACTATGCTCCAGAACAACATTGGCCCATAGAATAAAGGATGTCTAGCAGCTATTATATTAATCTACAGTAAATTAGGAGATTATCTGAGCATTGAATTGTAGGGTTAAAAAAAAAAAAGGTGCAAGACAGCCGGGCACATTTCCCGTCATCTGTGGTATGATGATGATATTACAGAATACTTTTTGGTTAAGGGTTGCTTCTCGTGTGTGGGGTTCCCCCCCCCCCCCCTCATCCATTATTGGGATAAATTAGGAACAAAATGATGGTTTGAGCATGTTGATTTCCACTTAGGGGTCTCAGGGATGACTGACCTTTTTACGACTGAATCGAAAGGCTCACTGATTTATGGAAGACTAGACAAGGCTCATAAAGCAGCCGGAGCCTGTACTTCTATGAACTCTTCAGTGCAGTTTTTGCTTTTGCAAAGGAAAACGTTGCAAGAATTGATATCTTGAAGGCCACTTTTGTTGCCTGCAAGAAATCAATTCTTGCAATCAGCGATAACTGGGATTTATATGCTCAAGTAGGCTGATTGTGTTTCCATCTTTGCATGTGCCTTTAATTCCATTCAAAAAATTTAACTTTTTTGTTTTGTTCTCAACAAAGATATGCAGTCTTCTTGTGGCGAACAAAAAAACAGGCCTTAGTCAGTGGGTTTAGGGTGTTCCTGTTGCATGCATTGACACTGCAATTATATTCTGTATAAGCCCATCTTAACCCCACAAAATGTTTTTATCCCCTTCCATCTTTAGGACGCCTGAGCAAATTGTTTTGGATGGCACTTCAGCAAATGGCCCAGTATGATGCGTGATGCCTACTGCTAGGTGAAGATCGCAAACTAATTATCCATTTGGGATTTTAAGTGGTGTTACTTGAGGTTTCGGGGCGAGAGCCCGCTGACGCCAGTCACTGCTGCACTAACTTTGCAAGGGATCAGGACCAGCAACATTTTATTTTATTTTTCTTAGATTTTAAGGTGTTGTACAGACTTGAAAGTGTAAAAATATTGCACATTGAGAAGACTTTTTGTGTATGTTTATATTGTATTGTATTCTAAAACAAAACTGGTGCCCAATGACATAAGAACTCACCACTTCAGTAAATAGTAATACTATGGTTAAAATGGTTGTAAAAATAGTTTTTATAAAGTGTATACACAAAAAAATCTAATGTATTTGAAAAGCATAACTATTTGACAATTCGTGTGACCAAAGTATTTACCAGTTCATGCATTTTTTTTTTCCCCTCCAATTTGTACAATAGTCCCTTTTTTTTTTTTTTTCCTTTGAGACAGAACTATTCTTTGATAAAATCTTCCTGTAAATGTTATAATTGTATTTAGGTTTCCAAAAGTGATTCAGACATTGATATTTTTGTTCCAGTGTTCCTAATTTGCAGCAAGTTTTTTGTTTCTCCTAGCTATTCAAATCAAATGTCTATTGGTAGAGATTTAAGTATTTATTACTACAGTTCTGGCAAATTGTTAATGTAAAGCCATACACTCATTTTAGTCTTCAGTAGCAGGTGATATCTTAATATTAAGAATTACTCGCCTGTAAATTTTTACCCATTTTTAGATATATTTTTTTTTAACGCACATTAGGGTTTTATTTTCTTTTAAAGTATAAAATAAAATGCATGTCCTTTTTGGAGACAACAGGGCATGCATTTTATGATCAATTTTGTACTTTGTAATATCCAAATCCATTTTCAATTTGCATGTCAGCTCTTTTCTGTGCCGATCTGTGAATTATTTTTATATACAAGTTCAAAACCAGCTTGTTTTTGTTTATTTTATTTTATTTTTTTTGTCTACAACTGGTTTGTACATAGTTAGTGATTATAAAAGCTAATTCTATGTAATTTATAATGTTTCTATATTCCTGTAAACTCCAGTCCGCCTTCTTGAAGCAGGAAAAAGCAATGTTATGTTGCCAGTCTTGATACAAGGGTTGTCCACCTCCTTACACACTTTTTTTGTAGATGTAAATCTGTCTAATTTCATGAATAGATTCTTATGGTTTCAGAGACCTCTCCTAGACAGGTATTTTGAGAGAGAAATGAATCTCTAGACTGAGCCCAAGAGTTTTTAGGCGTAGTCTCCCGTGCAACGTGCCTAAGCATTACATTGCATACTACAATAAAAAAAAAGAAAATACAGATTTTGCTTTCTTTTACCTCATTTACACAATTTGGGCTGCATGATTTTGAAATTCTCATCGGGTTTTAGTTTTGTAATTCATAGTCTGAACTCTGTACAGGATTTGGAATTGGTCTGTGCACTTAAATGGCATTCTGGAGCCAAGCCATTCAATGCTGAACACTTACTGGGATTGTGGGATATTCAGTATTGACCAACATGTACCAGCGTTTGGCAAGAGAGGGCCTTTGTTCATGTATTTATGTAAAACTTTAACCTGTAACATGATTATTTGGAGCCTCAGAATTCTACAAAGTGTTTAATATGTACCAAGCTATTGGTGTACAGCCCTTGAAGCAGCGCAGCCAGTGGGTCCTGGTCTATCTATCGGACAACCATTTGTGGAGAAATCTTGACACTCACTCAGGTTGTACTCTCCAAATATCTTCTTTGATTTTAAATCCTCATCCCCACTCTTTGCTAATGCACATATATACCTCAAGACTGTAGAGGAAGATGCAACAGGATCTACCAACAGTTACATCATTTTTGAATTCTTAAGCTCGCTCAATTACTCTGTTTATAATTTGGCTGTAATTGGAAGCTGGTGATGCTCCTGACTGTCATTTTACATGCTGTCTTTTAAAATGTTAAGAGCCATTTGGATCTCTTTTTTTTTTATTTTCTCTCTATCTCGTAATATCCCTTTCAATGTGGCGATCCAATTTGTGAGCGCACAAAAATCCTTACTCTGATCAAGGGGGTTCTGCAAAACCCTAAACTATTCCACAGGTCATGTCTTGAGGCCTTCTGTCTGGAATAGGCGTGATCATTAATGTTCTAGCAGAGTAGATTCTTAACTGTGGGTCATTAAAGAAATCTACAAAACATGGCCTGTTGGAGGTACTTTTCTATTAGAATTGAGAACTATTGCTCTGAAAGGGAGAAAGTGAAGCTAGGAACTGATGATTGAGGGTTGTGCAGTAGGCTTTCCATTTTTCCTGTTTGGCCTTAGGGTTGCTATAAAGCTTCATGCCAACCTGAGCACATGTCCATAGTGGCTGCAAGTAAAGAGGAGTTAAATGTAGGCTTACAGTACTATACCTTTTTAAAGCAGTGAACATGAATTACACAGGTTCTGTAGCCGATTAAAACAAGTAAAATGCAGACTTAAGCCAGCCACAAAACAAGTGTAATTCATGTGTACTGCTTTAAAGGGGTAGTATGGTAACTCTTGTAATTCTGTATGTTCTATTAGAATATATTTATAGTTGTAAATTGAACATTTGCAAAGGAAAGATTGTATATATTTTCAAACTTTTTGTTAATCCTGGAATCCTAGCAATGTAAATGCTTGCAAGTTTTATATTTGCCAAGGCCATACTGTTTGTTTATTTTTGTACTTGGTACTATATAACGAACACTGCTTTTTACCACTTCTTTATGAAGTCTAGTTAATTTAAGCATTGCACAACTGTACTTAATGATTTATATGAATATTTGATCCTATTCACTGATCTTAATTTTTTTGGGTCTGGGAAAAGGCTTTTTGGTTGAAAGGTATACAGTACAGTCTGAGGAATTGCAGATATTAGGATACAGGTTGTCAACAACTACTGGGATATTTCACAATAATTTGCAACTTTCATTTGTGGTACATCGATAGAGCAAAATAGGAATGGATTAAACATTTTATGAGCATGCAAATGAACCCCTAGGGTGAAGTAATTTAAATAGAAATTAAGGTTTTACTGAATGTTACACTGACTAAAAATAACTTGTATGGTTTTAAATGTTGGCCTCAAGGTCAGTGGCGCATTCCTATCAAGATTCTTTGAGGTGTCCATTAAGTCATTGTATGTATGTATTTATTAAATGCCCTGACAGCAAGTTATCGGCACATATAGATTGAACCATTTAGCACTGTTTATGCTAGAATAGAGACTATTAAGGGGGGACATGCTTAACATGTAGAAATATATCAGGGGCCAATATAAGGAACTGTCAGACGCCCTTTTTACTGTAAGGAAGGTCTTAAGGACAAGAGGACAAAAGTTTAGACTGCAGGAAAGAAGATTTTGTTCCCTTAGAAGAAAGCCTTTTTTTACGCTAAGGGCAGCCAAACTATGGCTCTCTTCCTGGAGATGTGGTATTGGCAGACACAATAAGAACGTTTAAAATAAGGTTGGACAAGCATCTGTTGGTTAAAAACATCCAGGGGTACTAACAATATTCTGTCCTTAAATATATCAGTTTAACCAGGGATGAAGCTAAATACACCAAGGTTAAACTGGATGGACAACCTTAAATACTATAACTATTGCTGCTTTCACATTGCCTAAACTTTAAGACCCTGTATTTCGAAACTGTATTTAAAACTGGTCTGAGCCATTAAACCCCTTTTAAAACCCTTTCACAATGCAGGTAAAAACTGTTTCAAATAGCTTGTAATACCATTCACACAATCAACCAGTTTAACCCCAAAGGAACATGTTTCAAGCCATAGAAATAGAACCCTTCACACTGCTAAAAAAAACGGCTCAAACTGGTAGGACA
This sequence comes from Crinia signifera, assembly GCF_055691185.1. Lineage (NCBI taxonomy): Eukaryota > Metazoa > Chordata > Amphibia > Anura > Myobatrachidae > Crinia > Crinia signifera. Next base: position 91,738,260 of record NC_139227.1, read on the forward strand.
CTGCTTTTTAACTGTTTAACAAATACCGGTGTTTGTTAAACGGTTTAAGCACCCTGGAGCTTTCACACTACACCTTTACCCATTTTAAAAGAGCCACTGCATTTAAGAGCTGCAGTGTGAAAGGGGTATATTACAGCTTTCACATCGCAAAACCTGTTTAGACCCAGAATTTGAAAAGTTTCTTAAAACGGGTCTGAGCAAGTTAAACCCCTTTCTCACCGCATATCTTTAAAGGTATTTTTTCATTCATGCCAATGGTGGTCACTGGGACAGTGGGGTGTGGGTGGAGCTTCAGCTACAGGCACCAAGTAGAATAGAGTTCTTCAAGTGCAGCCCAGGCTCCTCCTCCTCCACGCCCCTACAGGCTTCAGTTGTTTCTTGGTGCCTCAAGGCACAGGTACCATGGGACAGGGCTCCGTGCCCTGTCTGATATCTTTATTTTTTAATTTTTTTTTTCTATTTTTACACGGAGACAGCGTTACGCTGCTCCCCTGTGGCTGGCAGCGGCGCGCTGACTTCCATAGCCAGACCCGCCGCTCTCCTCATGACACGGAGGACGCCGCGCTCCACCACAGGTAAGCGGGCCCTCCATGTGAGGTGACGCGCACACCTTTTAAGTGCGCACCGCTAGCGGTCGAGTCACCGGGCGGGGTGCAGCCCGGGTGACCCTGGCAGTGGCACCCAGTCCTTTCTGCGCGGCCACTAGACCATCAGGGAGCCGTACTGTGGAGCGCCATTTTTGTTAATGGCGCAGGGCACTGATGGTTCCAGGGGAGGCGGGACCTTGATCCACAGCTCCCCGCCTCCACGCTCAGAGCGGCATAACGCTGGTTTCCCGCCTGAGCTTAGCTTCCCCACGCCCCAGCAGCGTACTGAAGACGCCATTACGCGGGACTACACGGTGGGAGAAGTGCACCAGAATCCCTGCTCCTCTACACGCTACAGGAACAGGTTTTTCAGCAGCCCTCTGTACCTCAGTATTTAGCTGAGAGTCAGAGAGTATAGTGTCTTTTCTACTGTCATCCATCTGTATACCTTTATAGTTTCAGAGGGTGTTGCTGTCCACTGTATTATTGTTACTCAGTGCACACGGGGCCTGTCTGTGTTAACATGTCACAGAAAAACCCCAAAGCAAAGCCAGCTAGGGATACACCTAAACTGCATGCTTATACATGCGCAAACTGTAAGGAGAATTATTCCTCCATACAGGAGCAAGCTGGTTTGTGTGAACGCTGTTCTGCACAGGACTCCCTGGGGGGCCCCTCAGTCCCAACACATGGGGAACCAAGTTGGGCTTCCACTCTCTCAGCAGCCATGAAGGAGTTAGCAACTCAGTTAGCTGCAAACAGAGAGTCTGCTGCGCAGCCATTGCCAGCTCAGCCTGCTGTTGCTGCATCAGAGCCATCCTGGGTACAGGGTTTATCCTCCTCTGTTCAGGATTTAGTCCAAGTGTCTGCTTCTCTGCAGTCTGCATTGAGGGCTCCACCTAAACGCAAAGCACAGGCCCCTTTAGCTTCTAATCAATCAGATGCTGGGGATGACCTGGACGACCAGGTGGGGGTCGACACAGACGATGATCCTGACATAGATGATGTCGACATAGATGAACCTGACAAGGAGGAAAGGATGACCCAGTCCAGAGTAGACTCCTTAGTTAAGGCTGTTAGGATGTCTCTCAATATTCAGGACACCCAGGCCACAACACCTGACACACTTCTTTTTAAAAAGAAAAAGAAGGAGTTGGCTCTTTTTCCCTCAAATTCAGACTTAAATGAGGTTTTATCTGAAGCGTGGCAACACCCTAACAAAAAGTTTTTAGTGTCCAAACGCCTGATTTCCTTCTTTCCGTTCGCGCCAGCGGACCGTAAGAAATGGGAGGAGCCTCCACAGGTTGATGCTCACGTGGCCCGCCTAGTTAAGGCTACTACCCTTCCCATCCCTACAGTGGCCTCTCTTAAGGATCCTACTGATAGGAAGATTGAGCACTGCCTAAAGTCTGTGTTTTCCAATGCTGGCGTGTCAGCAAGACCGGCTATGGCTTCAGCCTGGGTGGCAAAGGCGATTGCAGCTTGGGCTGACTCCCTACAGGAGCAGATATCCTCAGGTACACGTCGCTCTGAATTGTTATCAACGGTGGACCTCATTAGGGTAGGGGCCACATACCTGGAAGAGGCAGCGATAGATGCAGCGGCACTCTCCTCAAAAATTTCTGCCTCTTCAATTGCTGCCCGACGTGCACTGTGGCTGCGCACTTGGAACGCAGATTCTGATTCCAAAAAGGCATTAGAGGCCCTTCCATTTTCAGGGGAGGTACTGTTCGGCTCTGAGCTGGACAAGATTGTAGCCACCATTGCAACGTCCAAGACAGCTTTTCTGCCTTCGGCACCAGCTAGGCCTAGATCTCAGTCCTTTCGGACCTTCCGTCCACAGGGGAGACCCAGGGGTCAGCCTTCATCAAGGGCGCAGCCCGCCACAAGGCGTCCATCCGCTCCCAAGACCAAACAGTCCTGGGCGGGTCGCCGTCAGGCCCCAAAACAGGCCGACAAGCCCTCAGCATGAGGATCAGGCGGCCCACCAACCACATCAGGTGGGCGGTCGCCTGTTGTCATTTGCCGGGGTTTGGCAGGCCACTACCACCGACAGGTGGGTAAACACCATAGTGACCCAGGGTTACTCCCTCTCCTTTCAGGGACGTCCGCCATCTCGGTTTTTCACAACAAGCATGCCCAGGGAGAAGGACAGAGCGGCTGCTCTGACCAGCTCCATTCACTCCCTGCTGGCAGCAGGGGTCATAGTGCCTGTCCCGCTTTCTCAGCGAGGAGCAGGTTTCTACTCAAGCCTGTTCCTGGTGACAAAGCCGGACGGGTCATTCCGGCCCATCCTCAACTTGAAAGGCCTGAACAAACACCTCTGCATTCCCAAGTTCAGGATGGAGTCCCTCAGGTCTATCCTGCAAGCTCTGGAGCCGGGGGACTTCATGGCATCCCTGGACATCCAGGATGCCTACCTCCATGTGCCAATTCGGACGGACAGCCAGTGCTACCTCAGGTTTGCGGTCAAGAGCAACCACTACCAGTTTATAGCCCTCCCCTTCGGGCTGTCAACCGCGCCACGAATCTTTACAAAGATTATGGCCACCATGGCAGCGGCCCTGAGGGCCCAGGGCGTTCGTCTACTACCATATCTGGACGACCTTTTGATACTGGCTCAATCCGCACAGACACTCCAGGGGCATCTGGAGCTAACGGTTTCCCTCCTGCAGACACACGGCTGGCTCATAAATTGGAAAAAGTCCTCAACAACCCCATCACAGCGGATGGTGCATCTCGGAGCTGTGATAGACTCCAAAACCCTCAGGGTTTACCTGCCGGAGGACAAGTGGATACTTCTCAGAGACCTCATCAAGCTCTTCCTGAAGCAGCACAGAGTCTCGGTGCACTTGTGCATGAAAGTCCTAGGCAAGATGGTCTCTTGTTACGACATGGCGGAATTTGCGCAGTTCCATTCCAGGCCACTGCAAAGGGAAATGCTGCGGCACTGGAACCGTTCCCAACCAGGCCTAAAGTCACAGACCTTTGTCCTGTCCAGGCAGACACGTCTATCGCTCACATGGTGGCTCAGTCCTCTAAACCTTCAAAAAGGGCGCCAGTTTATCATTCCTCAGTGGGTAATGTTAACGACGGACGCCAGCCTCCGAGGGTGGGGAGCTGTTCTGGCAGAACACTCCTTCCAAGGCCGTTGGTCAAGGGAGGAGGCGCTGCTCCCAATAAACATACTGGAGCTAAGAGCCATCCTGCTAGCCCTCAAGTCGGCAGGCCCTCTGATTCACTCCAAACCGGTGAAAATACAATCGGACAATGCCACTGCGGTGGCATACGTCAACCACCAGGGGGGGACCAGGAGCCTAGCTGCCATGAGGGAGGTAACATCCATTCTGCAGTGGGCAGAACATCACCTGTTAGCTCTGTCAGCGGTACACATCCCAGGGGTTCAGAACTGGGAGGCCGACTTTCTGAGCCGCCAGGAGGTACAGTCAGGCGAATGGGGGCTCCACGAGGACGTGTTCCAGGAACTAGTCAACAAATGGGGTCTCCCGCAAATAGACCTAATGGCCTCAAGCGTCAACAAAAAGTTACCCCGCTACGGGGCTCGCTCAAGGGACCCGCAGGCATATCTGGTGGACGCCCTGTCGGCTCCATGGCCATTCTCCCTGGTCTACATCTTTCCCCCAGTAGCACTGCTTCCAAGAGTCCTCAGGCGCCTCAAACAAGAAGGAACCACAGCAATCCTTCTAGCCCCAGACTGGCCCCGCAGAGCCTGGTACTCGGACCTTCGGGAGATGTCTCTGCAGCCACCTTGGAGGCTGCCAGCTCGTCCGGACTTGCTAGTACAAGGACCATGCCTTCATCCGAATCTAGGCAGGCTAGCTTTGACGGCGTGGCTCTTGAAACGGAAGTTTTTAAGAGAGAAAGGTTTTTCTTTACCGGTCATAAAAACCATGATAGCAGCAAGGAAACCGGCTTCTTCCCGGATCTACTATAGAATCTGGAATGCCTTTTTCGCCTGGTGTGCAAAGAAAAACCTTCCGCCTAGGGAGTTTCGTCTTTCCAGGATCCTGGCCTTCTTGCAGGCGGGCCTGGATTTGGGCCTTAGGTTGTCCTCCTTAAAGGTCCAAGTTTCCGCTCTCTCTATTTTGTTTCAGCGGAAATTAGCGAAGAGGATGGCTATACAGACCTTTTTACAAGGCGTCCTTCACATACAACCTCCCTTTGTGCCCCCAATCCAGCCTTGGGACCTCACAGTGGTACTCTCAGCACTGCAAAAACCACCGTTTGAGCCCCTAGAATCTGCAGAGCTCAGGTGGCTAACATGGAAAACGGTGTTCCTACTGGCTATTTCTTCAGCCAGAAGAGTTTCCGACCTGTCAGCATTATCCAGTGCATCTCCGTATCTGGTGTTCCACCCGGACAGGGCAGTCTTAAGAACTAAAAAGGAGTTCCTGCCCAAAGTTATTTCCAGTTTTCACATAAACCAGGATATTGTTGTCCCTGCCTTCTCCCAGTTGGAGGACTCCCCAGAGTTACGCTCTTTGGATGTTTCAAGAGCTTTAAAAGTTTACGTTAATAGGACTCAATCCTTGCGCAAGACAGAGGCCCTGTTCGTGCTCTATGATGCAAACAAGAGAGGTTGGCCGGCAACGAAGCAGACATTGGCTCGATGGTTGCGGCTAACAATAAAACAGGCTTATGTATCTTCTAATAAGCCAGTTCCATCCTCTGTCAGAGCCCACTCCACGCGTTCGGTAGCAGCCTCTTGGGCGGCTCATCAGGGAGCCTCAGCAGAACAGTTGTGTCGCGCGGCCACTTGGTCCTCTCCACACACCTTTTTAAAATTTTACCATTTTGACACGTTCGCCAGGGCAGATTCTGCTTTTGGGCAACGCGTCATCAGTGCAGCTCAGGTGCGTTCCCTCCCGTAAAAGGGACAGCTTTGGGACGTCCCACTGTCCCAGTGACCACCATTGGCATGAATGAAAAAAGGGGATTTTGGTCCTACCTGTAAAATCCTTTTTTCTGAATCCATGGTGGACACTGGGCGCCCGCCCTCGCACACTGATCTACAGTAATGGGGGTCGGCTTACACCTTCCTGAAACTTATTCTTCCTTTGGGTTGCTGGTTTCTTTCCTATTTCTCTTCCTTTTCCTGTACCTTGCGGGTAAGCTGTTGAACAAACTGAAGCCTGTAGGGGCGTGGAGGAGGAGGAGCCTGGGCTGCACTTGAAGAACTCTATTCTACTTGGTGCCTGTAGCTGAAGCTCCACCCACACCCCACTGTCCCAGTGTCCACCATGGATTCAGAAAAAAGGATTTTACAGGTAGGACCAAAATCCCCTTTTAATGCCATTTTTGTCCCTTCACAACATTGAACCCGTTTTAAACCCATAAAAACCAGTGGATGAAAAAAGCCAGGTTTGAAACGGGTAAAACACTGCTTTTTATTACCATTTAGAAATACCAGTAAATTCATTCTGCACATATTACCGTTCCGAAACGGTAAAAAAACCCTGCAAAATACCAGGTGAAAAATTTGGTCGGAAAGGGGTAGAAGTAACATAGAAGTGCCGATAACTCGCCATCAGTGCAGTCAATGCATCCTCACCTGTTCACTGAGGGGATGTTCACTCACTGTCTGCCGCCCCGCCTGGTCCCTGGTCCCTGGTGCAAGGTGGCAGCGGCAAGTGTGGCCGCAAATGATGAACTTGTTGCATTTTTAGTGTGAAAAAGGGTATCCTTACCGTACAAACCCCCTTGCCAGCTGCATTGAATACCGCCACTTCTATTACAGCTCTGGATCTTTAATGCCTTTTCTTAATGCATTTTTTGTGTGTAGCGATTGCTATTTGAAGATATGCAGAAGTATTTTAGGTATAGATTAAATCTTATTGATTGCTAGCAATGAAAATATTCAGCTTGGTTGTGGAATTCAGGCTGAACTACAGAAGGATGTGTCAGAGGAATGCAAAATGTATATCAAACACGTTAAAGAGGCTGTTGCATACATCACTGAGAAATGATGGATGCTGGTCAATTGGCGGCCAAGGCCTCCGCAGTCTCTGTACTGGCTAGACGGATGCTTTTGTTAAGTTTGTAGAAAGTGGATGTAGAATCCAAGTGTGCTTTAGAGGTGTTACCCTTCTCAAGCGGCCAAGACTGCTTATTTACCCTCTGCTACTATAACCCGGCAAAAAGTAATACTTTTCGCCCCTCCGGAAAAAGTGAGAGACAGGTGTTTGGCTGACAAGCTGGCCTGCAAAAACAGCTAAGCCTAAACAAACCTGGGCAGCTACACCGCCAACTTCTAAACCTGTCAAACCCTCTGGGGGACACTAGGGTGGGAGGCAGCCTTCCCTTTTATGCACAGGAATGGAGAGAAGTTGTGTCCTTCAAGGGACATCCCCCGCCTCAACAGTTCTTATAGCCAAACCTTCCAAAAAATCCGCAAAAGAATGCTTACTTACAGCAGGTGGTGCAATACTACAGTCAAGGGTGATTTATACTGGTGCCTGTGCAACAGCAAAGACAAGGGTATTACTCGACCCTATTTTTAGTACCCAAACCAAACTTATCCTACAGACCCACGATGAACTTGAAATATCTAAACAAATTTGTGAAGGTGTCAAAAATTCTGCACAGAAACTTTTAGGGCCATAGTGTTGGCAATGGAATGGGATAATCTACTATAGGGTATGGCACAAATATTTCTCTTGGCGTATCGCTAAAGGCTATGATACCAAACCGTTTACCGTTGCGAGACTGTTGGCCTTCTTATAGCCTGGCCTTGATATGGTCTTGCATCTAGCATCCCTTAGGGTACAGGTCTCTGTTCTGTCTGTATGGTTTCAGAGACAAATTGCATAATTTCGGCATACTTTCTTTCAGGGGGTACTCAGAATCCAACCACTGTACACTCCTCCAGTTGCTCCCTATGTACTTTCGGTGGCCCTTGAGGCCCTGTTTGAGCCTTTGTCATTGGTGGATTTTAAATGGCTTACAGCTAAGGTGTTGATTTTGCTGATTATAACCTCAGCTAGGAGGGTGTCAGATTTTGGGTGCTTTATCCTGTCGTGTCCCATTCTGTGTATCAGGATAGGGCTGTCCTGCGGACAAAACTGTCACATTTAAAAGTAGTCTCACTATTTCATGTGAATCAGGGAAATTGGTTGTCTATTTCGAAGAAAGAAATGCTGGTACCACAATGAGAAATCTTTGGAAGTGGTGTGGGCTCTTAAAATCTATGTAAATTGCACTTAATTTATCCGACAATCAGATTCACTGTTTTTGTTGTTTGATTTCCACAAAAGGGTATGGCCAGCTCATAAGCAAACTTTGGCTTGCTGGATTAGACTGGTCATTGCTCATGCATATGAGAAGGCTAACTTACCTTTTACCTACTTCAATTTCAGCACATTCCACCAGTCTGTTGGTTCCTCGTGGGCTGTATGTCGTGACCTTTCTGCTAAACAGTTGTGCAAGGTGGCAACATGCTCCTTACGTTTCTGAGGTTCTATGCCTTTGACGCATTAGCTTCCAAAAATGCTGCGTTCAGTCCTCAGGTTCTTCTGGCCCTCCCTTTAAAATGTATAACTTTGGGACATCTCTGATGTTAACCCTGTGGGCCCCAGGAACCCTGAAGAAGAAAATGTTAGGGAATTAACCTGAAGGTCGGTTTACCATTTCTTCGAGGTTCCTGTGCCCACCCTGACATGCCTGATGTGATTGGGGCATATGTGACCCTTTCCGTTCTGCATGAGTGAATCTATTACTGTGTCTATAATCTGTCTTCTGTCCTTTTTCTGGTTCCTGCTGGGGCTTGATAACTGAACAGAGTGACCTAGCATGGCGACGTGGTTCTAGGGGAGGGGGAGCTAGGCATTCTGGGATGTCTAAAACTTTGTAGAATTGGTGCCCAGTCCTCTGGATCCACCTACAACACCTGTTAACCCTGTGGGCCCAAGAACCTCGAAGAAAGGGAGTTAACCGAAGGTAGATTTACCATAAATCCTGTTTTATAAACCATGTAAAGCTTTTGCTTTTTTATTTTTGTGAAGGAGCGGGGGCTGCTTTAACAATTTAGTAGGTTCTGGATATCCATTAATGTGGGTAGAATTATATTTATTTTTATAACAATCAAGACATGCTCCTCTTCCGGGCAGTTGCAGTCTTTCCACATGATTCCATCCAATGAATGCCTATCGACATGCTCAGAGTGCTGACATTCACTGTTAGAAGATTAGAACTTTCCAGATGTCACATCACCAAATGTGGTACTGTATAATAGAAATGTACCATGCTTTTCACATGGCCTTTATATGCTAATAATCACATTGCACTCAATGGGTTCAACCACAACTGCATAACTGTAAGATTTGTCAAAATAGGTGTGAAAAATTGCCATTGAATTCATATAACAAATTAAGTGATGCTAGCATTTTTAGCGGATTAAGGAGTGTAATAAAGTGTCTCTATTGCATCCTAGAGAATGTTAGACAGAATATGATGCTATGGGCAACATCAATATATACTTTTAGAAGCTTTAGCAAATTTACCTCTATGACAAAGAAATGTGTGAAACTTAGACTGGCAGAGGGAAGATTCTTTGACTCCTTATCAAGATATCAAAGTAGAATTTTGACAGTTAATAAGCCACATGTAAAAGATCCATAGTCATTTGAATGTGGTCTACCAAGACTCCTTGAGAATGGGTCGGAAGAAGAGGTACTTGTTTCCTATCTGGGCGCCCAGGTTTTCTACGTACGGCACCGTAATGAAATCCGATCGCATCGCATCGGATCCGGTACTTGATGATGTACGATGGTATACGATGCGATCCGATTCGATTTCCCATAGGAAACAATGTGAAATGGCTCAATTTAGCCAAATTATCATAGGAACAATAGTAAATGGGCCAAAAACACCCCTGAACATTGAAATGTCCCCCCAAAAGTAGTTGACGCCACCCCGCCATCAACGTGAACCCGAAGCGTGGCGAGCGCAGCGGCACGCCTCCTCCGACCTTTTCATGCCCTACTATCCACTAGGGCGTGGATTGAGAATAGAATAGTGTGGCGAGCGCAGCGAGCGCACGCGGATACCTTCACAGGTAAACGATTTCCTTCGCGGGCTTCCCAGGTGTCCATGGCGCCGCAGACACCTGGGAAGCCCGCGAAGGGACGCGTTTACCTGTGAAGGTATCCGCGTGCGCTCGCCACGCTTCGGGCTCGGTGGCTCGCTGCGCTCGCCACACTATTCTATTCTCACTCCACGCCCTAGTGGATAGTAGGGCATGAAAAGGTCGGAGGACGCGTACCGCTGCGCTCGCCACGCTTCGGGTTCACGTTGATGGCGGGGTGGCGTCAACTACTTTTGGGGGGACATTCCACTGCTCTGGTTTTTTTTGGGGTTTCTGGCTCATTTACCATTCTTCCCTATGCTGATTTGGGTAAATTGATCCATTTAACATTGTTTCCTATGGGAAATCGGATCGCATCGCATCGTTCAATATCGTGTATGTGTATTTGTGGTATCCGATGCGATCTGATTATTTTTACGGAGAATAGCATGGTGCGCAATTAACTTAGCGGGCGCCCAGATAGGAAACAAGTACCGAAGAAGATTATCTAGATACCCTGATTACCTTGTGGCGGCGGAGTACGGTCATGACCTGACCAAGTTGCTGTGGACAGTCCAAATGGTAAATCATAAAACTTGTAATGATCAGACCAATCTGCAAACCTGAGGTGCCTGGTACAAATGGATATCAAAAACATGTATTTGCAAATACCCAAGGATGCCATGAATCTCCTGTCTCCAGAGACCACTTAATGAAATAAAATAACTCCATCTGGAATCTGCAGATACCTATTCCGTAGGTAAAGGTCTTTAAAAACCTGTATCTCTCCAAGATGGAGGACTGGGGTGATTTTATATTGTTTAATTTGTGTTCAAATAAGATGTTCCCTGCTTAAGGGAGCTCCTTCAATGACATTGTAATCTGAGTCCGCACCCAAGAATGCATCCAAAGAGCCCTTCTATGGATGCTGCCACTTTTGAAGTAAAGACCCCCATGTCAATAACTGCTTCACCTAAGTAGGCACTAGCCATCTTAGGGGGTTATTCTAGTCCATTCTTTCTGACAAAATCCTTCTTAGATGGACAAAACCATGTGCACTGCGGGTGGGGCAGATGTAACATGTGCAGAGAGAATTAGATTTGGGTGGGGTTTTTCTTCAAAGTGAGATCTATATTGAAGTGTAAAATCATGCAGTCAGTATTTTCCCTGCACAGAAACAAAATAACTCACCCAAATCGAATTGTCTATGCACATGTTACATCTGCCCCCCTGCAGTGCACATGGTTTTGTCCATCTAAGAAGGATTTTGTCAGAAAGAATGAACTAGAATAAACCCCTTAATGAGCACTACTAGGGACAATCATTCTCATCTGCTAGTACCAGAACTGAGGCCTTCCAGAAGATCGTTTTTGACTTGTTGATAATTGATACACTCCTGTGGTCTGTTGGAAGGACAACAAAAGACACTCTAATATGATTGTCTCTTAATTAGTGAGTTGGATACACTGTACAGAAAGATACCTTTTTTGGTACATTTTATGTGAGCTTAGTAAGTGGATGTAATACATCTCTACGGGTTGTATAATGCATACACAATGTATGGTACGTCTAATCACCACCTGATGCTCATTTACAATTCAACATTTTGAGATGTACGTTCTCCTACAATGCTAAACATGCAGTTTTCTCCTTTTTTTTTTTGTTCTGCGCATGATCATCCCATGAGGAGAAATCCATTCAACAGACAGAGCTTTGTTTTAAATGATCCTATTTCTGTTTTTCTATTTGTATCTCTATTTTCTTCCTTATTGGGCAAGATCTGGTAATCTTAGAGCTACTATCATCTGTTTGTGCCCTAATCACCTTTTCTAGTACAGGTATTGTACAACACGATAATCTAGCACGCCTAGTTCCAGCACTGTTCTGGATTATTCATTTTGCTGTATTATCAGTGGTACCCCGACCCAGAGCATCCCCTGTCCCCATGAAGCATAGTTTCTTCCCCCTACCGCTGCTCCTCTAAACCCTCCCGTAGACTAAATTCCTCCGGCACCTGATGTGTCTGGATTAAAAGAGGTTCTGGGTCATCAGGTGCCGGAAAATCGGTGGTGTACCTGTATTTCATAATGACTGAGCTGTCTTACATACAAAACTAGCTTTTCTCTTTCATCCATAGGGGATGCTGAAATATCTGGGGTATAGATGGGTGTCCTGATGCACCCCAGGGAGCCACAGCTATACATAATTTTCAGATTTCACTTTTTAATTGCATTATTTTACTTGGGAGAAAGATCTGATATACTGAATTGATTTTTTTTGCACAGCCTCATCTGTTTCTGAAGACTAAATCCATTAATATGCAGTAATTACGATTCCTGGTTGTATTGACTAGTGTCCAGTCAGCAGTTTGAATATCCTACCCAGTTTGGAAAGTGTAGGCTTTCCCCTCTCCCAGCTGTCAGTATTGGTAATATATGCTTGGATAACCCAAGGTTCCGGTGCAAACGTATTAAACTTGGTGAAGTGATAAAGTGGCTGGTGCTAATGCCCAGCCAATTAGCTCCCAACTGCCCAGGTGCAAAATGACAGGAGCTGATTGGCTGCTTCGTTATCACCGTCCATTTTAACACTTTGGGATTAATACATCTTCCCCTCAGATCCATAACCTTAATGTTGCGCTATAATGGCTATGAGCATGCTGATTGGTGGAAGACTTGTTCCAGTGAGTGTGTGGGTAGTGGCTCCAGGTCATGGCTTTGCCCAGGGCCTCTGCTACACTAAAAATACATTACACTGCCCTTAGTGCCTGTTTTATTAATAATCTACTTTCTATTTATCTTTTGCTGCCTTTGTAGCTCGTTCTCCGTTATCTTTGCTCTTTACACCATTTCGCAATTATCTTGCTCTGGCAGCTAGGGACGGCTACATCTGCCACAGATAAACAAAGATGAACTGAATTTGGCAATTGCTGGAATTTAAAAACCTAAAATGTAATACGTTAGTTGAGTAAGCCAGCCTTATTATGTTCCGTACTTTTGTTCCTCCCTCTTTTACCCTTACGTATAACAATTCTTCCACAGCCCTGTAGACTATATCACTCGCATCAAGCCATCAGCTTCTCCTGAAATATGATCAATATCAACAATGACTATTCTACTCCGCAAGAGACAGAGACATTGCCTAAGTCATCGCTTTATTGCTCCAAGAATGAATTTAATGAACAGCTAAATGTAGAGATGACACCATTGCAAGATAACTTTATTGTAGGCGAATCGACTGCGGTGACAATAATGTCTGATCCACCTGTACGAGATCGTATAATCTGGTCCTTGTTTAACACCATTTATATGAATTTCTGCTGCCTGGGACTTATTGCACTGCTCTTCTCAATCAAGGTGAGAATGTACAACAACTTGTGTTTTTGACTTGTTGATGGCTCCCGACAGGACAATATAGTCCTACCTAATTTTGTTCAGATTGGGTGCGTTTCTAGTTTGATTGGTCAGGATTTACAGTCATAATAGCCAATCCTCTTTTGAGGTGTTTGTGTGGGTCACTGATTGCTGTGAAAGTTTGCTAATCTGTAGTCTGTGTCCAATGGGGAACCATAAATCTGGTTGTTAAGTAAACTGGCAATACACCTGCTTGCGTGTGCTCAGGTTCAGGTTCTGATCAATGATTGTCAACACTAAAAATAATGATTGGAAAATAATTATATAGGGGTCTATTTACTAAATCTTGGAGAGAGATAAAGTACCAACCAGGTCCACTTTCCACCTTCTCGAGTATACTTGTACGTAAGACCAAGGCAATCTTGCTGGTCCTTGTTTCTAATATGTGGGCACCATCTTCTCAAAGCTAAGACTGTGGCTTTGCTCTCTAGTCCACATGGACCATCTTCCCAAAAAACACTGGGAAAGTGATGCCAAGTAAAGATATGAAGTGGACACAGTGCACCCTACCCCAACCATTCGTTACCATGGCTTGATACACCCCTGGCTGGTACTTTTCCTTCCTTACACTCTCTCTCCAAGGCTTAATAAGCAAGATTTTTTGTTACATCATTCATATCTTATGTAAGTAAAGCCCCATCCACACTGGAAAAGCAAGTAAAAGATATAGCTCAGAAGGCCGCCCCCGCCCCCCGCCCCCCCCCCCCCCCCGCCCCCTCCCTGTCTAGTGTGTACTCTCAACATTGTGGCTTCAGCTCCCCCTTGCTGGTATTGGCAATTGTGTATGCACTTGCCAAAGCCAGGTCCCCACCACCGCTAATTGCCGGGCACAGACAATGGCTAGTGTGTACCCAGCTTAAGCGATCAAGTCAAAGGGATGAAAGAACAAACAGTAGAGAACCATTTGTCCTGGGTTTTTTCAAAATGTTTCAAGACTAATGAAATGCTGGTTTCCAGGTTTTCTGCATAGCACATACAAATGCAGTTAGTCCTTATGGCATACTGTATTTATTGTATTTTGGGCCTCATTCAGACCTGTTAACGAGGCTGCAAACTTTGCAGATGGACAAAACCATGCTTCACTGCAGGTGCGGCAGATGCAATGTGCTGAGATTTGGGTGGGGTGAGTTCAAACTGAAATCTAAATTGCAGTGTAAGAATAAAGCAGCCAGTATTTACCCTGCACAGAAACAAAATAACTCCAAATCTAACTCTCTGCACATGTTACATTTGCCCCATCTGCAGTACAGTATGGTTTTGTCCATCTGCAAAAATTGCAGCCTTGCTAATAGGGCTGAATCAGGCCCATTGTCAATTTAATGGACATTAACTGCATAGAAAATGTGACTATATTGACAGACATGCATAAAGACTTTCTGGGACTAAATTAAACTCCGAGGATGGTCAGTGGAAATTCGTACGCTTTTTCCGTTTTCAAAGACTCAGGGACCGTCAATACCTACATAAATAGATTCCAAATATTCATCTAATTCATTATGGGGCCAATATGGATTTGAATGCAATTTGGTTACAACTGCAGCTGCACTGTTTGCACAGAACGAAGGGCCTAATTCTGCTTCAGTTGTTTTGAGGGCTCATTGCTAAAGTGCAAGCACAATTTTAGGCTTCCAAACATTATGGCTGGTCAAAAAAAAACAGAACAGAGTACAAGGTTCAAAATGACCACAATAAATATTGCTGCCTGTCAACTTGTTCAGGCACCTGAGTTTGGCATTTAATAACTGCAGGATACTCTCTTAAGCTGGGTACACACCAAAGGATTATTCATTGTGGTGATGTAATGTAACGATAGATCGCATAGCTGTACACACTACACAACACATTGTGCAATGATGCAGTATACAGTTACATGATTCATATACCAATATTATGTCATCTGTGACATCACCCAAATGGATACAGCATATTCTGTTGCGCTTTACAATTGGAAGCAAGAGTAATAAAACAAACTGGGTAGTAACAGACATATGTAGAGGTAGGAGGGCCCTGCCCGTAAGCGTGCAATCTATAGGACTAATAAGAGGGATACATAAGGAAGTGAATCTAAAGCATGGCAGTCCTGATGAGATGAAATGAATGCTACTGGAGGTTATGGTCCCTATTCTCAGGGCCGGCGCCACCACTAGGCAGGTCTAGGCATTTGCCTAGGGTGCCGGCCACTGGAGGGTGGCAATTCGCCCCTCGCCCCCCGTGCAAAGGGGGTACCTGCTGCGCCGTCTGGGGGGGGGGGGGGGGGGGTCCATGCCGGCTTCTGACAGGAGCCTGCAGTGGTGTCCTTGCCGCGCGGGTACCTGTGGCGCTGTGTATAAAGCTGGCGGCAGTGGGGGGGTCCCTGCAGTGAATAAGAAATAACTAGCGCTATCTGCCGGGCTATGCAGCGGCGCGGGAAGCGCTGCCGGGTTTGAAAACACTGGCCGCACGCTGATTGGCTGAGATTCAGCCAGTCAGCGTGCGGCCAGTGTTTTCAAAACAGAAGCGCTTCCCGTGCCGCCGCATAGCACTAGTTATTTCTTATTCACTGCAGGGAACCCCCGCTGCCGCCAGCTTTATACACAGCGCCGCAGGTATCCGCGCGGCAAGGACACCACTGCAGGCTCCTGTCAGACGCCGGCATGGACCCCCCTGCCCGATCCCCAGACGGTGCATCAGGTACCCCCCGGCACCGGGGCGCCCCCACTCGCCTGGGGCGCTCCGGTGCCTAGCACTGGCCCTGCCTATTCTGATTGCCTTGGTCCCCTGCAGACGCTTGGTGTGAGCGGGATTTCAAACTGTCTGCTCGCCGTCCAGTTTGCATCTAGCAATGCAGGCATGGTGCAACAGGCTGCGCCCATAGGAACGTCTAGTGTTTCATGGGTGTACCCACGGTAATTCGGCAATGGGGTGGTCAGCTGATGTCACCCACTTCCCACACAGGGTGTCTGCAGATGTAAGACACTAGAGAGGTGTCTTACATCTGCGAGCGTTGGAGAAATCATTAGATGGTCGTCATCCATCAAATTATTTCTTCCCCACGCAAGCTGCAAATGGATGTTTATTCTAAACATTCAATTGCAGGGGATCTCATTGTGTGGGGTTTGGGTGGTGTTTAATCCACACACAAAGCTGCAAATTTTGTAGCTTTGCGTGTGGACCAGAATAATATTCCGGAATATGATAGGTTTGCCTGCAGAGGTGCGTTTTCAGGGAGTACTTTAAAGTTTGGAGGTTAGCAGAGAGTCTTAGGGCTATATTCTGGTCCATTTGCATGGACCAGAATATTCGCACGGACTTCAATGGTGGGCGCGTGCGCAGGGCCATTTCTGCACATGTGCATACGCTGGGTGAATGCGGCCACAACGAACAGGGTGTTCGCCATGAACACGCACCCAAGTGTGCGGGACCAAGTTACTGCATATATAGAGAGGGAAATGTTAATAGCTTGCAAAATCCTGACCAGTATACACAATTTTTTAAGCGGTAATAATCTGAAAGGCAAAACCAGGTTGATTTTTGCCCTTTAACTGAACGCAACTTTAAAACATTGGGTAGCCTGGCCAGGATTCTGCAGAAATTATTTTTCCTCCAGAAAGCCACCTCATGTAATAGTATGGACATGTCCAGGTTATGTTACACGTTCTGCTTAAATATGAACCTTAATGACTAAAATTAGGAAATGGCCACTTTGCTTTATGATAATATATCATTAACTATGTCTTGTTCTTTTACTCGGCAGTCCCGGGACCAGAAGCTGATTGGAAACCAAAGTAAAGCTAGAAAATATGGTGCTATTTCCCGTTCTTTAAATATTTCCTCCACGGTATTGACAATAATGGGTTGCCTAATCTCAATGACAATCATTTACATCAATTACCTTTACTTGAGAGCAGCCTTCAAGAACTGGATTGGGATCTAAAGTAGCTGGCGCAGCCTTGATTTAACGCCGTCTCTTTAATACTCCACTTCTATTCTCAGCATCAATTCTAAAATACCATTTTATGATCATTAAGAATTAATTATAAAGTCCTGACATATTATATAACTCTATTTTGAGGAAACTAGTCACACAAACATATTTTGTACAATGTCATGAACCAAAAGGTGATCACTTGTTACATAATGTAGCTGCTGGGGATAGTATACCTTTTTTGAAGGGGTCTAGATATCAGCAATTAAAAGAAAAAAAATCACAGATTCTGGGGCATATAGGATGCTGATGTATTTGGACATATTTATTTAAAAGGGCGGTACTCTTTACCTAGGACGGCGCCCATCGCGGCATCGCGTCCATCGTATGCACTAAAGTAACGGGTGCGACGCGACCGATGCGATGCCCGCGATTTCCCATAGGGATCAATGTTAAATTTTTCAATTGACCCGATTTTTCAGTTCAATGCCTCAATGCCTGCGATTTAGCCATAGGAAACAATGTTAAATGGGCCACAGAGCCCAAATAGGCACCCTTAGCAATGAAATGTCCCCCACAATTGTTAACGACACCCCACGATCCACGCGAACCCGAAGCGTGGTGAGCGCAGCGAGCCCGCGAGGGGCGGCGGTACGCGTCCTCCGACCTTTTCATACCCCCACTATCCACGTCGGCGTGGAGTTGAGAATAGAATAGTGTGGCGAGCCACCGAAGCGTGGCGAGCGCACGCGGATACCTGTGAAGCCCGCGTAGGGCCGCGTTTACCTGTGAAGGTATCCGCGTCCCCTCGCGGGGCTCGCCACGCTTCGGTGGCTCGCTGCGCTTGCCACACTATTCTATTCTCAACTCCACGCCGACGTGGATAGTGGGGGTATGAAAAGGTCGGAGGACGCGTACCGCTGCGCTCGCCACGCTTCGGGTTCGCGTGGATCGTGGGCTGTCGTTAACAATTGTGGGGGACATTTCACTGCTAAGGGTGCCTATTTGGGCTCTGTGGCCCATTTAACATTGTTTCCTATGGCAAAATCGCGGGCATTGAGGCATTGAACTGAAAAATCGGGTCCATTGAAAAATTTAACATTGATCCCTATGGGAAATCGCGGGCATCGCGTTGGACGCGTCGCACCCGTTACTGTAGTGCATGCGATGCCCGCGATTTTTTACACCCGATGACCGCGATGGACATCATGGGCGCCGTGCTAGGTAAAGAGTACCGGGCAATCATCATCATTTACAAAGCAAAACCATGCCTTGTAATTAGTGATGCTAATCCTGTGCCTTTTTTTTTTTTCAATCCCGGGTTTCAGGATTGAAAAACTGTCAATTCTGAGATTGGTTTCCTGAAGGCGGAGCGGGTATGCAGGAAACAGATGGGCTGGGGCATACTGGTACTGGTGAGGGTGGGCCGCTGCACAGAGTGACCTCTAACATCACATTGCACAGCCATACAGCATGTTTTCCAGCCAGTAGCTGAGCCACGAGTTGCTGGTGCTCAGCGTTGCCCAGCAGAAAGGGATGAAATGCACATGCGCACTTCAATCCCGAAATCGGCCACAAATGCCTGATCCTGGGAGTGGCTTCCCTACTTGTAATAATTGGCATTTTTTTTTAAATAAAGTCTGTTTTGCCAGCATCTCGCACCACAAATGAACGCTACTGTCCTGAATGTCCAACATGTTGGATTTCACCAGCCAACTTTATTCGCCAACTTTGGTCACAGTTGGGCTGGAATTGGCAATCGGTGAACCCTATACACCGCTGTGATTGATTGCTAATGTATGTTCCCCAAAAGGCAGTAGAATTATCAGCCTGTGACTGATATGTCTGGGTAGCCACCAGTTATGATATAATGCTGGAATGAAGGAAAGTAGTGTGATGTGGAAACAAGTAGTAATGGCTGCAGAACTGGAAATACTCAGCTGCTGACCAGAACTACCCCACTGCCACCTTAGTAGTACAGGGTGCAACTCTGAAGTCCAATGAATTTCTTTAGCACTAGGTCTTAAGGCCCGGCCAACGTTTATGCTTATACAATTCTTGTTCCACCTTTCCTTCCCAACCACAGCAGGGCAGAAGCTGCTGGAGCAGCCAGACCAAGTCTCCAACTGTCCACCTTCCCAACCACAGCAGGGCAGAAGCTGCTGCAGCAGGCACAGCAAGTCTCCAACTGTCCACCTACCCTTCCCAACCACAGCAGGAGAGAAGCTGCTGCAGCAGCACCCAGAGCATTTCGCCAACTATGCACCTACCCTACTCAACCGCAGCAGAGCAGGAGCTGCTGCAGCAGGAACAGAAAGTCTCCAACTATTCACCTTCCTTTCCCAACCACAGCAGGGCAGAAGCTGCTGGAGCAGGTACAGAAGATCCCAAAAACCCTCAATGTATAAGCAATCAAGAGAAAAAAAGAACTGACTGGGAATCAATCTCACATGGATTTCACAATGATATCTACAGTGTTCAAGTCACAGACCACTCTGCCGATGAGTGGCTTATTGATTTCAGTTTGTCAAAAATGTTGTAAAGTGAAATGTTTTTCATTTAATGGACCCCTCTAGGACTTTTTACGGGTACACTTAAGTGAGCCTGTTTATTGTGTTGTATTCAGCAAGTCATAAGCTTTCCAACGATATATCACAATGCATGAAAACAGCAGAACTTTATGACAGTACCCTTAAGGGCTCGTCCGATTAAACCCATCTTTGAATTTAGATCGTCCCTTAGGAAGATAAGGTAGTGTGCAAAGTTTGAAGACAATTAGTTAAAGAGTTTGAGCGTTATCGTGGAACATCCATCCATACACACATTGTTTAATTATACTTATGTAGATTCTGCTCACTGGTAGAAACGGGTTCTGATGCTGCCAAAGAAGTAGCTGAAGTCCCAAAGGAGAGAGAATCAGCAATGCCGGCTGACATCAATCAAACCTAAACGAAGATGGCATCAGTAGATGACTATACAATCATCCTTGGTGTAATAACATTACAATTTGATTTCCCATTGCCCTCACAAATATTTAACTCTGCTACTTCTGGTGAGCGGACCTAAAGCACAGCCATCGCTAGCTGGTCATATCACTGAATAATATGCTACATCTCTAGATGCATTCATCAGAGAATGGACATTGTGATCTCATGCAGGTTACATAGTTCAACCACAAGTGTTAAGGAGCAGGGGGTAAACATGAATTTTATATATTAGACAACCCCTGTGCAGTACTTCTTAGCTATCAAGCAATTCTGTAAGTCCAGCTATGGCCAAATCACAAGTTGTGATCTGCCATTGATCAACTTAGGTAGGAAAATATGGCTGGCATGGGGAAAATGCCATTAGAAGACAAACAGAAGACCTCTCCTCCCCCAACTTTTAATCCTTCTCCTCTAAGAAACACAAGGGAAGATGTATGAAGCAGTGATAAGAGAGAAGTGAGCCAGAGGATCAGTGGCCCATGACAACCAATCAGCTGCTCTGTATCATTTTATATTTTGCAAATTATAGATGTAACTTCAGTTATGACAGGTTGCCATGGACTTCTTCTCCACTGGCTCACTTCTCCCTTATCACTGCTTCATGCCCCTCACGTCTCAGACTTTCCCCTAAGACAGGGATGGGGAACCTAGCTATGTGGCCATGCTACAATTATTGCAGGGCATGCTGGAATGTGTAGTTCCACAACAGCTGGATGGCCAAAGGTTCCCCATCCCTACCCTAAGATGTACTTATGTATAAGCTTTTGGTGTATTATTCCTCATTTATAAATTTACTAGGCTCTTGTCATATAAGCTGTATAAAAACACCTTTTAGTTATTTTACTGTATCCCTTTTATACAATATAGCACAATAAAACCAAACATGTAAAATAAATAAGGTATGGTATTTGTATATTTTATTGGTTGAGTAATTGGGAAAAATACAATCTGGCCATTTGTCTGAAAGTGTATTCCGTCTACCACAAAATACAATCAAATACTCGGTGCCAAGATAAATGTCACTGCTTTAGGAGTTTGCCTTAATTTGTAAATTAGTGCTTGTACAGCCTTTCAAACATCCATAACTACTCCACAGGCGACCCTCGGACCCCATAGAGAGCCAAGTGAGAGTCTCCCCTTCACTCCTGGCTCTTGCAGGGAGTCATGCTGGATACAATACTCAACCAATAGAAACAGGAGAAGGAAAGAATGTCTCGGAGTGGTGCACCTAAAGAATTATAAAATATTAGTTTTATTTGCTTTATTTTAAAATACTGTGAAATATAAAACACATGAATACACATAAGAGATGGACAGTGAAGAATAAAAGGATGGGAATCCTCACACCGTGGGGTCCCAGGATATGTCTCCCTTCTTTATTTCAATTTCCTATACTGGTGCACTGATAGCGGTTTAATGTACGTGCAATTTAAACTGCTGATTGTTACGCTTTAACTCCACGGGTACTTATAGTAATTTTGTATCAAATAAGAGCAACACTGTAATTAACAATGAGGGAATAGTATCCCAGAAGTTTATGAACAACAGATGGTCTTTTTTAATACGCGAGTCAGTCAGACAGTATTACACAGTAGATATATATGTCCCGGAGAGAGGCTGATCCCCAATGTGGGTATACACTGAGTATAAATCAGGTTAACAGTAACCTTTCAATAAATGCAGCAGTGGCTATAACAAGCTGCCCCGTTCTCCTTGTAGCTGAGAGTCTATAGTACTCATCAGTCAGCAGGGAGGGCAGCGATAAGCAGCAGTTGTAGCTTGCTTGTTTGGAGTGACAGCGGTAGAGGTGCGCCGCTTCACTCACAGAAATCTGTCTGCCTGCAGGTATGTATGGCGCGCTGTTCAGCATGACACACACGTCTCCGGCTGAGACGGCTGGGGTAGCCGAGACCAGGGAGCACCAATATTTTAAGCTGCTAAACAGATCAACATAAATACATTTCAAAGGGAAGGGGACTGCTGGGAACACACACGGGGGCAGATTTATTAAGCTTGGAGAAGAGATAAACTGGAGATAAGGCAAAAGGAGATAAAGTGCCAGCCAATGAACTGTGTTTGAAAATGACAGTTGGGAGTTGATTGGCTGGAGCTTTTTCTCCTTTTACCTTATCTCCAGTTTATCTCTTCTCCAAGCTTAATAAATCTGCCCCACAGTGTCTGAGGTCTGCGTACGCTTCGCAGACAAGAGCTTCAAAGCTTTATTAGATTTATGTTATTTTATCTTTATTTATTTATGTTGATCTGTTTAGCTTAAACTATTGGTGCTTCCTGGTCTCTGCTACCACAGCCGTCGTAGCCTGAGGCATGTGTGTCTTGCTGAACAGTGCGCCATACATACCTGCAGGCAGACGGATTTCTGTGAGTGAAGCAGCACACCTCTACCGCTGTCACTTCAAACAAGCAAGCCGGGGTTGCTGCCCATCCATCTAGTCTGGGACGCGGTGTATCACGTTAAATACCGCGCTGTACATACCCCCAAGCAGACGGATTCTTGGGAGTGAAGCAGCGCACCTCTATCGCTCTCATTTCAAGCAGGCAAGCCGCGGCTGCAACTTATCGCTGCCCTCCCTGCTGACTGATGAGTACTATAGACTCTCAGCTACAAGGAGAACGGGGCAGCTTGTTATAGCCACTGCTGCATTTATTGAAAGGTTACTGTTAACCTGATTTATACTCAGTGTATACCCACATTGGGGATTAGCCTCTCTCCGGGACATATATATCTACTGTGTAATACTGTCTGACTGACTCACGTATTGAAAAAGACCATCTGTTGTTCATAAATTTCTGGGATACTATTCCCTCATTGTAAATTACAGTGTTGCTCTTATTTGATACAAAATGACTATAAGTACCCGTGGAGTTAAAGTGTAACAATCAGCAGTTTAAATTACACTTACATTAAACAGCTATCAGTGGACCAGTATAGGAAATTGAAATAAAGAAGGGAGACATATCCTGGGACCCCACGGTGTGAGGATTTCCATCCTTTCAGTCTTCACTGTCCATCTCTTATGTGTATTCATGTGTTTTATATTTCACAGTATTTTAAAATAAAGCAAATAAAAGTTATATTTTATAATTCTTTAGGTGCACCCAGGGCCGGCTCTACCATTAGGCAGCTCCCTAGGGCGCCAGGATCTGGGGGGGCGCCACCAATCTGGTTATCAAAAAATCAAGGATGTCTTTGAGGATCCTTGTTGTATTTAATGCAGGTGGTGGGTGTGGAACTTCTAAGACCTCACCTCCATACCTCCTTAGAGGCATAATTCCGTACTTTGCTGGCCCGCCTCCTTGTTCTCTCCCCAGGCGCTGGGAGGATTACTCGATTTTTGGGAGCCTCCCTGCTTTTCTGGAATGTGAGGCGTGTATGCCTTAAGGGATTGGAAAGTGGGTATTGGTGGCAGTATGGGGGGGGGGGGGGGGGGGGGAGGTTAAAGCTTTGCCTAGGTTGCTGAGAAGCCTTACACCGGCCCTGGGTGCACCACACAGAGACATTCTTTCCTTCTCCTGTTTCTGTGAATTAACTGTGTCCCGTGGTAGCACACCCCTGATCGTATACAAGTCCTACTGACTCAGATTTATCTATAAGGGGTCCATTCAAAACAAATCCCAGATATTTTTCTGTGCGACCAGTCAACCCCCCAAAAAACCCTTCACTACTCAACCAATCAGGAGCATTTAACCCCGGGGTGGCCAAACCAGACCTCAAGATCTATACTAGGAATGAATGCAGCATGTTTGAAAATGTGACAGTTACTAATGATTACAGCTGTGCAGCAGCTAGGTAACCTGGAAAACGTGGACTGTTGGTAGATCTCGAGGACCGATTTGGCCACTTCTGGTTTAATGTGTGTACCCTGCTAAGTGCCGACACGAGCCATAACAAATCTGGTCATTCAACAACACAACTCAAAAAAGAGAAAGACAAAAATTAGAAAAGTTAAATTAATGTTTTTATTACAGTCTAAAACCAACAACTTAGCCAGATTTACACCTACAGGAGGACATGTTATGTACATGCAGTGGTTCAAAATAAAGAGGACTTCAATAGGATTCAATTCATTCAAATTAGATCAGAGTGAGAAGATGACCTATCATTTAATCATATAAATACATTTTTTGTTTTCAGATTCCATTGGCAGCCGATTGCAATTCTAACATGTCTAAACCTGAGCTTGTCCCATGTTACCTACTGTACATCACTAAATGTAAGACCAGAAATGACCAATAGAATTGTAATTTAACAACAGTTGATCACGTTTCCAAAAATAGTCCAAATATCATCCAGCCTCTTAGGGGTAGCAGCTATACTTAGTATGAGGCACCACAATTAAATGAATATCATATTTTTTTAACCAGAAAATATGTACAAAGAAATGTACTCTCCCTTCAATAACTTCCTAGTTTAAAGTTTGAGATTATGGGGTAGATGTATCAAGCCTTGGAGAGAAATAAAAGTACCAATCAGTTTCTGTGGGTATGAATGATTGGGTCGACACAAATAAGGTTGGCCACTATTGGTCGACAGGCCATAGGTCTTGACATGTAAAATGTCGAGATACTTTAGGTCGACATTGTCAACACAAGCAATAGGTCAACAAAGGAAAAGACCGACATGAGTTTTTCACTTTTTTTTTTTTATGTCTGTCGACATAGGCTACCCCAGCCGCCCACTATTGTAATCTAACTGTATGTCCACTTGGATGGGATAGTATGGAGAAACACCTTTATCAAAAAAATAACATTAAAAACTCATGTGTTGACCTATGGCCTTTCAACCAATAGGGGTTGACCTATTGACTTCCGACTGCATTCCGTATCCTTTAATGTTACATTTATCTTTTTCCTACCTTTGATAAACCTTTCCCCGTACGTTTAAAAGGTGCAACTCCCAAAATATTGTATCATTTGTTCATCGTAATACTGTACAATCAAGTGTCCAATACCACATAACAGCTTATATTCTTGTACCAGCTATTAGTCTGCTACAGTCTCAGTGTCTACGTAGCGGTCAGCACTATACAACAGAATTGGGCCTACATAAATAATTGTATTAATAATAACAACAGTATCACTACAGGAAATAACAAAATTAAGGCTGGGATTTGCTTTAACAAGGCTTTGCCCATGAACACCGGGCCATACATTTGTAAATAGACGGGGGAATGCACCTTTTAACTGTGTTTAATTGTAAAATGCAAAGCCAAAAAACGTAATCATTCTCTATGAACATTCATTTTCTTTTTCATGAAACAGACAATAGAATGGTCTAAAAAAAACTGCACATATTATGTACTAAAGCGGTGTTTGACTTTTGCAATAGAGCTTAAGCTATGTGTAAAATCTGTCAATTTTTAATATATATATATATATATTATATACACCCCCACCACTGTCTTTTGAAGGTACTCTTATATACATTCAATCATCCAACCAACAGAAGTGGTATGCTTCCTATATAATGCCAACTAGAAACATGTACAGTATACTTTATGAACACTTTAATATTGGTTACTGTGTGATATGCAGAACTGGTCCTTAAGAGTTTTCTCAGAACACCCCCTTATACATAAACAGCCATGGCAGTTAGTGAGAACACCCCCTTATACATAAATCGCCATGGCAGTTAGTGAGAACACCCCCTTATACATAAATCACCATGGCAGTTAGTGAGAAAACCCCCTTATACATAAACCGCCATGACAGTCAGTGCAAACACTCCATCATACATAAACCACCATAGCAGTTAGTGAGATATTTCCTATAAATCACAGAGCTACAATTGCCTTATACATGACTGATGTAGGTCTTACACCCCCATCACATCTTATATGGTGTGGACCTATTTTTATACGTAAGGCACTGGCACACAATAAGCTCTCCAGTCTCACAGCGGAGGCACATTATGCCTGAGCTTTGTAAGGAGACAGTTCACCAAGAGTCACCGATATGATCCAGCGAAACCCAATATCAACAGGAATGTGATTTAAAGATCTGGCACAGACATTTAAGAGATACGCACCTGTACCTCTTGACTCTAACATAGCTTTTTTGGCAGAGGTGCTGTTAGAATGCCACAGACAACCGGGCTGGGAGGAGAGCCTTAGTGGATCAAGATCTTTACTTTAGCAGACATTTTTGCACTTGGGAATGGATAGCTTTCATGCATGGTCCGTCCAAATCCCATTGAGCATGAAAAGGATATCTGCATCACCCATGTTTCTCTTAATAATGCTGTTTGCTAGTATCATTTTTGTTGTGGTTATTCATTTTCTAACCTCCTGTCATCCACTTGTGGACAGTGGAGGGACAACCAGGAGTATAGCGTGTGGAGCAGGGAGACTACAGAGTTCTCATTGGCCAAACTCAGGCTCCTTCCGATCCCCGGTGCTGTTTGGGGGTCTTCATACAGTTTAGTGCCCAGTTGCTCTACAAAACTTGCACCGAGAAGATAACGCACCTTTTGAGATGTACAAGTCTCAGCTGTAGATTGAAAACAGCTAACTTGATGCCATCTCTAGTTAATTCAGAATCTAAAGCTGTAAAATATAACATACATCAAGCCTGTATGTCATTCAAGTACTTGTTATCATAGTACAGTTACAGTATATTATAGTAAGATTACATTGTGTCATAGGTCAGGCTGAACCCAACATGTACATTAAGATATGTTCTCTGTAGTTGACTCTTTAAAGACGCCATACAGTTCTGTATGGTGAGGTGATGAATATACAGTACAATCATTAGCATGGAGATAGTCCTGGTCATGTCTGTGGAGAGAGGGAGATGAAGATCTGGACCCAGAGATAAACCCCCCACTTGGGGGTTAGCAGTTAAATAAAAAAAAAAAAAACATTAAAAAACACAAATGTTCAATGGAGAGAATGTTCTACCCAGCTGTGTATAACAAGCCCTTGTGTAATGTTTTCTGAGGACTTTCCAGCAGCACTTGTAACTATACAAAGTGTATATATGTCTTCCGCAGACCTTGACACTTAAAAAGTTATAAAATGATCCAGTAACCTGGCAGATGTGTAATGGAACTAAATGGTGTGGATGAGGGTCTGCGGTCACTACAAGCAGCCGCTACAACCTTGGTACAGTCACGGCGGCTGCCATAGGTTATTGTGAATGCTAGGAAACGGATTTGGAAGGTTTTTCTGGTCTATTACTGTGTAATACTGTCTGACTGACTCACGTATTGAAAAAGACCATCTGTTGTTCATAAATTTCTGGGATACTATTCCCTCATTGTAAATTACAGTGTTGCTCTTATTTGATACAAAATGACTATAAGTACCCGTGGAGTTAAAGTGTAACAATCAGCAGTTTAAATTACACTTACATTAAACAGCTATCAGTGCACCAGTATAGGAAATTGAAATAAAGAAAGCTATCAGTGCACCAGTATAGGAAATTGAAATAAAGAAGGGAGACATATCCTGGGACCCCACGGTGTGAGGATTTCCATCCTTTCAGTCTTCACTGTCCGTCTCTTATGTGTATTCATGTGTTTTATATTTCACAGTATTTTAAAATAAAGCAAATAAAAGTTATATTTTATAATTCTTTAGGTGCACCCAGGGCCGGCTCTACCATTAGGCAGCTCCCTAGGGCGCCGGGATCTGGGGGGGCGCCACCAATCTGGTTATCAAAAAATCAAGGATGTCTTTGAGGATCCTTGTTGTATTTAATGCAGGTGGTGGGTGTGGAACTTCTAAGACCTCACCTCCATACCTCCTTAGAGGCATAATTCCGTACTTTGCTGGCCCGCCTCCTTGTTCTCTCCCCAGGCGCTGGGAGGATTACTCGATTTTTGGGAGCCTCCCTGCTTTTCTGGAATGTGAGGCGTGTATGCCTTAAGGGATTGGAAAGTGGGTATTGGTGGCAGTATGGGGGGGGGGGGGGAGGTTAAAGCTTTGCCTAGGTTGCTGAGAAGCCTTACACCGGCCCTGGGTGCACCACACAGAGACATTCTTTCCTTCTCCTGTTTCTGTGAATTAACTGTGTCCCGTGGTAGCACACCCCTGGTCGTATACAAGTCCTACTGACTCAGATTTATCTATAAGGGGTCCATTCAAAACAAATCCCAGATATTTTTCTGTGCGACCAGTCAACCCCCCAAAAAACCCTTCACTACTCAACCAATCAGGAGCATTTAACCCCGGGGTGGCCAAACCAGACCTCAAGATCTATACTAGGAATGAATGCAGCATGTTTGAAAATGTGACAGTTACTAATGATTACAGCTGTGCAGCAGCTAGGTAACCTGGAAAACGTGGACTGTTGGTAGATCTCGAGGACCGATTTGGCCACTTCTGGTTTAATGTGTGTACCCTGCTAAGTGCCGACACGAGCCATAACAAATCTGGTCATTCAACAACACAACTCAAAAAAGAGAAAGACAAAAATTAGAAAAGTTAAATTAATGTTTTTATTACAGTCTAAAACCAACAACTTAGCCAGATTTACACCTACAGGAGGACATGTTATGTACATGCAGTGGTTCAAAATAAAGAGGACTTCAATAGGATTCAATTCATTCAAATTAGATCAGAGTGAGAAGATGACCTATCATTTAATCATATAAATACATTTTTTGTTTTCAGATTCCATTGGCAGCCGATTGCAATTCTAACATGTCTAAACCTGAGCTTGTCCCATTTTACCTACTGTACATCACTAAATGTAAGACCAGAAATGACCAATAGAATTGTAATTTAACAACAGTTGATCACGTTTCCAAAAATAGTCCAAATATCATCCAGCCTCTTAGGGGTAGCAGCTATACTTAGTATGAGGCACCACAATTAAATGAATATCATATTTTTTAACCAGAAAATATGTACAAAGAAATGTACTCTCCCTTCAATAACTTCCTAGTTTAAAGTTTGAGATTATGGGGTAGATGTATCAAGCCTTGGAGAGAAATAAAAGTACCAATCAGTTTCTGTGGGTATGAATGATCGGGTCGACACAAATAAGGTTGGCCACTATTGGTCGACAGACCATAGGTCTTGACATGTAAAATGTCGAGATACTTTAGGTCGACATGCTCAACACAAGCAATAGGTCAACAAAGGAAAAGACCGACATGAGTTTTTCACTTTTTTTTTTTATGTCTGTCGACATAGGCTACCCCAGCCGCCCACTATTGTAATCTAACTGTATGTCCACTTGGATGGGATAGTATGGAGAAACACCTTTATCAAAAAAATAACATTAAAAACTCATGTGTTGACCTATGGCCATTCAACCAATAGGGGTCGAACTATTGACTTTCGACTGCATCCCGTATCCTTTAATGTTACATTTATCTTTCTCCTACCTTTGATAAACCTTTCCCCGTACGTTTAAAAGGTGCAACTCCCCAAATATTGTATCATTTGTTCATCGTAATACTGTACAATCAAGTGTCCAATACCACATAACAGCTTATATTCTTGTACCAGCGATTAGTCTGCTACAGTCTCAGTGTCTACGTAGCGGTCAGCACCATACAACAGAATTGGGCCTACATAAATAATTGTATTAATAATAACAACAGTATCACTACAGGAAATAACAAAATTAAGGCTGGGATTTGCTTTAACAAGGCTTTGCCCATGAACACCGGTCCATACGTTTGTAAATAGAAGGGGGAATGCACCTTTTAACTGTGTTTAATTGTAAAATGCAAAGCCAAAAAAAGTAATCATTCTCTATGAACATTCATTTTCTTTTTTATGAAACAGACAATAGAATTGTCAAAAAAAAAAAAGCACATATTATGTACTAAAGCGGTGTTTGACTTTTGCAATAGAGCTTAAGCTATGTGTAAAATCTGTCAGTTTTTAATATATATATATATTTACACCCACCACTGTCTTTTGAAGGTACTCTTATATACATTCAATCATCCAACAGAAGTGGTATGCTTCCTATATAATGCCAACTAGAAACATGTACAGTATACTGTATGAACACTTTAATATTGGTTACTGTGTGATATGCAGAACTGGTCCTTAAGAGTTTTCTCAGAACACCCCCTTATACATAAACCGCCATGGCAGTTAGTGAGAACACCCCCTTATACATAAATCGCCATGGCAGTTAGTGAGAACACCCCCTTATACATAAATCACCATGGCAGTTAGTGAGAAAAACCCCTTATACATAAACCGCCATGGCAGTTAGTGCAAACACTCCGTCATACATAAACCACCATAGCAGTTAGTGAGATATTTCCTATAAATCACAGAGCTACAATGTCCTTATATATGACTGATGTAGGTCTTACACCCCCATCACATCTTATATGGTGTGGACCTATTTTTATACGTAAGGCACTGGCACACAATAAGCTCTCCAGTCTCACAGCAGAGGCACATTATGCCTGAGCTTTGTAAGGAGACAGTTCATCAAGAGTCACCGATATGATCCAGCGAAACCCAATATCAACAGGAATGTGATTTAAAGATCTGGCACAGATATTTAAGAGATACGCACCTGTACCTCTTGACTGTAAGATAGCTTTTTTGGCAGAGGTGCTGTTAGAATGCCACAGACAACCGGGCTGGGAGGAGAGCCTTAGTGGATCAAGATCTTTACTTTAGCAGACATTTTTGCACTTGGGAATGGATAGCTTTCATGCATGGTCCGTCCAAATCCCATTGAGCATGAAAAGGATATCTGCATCACCCATGTTTCTCTTAATAATGCTGTTTGCTAGTATCATTTTTGTTGTGGTTATTCATTTTCTAACCTCCTGTCATCCACTTGTGGACAGTGGAGGGACAACCAGGAGTATAGCGTGTGGAGCAGGGAGACTACAGAGTTCTCATTGGCCAAACTCAGGCTCCTTCCGATCCCCGGTGCTGCTTGGGGGTCTTCATACAGTTTAGTGCCCAGTTGCTCTACAAAACTTGCACCGAGAAGATAACGCACCTTTTGAGATGTACAAGTCTCAGCTGTAGATTGAAAACTGCTAACTTGATGCCATCTCTAGTTAATTCAGAATCTAAAGCTGTAAAATATAACATACATCAAGTCTGTATGTCATTCAAGTACTTGTTATCATAGTACAGTTACAGTATATTATAGTAAGATTACATTGTGTCATAGGTCAGGCTGAACCCAACATGTACATTAAGATATGTTCTCTGTAGTTGACTCTTTAAAGACGCCATACAGTTCTGTATGGTGAGGTGATGAATATACAGTACAATCATTAGCATGGAGATAGTCCTGGTCATGTCTGTGGAGAGAGGGAGATGAAGATCTGGACCCAGAGATAAACCCCCCACTTGGGGGTTAGCGGTTAAATTAAAAAAAAAAAAAACTAAAAAAAAAAAAAAACTAAAAAAAACACAAATGTTCAATGGAGAGAATGTTCTACCCAGCTGTGTATAACAAGCCCTTGTGTAATGTTTTCGGAGGACTTTCCAGCAGCTCTTGTAACTATACAAAGTGTATATATGTCTTCCGCAGACCTTGACACTTAAAAAGTTATAAAATGATCCAGTAACCTGGCAGATGTGTAATGGAACTAAATGGTGTGGATGAGGGTCTGCGGTCACTACAAGCAGCCGCTACAACCTTGGTACAGTCACGGCGGCTGCCATAGGTTATTGTGAATGCTAGGAAACGGATTTGGAAAGTTTTCTGGTCTCTTATGGCTTCTACTTCTTTCCCTTATTACAGTTGTTTGTGCTGATGTTAAATAAACCCATGATGTCGAGAATTGCTTGTCTGATGTGTTGTCCAAAGCGATGGGAATCCTGCAAAAATAGATTTAAAAATCAAAATATATTACATGCTGAAATTTACAAGAGCCATTTATGCTGTCAGCTGTTATTATTGTTTATAAAGCATGCGGTGGATAGGGGCTAATTCTAATGCACAGAAGAGTACTTTTCCTTTCCCTACATATACACCCTCTATCAGGTGCGTCTGGCTCCTGCCAGCACCTTGAAAAACTGAGTCCCTTGGCCTGGAGACGGGGTAGAGGAGGGGAGGAGCCTGGGGGGCAGTGAAGTTTAACCTCTAGGGTGCTGGAAACTCTCTCCCACTCCACTACCCACTTTAAAGCCTGTGGCCTCTGACGTGTCCAGAAGAATAAACATGTTTGTTTGTTAATGAAAACCATTTAAAAAAAAAAAAAAAGAACTGTAAAGAAATGCGATACATGATACTCCAGTATACATCCATATTATGTTTTTTTTAAATATATCCCGATATCTCTGTATGCCAAAATGATATCAAAATAAAAATAACTGTAACCTTGTATACATCACTTATTATTATAGTCTAGATTGGTCTTCCCTTACTATTGCCAAATGCTACAATAAATTTTGCGTTTGAAGTCAGTTTCTAATACCCCTTTTAGACATACTACCCGGGATTTTGGCCAGGTTTACCCGGGATTTTCAACCCAGGTCACTCCCAGGATTTTAGTAACAGACCCCCTTTCACACTACACCTCAAATCCGGGAAAAACCCGGGTATACCCCTTTCACACATAAGCCAGGCTGTTCAAGCATTTCAGTGTTTCATCATTCAAATGGGACACGCCCCAGCAGCAAATAAAAAGCAACATCACATGTTTAAAACTGAAAAACCCGGGTAAACCCATTCAGACATAAGCCGGGTATTATACCCGGGAGTTAAATACCGGGAAAAACCCTTGTCAATTGCAGGTGCTCAGTATCCGGGAGTGAAATCCCGGGTATACCCTTTCAGACATACACTAGACCCGGGTTTGGGCGCGTTCATGTGAAAAAACCCGGGATTTTCACGTATGTCTGAAAGGGGTATAAGTGACCTTTAACAAAAATGGCTAAATTTGAGTATATTAGACACAGTAGCCAGTCTACTATTTTACCACTTCACTGGGAAGACCAGTACAATGACAGTCAGCAAAGCTAAATGAAGGATTCAACTAGCAGAGAGATTTCAGAGATCATACAACTAGGAAAACCTGCGAGTGCAGTTACCTTCCAGTAAGAATCTGCTCTTTGGTGAGCCACACATTATACAAGGTGTTTTCTGGATTCTGCTTTTACTTTAATTAGAGTAACAAATTGCATATATCTGGTCAGCTACATAAAATATCTCCTTAAATGCTATTCTAGCCACTGTGGGTAGCCTCCTGCCCACAGCCCGCTTCATTCTGCTTTCACTGCCCCTGGTGTTATGTCCTTAGTACATATGAGTGGGGGAGAACAGGCTCACTCCTTGGGAGGGGTAGGGGAGTAGAAAGGTGGGCGGGATCAGGGGGCGGAGTTATAAGAGAGATAGGGGAGGGATAACTATGAGAAAGACACTGGGTAAGTGGGACAGATGAAAGAAAGATGGGCGATCAACTAGATTAGAGACAGAGGGGGTGGAGATGAGATCACAGAATGGGGGGGACGACAGTTGTTAGAGAGAGAGGGAAGGGGGGAAAGAGATTAGATAAGTCAGGAAAAAACGCAGAGGAGACTGATGGGGAAGGAAGGACAGAGATGAGAGATACAGATGGTGAAGAGGAACAGAGATGAGACACAGATGGGGAAGGGGTGACAGATGAGATGGTGGAGAAAGATAGAAGATTAAAAAAAACATAAATGTCACAATCGCTAGCTACATGGGGAACGACTGTCCCATAATACTAGTTGTATATAACATTTATTAGATTGAGTTGTGCCACTATGGTTAGCAGAGAGGACAACAAAATAATTAATCCTCTGGCTCCATGTTCTGGCTAAAAATACCCAACCACAGGTCACGCACAAAGCAAATTCCAGCTAAACAAGCTGCCTGCTATGGCCAACACTTGCCGCATCGACTTCGCAATAGATCACTAATCATTTAAAGCATTATAATGCATTACATAGTATGTGCGTGTAACTATGATAGGAGCTAGCTGAGATTTCAGTCCGTATGCTGGATTCTTTTGCCCTTCGGGCTTCTAGAGAAACTGCCCCCTGTATATCCCCAGCAGCAGCCCGCGTGTACAGCCGAATAGACACTGCAAGAAAATATTCTTGCCAGCAGTGTCTATTCGGACAGGCGATAATGATGCTGCACATCGCTATTGCCCACTGTGTACACACAGGGTGATTCAGGCAAACCTACTAAGCGATTTTGACAATGTAGTAAAAAAATAGCTTATAAGAATCGCCCCGTGTGTACTCGGAAGTTGTGTATAACTCCCATCTAAAGGTCCGTACACACAGTGCAACATAGTCGCTGAGCGACCAGGACGAGGGCTGGTGCACAGAGCGACCAGGACGAGGGCTGGTGCACAGAGCGACCAGGACGAGGGCTGGTGCACAGAGCGACCAGGACGGGGCTGGTGCACAGAGCGACCAGGAAGGGGCTGGTGCACAGAGCGACCAGGACGGGGCTGGTGCACAGAGCGACCAGGACGGGGCTGGTGCACAGAGCGACCAGGACGAGGGCTGGTGCACAGAGCGACCAGGACGGGGCTGGTGCACAGCGACAGAGAGACCAGGACTGGGCTGGTGCACAGAGCGACAGAGAGACCAGTACAGGGCTGGTGCACAGAGCGACAGAGAGACCAGTACAGGGCTGGTGCACAGAGCGACAGAGAGACCAGTACAGGGCTGGTGCACAGAGCGACAGAGACCAGTACAGGGCTGGTGCAGGAGCGCGTTCCTAGCTATTTATCGCCCTGTACACACTAAAAACACGGGCGTGTGTACAGGGATTTAAGTGTTAAATCCTCTAGAGCATTAGTACGCAATGTATGTGTAACAGGAATAATTTTAATGTCTGGATTCCCCAAGTGTAGCACTGAATAGGTAACCTTCACATAAATGTATTCCGTTGCATAGAGTAACGTATTACCAGAACATGCGCTACTTTGAAGTTACATGGTAACATTACGTTAATAACAAAATACTTTTTCAATGTACAATATCACTTTATAACAATATGAGAAAACGTTTGACATTAAACAGTCTAGAACGCCATATTTACTCCTCCATAAATAACTTATGCTTTCTATTGCACAATTCCCCTTTACAGCTAACCTCTGAAATACCTCTTATGTGCACATAAAATACCTTATGTTGATGCATGCATTTTGAGTCAATAAACAGTCTAAAAAGGTCCCTTTCCTCTTGTTGTTATAAACTGAAGAACATATTTTGTATCAGTTTAGTCTGAGGCTGTTAAAGGTGTCTGATCCCTATACTCCTCTGAATTAATACTGCAGTCTCCACTGCTTTCAGTGGATGCAAACTGGGACAAGGACTGGGGCGGACAAGAAATCCCTATTGCAAGGACCACTGCCTGTGAGGATCTGCGATGCCCAGGTAAGGTTTAGTGCCCTCTGCTACTGCTGTCTTCTGGACTCTTCCTCCCTACTGCTCACACTACAGCCTGTGCTCCGGTTATTACTCACGGCCCGCCTTCTGGGTACAGGCGCTCCTTCTTCTGTGCTGCCCACGGCCTGCCTCCTGTCACAACGCTGCAGCCCGACCACAACTCACAGCCAGCCCCCTTTTTTAGGACCGCCTCTCCGGGAACGACTGATTGGCGGGGTCACGCCTTTCGCCGGATCGGTGCCTCTGCCTCCCCAAAACCGCACCAAGATCACCGGAGGTGTTTGTGGCTCTGTCGGCTGCCAGTCTTTAGGTAAGGCCCTGATGCACTTTCTAATCACTAGCCCTGCAGTCCTTCCTCCATGTTGTCTCCTCCAACTACCGCTCCAACCGCTTTTGTCCAGCAGGTGCCCCCTTTTATGGCCTCTCTTATAGGTCACCTGACAGGTTGCATGCGGGTGTAGAAGCTGTTCACGAGTCCATGTTCCCTCTTTTCTGGAACAATCCATGTTGTTCTCCCCACATAGTTTGGGTGCTATACATTTATAATTTGGCCCTAACCAGTGAAATAATTGAACTCCCTTTTCAGGAGGAATCTCTTTCTGATAACAATTATATACCCTCTATGAGGGACTCTCAATAACATATGATAATACTATATACAAATAACCTTATAATTGAAAAAAAAAAAGAAATATAAGCGATCCCAGTAGTTTCAGTGTATCACATATGTACTTACTGTCTCTGGGCTGGAGAATTTGCTCGATATGTGGAAGTTTATCAAGTTTTCACCAACAATGATATAGGACACGCCGTACCCATCATCCGCAACCTGCAAACACAACAGACCATCATGAAAAAGAGTTGAAAAGCGTTGGTCATTAAGGTCATTAATATACAGATGGAGCTGGCTTTATCTTGGCAGTGGATGTCGTTTCTACCGCCATCCACCACCAGCGGCTGGCTCCCGCCAGGGGCGTGCGCGCGAGACGCTCGCGCACCCCGATGCCTCCCCCGCGCCGCCCCGACCTCGCCCCGATCTGGGCAGCATCTCCCTGAAGCGGAGACGGGCAGGGAGACGCTGCCCAGCCGCCATGGTACCTAAGCCTGCTTAAGACCAATAAATAGTAACACAGCTGTTTATACTATAGCCAACACAATTATTGTACTCTAAGTGGCTTTTTTACACCACTGCATTTTTTTATGGAAAGTCCGTTAACAAAGTAGATTTAACTTACAGGACCAAAACCACCGCCGCTTGAAACATTTTCTGGAAACTTTTCTAACTGGAAAAGGTGAACCTGTTGCTGGGGTGTCTGACTGGTTGACAGTCTCCATGGCTCAGACAGAACCTATTGGGATGAAATAGTGATACATTATTCCTCTAGTAAGCATTCACGTACATACAAATTATTCACAGATCTGTCGCACTGAAAAATATCAATACGAAACAGAGCAGCGATACAATAACTTAACACTTGTTTTCCCAAGAGGAAGGTGGCCTTCCTGGCCATCATAGGAATATAAGCAAGCAGGAGCCAAAGACTAAAGGTCCATACAAACTGGGCGACTATGCCCCGCGTGTATGGACACTGGTGATCGCGTTCAACGCTGGGGGGAAAGCCGCTTAGTGCATACACACAGTGCTATGCAAAGCCGTCCTCAAAGCCGCTCATCTGCTGGTATTACCATCAGCGGCTTTCCCGGCGATGTTGCGGGAGCGCGCAGCAGTGCTCACCGCTTATCGCCGGGGCATACACACTGGGTGGCTTTGAGCTGAAAGCCGCTCAAACATGCTGTTTTGAGCGGCTTTCAGCTCAAAGTCGCCCAGTGTGTATGGGCCTAAATTTACTGAAGTTTCTAATAATGAAGAGAGGTAATGCGGTCCTTAGCACCCAATCAGATTCTGTCTATTAATTCTCTACTGCATCCTTGAAAATTAGAGACCAAATCAGATTGGTTGCTATGGGAAACATTTTCTCTATTCATTTTTAGAAGCTTTAGTCAATTTACTTTTCAGGAGGAACGTGAAAAGCCAAATGAATAAAAGTTATAGGCGCCATATGTAACCTATGACAAAAACTGAAACATACTGGTCCGTATTCAATGGGACCGGCGACTGGGTTAAATGGCGAGGATCTCCGGAAACAATCGACCCTCGCCGTTTAACCCCCGTGCCGGCTGCACACCGTATTCAAGTTTTGGGGGAATCCTACCCATCAGAGGACAGCGAGGATTCCCCCAAATGGCGAGGTTCGCGGCTAACGCAGGGAACCTGCTGCATTTAGCCGCGAGCCTCGCTGTTTTGGTGGCCGCACATGTCGCTGTAAAAACCCAGCAAGGTGGAAACGGCGTGTGCAGGGGGTCAGTTGAATACTGACTGTGCGAGCTGTGACAGCGAGCAGTCAGCATCTCTAGAAGTGTGAAGTAACAGGTCTGCTGTAAAGAACCCCAACCCCAAAAAAAGAGGGAGTGGGGGGAGAGTGTCAGAAAAAAGTGCAGGCATCTCCAAAGTAATCAAAGGATACATCGCAGCCCACATTGCATGAGGCCCCATCAAAGATAATCAAATCTGATTATCATATAGGTCAACCGTTTGGTGATTAACCGTTTGAGTGCCTGTGAGAGATCCTCAAAATATCCACTAAAAATGCCAGCGCCGCTCACAGCAACCGTTCTTTTTTTTTGGGTGCAATATGTAAATAAACTTCAATTAATTGACTTGGCTGTATTTGTATTTATTTATACTAAAACCGCTGTGAGCGACGCTGGCATTTTTAGCGGATATTTTGAGTAATACACAGCAACGTTGGCAATCAAAGGGTTAAGGTGAAATCAAATGATGTGTGCAGCGCTGCGTGTGGCATGTAGTTTGGGAGCAACAGGAGCACGGTTTACTTCTAAGTTTACATCAGCCAATTTGTCTGAGCACCAACTGGACAGTCCAATTACAAAGTTACATAGTTTATGAGGTTGAAAACAGACAATTGTCCGTCGAGTTCAACCTATATTAAATATATGTGACTTAACGGACTCATTTTAAAGCTTGATGACCCCTTATTTAGTGGCCAATGTATTACTGAGTAGTCCCCTATATGTACATTACCCTGAGGGGTGTAATCCTGTATGATTTTCTCCACTAGAATGTATGGAGTCTGCCAACACCTCTGACAGAGAATTCCAAACTTTAAACTGCCCTGACCGTAAAGAATCCCTTCATTCAGAGGGTTCGAAATCTTCTCTCCTCTAATCTCAACAGGTACTCTATGTTCCCTATTCTACAGCCAGTTCATCACTCAGGTACATATGGCAACTGCCCCATTTTGTGAATCAACCTCTTTTTGAGGCACTGTATCGAACGCCTTAGCCAAGTCTAAGTAGAACGCGCCCACTGCTTCACCTGTGTCCAAATTTCCACTAACTTCCTTGTAGCAACTAATTAAAGTTAGTTTGGCATGACCTATGCCCCACGAACCCATCCTGACTCCCGCTAATTAACTAATTTTGCAGTAAATATTCCCGAATATAATCCCTAATTATTCCCTCTAATAATTTCCCTACCCAAGACTAACTGGTCTATAAATTACCTAGAACCTTTGTCTTTCCCTTTTTAAATATAGGTACTACTACTTCTCCAGTTCCTTGGTACTAAGCCAGATGAAATTAAATTTGCAAAAATCAAATGCAATGGCCTAGCTAATTACGAACTCAGTTCCATCAGTACTCTTGTGCATACCATCTCGGTCAATGGTCTTATTTAAAGAAATAAAACTTCTATTTGGATTGTAGCACTTTCTGGATCTGGTTGCAAACCTGAATTGCACCGTAAACTAAATACCCTGATGCTAAAATATACTGAAGGTTGACACACTAATTACAACAAACAATGGGTTGTCCAACAGTGATCTTTTACCTCTTTAAGGAAGGGAGAGTCCACCCCCAGATACTTTGACACAACGTAAAGACAGAAGATGTGACGATCGATTCCAGACCCAGTCATGGCCAGGCGGTACATCTGCTGGTGCTTCTCTGCAGCCGCTTTGAATAAATTAAGTCTAGTTTCGTTCTGTAGAAAACAAATAAAATAAATAAATAAGAAATTTTTAAAAAGACAAATACATATAGTTTTTTAAATCTGGCTCATATAGCACATGGGCACGGACCACAACAGTATGGAGAAGATAGAAACAACTACTGGGTCCAACTACTCTGTCCTAAAGCCATGCAACCAACAGGGTTCATTTTTTTGTCTGTTTATTTTAAGAATGTGGAAGAAAACCGGAATAACTGGAGAAACCCCACACAAGTACTGGGAGAATATACAAACTCCACACAGTTAGGTCCATGGTGCGAATTAAACCCATGAACTCAAAAAAGTGAGGTAGTAATGTTAACCATTACACCATACGTACTGCCATACATTTTTCCGAATAAATAAAAATTAACATTCAACAAGCCTGGTCTGGCACAAGCAAACACAAGCCACCGGAACTGCAGGAAGTTGGAAAAATGCCGG
This sequence comes from Crinia signifera, assembly GCF_055691185.1. Lineage (NCBI taxonomy): Eukaryota > Metazoa > Chordata > Amphibia > Anura > Myobatrachidae > Crinia > Crinia signifera. The sequence continues at coordinate 91,778,084 of NC_139227.1, forward strand.
AGCTAGGAGTACAGTTGGCGGTGACAAATACAGGAAGGTAATCTGAAGTTGGAACGGACCAGAAATACTCACATTTTGTTTGGGATCATTCATAGCCAGAGCAAAGTCACTAGATTCAATAGTACAGGAGCGGACAGTCTCAGTTCTGCCTTCTCTGAACAGTCTGGTCATGGAAGCCTCGTAGGTCAGACAGAACTTGCCTTTGTCCTGATCAATGTAGATTATCATTAGTTCATCCTATAGGATTTTGTCGCACGAGAGCGTGCTGGTGGCATTTACACTTTAACCAAAAGGTACTTTCCGCATGTGAATATAAACATTTAAGCGCTTACCCGGAAGTGTGCCAGCTGCAGTGCCAACTGCACAAAGGCATCGGGGCTCGTCCTTGTTTTTTTGATGAGCCCTTTGCCAAAAGCGTCGAAAGGGAATGAATGAAAGTCAACATCATCTGCAAGAGTTTTGGCAACAGTAAAGGAATTCTCAATCACGTTTTGGCACTGAAACAAGGAAGCACGAGGGAAACAGTGAGCAACTTATCATGGTGACTACAACAAAAACATAAGAAATACTCTGCCAAAAAAGATCAAGAGAGCACAGGAGTTACAAGACACTAGCACCGAGTGCAGAGGAAAACGGCTGTAACACAATCTCCATTCTAAACGCTTTATTCTTTACTTAAATATTTAACACTGAAATTAGGAAGACAATGGGCATATCTTTGCTCCTCCCACATCTATATCCTCTTTTATGTTGTGCGTATCTTAAATATGCCTCACAATGCGGAGGTAGAAACACAAGGGCCCATTGTAATGATACGTCAGTGTTCGCATTTTACACACAACTCAGTCATGATCTGTGTACGTAAAACCAGAAGTCTTACCTCTTCTGGGATGTCCCACTGGAGTCTGTTGGGAGAGAGGATGCTAGCGTTGATATCGCCTAAACAATGCCCATCTTCTGAGTATCCCAGGTCAAACTTATCAGTCGCCATGACATACTGTGCAGATGATAAAACAAAAACGCATGGTAAAATAAAAATTTCCTTTGAAAGCGATGCATGAAACAAACTGGTCTTTGCATCATTTTCTCAGGATTGCATTGTTATTTACTAAAACATTTTACCAGTGACACATTAAATCAGTTGTTTAACTGCAGGGCTTCATCCAAATCGTATCCAAGGAATAAGCTATAGTATCAAGCAGTGATGGGGAACCTTTGGCTCTCCAGCTGTTATTGAACCACTCATCCCAGCATGCACTGCAACAGTTTTAGCATGGCCAAATAGCAAAGCATGCTGGGATGCTGGAGGGCCAAAGATTCACCATCCATGGTATAAAGGATTGACATCAGAACATGGACCACAAATTATTGTTTATGCAGAAATTCTTGCATCTAGTCCAGGCCTGGAAAACCGCTCTCTAGCTGTTACAAAACTACATATCCCAGCATGCCTTGCCACAGTTTAAGCATTCCCTAACAGCAAAACTGTCGCAAGGAATCCTGGGACTTGTAGTTTCCCAAAAGCTGGAGAGCTATAGGTTGGCCAGGCCTGCCCTAGTTCATCTTCTAAATGAGACCCAGGTGTTACAGTTGCCATTGAAACCTACAGATGTAGCGCCGCTCATTCAGCCGGCAGCTGGCGATAGTATCGCAAGCCACCTCCCTGAAGCAGAGACGATCAGGGTTTCCGCTCCCTGCCACCGAGTGACTGGGATGCGAGCACCTCTTTGTCAGTGGGGGCATTCTGGGGAGCCCTGGAGCTGCATGAGAGGCGCTCCATCTGTATACTGACTAGACAATCATAGGCTTTATATCACAATAAAGACCTTTACATCAGGAGACGGGTCTAGGAGTTGGGGGGAAAAAATTGGATGCCTTTACTGTGGTCAAAGTGTACATCTATCCAATGTGTACATCATCCCTTCTCTGTCCAACGTGTACATCACCCCTTCTCTGTCCAACGTGTACATCACCCCTTATCTGTCCAACGTGTACATCACCCCTTATCTGTCCAACGTGTACACCATCCCTTATCTATCCAACGTGTACACCATCCCTTATCTATCCAACGTGTACACCATCCCTTATCTATCCAACGTGTACACCATCCCTTATCTATCCAACGTGTACACCATCCCTTATCTATCCAACGTGTACACCATCCCTTATCTATCCAACGTGTACACCATCCCTTATCTATCCAACGTGTACACCATCCCTTATCTATCCAACGTGTACACCATCCCTTATCTATCCAACGTGTACACCATCCCTTATCTATCCAACGTGTACACCATCCCTTCTCTATCCAACGTGTACACCATCCCTTCTCTATCCAACGTGTACACCATCCCTTATCTATCCAACGTGTACACCATCCCTTATCTATCCAACGTGTACACCATCCCTTATCTATCCAACGTGTACACCATCCCTTCTCTATCCAACGTGTACACCATCCCTTCTCTATCCAACGTGTACACCATCCCTTCTCTATCCAACGTGTACACCATCCCTTATCTATCCAACGTGTACACCATCCCTTATCTATCCAACGTGTACACCATCCCTTATCTATCCAACGTGTACACCATCCCTTATCTATCCAACGTGTACACCATCCCTTATCTATCCAACGTGTACACCATCCCTTATCTATCCAACGTGTACACCATCCCTTATCTATCCAACGTGTACACCATCCCTTATCTATCCAACGTGTACACCATCCCTTATCTATCCAACGTGTACACCATCCCTTATCTATCCAACGTGTACACCATCCCTTCTCTATCCAACGTGTACACCATCCCTTCTCTATCCAACGTGTACACCATCCCTTATCTATCCAACGTGTACACCATCCCTTATCTATCCAACGTGTACACCATCCCTTCTCTATCCAACGTGTACACCATCCCTTCTCTATCCAACGTGTACACCATCCCTTCTCTATCCAACGTGTACACCATCCCTTATCTATCCAACGTGTACACCATCCCTTATCTATCCAACGTGTACACCATCCCTTATCTATCCAACGTGTACACCATCCCTTATCTATCCAACGTGTACACCATCCCTTATCTATCCAACGTGTACACCATCCCTTATCTATCCAACGTGTACATCATGGGTCCTCAAACTGCGGCCCTCCAGATGTTGTGAAACTACAAATCCCAGCATGCCTTGCCACAGTTTTGCTATAAGGGAGTGTTAAAACTGTGGCAAGGCATGCTGGGATTTGTAGTTTCACAACATCTGGAGGGCCGCAGTTTGAGGACCCATGGTGTACATCATCCCTTATCTATCCAACGTGTACACCATCCCTTATCTATCCAACGTGTACACCATCCCTTATCTGTCCAACGTGTACACCATCCCTTATCTGTCCAACGTGTACATCATCCCTTATCTGTCCAATGTGTACATCATCCCTTATCTGTCCAATGTGTACATCATCCCTTATCTATCCAATGTGTAAATGAAGTCATTTTACCAAGGGGAATACATACATTGACTCTACCTTAATAACCCATTAACGAGAACAATTTACCTCCCACAGATGACCAAGGATCGGGGCATCAGCCCAGGAATGCTCACAGTTCATTCCCATCTTCCCGTTCTTGAAAACAATGAAGCTTATTGTTTTATCGAACCACCTAGAACAGTAGACATAATGTAGTTACTACGATCATATAAATACACACCATAAATGACAGATGCGTAGAAACATAAATATTAGAACAACAGCAGACAAACAACCCTACAGGTCCTCCTCATCTGCCCCCACCTTTTAATTGAGCAGGGTTTTAATTTTTTTATTATTATTACGAGTTAAAGTTAATCATCAATAATCAATCAATTAATGAGGTTATAACAAATTAACAAAAGGACTTGGCCACGAACGTCTTTATGAAACACATTCATCACCTAGAAAGTTGCTCCTTACCGGTCATAGCATTTTCCATGCAACAGAGACTTGGCGTATTTGTCAAGAGACGTCACTGGGTCTTCCTTGTTGTACCCTTGTTCGGTCTCATCTAGTGTCACAAAGAAAGCAGCTTTCTCCACGGCATCCAGGCTCTGCCTGTTCCGACCATTGCCAAAGTAAGTTTTGCGAGCGTTGGCCCAGGGAACCCTACATCACACACAAAATGATATGGGTATAAGACACTGAAACCATATATAAGCTTCTGGAATATTCCCACTGATTAAAACAAGACCCGAACACTGTTAGTAAGATCTGCGATTGGACCTCACCACACCGCTCCTGGGGCTCCTCCTACGAAGGGCACACCAGCTCAATGCATTTCGGACTTACGGAGTACAAAATGCATTGAGCTGGTAGCAGGAGAACGCTGATGTTATTGCTGTCATCTGCCTGATACCGGACACACCCCTGGTCCATACCTTTGAGGTACCGGAGCTTTAGAGGGATCCCCAGAAGCGGTGTGGTAAGGTGCATTCGCAGATGTTACCCCATTTTATCACCGGCTGGTGATTTATATGCTTTTTTTATGTTTTATCCATTAATTCATACTCCTATTGATTTGTTTGGTGGTTGAATCACCACTCGCCAGAAAGGAAGCACTATATACCCTTGTGGATAAAGAGATACTGGGACTAAAATATTACACTTAAAAGGGTAAATCTAAGCCTATCCTTTAGCGCCTGTGGCACTAGATCATTTTGGTTTGTAAGTTTTCTAGTTCCATTTATAAAACACTTTCATTTATAGCCTCTAGGTGTCACTGTTGTCATTTCTGTACATGGAAAGGTTTCACCACCTGCCAATTATTTTCAACGCCAAAAAAAAAAAAAACACATATTAAAAATAGTCCAGTGTAGAACACCAAAATAATGACGTACTTTACAACTGTTGCTTCCTGCTATAAAAATATGACTGAATACTAGTGAAAATGATTCATTAAAGTATTTTATTGTGTGAATGTTAATATTAACTTGCTGCGAGTACATAGTTCAGTATAACAATCACAGTGAGCACCTGTTCTAGCAAATTAAAGGGCAATCTCCTAATCTCCAGTTTTATTAAAATCAGTGTATTGCAATGCAGTGTACCGTACCCCATGACTAATGGGTGTGGAGCATTGGGTCAACCACAAAGATCAACAGTAAAAAAGTCGACATTAGTAGTTTTTTGGGGGCTTTGGCATGTAATTTTGTTGCCGGGATACATAATCATTGCGAAATTGTATCGCAATGACACTAATCACATATGTATTGACAAATGGGATTAGGAAAGGGCAGCTCTTGCAAAAGGATCTGCCCTTTGCAAAGCAGCTGGCACCGGATGAGAGGGTCCTTGCAGGTCCCCTCTCACCTCCTATGCCCTGGAGCCTCCTGCTGCAGGGACTCCCTGGCTCCTCCTCCAGGGGGTTTCCTGTTAACAGGGGGGAAGTGGTTACTGGGTCTGGGTTGCAAAGCAGGAAGCTGCCTGTACAGCAGGTGAAGTGGGCCTTGTGTCGACCACTGTCATGAGGACCATTTGCACCTGTCCGGTTAACCTCTTACATGTAGACCGGATGTGGATTATAAAGTCGACAGTGTCTCAGCCGACATTCAATAGGTCGACCACTATTGGTGGACAGGCAAAGTATCGACACACACAAAGGTTGACATGCAATAGGTCAATGTGGATAAAGTCAACATGAAAATGATTGACATGATTTTTCACAGGTTTAATTTGGTATCTATGTTGGCGTAGGTCAACATGCGCCCCCCCCCCCCCCCCCCAGTTAGTGTAACCCTTAGTTGGCCATGCTTCAGGCTCGATGCCGATCTAGGATTGGCACAATATTATAATCTCACTCTATACCGACCTAGATGGAGAAGAACAAGTCAGTTTAAAAAAAGAAATAAAATAAAAAATCATGAAAAACTCACGTCAATCTTTTGCTAATGCGGATTTATTGCATGTTGACCGTTTTCGTGTTTTGACCAACAGTGGTCAACGTATTGACTGTCAACCTATTTTGCATGTTGACCATACTGGATCGACCTAAGGACCGTCAACCTATCATCCGGAGCCCAAGACTGATGGGGCCTACACACGTAGCGACTCTGCTGAGCGTTCTGAGCGATGCTAGATCGCTCAGCACACAGCAATGTGTCAGCGATGTGTACTGAGTGTTCTGTCAGGGCCAGTGGTCTCTGGTGAGAACACTGGCCCAACCCGATTTATCCAGCATGCTCGATATTAATCGCCAGGCGATATACGACGCTTGGGGTCGCGCATCGCTATGCCCCAACACATGGAGCAATGTACGGGCATTTGTGAGCTATGTAGTGAGATCCCATAATATTAGAGTAAAGAATTTCTGGTATCTTGGATTAGTGTGACCTATCTTTGGCCATTCAAGTGAACTGTAATGATCTGATTTACTATTCACGCTCTGCGGGAACATTCCAAGACAGCAGAGCGCCTGATAACGGAATAAGTAGATTATTAACCAATTTGTGGAAGATCAGGATTGTGGAATATTCAGTTTGATTTCACCATCTGTGCATGGAAATCCCTAACCCCTGGACTGTTAGGGTGCCTTGAGGACTAAGCCTTTCCTGCATTATCCCATTAGTCCCGCGTGACCCGGATTTAAGAAGATGATCTAGTAAGAGCAGAGTACCTGTCTCCGGCAGTGAGCGCGGCCAGCTTTTCCTCCCCCGGCTGCGGTTCAGATTTGTCTTCAAGAATTCGTTGCATTTGCTGCTCGATCTCCCTCGGCTTCAGTAGCCTTCCATCGTGGTACAGCCACACTTTGAAGTAACGTCCTTTGTGGTAGACAACGATGTGCTTGCTGTCCCTTACATGTTGTAAGGTATCTACAATGGCCGGAGGTTTATAATTAAAACGAGTTATGACGTTATACTCAAACGGTCTCCTGGTATACTCTGCGCTGATTGCTATACTAAGAGTCAAGGTTCTTATTTTCTCTCATTGTGCGGGAACAATGGGGCTGATTAAGAGGCGGACGCCATTTTGATTAATTTCGGAGTTGGCTGATGATTTGTGCGTCTACAGATCTGGGGTTCAGAGGTCATCCGCAGTGCCCCGAAAGCTGCAGTATGACTGATGTGCTGCTGGCATTTGGGTGCTTCAACTGGGTGTATTCAAAAACTGGGGGCGTGCGGACCCTCTTTTCTGCACCTGCCAAGGTCAGTGGCTGCATCCGCCTCTGAATCAGCCCAAAGCAATTATTTTCCCATTTTATTATACCTATAACAATCTGCCCTGACTGAAGTACCAACCAATCAGCCGCTAACTTTCATTTTTCAAACACTTCCTCTAAAATGACACTTTTAGGGACAGGGAGCTGACTGCCTGGTACTTTCTGGCACTTGTGTTCTGTATTAGGTATCCCCTAGTGCTGCGGTTCTGAAACATCGGTCCAAATGACCCTCACCATTTCCAGGTCACCCAATACAAGCACTGCATGTGGGTATGGGTCATTGGATCTAACCTACTTATGCCGACATGCATTGGGTTGAACACTGAAGGTCCACAAGGCTAAGCGCGACAGGGTTGGAAGGTCGACACAAGCATTAGGTAGACAATGGCAAGGTCAACATGAAGTTTTACATTTTACCCAAAAGTCGACATGGATACCGTCAACGTGTGCTGCGGGCAGGATACCTCACTGCGCTCGGCACAATATTTGATCCTGCCCCCACGCCGTAGTGGATGGTAGGACATGAAATACTGTCTGTCGGCATGTCAGCACCAAAAAAAAAAAACAATATGAAAAAACTCATGTCGACTTTTTGACTGCCAACCTTGCCATTTTCACCCTTATGTTTGTGTCGACCTTCCAACCTTAGCCACGTTGAACTATTTTAGGTGTTGACCCAGTGCGTGTCGGTCGAAAATAGGACTGACCTAGTGACTTGATCCCCTGTGTGCCAGCAACGGTCACATTTTAAAAATCCACAGGTAACGTGGAATACACGTACTGTGTGAAGTCCTGAGGACAGAGTTTTAGAACCTGTGGTCTACTGTAAGTGATAAAGGGCCAGGAGCACTAAGCTTCAAAAATGGAGAAAATGGAGAGTTATAAACAACCAACCAATCAGCTCCTACCTGATATTTTTCAAACACAGTCTGTGACATGGCAGGTGGGAGCTGATTGGCTGGCTGGTTATCACTCTCCATTTTATCACTTTTGAAGCTTAGTGTATCTGGCCCAAAGCCATTCATTATAAGAGATTATTGCCTCTATATGGCAGCATAGGTAAATATACTGTGTATGCAGTTTTCAGTCATGTAATAGTACAGCTGGGGATAGCTTGGGAGATGGGTCCGGAATGTCATCCGATTGAAAATAAGGAAGCTGTATAATGGGTAATAGGGTTGGTCTACTACAGGCAGCTAAGCTACGACAATACAAGGCACCACATCTAGTGTACAAGTATCACTATGTTCAATACTGTTCCGTAGTAAATACTAGGACGTGGATAATTTAACAGAATAACTCGGAATGAAAAACCGTTCCCTGAGTAATTTACATTATTCTTAGGCTTTGTTGAAATAACAGTATAAATCTTAACAACCCAGACACCAGGAATCAAAAAAGCAAATAATTCCTTTGGAAATAACAGCGTCTATGCGTTTTACCGTCAGCAGAAACACTGAGCGTAAAAGCGGAGACGGTGAAAGAAAAGGTCATGCAGAGAGAGCAGGGTGTGCGGTTATTGGCAGAAAGATACTATGATGTCTGGTTAAGCAAAAATGTGGTGACAATTCTGAGGCAAAAAGCATTACGTGGCAACGAGGATATAAATATTAGCTACAGATAATGACATTATTGTAAAGCTTGCATACAGTGTGATCCATTTACAAACAAGACCTTCTGCAGGCCTATACAATGCAGAGCAGTATAATCTTTCTATAGCCAGAAATGGGGACAGCACAGTATACCCATTCTACATACAGAGAACTAGCCCTTCCTTACAGAACATATTAAATACAAAGTTTAAAGCACATGCATGGTGCTGCATTAGCCCCGCCCATATCTGTCCGTAACGGACAAGGTTGACAATCTTGGAATGCCATCATACAGTATGAAGTGGGTGACCCACAACTGCTGATCAACAGGTTCTTCAAACCTTCTGTAGAACAAGGGTCACCTCTGACTATCATCAGTGGTGCCAGGTACTCTTTAGGGAGCGCCATCGACAACCGATTATTTGAAATCATGGATGGTCCATGACCAAAGGTGAACACCATCGATATTCCAAAGCTACCGAAGATTTTTTTTTCTTCAAATGTCGAGACACAGAACTTAGCTCCACCCCTGACACATGCAAAGCCCTGCCCCTGAGCTCTGATTGGCCCACAACTCATTAATACAAATACAGGGGAGTACATGGTTGGGTAATTCACTAAATAGCCATCCATAGTACTATTCCCCCGGGCCTGTTGGAGGGGCCCTGGGTGGTGCACCCCCTCTCTCCCCCCCCCCCCCCCCCCCCCATATCCTACCCTTGCAGAGATTCAGCCTTCAGGTAGGGAGAGAGAGAGAGAACTGACTGCTGCTAAAGCAGTCTATCCCCAGTCCAGCACATGCTCAGTGCTTCAGTGCTGTGTGCTGGGGGGAGAGAGGCAACTGCAGCCAGTCTCTCCGTGTGTGGGGGAAGTGACCGGACAATGGTTCCCCATTACGTGACTGCATTAAATACAATTTTTGGTACTTGTGGAGTATCACGGCTCCCACGATGGCCATCGTACATGAAAAAAATCGCATCGCATGCGATTGCATACGATTTCTAACAAAAAAGCATCCAAATGTATTGAAATTAGTATGAAACATGTTCAATGGCCCCCAAATGGCATTTTTGAGGCTGTACCACCCCCACTATCAACGCGAACCCGAAGAGTGGCGAGCGCAGCGGTACGCGCCCTACGACCTTTTCATACCCCCACTATCTACGTCGGCGTGGAGTTAAGAATAGAAAGTGTGGCGAGCGCAGCGAGCCACCGAGCCCGAAGCGTGGCGAGCGCAGCGAGCCCCGAGAGGGGACGCAGGTATCCGCGTCCCCTCGCGGGCTTCACAGGTGTCCGCTCGCCACGCTTCGGGCTCGGTGGCTTGCTGCGCTCGATTTTTGAAAAAATGCCTAAAAACGGCAAAAATCGTATCAAATCGCATGCCATCGCATGCCACTACATTTGGCATGCGATGGGAGCTGTGATAATCCACAAGTACCCAATTTTTAGATTATTATTATTATTTTTTTAACGAGGGTGTCTGGCCAAACCATTGGCCACAGCATTCCTAAATAATGTCCCCGTACAAACAAAAACCTAGCACTGGCGTATACTATTGCCCGTCGTGTAGATGTTTATGGATCTTGTACATAACATAAGACGGTCAGTTTGTAAATGGTCCACTCTTGCAATGTTAGGTTTTTTACTTTTTAGAATTTGCCAACAAACTTTGCACAAAAATTAATCATAACACAGTAAATTGTATGTTATGCGGCCAAGTGCAGGCTTTAAATGTGGTCGTTGCACAAGCGCTAGGATTGCGATGAGTAAAAAAAACATTACAGACAGGGCCAGGGCTGTACCTGTCTCAACGCCTGGTATACGGCTAGTATTAAACATTCGTTCATACTGGTAGGAACACATTGGAATGGTATTATTAATCATTAGCTGGAAGGAAACATAAAAAGGATAATAAAAAATTGAGGGGAGCATAAGGAAAAAAACGATGATTAAACAGGCATAAAGTAAAACAGACATGAAATGAATACGAAACATTAGGAAGGACCCACATCAACCTAGAACAAAATACCAAAATAAGACAGAAGATACAGTAAGCAGCCTTCTAGAGGAAGGAAGGAACATCAAGGTATCTGATGAAATATTACCCATGAGACCGTGCGAAACGCGTAGCCGATGTCGCTTACATATAACAACCATTAGAGTAGACCCCGGAGCCTGGCGTTAAGCAGCAATAAATTTAGCAAACCAATATACATACAGTAATACGATGGATTAGAACACAAATCAATAATAGACTCCGCTCCCAAGACAGGCCCGGACAACCTGCAGGTCTCCTGCTGATGTGAAACTACAAGTCCCAGCTTGCTTTACCAGTTGATTGTTGGTAGGGTGTGCTGGAACTTGTAGTCACAATAACTGAAGAGCCACAGGTTTACACGTCCTGTCGCAAGGATTACTAGCAATGGAACAGACTTGATTCTTGCCCGTAGTCTTCCAATGACCGTCCTTTGAAGGTAGCGGCGACAGGCAGGCGGTCTCACGGTTAATATTTGATAGATAGCAAGGAACGGGACCACGACCATTGGCTGCTCTTACCTGTCTCCTCTCCAGGGATTCGGGAAGTATTAAACATTCGTTCCCACTGAGCTGAGCATAGTGGAACAGTGGATCCCATCAGCTGAATCTTCACCCCATACCAAACAGTGTGCCAAAGGGGTAATAAATAAAATATTTAAAGTGATTATGGTATTAGAACGTGCGGACAAAAGCCAGATACAGGAATGTAGTTTATCGAATATGTCCCGGAAGCAACAAATAATCTTGGTACTAACATGTAAAGTCTTCAGGTATGTCTGACGGATCACTTGCACACAGTGTAGGTGGCCAGTTTGTGAAATGTGCAGCTGACTCTACTGCGTTCTGGCCAAAGGTGCGCAAACTAGAGATTTGCAGGCTCTGATTTACTCTGATTTCAAAGCAGGATCTTGTTGGCTTTCCCAAATCACATGACAGTTGATAGCCAATAAGATACTGCTTTGAAATCAGAGTAAATCAGAGCCTGCACATCTCTAACGCACACACAGACTGCAGTGCTTCTAGCACAGTGTGGTCTGTATATCAGCGCTGATATGCAAACCAGACATGTGCTAGAAACACCACATCAGACAGCGACACCCCAGGCAGGGAAGAGGAACTGCATGGGTTTTCAAAGATAGCGGGTGCTGGAATAAACACTAATCATTATCAGGTCACAAGGGGATTCATAAAGTTGAACAAAAGTCACAGATAAACTTACTCCAATAAACATATACTGGGCATTTGTTCTTATGGTATAGGAGTTATACATATTCCATAACGGAAAATACTTTGTGTAGCGTAAAGGGTTTTTTCAATGGGAAAATGAAGGTTGGAATTAAGTTGGAGTACCTAGGCTAGGTCGGAGTGTGTATACTCTATGGGTACTTGTTTCCTAGCACGGCCACAATCGCGGGCATCGTGTGCCTTAACTTTAAGGCACACGATGCCCGCGATTTCCCCATAGGCTTCAATGTTAAAATATTTTAACATTGAAGCCTATGCGCGTCCGACACGATGCCCCCGATTTCTCCATAGGCTTCAATGTTAAAATATTTTAACATTGAAGCCTATGCGATGGACCCGATTTGTCCATAGGCTTCAATGTTAAAATATTTTAACATTGAAAATGAGTGCATTTAACATAGGTAAAAATGGAAAATGGCCCAATATGGGCCATTTCTCATTGGGTATGGCCCTGGCATATGTGTGTAAAAAATAATGGCCCCCCATTGTGACCGCCACCCCCACGATTGACGCGAACCCGAAGCAAGGCGAGCGCAGCGAGCCCGCGAGGGGCGGCGGTGCGCGTCCTCCGACCTTTTCATTCCCCTACTATCCACGTCGGCGTGGAGTTGAGAATATATAGTGTGGCGAGCGTAGCGAGCCACCGAGCCCGAAGCGAGGGGACGCGGATACCTGTCAAGCCCACGAGGGGCGTCCCTCGCGGCCTTGACAGGTATCCACATCCGCTCGCCACGCTTCGGGCTCGGTGGCTCGCTACACTATATATTCTCAACTCCACGCCGACGTGGATAGTAGGGGAATGAAAAGGTCGGAGGACGTGCACCGCCGTCGCTCGCCACGCTTCGGGTTCGCGTCAATCGTGGGGGTGGCGGCCACAATGGGGGGCCATTATTTTTTACACACACATATTGGGCCATTTACCTTTTTTTTCTATGTTAAATGTACTCAGTCTCAATGTTAAAATAATTTAACATTGAAGCCTATGGAGACGCGATGGACCCGATTTCTCCATAGGCTTCAATGTTAAATTATTTTAACATTGAAGCCTATGGAGAAATCGGGTACATCGCGTCGGTCGCGTCATGTGCGTTTTGGTATGCACCCGACGCGACCGACGCGATTTTATCCGACACGACCACCACGATAGAAATCGTGGTGGCCGTGCTAGGAAACAAGTACCACTGTATGTCCTCTTAAATGACCTCTAAACATGAAAAAGAATAATAAAGTTCTCATGCTTGTTGGAGTAATTGAGTCTGTGATTGTGAAACCAGCACTTCTTGTATGCACACTTGTCTTCCTCTGTGAGGCTGCCAAAGGTCTTTGTACTGAGCAGCTTACAGACTTAAGTGTCTGTTAACATACAACAATACCTTGCTTCAACTACAAAGAAAGTGCACAAACCCCTCGAGTTATGGCACTATATTGCAGTCTCTTTGCTTTATGTAGTGGTCTATGTACCAAGACTTGGAGAGAAATAAAGTACCAGCCATCAGCTCCCATGTTACAGGCGATGTTTGACGATAGCAGCTGGTACTTTATTTCAATCCATTTAATCTCTCTCCAATGTTTAGTACATAGACCCCAGTATTTTAGGAGGTCATTAAAAGGAGTGTATACAGTAGATACTGTGACTGTGTCTTTATGTATAAGCAGAGAAAAAAAAAAGGAGTGGAGAAGTTGTCACTATCAGCAAATCAGCTTAGAGTAAGCACTTATGTACATTCTGATTGGTTGCTGTAGGAAAATTCTCTATTGGTCCACTTGTACGCTCTTTTTTTCTGATCAATATATCACCACTGCTAGGTGGTGTGGCCCATATGTTGCTCCATTAAAAACAAACTCAAAATATTCCTACATGTTGTGTTAACCCAAATCTATTAACTTGTTTTATGTGCCACTGCAGGCATCCCCCCTCTCCAGTCCAAAACGGGAGTTATTTTTGTTGTTGTGATACCTTGAACATCATTCAAAGGGTAATTACTCCCTACTCTAACTTGTAAGGATATTTGAATTCGCTTAAAGTTCTCAAACTATAGGAATGCACAAGGCGGCATGCTCAGTGCCCAGAGGATGATGTTAATGTATAAGCATCTAAGGTGCCGAAGTGAAAACTCCCATCCACTGGCAATCCCTATTCCTGCAGGGCATCAATCTACTGCAGATGTATTGCATCTTCACTCCTGTTTGGTCCCAATGTGTAGTGTTCCCGCAAGATTGTTTTAGCGGTGTTTTGCCTGATTTTTTAAGGGCAAAATGCGCCCTGCCCCTCTGGCAGCGCCCCACTAAAACAGTCTGCCTCCTCCTCCTCCTCTATGGTGATACCGGGGAAGCCCGGCGCTGCAGTATATAGCTGTGCCCGGTGCTTCCCCAGCAGTGGAGAGCCTTCGGTGCGGCCGGGCCTTCAGTGACGACGGCGGCCGGCCCCTTTTCTTGACGGCGGCGTCCGGGCCCGCACCTTTTCACCACGCGGCGGCCACACCCCTTTTGTGGCGTTGGCGGGCCTGGTCCGCCCCCTTGACGCTGCCCCCGTGCAGTGGCGCCCTGCCCGCCCCTGTTCCTAGAAGGAACACTAAATGTGCATGCGTTAGATCTAGCAGACACAGCGAGATCTTGTGCATGGACAACTGGCACACAGATGTCGCACAAGTGACACCTGTAATCATTCAGTTTTAGTAACACCTGAATACATTATCTGTATTAATCATTAGATGGTGGTAAATACCATAGCAAAAAGGGATTTTATCTAAATTAGTGCTTCCATACATTGTTTCAAAAAGCATTGGTTATAGAGCAGTTGTCAATTATCACCTCTGTAAACCTCCCAGATTTATTCCTGATAGTGCACAAGGTTTTCTAATATTTGTATATTTAATAAAAACAAGACTGTATAATACTTCTACTGCACAGTAAAACAAAGACAGCAGATTAACAAGAGAAGTATTAACCACCTGCTCTAGAACAGATGGAAACTGTTATTACTAGGAACAAACCCAAAACAATAAAAACTCTATGGTAAGCAGAATCATTTCAGTAAACAACCTGGATACAGATGACGAACATCAATTTGGAATGGTGTAAATCAGGGCTGGGGAACCCTTGGGCCCTTCAGCTGTTGTTGATCTATGCATCCCAGCATGCCTTGCAACAGTTTTAGGGGGTATTCAATCCCCCACCACTATTCCCGATGGGTGGAAATAGCGGCGGGGCCCTATTCAATGCGGTCTTCCCCGACAGCATTGAACAGGGATCTCGGCAGAATGGGCCTGACTTTACAAGCAGTCGGCCCAGTTCTGGGCCACCACCACCCCGGCGCTGGGCAGGTGGGAGATTGAATCCCGCCTGCCGAGCTGATGTCGAGCCGGTCGAACACGGGACCAAAAAAAAAAGAAGACCTAATGCCCCATACACACAGTTCAATTTGATCTATTTTTCTATTCAATTTAGCTTTTCTAAGCAAAATCAAATCGAATAGAAATCGAACGCATAAGATTTCGATTCGATCCCGATGCGCAGCATTGAAATCGAAAAGATAAACAGACTGTGCAGGCAAGACTATAGAGTCCAAATCCAATGCGTTTGCCTAGCTGTGCAATTCGATCCTGATGGGAGTTGGAATCGAATAGCAAGGCAATCGCACTGTGTACACCCCTTAAGAAACTAATTCCTACAGTTAAAAAACAAAGTACTGTGACACAACATACCGGTTTAATTTCCTCTCTGTCCAGTTTTCGGCGGTAGAGCAGAAGGGCGTGGATGGCGTTTCCGGCTCTTGCCGCTTGTATATGCGTTGGCAATATATACAGGTAATCCTAGGAGAGATAACAGGATATTAGAGATTACGCACTATATTTCACCTGCTACAATGAAGATGGAAAACACGACTTGGGATCATACATGAAAACAACACATACTTGTCACCCAGCTGTGCTTTATGAGGTATATGTAACATTTAGGATATATGTAGCAGTGGTTGCCAACTCCAGTCCTCGAGAGCTTCCAACCGTTCACATTTCCAGACAACCTTGCTGCTGCAAAGGTGCACTTGTTACTCTCTGGCACATTTTAAAAGATCCACAGGTGGAGCTAATTACTTCACTTCCAATTTTGTGAGGAGATCTGGAAAACATGCAGGGTTGGTAGCTCTCGAGGACTGGAGTTGGCTACCTCAGTGTTAGAGCATTAGTAGAAAAACCACGCAGCCAATTTGTACAGCAGCGTGCAGTGGGGCCTTCTCACTGGTGTGTCCACCTTGTACCATGTTAAGTGTTACATTTCAAAGGAGAGGGTACAAGTCCACACCAGAATGTCGACATGGGTGGGATGGCCAATGTTGTCGACAATGCCTGAGAGACAACATTGTGAATGTTGACAATTCAGTTTTCCACAGATCACCCAACACTAACCACAGTCTAACCCTGGGGTAGCCAACCCTAGTCCTCGAGAGCTACCAACAGTGCATGTTTTGCAGGTCTCCTCACAGAATCACAAGTGAGCTAATTAGCTCCATCTGTGTATCTTTTAAAATGTGTCAGTGATTAATGAGTGCAGCAGCTAGGTTGTCTGGAAAATGTGAACTGTGGGTAGCTCTCGAGGGCTAGGGTTGGCTACCACTGGTCTAACCCTAAAATTGACTGCCCCATTAAGACAATATCTACATTCCTCAGTATGGACATGTTGAATATGAACATTCGGAATGTCTAAATGATGACCGTATACTAATACAACTAATTCAGACCTGATCTCTTTGCTGCTAATTTTCAGAGCCCTGTGATCAGAAATACGCCGTCCCGCCAGAGTAAAATCCCACCCTGTGCAAGCCTTTGAATTGCTTAGCGCAGCTTCCAGTATGTGCAGTCTGTGCGTAGCCCAGGACTTAATCATCAGTTGCGATAGAAACCAGCCATTCGGGGCTGGAACGGAAGTCACATGACTTCCCCTCAAACACCTGGGCGGGAAAGCCTCACGCATGCATGCATACTACGGGCCATAGTGTGTGCGATCATGTCTGAATTAGGCCCTTTGTTCTCATTCTCTCATTGTACTTATTTCTCCCAATAAATTGTCTGTTCAGTACTCCTGTAAGGAGTTGCCATTGACTATGCACAAACACAAATGTATTGCATAAAAACAAATGCTCCCTGACTGTTCATACAGGGAGGTGCAAGGGGTGTGCGCAGGTAATAAAGTGACTGTGTACTGGGTCAGTGTACTCTGGATTTCAAATTGTTTTATCACGTCCTTGTGGTAATAGTACAAGAATGAACAGAAGGTTATCTGCACAAAGCTAGAACATAAATGAAACCCTTGCAATCACTTCTATTACCCACTCCCAGGGAGATTATAAATTCTTTCAATCATGTTCCCAATTATCTGTAATTTTTCCTCACAATATTGTTTTTTTGTTCCTTAACCCTTTGAGTGACAAGATCTGTGAGAGATGTTCAACATATCCGCTAAAAATGCCAGCATCATTCACATTTGTTATATAAATTCAAAAAAAAAAAAAAAAAAAACTTATTAGATTTCCTATATAAAAGGTAAACATTACAGGTCACTACGATGAATAAAAAGGTTTGCTTGCCAATTTTCACACCTATTTTGACAAATCCACTTGGCAATTAAGAGGTTAACGCTAGAACGTACACCCCTTGTGGCGCAACATAAATGAACGTATTAAAATCAGAAGACGTACTGAGTGAGGGCTGTCTCACAATGACGGGGTATAAAAAGGTAATAAAGGCTCCTGACTACAGAAAGGAGAGCAGGGGTGGACTTTGGTCCCCATATTGGAAATGCATTATCACAACCTTGTAGCAATTATAGAAGGCGGGAGATAAGGCCACTTACTAGGAATTAGCAAACAATAAAATAAGCGCACAGATCAAAATGATCAATAAGGACAAACACTGCATGGCTGATACCCAGTATAAAGGTAACAGATACATAATGAAGGCTGGCCTTCAGCACTTGTCATTTATTGATAAAATAGATTCCGCATCAGTCGCCATTTTGAGCTAAAGTGTAAAGCTACATAATAAGACGACTGCAAACGAAGCAATGTCCTTCATGATTTCTCTTGATCTCCTGGACAAATGATATGGTGTGTACGAGATAAGCGATTTTTACAAAGGATATCATCAGTGGCCACATGCAGGAGTATGCTGCCATCGATGATATCTTCAGATTGAGCTACAGATGTTCAGATGACAAAGGACATCGCTAATGAGTCGCTATAGCGCACACCAATAACAATAGTGCGTACGAACTAGATGATATGTTCATCTTTGAATATAATTTTTTTTAAGACAGGGTTTCTATGAAACCCAAGTCTGAAGCGACATATTCCATTTGCTGCCCAATGACCGCATCAGTAGCTGTTAACACATGGATATCAATGATGAATGCATTCTAATATACACAGTCACCATAGATCAGGGATCCTCAAACTATTTTGCTTTGGGACCCCTGCAGAAGGTCATCACATCACGTGTGTAGTCAGCAGACCGCACATACATGGCAGCATTGTGGAGGCACAGAGTGATGGGAGGAGTTTAATATACCATAACCCATCGCATCACATGTGTAGTCAGCAGACAGCACATTCATGGCAGCATTGTGGAGGCACAAAATGATGGGAGGAGTCGAAAACAGACAATTCAAAAGATTTTTCAGACTCCTTGAATCACTGACTGAGATTAGAAAAGTCATCAGCCTGATGGTCAGCAGCATGGAGTAGTGACCCCATGCTGAGAAGGTCGGGACCCACAGTTTGAGAACCGCTGCCATAGATAAACTAATGATAGCCTAAAGCTGGGGTAGCCAATCCAGTCCTCGAGAGCTACCAACAGTTAACATTTTCCAGGTTTCCTCACAGAATTACAAGTGAAATAATTAACTTCACCTAAGGAACTTTTAAAATGTGTCAGTGAGTGGAGCAGAGAAGGGAAAGGGGGGACATGATAGAAATCTTCAAATATATCAAGGGTTTTAACATAGTACAGGAGGGAAATTTTCTTCAAAGGAAAAGTAGTAATAGAACACAAGGACATGCACTGAAACTGGAGGGAGATAGGTTCAGGGGAAATGTTAGAAAGAATTACTTCACAGAAAGGGTAGTGGATAAGTGGAATAGTCTCCCATCAGAGGCGGTAGAGCCTAAGACAGTAGAACAATTTAAAACATGCTTGGGATAGGCATATGAATATCCTTACAAAGAAATAAGGATTAAAAAGGGCTGAGATTACCTGAAGGGTAAAAAAAGGGGCAGACTAGATGGGCCAAATGGTTCTTATCTGCCATCAAATTCTATGAGTAATGAATGCACCTGTGCACCTGCTCGGTGGTCTGGAAGTCTTGAACTGCTTGTAGCTCTTTTAGACTGGAGTTGGATATCCCCGGCCTAAACTTACAGCTACGTTTTTCATTTGCACTAAGACGTACCAATGTGTATTAGAAGAAGCGTTGTCATAGGGATCAATGATCCCTATGTTTCAGTCTGTTCGCGCAGTTCATGTTTACCACATTGCAAACAAAGGCCTCAGGGTGTCTCAGAAACACTGGCATCTGCTAGGAGAGAGTGAATCTACATCTCTTTCTCACACATGCACAAACACAGGAGGTAGCAGACTAGGTTTCGAAGCTTTTGCTTTAAGCAGGCTTACTAGTAAGTTACTAGTACTAGTTAAATAACTGCACTATGTTTTTGAATGCAAACCTGATATTATACACTTACAATCAGATACGATGACTAGGATAGGACTAGAAATGTGCAAATATGTGACCACAAAGATATATTATCTGCAGTCACTCAAGACTGCATTCCACCTCACTATCCGTAATACCAATAACACTGCACAAGGAGGTATCTGGTAACACTCACTAACACACATTCATACGATGAAATTTGTCATATTATCAGAAGGTTCCTGTCAGTGAAAATGTATATAACAACAACAACAACAAAATGTTTAAATTTGTGCATCTGATTTGGGGTCCTTCAAAAAAGCAGAGCGGAATCTAACATATTAAAAACACAAAACAATGTCTTGCCTAAAATGTACACAAACCAGTCCTAGAAAGAGAAATAATGTTCTCAAGTGAAATGGGGCACATGCTGTACATCAGTATAGGGGCAAATCTCCATTCTACCGATGGCTGAATCAGAGGATCGGTAAAATGTTGGAAACCCTCAAAAATTCTGCGGTTAGAATCCAAAATTCATGATTTTTAACATATAGGATTTTGCTGATCTGCAGACAGATCACCGATCATCCTACTCCAGCTCAGAGCACGGATGGATAGAATTGGGAATCACAGCTTAGATGTGCAGCCCTAATGAGGCTGAGAAAGTTTTTGTTTCCGGATCGGTCAAAAGTTTTTATTTTTAGAGTTTGAGGAGACAACAGTTCTTCTTGGTAGACTTACCATTGCATAGTAATTACTGTTGACCATGATTGGCCCACGGCCTCGGAGGTAGATGTACTCTTCCCACCAGTCACTCACCTATCGGGACACAACAAATCATCAATACATGCCAACAAATACAATATTGTGCACTGAAGTACACATATAATGTGGTATATTTATGTAATGTGTCACTTACGTAATTTGTAGCCCACCATGATTTCAGCTTCAGGTACCACTGAAGTCTTGGTCCTAGGTTAATGGCAAAATCTTTGGCAAGACCCTCCATCCTGCTATACTGCTGATCATCCATTAGTGGTTTCACAGAGTCCAAGTACTAAAGGGAGCGAGGAAAAGAGTTTGGTGTTGGCGAAATAACTATTTATTTTGACCGGGTGTGTTCCAAAAGTTTTCTTTTGCCAAAATTTTCACATTCCATTTATAAAAGCAGCCAAATTGCCTATTGATGTTGCGGCATAAAATATGACATTCTATTAATTCTCTGTAAGAAAAGCCATATCATGCCAATCTCCTCGTGTTAGGAAACATAGTACACAGGCTATTCTTCACATGGGTTGGGATCGTTTGGTCTACAGCATGGACACAGTTTCCAGTGCACCGCATCCCCTCACTGCGCTCAACACACTATTTTATTTTCCCACCATGGATGGTAGGGCATAAAATACCGCCTGTCGGCACCAGAAAAAACAGTGGAAAAACCTCATGTCGATCTTTTGACTGTCTACCTAGACACTGTCCACCTAATGCTTGTTTCGACCTATTGACCTGTCAAAGTAAATCCATGTCAACCTAGACCCATGTCGACCCAATGCTTGTCGACCAACATGCTGTAAACCAAATGATCGTCTCCCCTTCACATTACTGGTCCTAAGGGGAATTCAGCATTATGCAGGGGGCGTGGTCACAGTAACAGGGATGTGGCTCTGCCCCATTGGCTGGACTGGCCACTCTGCCGCCATGTGCACCGCCTTCCACACCACCTTCTTGGCATCTCTCCCTGGGGGTTGGATATGGTCACAGAGGGTGGGATTACATGCAGTAAATTGATCATATACAAAAAGAGGTTAAGCCAACATGAATGGGCGGGGCTTCAATTAACCGTGACTTTGTATCATAAGCTCCTTTTTCATACTTTTTGCATTGTACCCGTACTTCCCACATACAAAATAGGCCAGTTACATTTGAGGACATGCTATATAAGTATATAAGTATTCTGTGAAATAAGACAGTCATAATAAATAACGCCACAAATAAAAAGTAGCCCTATATTGCACCAGACACCAATCAAAAACCTTCTTTAGACTTGTTAGTGTGAGATAAAATCAGAAACATGCAGATATCTATGGTGCCCATCTGAATAGTGTGGCTGGTTATCCCTTTCAGGCAACTCTATGGCCATTTAAAAAAACATACAATTTTAAATAATGAATATTGCATATTGTAAAGAGATACCCCATCTGAATAAAAAACAAAAAGATGCAAAATGTCTTTCAGATGCGGGATGGCATTAGGATTTAACAAATCTGGTCTTTTACATGGGGAGTTTATTTTTCTTTTATAGTAACCCTGTATATTCCGCAACATAAGACTGTAGCCAGACCAATGTGGACGGTACTGCTTATTAATAAAGTGAAAAAAAAACCTCAATATAAATCTGGAGCATTTTCCACTTAAAGCTGGTTTCAAACTTAAGACAACTACATTACGGACAATTACCTTACTGCAACTACTTCACATGCTCATCGGTAACTTTACTGTTCTAAAATAGCGGTTATTATTGTTCCCCTCTCCAATGACAAAGCAATGCACTTAGACGAAGCTGCAGGAGGGCGCGTACAAGACAATGTAGCCAAAAAAACTGTATTTACTAAAAGTTACGAATTAGAGAATACTTCAAGTCACAAGTTGGTGCTCAAACCATTTAAAATAAATGACCTGATGCAGGTTAGAAGCTTTCTAGATTAATAAGAACACTGAGAAAAGGCTTCAAACACTTACTGTATCTCCACATGTACCTAAAAAGTACATAAAATAACATATGACCCTTCATATCTTACAAATCACCTAATATCAAAGCATCGAGTAATGCAGTAGTCCAGTACAGAAATGGGAAGCTTTTTTCTTTTATAAAGATTTTGTGTGAATTACTTATTTTATTATATGTGAGCTATATCTTTATTTTGTATCCTGTGACCTTACATTAAACTGTACATAAGTGGTTCCCAAACTTTTTTTTTGAATCACGGTGCCCTAGAGCATCAAAACTATTTTAAGGCACCCCAGGCCAAACATTTCCTTTTTAGAAATTCAGAAAAAAATAAAAAAAGATTTGCTTCCATTTGACCACATAGCACTGGAGGCGACGAGCCTGTTACATTGACCATAAATAATTTGAATTGGTCCTGGACCACCAACCCGAGGCACCCCTGCAAAAGACTTGTGGTTTCGCAGTGTGTTTAGGTACACCGTTTGAAAAGCACTGCCCTACGTCAGTGTCCATAATGGTTTTAAAAGCGTAGAGCTGACTTCATACTTGCCTACTTTTGAAAATGCATTTCAGGAAGTTACGGCCCATACACGTCACATTGAAAGGAAATCACTGTTACCGTCTGAGCAGCTTTCAACTCAAAGCTGCCGACAATGAGCGGCGAGTGCTGACGTGCGCTCCCGCATCATCGCTGGCCGCAGCTGTTCATCTGGTATTGCCAACAGATGAGCGATGAGGGTGGATGGCTTTTCCGTAGTGTCCTGCTATGGAAAGACGTCCACCCCCGTGTAATAAAAAAAAAACCTTGGATGTGTATGCCCTGAACGATTTTCAGCATCATCGCTGTCCATATACTCTGGGCAAAATCTGGCAGTGTATATGGACCTTAACAGTGAAAGCGGCATGCCTTAAAACTCACTTGCGCGCAACTGTAAATGAGCCTCAAAGCAAATACTTTGGCACATGTAAACTCTACATAGTCAGCTAGAATGCCCAATTTATAGAACAGCAACTGTAGATAATTGGGGTACGGTTCACATGTGATAGGAGGCTGTCCTTTAAACAATGTATTTCCAATTACAAATGGCATGCAGGCACCACAGTAACAAAAAAAAAAAAAAATCAATACATATTATATACATTCCCATATCTGCAGAAATAATTAAATAATTTCACATATGCAAATAATTGCACGTGTAAGGTAAACCTACATTTTAGCCCATGAAGACAGTAAATGAAGATGTTTTACTCTAGGTGTAACGGCATTAAAAAAAAAAAAATCCTTCTCTCCACTAGATCCCCATCTCGCTCTTTTCCGCCAGGTTCACGTAATTTAATCACACATCCTTGGGCACACAATCACTCATGCAGCCATCAGTATATTGGAGAGCGGGCACTTTCTTGTAGACCACATTCTCTTTGTCATTAGACCAGGGGTGGCCAAACCTGTCCTCAAGATCTACCAACGGTGCATGTTTTCCAGGCAACCTGTGGATCTATAGTAGGAATGAATGCAGCATGTTTTACAATGTGACAGTTAGTAATGACTGCAGCTGTGCACCAGCTAGGTAACCTGGAAAACGTGGACTGTTTGTAGATCTCGAGGACCGGTTTGGCCACCCCTGCATTAGACTCTCCAGGATACGGATGAAGAACATGCCATTTGATAAAATGACACAATCCAACAGAATGCGTGTTGACCAGACTACTGGGGCGGTGTACTGCAAAGTGACAGATGTGTCATAAGTAAATTCTAATACAGGCACAATCCTGATAAAGACAGAGCCAACTACAGTACTAGATATTGTTACCCTATGGGAAGAGGCGTTGCCTGTAAATGTATAGTTCCAAGAGGTTTTAAGGACAAAAAAAACAAACAGGTGGAAGAATTAGCCCAGAAATCCTTCCAAAAATATATGGAAATCCAGAAACTATGCAAATTAGCTACCGCAAGGAGCAAACTACAGTGCGGAACCATGGGACAGTGTAGGCTGCAGAGTGATCTCTGTGTCTTTGTTACAGTAGATATTATACTGGAAGATAAATAAGAGCTTCCCAATGTAATCTCCAATGTAGGCACAGAACTTACCCTTTTCATTGTGTCCTTCACAGGTGGCACTGGGAGATGAGGGAGACAGGTTTGGAAACTGTACAGCATAGGCTTCCGACCAGAGAACAATTTCACCATTCCCTGAAAAACCAAAATGCTCTAATTCAGTAAAGTCCAACACACACAGATGTATTATACCCGTTACACATTTAGGGGAGATGCAGGGCTCTGTGCATGTTCTCTACGCATACACGGGAGATTCTGTTTCCTATGCACTCGCGGCTGAATGGATGTAACTGGGTAGCATCAAAGTGTTTGCACAGAGGCTAATATAAAGGGAGGATATTTTGAGAGAACGAAGTTGTGAGTACACAGAGATTTTTTTATTTTCATCTCCTACACCAAGCATAGGGCATCAGTGACTATCACCGGCCAATCAGCTCCTGACTGTTAAGTTACAGGCTGGTTTTAAAAAGGAAAGTTAGGAGCTGATTGGCCCATGTTAAAGTACCAGGCATTTTATCACCTCTCCTCCCTTATCACCGCTTCATACATCTACCCCCTCAGTGGCCCTTATACTGGTTCACAATCAAAGGCAAATTCCTTCTCAAATGGACCATACCATTTGCACTGCAGGGGGGCAGATGTAACATGTGCAGAAAGATTTAGATTAGTCATTTTGTTTCTGTGCAGGAAAAATACTGGGTACTCTTTACCTAGCACGGCGCCCATGATTTTGATCGTGGGCATCGCAGGTAAAAAAATCGCGGGCATCGCGACCATTGAATGCACTAAAAATTGGGTGCGACGCGACCGACGCGATGCCCGCGATTTCCCATAGGGAACAATGTTAAATTTCTCAATTGACCCGATTTTACTGTTCAATGCCTCAATTGACACGATTTTTCCATAGGAAACAATGTTAAATGGCCCACAGAGGCCAAATAGGCACCCTGAAGTGTGAAATGGCCCCCACAATTGTTAACGCCACCCCACGATCAACGTGAACCCGAAGCGTGGCGAGCGCAGCGAGCCCGCGAGGGGCGGCGGTACGCGTCCTACGACCTTTTCATACCCCCACTATCCACGTCGGCGTGGAGTTGAGAATAGAATAGTGTGGCGAGCGCAGCGAGCCACCGCGCCCGAAGCGTGGCGAGCCCCGCAAGGGGACGCGGATACCTTCACAGGTAAACGCGTCCCTTCGCGGGCTTCACAGGTATCCTCGTCCGCTCGCCACACTATTCTATTCTCAACTCCACGCCGACGTGGATAGTGGGGGGTATGAAAAGGTCGTAGGACGCGTACCGCTGCGCTCGCCACGCTTCGGGTTCACGTTGATCGTGGGGTGGCGTTAACAATTGTGGGGGCCATTTCACACTTCAGGGTGGCTATTTGGCCTCTGTGGGCCATTTAACATTGATTCCTATGGAAAAATCGTGTCAATTGAGGCATTGAACAGAAAAATCGGGTCAATTGAGAAATTTAACATTGGTCCCTATGGGAAATCGTGGGCATCGCGTCGGTCGCGTCGCACCCGATTTTTTAGTGCATTCAATGCCCGCGATGACCGCGATGGGCGCCGTGCTAGGTAAAGAGTACCAAATACTGACTTTATTTTTACACTGCAATATACCGTAGATCTCACTTTGAAGTAAAACCCCACCCAAATCTAACTCTTTCTGCACAAGTTAAATCTAACCCCCCCCCCCCCGTCCCCCCCCGTGCAGTGCACATGGTTTTGTCCATTTGAGAAGGAACTTGCTTTTGCGAGTGAACCAGAATAAGCGGCCAGTAAGTGGACTAGACAGCCTTCAGAAGACTTTGCCCACTTTTCTGGGTGTACGGGAAAAGATTCTTTCCTGGAGAGCAAACAAGTTTGACTTATGTCCAGGTCTGTGTGTAATCATTACACACACTGATCACTCACAAATGATAAAGCTCAAATATATAAGATTTTGCTACAATGTCATAAGACTGACAATAACACTGGCATAATCGAATACAAATATTAACACAGAAGAACATTTCAGATGAATATGCTGTAGTGGTATGATCAGCCTGATTCTAGTTGGTTTGCAAGAGCAAACTCTTTAATGGACAAATCCATGTGCACTGCAGGTGGGGCAGATGTAACATGTGCAGAGAGAGTTAGATTTGGGTGAGGTATTTTGTTTATGTGCAGAGTAAATACTGGCTGCTTTATTTTTACACTGCAATATAGATATCAGTTTGAAGTACACACCCCACACAAATTTAACTCTGCACATGTTACATCTGCCCACTTGCAGTGCAGCATGGTTTTGTCCATTAAAAAGAGGAGTTTGCTTTTGCAAACCAATGAGAAATCAGGCCCTATGTCCTATTCCCATAGGAACAGGGCCTGTGGTCAGCTTATTAGTGAACGGTCATTGACAGCTTTGGACTGTGTTGTGCATGGCCTCAGTGTGTTGTTCTGTGTCTGCATCATGTCACCTAGCAACGTGATTAACACTTTCACCTGTTCGGAACCTTAGATTTGCAAGTCAAACAACAACACAAGCAAAGCTGAGCCTGTCATTTAAACATTCAACGATTCCACAACCCTTAAAATGTATCAAAATCAACTGTTTGAAAATGTTCAAAAAAGTAAACGTCAAGGACAGGGTTTTTGCTTCCACATTAAAGCGTGGCCTCATTTTGTTGCAGTAAAAAAAAAAAAAAAAAAAACACATAAGAAGTTAGTTTTTTTAATAGTTTTTCAACATGCAACAAGTGTAATAGGTACAAGGCGATGCACAAGTGCACAAATGGGCTTTTGTTTTGTATTAGATCTAGGAGCACGGTTCTCATTCACTGGGAAGTATTCAAGGAGGCCGGCGAGGGGGTTATACGGTGGGGACTGCTGAAGACAAGCGACCCGTTTAACCACCGAGCCGGCCACTCACCGTCGTCAGATGATGGTGAGGATTCCCCCAAATGGTGAGGTTCGCGGATAATGCAGGGAGCCCACTGCATTTAGCCAGGGGCCTCGCTGTTTCGGCGGCCGCATACACTGTTTCCGCGTCGCTGGAAAAACCCCAGCGACGTGTGTGTGTGTGTGTGTGTGTGTGTGAGGGTGGATATTCAATTTGGTGCAATTCCGTAAAAGCACATCACTTCTGCCAGTATTGCAGCTCACAGTGGTGCAAGGGGTAAGGTCAATATTAACACTGCTGTACATGGGGTTATCTGTACTGGCTTCTGTGTTACACGCGGTGGCACAGTGTATGCAACTGAATTGCACCCTTATTACTTACTTGGAAATGTTAAAATCAAATTATCAGTATAACACCCCAAATTACTTACACTGCTACATATCAAGTCTACTCACCATCCATATCCTGGTAGAGTTGGAGAGTTTTCCATGTTCCTCAAACATCCATCCGTGATAGGACAGAAGCTTTTTAAGGGTACAGCGCATTGTTGCTATAAGGGCCACCCATAGGCCTGTTCCAAAGATTACACCACTGACAATCTTCTGAGTCTGGCTGGTCATGTACCCTCTGTTGGAAAAGGAAATAGAATATACATGAAGCACTATAACACAGTACAACTAAACTGCAAACCTCACATTTTCATATATAATCTAGGGTTAAAAAATGGTTTAGCTGACTTCCACTGCAGTATTAATCCCATTCCCTATAGACAGGTAAAGCCCATCCTACATCTTTAGGTAGGGTCATCGAGACAGCTGCGGTACCTGGGTACTAAAGGGGGTGTGACTAAATCCTGTAGACATGACCACACCCCTCCGGGGAAAATATAAAACACTATGGGGTAGATTTATTATGCTCGGTGAAGTAATAAAGTGTTTGGTTTTTATCACTGGCCAACCAGCTCCTACCTGTCATTTTTCAAACCAAACCTGTAACTTCACAGTTAGAAGCTGATTGGCCAATGATAAAAAACAGACACTTTATCACTTCACCGAGCTTAATAAATCTGCCCCTATGTGCAGTGACAGAAAAAGGTGCAGCGTGATGTCCCCCTTATCAGCTGGCATGGGCCCTATGCTCTACCGTACCATAGGACAGTGTCAGGGTTGGATCTGGCACCGGACAAAGGGCTGAGTGTGCAGTGATTTGTTCTGCTGTGAAATTATTACCCTGGATCTTCATACACATACTACAATAAGCAGAAGCAGCCTTCTCTTAGCGTTAAACACAAATGGAAGGTGGCAATTGGTAGGAAGTGGTCATCTACTTTTGATACGACATTATCCAAGAGCCTTTGATATACTGAATATTAATAGAAAATAGTGAAGATTATAAATATCATACAGAATAGTCCGTGGGGGTCTAGCACAGCCTCCTAGCAATAAATTTGGCGGACGCCCTCACAAGGAGATAGTTACTCTGAACTGTCCTTTGTTCCCCACATTCAATCTGTCGCAAAATCATGTTACATGCATCTAAAAATCATATCCAAAATACGACCCTATCTCACACAAGACACTACCAAATCTCTTATCCATGCACTCACTATATATTGCATTGATTATTGCAATAGTCACCTAACTGGTCTTCCCAAGAACAGACTCTCACCACTACAATCCTTTCTAAATGCTGCTGCTAGGCTGATCTTCCTAGCAAGACGCTCATCGTCTGCTGTTCCACTCTGCCAGTCCCTCCATTGGTTGCCTGTATTTTACCTTATTCAATATAAAACACTTCTACTTGCATATAAAGCTATTAACCATACTGCACCAGCTTATATCTCTTTAGTTTTCACAAAATATCTCCCATCTCGACCCCTACGCTCTGCACAAGATATCCGTCTCTCTTCTGCACGGATCACTAGCTCCCATTCACTATTACAGGACTTTCATCGGGCTGCTCCCACCCTATGGAATGCTCTTCCACGCACAGTAAGACTCTCCTCTAGCCTCCAAACTTTCAAGCGTTCCCTGAAAACTCACCTCTTCAGGCAAGCCTATCATGTTTAAGTTCTACACGCATAACCCTCTGAGGCACTTATGTATTATATAGCTTCCCTTCTGGACCTGTAACTTGGTGGGACTGATATGCTATTACTGGTGCCTGTCCTTGTGTTTCCCTCCTATGTCCCTATAGATTGTAAGCTTGCAGCAGGGCCCTCTAACCGCCAAGTCTGTCTGTTGTTACCAAGTTTGTTTTATCTATGTTTACTATTGTAAAGCGCAACGGAATCTGCTGCGCTATATAAGAAACTGTTAATAAATAAATAGCCATAGATGTGTCGGGAAGATTTAAGGCAAAAGTACTATATATGACCACACATTTTATTTTTCGATACATCTTCTCTGTGCCTTGTACGAGCGCACAAACATCTTGCCCTTTGTTAAATGCTAAATAATCCCTGTTTACAAAAACAAAATGGCCATAAAATAGTTGGAATAGATCACTACGGCAGAGCTTCCACGGAATCCGAGGATCATTTACTGCCCAGCAACAGTCCATAGAGATACAGTAAGTACATTGCGTAGGATTAGTCATGGATTAGCAGGACTGACTTTATAGAGGAAATGGTTCCTATTAATAAACAGGGTATAGCATTCATTTCCTGGTCCTAAGTAAAGCATTAAACATTGACCTAGGATTGACAGGCTGATGTCCCGCAGGCCTTGGGAGCCATCAGAGAAGCCAGGAAGCTTGGTCTCTTACGAACGTGGTCGGGCTATAGATGCAGGTACTTGTGGAGTATCACGGCTCCCACGATGGCCATCGTACATGAAAAAATCGCATCGCATGCGATTTTTAACAGAAAAGCATCCAAATGTATTGAAATTAGTATGAAACATGTTCAATGGCCCCCAAATGGCATTTTTGAGGCTGTACCACCCCCACTATCAACGCGAACCCGAAGCGTGGCGAGCGCAGCAGTACGCGTCCTACGACCTTTTCATACCCCCACTATCCACGTCGGCGTGGAGTTGAGAATAGAAAGTGTGGTGAGCGCAGCGAGCCACCGAGCCCCGAAGCGTGGCGAGCGCAGCGAGCCCCGCGAGGGGACGCGGATACCTTCACAGGTATCCGCCTCCCCTGGCGGGCTTCACAGATGTCCGCTCGCCACGCTTCGGGCTCGGTGGCTCGCTGCGCTCACCACACTTTCTATTCTCAACTCCACGCCGACGTGGATAGTGGGGGTATGAAAAGGTCGTAGGACGCGTACCGCTGCGCTCGCCACGCTTCGGGTTCGCGTTGATAGTGGGGGTGGTACAGCCTCAAAAATGCCATTTGGGGGCCATTGAACATGTTTCATACTAATTTCAATACATTTGGATGCTTTTCTGTTAAAAATCGCACGCGATCGCATGCCATTTTGTCAAAAACGGTAAAAACGGCAAAAATCGCATCCCATCGCATGCCACTATATATGGCATGCGATGGGAGCCGTGATAATCCACAAGTCCCTAGATGCAACATACTGAGCTGTGAAAAACCCCATGTCAACCTAGACCCTGTCGGCCTAGACACATGTTGACCTTTCCCCATGTCGACCAACATGCTGTAGACTCAATGACCGTATCCTAAATATAGGATAATAATAATACAATATGCAGATACAATATTTCTATATGTACTACTTTAAATACAGCATACATGTGACTATAAAGCAAATCTACTACTGCCAGAAGATCCTGAAGCGATATTGTACAGGTTTATTACCAATACATCATCATCTGTCAGTATGCATTGATGCAGCCTTTTAAGACACCAACTATAATTAGAGGTTATTGTACAATACAAGGATTACAGTGTTGACTAAACAACTACTGATTTCCATCTACAAAATAGCACTGATTGCTGGTTTCCCTTCTCATATTGTTGTTATTGCAGCTTGCTGGAATTGTAGACGAGCAAAACGCTCAGTAATACAGAATGTAGTATAAATATGGATGTGGGAACCACTGGACACGTCAGAGAGACTTCAGTTTGTACTTAGTTAGGGAATTAGGAGAACTGCTGTATGAAATACATCGCACAGAGACACAATTGGTGATGTTGGTGGCAGTGAGGGGCTGGCATTCTGGGAACTCCCCCCACCACCATTTATAGTCAGTGCTTATAACAGATTCACCACAGTGTGTTAGTCCTAAAAACCTTTAGTGTTTATTATTATTATTGTTAGTCCTAGTGCCTTCAGTGGTTCTGTCAGGCTTTCAGGCAATGGGCCAGAATGCACTAAGCTTCAAGAGTGATAAAATGGAGAGTGATAAACATTCAGCCAATCAGCTCCTACTTGTCATGTCACTGGGCGAGATTCAGCAAGCTAAAAATGCCGTAAAAACCCAGTCTTCGGGGTTTTTACCGCATTTTCATATGCAGCAAAGCCCCATTGCTGGGGCTTCGCTGCGGGGGGGGGTTACGCCAGTTCCTATTTGGCGTAACCCCATGGAAGCCTATGGGTTTCCCTTCGCATCCCCCGCCGCCCCGCGCCGATCTGCGCAACACCACCCTCAACTGTGTCCGGGCAGCACAGAGCGGACCAGTGATTTCCTCCTGCCTGCACCACTTCTGAGTGCGGGGAGGAGGAAGCGGAGCCCTTACAGCTGTGTAAGGGTTCCGGCAGGGAGGGGGGGACCCGGTGCACATCGCCGGGCATTGCTTTTGCGTTAATAATCACATATGTTACTGCATATGCGATTATTAACTATGCGAATGCTGGCGATGTGCACCGGGGATTATTGGTGAATCTCGCCCAATGTGTTTGAAAAATGTCTGGCAGGAGCTGATTGGTTGGTTGTTTATCACTCTCCATTTTATCACTTTTGAAGCTTAGTGCATCTGGCCCAAGATCCTGTTACATGCTCTTATATATTCAGCAATTGACAGGCATTTGGTGGAAGGCTGGGGACGGGGCGACCGGCTTTGCCTGAAATTGGGTACTGTTGCCCTCATTTTCCAGAAGGGCCAAGGACTGAGTCAAGAGAAAGTTTTCTCTGCTTAAGTAAGGTGAGGTTTACTCAGCTTGTCTTCACCGATGAATGGTGCAATCATCAGTTCTGTGGTCGCATAAGCGGTGAGGATCTGTTTAACACCTTCTACTACATTTGCATTGCTATGGATCCCATGTGCAAAGCTGCTGCAGACAGCTTTTCAAATGCAATCTACATAGAATGAGGGCCAAAAACCATTTGTCTTCCAGTCACCTACCAGTATTTTCATGTTCATCCATCACAAACCTACACAAAAAAGTAAGATAAACAAGTACTTACGTTGTAGCGATCGTCTGGTTTATTTTCTCTATTAAACCAAAAGATGGGTCTACTTTGGTGTACATCGACGCCGAGGTCACACCCACTACCACGACCAACCAGCTGGAGGGGCTTGAAGGGAAGACTCCTGTAAGGATTCCATTCTGTTGAAGGAAAGTAAAAATACTCTTTTCAGCATTAACTCTACGAACCCTAAATAGATTAGAAGGTCAGGTTCTTGTCATGAATACATGTCGTACATAAACTTTGTCTGCTTGAAAATATCCAGAGTGACCAGGGACTGTTTCAAGCAGTCACAGAACATGTACAGGAACTTAAGGGGTGTTCACACAGTACAATTTTGATTGGTATCGAATCGAATGGCAAGCTAAAACGCATTCGATTTGGATTATATAGTACAAAACCGTACAATATAGTCTTGCCTGCACAGTCTATTTTTCTATTCGAGGTCGATGCCGTGGGGCTGTGTATCGGCATCGAGTTGGATGTACATTCAATTTCAAATAATAGAAGATAGACCAAATCGAACCGTGTGTACAGGGCAATAACATTGAAAGCAGTGATCTGCCAACTTTACCAACATGAAGGATACCAATAGAACTCTAAGGCATGGCAAATTATTCGGCAATATCCACACTTATCTGAATGAAAGCCAAAACCAGAGCCATCACTAGACTAAGATATAGGGGCGTGACCACAGAGTAGTACCAATACACATTACACGCCACAGCAGAGTGCCATGGACACAATGCACCAGGTAGAGCCACTTAAACACAATATGCCAAGAAGAGACTGTTCACCTCATTCTCTCCTCTACAGCAGTAGTGTCAGGGAAAAAGAGGGGGAGTGGTTTGTGTGTGCTTCTTGCCCCCTACCCACAACACATAGGGCAGTATTCAATGAGGCTGATTCGCCATGTTTTATGGCGATTTTGTGCTATTTTCGTGCTGTACGGCGATTTTTTGACTAAAACGGTGAATCCCCCTATTCAATGACCAGATGGCGAATACATTTCAAGGTTTTTATCGCCATGATTCACCTAGTAGCAATCGCTATCTTTTTATGGTGAAGTGGAATGTGAACTTTTAAAATAAAGTGTTTTGTTTTTTACATTTGGTGTAAAAAAAAATCAGGAATTTTATTCTGAGGAGGGGCATGCTATTTTTATTAATGTGCTGTAAGCACATGAATATATATTTAATAAAAAAAAAAAAAAAAAAAAAAATTATATATATATATATATATATATATATATATATATATATATATATATTTTTTTTTTTTTACTCAGCAGCCAGCAGGGGGCCGGGAGCCGAGCCGCTCATTAGATATTCATATATTCACTGCACCCAATCATTACATATGCACGATCGGGTGTAGTGAATACCCGGTCCCCTGTTGGCTATCCCGGGGGGCAGCCTGTGCTGCCTGGCTCCCGGGGAGCCCACCTTCCCCCCACAAACGTTCTGGGGCAGGCAGGGAGACTTCCATCTCCCTGCCTGCCGCCGTCCTCAGGATCCCTGCGGCATCGCCGCAGGAGTTAAAATTCGCCAGTCAGGGGCAGTGAGCCCCTGACTCATTGAATACTGGAGCTGGTGAGGCTCCGGAATGCAGCGAATCCTAAACAGGATTCGCTGCACATCATCAAAATTCTCATTGAATACTGCCCATAGTGTATGTGCACAGCATCCTCATCTGCAGAACTGCAGCCGTCTACGCCCCACTCTGGGATTTAGAAGTACACTTCCCATGGGCATCACACTCCAACTACGTGGCCGGTGCAGTCTGCTGGAATATGTATGACAGCACCCAGCACTGCACCTGTCACCACTTACACTGCTGGCCAAACAGAGTACATGCAGTCTGTGCGCCCCCACAACTGCGCACTGTGCAAGGTACCACCTGCACTAACCTAGTTACGGCCTTGCCCAAAACATATACTGAACTTGTTGCATCCTCATAGAAGAACATTTTTTTTTTAAAAGTAAAAGTCAACATTTGTAAGCTGTAAGTATAATTTGCAATGGTTACCTTAAATCTAATGAACTTCTTCTTCCAGGAGTGGAGGCCGGAGAGATAGAT
Organism: Crinia signifera; assembly: GCF_055691185.1. Classification (NCBI taxonomy): domain Eukaryota; kingdom Metazoa; phylum Chordata; class Amphibia; order Anura; family Myobatrachidae; genus Crinia; species Crinia signifera. Next base: position 91,812,909 of record NC_139227.1, read on the forward strand.
CTGTCTCAGAGCTTCATGACTTAATCTTAGGTCAATTCCATCTGGAGTTACCGTAAACTGGAATGCTACAGCCTGGTGAGCTTCTGCCATCTTTACTTACCACACTCCTGGGAAAAAAAAAAAAAAGTTAACGTTGGGTTCCGGGTTGGCAACAAAACAAACTATACACAACAACATAACATAAAAGCAGAATGGTCTAGATCAGTGGTTCCCAAACTGTGTGCCGTGGCTCCCTGGTGTGCCTTGGGACACTTGCAGGGGTGCCCTGGGTTGGTGGTCCAGGACCAATTAAAATTATTAATGGCTAATTATTTATGAGCAAAACAAGTGCTGGTGGCTGGCAATTATAAAATGTGTATAAACAGAAGCAAATCCTGCCCTTTACCACACAACTGATCCTAAGAATCGCATATAAACCCAATCTAATAAAAAAAAAATTGGCCTAGGGGTGCCGTGAATTTTTTTTTATACTCTAGGGTGCCGTGAATCAAAAAAGATTGGGAACCCCTGGTCTAGATAGAACCACAGATGAGGGATGCTCAAGCCAACATGGCTGTGGCCACACCCATAGCACTAGCTACACCCCCTCTGAGCATAATAATAGACCCTTGTTATTGTCAGTCCTAGACTCATCTGGCCCTGCAGGTAAAATAGTAATATTGGGGGTGGTTTTGGTTGACTTGCTAAACAGCGTACCTCCGCCCCCTGTCGCAGTCCGCACATCCCCGACGCTTTGCAAATGGATGTTTTGCATAAACATCCATTGGAGGGAAGCTTACGGGGCCGAAATCATTCGATGGTCTCTGACCTTCGAATGATTTCTACCCCGTTTGAAAATCATCTGACAGATTTGCTGCGTCTGGTCCGAGAAGGGGGCGGGAGGCTGACATCCGGGTGATGTCAGCCACCTGCCCCTGACAGGCAGCTGCCCGCCTGCAATCAAATAGGGACACCCAGCATTTTCCTGGGTGCACCCAGCGATTTCATGGGTATGCCCAGCATTGGGCCCTGTGTGCCAGCCCCCTGTCCGCTTCCATCTCCCCTCCTGTGCGAACACCTTGTGACTGTTCAAGTCACCGAAGGCGCCCGCATGAGGCTCAACATCGCTGCATGGTGCAAACACCCGTGGTACCAAAGCAATTAGAATCATGCACATTATGATTTATAAAGTGAGTAGCAGGGGTATGCGGTCGTTACAGCGACAAGTCGACACGCCTGAAGATCGACATTAGGTCGACAGTCAAAAGGTCAAAATGGGGTTTTTCCCTGGGTTTTTTTTTGAGCAGACAGGCGGTATTTCATGCCCTACCATCCACTCGGGCAGGGTGGGGGAAAAAAGAGGGTGCCGAGCGCAGCGAGCCATGCGAGGGGACACTGAACTTTTTAGCGTCCATGTCGATATTCGGGATAAAAAAAAAAAAGGAAGATGAAATACCTCATGTCAACCTTTTGGTTGTTGACCTAATGTACCTGTCAACCTAACCCCATGTAAACCTTCAGGTGTGTCGACCTTGATGCATGTCGACCCTATGACCCACACCCCCATCAGGAGCACAAGAACATAACTCCCTGAAATGAAACAGTAGGGCAGGATGTTTATGCAAAGTAACAAAACCGGATTTCAGGAGAAAAACTGGGATTATTTTAAGAAATAAAAACTAAATGAATATATAGTTGCCTATGAGATAGGTCTCATCCCAGCATAATTATAGCCCTTTAACCCATTGTGTGCCAACGCTGCTGTGAGATATCCTCAAAATCTCTCTTTGAAAAAGTAACCGAATTGAAGTTTATTTAAACATTCCACCAAAAAAAAAAAACCAGTCGCTGTGAGCGGCGCTGGCATTTATAGCAGATATTTTGAGGATCGTTGGCAAATCAAAGACTAGTTAAACTAGTTAAATGTCTCAAAATTACAGTTCTGCGATGTACTTTCACTTTGAGCTGTGAAAGTTTTTAGCCCGCAAACTCTTGGGTGTGGTATAGGGGTCCGACAGTCGGGATCCCGACAGTCATTATCCCGAATGGCCAGAACCAGACAGCATGGTGAGCGCAACAAAGCCCCTTGCGGGCTCGCTACACGAGCCACCTATTCTATTCTCCCTCTATGGGGGTCTGGAACCCAGCTATCGGTGTTTTGACAGTCGGGATCCCGACGTTGGGTAAATGCCTGTTGGGACCCCGTCCGGCACCCTAAACTCTTCACCCCCAATCTGCTCCTACCTCCCTATCCAGCAAGTTTGCAACAGATCAGTGTCCCTGCAGAAATTGCTTTCACTTTCTATAATGGCATCTTTTAGCACAGAAAAGGAGTAATTTAGTCCATTGAGTGGCCTCGCCTGGTCAATGGCGGTACTTCACCTCATAGAGGTGAGGAGTAATATATACATACACACACGCGCAAGATTAAGCAAGCAATTGAACTATCCAATTTATAATAGGATTAAGATACAATGAACACCTAAGCCATGGGTCCTCAAACTGCGGCCCTCCAGATGTGGTGAAACTACAATTCCCAGCATGCCTTGCCACAGTTTTAACACTCCCTTATAGGAAAACTGTGGCAAGGCATACTGGGAATTGTAGTTTCACCACATCTGGAGGGCCGCAGTTTGAGGACCCATGACTAAGCCTTTAAGCATTTTTAAAACGTTTTGCACACATATAAACCTCAGTTTATGACTTGGTGGTATGTGTATAGAACGTGGGATAGCCACTGCATGGGTAATTGTTAAACAACCTGCCGTAACCTATAGTAACTATTTATAGCAATTGCTAGAACACTTACACGTAGCAGAAAATCAGACTAAAAAACAATCCCCCGTGTGTTCTAGAACAGATCACACATACCACAACTGTTCTGCAAAATCTATAAAACTGTAAAAAAAGAAAAGAAAAACAACCTTCTCCTGCCAAACTGAAGGCCCTGTGTGCACACCGCATGGCCTCTTACAGGGATGACAGCCTATATATAGCATGTGGTCAAAGCCGGTTCTCTGTAAAGAGACAAACTTCCCAAACATGTAAACTTTGCAGAACTAACTTGTTAATACCCAAATGCTACATGTCAAGTGCTCTAGAACAAATATACATTGTTCCAAAACATAAAAAGGCAATTCCTCAATGTACGAAGCATTGATAGAATATATTCCTGGGTAAAATGAATATATTTTGCTAAATGAATACTAGAGAGAACGTAGCAGAGGATCAATCTGTACCGGAGAATTGATATTGCTCTGGCTCATTATAGATGAAGTAAATGCGGCATAGAGGGCGGTATGGATGGAATATATAACTTTTTGTTTGTTGTCCACAACAGCCTGCAAGGAATGTGAGATAGCTCCGCCCACTGATTTTACCCATTGCACTGTGTATTCCTCCCCGGTATGGATCGGTCATAAACCACGCAGGGAAGATACAGGTTCATCGACCTACTGTGTAAGTCTACCGCTGTGTCCCACTCAAACAACCTTTGCCGGTTCACAGAGCAGGGTAGCCAATGCTGAAAATGTTCATCAAGGCGCAGGCCCACAGATATCCATTGTGACATTTGTTAGGGACAGAAGTGGGTGTTATCTGGGGGTGAAACAAGTTCTGGGGTGTTTCTGGATATTTGTGATATTCATAGGATTATGGTAAGGAGTGGATTGTCTGCTTGAAGGATGTTTGGGAGGGGGGGGTCTGTGCTCAGTCTCAGTAGGGCGGGGGGGACTGTAGGTGGGGTATTGTGTGAAATGTGGAGGTTTGTGGTTTAACACAGCAGCTTAAAAGGGTTGGGGGCAACTAGACTGGCAGGCATATTGAAACCAACGGCTTCCACATAGGTGTAGGGAAGTGATAATCCCGCCTATTTTGGTGTTGGCTCCGCCTAAATTTGATTTGGGGCCGCCCACGTAAGGCCACTTCTAGAAAATTTTCCAGGGCTACTTTTAGTTCCCAATCTGCCCCCTGGGTAGAATTGGGAAACCTTTAGGCAGAGTTCCACCACACATGGAAAAATGTGGAAGACGGGATTTTGTGCTGGCATGTGTAGAAAATGTCCCTCTTCTCTGTCATTCACATTACTTCATACAGACATACCACTTACTGAACAAATCTGTAATTCCTCTTAGACATTTGGAATTCAAGTTACTGTAACTAGAGCTGAATTACTGGACTATCCAATGTATAAATAACCCTATGGACAACACAAGGCAATATTTTGTTGCTCTTGGCTTTATGGTGTACGTATAACTTCAACTACATAAAAATAGTTCAATAATGTAATTAGGGCAGCAGGTAGAGCAGGTATTCCCAACCACGGTCCTCAAGGCACACCAACAGTGCAGGTTTTGTAGATATCCAGGCTTGAGCACAGGTAACTTAATTAGTACCGGAGGGATTCTGATTAAACCATCTGTGCTGAAGCCTGGATATCACTAAAACCTGCACTGTTGGTGTGCCTTGAGGATCGTGGTTGGGAATGCCTGATGTAGAGCATAAAGCCCCGTACACACGGGGGAGATATATTGCTCAGTTTCCCCTTTTCATCAGCAACCAGAGATGGGAAAGGGAACCTCTGCCGGGGGAGCAGCAGAGGTAATCAGCTGGTCGCAGGAGCTTGCGATCATAAGGGGGGCTAAAAACGGGAGCGCGCACCCGGCGATTTATCGCTGGTGCGCATTCCAATCGCTGGCAATATGGTCGCCAGCGACCATATTTCCAGCAATTTTAGCCCCTATCGCCCCCGTGTGTACACACCTTAACAGGGTATTACAACATCAACACAGACAGACAACAATGTGAGCACATTTCTCTGCCCTCCATGGAAAACGCAGTTGGCATAAGTAGTCTTTGTGGGACAATACAGTACATTAAGGGTTCTGGGGATTTAATTTTATGGTTGACATGGACAATGTTGAAAGTTCTGATGGTGACATTCTGAGAATGTTGACCTGGGAAATGCCGAAATTTCCAAAATGTCACCATGGTGTTAGGTACTATGGTGTCACCATGGTGTTAGGTACTTCCTCCCGAAGGGTTAGTGTTAGGGAGACTGTAGTTGAGCCATCAGATGACTAGGCCAGAAGTGACACTCACTCAGAAGTGGCGTCACTAGTGTGCGTGTCACCGTGCATGCCTGCTCGCCGTGCCTCCGTCCCTGTTAAAGATCTTTGGCACGCGTTTGTTTGAGAAGGGGTCATGTCCCTGTATGCCACACCCTTTTTGTCCTTCTGGGGGCTGGACAACACACCCAACCTCTCCACGGTCTCGCTGCTACTTGAGGACACCATTATATTAGAAAAGCTTTGCACACCCTTTGGGCACTTACCACCCCCCTATCCTGCAGAGCGTTGGGCAGTGGGGACTGACTGACGATAAGTGTGTGTGCACTTTTTGGGCAGCGGTGTCAGACCTCCACCATAGCAGATGGGGAAAGCAGCAAGACGGTGCGGTCACATGGGATGGTACCGTTATGCCCAGCTGGATGCAGTTGCATCCCATATGACTATGGCAGGTAAGGGGTTAAGGATGTTATAGTTAGAATGTCTTCACAGCTGCAGATGTGTAAAAGCTGCCCTATCAAAATATACCAATGTCGCAACCGGATTTGTTCCCAGACGCCCCACCAACAGCTGGGGCAAAGACGCAGCATCTGTCACAGATCATTCCATTATGGAAGTTCTAAGTATCCCTATGACCGCGCAGCATAACGGGACATGTAAGACACAAGAAGCACTAGAACCACATAACATGCACCAACATGGTAACTATACACCTGCGGTTTTGAAACCACTCCCTTTTAATGCCCCCAAATGTTCCTTGTTTGTCAACCACTGAGAATAATCCTCTCTGCTCCTGTTGGCGTAAGACTAGAGCAGCACATGTGCAGCGCGACTTAAGGCTCCGTGCGCATTGGATTGGATCCGGAGATCGTCATGGCTGCCACAAGGAATTGTTGTATCCCCTAGTCATGACTGGGATTGCATATGATGCACTGTATACAAAAGAACCACATACAATGTGTCATATGCGTAACCTATGGGGGCCTTAACCCCTTCCCGACATTTGACGTACATTTACGTCATGGCCGGGATGTACTTCCCGACACATGGCATAAATGTACGTCATGCCATTTAACTGTCACCGCGTCTATAGACGCGGTGACAGTTTAAACATGTCTGCTGTCCCTGACAGCAGACATGTCCCTGCATGCCCAGGGGGGGTGGCGATGCCTCCCCCCCGTCGGCGATCGATGTGATTGGCTGTTCAAATGTGAACAGCCAATTACAGCGTTTTCTGTGTACCGGCGAATAACGTTCGCCGGTGACACAGGGATCGGTGGTGATTGGTGCTGTAAAGTACAGCACCAATCACCACGGGGTGTAAGGGTGACACTGGTGTCACCCCACCTCACCCCACCCGCCCCCAAAGGCCGTGATTGGTTCGCCGGACCGACGGACCAATCACAGCCATGGAGGGTGATTTAAACTAACGGTGACTGCACTGCAGACGCCATTCCGGTCTGGAATTGCGTGCAGTGCGGTCACCGTACCTATCTGCCGTGATATACTGACCTGATCCTTGCAAAATACTTACCTGATCACCTGATCACTGCTTGTAGCGTGCTGGATGCTTCCTGGATCTGACTTCTTGTGACTTCCTGCTGCTGCTGCAGTGTGATAGAGAGATAGAGAGAGATAGAGAGAGATAGATAGAGAGAGATAGTGACAGAGAGTGATAGAGAGTGCTATATTTTGTGTCTGCTACCCCCCCCTTTTTGGGGGTGCAGGTTTTTTTTTTTATATATATATATAACTGTCAGTGCTGCTGCTGCAGTGTCATAGAGTGATAGATAGTGATAGATAGTGAGAGATAGAGAGAGATAGAGAGTGATAGAGTGTGCTATATTTTGTGTCTGCTACCCCCCCTTTTTGGGGGTGCAGGGTTTTTTTTTTATATATATAACTGTCAGTGCTGCTGCTGCAGTGTCATAGAGTGATAGCTAGTGATATATAGTGAGAGATAGAGAGATAGTGACAGAGAGTGATAGAGAGTGCTATATTTTGTGTCTGCTACCCCCCCTTTTGTGCTGATCAGTATATCTGTGCTGATCAGCAACTTTTTGGGGGTGCAGGGTTTTTTTTTTTTTATATATACCTGTCAGTTGCTGCCAGTTGCACTGTCAGTTGCACCAAAGGTTGTGCACCTGCTGCCCCTCACTGGTAATCAGTGTCGCATCACTGATCACCTTTTTTTTTTTTTTTGAGGGTGCTGTGGGGTCTTTTTTTAATTTTTTTTTTTGCACACACTGTGATTTTGTGGGTGTCCTGTGGCCACTGTGCGCTGATCAGTGACGTACATCACTGATCAGCTTTTTCGGCACAGGGTTGATCTATTTTTTTTTTTTTTTTGATCAAATTCCTGTTGCCTTTGAGCGCTGTTCAGTGACGGACGTTACTGACCAACATCTGTGCTCAATTTTTGGCGCAGGACCTTTTTTTTTTTTTTTTTTTTAACCCCTTCAATTTTTTTTTTTTTTATTGGGATCAAATTCCTGTATAAAGTATTTTTTTTTCTGCACTACATACACACCCCCCGTGTTGAAATAAAGGTTGTACCCCCCCTACACTATACACGTGTTGAAACATTTCACTACCAGAAACACAAAAATAAAAATGACATCCCAAATGTCATCCCAAATGTCATCCCAGTCATCCAGAAGAATGTATTCAGCGGAGGAGGCATATGCCATGCTTGCCTCTGACTCTGACACAGCCAGTGAGGCAAGCGGGGAATTTGAAGGATTCATCTTAAGCTCCTCTTCCTCCTCTAGTGATGAGGGACCCCCTCAAAGACGCCCCCGTAGAGCAGCTGAGACCCCCCCCCCAATAATTGATCTCGTATGGACCCCACCACCAGACAATTTTGAGCCCCAGGTTCCTGAGTTTTTGGCCATCCCAGGAATCCAATTTGATTCCACAGGTCTCAGAGAAATTGACTTTTTCAAATTATTTTTCTCTGATGATTTTATAAATTTAATGGTGGACCAAACTAATTTATATGCCCAGCAGTTTATTGCTCAAAACCCCACGTCATCATTTGCTAGGTGGACCCCTGTAGATGCAGTAGAGATGATGACGTTTTGGGGTCTGGTGTTTCATATGGGCATAGTAAAAAAGCCAGAAATTAGGCAATATTGGAGTACAGATGTTCTGTACAGCACCCCACTTTACCGTATGGCCATGACCCGGACTCGTTTTGAGTTAATCCTTAAATTTTTGCATTACAACGATAATGCACAGTGCCCACCCAGAGATGATCCCACCTTTGACCGGCTATTTAAAGTCAGGCCGGTCATTGATCATTTCAGCGCCAAATTTGCTGAGATGTACATCCCAGATAAATTCATTTGCATAGACGAGTCCCTTATACATTTTAAAGGAAGGGTTAAATTCCGCCAGTACCTTCCCAGTAAGAGGGCAAGGTATGGCATAAAAATGTATAAGCTGTGTGAGAGCACCTCAGGGTACACCCACAGGTTTAGGGTATATGAAGGGAAGGATTCAAGAATTGAACCGCCAGAATGCCCCCCCTCCCTCGTAGGTGTTAGTGGAAAAATTGTCTGGGATTTAGTGCACCCCTTCCTGGATAAAGGTTATCACCTCTATGTGGATAACTTTTACACTAGCATCCCCCTGTTTAAGGCCCTTGGTTCAAGAGGTACAGCAGCTTGCGGTACTGTGCGCAAGAACCAAAGAGGCCTCCCAAAAACGCACATTGCCCAAGTACTGAGAAGGGGTGAAAGCAGGGGAATATGCACCGAAAATATGTTGTTGGTCAAATATAAGGACAAGAGGGATGTCCTTATACTGACAACAATTCATGGAGACAGTACCACCTCCATCCCTGTACGAGGTACCAGTACCCACACCTCAAAACCTAATTGTATCCTAGATTACAATAGGTACATGGGCGGAGTGGATCTTTCAGATCAGGTACTGAAGCCGTACAGTGCCCTGCGGAAAACAAAAATCTGGTACAAGAAGCTGGCCGTGTATATCATCCAGATGGCACTGTATAACGCTTACGTGCTATTCCGTTCTACCAGCCAGAGGGGGACATTTATGCACTTTCAAGAGGAAGTCATAAAGGGCCTAATATTTGGGAACCAGCAGGCAGAGGGCCCCAGTACTTCTAGTACTGGCCCCCGTATTGTACCAGGGCAGCATTTTCCTGATGAAATCCCCTCCACTGGAAAAAAGGGCAGGACACAAAAAAGGTGCAAAGTTTGCTATAAAAAGGGAATAAGAAAGCAAACTATTTTCCAGTGTGACACTTGCCCCGACAAACCCGGCCTATGTATAAAGGAGTGTTTTAAAATATACCACACATCTATGGATTATTAGGTTCATCATTTCACCGTGCTTCGGGGGTCTTGCTAATGCCACATAGCACCCACCATTCATTCCACCAGGATCTGAGCCGCAAAATCCAAAAATCACTCCTTCCCTTCTGAGTCCTGCCATGCACCCAACTGGTATTTTTTGGTCACATGTGAGGCATTGCCATACTCGGGAGAAATTGGGGCACAGATTTTGGGGTGCTTTTTCTCCTTCATACCTTCTGAAAATGAAAAATTTTGAGCCAGAACTGCATTTTTGTGTAAAAAAATGTAATTTTTCATTTTCACTGCCCAGTTTTTAAAAATTGGTGAAACCCCTGGGGGTTTGAAATGTACACTATACCCCTAGATGAATTCCCTGAGGGGTGTAGTTTGCAAAATGGGGTCACTTGTGGGGGGGTTCCACTGTATTGGTGCTTTGGGGGTCTTGCTAATGCGACATAGCACCCACCAACATTCCACCAGAATCTGTGCTGCAAAATCCAAATATCACTCCTTCCCTTCTGAGTCTCGCCACTTTTTGGTCACACATGAGGCATTGCCGTACTCGGGAGAAATTGGGGCACAGATTTTGGGGTGCTTTTTCTCCTTCATACCTTCTGAAAATGAAAAATTTTGAGCCAGAACTGCATTTTTGTGTAAAAAAATGTAATTTTTCATTTTCACTGCCCAGTTGTATCAAAATTGGTGAAACCCCTGGGGGTTTGAAATGTACACTATACCCCTAGATGAATTCCCTGAGGGGTGTAGTTTGCAAAATGGGGTCACTTGTGGGGGGGTTCCACTGTATTGGTGCTTGGGGGGTCTTGCTAATGCGACATAGCACCCACCAACATTCCACCAGAATCTGAGCTGCAAAATCCAAAAATCACTCCTTCCCTTCTGAGTCCTGCCATGCACCCAAATGGTATTTTTTGGTCACATGTGAGGCATTGCCGTACTCGGGAGAAATTGGGGCACAGATTTTGGGGTGCTTTTTCTCCTTCATACCTTCTGAAAATGAAAAATTTTGAGCCAGAACTGCATTTTTGTGTAAAAAAATGTAATTTTTCATTTTCACTGCCCAGTTGTATCAAAATTGGTGAAACCCCTGGGGGTTTGAAATGTACACTATACCCCTAGATGAATTCCCTGAGGGGTGTAGTTTGCAAAATGGGGTCACTTGTGGGGGGGTTCCACTGTATTGGTGCTTGGGGGGTCTTGCTAATGCGACATAGCACCCACCAACATTCCACCAGAATCTGAGCTGCAAAATCCAAAAATCACTCCTTCCCTTCTGAGTCCTTCCATGCACCCAAATGGTATTTTTTGGTCACATGTGAGGCATTGCCGTACTCGGGAGAAATTGGGGCACAGATTTTGGGGTGCTTTTTCTAGTTCATTCCTTGTGAAAATGAAAAATTTTGAGCCAGAACTGCATTTTTGTGTAAAAAATTTAATTTTTCATTTTCACTGCCCAGTTGTACCACAATTGGTGAAACCCCTGGGGGTTTGAAATGTACACTATACCCCTAGATGAATTCCCTGAGGGGTGTAGTCTGCAAAATGGGGTCACTTGTGGGGGGGTTCCTAAATTTTAGCATCTTATGGTGCCTAGAAACCTACATGGTGCCTAAAAAATAATCTCATAAAAAGGAGGCTCCAAAATCAAGTAGGTGCTCCTTCTATTATGAAGCCTGTGGTTTGGTCAACGTGCACACTAGGGCGACATATAGGATATTTATGAAAACAAAAGAATTGGGGGAATCAATTTTTAGTCACATTTCTCTAGTAAAATCTACTGTGTTCCTTAGAAAAATGTATTAAAATTGCAAATCTGCAAAAAAAATGAAATTTTGAAATTTCACCTACACTTTGTTTTAATTCCTGTGAAACACCTAAAGGGTTAACAAACTTCCAAAATGCTGTTTTGAATACTGTGAGGGGTGCAGTTTTTGAAATGGCATCATTTATGGGGGTGTCTCACATACAAGTCCCTCAAAGTCACATCAGAACTGAACTGGTCCCTAAAAAAATCAGTGTTTGAAATTTTCTTGAAAATTTGAGAATTTGCTATTCATATTGTAAGCCTCCTAGTGTCCAAAAAAATTAAAAGGAAGTTGAAATAATGATGGAAACATAAAGTAGACATATGGTCTATGTTAGTTATTAACTATTGAGTGGTATGATTATTTGTCTCACAAGCAGAAAATTTAACATTTTGCAAATTGCTAAATTTTCCATTTTTTTACGACATTTTGGTATTTTTCACAAAAAAACACAGACTGTATCGACCCAAATTTACCACTAATTTGAAGTACAATGTGTCACGAGAAAACAATCTCAAAATCACTGGGATAAGTAAAAGCAAAAAAAAGTTATCCCCACTTAAGTGATACATGTCAGATTTGAAAAAAGGGCTCTGTCAGGAAGGCAAAAACTGGCTGTGTCAGGAAGGGGTTAAGATGACTGTGTAGATAGCCAATAAATTGCTCAAATGCAAAAGAAATAGGGTATGCGTATATATCTGAATCAGGCTCTCCGCATTCCAAGAATGACTTTGTCCTTTCTTTCCGTTTATGCCACTTCTTGACATGACTGCTATGAAACTAATGTTGTGTACGCACTATACATATTCGATCTGCAACAGTGTGTACCCTCACATCCACCCAATTTATCATTTGATGTATTGGATAGTTCCATTGTCCCATGTGATGTGCTGCACAACAGACAGGACAACGCTGGGGTCTTGTTACATTACAATTGCAATGATCCAGTACATCATTACTCCATATTGCTTCCTGGCAATGTGACTTTCACTACTTTGCAGTGCTGCTCAGGTGCTACACTATATTAAGAAACTAATACCCCTTTCACATCGCAATTCATTACGTTACAAGCCATTTTCTTGGCGGTTCGACCCGGTAATTAGTGCTATGTGAAAGGGGTTACCGGGTCCCGCAAACGGGTAGAAACAGGGCAATAAGAACTGGTAAAAAAAAAAAATCAGAGTTTTTACCAGTTCGTTGCCGTGCAGTGTGAATGGGTTAAACGACCCATTTCCCGTTCACACTATGGAGGAGGCAGCGCCTGGAGCAGCGCCAGCTCTAAGCACTGCCTCCTCCTTTGCAGCAGGCCATTAGATACATAACTTGACCCGGATTAGATAAAATGCAGCCTAACCCGAATTTTCCCCACAAACCTAATCCGCCCTTCGCCAGCCGGATGCTACCGCTCCCTGCATACACACCCATTGGGATGTCAGCTCTCGGAATTCTGGCGTCGGCATCATGATCCCTTTCAACGTTCCGGCACCGGAGTTCTGACGGCAGTCGGGATACCGGTGTTGGTATACAAAGCGCCAGCTCCTGACCGCTTTTGACAGGCTGGTAACGAGCTTATTTATGAAAGTAATGAACAAAAAGGTTTGCAGACATATGCACTTATAATCAGGGCTGCCGAGAGGGCTATAATCAGAGCTGCCCCCCCCCCCCCCTCAATTTTAAAGTGGGTTTTCACCCCCTAAACGTTTTGGGGGCATGGCCTAATCACAGGAGGTGGTCACACCTCCCGCAATTAGGACATGCCCCCAACATTTTACCGGGGCCCAGCATTCCTCTCGGCTGCCCTGCTTATAATGGCCAATTATGGTAAGGAGACAGCAGCCTATGGAGGTGTGAGCTTAATCAGCACTTGATCCAGAAACTGCCGATAGGATTGCCCTGCAGTGTGAATGTAATCATTATTAAGGTATGAGTCCTAACTTGCCAGTATACTGTAATAGTAAATTAAGAAAGTAAGCCTTAGCAAGGCCCTTACTTTGGTGCTGGCACAGAGACAGGATGTCAGTAGAGTCATGCTGGAGCCAGGAACCGGAGCACACACTGCTGATGAACAGTCACAGGACAGCCGCGCTGCTTGCGCTGTCCCTGTCTGCAAGTACCACTTCTGCAACTCCGGGCGCCGACTAAGCTGCCCCCTTACCTCCCCTGTTCTGATGCCACTGCGCACACATACATCCCGGAGCCGCAGCCGCTCAGGCCACACTGCAGCAGCTGCTGGAACACTACGCACGGCCCTGGCTGGGACAGAAGCAGTAAGAAGCTGCTATGATCCCGGGGAGGCAGATCACGGGAAGCGCCCAGGCTGCTCTACTATCACGCCGCCCGCCCAGCTGACACAGGCACTGTTTTATAGCCTCCCTTGGCGCTGGCGGCTGTCAGTCGGCCCGGGTGTGAACAATGTACTGTGTGCATGGCAGAGCAGGAAAGGTAGCGGCGGGTACCGAGCGCCGCTGACATATGATGAATCGTGTCAGCGGCGGCGCCGCTTGTCACTTGCCACTTCCCACCCGCTCTGCCATGCTGCTATTTAAAAGAATGGCAGCCCGCTGTGCCGCCCTTGATTGGTGCCGCCCTGAGGCCCGTGCCTCACGGGCCTAGGCACAAATCCGTCCCTGCTAGTCTAGCTGCATTCACATCTTGCATTTAATATCGCAGCGTGCTGAAATATTTGTTAAAAGCTCGTCAAATGCAATGTACTTTCACTTTGAGCTGTGACTGTTTTTATCCCAAAATCTCTCAACCCCAGTCCCTATCTGCTCCTACCCCCAATCTCTGTCTTCACAACTCCCTCTCTCCATATCCAGCAAGTCTGAAACAGAGCAGTGTCCCTGCAAACATTGCTTTCACTTTCTGTTAGGACATCTTTTAGAGTGGCCTCTAGTAGTCACTGGCGTAACGTCACCGCATAGAGGTGAGGAGTAGTTAGCCTTTATAGATTTATATAGATATACAGGATATTGGGGAAAATATAACTACAAAAATCAATCAAAGCAATTTGCTTGGATTAGGCCACGTCAACAGATTGAACAGGATGATTCTAACCTGATATAGGGAGAGAGGAGATGTAATCAAATACAATATGTTCTCTTCCGTGTAGATAATTAACTGTAGAGATAACCTCAATTAAACTACGTAATAAACTGGAATACGTTTCTTCCGCTGGGTCTCAAATAACTACTTTTATGATACTAGGAAGGGCTAATGTAATAAATATTGTAAGAAATGAAGTCACCCCTGATTTATAAGGGGGGGGGGGGAGGGGGATGATCATATCTACTTACAAGCAGGGCCGGTGCAAACAACATCAGCGCCCAGGCGGGGGGGAGCCCCGCCACTCACCCACTGGGGAAGGGGGCGCAGCCGCTGCTGACCTGTCCGGGGGTGGGTGTGGGTGTGTGTATGTATGTATGTAGCGCTACAGCCGAGTCGCACGAGGGACGCCGCTGACCTGCTCCAGTGGAGGGGGGGGGAATTTGCATCTTCCGCTCACCAGGCTCCTGGCGCCACTGCTGACCTGCTTGAAAGTGCTGCAATCCAGTGGCCGGCAGGCAAATGCCTAAAGCTGCCTAGTGGTGGCGCCTGCCCTGCTTACAAGCATCAATGTGCTGCAAATAAAGTATTTCTCATCCAGAAGCATATGGCTCTAGCAAGAGCAGCCAAGAAAGAATTCTAGCTACAGCCACAGGTGGCCAACCCACAGTAGAATAATTACTTAGCTATTTCCTGAAGCCTTGACAGGCGAACTAGGCGTTTCCCTGCACTTAAGCATAAAGCTATGGGCACAATTATAACTCTTTTCCACCAAACAAATAACCCGGCTTATTGCCTCTGCACCCTAGGTCAATGTTTGGTGTAAAAGTGTATCTGCATGATAACTGTTGTCCAGTTATCCGGGAATACGACCCTGGTAGCTAACAAGGTCGAACCCGTGAAGGACCTTAGCATACCCTCCAACATGACCCATTCCATTAGGTACAAACTGCTCTGTTCCTGGACTTCCCTGCCAGTGGCAGTTACAGAGGTTGGACTCCACCACAGTCCAGAATTCAAAGAGTGGGGTCACATCAACTGCCAGTGAGTCCAGGACAGTGATGTTTGGGGTGGCAGCTGGTGTGGCTCCCCTTTTTGAATATTATACTGTGCTGCAGGCTCACATCTGTAACTGCCACTGGCAGGGAAGTCCAGAAAAAGAGCATTTTGTACCTAATGGAATGGGCCATGTTGAAGGGTATGCCTTAGTAGCCTGTGGCATAAATAGATGACCGAGACATCCAACCTGGGTCAAGCTGAAAGCTGGCTTGGGATGTTGTCATCTCCTAGCACCGGCAGGGGTAAACCCTCTAGCAACCTTGGTCCAGCATGCAGTGTGAATTGAGTTTCAAGCCACTTTGACACACCTTGAAACAGTGTTCAATTGCCCAGGTTGGTCCCCGGTTTTTGTTGGAAAACGGGTATTAAATAGTCTTTTCGCTTCTTGAGATAGAAGGGAGATTAGACAATGCAAAAAAAACGTTAAATTATTTTTTAGACCAGATTCCATCGAATCCGGAGTGGGAAGGCACAGACTACTCCCTACTCAGCACATGCTTGGTCAATTACATGGCCCTACTAATTAACATATGGAAATTCATGTTGACCCTAAGATCCATGAGCCTCTGGGAAAGGAAGAGGCCACTTGGACCCAGGAGATCTGGTAGTGGTTGCTTCATGTGGCTGAAAGTGAAATGTATTGTTTTAACCTTTATAGCTTCTTATAGTGCCGATGAAAGAGTACTGAAACGTTGACTTGAAAAAGATACAGTATTGTCGTTATTTCATTGGATTGAGACGAGTGCCGCACCTGTCATTGCTCTTTTGAAGCTGTGAGGGCACCATTGCCACTGTTTTCACTTCAGATGAGAGTGTTGTTCCAGAATACTAAAATATATATATAATTTTATTCCCCTCTCTGCGCTCAGAAATTCTAGAGAGCAGCACCTCTAAGGAATCCTCTGTTAGACAGGATCCAAGGGATAGAGAAACAAAAGAATGGGGTTTTAGAGGGCGCTCATATAATAGATCAATTTAAATTATCAATTGATATTTAATGTATAAAACAAGTAAAAAATGTACAATCAAGTAAAAAACCCTTACTAGGGTATTACAAGTATACAGATTCTGATAGATCACAAATGCATGTACAACTCTGGTGGGTTGATCAGTTCGGTCAGTTCGGTCAGTAGAGAAGGCCCAACGCGTTTCGTCATGGTTATGACTTCATCAGGGGCAATAAAGTACCGATACAACTGCAAATCATAACACCAAACAATGAGTACATCCTTTTAAAATAAGAATTATTGTAGAAAAAAGACAAATACACGAACAGGTTGGAGATGGAGAGGAGGAAAAAAAACAAGATTGGTGAATCACCTTAATAAACCTTTGGTGTCACAGATAACCAACTGGTGATAAAGAAGATACATAATAACAGACACATACCTATGTGTGTCCAAACAAAGGGAATCCAGAGTAATATTCTCAAAGTAATTCGGTAAAATCCAAAAACATGCTATACATAAATTTAAAAGAAAATCAGAATATGGTTTTCACAAAATTGCAGATATAACTTCAAAAAAACGGAGCTTGTACATACCAACAGCTCAGATTTTCTTCAAATAGGATTAGCAGAATGGAACCCACAAATATCTATTAATAGAATTGACTGAACTTTAGCAAAACAAGCGGTATACACTCAGAATATGCAAGTTTAGAAAGGCTAAGACAGGTCCAATGACACACTTCAATTAATCAAATACTTACAGAGTGTTCAGGGTAATAGGTGCATACAGCTTGAATCCAATACAGTGAATGAATGGATAGGTGTCTATGCAAGTACAGTATATATAGCACTGGGGGAATGACATCACTTCCGGGTTTAATAATGACAACATTTTTCCCAAGAATTGTAAATGAGAAATTGTCCTTGGTCACTGTCGAGTTGTGTTTCTCCAAGAAATGTCTAGGGAGACTGTGTATTTTGACCTTGTTTTTTATATTCCGCATATGCTCCTGGATCCGGATTTTTGCCTGCCTAATGGTTTTGCCAATGTATTTGAAACACACACACACACAATATCATCACAGATTTCATCCATACCGTTGAAGATATATCACTTAGGGCCAGATGTACTATGCATCGAAAGTGTTAAAATGGAGAGTGATAAACAACCAACCAATCAGCTCCTGCCTGACATTTTTCAAACACAGTCTGTGACATAACAGGTAGGAGCTGGTTGGCTGGCTGTTAAGGCCCCCATACACTAGCCGATTTTGGTCAGATTTCAGCCAGATCAGTCGGATCTGGCCGAAATCGGACCAAAATCGGCTAGTTTTGATGTCCCCTCAGATCCGATGCGCGGTCCCGTGCGCATCGGATCTGCGTCGGGTGGTCGGACCTGCTGCACGTCCGACCACCCGACTTGGGACCTAGTGGGGCGGCGCGGCGGTGGAGGGAGCAGGGGGGGCTGGGGACGCTGCGGGGGACACAGGCGGCATAGAGCCGGGCAGGGGGAGCCGGCCGGGAGCTGTCAGTAATGAATAAAAAAAAAAGCCCATACAATGAATGGGCGGCCTGTGATTGGCTGAGCGCTCTCTCAGCCAGTCAGCAATTGGCTGAGAGAGCGCTCAGCAGCCAATCACAGGCTGCCCATTCATTGTATGGGCTTTTTTTTTTTATTCATTACTGACAGCTCCCGGCCGGCTCCCCCTGCCCTGCTCTATGCCGCCTGTGTCCCCCGCAGCGTCCCCAGCCCCCCCTGCTCCCTCTACCGCCTCGCCGCACAGACGCTGTCCCCAGCAGCGGGGGACACAGACGTGTCCCCCGCAGCGTCCCCAGCCCCCCCTACCGCCTCGCACAGACGCTGTCCCCCGCAGCGTCCCCCGCAGCGTCCCCACGCCCCTGCTCCCACCTCTGTAGGCCCCCCCCCCTGCTCCCCGGGTTTTTTGCATGTGATAAATCGAGACGATTTATCACATGTAAAAAATGGCACATCAAGTGCCAATCTAATCAAGCTCCCCCGGGGAGCAGCCGGGGAAGCTCAGGGGGAAGTCGGGGGCGACTTGTCCTAAGGACAAGTCGCCCTAGTGTATGGGGGCCTTAAATCACTCTCCATTTTATCACGTCGGTACTTGTTTCCTAGCACGGCGCCCGTCGGGTCCCATCGCATACCTTAACTTAAGGTATGCGATGGGACCCGACCGACCCATTTATAATGGCATGCGATGCAACAGACCCGATTTTTACATTGGACCCAATGTTAAATGCCCCCCAGACCCGATTTTTAATTGTAAACCCACCCTGATGGTTAATTATTATGTCAAATGCCCCCCATTGTTAATGCAATGCCACGATCAACGTGAACCCGAAGCGTGGCGAGCGCAGCGGTATGCGTCCTCCGACCTTTTCATACCCCCACTATCCACGTCGGCGTGGAGTTGATTTTATAAAGTGTGGAGAGCGCAGCGAGGCGAGCGGACGTGTAAAGTAATGCGCGTGCGCTCGCCACGCTTCGGGCTCATTGGCTCGCTACGCTCGTCACACGATCTAAAATCAACTCCACACCGACGTGGATAGTGGGGGAATGAAAAGGTCGGAGGACACGTACCGCTGTGCTCGCCACGCTTCAGGTTGACGTTGATCGTGGCGTTAACAATGGGGGGGCATTTCACGTAATAATTACCCATCAGGGTGGGTATACAATTAAAAATGGGGTCTGGGGGGCATTTAACGTTGGTTCCAATGTAAAAATTGGGTCGGTCGCGTCGCATGCGATGCAACCAATTTTTCGGACCCGATGGCATACAATTATAATCGGTGGCGCCGTGCTAGGAAACAAGTACCATCACTTTTGAATCTTAGTACATCTGGCCCTAAGTGCGTACCCAGCTTTAGTATCGTGATATATGTTGCCCTTGGGCTTGATTGTGCCACAAACCCAGAACTGGAAGAGAAGGGAGTCACAGACTACTTTTGCGCCTGCATAATGAAGATGTATCTAGGGACACTTTGCGCCATGTACAAAATAAGTTGTAATAAATCAACTGAGAGGCGTTTGGACGATTTGGTTTTATTTTTATTAACCGCTTGTAACTGTGTTTAACACAAACACTGTACTTAACCTACAATGACCGGGAACGCTTACACAAGTTTATGAATTGCAGAACAGTAAATACAACACACTATCCTGCCAGCTCCTGCAGAACAGAAAAGTGATATCACATCTGCTTTTATTGGGGTGGGTGTGTAATTTACTGCAATGTGTCATAACACAAGGCACGCTAACAAGCTGTTCCTGTGTACTGGATTATTGCCCAATACTACTAATACAATTGGGCCAAACAAAACTACTCTATGCAATGTAATGTGACATGGGTGTACACTGTTATCGGCCCTACACACAGTGATATACAGGCATTTTCTGAGAACTGTTACTTAATTTAACTACATCCCATAAAACCAGTTTACACACAAATCCTGGATCTGACCCGCTATTTGGAACACGGTTCCAAGCCATGTTGGATCCGGGATTTGCACCACTTACACTGCGGTGCCGAACCACAGTGTAAACGGGGGCGGCGCTTGGAGATGACATCATCTCCAGGCGCCGGGACAGCCGAACACCCTGCCCGGACCTACGATCGACGTGCTGACCAAGGTAAGCTGCTGGGCTGCCCCCAGCTCCCGTGCACCCCCCCATCCGCGCAGGTGAATGGATGCTGGACACAGGCATTCATTCACTACACACATCGCTACATGTGTAGGCTCCGATAGTGCTCATTCTAGCTCCCTGCCTCTTTAAAAAAACATACAGTTCCTCTTCCCTGCCTGGAGTGTCACTCTCTGCTGTGGTGCTTCTAGCACAATGTGGTCTGTATTTAAGCACTGATTTGCAGACCAGACCTGTGCTAGAATCACAGCAGAAATTGGCACCCCAGGCAGGGGAGAAGAACTGCACAGGTTGTGAAAGGAGGCAGGGTGCTAGAATGAGCACTACACTGACATACAAATATAAAATAGAGAGTGGTCTGTCACATCTCCATCATGAACAGGGAGAGCTTGAAGGCACCCACCATCAGAAGGGGCCAGGGTTGGTAAGTATAGCCTGGATAGGTCAGATGAGGTGACTTGTCACATCATATACCAGACAGAAATTGCTCTGTATTGCACCTGTTCTTTTATTTTAAAAAAAAAACTTCAGTTTCATGTTCAGACAGCCACCATATTGCCCTGTCACCATACAATACAGAGGGGACCCCCACCCTGCAACATGGATAAGGATAACATGTACAGTATACATTCCATTTGTAGAGCAGCAACATTATTATACAGCAGCACTATAGGCTGGGGGAATGGAGCAGACATGCATTGATAAAAACACTGGGACAGTCAAGGACTTTACTCCTTGATAGGTGACATGTGTATATTTCCTGCATTATCCCATCCCAACCCATGTCCTCATGTCATACCAGGCACACACATTCCTCCTATTAGTCAAGGACACACAGTCACACACACACACAGCACTGCCACTGACTACAGCAGCAGCTTATGATGAGGTACTCCTATCACAGGCCCCGCCCTCGGGGTGACGTCACATTACCAACCCCCTCAAACTAAACCACATGACGGCTGCCTGAGAGAAAGTAGGTAAAAGGTCACAGCTCTGCAGCGTGTGCTTCTGCTGCTGCCATAGGAGGCTGGTGCTGGCTTCGCCAATGCTCTGCAAGGAGGGAGCACAATCCGTGGACCTCATTCAATGGACTCCACACGCATTTCTGCAGATCACATCTACGGTCACACCAAAATCACCATATGATGCCCCCCTGTGAGGCACATGCTACTCCCAAAGGCAATGCTGTCACCATGTCATCATTATACTCTTCTGCTACCATTCACATGTCATTAGTATACTCCTTCTACCATGTTTTATGCAAATTTAAAAAAAAAAGTGCTAGGCAGAAGAGCTTGCAATCAGATGTAGCAGCTGTAATGGATGCAGTCTCTGCATGTGACAGCCTTCTGTAGTTTATAGTCTTTGCAGTAGGATCTCCTAGCAATACAGAACCAATATACTCTGATATATAGACTATAAGTGAGGATAGTACATGCCAGCACTGATGATGGTATGTAGTGTGCCCTGCATCACCAACCTGACATGCCAACATGCACAAGCCCAGAATGAAGTATAAGCACCTCACCTACAACCTGATCTGCATATAATGAGGAGCCCATAACAGACACATTACACAGAACACCACTGCTGGCATAGCCCACACCTGACATTACTGGAGGCCTGTAATTCATCTGCTGTGGGTACAGCATGCAGATTGCTCTTGCAGTGTGACCCCAGTGTGTCAGTCACCCTGTCACCTGCAGATAGTGCATGGTGTCAGCAAGCTGCAGCCTTGGCTCTCACAGCAGACATGCACAGCCAGCAATAGATGCAGGACCATACACTGTAAGGAAGGAAGGACATTGTTACCTGTCTTTACTTATCTCTCCACAAGCTGCAGCCAGGAGCTCTGAAAATCCCCAACCTCTCTCGAGTCTCCCCTGCAACACTAACAGAATGGAGGGTCAGCCCACTGGCCCAGCCCAGCCCAGTCCCTTCCTACTAGAAGGCGGGGCGAGCATTGTTTCCTGTTACACACTGGCTATACACAGGCAGTGCTCACTGCTCAGTGCTGAGGTTTCCTTTTGCAGCAAGGATGGAATTTCATTCAAACTAACAAGTGGGCTGAGCTGAGGAGTTGCTTATGAAACCCTGTATTGTTCCCCTGCTGCTTTATTCTGCTGATGGGAAGGAAATGAGGCTTGTGTGCAGAATTTCATGTATTTTCACCTGAGCATATGCATCTGTAGCTGCAGAGCCGGCCCTAGGCATAGGCAAACTAGGCAATTGCCTAGGTCGTCTGCAATGCCTAGGGGCAGCTCATGTTTACATTGGTGGTTTGTGGGGCATCCACTGGCGCTACCTGCCTGAGCTGAGATCAGCGGGCAGCCAGCAGCGCAGCACACACAGCTGTGCACCTTTCCTCCTGCGATCCCTGAGCAGTCAGCTCCGCCGCACTTACGGCGACCACTCTGCTCTGAGCAACATGGTTATTACTGGCAGTTATTGGAGCCTCTGCACTAACATCTCCCGGAGCTAGCGCAGAGGCTCCACTTGCTGCAGTAATAACCATGTCGCTCTGAGCAGGGCGGCCGCTGGTAGTGCAGCCAATACACTCCTGGACCCGGCAGGAGGCTCCTGGCGGCAGGTCAGCAAGAGCCGCCCAGGGAGCAGCAGAACCCTAGTGGCCTGGGGCGCAGGAACAGCACAGGAATCAGCACGCTCTCGCCAGCCAGGGAGCAGGAGCTGCCCAGCGGGGAGTAGGAGACAGTCATCAGCCAGGGAGCAGCAGGCGGCTGAAGAGCAGTAGGCGATTGATGGCCAGGGAGCATACTTACCGACTTTCTGGCTGCCCTTTCCAGGAGAGGGCAGCCAGCTCAGGGGAAGAGGGGTGAGCACTTGCTCCTGAGGAAGCCAGATGCTTACCTAACCGGGGAAACGCGTTGAGCACCTTTACTGGCCAGCTGACGGGGTAATCCATCCTGGAGACCAACCCACTTCTCCCCATCATTAGCACACCACGCTAAACTGAATCCTGAGAAAACGCTAAAGCTGTGGGATTTAGCCCAATCCCTAATTGGATATCAGGGTGAGGTACAAACAAGGGAGTCCTGAGCTCTTGAAATTATAGAGCACTGGGAAGAATTGGTCCATTTAATCAAAACCATTGTCAACCTAATGCTTGTGTCCACCTTCTGACCCTGTCGACCTTAGCCATGTTGACCTATTTCAGGTGTCAACCTAAGCCCTGTCGATATTCAGTGGTCAACCTAATGTCGCCCTTTATTGAGTGGACCCTATGACCCATACCCCTAGGATGCATTTGAATGTTGGCAGAGGTCACATGCAGCCCTTGCAACCACATCTGTATCCCAAGAGTTTGCTCAAATCAGCACAGGAACTAAAAGGAGAAATACAGGTTTTCCGTGTTAATTATGCAAAATCAATGTTTTGCTAGTTCTTCAGTTCTCACCATCGGTGACCTTAACCTCTGTGGAGGAGGGGGCTGCCACGATGCCAGCCTTCCCCACTGCTGCCACCGCATGCTGGTCCCCACCCCTTCCGCTCCCAACCCCCACCACGGGACCGGCACATGTGAAGTCGTTTCTTCGGTACTGCGCACGCGTTGCCTCCCATCCTCTATGGGCTGCTTCGGCAGCAGTCCACAAATGCATAATCTAGGTCCCGGGTCCGGCACATGCGCATTATTGTCCTCTGTACTGCGTGTGCACAGAATCCATTTTTTAAGGACTGCCACACAGCAGAGGCTTCCTGGAGGGAAGGAACACCTCCCAGTGGGATAGCCTTGGGTGACTGACAGGGCCGACTTCCAATAGGAAGTCACTGCCAGTCACTGTGAAACCAGTGCAGTCTCGCAGACAGTGAGACAGTTTTACACAGTAGCGGATTTTACCTGGGGGGCCTGCCACCCATAGTTATAAACCACCACTGGTTGTCACTATTTTTTTCCAGGTTCCATTGCAAGGAACCTATGCATCCATCACTACCACGGTCGGATTGGGAACTAAAAGTGGCCCTGTAAAAATTTGTAGAATTGGCCTCAGTTGGGCGGCACCAAATCAAATATAGGCGGAACCAACACCAAAATAGGTGGGATTAATATATCACTACACCTGTGTGGAAGTCGTTGGTTTCAGTATGCTTGGTCTAGTGGTCCCCAGACCTTTAAGCTGCTGTGACAAACTGCAAATCTCCATCCCCCACTGAGATTAACCATAGACCCCAAATCTCCATCAAGCAAACAAACAGTTCATTACCATCAGAGCCGGCCCTAGCCAATCTGGTGCCCTAGGCAAGATTTTTCGCTGGTGCCCCCTAGTAAACTCTTCCAGCTGTCCCCCGCCATGCTGACACACCAAAAATGTGTGCATCCCAGGGAACCCTCACTTTATAAATTTGGGGTTCTACTGAACTGTTTCTGGGTCCCACCACATAATAATCTTGTGAGCTACCCCCCAGTAGGTGACGGGGCAACAGAGAGGGTGGTGAGGGGGCAGGAGAGGTGATGGGGCAAGAGAGGGGGAGTGAGGTGATGGGGGCAAGAGAGGGAAGGGGGTAAGTTGACGGGGGTGTGAGGGGACAGGATGAGAAGAGAGAGTGGCAAGAGGAGGCAGGTCTGCTCACCATCATT
This sequence comes from Crinia signifera, assembly GCF_055691185.1. Lineage (NCBI taxonomy): Eukaryota > Metazoa > Chordata > Amphibia > Anura > Myobatrachidae > Crinia > Crinia signifera. Next base: position 91,837,419 of record NC_139227.1, read on the forward strand.
GGCGGGACACCTGCTCCCCAGTGGCATGCTTTCCTGCTCCCTGGCCATCAATCGCCTACTGCTCTTATGCCGTCTCCTGCTCCCTGGCTGATGACTGTCTCCTACTTCCTGCCGGTCAGCTCCTGCTCCCTGGCTGGTGAGCGTGTGCTGATTCCTGTGCTGTTCCTGCGCCCCAGGCCACTAGGGTTCTGCTGCTCCGTGGATGGCTCTTGCTGACCTGCCGCCAGGCATCTACTGCTCCCCGGGAGCCTCCTGCTGGGTCTAGGAGCGTATTGGCTGCACTACCGGCGGCCGCCCTGCTCAGATCGACATGGTTATTACTGCAGCAAGTGGAGCCTCGGCACTAGCTCCGGGAGATGTTAGTGCAGAGGCTCCACTCACTGCCAGTAATAATCATGTAGCTCAGAGCAGGGTGGTCGCTGGAAGTGTGACGGAGCTGACTGCTCAGGGATCGCGGGAGGAAAGGAAATCTCAGCTCAGGCAGGTAGCGCCAGTGGATGCCCCACAAACCACCAATGTAAACATGAGCTGCCCCTAGGCATTGCAGACACCCTAGGCAATTGCCTAGTTTGCCTATGCCTAGGGCCGGCTCTGATTACCATAATACCCTGAATTTTACCGATATCCACGCCCTCCCCCAGTGCAGCCCAGAAACACCCCAGAAATTGTTACACACCCAGATAGTGCCCACTCCTGTCCCTTTAACAGATGTCAAATGGATATAGCTGGGCGCCAAACTTAGATAAGCATTTGCCGTGTTAAGTACTCTGCTCTGTAACAGGCAAAGGTTGCTTGTGTGGAAGACAGGCGGGGGATGGGGCCACTACTCTGTACAGGGCCTCATCTTAAAAAAAAAAAAAGAAGGTCACTGACCGACTAGGTGCGTTGGCCTCCCGGGAATCTTCCCCGTAAGGTATACGGCCATTCCGCCTCTAATCACGACTGTCACACAGGGGAAGTTTGATGGAATCATCTGTTCTGTTGTCCTATTTGAAGAATTTCAATAATGTTAACCTGTAGCAGGCAGGAAGATCAGTTATTACTGGCTGGCTTCTCATGTGCCAGCATCATTTTCTCACCCACTAGAAGAAAGGTTTGACAAGTCGAAATGTCTATAATATGATTTCAGATTTCTGTTGCTATTAATTTATGATATTAATTATCCAAGGACTTTGCATCCTACCCTGGAATGACTGCCCCCCCCCCCCCCCCTCCTCTTATACTAATGCTGTGTTCTATGCAGATAGTCTTCATGATGGCCAGAGCAGGCACAGCTGAGGAGATGTCACAGGGATTCCAGGCTAATATTACAGTGAGGAGAGGTCATAGGGCACTATTAGAAGGGAGAGAGTGCTCCAGATTCGGGAGGTCACACCTCCTCTATACTTTAGGTGGCAGTACTTGTCTTATAATTTATACTCCTGATACATTCAAACTGTCAGCATAAGTGGGAGCTCAATCTTATAATGTCCTTGCTTGTGTCTTAAACAGAACTATAAATACACTATGGGGGTAATTCTGATTTACTCAGTCCCCCACGCATTCGCACAGGGGACCAATGTTTTGCTAATGTACATGTGCATATGCTAGGTGCGAGCGGGCATGGTGAACTGCTAGTTCGCTGTCCCGTTGGTACCCACCACTGCGGGCGGGGTGTGTGGGGCGGTGGTGATGGGGGTGCCAATTGGAACGCCAAGAGTTTCATTGTAGTTCCCATGAAAACACTGGGCTTTCCCATGGACGTTCGACAGTGACGCGACTGCCAGATGTCAGCTGCCCGCCCTGTTCCCATAGAGGGAACACAAAAAAGGAAGGCATCTGAGAGTGCCTTAGTTTTGCGTGTACTCTCCAAATCATTCATTGGTTGGCTACAACCAAATGATTTGGTCCCCACACCCAAGGCTGCGAATGGATGTTAATGCAAAACATCCATTGGCAGCCGTGCAGGGAGCTGTCCGCGATTCTGGCATCCGTCCCAACCCCCCGCCACTGCTGCTGCTCCTCAACACGGTTCAGGAGCTGGTACAGTGCAGGTGACAGGCACAGAGACCTGACCATGTGCAGTATTGTCCTTGGTACTGCGCATGCGCATACCCCCAGCTTCTATGGGTTGTTTCGGCTGCAGCACATAGAAGTCAAATCACGGACCCAGGCATCTGTACAATGCAGGTGACCGGCACCAAAACCGTGCATGCACAGTAACAGTCTCTGTACTGCACATGTGCATACCCCAGGTTCTATGGGCTGCTTCTGCTGTAGCCCATACAAACCAAAGAGGCAGCCCCGAAGGGGCCAATGGGACTGCCTTGGGTGACTGACAGGTCTGAGGTCCAAAAGGAAGTCACAGCCATTCACAGTGAAGCCAGTGCAGTCTCAAGGACTGCATCTGGCTTCACTAATGTGACGGAATTTACTTATGGGCTTGCAGCCCGTAGAAAAAACTACCACTGCTCCTAACTCTAGCCCTAGTGCCTAACACTTGCTTCCCCTTCTGCTGCCTAAAGCTGGGTACACATTAGGCAATTTCGTCCTTGAACAATATCGTTAACAATTTTCTCTTAAACTGCGTGGATCTCCTGGACAAACGATATAATGCAAAAACGGGCACACCCAGAAATATGGGGGGGTATCCTGGTTCACTCTTTCTGGCAAATTCCTTCTCAAATGGACGAAACCATATGCACTGCAGGTGGGGTAGATGTTACTTGTACAGAGAGAAATACATTTGGGTGGGGTTTTACATCAAAGTGAGATCTATATTGCAGTGTAAAAATAAAGCAGTCAGTATTTTCCCTGCACAGAAACAAAATAACTCACCCAAATCGAATTCTCTCTGCACATTTTACACCTGCCCCCCTGCAGCAGTAGCGCACGCAGGGGGGGTTTCTGAGTACACAGAAACCCCCCCAGGAATCTAAGGGCCCTAGACTGAAAGCTGAGAGTCCCCTCTTTCTATGAGTACAAGAATTTTAAAAATCGGCCATGGGGAACCGGAGATATCTGACTTCAAAGCAGTGGTCCGCATCCAAGCCTGTTATGCTGCTTTCAGACCGCATATCTGGCTTTGACCCTGTATTTGGAAACGTTTCCAAAAACGGGTCTGCCAGATAAAACCCCTTTCACACCGCAGCACTTAAACGGTATATTACCGTTTAAGTGCCGATTTTTTGACACTGGCAGACCCGTTTTTGGAAACTTTCCAAATACAGGGTCAAAGCCAGTGCAGCCTTCAGCCCTCCCCTCCGTGCAGCTCCCCCCCCCCTCGCGCGTGTCGACGCCCCCCGCGCATGTCGACGCCCCCGCGCGCGTCGACCCCCCCGCGTGTCGGCGCCCCCCCCCCCCCCGTGTCGACTTACCCCGTGCCGGTACCTCCGTTGTGGATCCCGGCACTGCAGCTCAGTATGCTCGGAAAGCACTTATGAAAAAAGTGTCTTCCAGAAAATGGCTGCCCCATAGAAAACCCAGTTTAAAAAAACTGTCTTTCGTATTGGGGCAGCCATTTTCTGAAAGACACTTTTTTCATAAGTGCTTTCCGAGCATACTGAGCTGCAGTGCCGGAAACCACAACGGAGATACCGGCACGGGGTAAGTCGACACGGGGGGGGGGGCGCCGACACGCGCGGGGGGGGGTGTCGACACGCGCGCGGGGGGGGCTTAAGTGCTGTGAATACTTAATGAGCGCTCATTAAGTATTCACTGTGCTGAATTTAGGACCCAGCTCATTGGCTGGTTCCTAAATACCGTTTCAGAACCGATTTTGAGCCTAAAATACCGGTTCTGAAACGGGTAGGACCCTGCATTTTAACCGGTTAGAAAAAACGTTTTTTTCTAACCGGTTAAGTGGTCCTGCACCTTTCAGACCGCACACATTACCGTTTTAAAACGGTAAAAAAACGGCAATATACCGTTTTTAAAGTGCGGTCTTAAAGGGGCATTAATTGCTCTTCCCAGTCAGATATTTCAGGTTCTGTCTGACTTACAGTTTTTCTGAGCATATATTCCAAAAGCTGGGACTCTTCCCCTTTGAAGGACACTAGCAGTTTGTCTCTACTGATCCCAGAACCAGAGATATCAGCCTTTCAGCAGCTAGTTACTGCCCCAGCTCCACACACCTGGTATGTAGTTTTATATTCTCATTGGCAGATTGCTCTGCCTCCTGAACTCTGATCCCCTCGTCCCCAATACCATTTGGTAGGTGGGATTCTCTAGTTTTTAATTCCATTAAAAGCTAAGAAATCTATTTCCGGGAACTGGAGATATCTGCAGTCAAACAAGCTGTCCTCCCACCAGAAAATTATGAATAATAAGCCCACTCCACTATACACCCCTCCTCTGCGTATTAAACAACCTCTACCACCCTGGAAGTTATGCATCAGGGTCCCTTCATTCAGCCCAATGCCCCCTTCTCCCACCCCATCTCCCACCATCTGTGCAGTAAAGGGGTAATTAGTGGAAATTACTGATCCAGGCCCTACATGCTGAGCGGTTGATATAATACCCCCTACCACCCGCGGGACATCGAAGCTTCCGCTAATAGCACCCCTACCGCTGGAGGATCGGTAGGGGCCCCAATACACTGCTATGCCCAGGGGTCTACACTGCTGTGTTATATATGTATATATATATATATATATATATATATGTGTGTGTGTGTGTGTTATTATTTATATACATTTGGTCTATCTATAATATTTTAACTGACCCGGCATATACTGGGTCACCTAAGTGTCCATCTCCGCTCTTTGCTCCGCCCCTCTCTGGAAACCCCCTTCTGAAAATCCTGCGTTTGCCACTGTGCAGTGCACATGTTTTTTTCTATTTAAGAAGAAATTTGCCCGAAGGAGTGAACCAGAATAAACCCCATGATGTTGATGACGATGATTTTACATGTTAACATTCTCAAACCGTCTGTTTATTGTTTTTCCCGCATCTCTAAATTAGAGAAAGTAGAACAGATTTGTCCATGTTAAAGATCACCTATAGCCCAACCTGTTTAGCGGTGTTCGACATCAAGGCGGATGGTACAAGTACAAGTATCATAAGCTGCAAGGATGGGTGATTATGCTTGTGACCCCCACTATTACTAAGAGGCAAAAGATTGCCATATTTTGCATTTAAGTCTGATGCTCAACTTTATGGATCAATAAATTGTGTCATTCTGGACTTTAAAAAGGATCAAGGAGTGCTGTCTTCTATGTATCTCTGGATACACAGTTTTCTTATGTTTTTGTGTTGACCTGGCACCCAAATTAACCCCTGCAAGGTGTGCGGATTCCTCAAGTTCTTGTATATATCTATCTATATATAGATATCTATATATATATATATATATATATATCTATCTATCTATCTATCTATATATATATGTATATATATACATTTGTAATTAACAAAGGTGGTATATTAAAGAGAATGCAGTACTTGTTTCCTAGCACAGCGCCCACGATTTTGATTGTATTGATCGAGTTGGAAAAATTGCGTCGATCGCATCGCATCCGATTTTTACATTGGAATCAATGGTCCCTGAGACCCAATTTTAGATTGAATTCAATGTAAAGAGCCCCAAAACCCCCCATTTTAATAGCAAACCCCCCCTGATGGGTGAAATGGCCCTCCATTGTTAACGACACCCCACTATTGACGCCAACCTGAAGCGTGGCGAACGCAGCGAGCCCGCGAGGGGCGGCGGTACGCGTCCTCCGACCTCTTCATACCCCCACTATCCACGTCGGCGTGGAGTTGATCTTATATAGTGTGGCGAGCGCAGCGAGCCACCGAGCCCGAAGCGTGGTGAGTGCAGCGAGCCCCGCGAGGGGACGCGCATAACTTCACAGGTATACGCGCCCTCTCGCGGAGCTCGCTGTGCTCTCCACGCTCCGGGCTCGGTGGCTCGCTGCGCTCGCCACACTATATAAACTCCACGCCGACGTGGATAGTGGGTGTATGAAAAGGTCGGAGGACGCGTACCGCCGCCCCTCGCAGGCTCGCCATGCTTCAGGTTGTCGTCAATAGTGGGGTTGCATTAACAATGGGGGGGCATTAACCATACTTTCTAACCATATACAATGAGAAATTGGCCATATTGGCCCATTTCCCATTGTTCCCTATGTAAAATTGGGTTGATCAACCTGATTTTAACTTTAAAAATCATTTAACATTATTCTCTATGGGAAAATCGCATTGATCGCGTCGGTTGCATCGCGGCCCATTATAATGGGCCGCGTTGGACCCGATCAACGGGATTTTCTCTTTCACCGGCAAATACACTGGTGATTGACATAAAATCGGGTCCATCGCGTCAATCGCATGCCTTAAGTACCTTAAACTTAAGGCATGCGATCAACCCGACGGGCGCCGTGCTAGGAAACAAGTACCGAGAATGCTATACAAGAGAATGAATACCTTTATTCAGAGTTTACATTATAAATGTTCTGAGTGTGACATTATAATGGAAAAATATTATATACTGTAGAGGGAGGTTTTTATTACTATACAACTTCAGTGTAATTTTAGCTGTTGCTTTACCTTTTGCCTTTTCACAACCCTTCTATTACAACACAAACACAACACAAACACAACACAACACTCACCCTTGACTTTCTCTTGTGTTTTGTTGGTTTCACAGATGAGTTGTAATTTATAACCTGTAGCACAGGTATTTCTAGTGATAGGGAATGTCCATGTCTACATGTCTAATTAAACTAGAGTGTCAAATATTTACAGAGTGTTAGGGCAACAAAGCTTGAAGGAGGACAAACAGTACATACTGTAGATTGAGGGGTCGATTCATTATTAAGTACTAATGGCTCAAGGTTAATCGTTTATCCAGCTCACAAGCAAATGTAATGGAGCAATTCAGTATTGCCCCAATACTGGGACAGTTGCTCTGAAATGGAGCTATCCAACAGTCACAAGCATTGTCAATGAATAACTGCACAAGCTTACATTGATAGGCAGTGTAAAGACCCATACACACTGGGGGACTTTGAGCTGAAAGCAGCTGTTTCATCTCAGCTCAAAATTCACCCAGTGAATACCCTGCTGGTATACTATTCAGTGGCGTGACTAGCAATTTTGCTCCCCCCTGCCAAAAGAAATTTTGCCCCCCCCCCCCCCCCCCCCATTTTTTTTAAATGCTAGCAGTCACCTGGGATTGAGCGGAGTAGACACTGACACGTGTGACACATCCCCCGGCAGGGGATAATAGCCAGCGGAGGTGAGCGCTTCTCTGGCTTGGCGCTCTCTCCCCCCCCCTGCTTAGCGCGTCCTGCCAGGTCCTTACCCCGTTTTCCATCTGCCGCGCTGTTCCTGGCCACAGTGATCATCAGACAGCATATCTGATCGCTGTGGCCAGGAGCGGTGAGGCAGGCGGAAAAACTGTCAATTCTCAGCGCTGTCCTGCTCAGTGAACCTGTCACTGCGCCCTCACACAGACAGCCAGAGAGCGCTCCCCCTTCCACCATGCCCGCTGCCCTTCCAGCTTGCACGCAGCGCTGCTGTGTATTCCGGGCTCCCAGGCGGCGAATGTACAATGCTGTGTACCAGTCGGCCGACGGGGAAGAACACTGTGAACCTGGGCCCGGTGGCGCCTGCTCCCCCCCGCCAAGTTACGCCACTGATACTATTAACAAGCAGGTGAGTGGCGGAGTGGACGGCTATTCATAGCATACTGCTACGGAAAGTCGGCCACTCTGGTGAAAGCCACTAAAATGGCAGAAAACCGCTCAATGTGTTTGCACTGAGCGTTTTTCAGACCAGCAATTTTCCCCATCATCGTCATCCATACATGCTGGGCAAAAACGTATAGTGTGTACGTATGGACCTTAACTGTGTATTTGTGAATTTAAGGCCCGTCTGATTCATGTGGGGAAGTAAAGTAAAAAAGCAACGGGGCAAAACCATGTGCACTGCAGAAGGGGCAGAAAGATTTACATTTGGGTGAGGTGTGAGCACACTGAAATATAAATTGCAGGATCAAAATAAAGTTATCAAACATTTGTAGGCTACATGTAAAAGCAGCCAGTATTTACTCTGCATAGAAAAATTATAAATATGTTTGTTTGTATGACAATATTGCTCGTTCCAAACACAAAGTGTCTAGAAAAGCCTCTCCGCTCTATTCCCCCCGCCGGCCGCAGCGCCAAAGCCCACCGCAGCCTCTCTATCTACCCCCCCTCCGCCGCAGCTTCTCCGCTTACCCCCCTCCGCTCTCTCCCCCCCCAGTGCGTGCCGGGCAGCGTCAGACGCACACGCCAGCACCTGTGTCATCTGGCTGCCCGACACGCCTCCGAGTCCTGCTCTGCCCGACCTGCCACCTTTCAGCTGCCCTGCCCAGCCAAACCACACTGTGAGTGCAATTTGTGTCCAGTGTGCATGTACATACAATATATATATATATATATATATATATATATATATATAGGCATCCCTTGATAAAGTCAGAAGGACGAAACGCGTTGGGACACTCTAGCCCTCCTGCCTCATCTAAAGATAAGCACCTTATATAAATTTTTTGTACTTTGAATACATTTTTTAGATTTCATTTTAAGAGCCTCATCACTGCTTTTTTAGGATAGGAGCTGTTTTACTTGTCTGTTTTTTATATATCGCCTTTTTTACTGTCTAAATAAATTTACCTATATTTTTACCTTTATATAGCGACGCCTTTGGCATATTTTTCATAGTTTTTAATATTGCTAATTTTAGTGCTAGAAGCCACTTATCGTGGTTCCAGGTCCTTACTTAAACACCAGCACACCTTGTTTTATTAAGTGCAGATTGCAGTATCTATATTATATATATCTAAAGAGCAATAGTCGCCACATCCTCATTTATTGAACACACATATATATATATATTATACATGTATATACATAATTATAAATACATGTATAATAAATATATATATATATATATTATACATGTGATATATATATATATATATGTGTATATTATACATGTATAATATATATATATATATGTATATTATACATGTGTGTGTGTGTGTGTGTATATATACATAAATCTTATAATTTCTTATAATTTCAATCTGGTGTACAGAGACCACGCCCACTTTTGGGAGCAGGTCACACCCACTTTGTGTGGCCACGCCCACTTATCCGGGAGCATTAGGTCAAGGAAGGTGTATCTCCAGGAATCTATGTCAAGTGAGGTGGCAACCCTAGCAACCAGTGATGGTACAGCATACAGGCTTTGCATTCAGTGGGGGTGGAGGTACATGGTACAAATCAAATCATGTACATGTAAAAGCAGCCAGTATTTATGCTGCATAGAAAAATTATAAATACAGTATGTTTGCTTGTATTACAATATGGCTTGTTCCAAACACAAATACGTTCACAAAAGTGCACAGAAAGGGCCAAATAGAGTCATTTTCACACTCCATGGGGTATATTTAGTCTATTGTGAGGTGATTTGGTGATGCATTTTACAATCAGTTATTTACTAAAGGAAAAATCCTCTCAAAATCACCACAAAGTTCAGCTTCGCACAAAAATAACCATACATAACAACATCAACAGGAACAGCTCATTTGCTAACAGTTAATTCATCACTCCCAATGTTTAAAAATGGAGGATCGGAATGCTTGTGCGGTGTAGCCCAGGAAAGGGGCATGGTCTATGTTGAAGGGGGTGAGGCCTTGTGAGGATGCAGTGATCACAGACCACTCCTACATTCTGATTCACTATGGGGCATGTGTAAGCTGTTGGCTATGCCCCCAACACCTCTGCCTCTCAGAAAAGACTCGCACAGTTGAACTGCTCTCAGAAACAGCAGCATTTCTGGCCACCCACAGGTACTGCAGACCAAGAAATGACAGCAGCACCTCTGGCCACACTGCAAGCTGAATATAACAACAGCAGCACCTCTGGCAACCCAGAGGTACTGCAGACCAAACAAGACAAATGGCAGTCTTGACAGTTTGCAATGGCTGCACTTCCGGGTTACAGCCCAGTTTAGAAGTCACATGTGCAGTGAGATGCAGCTGCTGGGAAGCATCTGATCATATATGTGGAAAGAAGATGTTTGATGACCAAATGGCTTCTTAAATAGAGAGAAGACTTTCTCTGGAAGAAACTTTGCTGGATTAGGGCTGTTCTCACCACAAAAAATACTGCAAAAGGCAATGTTGTGGTGGCAACACAGTGCAAAGGTAGGTGCACCCATGCAATTGTTATCCCTGTGCTGCGATTACAAGTCATTTTCTGTATAACTCCAGCTCACTCACAGGACAAAGGTTAAATGTGTCAGCATTAGTGTGATGTCAGCACTCACATACCATGTGAAAGGAAAAAAACCAGCATGGCACTAATTATGAGCCAAAAGGTATAAGATATTAATTTAATTATATAAATAAATGAAATAATCACAAAATGAATAATGAATTTAATAAATAATGAAACAATTAGTAAAAAAAAAAAAAAATAACAATAGCTCCATGTAGTATAAACACACCAAGGGCCTGATTCTGGTCCACTTGCAAAAGGGAGAATAAAATAGGTGGCGAGCGCAGCTCACCACCGTGCCTGCAGTGTGGTGAGCGCAGCGAGCCCGCAAGGGGATTCATTGCGCTCACCCCGCTGTGCAGTCGGGATTCTGACATCTGAGTAATGTCTGTCGGAATCCCGACTGTCGGTGATTTATACCACACCCCTTTCTTTTATACATGCTCAATCTTTCCGTATTTGAAACTGGAAATATGACGCCGCAATGATGGGCAGGTACACTGGAACTGTTATGGGAGTGCCTGATGCACCCCCACAGGGGCGGATTGGCCCTGCCGGGAAACCGGGCTGTTTCCCTGTGGGCCGGCATAATTTAGAGTGGAAGCGGCCACCCACCCTCCTTAACAGGGCCGGCCGCAGCATCTCCGTGCACCGTGCCCTGATTAAAGATGGCCGCGGCCAGCCTTGCATTGTCCCACAGTTAAAATGGCTGTGGAAGGGCTGGTGCACATACGCAGGCGCACACAGCGGCTCCCGCGGTCCGGAGAAAGGCTGGCTGCTCTGCCCCACGTGATGCAGCCATCTCATCCCAGCAGCAAGTCGCAGGATTGTTGTTGGGCTGGATGAGATCCGATGGGCGGCAGCGGCAGGACCACCCAGCAAGCAAGCACGCAGAGGAGCAGAGACCCCATACCTGTTCAACTCTTAATATACTGCTTCTGATGGCAGAGCTTGACCAGTTATCCTGCAGAGCATCCGGTATGGTCTCATTCCATCTCAGCCTCTTAAAAATTATCATTCATAAATCTGCTAAATAAATATTAAGAGGATTAATATTTGTGGCAGCCAAGTTCCCAGTAAAGCAGAAGCAAGTCAAACCTCCAGCAAACAATCTCCTCATTTCAAGTTCATATGAAAGAAGAACAAACCCAAAAACAATATTTGGATATGGCATAACAGATGTTGGACCGGCCGCCCACTTTCACCTTTCTCTTAACAATTCCAGCTACTACATAGCTATTTGTTTGCAGTTAGCCAGGCCTGTATTTCAGTTACTGCTACTCCTTGCACTGCTTTTGTTATATTCCAAGAAATGTTTTTATAGCAGATATTAAAGGAAACCAAGTAACCTCCGGGAACCTGCGGATGGTTTACAAGCAACTATATATATAGGTTTGCTATTAAAAAAGGAATAGAAAATGAATGTAACATTGGAACTTAAAGGGAAGTTGGAAGTATGGGGAAAGTATATTACTCTAAAGAAGTGTTCGTCTATAAATAGGGGATTTTGGTATATATTCAATTGATGTCGAAACTGCCGTCTTACCGAAAATATGTCAGTTTTCGATATGAATAGATCAGAAGGTTTCCGATCTATTTAATCCTAGCTGTTTTTTTTCTGGCAAGTTGAAATGTTCCGACCAGCCAATAACCAGGTGGATTGATGGAATAGACGCTAATCCACCTGCTTTTGCCAGAAACACAGCCAAAACCGAAAAGGTTTTGCCCGTGTTTCTGGCAATCTCAATCCAACATGAAAACATGCCGGATTGAGTCAGGGAGGACAGTGCCGGGTGAGCAGCAGCAGTCTACATGGCACTGGCCTCCTGTCCACCGCCACCCACATCCTCCCGCCACCTCCCGTCGCTGCCCGTTCCCGGCCCCAGGGGCAAACGTAGGATATTCAGAAGGTGTTTCCAGAGAGGGGCGGAGCAAAGCATGGAGATGGACACTTAGGTGACCCAGTATATGCTGGGTGGGTGCTATGAGCGGAAGCTTTGATGTCCCGTGGGTGGTAGGGGGTATTATATCAACCGCTCAGCGTGTAGGGCCTAGATCAGTAATTTCCACTAATTACCCCATTACTGCACAAATGGTGGGAGATGAGGTGGGAGAAGGAGGCATTGGGTTGAATGAAGGGGTCCTAATACATAACTTCCAGGGTGGTAGAGGGTGTTTAATACGCAGAGGAGGGGTGTATGGTGGAGTGGGCTTATTATTCATAAATTTCTGGTGGGAGGACAGCTTGCTTGACTGCAGGTATCTCCAGTTCCCGGAACTATTTCTTAGCTTTTAATAAAATTAAAAACTAGAGAATCCCACCTACCAAATGCTACTGGGGATGAGGGGATCAGAGTTCAGGAGGCAGAGCAATCCACCAACGAGTATATAAAACTACATACCAGGTGTGTGGAGTTGGAGCAGTAACCAGCTGCTGCAAGGCTGACATCTCTGGTTCTGGGCACAGTAGAGACAAGCTGCTAGTGTCGCTCAAAGGGGGAGAGTCCCAGCTTTTGGAATATACCCTCAGAAAAACTCTAAGTCATAAAGAACCTGAAATATCTGACTGGGAAGAGCAATTAACAGGCTTGGATGGGGACCACTGCTTTGGAGTTAGATATCCACCAGCTCCCCAAGGCCGATTTTTAAAATTCTTGTACCCATGGAAAGAGGGGACCCTCAGCTTTCAGTCTTAGATTCCTGGGGGGGTGTCTGGGTACTCAGAAACCCCCCCTGGGTGTGCAACTGGGCCCACCGCACTCACCTGTCCCGCCGCCGAGCCTGGTGAGAGCAGCTCACCCGGCCCTGTCCAGCCTCCCGCTGCCTTCCGCCCTCTCCTGTCTCTGTGCTCCCCTGGTCTCCGCGCTAGCTGGGTGAGCATCAATCAGATTGAACAATGGATGCAGGATCCATTCCGGCAAAAGAATGTCGGAATATATTCGGCATCAGTTGAATTTACCCCTTTAGCACTTATGTAGAGCTGTACATATATTAATGTATGTACATATATTAATGTGCGTGAACCTCTGCTTCTGCTGTATATATGCCAAGTCATCATCACTAGGCCCTATACAGGAGCACTTTAAGAGAGGAGGAGGCCCATGTGTAGCCCCCCTCCTCTTTCCCAGCCACAGTGCCCACCCTCCACCTAGCACACTGAGCGCAGTAGAGTCTGAACACTATGGCGCGACGGCCATTTTGGCATAGTGATGTGGAATGATTTTTCCTCTGTACACAGCCTAGCGAGAAGGTCCTAATTACCCCAAAATTCCAACCAATCAGCTACTTATTGCCATGTTACAGACTGTGGGGCAAATATATTAAGCCTTAAAAAGAAATAACTGCTATGGTGATAAATAGTGGGAAACATCAGCTCCTAAATGTCATTTTTTCAACACAGCCTGTAACATGACAGTTAGCAGTTGATGGCTGGATGTTATAACTCTTTATCACCCTTGTGTTTATCTCTTGTAAAAAAAAAAGCAGCCAGTATTTACCATGCACAGAAACAAAATAACTCACCCAAATCTAAAGGTGCCCATACACTTTATCTGATTTGGGATGATTTCACTCGATCCCAACGGATCGGGCCAAGAATTCAACTCAAATCTGATGCATTTGACATCTCCTCCAACCCGATGCGCGGTACCGTGCACATCAGGTCGGACCCTACAGATTGAACCTGCTAGAGGTTCAAACTGTTGGATTGGACCCATCAGTGGCACATTGCATTTTCAGCACCTACGATGTGTTGGGTCCAATCCATAGGTGTGTACCAGCAGTAAAGCACCGCTGACACACACCTAAGTGTAGGAGCGGGGAGCTAGCTATGGCTGGAATTGATGGAAGGCTGCTGATTGGCCAAGAGAATTCTTTCAGCCAATAACTGGCCGGCCAGTCTTTTGAAAATATTTTTTTTTAAATTCAGCAGCGGCTTTGCAGCCCGAAACTGCCGTTGCCCACAGCTACCAGCTGGCTGGACCCCACCGCTACCAATTGCCAGGACCTCGCTGACCGCATCCCACCCCTCACCGCTGCTGCAGCAGCTCGCCGGGAGTCATTACATGCAATAAATCAAATGCGATTTATTGCATGTAAAAATGGCACATCAAGTGCCAAATCACAAGTGAGCCTCCCAGGGAGCTGCTGGGGGAGCTCAAGGGCATATTGGTCCGACTTCTCCAGACTAGTATATGTGGGCCTTAACTCTCTCTGCATGTTACATCTGCTCCCCTGCAGTTCAGCATGGCTTTGCCCATTTTGGGAACAAATGTGTCCTGCGATCAGGTCTGAATTATCACCAAAGTACCAGCTAATCAGCTCCTGTCGTGTTACAGGCTGTGTTTGAAAAATGGCAGTTGGTTGGTACTTTATTTCTCCCCACCTTTTGGTACAGCTCCCCCTGGGCCAGATGTATCAAATTCCAAAAAGTGATAAAGTGGAGAGTGATAAACAGCCAGCCAATCAGCTCCTAACTGTTATTTTCAAACCCAGCCTGTGACATGGCAGTTAGGAGCTGATTGGCTGGCTGTTTATCACTCTCCATTTTATCACTTTTGAAGCTTGATACATCTGGCCCAGTATAACATAAAAATGCTACATAAAATGTACCATCGTGTTTTTATGTTAATAAGGTGGTATCCACGGCAGGGGTGTGCATGTAGGTAGGTACTGTGGGGTCCTGGGATATGCTGGAAAGCTTCTGTTTATATACATAACCCCCAACTTTAAAGCCCACTGACCAGGATGTTTGGTAAACATGACATCACTCAGCAAAATCTCAGAGCTGAGCTTAACCTCAAAATCTGAAAATGGGCAGAGGAAATAAAAGTGATGCAAGAATGAAAATGAAAGTGAATACAGTAGCTCCAATGTCATCGTCTGCCAGCGAGAGCTACACAATGTGTGTGGAATCCCTGCTGTGTCACTCCAAGGGCATTTGGTTTGCAGCAGAGTACTATAGCATTGTGTAAGTGCAGACACTCCCCTGTGAGCACAGGCAATGGTCACATGGGTTTGGCAGAAGTAGGGGAAAGGTCGCTCTCTTGTAAATCCAGAGACAGAGGAGACAGAAGCGGCTCTGGTCATGTCACCCTGCTGAGAGTCTTATCCGATTGTGGTACCAGAATACTTCCTTGTAGCACGGCGTACAGGCTAAACAGGCCAAGTATAAGCCTTTATTCCTGCGTGCTGAGTGACTGTGAGCTTATAGCTGGTTTGTTGTAAGCAAGTCTGTAACTCATTGATCCATAACCGCAGGTCAGTAGAAAGATAGGTCACCTGACATTAGGTCAGTTCTTGGGAAAGTCATACAGTCACCTTTATATTTCATCAATATCAGGCAAATGTAATCAACAGGATGTTGGACCAATGACATTATGACACATGTATTGTGACAAGGAATCACATACACTGGATAAGATGAAGTCTTGGTCTTTATTTTGTAGCAGGTAAACAGCATACCAGGTAAACAGCATAGGCAAGGATGGTAACAGCATTGCAGCATACAGGTGTCACAGCATAGTACAAACTCCTCAGTATGTTCCAGTGGTCCCTACTGTAGTCCACACCCTTATATCAGGAAAGCACAGATGCTGCTAATCATCCTAACCCTGATCACTTCAGGTTTCCTGCTGCTGCTGCTCTAGAGCCTGGACCGGATCCTCCACATTACCTTCATGTAGAAGTATTAAAATGACCAATATTTTTTAACGCTGTCTGTAATATACTTTGCATTTATTTATTAAGATCACAGCTGGAAAACGCTAACTAGCTAGATATACTCATGTCAAAATGTTACGACCATACTTTCTAACTTTTGTGTTTTAAAAATCGGAATGTGCAACGCAGAAGGCCAGTCCGAGGAGGTGGAGCTACATGCCAGGTGGGCGTGGCCTTGAACAGATGGGGGTGTGGCCTAGTGCTATGACCCCCTGTTTTCATACATGCATACATGCGCACAGCATCCCTTCAGCAAACTTTGTCTCCCCCCAATTGCCCCATTGCCTGCGGGACACTGCCACCCACAGGAGGGAGAGCGAGACAGTCTCCACTTAGCAGGGCTGTCCCAATGCAGCAAAGACTTGAGTGACTTTGGTTAGGATCAGAACATTTCCACAATGAAAAGGACACCAACACCAGGTTCTGATTGGTCCAACGTCAGTTGTTAAAAACATTGATAGTAATCAATTCCATAATTGGCGACCATCGATGGCCACTTGCAATACTGTTTTGTGCTTCACTAATTTAGCTACTGTAAATGAAACAAACTTTTAAATGACACAATGACTTGATACAACATTAATGACAGTTGCTTCAAGTCAATCAACTCCAAATAAGACTTAGAGCCAGATGTATCAAGCTTCAAAAAGTGATGAAATGAAGAGTGATAAACAGCCAGCCAATCAGCTGCTAACTGCCATGTTACAGGCTGGGTTTGAAAAAATGGCAGGTAGGAGCTGATTGGCTGATTGTTTATCACTCTCCACTTCATCACTTTTTGAAGCTTGATACATCTGGCCCTTAAGCTGGTCATCCACTTGGCCACTTTTCACCACATTCCAGTGGATGGGGCCAAGAAATCAGGTGGAAAGTGGCAAAATCACAGGTGTTCAACATTAGATCCAAAGCGCGGTCCAGTACGCATCAGTGACGGATTGGTGATGCAGATCGGACCTGCTTGCACTTCTGACCCCCATCTCGGACAGCTTCCCGGCAGCAGGCAATTGGATCTCATGCGATATGTCACATACAAAAGGACATCATATAATACAGTATATTGTATAGGTAAAGTCACTGTAGTGTATGGGTTCATTACTTGCCTACTTTATGGGGGTATGGCTCATAGGGTTGACTGTATGAAGGTCCACATACACTAGGTCGACCACTAAAGGTCATCAAGGCTTAGGTCGACATGAAATAGGTTGCCATGGCTATAGTCTACAGGGTCAGAAGGTCCACACAAGCATTAGGTTGACGTTATATACACAGGGGATGAGTGACAGATCTGGCTAAATATATGAGATTTGTCTCTGAAATGTTAGGCTTGTAAAAGCCTTAGAATTTGGGTGAAAGAGGGAACTCTAACACCTGTAATCAGTGCGGTGCGTTAATGATAAAGAATACACAGTTGGGGCGAGATGTATTAGTGAGAGATTTTTTCAGAATGTGCAATTTTTTGGGTCAAAATGGCCAAAATCGCACATTTATCGAAAATCGCACATTCCCGTTACTCAAAATTGCACCTTTACTTAAGGCCGCACATTCCCATTACTAAAAAAATCACCAGAAATCGCAAGTGATTTCTGTCTTGTTCTAAAAAATCTCACCCTATTACGTATCGCCCTCAGCGTCTGTCTCAATATTTCACCTGACTTGACCCTTTGCAGCTCAGTTATAATGGGTGTTACACTGACATCTAGTGGCAAAATGCAGCAGTTTATGATCACATAAGGGACCTGATTCAGGCCTGTATACTCGCAGCATAGCAAACATTTCAGTGTGGCTGCCGCCCTGCCGAACAACCGCCACCCGTGCTGCCTGCATGCCCTGGCTAGCATGCGAGGGGATGTATACGAGAACACATCCCCTCGCACACAGCCGAAGGGGAGAGAAATTATTTGATGGTTGTCTGTATGGGGATGCTCATTAAATGCTGGGCGTTCCCCAGCTGCTGTCCTCTGTCTGCCCCTGCCTGCCCCCTGTCAGTGCGAATGCGTCGACAAGTGTGATACTCGCCGGAGGCTTTCGCATAGGGGTCTGCACATGCACCTATCCGAGCATGTGCCGTCCCCCACCATCAGAAATGGGGATTAATTCGTCCCCGTCCGATCAATTCTGAATCAGGCTGAAAGGGCCTAGGGCTGATCACTCATCTGTAAAGTTGACTGCGAATAGATAGCGACTGCCCAGACAGATATATATATATATATTTGCAAGAGAGAAAGGAGAAAAAGCGCTCCAGTGAGTATTTTAAAAGTAACACTTTACTGAAAAATATATATGCTCACATACATCGAGTAAAGGAATTGTCAGCTTGGCAGCAATAAAAGTAATTGGGCACATCAGCGTGGTGAATGGATGGACACTGCGAGGAGGACACCGCTGGATACGGCGCCCACGCCGAGTAGATCTCAACCTCCAACACCGACCACATGCAGGATACGCTGGAGAGCCTCTGACAGGACAGCCACACTTGGCAGGATTCTGGCACGCTGGGCGTGAATCCAGCGTATCCTGCGTGTGGTCGGCGTTGGAGGTTGAGATCTATTCGGCGTGGGCGCCGTATCCAGCGGTGTCCTCCTCGCAGACTTTGTACTTTTACAAACCTCAGAGGACTTTGCACCTGGTAACCCCTTGTATCTATTTTGTTTATTTATATATATATATATATATATATATATACACACGCAATTCACGAACCATCAAATGATTTTTCCACTCTGTACAAATGTGAGTAAAGGTCCATAAACACTGGCGACTATGCCCAGCGTGTATAGACAGCGATGATTGCTATCATCGCTGGGGGGGGAAGTCGCTCAGTGCATACACACTGCATACATACTCAGTGCATACCCTGCCCTGCGCCGTTAGCGGGGAGAGGATGGCTTTGCATAGTGCAGCGCTATGCAAAAAGATCCTCAAAGCTGCTCATCTGCTGGTAATAGCAGCAGATGTACAGCTTTACCTGCGATGATGCGAGAGCGTGCAGCAGCATTCACTTTTAATCGCTGGGGCATACACACTGGGCGGCTTTGAGCTGAAAGACGCTCAAACATGCTGTTATAGGCGACTTTCAGCTCAAAGTTGCCCACTGTATGGCCCACTGTGTATGGGCCATACAGTACTTGTCTACTTTCATGAATCATACATGAGAATGTTAGCAGCACTTTGAGGGGCGGGGCCTGATGTAGACATCATCAATCCCCATCCCCAGTATCGCAAATCGTTCAATTTGTGTGGGGAGGAGGGGGCAATGATAAATGACAATATTTGCATATTTTGCCTTGCCTCTCCCCAAAAAGCTGCAAATCGCTGTAATTTAATGAGGCGGCTGTGGAGATGCGGGGGTCCGGTGGAACCTTGGAGTATTGCCCACCTTTCCAGGGAATCCGAGAGGGTGACCTAATTTCTGTTACCCTCCTGACCAATCCAGGAGGGTAGGCGACCCTGGAGTAAGTCTGACCCTACCAGGGGCAAACGCAGGATTTTCAGAAGGGGGTTTCCAGAGGGGTGGAGCAAAGCACAGAGATGGACACTTAGGTGACCCAGTACAGTATATGCCGGGTCAGTTAAAGTATTATAGATAGACCAAATGTATATAAATAATAATAATAATAATAAAAATAATAATAAAAATTGGGCTGAATGAAAGGGCCCTGATACATAACTTCCAGGGTGGTAGAGGATGTCTAATATGCAGAGGAGGGGTGTATAGTGGAGTGGGCTTATTATTCATAATTTTCTGGTGGGAGGACAGCTTGCTTGACTGCAGATATCTCCAGTTCCCAGAAATAGATTTCTTAGATTTTAATGGAATTAAAAGCTAGAGAATCCCACCTACCAAATGGTATTGGGGACTAAGGGATCAGAATTCAGTAGGCAGAGCAATCTGCCAATGAGAATATAAAATGACATACCAGGTATGTGGAGCTGGAGCAGTAACCTGCTGCTGGAAGGCTGATATCTCTGGTTCTGGGAACAGTAGAGACAAGCTACTAGTGTCCCTCAAAGGGGGAGAGTCCCAGCTTTTGGAATATCTGACTGGGAAAAGCAAATAACAGGCTTGGATGGGACCACTGCTTTGAAGTCAGATATCTCCGGTTCCCAAGGGCTGGATTTTAAAATTCTTGTACCCATGGAAAAAGGGGACCCTCAGCTTTCAGCCTAGGGCCCTTAAACTCTGGGGTGTGTGGGGGGGTTCTGGCTATAGTCTGGATATATATCTGAGTCCGAAATCTTGGGGAAAGTCAAAGAGTGCCAAAAATCTTGTGAGTAGTGGGATGTAGGGAGTAGAGAGGGTTGAGAGATCGAGTCCTCCAGAGCTCCCCCAGGGTGGGCATAAAGTTTTTCATAAAAATCTTTTAAAACTGCCGCGGTCTGTTGGTTAGACTCAGAGAGGGAACCATTTTGGGGTGCCTTGTGCCCTAGATCTGTACCCCCCAAAATGTTAGGGACTTGCCCGACTAATGAGGTCACCTGGACGCGGTGGGCAAGCCGTTACTTATGGCCATAAATAAGCGAAGAACCTCGCTAAAAATGCAAAATTTTATTGCAAAAATTTTTGAATTGGGAGTTTAATTTGTGCACCTGCACCTTTGACTTTGTATGCAGTTCTACTGAAAGGTCTCCGCAGGGTCGCACCTCTCAATTGGTGTGCACCCCAGGACCCCACCCCTGTATATCTAATGCCGTGTATTTCCATACACATTGGAAGGCCAGAGACCCCTTCTGCGCCTGGTGGTAGCACCCACGCCCACCTGTCCTATATATTGGTTTTAATTAGGTTCCTGACATTTCTTAGACTGCATGCAGAGCAAGGTGAGACCTGCACAAATGTTTAATGGATTATCAGATGAGGGGGGGGGGGGGTGCATTTCTGGGTTGTGTTCCCCCCTGGACTGGTGTGGCTGTTTGGCCTCAGGAGCAACACAAATTAACACTTATTTTCTTTTTCACTTTCATCCCTATTGTGTGTTTTATTTCAATGTAATTCATTTCTAACCTTTACCTCTCACTACCTCACCTCTCACTACTTTATCTCTCATTTTTTTACCTCTCACTTACTTACCCCTGCTATCTTTAGCAGCCTCTCTCACTAACCTATCCTCACTTTGTTTCACTATATATTTCTTTCAGTCTTGTGTTGCCCTGGGGTCACTCGGCTGCACCATTTTGGGGTGCCCTGTGCCCTAGATCTGTACCCCCCAAAATGTTAGGGACTTGCCCGACTAATGAGGTCACCTGGACACGGTGGGCAAGCCGTTACTTATGGCCATAAATAAGCGAAGAACCTCGCTAAAAATGCAAAATTTTATTGCAAAAATTTTTGAATTGGGAGTTTAATTTGTGCACCTGCACCTTTGACTTTGTATGCAGTTCTACTGAAAGGTCTCCGCAGGGTCGCACCTCTCAATTGGTGTGCACCCCAGGACCCCACCCCTGTATATCTAATGCCGTGTATTTCCATACACATTGGAAGGCCAGAGACCCCTTCTGCGCCTGGTGGTAGCACCCACGCCCACCTGTCCTATATATTGGTTTTAATTAGGTTCCTGACATTTCTTAGACTGCATGCAGAGCAAGGTGAGACCTGCACAAATGTTTAATGGATTATCAGATGGGGGGGGGGGGGGGTGCATTTCTGGGTTGTGTTCCCCCCTGGACTGGTGTGGCTGTTTGGCCTCAGGAGCAACACAAATTAACACTTATTTTCTTTTTCACTTTCATCCCTATTGTGTGTTTTATTTCAATGTAATTCATTTCTATCCTTTACCTCTCACTACCTCACCTCTCACTACTTTATCTCTCATTTTTTTACCTCTCACTTACTTACCCCTGCTATCTTTAGCAGCCTCTCTCACTAACCTATCCTCACTTTGTTTCACTATATATTTCTTTCAGTCTTGTGTTGCCCTGGGGTCACTCGGCTGCACCATTTTGGGGTGCCCTGTGCCCTAGATCTGTACCCCCCAAAATGTTAGGGACTTGCCCGACTAATGAGGTCACCTGGACGCGGTGGGCAAGCCGTTACTTATGGCCAGAAATAAGCGAAGAACCTCGCTAAAAATGCAAAATTTTATTGCAAAAATTTTTTAATTGGGAGTTTAATTTGTGCACCTGCACCTTTGACTTTGTATGCAGTTCTACTGAAAGGTCTCCGCAGGGTCGCACCTCTCAATTGGTGTGCACCCCAGGACCCCACCCCTGTATATCTAATGCCGTGTATTTCCATACACATTGGAAGGCCAGAGACCCCTTCTGCGCCTGGTGGTAGCACCCACGCCCACCTGTCCTATATATTGGTTTTAATTAGGTTCCTGACATTTCTTAGACTGCATGCAGAGCAAGGTGAGACCTGCACAAATGTTTAATGGATTATCAGATGGGGGGGGGGGGTGCATTTCTGGGTTGTGTTCCCCCCTGGACTGGTGTGGCTGTTTGGCCTCAGGAGCAACACAAATTAACACTTATTTTCTTTTTCACTTTCATCCCTATTGTGTGTTTTATTTCAATGTAATTCATTTCTAACCTTTACCTCTCACTACCTCACCTCTCACTACTTTATCTCTCATTTTTTTACCTCTCACTTACTTACCCCTGCTATCTTTAGCAGCCTCTCTCACTAACCTATCCTCACTTTGTTTCACTATATATTTCTTTCAGTCTTGTGTTGCCCTGGGGTCACTCGGCTGCACCATTTTGGGGTGCCCTGTGCCCTAGATCTGTACCCCCCAAAATGTTAGGGACTTGCCCGACTAATGAGGTCACCTGGACGCGGTGGGCAAGCCGTTACTTATGGCCATAAATAAGCGAAGAACCTCGCTAAAAATGCAAAATTTTATTGCAAAAATTTTTGAATTGGGAGTTTAATTTGTGCACCTGCACCTTTGACTTTGTATGCAGTTCTACTGAAAGGTCTCCGCAGGGTCGCACCTCTCAATTGGTGTGCACCCCAGGACCCCACCCCTGTATATCAGAGAGGCAACCACCAGGTGTTCTCAGCAGTCTGACTATATTTTGTGTCCTAGATCCCTGCAGTAAATTTGTAAGTAATTTTCCAACTCTATTGCCGAATTTGTAAAACTTGGCATTTATATTAAACAAATAATTATCTCCCTGGAGTTTAAGGTATTCATTAAAATTATTTTTTGTTAACTGGTATATTTTTTTATTTTCTAAGGTAGGATTTAGTCTGAAGTCTTGATAAGAGTTTGTTAGTTTTACCTGAAGATCTTTATAATTAGACATCTGACGTTTCTTCCTTCTCGAGACATAGGCTATCATCTCACCCCTCAAAACAGCTTTTGCTGCTTGCCAGTAAAGGATGGGCTTTTCCAGTTTACAATGATCATTCTCTGTGGCGTATTGAGACCATACCTTCCGAAGTGTATCGCACATGTCTCGAGACTGAGAAAGGTGAGAGGGAAATCTCCAATGTCCCGGAGCTTTTTGTTCCTTCTGTAAAACAATGTCAACAGTTATTAATCCATGATCTGACAACAAAGGTGGGTAAATATTAGAGGCTTTAAGGAAAGGAAGTAAATCAAATTTAAAGACTGTAGGATATACGGTACTCCTATCTTCGGAAGTGGCCTCTGATGTTTTTGAGGGGGAGATCGGTCCATATAATGTGAAGATATTAAGTTAAGATCACCACCAATTATCAAGGAACTCGGGTCATATGTATGTAGCTTGGCCAGCAACTGAACAAAAAATGATTTTTTGTACTGCGTAGGTCGTAGGAGCATAAACAGAGCAATTGGTCAAAGCCTTATTTTCAATTTACACCTGTAGAATAATGAAACGACCTTCAGGGTCCACACTTTCAGAGATAACTCGAGTATTAAGATGGGTTTTTGCTAAAATAGCCACTCCACACGATTTTGAATTTAAAGATGCTGATCCTAATACTGACCAGTTCAACATTTTTAATTTCTTTACCTCATCCCTCATCAAGTGCGTCTCCTGAAGAAATATCAAATCGATTTTTTGTTTATCCAAGTACATTAACAGTCTACGTCTCTTACAAGGAGTGTGTATGCCTCTTATATTAAGAGATCCTATAGAAATCATCGTTAAACAATATAGGGGGGTACGTACTCTCATGTATTCTCGCAGTGCAAAAGGAGGGGGTGGAAAGACACATAAGGAGACATAAAAGACAGCAAAACAAATCTAAATCTAATAATGCAGCTATAATCTTTACATAGTCTGACTTCCGATATTGAAAAGAAGCGTATGTCACCTGTACTATACGCTTATTTAGAACATTCATAAGTTAACAAAAGAGAGCCGGCTTTGCCCCTGGCTCCCGCTTGGTTACCCACAAAGGCCCTTATTCTGGTTGGTGCGGTAATATCTGCGTGCGTTCGTGCCGCCGATGTTTTGTGTCTGCGCATGTGCAGAGGCGTCTCTGCGCATGTGCGAGCGGGGAGTACGGTCAAATCCCGCATGAAATGTGAACACTCCGAACAAGGGGTGGAGAGGGGCGTGAAGGGCTATTTGGGCTCATTACCATATGCATACGCCCCGCGTTTCATGGGCGTTCCCATGCAAACGCTGGGCGTACGTATGGTAATGCAGTCGTGACGCACGTGTAGGGGGCGGACATATGACATCGCCGGATGTCAGCTGCCCGCCCAGATCCCTGCTTTTGCACGGAAACATGTCCATGTGGTCTGAGGCTGCGGGAGCTGGTGGACCACTCGGTCCTGCATTCGATGGTCTGCGAAGGAGATGGGGGAGGCGTATTCCATGAAAAATACACGTGCGGTCCGTTTGGCCAGCTTCTTACCGCGTACGGACGGAGTTGGCGATCCGTATGGAAGGCGGGGTTTCGCACGCACGGTCCTGGCCGCATATTCGGATCCGGCCGCACCGACCAGAATAAGGCCCAAAGATTTGCATTTTACTATGCTATAAACAATAAACTATAAACCGTCTACTAGAAAACAATATAAATCCCAACCTAGTCCACAATATGTAGAAGCATAATACCGCTTCCATACTGCAAACTGTGGAATAAAAACCAACATGCACATTTAAACATCATGTGCTATTCCCAGTCTCAGGAAAGAAGCATAAGACGAGAACTCCTTAAAGTTAGATCTTAGGGTACTTATGTAGTATCTGGGCTGCCGATTTTTTGATTGTATGCCTTAAGTTAAGGCATACAATCAGATGCGATGCGATGCGATATTGCATCGCATGCGACCATCGGATGCGATGACCCGATTTTTCCATAGGAATCAATGTTAAAATGGACTGAGTCCATTTTAACATGGAATTCAATGGGAAAAAGGGGTCCTTTTCATACCCCTACTATCCAAGTGGGCATGGAGTTGGATATAAAGCTGTGGCGAGCGTAGCGAGCCACCGAGCCCGAAGCGTGGCGAGCGAAGCGAGCCCCGCGAGGGGACGGTATTCTGTGTCCCCTCGCGGGGCTCGCTACGCTCGCCACGCTTCGTGCTCGGTTTATATCCAACTCCATGCCCACTTGGATAGTAGGGGTATGAAAAGGACCCCTTTTTCCCATTGAATTCCATGTTAAAATGGACTCAGTCCATTTTAACATTGATTCCTATGGAAAAATCGGGTCATCGCATCGCATCCGATGGTCGCATGCGATGCGATGTGCCCGATCCGACCCGATTTACGCACAAATCTAGGTACTTGCAGGCAAAATCATCATTAGATGACATACTTCAAGCTATGACTGACAAAAGCCAGTTTATCGCTAATTACAAGTATCATAGGACTTCCGTTTCCGGCATCCTGGAGTGAGCAGCTCCTCCGCACAGCTCCTTCACCCGCTCGGTCCCAGATCACCTGCAAGCTGTCTGCTCCACGCAGAACCCGATCCAGATCTCCCCGACATTGTCCTGCAAGTATGGACAAGTTTCTGGGTCCACCTCCATCTGCAAAACCTGCTTCCAAGACGCCGCAGACGCCATTGTCGCAACGCCATGAAAAACGGTGCGGAGAACACAGCTTGGCGCTGGAAGCGGACAACGCCCAAGGCACCCCGGCGGCTAAGAAACCAATTTCAGAGCTGGATCAAGATGGCGACCTCACTAGAAGGGTGGCAAGTAACGTAAATATAGCGTACCCCGACTTGGTAGCTACTATTAAGGAGACTATGGAGGTTATTCTGATCGGAGCGGCCAAACGTGCGTACGTTCGCTATTAACGTACGCTATCCGTACGCGGCCGTTGGGGTTAAGTCCACCCACAAATCAGCTGCATACGTACGGCCAGAAACAACGTCGAAGGGGAGTGGCGTACAATTGAGCGTACGCCAACGTATACGGACGGACCAGCCCTTACACTCCGACAACTAGCGTACAACAGAGCGTACGCCACCGTTTACGGACGTCTCTCGTCCGTCTTCCCGCCGACTTCTTGCGGCTATCTGAGCGTACGCCAGCTTGCACGGACGGGTCCCTATTGTTTTCAATAGAAAACTCAGCTTATGTCACCGCTCGTGAGAGTGAGCGTACGTCCGTGCACGCTGGCATACCCTTCACATATATGGACCTGCGAATCTTGCCTTTCAACTACACTTCTGACAATTAATTAATTATTCTAATTGTTATTCAATTATTGTTTTCTATTAACTCAATTGTTTACCTTAATAAAGACCCTAATAAAACAACATTTTAACCCTCATTACATGTATATTTGTTATGTTCTAATGTGGCATTTTAATCACTATCTATGTGTCCCCACATTGCTTTTACTTTTAAATAAATTTATGTTGGTGTTTGTGTGTATGTACTAAATTATGTCCATAATTAGTTTGTCCAAAATGTGTAACATGTATACCTACCCTGATGTTATGTGTGATGTTTTAATCTAACAACATTAATCATTCATGCATTTTCACTATGTGTTATTTAACTCAAAAACACACACATTCACACAGCAATCGTTACCCCTCACCTCAAATTACAAATATAACTTACATTACACATCTGTTTGTACCTGCCCTTACAAACCCTATAACATATTTATGATTAACAACACAGGCAACTTCTAACTGTACATAAAATTTTTTTTTTTTTAACGAACATTAAAACTTTTTTTTACAAATTAAATGCGGGCCTCCAGTTGGGCAAAAAGTATATGTAAATAGAGGAGGGTCAGGAAGATCTCCCTAATAATCTGTGCCACCTCCTCCTGGTGCTGTTCAGTGTCTGTAGTGTAGGAAAAAAAAAATAATTAATATATAATATACACAAATGTTTGTTGTATTTTAACATAATACCAAGTTGTGAGTTAAGTGTGAAGGCCACATACATTTTTCAACTACATTGAAGATGGGTCTGCTGTAAACACAGTACTAAAAATGTATATGTTGACACACACATACTGTACATATTACATAACATTAAATTAATTACTCCTTCTTGGATGGATGTATGCTGTATCCCAATTGGTAGTTTTGTTTTGGGGGACTCACCTCTAACCTCACAATTAGGCTGTGCTATTTAAGGGTTATGACATTGTTGTGGCTTAAGCACTCCTTACTATTTAAAATTTAGGACATTGCTGTACAAATTATAGGCCTAAAGCTATGTTTGTAAAGCATGCATCCGCATGGCCTCACACACTATTAACAAAACAATCTATAAATTTATGTTGCACATCATGCTGGGAAGTGGAGTTACACAACACCTGGATCCACATAACTACAACACCACTAATGTCGGATATGTCATTGGATGTACTGTTATGTCAATTATTCAAGGGGTGAGGCATGGCCACACTAAAAAAAAAACGCCAAGGGGACCCTTGTTCCTGGAGAAGGACAGGCCACACCTCATGGTCGCCCTGCAGTGATATGTTGCAACTAATGTTGATGTTGGATACACATATGTGGTTGTTGTGATTGTTTATGTGTAGAAATGTGTAGGTAAACATTAGACACATTATTTACTTACGGCTAGTTGAGCCATCCTGCTCGCCGCTGGTTGGGTGTGCGGTGGTTGGGGGGGTCAGGAGCAAGGGGGATGGGATAGGACTTGGGATACTGGTAGTGGGTTGGAGTGGGGATTGGAGAGGTTTGGGGGTGGGTGGTGGAGAGGTGTAGGGGGGTTGGAAATGGGGTGGGGAGGGGGTGGGGGTTGGGGAGGGGGTGGGGGTGGGGGTTGGGGAGGGGGTGGGGGTAGGGGTGTGGGTGGGGGTAGGGGTGTGGGTTGGGGAGGGGGTGGGGGTTGGGGAGGGGGAGGGGGTAGGGGAGTGGCTGGTGGAAGGGGATGTAGAAATTTGGTGGGCCCCAGCTGGACCCATTGTCTCCTCCTCTTCCTCCTCCTCTTCCTCCTCCTCTTCCTCCTCCTCGTCTGGCTGCTCCTGGGCTGCCTGCTCCCGGGCTGCCTGCTCCCGGGCTTCTATGCGTGCCCTTGCCCGTGCTGAAATGTTCATGTTGATGGCATAGAAATCGAAGATTGGGTTTCATAAAAAAGGGGGAAAGAAAAATTCACATTAGTCATGCTCATAACCTTCCAAATTATCATTGCTGTTATATTTCAGACATTTATCATGCAAACTAATTGATATGCTACACCCAAAAACTGAGCAACTACTTAAACCCCCCCCTATACACCCCATATACACCCCCTATACACCCCATATACACCCATATACACCCCATATACACCCCATATACACCCCATATACACCCCCTATACACCCCATATACACCCCATATACACCCATATACACCCCCTATACACCCCCTATACACCCCATATACACCCCCTATACACCCCCTATACACCCCATATACACCCCATATACACCCCATATACACCCCATATACACCCCCTATACACCCCATATACACCCCCTATACACCCCCTATACACCCATATACACCCACATACTCAGGAACATATTTATTAAAAGTACAGAAATCATTTGAAAAAAAACGCAGACATACTAGTTAATAAAAACTTACATCGGGCAATATGGCGGCGAATGCAACTCAGCATGACTGGCTGGCGCCGGCGCAGGTCAGACCAGCGCCGCTCGACTTGGCCCAGGCTTCTGCGGATGCCGGTCCGGGTGTATATTAGGCGGCGGGCAGCATTATACGCCCGCCGCTTGTCCATGTTGGACACATATGGGCCCCTGGGCCCCAGCCGACGGTCCATGACCTCAACCAAGGCCACCAGCTCCTGGGTCGAAAACGCCCTAGCCCTGGTTGAAGTCATAGTGGCAATGGCACAGTTAATAATTGCAGGTACATATATCACTTTTGGTGCTTGCTGATTGGTGTAAAATATTGTTTGTTTAGTATTAACTTTATTAATCCTTCTTACATTAACAAACTGGATGCGAATATAAACTTACGCGGACCGTTCCGATATACACACACCATAACCAACAGCATGCATTCAATGTATAGAGACGTACTGTATATACAGTGTGCGGAAAATAATACACGCAACCGTCTACTAATAAATACGCTGATAAAAGGGCACAATACACCGATTTCCATGGAGAGACGTACTGTATATACAGTGTGCGGAAAATAATACACGCAACCGTCTACTAATAAAGACGCTGATAAAAAAGACACAATGCAACATGTTGGCGTATGACAATTTCATACTCATTACATATGTAAGGAAAGCATTATAACGTGATGTTTTGAAATGTGACTCAGAAAGCATACACGAACTCCAACAGATACCAGCTGACAACACTCATCATTGGAATGACAGGTGCACACATTTCACGATGTAGTACACAATGCTCCACAACCTGTGTATGTGCATATACAGGTGATTGATCAGGTGCGTTGAGACCTGCGTAATTTAAGCGGGAATTATCGGCGGGAAATATCGGCGTAAATTAGCAACTACAATGCGGGGAAAAATATACGCCCCCTTGTTCATGGCGGGAGATTACCATATAAATATTCAGTCAGATGCAGGCCAGAATTGCTGCAAACATGTCTAGCTCAGAGGATTCCGCAGCTGAGGACGCTCTACAGAGAGCTACAGCAGAATCCCTGCTTGAAGCTTTGCAGAAGAGGGAACAGGAGCGTAGAAGGAGGGCCCAAGAGAGAAGTAGCCTGCAAGACCAAGCGGGCCCCTCACTAACAGGCCCTGTTCAAACTGCACCAGCTCCACAAGGGCCAAGCAACCAGCCAGAACAAGAGGTTGCATCTCTCCAAACAGGTGTGACCCAGCAGGTGCATGGTGAGAGAACTGGGGCCACCAGAAAACGAGCTGCAACATCTAGGGTGAGGACTGAGCAGGATACCACCACCAAAAAGAGAAACCCTGCATTTGTAGAGTCAGAATTGCGAATTTTAGTGCCCAGGGCACGCGAATGGATAGAATTGGCAACCAGGAAGCCGAGTGCCAGTGCAAGGAGAAACCTTTGGGACAAGATCACAGAGGAAGTGAACCAGGTGTCACCAGTGGTCAGAGATTGGCTAGCGGTGAAGAAAAGGCAAGTGTGTTTGTCCCCCTGATAATGTCATATGTGTGTACATATGTTACATGTATGTTTTGAGAATAATAGAAAGGTGTGTTTGTAGATAGTGCTACACTTCAATGTCACATGTGAACACAACCATGTCTAATAACCCACATTGATATATGAAACATGCACCATTGGTGTGATGTGAGGTTATGGGCACAGTTCTGCTCATGTAAAGTGTGTTTTTGAAAGAGTTGTTGTAACATGTTCCATATGATGCTACTGAAACAAGAATGACCAAACTGTGCACATGTAGCTGGTGAGAAACTACACATCCCAGTATGCCATCCCATAGTTAAATTACTCCATAATAACCACACTGTCAAGCTATGGTGGAATGTGTAGTTTCACAACAGGTGGAGGTGCATAATTTGGCCATGGATGATGTCATTTCTGCATAGTGATCTATGTATGTGCATTTAGTGGCCTAATGAATGAGATGAGACACTGAAATGCCTCCTAATGGAGACATTAATGTGTGTGTGGGACACATATGGCTAAAAAACATAAGATCACCCACACTAGGAAATGTCACGTAGCACAGTGGTGCACATATCTCATGGTGATATTTGTATTTTTAAACTTGTAGGTGGACAGACTTCAAAACGACACTGAAGAGGAAGATGACTGACCGGTACAACCACAGCATGTCCACCGGGAGAGGGCCTATGCCAGATAATTTGGAGTATACCCCCCTGGAGCAGGACACCTTGGATGTCATTGATGTGGCCGAGGTCAGGGGGATATCCAATATGGATAGTGAGCTCCCGGCGGAGGTCTTTGCTGCTGCTTTTGATGGTAAGTCACAGTAATGCATTGTATTTTGAAAGATATTTTTTTGTGCGTATGTGATGGTGACATTGTTTTCAATTATTATCCTAGAAGAAGCAGAAACCCAGGATGAACCGGCAGCATCTTCCTCTGCAGAGCCACAGGTGGAGCAAGTGGTCCAGCCTCCACCAAGACGACACCCCCAGCCACAGGAGACATGGGATGCCAGCGTGATGGTGATGCTGGAGAGGATCGAGCAGCAAGGGGTGGATGCTGCGATCCGTCAGCAGCAGGTTGGGGAATTTCTGACAGATTGGAAGGCCACAAACAGGCAGCAGTGTGAGGCCTTCAACCGCATGAATGACACTCTGGCGGCTGGCATGCAAAGCATTGGCCAACACCTCAGCCGCCAGAATGAAATTCTTGCGGAGCTGCTGACCACCGCCAGGTCCCTAAGGGACAACCCCCATCTGCTGGCCCACCCCAAGCTGCTCCCCAACCTTCCACCTCTGCTGACCCTCCTGTGTCCACTAGGGGAAGACGCCGCAAGCCATCTGAGCCAAAGGCCCCTGTCCCCAAGGCCCCATCTAAAAGGGGGAAAAAAGGGCCCAAATAATGAGACCTGGTTCACTTCCTCTGTGGTTGGACCCCAAATGTTTAAATTGCACTGGACATCCACTTCCTGAGTTGGCCATCGATCCATTTTCGTGCCATGGGCATTAAAGTTCTTATTTTGACCTCTACAAATGCAGGATAAATTTTTGGTGGTGTCTATCTTGCTTAGTATTCACCCTGGTTGTTGCAGTACGTATTCTGGTGTCCCCATTTCTTTCACCATTGCATTTGCAGGGTAACACATGTTTGGAGATATGCAACCTCTTGTTCTGGCTGTTTTTTTATTTTTGTGTCTATTTTATTTGTTTATTTGATTTATGACATTAAAGTGTCAAATAAGCTGTGATGCTGAACAGCAAATACATTTATTTTACCAATTAAAACAAAATTGTTGTATGTGTAATTTCTTGTGTGAAACAAATACTACATTTATGTGTACTTACTGACCAGGGTATTTTTGAACATTTGTTGAAGTGTGGTAGAAGTTTCCCATGTGTAACCCTCTCCATGGCCATTCCCATGTTCCTATCCAACTTTTCCCTGCTAATTAGTTTGTGTCAGCACATGTGCAGAGCAACTTAATAGGTGAGAAAGCAGTTTGTGTGCAGGTGAGGTAGCTCCTACAGTAGTAGGTAAAAGCAGGTCCAGAACAATGCTTTCCTCATGGAGTGGGTGAGGCAGACAAACAAGGGTCAAAAGGTACATTTGTGTAGGAATGCATATGTGTCCTCCCTAAAAAAAGATGTGTGAATCGGCCAAACATGAGAAAATTGCTTGTGAACAAACATGTATAACTTTTTAAATATATATGATTTTACAGTGTCATAAGCAGATGTAGGAATCCTTTGTTAGAGAGATGTGAGTGCAATAATGTGATTGGTGGCATCTTACATCCAGAGTGTAGTAAAATCCAATTCATAGCAGATCAGATAGTGGTACAGTTCTGTATTTTGGGTACTATACAAAGATTGTGTGCAAAATAGTGGGCATGGGCTTAAAACATTGCTGAAACATCCTTTGTAGGTGTTAGATGTGGTTTATGTTATTGTATCATAAATACAAAACCTATGTTTGTATTAGAGTGAACACGTTGACACATGTCGCCTTGTGTAGATTGAGTGTGCTACTGTGTAAAGTCTATGAAAGCACGTAGTGAATGTGTATAACTGTTCAACAAATAGCTACCTTAGCATATATAAGCAGGTCTTAAAAAGATTCTTACCTTAAATTAAACAAACCTTTAAATGTAGAGAAGTATAGAAAGATAAGCTTCCAATGTGTTTGAGTGCTGTGTGTGGCTTGCAGGTAGTGAAATCATGGTTTTGACTTAATAGACTGCAGCATTGCTTATTACATTCAGGTGTATGTGTTTGAGTAGTAATCAGCGTAAATTAGCAAACCCAGGCGCACGCAGGCATGCGGTATCTGTAGGGGTGGTCTGAGGTGGCGGTTGGCGGCCGCCTGTTTTGTGTCCGAAATGAACGGTGCTTTAGGCGATCGTGCGGTAGTAGCACCGTTCATTTTTGGTGCACACCCCCGTGTACGCCCATGTTTACGCCCATTTTCCCTCATTATTTCGGCCGCTCCCCTCAACACGCCCCTATGCCGCCCCCAATGCCCGTACTCTCGCGTACAGGTTTTTTCGCACGGAGAGACCCGTCCGTAAGCGTTGTGGAGTGTTCGCGCCTGCGCATTAGCGAATGTACGCATGCGCAGATCATGAAAAACCCCGGAACGTACGCGTACGGCCCGGC
Source organism: Crinia signifera (assembly GCF_055691185.1). NCBI lineage: Eukaryota > Metazoa > Chordata > Amphibia > Anura > Myobatrachidae > Crinia > Crinia signifera. The sequence goes on from NC_139227.1 coordinate 91,871,020, forward strand.
CGCACCAACCAGAATAAGGCCCTATATCCCCTTTGCTACATAATGCAGTAACTGAAATAACGACACAGATACAGGGACACTCTGAACGCCTTTCCATAGCTGAAGTTCAGATAGGAGACAATACTGACCAGATACAGGCCTTACAAAAGGAGGTTAAACTCCTCAAAATTGATAACAAAAGACTGACAGACTCAGTTGAGAATATTGAGAACCGCTCGCGCCGTAAAAATATTCGCATAATAGGCCTGCCGGAAACATTAAAAGGCACACAACTTGATCGTTTTGTACATGATACCCTCCCCAAATTACTGCATATTGAGGAAGCATGCAAAGACATTGAGGCATACAATCAGATGCGATGCGATGCGATATCGCATCGCATCGCATGCGACCATCGGATGCGATGACCCGATTTTTCCATAGGAATCCATGTTAAAATGGACTGAGTCCATTTTAACATGGAATTCAATGGGAAAAAGGGGTCCTTTTCATACCCCTACTATCCAAGTGGGCATGGAGTTGGATATAAACCTGTGGCGAGCGTAGCGAGCCACCGAGCCCGAAGCGTGGCGAGCGAAGCGAGCCCCGCGAGGGGACGGTATTCTGTGTCCCCTCGCGGGGCTCGCTACGCTCGCCACGCTTCGGGCTCGGTGGCTCGCTACGCTCGCCACAGGTTTATATCCAACTCCATGCCCACTTGGATAGTAGGGGTATGAAAAGGACCCCTTTTCCCCATTGAATTCCATGTTAAAATGGACTCAGTCCATTTTAACATTGATTCCTATGGAAAAATCGGGTCATCGCATCGCATCGCATCCGATGGTCGCATGCGATGCGATGTGCCCGATCCGACCCGATTTAGAAATCGGCAGCCCAGATACTACATAAGTACCGATCTTAGTTTTTTGGGTCATCTGCAATGCTTTCTGTCTCCAACATTGTTAGGTCATTCTTTAAATAGGATTCTGCTTCATTAGGAGACAGAAAATCTTAAAATCCCGTGGCTGTGAAAATTCGCAGTCGGGCTGGAAACATCATGTGGAATCTCTTGTTATCCTTTACCAGCATGGAACACACATTATTAAAGGATCGTCGGGTTTTTGCTAGTTCAGGTGAATATACCTGATAGATACGTAGTGTGTTTACCTCCCATAGCAAGGGGTTAATTTTTCTGGAGGCTGACCAGATTAGGCTTTTATGTAAATAGTTCAGGACTTTTATTATGACCACTCTCGGTCTGGTGTCTGAATTCGGTTTTAAAGCCCCAATTCTATGTACTCTTTCAAGTACAATGTCTTTGCATGCTTCCTCAATATGCAGTAATTTGGGGAGGGTATCATGTACAAAACGATCAAGTTGTGTGCCTTTTAATGTTTCCGGCAGGCCCATTATGCGAATATTTTTACGGCGCGAGCGGTTCTCAATATTCTCAACTGAGTCTGTCAGTCTTTTGTTATCAATTTTGAGGAGTTTAACCTCCTTTTGTAAGGCCTGTATCTGGTCAGTATTGTCTCCTATCTGAACTTCAGCTATGGAAAGGCGTTCAGAGTGTCCCTGTATCTGTGTCATTATTTCAGTTACTGCATTATGTAGCAAAGGGGATATAGTCTCCTTAATAGCAGCTACCAAGTCGGGGTACGCTATATTTACGTTACTTGCCACCCTTCTAGTGAGGTCGCCATCTTGATCCAGCTCTGAAATTGGTTTCTTAGCCGCCGGGGTGCCTTGGGCGTTGTCCGCTTCCAGCGCCAAGCTGTGTTCTCCGCACCGTTTTTCATGGCGTTGCGACAATGGCGTCTGCGGCGTCTTGGAAGCAGGTTTTGCAGATGGAGGTGGACCCAGAAACTTGTCCATACTTGCAGGACAATGTCGGGGAGATCTGGATCGGGTTCTGCGTGGAGCAGACAGCTTGCAGGTGATCTGGGACCGAGCGGGTGAAGGAGCTGTGCGGAGGAGCTGCTCACTCCAGGATGCCGGAAACGGAAGTCCTATGATACTTGTAATTAGCGATAAACTGGCTTTTGTCAGTCATAGCTTGAAGTATGTCATCTAATGATGATTTTGCCTGCAAGTACCTAGATTTGTGCGTATGTGTAGGGTTTGTAAGATAAGTGGCGTATGTTTTCTCTAGTTCTTTCTGAGCTGATTTGTATGATTGAGATAATCTTTTTTTATGTTCTTTTTCAAAACTCATGATTGAGCCACGCAAGACAGATTTGGCTGCCATCCAATAGAGTGAGGAGTTAGTTGCTAGGCATTCTTTATGGTTGGCATGATACTCTTCCCAAGCTTTTGTTAGGTGCTCTCGGAAGGGGTGAGATTTAGAGAGGTGGGAGGGAAATTTCCAGGACCTATACTGGGAGGTTTCTTTGGATGTCTGTAAAGAGACATGTAACAATGCATGGTCTGATATGATAATGGGGTAAATTTTCGCTGCAGTAGTTTGGGGGAGAAGGCTGGTAGAGACAAAGATACAGTATAGTCGATGCGCGAAAAGGTATGATGCGCAGCCGACAAACATGTGTATTCCCTGTGGGTTGGGTGGAGGTCTCTCCATACATCTGTAAGTTGGAGGCTGTTTAATAGAAAAGGTATATTTATCCTGGGGGGATGTCTTGTTTTGGCATTGGCATTAGATCAGTCTAGGGTGGGGTGAGCTGTAAAGTTAAAGTCTCCACAAACAATTCAAGATGAGGCGATGTGCGGAGTGAGCAGAGCTATAATTTGTTTGAAGAAGACTTTAGAATATGTGTTGGGAGCATAAATTGAGCATATGACATATGGTTTGTCATTGATTTTGACTTCCACTATTAGATATCTGCCTTCTGCATCTGCTTGTACCGATGTGACCTCAATCGGAAGGGACTTAGAGACCAGGATCACAATACCTCTTGATTTAGAATTATAAGGGGCTGAGGCCAAGACTCTCCATTTCATCATTTGGAGTTTTAGCACTTCTGGGGGTAATAGATGTGTCTCCTGGAGACACACAACATCTAGAGCCTGCTTTTGCAAATAGACCAATACCTTGCGGCGTTTAGCCGGCGAATGGAAACCACCCACCTTGAGGGAGCCTATTTTGATTTCAGTCATGGGAGTCGGGGTGGACTGGGGTGAAGAACATCAGACCAACGTGGTTTCTCATATTCTCATCAGTACTTCTGGTAACCTGTGAAAACACTGGGGGAGGACTAGGGGAGGGAGACATAGATGCACAAGACAGGGGAGAGAACAAACATATAATGCAAGCTAGTGCGATCCACGCACTCAATGAGCCATCCAAAACATAGACATTCTGCAGAAAACAATTAAATTTAGAAGACAGAATAGTGAACCCTATATCAAGGTTCCTGATATCAATATAGATACGAGACATGGGAAATATATAACCGGGCATAATCCCATGTTTTTTTTTTTGTTTTTTTTTTGCCATATAACTACTAATAGAACTAAAACGGATCCCTTATGACCTGAGTGATATATTGACCTAGGAAGAGAAGAATGATGATGGGGGAGGGGGGGGTGGGGGGGGGGTGATATGACATAAGGGAAAAGAGGCGGAAAGGAGTAGGGGGGTAGGAGTAAATAAGATTTTGTAGAAGGTTATAATCACCAACAATCATAGTCAATAAGTGAAGTCACTTTAGGTTAGGAATCTTCTGAAAGGTGAGAGTACTTCGCATCTCAATCATATCATTTATCCGTAATATCTGCTGAAGGTGAGGAGAGTTTCTCTCGGAGGAATCCTTTGGCATTGTCAGGGTCAGAGAAGTCGTATTGGGTGTCATCCATGAAGATCCTCAGACGGGCTGGATACATCAGAGCGAACTTCAGTTTTCTTTCAACTAATTGGGTACAGATAGGGGAGAAGGCTTGCCTCTGTTTGGAGAATTCCACGAGAAGTCCTGGAACAATCGTAGATCCTTTCCCTCCCATATAAGATTCTGGATCTTGCGTGATGCTCTCCAAATCGCTACTTTATGTAAATAATTTAAACATCGGAACAGGATAGGCTTGGGTCTCGGGTCATTGTGTTTGGGAGTGTATCCTAAACGGTGTACCCTCTCCACCACTAGGTCCTTGCATTCCTGTTATTCCCAGGAGCTCAGGTAGTTTTTTGGTGACAAAGTCAGTTAGAGCCGGGCCTTTGATGATTTCTGGGAGGCCGACTACTCTAATATTATTCCTCCTTGACCGATTTTCCATCTCGTCTATTTTATTCTAAAGATGATAATTGTCTTTCTGGAGTCTGATCATATCGTTTTGTACTGTGTGCATATCATGAGAGAGAGCTCCTATCCTGTTCTCATTAGTGGAGACTCTAGTGGTTAATTGCTGCAATTGTTGAGATATTTCTTGCACTGCGTTGGTTAGCAGGGGGGCCATGGTGGATAGCATCCTCAATGTCTCTGTAAGTTACAGGGGAGTCAAGGTCTTTGGAAATCTGTGTTGTATCAGAGTTTCCTGAGTTCACTATGGATTTCTTGGAAGCAGGTGAGAGAGGGGTAATATCATCTTCCTCTTCTGATGCCATGGTGTGCTCAGCTCTATGTTTCTCATTCCTGGTTGGGGTATGCCTAGTCTGCTTCCCCGTTGAGTGGGAGTGATCCATCTGGGGATGGGGTATATGAATGAGAATGAGCCCCTTGTACTTAGGCTTTAGCCTGTGTAGTCAGCCAAGTGACACTGCTTGAAATTGTGCCCCAAGGTGAGGCTGGGGGGAGGCAGGGTCCTCTCTGCTAAATCAGGGACAAGGGTAATCCCCAATGATAATATAGGCGCAGTTCCTTGATTTTACCCTTTGTGGTTATAATGCCCAGGGGGGGGGGGGGGAGGGCGGAACCATCTGCCACTCTGTATAAGGGGTATAGTAATGTCTCACTGCCCTGTGGGAGTGCGGTGGGGCGGCAGATAGGTCGAGGCTTGAGCAGTACCTGGATGTTTCTGTGACCTCTGCAGCTTAATAGCCCAGCGTGTGTTGGCCCAAGATGGTGCCGGGTGAAGGATGGGCGCGTGTCGCTGTTGCGGTAGGGTAGGCGTTTGGTCCAAGTTGCGCCAGCTGTCTCCCCGGCTTGGTGGCTGGTGTGGGACTCAAGTTCTCCTTCCACTGCGTTTCGCAGGCCAGGGGGGACTCGGATCTGTCTCCGTTTGTAGCACGCTGTAATGGCGCTGGAGAGGGCGGTGACGTCACCGGGTACGGAGAGGGTCCACTGTTCGCCGAGTGTTCTGCTCGTTCAGGGGGTGCTGTGTAGTCAGGCAATGGTGGTCGGGGGAAGGTGAATGTCCCCCTATATGACCATTTGGTGGGATCAGCCCGGAGCTGCGGTCTCAGGCAGCCATTCCCATGAAACCGCAAGTGGAAGTCTCCCACTTGTCCTACTTTAAAGTCAATTATTTCTAGCATTTGGACTGTGTTCTCATCACTATCAAAGGCTTGATGGCAAGTAACATCTGGCCAATAGCACGACTGCTACTGTAAAAGCAATGCTAGAGTTACACTAAAAGTGTGCTGTGCATGTCTGTTATTTAAAGAAAGACTTTATAACATGATTGACAGGAATTTAAGATCTTGACAAAAATATCAGCTCCAAAAAGATATCAAGCCGACGAGGATGTGATTTGAACCCATGCGTGCAGAGCACAATGGATTAGCAGTCCATCGCCTTAACCACTCAGCCACATCGTCCTTCATGTTTGCCACACACCCAGCAATCCGACACCACTTGTCTTATTTAAAAGTCAATCATTTAAACCACAGTGGATTGTATTGTCATAACTATCAGCAGCCCATATAAGTTTAACAAATACCTAGAGAATGTTCTAGACTTTATTTACTTAATAATAAATGATTTTGTAAAATGAAAACACTTTCAGATCCAATTGTAAGACAGAGTATTATGTTCATGATCTTGAAGTAGAATTCCTGATTTGACTGGTATATTCTTGAAATTTTTGTGTTGGTTTCAAATGGCATCTTGTTCATAATCTTGACTTTACTGGTTTATTTCTTGATATTTTTTTTAGCTTCAATCGGCATCTTTTTTTGATCTTGAAATAGATTTCTTGATTTAAAGTATTTTTTTACAGTGATGTGTAAGCTTCAAGTGTTGGCTTATGAAGCATTCTTCGCAAAAGTAGCATGTCCAGACAACGTAAATTAAATCGGCGAGGATGGGATTTCAACCCATGCGTGTTGAGCACAATGGATTAGCAGTCCATAACCTTAAACTCTCGTCCACCTCGTCTTTCTGCTATCTCATAATCCCGGCATTCTGACACCACTTGTCCTACTTTAAAGTCAATTATTTCTAGCATTTGGACTGTGTTCTCATCACTATCAAAGGCTTGATGGCAAGTCACATCTGGCCAATAGCACGACTGCTACTGTAAAATCAATGCTAGAGTTACACTAAAAGTGTGCTGTGCATGTCTGTTATTTAAAGAAAGATTTTATAACATGATTGACAGGAATTTAGGATCTTGACAAAAATATCAGCTCCAAAAAGATATCAAGCCAACAAGGATGGGAATTGAACCCATGCGTGCAGAGCACAATGGATTAGCAGTCCATCGCCTTAACCACTCAGCCACCTCGTCCTCCATGTTTACAATGCTCCCAGCAATCCGACACCACTTGTGGTATTTAAAAGTCAATAATTTAAACCTCTATGGATTGTATTGTCATAACTATCAGCAGCCCATATAAGTTTAACAAATACCTAGAGAATGTTCTAGACTTTATTTACTTAATAATAAATGATTTTGTAAAATGAAAACACTTTCAGATCCAATTGTAAGACAGAGTATTATGTTCATGATCTTGAAGTAGAATTCCTGATTTGACTGGTATATTCTTGAAATTTTTGTGTTGTCTTCAAATGGCATCTTGTTCATAATCTTGACTTTACTGGTTTATTTCTTGATATTTTTGTTTAAGCTTCAATCGGCATCTTTTTCTGATCTTGAAATAGATTTCTTGATTTAAAGTATTTTTTTACAGTGATGTGTAAGCTTCAAGTGTTGGCTTATGAAGCATTCTTCGCAAAAGTAGCATGTCCAGACAAGAAAAAATTAAATAGACGAGGATGGTGCTGAGCACAATGGATTAGCAGTCCATAACCTTAACCTCTCAGCCATCTCATCTTTCTGCTATCTCCCAATCCCGGCTTTCTGGCACCACTTTTCCTACTTTAAAGTAAATTATTTCTAGCATTTGGACTGTGTTCTCATCACTATCAAAGGCTTGATGGCAAGTCACATCTCGCCAATAGCACGACTGCTACTGTAAAAGCAATGCTAGAGTTACACTAAAAGTGTGCTGTGCATGTCTGTTATTTAAAGAAAGACTTTATAACATGATTGACAGGAATTTAAGATCTTGACAAAGATATCAGCTCCAAAAAGATATCAAGCTGATGAGGATGGGATTTGAACCCATGTGTGCAGAGCACAATGAATTAGCAGTCCATCGCCTTAACCACTCGGCCACCTCGTCCTCCATGTTTACAACGCACCCAGCAATCCGACACCACTTGTGGTATTTAAAAGTCAATAATTTAAACCTCTGTGGATTGTATTGTCATAACTATCAGCAGCCCATATATGTTTTTTTTTTTATGCAATCAATTTTTATTGAGTGTAAAGCAGGGTTACAGAAGATCAATGTAAAATCAAATAATGCACGTACAATAAGAAAATAACATAATAGGATGGTTATCTAAAGTGCAACAAATCTTTGAATGTAACATCAGGTTGTAGTTATGCGTAACCCTGAAATCTAGGACATAATACTCATACCACACATATTAGTAAATTATGGAGCGTAGAAAGAACCATAAGAGTGGCATTGCATGAGGTTAATAGAAGAAAAAAGGGGGAGAGGGAGGAAGATAAAGAAAAGAGAGGGGGTGGTGGGGAGGGAGTGGGGGAGGATTTGTTTAGGAGTCACTGCGTGTTGGAAAGGGCCCTATCGGACGAGACATGTATAGAGTAATCAGGTGATTCTTTAAAAGTAAGCCAATTTAGCCAGGTAACAGTAAAGGTCTGGGTGGAGTGTTTTAGAAAGGATGTAAGATCCTCCATGGACATATAAAGGTCTATTCTGCGAAACCAATGGGAAAGAGGAGGGGGTGTGGGGGCCCTCCAATGGCAGGGTATGACAGCTCTCGCTGCATTCATCAGGTGTCTGAGTAATGATTTTTTAAAGCGCGAGATGGGTATATCCATCAAATTAAATAACCAGAACTCAGGGCTGAAGGGGAGTGAAGAGCTAGTAATCTTCTCGGAGATAGCATGAATCTGGCGCCAGTAGCCCTGGAGGACTGGGCAGGACCACCCGATGTGCAAGGGGGTGCCTGGGGATTGATCGCATCTCCAACAGCGATTAGGTAATGCTGTATTCATTTGGTGTAATGTGGAAGGGCATCTGTACCAGCGAGACAATTCCTTATACTGAGTTTCCAGTGTCTGAATTGAGGAGGAGGATGCAAATATAAATTTAAATATTTGGTTCCACTGGTCTTCCGACAGTTCATGGCCCAGTTCCTCCTGCCAGGCCAGTGTATAAGTAGGCTTTGAGTTTGAGAAATTAATCAGGCAAATTTGGTAGAGTTTAGAAATCAGGTGTTTTGGACAGTCCTGAGAGAGGGGTAGAGATTCAAAAGGAGTCGGATCCCAACTCTGCCTCCGCGGGGGGAGGGAAGAAATATAGTGTCTGACCTGGAGGTAGAACCAAAAGGAACTTGCCGGGAGACCAATGTCATCTCGTAAAACCATGAAGGGACGTAGGCCAGACCTGTCCACCAGTCGACCCAGGTAGGACACATCCGCTGAGATAAGACCTGGAAGGTTCCTTAAATTGAATCCCGGAGGGAATTCCGGGTTGTTGATCAAAGGTGTGAGGAGTGTGGTGCCTGGGTCGAGATAGGGGAGATGCCTGAATCTAGCCCAGCACTTGAGTGTTGGAGACAGGGTGGGTTGCCGTATTGAGGGGATCTTCCGGAGCCATGGTATGACCCGGGGAGATACGCCTACTGAGTGGCCTTCGACAGAAGGCCATAGCTTATATTGGACAGGTCTGGACATCTCCACAATTCTGGTAATGTGAACAGAATGATAATAACTGAGAAAATGGGGAAGTTGCAGGCCGCCCCTCTCGCGGCTCTGAACAAGAATTTTTTGGGATATTCTCGGTCTACGGTTCCCCCAAATAAATTTACCCACTAAGCTTTGTAATTCTTTAAAAAACGAAAGGGGTATCGTGATAGGAAGGGCTTGAAGCATGTAGAGTATCTTAGGGAGGATATTCATCTTAATCGTGTTGACTCTGCCCAACCAGGAAAGTCGAAGTGAAGACCATTTTGTAAAATCCGCTTTTAAGTTAGTCAACAGTGGTGCAAAATTTAGTTGAAAAAGGTTTGAGTTGTCTCTCGATAGTAAGACCCCTAAATATTTAATATGCGATGGGTGCCAGTGAAAAGGGAAGGCCTTTTTAAGTCCCTCTACTAAGTTGTCTGGGGCAGACACATTTAAGGCAACAGATTTTGTGAAGTTATTCTTAAAATTGGATAAGTGTGCGAACCTCCCAAATTCCAACATCAAAGACGGTAAAGACGTGGCAGGGCTAGATATGGATGCCAGAAGATCATCCGCATATAAAGCTAGTTTATGCTCAGTTCTGCCTACTTTAACACCCTTGATGTTCTCATTCATGCGGATCGCACGAGCTAAGGCCTCCATGCATAACACGAATATTAGGGGTGACAAGGGACAGCCCTGTCTCGTGCCATTCCGAATGCAGAAAGGATCTGAGAGGGCGCCATTGACACGGATTCGGGCTGATGGAGTACTATATAAAGCTAGGATACGATGAAGGCAATTAGAACCCAGCCCAATGTGTTCAAGAAGGGCCTCCATAAAGGTCCAATTTATCCTATCAAAGGCCTTCTCTGCGTCAGTGGACAGGAGGACCACGTGGGCTTCCCTGAGTTTAGTAAAGTGGATCAGGTCAATTATTCTTGTGGTATTATCTTTGGCTTCTCTACCGGTAACAAAGCCCACCTGGTCCCCATGAACCAGCTCAGGGAGAAGGGGTCCTAGTCTCATGGCAAGCAGCTTAGCAAAAAGTTTCAGGTCTACATTTAAGAGTGAGATAGGTCTGTAACTTGAACACTGGGCCGGGTCCTTTCCCTCTTTGGGAATTATGGTGATATGGGCATCGAGACTTTGGGATGAGAATAGCCTCTCTTTAGAAACCGCATTACAAGCTTTTAGGAAGAGGGGCATTAATATTGACTGAAAAGACTTATAATAACTTGTCGGGAAACCATCCGGGCCTGTTCAAGTTCCTATATGGAAAAGGGTTGTTCGAGTAAAGATAAGTCTGTTTCTGACAGACGAGGAAAGTTGACCGAGGCCAAGTAACTATTAATCTCCTGCTTGAGTGAGAGCTTATCTGGAGGGGGTATGTCCCCCTTTAGATTATAGAGTCGGGTGTAATATTCCTCAAAGGTTTTTGCTATCTGGGTAAAGGTATGTACCCGTCTTCCCGTGGCATCTACAACATTTTGGACATAGGTCTGAGCTCTTTGTGTCCTCAAAGCTCTAGCTAACATTGAGCTAGGCTTATTTCCCCAGAGGTAATATTTGTGTCTGCATTTACGTAGTTCGAGCTTAGTTCTATCCCGCAGAAGCAGGTTGAGCGCCGCTCTGGCCTCAGTTAGTTCCTTTAAAACATCTGGTGAGAGGGTGGACTTATGGGAGTATTCTAAGGATGCTATCTGTTCTAGAAGTTTTGTCCTCCTAGCCTCCTTTTCTTTTTTCATTATCGAACCCAGCTGTATACACTTCCCCCTGATTACGCATTTATGTGCTTCCCAAACTATTACTGGAGAGGATTGTTCATTGTCATTATTGGAAATATATTCTTGGATTGCTAAGGATAGATCTTTTTTAAATCTGGGGTCAGAGAGGAGGAGTTCGTTGAAACGCCAGGACCACGGACGTGGTTGGGAGGAGGGTATATTCACTGTGGCATAAACAGGGGCATGATCGGACCAGGTGACTTGACCGATTTCACTATGTGTGAAGTGTTGTAAGAATCTATGGTCTACTAGAAAGTAGTCCAGGTGTGAGTAAGTGGAGTGTGGTGTCGAATAAAAGGTATAATCCTTTACTGAGGGGTGCTGAATTCTCCATAAGTCTATTAACTGGTGGTTATAAAGGAGTTGCCTAATTTTGCGGTGGTCTCGTATTCGTGGGGAGTTTGGAACAGGATTACAGTCAAGGAGCGGGTCCAGTGACCAGTTTAGGTCCCCTCCCAGTACCATACAACCCTCTCTAAGCGGCTCGATAAGGCGCATAACTCTTCCAAGAAACTGTCGTTGTTTAGTATTAGGAAAATACACATTAACAAATGTGTATTTTTGTGAAAAGATTGAACATTTAAGAACATGGCAGCGTCCCTCTATCAGAACGTGGTGCGAGATGTCACTTGGTTGTAATCTGCGGGAAAGCAGTATGGCTACTCCCAGAGTTTTGCCTTCAGAATTGTTACTAGAGTAAACTAGGGGGTAATAATGGCTACTCAGTCTAGGTGAGGCTCCCAGTTTAAAGTGTGTTTCCTGTAGAAAAGCTACGTCTATCCTTTTGGACCTGAGATCTCTTGATAGCGTAGATCTTTTCTCAGGTATATTGAGACCTTTTACATTCAAAGAGCAAAAGTTAAGAGTTGCAGTGTTGGCTGGAGTCATGTCTGAGGTGTTAGGAGGTTACCTATAATATGACAGAGCCACAACCAAGTCTTGTCCGGGCCAATGCAGAGGGCGTGATCTCCTGTTGGGGGAGAGGAGGGGTGGGAGAGGAAAAGAGCAGGGAAGGGGGGTATATAGAAAAGAACATCATGAAAAATTAACAAGGTACGAACATTTAACAAGAAAAATTCTAAACCACCTTTGGAGCCAGTGATGCCTTACTGTGCATCACGTCCAAAGACTATGTGGATCACCCTAACTGGGGTTGGCGTGTGTCACCAGCCACCGGGCTAAGAAATTGGAACTAAAAGCGTGATCTAATGCGTTTCCTACACATATTATAGTAAGAGTAAGCGCCCAATGAGAGGGGCAATGTGTGACAGGAACTATTCATCTCTAGGTGTGATATTATAGTTACTTTTAACAAAAGGGAAAAAGTCTCTTATATAGAATACTCTATACCATTCTCCTTACTGTCTAAACTATAATTACTCAGATGAATGGACTTTGGTAAAGTTAATTTACCTGTGAGGGAGTGGCTGTTGTTATTTGGACCTAGGCGCTGTAGTTATTTAAACTAGCCTGTAAAAAGGTGCTAAACTCAGGTTACAGTGGAAAACAAGAAAAAATAAATAAAAGAACACCTAACAGAAAAAGGTAAACTGAGAATGTACTATGGAAGGACAACAAGACCAAATATAGTCATTCAAATGGCATGGTCAACAATATTAATAATAGGTAACGAAACTTAGACTTGTGCATACCATGTCTTGTTATCTTTGAGCTAACTTCTTAATATTGCTTAGGACCCATTGGTCCCCACCTCCAGGCCAACAGCCCATTGACTATGCGACCCCGAAAAAGGAGGTATAACTCCTCAGGGAGTCGGTGTTGAGTGGGGGTAAGAAACCCATCTAGACAATTTAAACTAAACAGACTATTAAATATTTCAACAGTCCTGACAAACCCTTTTCCTCATTGTTTATGGGTCTGTCTATCAAGAGGAGACAAGACTCAGGTCACCGCTGCGGATTGGGTCGCTCCGAAAGAGGGCGAGGCATTGGTTCTTTTTCCCACTGTTTGCCACTGCATGGGGCCAGACGGAGGGTGAGGAGGGTCAAGGCGCGTTGTGAGGTGAATCCAGTCGGCGAGGTGTGGTTTGGTTATTGCAAGGGTCGAACAAAATGAGTCCAGGTCATCTGGGTCCTGAAGCGAGACTAGTTTGCCCTCATGAGACGCTTGGATGCTTAACGGGAAGCCCCATCGGAATCTTATGTTCTTTTGTTTCAAAATGTCAGTGAGGGGTTTTAACAGACGCCTTTGTTGGAGAGTACTCCAGGAGAGATCAGGGAATATTTGGATCCTCTCTCCATTAAATTCAATAGCTTCCAGCTTTCGGGCCTTACTCAAAATGTCCTCATGTTCCTTGTGATAATGTAATCGACAAATAACATCCCTTGGCTTTTCTGGTTGTAGACCTCTGGGACGCAGGGCGCGGTGAGCCCGGTCGAACAAGATGGTGTTGTCAGGGGCTGCATCAGTTATCTCATTAAAGATTTTAGTGAGGGCATCGAGAAGGCCAGGTCCTTGAATGTCCTCAGCGAGGCCACGTATCCTTAAATTGTTTCTCCTCCCCCTGTTGTCGAGATCTTCAATACGGCGTTGAAGGAGTTTTAGTTCCTGGGCATGTATGGATGAAACTTCAAACAGCTTGGTCTGGTATTTCGCCGCCTCTCCGGTGTGTTCCTCTAATTCAGAAACACGCTGGGCTGTTTGATTCAGTTCTGATTGAATCGCAGAAACCTCCACCTTAATTGTTTCTCGCAGAGATTGTTCCAGGTCGAGGAAGTGTTTTTTAGATGGAAGATCTTCTTTGGTAGGTAGGGTACGGAGGTAGGATAGGACCTCAGTTAGCGTGACTTCCGAATTTGATGGTGGGGATAAGATCGGAATAGACTCCATTTGGTGAGGATTTTTTGGAGACTGTGAAGAATCAGAGGAAGTTTGAATATCTTCGGCGTTGGTCTCGGTGGTTTGGGTAAGATAGCGAAATATATTGGACTGTGGTTGGCTTTCGCCCGACTGTCTGGGCCCCGGCGTCTGTATGCCCCTCTTGGTCCTCCCCATTAGCAAGTGAGATGTGGATGAATAGTCACAACAAGGTTAACAGTGCATTTCAGATACTTCATGATGGTGTGAGTCCGGTGGGGGATTGACGTCCACGCCTCCCCATTCTGCGTGGGTGATTAGGGGGTCATGGCCCGCAAGCCGAGGGGGCCGTTATCTCATGGACACTCCAGAGGTCAGCCTCCCCTTCTGTATTTCAGGACAATGTTGTACAGACCAGGTGGGTTGTATCCATCTAATCCCGTCTGCCCAACCGTGGCAGAGATGGAATAATATGTAATGTACTTGTGGGGGTTATTTATTGAAATATGGTGCTAGGCAGTATAGTAATTAAATAAGAGAATTGGGTGTTAAGCCAATGTTTGCCGCAAGATGGCGATGTAGGACCAAAGTTGAAGCAATGAGGAGAGAAATGTCCAGTTTCAGCAGGGCTCCTGCAGGAGAGCACCCACCAGTATTAGCACCAGAAGTGTCCTGCAAAGTCTGCAACCCCTAGGTCATTATGTCAGAAAGGGGGAGCCAGGAGAACATCTACCCCTGGGGGAGCAGGGAGAGCTGAGGGTAAATGCCCCTTCCAAGCTGTATTTATATTAGTGTCCCAGGTAGGAGTTAATAAACTTCAGTTCTGTCTAGTGTTGCAGGCTCGACAGGCAGGTGGATTGTAATAGAGTACCCAAGTCCACTTACTGTGTCCTTATGTAGGCGTCTTGACTGGGCAGGCAGGTGAGGGATAGAGCCAGATCATGGGAGGCTGCTGATCTCGCCTCCTTAAGATGGCCGCTGCGTCTCCCCTGTAGAGAGTCCCGGCGTGCAGGAGTCCCCTGCGACTCTCCAGGGGCTCCAGGTGTCACTGCCAGGCACCAACGGGGCTCCGCCGCCAACGGGGGAAGCCTCCCCTAATGCCCAGCTTCTTTTGTCTGGCGATCGCCGCTACTTCAGCCGCGGCACCAGAGCCGCGAGCGGCCTGAAAATTGAGGTCCCGGCTGCACCCCTGTGCGTAGGCCGCAACCCGCGGGGACTCCCGGATTGTCTCCCGGCTCCGCAGCACCGCTACACAGGGTGGCGGGAGATAAGAGAGGCAGTCTGGGGGTTTAGCGGTGGGCAGGGAGGCTCCAAAGGCTGTCGGAAGCTCCGTGTACAGGGAGCTCCACGGACCTGCGACCTCTCCGTTCAGCCAGCCCATATATGTTTAACAAATACCTAGAGAATGTTCTAGACTTTATTTACTTAATAATAAATTATTTTGTAAAATGAAAACACTTTCAGATCCAATTGTAAGACAGAGTATTATGTTCATGATCTTGAAGTAGAATTCCTGATTTGACTGGTATATTCTTGAAATTTTTGTGCTGGCTTCAAATGGCATCTTGTTCATAATCTTGACTTTACTGGTTTATTTCTTGATATTTTTGTTTAAGCTTCAATCGGCATCTTTTTCTGATCTTGAAATAGATTTCTTGATTTAAAGTATTTTTTTACAGTGATGTGTAAGCTTCGAATGTTGGCTTATGAAGCATTCTTCGCAAAAGTAGCATGTCCAGACAACGTAAATTAAATCGATGATGATCTGCTATCTCCCAATCCCGGCTTTCTGGCACTACTTTTCCTACTTTAAAGTAAATTATTTCTAGCATTTGGACTGTGTTCTCATCACTATCAAAGGCTTGATGGCAAGTCACATCTCGCCAATAGCACGACTGCTACTGTAAAAGCAATGCTAGAGTTACACTAAAAGTGTGCTGTGCATGTCTGTTATTTAAAGAAAGACTTTATAACATGATTGACAGGAATTTAAGATCTTGACAAAAATATCAGCTAGAAAAAGATATCAAGCCGACGATGATGGGATTTGAACCCATGCGTGCAGAGCACAATGGATTAGCAGTCCATCGCCTTAACCACTCGGCCACCTCGTCCTCCATGTTTACAATGCACCCAGCAATCCGACACCACTAGTGGTATTTAAAAGTCAATAATTGAAACCTCTGTGGATTGTATTGTCATAACTATCAGCAGCCCATATAAGTTTAACAAATACCTAGAGCAGTGTTTTTCAACCACTATGCCGTGGCACACTAGTGTGCCTTGAGCTGTTCTGAAGTGTGCCCCCAGATTTTGAGATGCCCAACCCAGTTTACAGCAATCACCAGTTCAACTGTTATTTACTGGTCTCTACTTTTCATGTAAAGGGCCAATGTATTTTATTTTGTTACCAGTGTGCTTGTTTTTTATATGGGGGCTAATAGGTTTGTTTTTTTCCTGTGGGGGCCAATGTGTTTTGCCCTGTGGGGATCTCATGGTGTGCCTCGGCAATTTTAAAATCGTATTTAGTGTGCCGCAAGGTAAAAAGGTTGAAAATCACTGACCTAGAGAATGTTCTAGACTTTATTTACTTAATAATAAATGATTTTGTAAAATGAAAACCCTTTCAGATCCAATTGTAAGACAGAGTATTATGTGCACGATCTCGAAGTAGAATTCCTGATTTGACTGGTATATTCTTGAAATTTTTGTGTTGTCTTCAAATGGCATCTTGTACATAATCTTGACTTTACTGGTTTATATCTTGATATTTTTGTTTAAGCTTTAATCGGCATCTCTGTTATTTAAAGAAAGACTTTATAACATGATTGACAGGAATTTAAGATCTTGACAAAAATATCAGCTAGAAAGAGATATCAAGCCGACGATGATGGGATTTGAACCCGTGCGTGCAGAGCACAATGGATTAGCAGTCCATCGCCTTAACCACTCAGCCACCTCGTCCTCCATGTTTACAATGCACCCAGCAATCCGACACCACTAGTGGTATTTAAAAGTCAATAATTGAAACCTCTGTGGATTGTATTGTCATAACTATCAGCAGCCCATATAAGTTTAACAAATACCTAGAGAATGTTCTAGACTTTATTTACTTAATAATAAATGATTTTGTAAAATGAAAACACTTTCAGATCCAATTGTAAGACAGAGTATTATGTTCATGATCTTGAAGTAGAATTCCTGATTTGACTGGTATATTCTTGAAATTTTTGTCTTGTCTTCAAATGGCATCTTGTTCATAATCTTGACTTTACTGGTTTTTATCTTGATATTTTTGTTTAAGCTTCAATCGGCATCTTTTTCTGATCTTGAAATAGATTTCTTAATTTAAAGTATTTTTTTACAGTGATGTGTAAGCTTCAAGTGTTGGCTTCAAGCATTCTTCGCAAAAGTAGCATGTCCAGACAACGTAAATTAAACCGACAAGGATGGGATATGAACCTATGCGTGCTGAGCACAATGGATTAGCAGTCCATAACCTTAACCTCTCGGCCACCTCGTCTTTCTGCTATCTCCTGTTCCCGGCTTTCTGACACCACTTGTCCTACTTTAAAGTCAATTATTTCTAGCATTTGGACTGTGTTCTGATCACTATCAAAGGCTTGATGGCAAGTCACATCTGGCCAATAGCACGACTGCTACTATAAAAGCAATGCTAGAGTTACACTAAAAGTGTGCTGTGTATGTCTGTTATTTAAAGAAAGATTTTATAACATGATTGACAGGAATTTAAGATCTTGACAAAAATATCAGCTCCAAAAAGATATCAAGCCGACGATGATGGGATTTGAACCCATGCGTGCAGATCACAATGGATTAGCAGTCCATCACCTTAACCACTCGGCCACCTCGTTCTCCATGTTTACAATGCACCCAGCAATCCGACACCACTTGTGGTATTTAAAAGTCAATAATTGAAACCTCTGTGGATTGTGTTGTCATAACTATCAGCAGCCCATATAAGTTTAACAAATACCTAGAGAATGTTCTAGACTTTATTTACTTAATAATAAATGATTTTGTAAAATGAAAACACTTTCAGATCCAATTGTAAGACAGAGTATTATGTTCATGATCTTGAAGGAGAATTCCTGATTTGACTGGTATATTTTTGAAATTTTGGTGTTGTCTTCAAATGGCATCTTGTTCATAATCTTGACTTTACTGGTTTATTTCTTGATATTTTTGTTTAAGCTTCAATCGGCATCTTTTTCTGATCTTGAAATAGATTTCTTGATTTAAAGTATTTTTTTACAGTGATGTGTAAGCTTCAAGTGTTGGCTTATGAAGCATTCTTCGCAAAAGTAGCATGTCCAGACAATGTAAATTAAATAGACGAGGATAGGATTTGAACCCATGCGTGCTGAGCACAATGGATTAGCAGTCCATAACCTTATCCTCTCAGCCATCTCGTCTTTCTGCTATCTCCCAATCCCGGCTTTCTGACACCACTTTTTCTACTTTAAAGTCAATTATTTCTAGCATTTGGTCTGTGTTCTCATCACTATCAAAGGCTTGATGGCAAGTCACATCTCGCCAATAGCATGACTTCTACTGTAAAAGCAATGCTAGAGTTACACTAAAAGTGTGCTGTGCATGTGTGTTATTTAAAGAAAGACTTTATAACATGATTGACAGGAATTTAAGATCTTGACAAAAAGATAACCTTAACCTCTCGGCCACCTGGTCTTTCTGCTATCTCCCAATCCCGGCTTTCTGACACCACTTTTCCTACTTTAAAGTCAATTATTTCTAGCATTTGGACTTTGTTCTCATCACTATCAAAGGCTTGATGGCAAGTCACATCTGGCCAATAGCACGACTGCTACTGTAAAAGCAATGCTAGAGTTACACTAAAAGTGTGCTGTGCATGTCTGTTATTTAAAGAAAGACTTTATAACATGATTGACAGGAATTTAAGATCTTGACAAAAATATAATCTCCAAAAATATATCAAGCCGACAAGGATGGGATTTGAACCCATGCGTGCAGAGCACAATGGATTAGCAGTCCATCGCCTTAACCACTCGGCCACCTCATCTTCCATGTTTACAATGCACCCAGCAATCCGACACCACTTGTGGTATTTAAAAGTCAATAATTTAAACCTCTGTGGATTGTATTGTCATAACTATCAGCAGCCCATATAAGTTTGACAAATACCTAGAGAATGTTCTAGACTTTATTTACTTAATAATAAATGATTTTGTAAAATGAAAACACTTTCAGATCCAATTGTAAGACAGAGTATTATGTTCATGATCTTGAAGTAGAATTCCTGATTTGACTGGTATATTCTTGAAATTTTTGTGTTGGCTTCAAATGGCATCTTGTTCATAATCTTGACTTTACTGGTGTTTATTTCTTGATATTTTTGTTTAAGCTTCAATCGGCATCTTTTTCTGGTCTTGAAATAGATTTCTTGATTTAAAGTATTTTTTTACTGTGATGTGTAAGCTTCAAGTGTTGGCTTCAAGCATTCTTCGCAAAAGTAGCATGTCCAGACAACGTAAATTAATCCGACGAGAATGGGATTTGAACCCATGCGTGCTGAGCACAATGGATTAGCAGTAAATAACCTTAACCTGACGGCCACCTCGTCTTTCTGCTATTTCCCAATTCCAGCTTTCTGACACCACTTTTCCTACTTTAAAGTCAATTATTTCTAGCATTTGGACTGTGTTCTCATCACTATCAAAGGCTTGATGGCAAGTCACATCTCGCCAATAGCACGACTGCTACTGTAAAAGCAATGCTAAAGTTACACTAAAAGTGTGCTGTGCATGTCTGTTATTTAAAGAAAGACTTTATAACATGATTGACAGGAATTTAAGATCTTGACAAAAATATCAGCTCCAAAACGATATCAAGCCGACGATGATGGCATTTGAACCCATGCGTGCAGAGCACAATGGATTAGCAGTCCATCGCCTTAACCACTCGGCCACCTCGTCCTCTATGTTTACAATGCACCCAGCAATCCAACACCACTAGTGGTATTTAAAAGTCAATAATTGAAACCTCTGTGGATTGTATTGTCATAACTATCAGCAGCCCATATAAGTTTAACAAATACCTAGAGAATGTTCTAGACTTTATTTACTTAATAATAAATGATTTTGTAAAATGAAAATACTTTCAGATCCAATTGTAAGACAGAGTATTATGTTCATGATCTTGAAGTAGAATTCCTGATTTGACTGGTATATTCTTGAAATTTTTGTGTTGTCTTCAAATGGCATCTTGTTCATAATCTTGACTTTACTGGTTTATATCTTGATATTTTTGTTTAAGCTTCATTCGGCATCTTTTTCTGATCTTGAAATAGATTTCTTAATTTAAAGTATTTTTTTACAGTTATGTGCAAGCTTCAAGTGTTGGCTTCAAGCATTCTTCGCAAAAGTAGCATGTCCAGACAACGTAAATTAAACCGACAAGGATGGGATATGAACCTATGCGTGCTGAGCACAATGGATTAGCAGTCCATAACCTTAACCTCTCGGCCACCTCGTCTTTCTGCTATCTCCTGTTCCCGACTTTCTGACACCACTTGTCCTACTTTAAAGTCAATTATTTCTAGCATTTGGACTGTGTTCTGATCACTATCAAAGGCTTGATGGCAAGTCACATCTGGCCAATAGCACGACTGCTACTGTAAAAGCAATGCTAGAGTTACACTAAAAGTGTGCTGTGCATGTCTGTTATTTAAAGAAAGACTTTATAACATGATTGACAGGAATTTAAGATCTTGACAAAAATATCAGCTCTAAAAATATATCAAGCCGACGAGGATGGGATTTGAACCCATGCATGCAGTGCACAATGGATTAGCAGTCAATCGCTTTAACCACTCGGCCACCTCGTCCTCCATGTTGACAATGCACCCAGCAATCCGACACCACTTGTGGCATTTAACCCCTTACCGACACAGCCTGTTTTTGCCTTCCTGACACAGCCCTTTTTTTCAAATCTGACATGTATCACTTAAGTGGGGATAACTTTTTTTTGCTTTTACTTATCCCAGTGATTTTGAGATTGTTTTCTCGTGACACATTGTACTTCAAGTTAGTGGTAAATTTTGGTCGATACAGTCTGTGTTTTTTTGTGAAAAATACCAAAATGTTGTAAAAAAATGGAAAATTTAGCAATTTTCAAAATGTTAAATTTTCTGCTTGTGAGACAAATAATCATACCACTCAAAATAGTTAATAACTAACATAGACCATATGTCTACTTTATGTTTCCATCATTATTTCAACCTCCTTTTAATTTTTTTGGACACTAGGAGGCTTACAATATGAATAGCAAATTCTCAAATTTTCAAGAAAATTTCAAACACTGATTTTTTTAGGGACCAGTTCAGTTCTGATGTGACTTTGAGGGACTTTTATGTGAGACACCCCCATAAATGATGCCATTTCAAAAACTGCACCCCTCACAGTATTCAAAACATCATTTTGGAAGTTTGTTAACCCTTTAGGTGTTTCACAGGAATTAAAACAAAGTGTAGGTGAAATTTCAAAATTTCATTTTTTTTGCAGATTTTCAATTTTAATACATTTTTCTAAGGAACACAGTAGATTTTACTAGAGAAATGTGACTAAAAATTGATTCCCCCAATTCTTTTGTTTTCATAAATATCCTATATGTGGCCCTAGTGTGCACGTTGACCAAACCACAGGCTTCATAATAGAAGGAGCACCTACTTGATTTTGGAGCCTCCTTTTTATGAGATTATTTTTTTGGCACCATGTAGGTTTCTAGGCACCATAAGATGCTAAAAGTTAGGAACCCCCCCACAAGTGACCCCATTTTGCAAACTACACCCCTCAGGGAATTCATCTAGGGGTATAGTGTACATTTCAAACCCGCAGGGGTTTCACCAATTGTGGTACAACTGGGCTGTGAAAATGAAAAATTACATTTTTTACACAAAAATGCAGTTCTGGCTCAAAATTTTTCATTTTCACAAGGAATGAAGGAGACAAAGCACCCAAAATCTGTGCCCCAATTTCTCCCGAGTACGGCAATGCCTCATATGTGACCAAAAAATACAATTTGGGTGCATGGCAGGACTCAGAAGGGAAGGAGTGATTTTTGGATTTTGCAGCACAGATTCTGGTGGAATGAATGGTGGGTGCTATGTCGCATTAGCAAGACCCCCGAAGCACCAATACAGTGGAACCCCCCCACAAGTGACCCCATTTTGCAAACTACACCCCTCAGGGAATTCATCTAGGGGTATAGTGTACATTTCTAACTCCCAGGGGTTTCACCAATTGTGGTACAACTGGGCTGTGAAAATGAAAAATTACATTTTTTTACACAAAATGCAGTTCTGGCTCAAAATTTTTCATTTTCACAAGGAATGAAGGAGACAAAGCACCCCAAAATCTGTGCCCCAATCTCTCCCGAGTACGGCAATGCCTCATATGTGACCAAAAAATACCATTTGGGTGCATGGCAGGACTCAGAAGGGAAGGAGTGATTTTTGGATTTTGCAGCACAGATTCTGGTGGAATGAATGGTGGGTGCTATGTCGCATTAGCAAGACCCCCGAAGCACCAATACAGTGGAACCCCCCCACAAGTGACCACATTTTGAAAACTACACCCCTCAGGGAATTCATCTAGGGGTATAGTGTACATTTCAAACCCCCAGGGGTTTCACCAATTGTGGTACAACTGGGCTGTGAAAATGAAAAATTACATTTTTTACACAAAAATGCAGTTCTGGCTCAAAATTTTTCATTTACACAAGGAATGAAGGAGACAAAGCACCCCAAAATCTGTGCCCCAATTTCTCCCGAGTACGGCAATGCCTCATATGTGACCAAAAAATACCATTTGGGTGCATGGCAGGACTCAGAAGGGAAGGAGTGATTTTTGGATTTTGCAGCACAGATTCTGGTGGAATGAATGGTGGGTGCTATGTCGCATTAGCAAGACCCCCGAAGCACCAATACAGTGGAACCCCCCCACAAGTGACCCCATTTTGCAAACTACACCCCTCAGGGAATTCATCTAGGGGTATTGTGTACATTTCAAATCCCCAGGGGTTTCACCAATTGTGGTACAACTGGGCTGTGAAAATGAAAAATTACATTTTTTACACAAAAATGCAGTTCTGGCTCAAAATTTTTCATTTTCACAAGGAATGAAGGAGACAAGCACCCCAAAATCTGTGCCCCAATTTCTCTCGAGTACGGCAATGCCTCATATGTGACCAAAAAATACCATTTGGGTGCATGGCAGGACTCAGAAGGGAAGGAGTGATTTTTGGATTTTGCAGCACAGATTCTGGTGGAATGAATGGTGGGTGCTATGTCGCATTAGCAAGACCCCCGAAGCACCAATACAGTGGAACCCCCCCACAAGTGACCCCATTTTGCAAACTACACCCCTCAGGGAATTCATCTAGGGGTATAGTGTACATTTCTAACCCCCAGGGGTTTCACCAATTGTGGTACAACTGGGCTGTGAAAATGAAAAATTACATTGTTTTACACAAAAATGCAGTTCTGGCTCAAAATTTTTCATTTTCACAAGGAATGAAGGAGACAAAGCACCCCAAAATCTGTGCCCCAATTTCTCCCGAGTACGGCAATGCCTCATATGTGACCAAAAAATACCATTTGGGTGCATGGCAGGACTCCGAAGGGAAGGAGTGATTTTTGGATTTTGCAGCACAGATTCTGGTGGAATGAATGGTGGGTGCTATGTCGCATTAGCAAGACCCCCGAAGCACCAATACAGTGGAACCCCCCCACAAGTGACCCCATTTTGCAAACTACACCCCTCAGGGAATTCATCTAGGGGTATAGTGTACATTTCAAACCCCCAGGGGTTTTACCAATTGTGATACAACTGGGCTGTGAAAATGAAAAATTAAATTTTTTACACAAAAATGCAGTCCTGGCTCAAAATTTTTCATTTTCACAAGGAATGAAGGAGACAAAGCACCCCAAAATCTGTGCCCCAATTTCTCCCGAGTACGGCAATGCCTCATATGTGACCAAAAAATACCATTTGGGTGCATGGCAGGACTCAGAAGGGAAGGAGTGATTTTTGGATTTTGCAGCACAGATTCTGGTGGAATGAATGGTGGGTGCTATGTCGCATTAGCAAGACCCCCGAAGCACCAATACAGTGGAACCCCCCCACAAGTGACCCCATTTTGCAAACTACACCCCTCAGGGAATTCATCTAGGGGTATAGTGTACATTTCTAACC
This sequence comes from Crinia signifera, assembly GCF_055691185.1. NCBI lineage: Eukaryota > Metazoa > Chordata > Amphibia > Anura > Myobatrachidae > Crinia > Crinia signifera. The sequence continues at coordinate 91,894,952 of NC_139227.1, forward strand.
CCCAGGGGTTTCACCAATTGTGGTACAACTGGGCTGTGAAAATGAAAAATTACATTGTTTTACACAAAAATGCAGTTCTGGCTCAAAATTTTTCATTTTCACAAGGAATGAAGGAGACAAAGCACCCCAAAATCTGTGCCCCAATTTCTCCCGAGTACGGCAATGCCTCATATGTGACCAAAAAATACCATTTGGGTGCATGGCAGGACTCAGAAGGGAAGGAGTGATTTTTGGATTTTGCAGCACAGATTCTGGTGGAATGAATGGTGGGTGCTATGTCGCATTAGCAAGACCCCCGAAGCACCAATACAGTGGAACCCCCCCACAAGTGACCCCATTTTGCAAACTACACCCCTCAGGGAATTCATCTAGGGGTATAGTGTACATTTCAAACCCCCAGGGGTTTTACCAATTGTGGTACAACTGGGCTGTGAAAATGAAAAATTAAATTTTGTACACAAAAATGCAGTTCTGGCTCAAAATTTTTCATTTTCACAAGGAATGAAGGAGACAAAGCACCCCAAAATCTGTGCCCCAATTTCTCCCGAGTACTGCAATGCCTCATATGTGACCAAAAAATACCATTTGGGTGCATGGCAGGACTCAGAAGGGAAGGAGTGATTTTTGGATTTTGCAGCACAGATTCTGGTGGAATGAATGGTGGGTGCTATGTCGCATTAGCAAGACCCCCGAAGCACCAATACAGTGGAACCCCCCCACAAGTGACCCCATTTTGCAAACTACACCCCTCAGGGAATTCATCTAGGGGTATAGTGTACATTTCAAACCCCCAGGGGTTTTACCAATTGTGGTACAACTGGGCTGTGAAAATGAAAAATTAAATTTTGTACACAAAAATGCAGTTCTGGCTCAAAATTTTTCATTTTCACAAGGAATGAAGGAGACAAAGCACCCCAAAATCTGTGCCCCAATTTCTCCCGAGTACGGCAATGCCTCATATGTGACCAAAAAATACCATTTGGGTGCATGGCAGGACTCAGAAGGGAAGGAGTGATTTTTGGATTTTGCAGCACAGATTCTGGTGGAATGAATGGTGGGTGCTATGTCGCATTAGCAAGACCCCCGAAGCACCAATACAGTGGAACCCCCCCACAAGTGACCCCATTTTGCAAACTACACCCCTCAGGGAATTCATCTAGGGGTATAGTGTAAATTTCTAACCCCCAGGGGTTTCACCAATTGTGGTACAACTGGGCTGTGAAAATGAAAAATTACATTTTTTTACACAAAAATGCAGTTCTGGCTCAAAATTTTTCATTTTCACAAGGAATGAAGGAGACAAAGCACCCCAAAATCTGTGCCCTAATTTCTCCCGAGTACGGCAATGCCTCATATGTGACCAAAAAATACCATTTGGGTGCATGGCAGGACTCAGAAGGGAAGGAGTGATTTTTGGATTTTGCAGCACAGATTCTGGTGGAATGAATGGTGGGTGCTATGTCGCATTAGCAAGACCCCCGAAGCACCAATACAGTGGAACCCCCCCACAAGTGACCCCATTTTGCAAACTACACCCCTCAGGGAATTCATCTAGGGGTATAGTGTACATTTCAAACCCCCAGGGGTTTTACCAATTGTGGTACAACTGGGCTGTGAAAATGAAAAATTAAATTTTGTACACAAAAATGCAGTTCTGGCTCAAAATTTTTCATTTTCACAAGGAATGAAGGAGACAAAGCACCCCAAAATCTGTGCCCCAATTTCTCCCGAGTACGGCAATGCCTCATATGTGACCAAAAAATACCATTTGGGTGCATGGCAGGACTCAGAAGGGAAGGAGTGATTTTTGGATTTTGCAGCACAGATTCTGGTGGAATGAATGGTGGGTGCTATGTCGCATTAGCAAGACCCCCGAAGCACCAATACAGTGGAACCCCCCCACAAGTGACCCCATTTTGCAAACTACACCCCTCAGGGAATTCATCTAGGGGTATAGTGTAAATTTCTAACCCCCAGGGGTTTCACCAATTGTGGTACAACTGGGCTGTGAAAATGAAAAATTACATTTTTTTACACAAAAATGCAGTTCTGGCTCAAAATTTTTCATTTTCACAAGGAATGAAGGAGACAAAGCACCCCAAAATCTGTGCCCCAATTTCTCCCGAGTACGGCAATGCCTCATATGTGACCAAAAAATACCATTTGGGTGCATGGCAGGACTCAGAAGAGAAGGAGTGATTTTTGGATTTTGCAGCACAGATTCTGGTGGAATGAATGGTGGGTGCTATGTCGCATTAGCAAGACCCCCGAAGCACCAATACAGTGGAACCCCCCCACAAGTGACCCCATTTTGCAAACTACACCCCTCAGGGAATTCATCTAGGGGTATAGTGTACATTTCAAACCCCCAGGGGTTTCACCAATTGTGGTACAACTGGTCTGTGAAAATGAAAAATTACATTTTTTACACAAAAATGCAGTTCTGGCTCAAAATTTTTCATTTTCACAAGGAATGAAGGAGACAAAGCACCCCAAAATCTGTGCCCCAATTTCTCCCGAGTACGGCAATGCCTCATATGTGACCAAAAAATACCATTTGGGTGCATGGCAGGACTCAGAAGGGAAGGAGTGATTTTTGGATTTTGCAGCACAGATTCTGGTGGAATGAATGGTTGGTGCTATGTCGCATTAGCAAGACCCCCGAAGCACCAATACAGTGGAACCCCCCACAAGTGACCCCATTTTGCAAACTACACCCTCAGGGAATTCATCTAGGGGTATAGTGTACATTTCAAACCCCCAGGGGTTTCACCAATTGTGGTACAACTGGGCTGCGAAAATGAAAAATTACATTTTTTTACAGAAAAATGCAGTTCTGGCTCGAAATTTTTCATTTTCACAAGGAATGAAGGAGACAAAGCACCCCAAAATCTGTGCCCCAATTTCTCCAGAGTACGGCAATGCCTCATATGTGACCAAAAATGGCAGGACTCAGAAGGGAAGGAGTGATATTTGGATTTTGCAGCACACATTCTGGTGGAATGAATGGTGGGTGCTATGTTGCATTAGCAAGACCCCCGAAGCACCAATACAGTGGAACCACCCCACAAGTGACCCCATTTTGCAAACTACACCCCTCAGGGAATTCATCTAGGGGTATAGTGTACATTTCAAACCCCCAGGGGTTTCACCAATTGTGGTACAACTGGGCTGTGAAAATGAAAAATTACATTTTTTTACACAAAAATGCAGTTCTGGCTCAAAAGTTTTCATTTTCACAAGGAATGAAGGAGACAAAGCACCCCAAAATCTGTGCCCCAATTTCTCCTGAGTACGGCAATGCCTCATATGTGACCAAAAAATACCATTTGGGTGCATGGCAGGACTCAGAAGGGAAGGAGTGATATTTGGATTTTGCAGCACAGATTCTGGTGGAATGAATGGTGGGTGCTATGTCGCATTAGCAAGACCCCCGAAGCACGGTGAAATTATGAACCTAATAATCCATAGATGTGTGGTATATTTTAAAGCACTCCTTCATACATAGGCCGGGTTTGTCAGGGCAAGTTTCACAGTGGAAAATAGTTTGCTTTCGTATTCCCTTTTTATAGCAAACTTTGCACCTTTTTTGTGTCCTGCCCTTTTTTCCAGTGGAGGGGATTTCGTTTGGAAAATGCTGCCCTGATACAATACGGGGGCCAGTACTAGAAGTACTGGGGCCAGTACTAGAAGTACTGGGGCCCTCTGCCTGCTGGTTCCCAAATATTAGGCCCTTTATGACTTCCTCTTGAAAGTGCATAAATGTCCCCGTCTGGCTGGTAGAACGGAATAGTACGTAAGCGTAATACAGTGCCATCTGGATGATATACACGGCCAGCTTCTTGTACCATATTTTTGTTTTCCGCAGGGCACTGTACGGCTTCAGTACCTGATCTGAAAGATCCACTCCGCCCATGTACTTATTGTAATCTAGGATACAAATAGGTTTTGAGGTGTGGGTACTGGTACCTCGTACAGGGACGGAGGTGGTACTGTCTCCGTGAATTGTTGTCAGTATAAGGACATCCCTCTTGTCCTTATATTTGACCAACAACATATTTTCGGTGCATATTCCCCTGCTTTCACCCTTTCTCAGTAATTGGGCAACGTGCGTTTTTGGGAGGCCTCTTTGGTTCTTGCGCACAGTACCGCAAGCTGCTGTACCTCTTGAACCAAATCCCAGACAATCTTTCCACTAACACCTACGAGGGAGGGGGGGCATTCTGGCGGTTCAATTCTTGGGTCCTTCCCTTCATATACCCTAAAACTGTTGAAGCGTGGTTTTAACCCACATAGTGCTCTTGCCATCCCCATGCAAGAAGGACATTTACCAGAAGTATTATAAAAGATATAAATATTTATTCATCATCATACACAAGAATGTAATTCAATACAATACCACATAACAAGACATCTTCACGTCTTGGCTTCCCCATCACAGCTCAACTCCTCTCCTTATGTGACACCCACGACCACCATACGACAAGCTGAACCTTGGGTGCAGTTGTGACTAGTTTTATAAGTTGAGGATATGGGTGGACACTCTTACAGCTAGCTCGTCATGCATGTCCATGTAAGGTAATTTTAACTGCGTGTAGAGAAGTTTGGCACAGATTATGGATATTTGTCCATTTTATCTGTATGTGTGCAAAAGGCTAAGTTCCCAAGAAAGTTCTAGAAGTATTACATAACATATCCTGTTGTTTTCAACAGAACATCTGGATTTCATTAGATAACTAAAAGATGCATGTCATCTGGTCCACCAGGATCCAGAGCTGGGGAGATACATGATTATAGAATGGCTTGAATCATATACCTTTAACAATTCCACCCTTTGATCAGGGACATTATAGTGTACATGTTCCCTATCACTATCAAAATTGGTATTTTATCACAAGAATAAACTTTGTCACTGAACATCATTATTCTATTCTTGGGAAACATGGCCTATGATCTACCCATGACTATCATGTATCATTTATAGTATTCTATCATTATATCATTTTCTATGTTTCTCCTTCATATCAGGAACTTGTAACATTATCAGTCAAATAGTTACAACAACATTTACTTTCAAACATTTAAACAATATTCTCCGGATTGTATTGTTAAATAGTCAATTGCTTTTAGCATTTAGATCATGTCCATCATATATAAAAATGTCCTGTAAAGTTTAGTAACATTGTCCAGAAATTGTGCAAAGTCAATAATCTCTTGTTGATTGTCCAAATAACCACCATTTCCATACGTATAGATATTTGCCAAGGTGGTATCCATATGATTTGTACTTGAGAATCGATAAATGGAATATATTTCCTTATAGCCGGAATAAAGTCTTTTAAACTGTAGTATTAACCTGTGAAAAGACTCCTTTCAACTCATCATGGGTTATGGTATTAAAACTTTGGTACGTATTTCTTTTATTCCCAAATAGTAAAACCTTCAAACTTTATTGGTAATCATTTAAAAACACATTTCCCCCAATATGGTAAATATTGTTTTAGCATAGGGAAAAAAACAAAAACATCAAACTTAAGAACTATGGTGTAAACCATTATTCCTAACTTATAAATTTGAACTCTGGAACATTTTATGTTAACCCTTCTTTTTTTTTTTTTTTTAGTGTAAACTCAAATACTTTTTCATTTCAATCTAGGGTGCATGTGATAAACTTAAAACCTTGAAAGTTAGTTGCACATTGTTCAGCGCATTGCGGAACATATAGCTTATGCATTGTGACAATTTTGTCGCTATATCCTGCATCAGCTTTCATCTTGTATAGCTCTTCCTGATAGTGAAAGTGTAAACATTCTGTTTACCTAAATCTGGTTTCATCTCACTTATGATTTTGCTGAAACAAAAAAATGATATCTTATATCAATCACAATCATTTTTCACTAATTTTCTAAAGTAACTATTTAGTTTTTTCATTATATAAACATATGGTGACATAGGCATGTTATCACTCATCAATGGTGTGTTAATGCATACGCAACAATCAGTTGCATTCGTTACCTACAGTATCCCATCAGTGAATGATACTGTTGATTTACAAATTCTCTTGAATAATATACCACTTTATCCATACATCAGAGTATATCTTTTTCTCCTCTGATACGATCACCACTTCATCTTTTAAAGGGTATTGTACCCTATTCCTTATAAACGTTATTAAATGTTCGTGTTGACCTGCTTAGAAGGGACAAAGGAATTGGACTTAGTGAAATAACCCCTATCCATGCTACTGGACAGGAACTCAGACCAATAACCTCGACTAGGCCTCTCTCCAAGGTAGATCATTATAAATGCTGCAATGATGTCCATGATTACTCCACTCAAATGACTTGAATATTTTCCTTAACATTGTCCCATAAGTATACAGTCAGTTAAAAGTGATGCTTTCCATCTTGATTGAAGAACTCTTATTAATATCAAATAAGTCTCTGTTTAAGCACACAACATAGTCTCTGGTGATTTTGTAAACTGGAACACAACATAGTCTCTGGTGATTTTGTAAACTGGAACACAACATAGTCTCTGGTGATTTTTAAACTGGAACACAACATAGTCTCTGGTGATTTTTAAACTTGAATCTCTCACCATCTTTCCATACGACTTGCGACTCCAGGTTGATGTCCTTCTCAATAACTTTTATAGCCGTATCTGTTGTCAGCAATACTTGTCAAGGACCGTCCCATCAATCTGCAAGGGAACCTGAATGCAAGAAACTTCTCACCATAACATGGTCTCCAGCCTATGTATCGTGCTCTGGACCAAATGAAGAAGTGGAATGGATCTCCTGTTGACTTAACAAAGGTCTTGTAACTGCTTAGATAGGTGGATAACATATGGAACAGTAAAATTATGTTGCAATTTAAAAGTCAGTCTTTAGATTAGTACCGTATCTGGTCTGCCATTCGACTTTATGTGGAGAGAGGTTAAGTGAAGGTACAGGTGTGGTATGAATACTATGAAGCACTTTTGCAGTGCTTCCGGTCATGCCATTCCTTTCTCCATTGTAAGAAACCTTCCTAACCACCCTTGGATAATCCGATATCTTTATATTGATTCTATTCCCATCCTTTCACACATTCTTTGAAAAACATTTCCTATAGATTCTTGGTCATTTTCTATGACACTTGATAAACCATATCTACATACCAATTCTTGTAAACTTTTTTTTCTGGCAGTAAACTGCTTAGTTTCAGACGCTTTAGGTCACGCCTCTAACATATAAACACTTTCATATACATACAAAAACCTTCTTTTCTGTACTGAATAAAATCAATAATCTTGATCTGCAACCTCTACAAATGGGACAACTATTTTAACTTAATAATTGAATTTCTCTTATTAAGTACCATTGTCTCTTAATTATTTCTTAAACAAATTGTACCTTTTATACATATACATTTATTCACTTTTATAACTCTTGGTAATTATTCTGATTATTCTTTTATTTTCTGTCTTTATCCCATATATGCACTTATAACACTGAATAAAGTATCAGATTTGCTAAGACAACTCCTATTGATGTTGAATGTTGTATGTGTCATGACATGGGAGGGACCTCCCTCAATTTCAATCAACCAATCATGCATACTTTGTTTCATCAATGCTATTACAGTTTGTGAATGTGCATTATGATGCTTCCAATCAACACCAAACTCTTGCACTACTACTTCTTATAATATTGTCTTAGCAAATTTATTTCAGCAATATGACATTTTTTTATTTTATTTTTTTATTACTGCTGTTAATGACCTCATGTGGAGTGAACCCATTGATCTCTCTTCTTCCCATTCTATGAATATTTATATATATCCCCCATTTGGGAAGAAGAAAACAATGTACCCTTAAATGTTGTTTTTTGCTAAAAAAAACTGCTAAAACCATTCTTAAATGCATTGATAATTCCTGCCAGTAGTACCTATGGCAGAGAGATTTTTAAACCTTAATGATCCTCATTGTAATATATAATTTCCATAGGAATCACTCTGAGGATTCAAAATCAGCTTTTAATTACTGTTGTTCTTTGCTGGACAATTTCCAGTCTTATACTGCTATAACTCAGAGTTGCATCCTGAACTCTATTAGGCCTAACCGGTGTTTTATAAATTGGCACAATGCCATACCTTGCTTCTATGCATGTGTGTATGGGTTTGTTTAAAGGAATCATAAACAACACCTACTTTCAATACTACCATGTCTGTCTGTGCATTGTTTGGCATTTTTGTGACTGCATGCAGAAACTTTTAAAATATAATTCTTGTTGTCTCCACAACAAATCTAAGGTAATATCAACCAATAGCAATGGCTCTCAGCCATGTATAGCAGATAATACTTTTCTTTTCATCTCTTGCAACGTACTAAAATATTCAATTGTAATGATAATGCCATCATGAATTTATATTGACAATCCCTAATACAGTGTCATTAGTATCAGTATGCCTGAAACTTGTTATAATTTGGTAAAGTTGTATGTGTTTCATTTTTCCTGATTCAATTTAATTTATTCTATGGAATAAATTGTTGTACCCTTTGTTTAAACTTCTTGCTATTACTTAGGCAAGGGATGTTTAACCATTTAAGAAACCCCCCCCCCCCTTTGAGGGTTTAAGTAATTTTGGCCTGGTGCCAAATAATTAAAAATACTTTTTATATTTCTGCATCTGAAAGAAAACACAATTTTGTTAGAATCTGCAACCGATTCCTCACTTGGTAGCACATCAATCCTATAGTATTAGGATACCTGCAAGAATAAAACGCAAATTACAATCACATTAAACAAAATTAATATTGAGATTCCTATGTAAAACATAGGCTGGGGTCTGCTCTGTAGGTCTCACTGTGTATCACTTGAATATGCAGTGTCTGGAATGATTCACACTAGGATGGGGTCAAATTACACCTCATCACTAAAATACTGAAAAGTTCTGAAAAAGTTCCTTTACGTGAGGTAGATATTAACTCATATACAAACTCCAGCTGTTTAAAATAATCCAGCAGTTAATGATGCGCTGAGTACTGCTTCATATTTTTCAGCTTGGCATAATTATGCCGCTTAGTAAAACTTATAATGCACAGTATGACTTGTACGCTGTACTCAGCATTACAGCAGGGGCCCCCACCCTTGGAGATCTTAGGGATCGGCCCTGGCATCATGCCCGGATAATGGCGTTGCGCCCAGAAAAGGAGAAAAAAAAAAAAAAAAAATGATAATTTCTCTTTTTTTTTTTTCTCAAACTCCGTGCATATGTTTAAGTAAATCATATCTATACATGTTATAAATGTGCTGGCTCGTTACACAAACCATCTATATACCCTGTCTCTGTAAATCCTATAACATCATTAGAACATCACATTAGAGCAGCCGATAATCTGGCACAGTTCCAAATAACAAAAACCTTTTTTTTTCTTTTCTTTTAATATGAATATTACTGTCTGTAACATATCAACAGATGTCCTGCAAACTTTTATCTAACATATATATATATATATATATATATATATATATATACATATATATATATATATATATATATATATATATATATATATATATACATATATCAAATCAACTTGGTTCTAGGGAGTCCACAGCGGCCATCCTGGCTGGTCCGTCCAACCCTAGAATCCTGTAAAATCACGGACGGGGTATTACTCCGTGTTTTATTTCAATCTGTTGATTTTTTTTCTTTACATGCAATAATTCTGCATTAAATCTTCAATGAATCTATGTTAAATGTTCCCTCGTACCACCGCACTGATGCCAAACTCAAGCATGATGGGTTTGACCCCTTTTTAACCATTTACAACACAGGCATTAGTATCAGCCGAGGAAGGGGGGGTGCACTGGCCAGATACACCCTCCCTGCCAATGTATTTGCAGACCATTATGCCATATCACATTAGTTGAATTTGATAATATTTTTCTTCTATTACATAAAACAATGCTCTGGAGGTTTTGACACACATTGCGGCATTAGAGGGAATGTATCCTTCTGACTTGCAGAAGACCAATAACTAATATGAGCTGTCAGGCAATGCACCTTAAATGTCGGTGAATATTCATATCAGTTACATAGACATTTCACGTGTGATTTCGATGGTCTGTCATATCTACTCCCTAGATCTTCTGTTTTAGCCAGATAAAACAGGATAAATCAATTACCCACCCCGAGGGTAATAATGCATCTGCTAATTTATCAATTCAACACTATGCATCATAGTATTGAACAAAATTAGAGTTTTGCACTATTCCGAATGCCCAATTGGCATACAATCTGCTTGCCCCCCAAATGAAGAGATATTCGATCATTGTGGCTGTATCAATAAAAACTTCATGGTACGTCTACCGAATTGGGCGGATAAACAAGCGTAATCAAAGATACTCCCAACAGCTAGAGTACCACTCTGTCTACACATCAGACAGAAATCTTATATAATACGATATCCTCTACCAATATCGTATTGGTGCACAGCTGCAGTTCTGTGCCCAACAAAGGTTGCCATACACAGGCAGATCCATCTTGATCTGTCCGGTCGGAACAAAAATCTGACCATGGATGAGAGCAAATGACAGCTGACCATTTGCTTGGACCTTACCAGTGCATGGACACCTTAAGACGGACACAAAATCACACGTTCAAATGTCAGAATATGAACTACAGAATTAATATCTTCCAGACATTCTAAAATTGGAATTCATTCTAAACCTAGCAGGATGCATATATAACATTTGTTTTCTGGCAATCCACAATAAAATGAAACACAGAGATTCCTGTCTCTTGGCTGATTTGTCACATACTGACAATACATTACATAATACACGTAGCACTGTAAGAGTTGCTACATTATCTCTCCCAAATACAACGGCATCAATTAATTTAAGCATGATAGCAATGTCACACTTTCCATGGTTCATGATTAATAATTTCACCAATTTACCTGATATATAGATATATTTATATACCTAGTGTATTCACCTTATTTATTTTTGCATTCACCCGTGTGTTGCTTTCCTAAGACTTATGGGACGGTGATCTATGTGATTTTACATTTTAACGATGGCGGTACTGTCTTAACTGACTTCACTTTGCCGCGTTAACCATAAGTAATACGGCAAAAGTAAAGATTGAACCTTGCAGACCCCGTGAACGGCCGGTCCAACAAACATACTTTCACTCAAACCAAGCATACATATAAGGTGAACACAACAGGTACAGTATTTTCAATTTTAAATCATTTTTTTTTCTTAATGTTCCTTCCGACATGAGCCGTGAAACAGCACTTCGGTCCCTCAAGATTCTATTTGGCATCATCTGAATTCTCACAAAGCAATCCTCAAACTGGTATCACATTACTGTTGGTATACAGTATTTGCTTTAAAATTCCCCTCTTTGAGGAATGCTTTATAAGAATTCAATTTGCAAACTCCCACTTTCTTTTTCGAGCCCCCAAAACTGTTGAAGCGTGGTTTTAACCCACATAGTGCTATTGCCATCCCCATGCAAGAAGGACATTTACCAGAAGTATTATAAAAGATATAAATATTTATTCATCATCATACACAAGAATGTAATTCAATACAATACCACATAACAAGACATCTTCACGTCTTGGCTTCCCCATCACAACTCAACTCCTCTCCTTATGTGACACCCACGACCACCATACGACAAGCTGAACCTTGGGTGCAGTTGTGACTAGTTTTATAAGTTGAGGATATGGGTGGACACTCTTACAGCTAGCTCGTCATGCATGTCCATGTAAGGTAATTTTAACTGCGTGTAGAGAAGTTTGGCACAGATTATGGATATTTGTCCATTTTATCTGTATGTGTGCAAAAGACTAAGTTCCCAAGAAAGTTCTAGAAGTATTACATAACATATCCTGTTGTTTTCAACAGAACATCTGGATTTCATTAGATAACTAAAAGATGCATGTCATCTGGTCCACCAGGATCCAGAGCTGGGGAGATACATGATTATAGAATGGCTTGAATCATATACCTTTAACATATGACCCTGAGGTACTTTCGCACAGCTTATACATTTTTATGCCATACCTTGCCCTCTTATTGGGAAGGTACTGGCGGAATTTAACCCTTCCTTTAAAATGTTTAAGTGACTCGTCCACACAAATGAATTTTTGGGGGATGTACATCTCAGCAAATTTGGCGCTGAAATGATCAATGACCGGCCTGACTTTGAATAGCCAGTCAAAGGTGGGATCATCTCTGGGTGGGCATTGTGCATTATCGTTGTAATGCAAAAATTTAAGGATCGTCTCAAAACGAGTCCGGGTCATGGCCATACGATGAAGTGGGGTGCTGTACAGAACATCTGTACTCCAATATTGCCTAATTTCTGGCTTTTTAACTATGCCCATATGTAACACCAGACCCCAAAATGTCATCATCTCTACTGCATCTACAGGGGTCCACCTAGCAAATGATGACGTGGGGTTTTGGGCAATAAACTGCTGGGCATATAAATTACTTTGGTCCACCATTAAATTTATAAAATCATCAGAGAAAAAGACTTTGAAAAAGTCAATTTCTTTGAGGCCTGTACTATCAAATTGGATTCCTGGGTTGGCCAAAAACTCAGGAACCTGGGGCTCAAAATTGTCTGGTGGTGGGGTCCATACGAGATCAATCATTGGGGGGGGGGTCTCAGCTGCTCTACGGGGGCGTCTTTGAGGGGGTCCCTCATCACTAGAGGAGGAAGAGGAGCTTAAGACAAATGCCAATTCATCGCTTACTTCACTGGCTGTGTCAGTGTCAGAGGCAAGAAGGGCATATGCCTCCTCCGCTGAAAACAGTCTTTGCGATGATTGGGACATTTTTATTATTTTTAATTGTAGTGTTTCAACACGTGTATAGTGTAGGGGGGGGGGTACAAACTTTTTTTCAACACGGGGGTATGTAGTGTGTATGTAGTGCTTTAACACGTGTAAGTTTAAAAGAAAAAAAAAAAGCTCCTGTGCCAAAAATTGAGCACAGATGTTGGTCAGTAACGTCCGTCACTGATCAGCGCTCAGCGGGCACAGGACACCCACAAAAGCACCGTGGGTATAAAAACAATTTAAAAAAAAAACCCACAGCACTCTCCAAAAAAAAAACAATAAAAAAAAACTGCAGAAAAAAAATTATATCAACCCTGTGCCAAAAATGCTGTTCAGTGATGTACGTCACTGAACAGCGCTCAGCGGCCACAGGACACCCACAAAAGCACCGTGGGTATAAAAACAATTTAAAAAAAAAACCCACAGCACTCTCCAAAAAAAAAAAACAATTAAAAAAAACTGCAGAAAAAAAATTATATCAACCTTGTGCCAAAAATGGTGTTCAGTGATGTACGTCACTGATCAGCGCTCAGCGGCCACAGGACACCCACAAAAGCAACGTCGGTGTAAAAACAATTTAAAAAAAACCCCACAGCACTCTCCAAAAAAAAACCAATAAAAAAAACTGCAGAAAACAAATTATATCAACCCTGTGCCAAAAATGGTGTTCAGTGATGTACGTCACTGATCAGCGCTCAGCGGCCACAGGACACCCACAAAAGCAACGTGGGTGTAAAAACAATTTAAAAAAAACCCACAGCACTCTCCAAAAAAAAAACAATAAAAAAAAACTGCAGAAAAAAAATTATATCAACCCTGTGCCAAAAATGCTGTTCAGTGATGTACGTCACTGATCAGCGCTCAGCGGCCACAGGACACCCACAAAAGCAACGTGGGTGTAAAAACAATTTAAAAAAAAAAACCACAGCACTCTCCAAAAAAAAAACAATTATAAAAAACTGCAGAAAAAAAATTATATCAACCCTGTGCCAAAAATGCTGTTCAGTGATGTACGTCACTGATCAGCGCTCAGCGGCCACAGCACACCCACAAAAGCAACGTGGGTGTAAAAACAATTTAAAAAAAAAAACCACAGCACTCTCCAAAAAAAAAAAATTATAAAAAACTGCTGATGACTCAAAGGCAACAGAAATTTGATCAAAAAAAAAAATTAGATCAACCCTGTGCCAAAAATGCTGATCAGTGATGTACGTCACTAATCAGTGCTCAGCAGCCACAGGGCACCCACAAAAGCACCGTGGGTGTAAAAACAAAACCCCGGCCTGAGCGGAGAGGCAGCAGGACGCATCGTAGCAGAGCTCCTGCTGCAGACCCTTGTTATAAGCCCTAACACCGGCATCCAGAGGCCCCCCGAAACAGAAACACCCTGCCCCCACCGGCCAGACACCCCGAGAGTGGGCTGCGGAGCCGGGAGGTTATTTAGTGACCTCTGCAGGTTGCGGCCTACATCGGGTGCCAAAGCCGCGGACTAGATTTCCGGCCGGACACAGACCAGCGACGCGACGCCGGAGAGGAGACGGCGAGAAGGACCACCCCAGGCGGCGTACATCAGCCGAGAACCACCCAGCCTCGCCCCACACCAACCCGGCGGCCCCCGCTAGACGCAGAGGGTGACTCCAAAGCCCGAGCTGCGGCGAGGCCTTGCCGGGAGGACGCCATCTTGGAGGAGGCACTCGCGTCTCCGGGAACGCGGCGCGGAAGAAGCGGCCGGGGAGAGAACATCCCAGCGTACACCGGCTGAAGACCACCCAGCCTCGCCCCACACCTACCTGGTAACTCCCGCTGAACACAGGAGGAGGCCTGAAAGCCAGAGCTGCAACAGATCCCTGCTGGCTGGACGCCATCTTGCAGGAGGCACTCCCCCCTTAAGAAACCTGGACTCCCCCCTTTTGAGGTGAGCTATAAGCACCCACTGACCCTCACACGCTGCCCCCCTCCCTGCTAGCTGCCTAAAGCCACGCTGCAAGCCCTCCTTGAAGTAGAGGAGAACACAGCAGGCCACAGCACAGGCCTTTATGCCCAAACACCCCAAGTCTGCCCAAAACAAAGGCACCACACCTGCTGCGGCACGACCAGGCCGAATAGGCCTCCCAAAAGGCCTCCTCAAGCAGCCCCTCTAACGAGGACCTACCCCTGTCACAACAGAAAAGAGGCAAACTCACCTCAAACACGCTGCCCGCCACTTGCAGCACACAGCCTGCCTCACTCCTGCTAAACACCATATATTGCACCAGTCATCAGGAGGCAATCTCCTCAGACATTAAATACTCAATACCTGAATACGCGGGGGAACTGTCTCCTGCTACTTTACTTGATGGAAGCTCACATTACGTGTTGCTAAAATGTACTTAATGATGTAACTCACTATTGTGGCCCACTAACACTTCTGCACAAGCTGCGGCCTGCATCTTCTACCTGGTGACTTCACATACTTGCTGCCCTTTATGAAAAAGTTTCTAGTCTCCCCTTCCATGACTCCTGCTGGCTCGAATACAAGAGAAGAGATTCAGAGAGAACAATCCTCAGATTCAGGTGAATCCTCAACACGCTCTGGGTCGAGACGCAGACGCAAATCTACGGCACCTGCTCGTCCCTCAAAAATGAAACCTACAGATATTGCTGCTGTACTAGGCCCCTTACTTGATGAAAAACTGGCAGGCATTAAAGACGCAATTGAATCTACACTTACGCAACTCAACCAACACTCTGGCCGTATCGACGAGCTAGAACAGAGAGTCTCTAGCCTGGAAGACGAACTACACACTGCACAGCAAACAATAGAATCACAACACTCCGATATTGTAACCCTAGCCGACAAAATCGACGATCTTGAAAACCGCAGCCGTAGAAACAACTTACGGATAATTGGCATCCCAGAAGCGGTAAAAGGCCACGAACTACTAGATCTCCTTTCTAATTGGATTCCCGAGCAACTAGCCATGACCCGAAATGGCACCCCCCTGGCTATTGAACGAGCGCATCGTATTGGCCCCGAGCGCAAAAACCCCTCAGGGCGTCCAAGACCTGTCATTATGAGAATCCTTAATTATGCCGACAAAACAGCACTCCTAGACCACTATCGAAGAACCGCCAGCTTGACATACAAGGGAGAGAGACTACTCATATTCCAGGACTTCTCCAACCAGGTTGCTACCAAGCGAAGAGAATTTGCCCCTGTCTGTAAGCAGTTGTTCGAAGACAAGATAAAATTCTCACTGCTGTATCCTGCCCGACTACGAGTCCTCGAAGATGGAAAGCCGATTTTCTTTGAAGACCCAGCCGCAGCAAAAGCTCACTTCTCTCGCCCTGACACTTGAAAATATCAAGCCAGCTAATGTGAGACGTATCTTATCCCCACATCACGGGCCACAATGTATAGATGTATAGATGCTCTTGCATACTATACAAGTCATATGCAAGTTACCTTTGGTTATGTTTTCTCTTCTTCTCTCAATTTCCTCACCTTCTATGCACGTATTTGCTAATGTTTTATGTACTTGTTTAGATCCGAAGCCTAGACCTGTCCTGGGATGCTTTCTCTCCACTCGCTGGGATGGAGGGAAACCCCAACTTTACTTAAACCTCACCCGCTCTATACTGCCACCCACAGGTATAGGTTGATAATGTAAACTGTACCCATCCTTATCAGAATCCTATAGGGAACACCCCAATCCTGGCGTATAACTTTGTATCATGGAATGTAGAGGGCCTTAACACCCCTGTAAAACGGAAAAAGGTGCTCTCTCACCTTAACCGATTAAAACCACACATTGTATTCCTCCAGGAAACTCACTGGACCGATGACCCCAGAAATACTCTTAAGGCTCCTTGGATAGGAGAATGTATCTCTGCCCCCTATATTAACAAAACCAGAGGCGTTGCTATATTATTTAACAAAAATATGCGTTATATTTGTAAAAGAAAACTTATAGACCCAGAAGGCAGATATATATTGGTAGAAATATCTATTGATGACGTGGATTACCTGTTAGTTAATGTATATGCTCCAAACATCTCTAACAAAACGTTCTATGCAGTACTTTTACAGAAAATCCTCTCCTGGGGAAACCCGAATCTGATTTTGGGAGGAGATCTTAACGGGGCCATCGATCCATCCATAGACAGATCCAAGGTAAGCCCACATGCCCCCGGCATGAATGACACCCTTCTTCTGGCCTTTTGCTCACAGCTTAACTTAGCGGATCCCTGGAGGATACACCATCCCCTCCACAGGGAATATACTTTTTTCTCACACCCACATTCCTCTCACTCACGAATAGATTACATACTTTTGGCTCAACACCTCCTCCCAAAGACCACTCATACCTCTATCAAAGATATTGTTATTTCCGACCATGCACCTATTTTGACAGCACTTCAACTTACCATACCCCAATCTTTTTCAAAAAGCTGGAGATTCCCTGCATATCTCGCACAGTCGGAAGATTTTCTTCTACACTTGCGTCATGCTTGGCGCGAATATACATCCGACAATTCAGCCCATGAAACAGACCCCTCGTTGTTCTGGGGAGCCTCCAAAGCTGTCCTTAGGGGACACATAATATCCTATGTAAACTCTAAACGTAAGAAATTTTCAAAACAATTAAATGTTCTAAGTTCCTCACTTACAGAGGCTTATAGAACTTACAAGTTGCATGACGATCCCTCTCATAGAGAAGCTTATATCACAGCAAAAAAACTTTATGACACCTTTCTCACAGAACAGGCCCAAACGCAATATAATTACCAAAAAAACAAATTTCATCGCTGGGGAAACAAATCAGGCAAATTATTGGCGAATCTCGCCAAAGGACAACAGTCCAAAACTTGGGTCAATGCCATCAACAACTCCAACAAAATTATTACTAATCCTACAGAAATATGCGAAGAATTTATGCATTATTATAAGAATTTATATACCGCTGATGCTGATAACGAGTCGGAAGGCTCTTCTTTCTTACAAAAGGCTAATCTGCCAACGCTAACCCAAGAAGAAAAAGACCTTTTAGACAGCCCAATAACGGAGATGGAACTCACAACTACCATCAAATCGCTCCCTAATGGCAAAAGCCCCGGCCCTGATGGGTACGGCCCAGAGTTCTACAAAATGCTTAGTACAGAATTAGTACCTACTTTGACCAATTTATACAACCACATCCTCTCTACGGGGACAACACCTATTAGATTTAACGAAGCTAAAATCATTGTAATTGCAAAACCCGGCAAAGACCCCTCACTAACAAACTCCTACCGTCCCATCTCGCTCCTAAATCAAGACCTCAAGATCCTGACCAAACTTATGGCTAATAGATTGCAACAATGCCTGACACGCCTAATTTCACCCGCACAGCTGGGCTTTATCAAAGGCAGACAGTCAGTGCAAGGGGTACGAGCAGCTATTGCGGCAATCTCACATACATACTCCCACCGTGAAGAGGACAATATTATTGTCAATTTAGACGCAGAAAAAGCGTTTGATAAGGTAGCCTGGCCTCATCTTACCAGAGTGCTGCAATACCAAGGCTTTGGAAACGCATTCTGTAGACTCATTTCAACCTTATACAATACCCCTACTGCACAAATACTGGTTAATAATATGCTCTCGTCCCCTTTCCAGCTGGAAAGAGGTACGAGACAAGGATGCCCCCTCTCTCCGCTACTTTTTAATCTGGCACTGGAACCCTTTCTTAGAGTGATCACCCAAATGCAGAACTATGCTGGCATTTTGGTGGGCAACAGAGAACTGAGAGTCATAGCTTTTGCGGATGACCTGCTGGTCTTTCTATCCAACCCAAGCCGTGATATTCCCACACTAATATCTACTATTAATAGTTTTTCCTCTTTTGCCGGATTTACAATTAACTTTGATAAATCAGAAGCCTTGGCCATATTTGACAAAGTGAAAACACACATAAATACCTCTCTCCCTTTCAAATGGGCTACAAATAAAATTACCTTTCTTGGTATAGACCTCACCTCGCGCCCTCGTGACCTATACTCTCACAACATCACTCCAGTTTTACATAAAATACAAACGGAACTCACCCTCTGGCAGGACCTACCACTCAATTTGCTGGGCCGCTGTAACTTGGTCAAAATGGCAAGTTTTCCCAAACTGTTATATGTCTTACAAATGACCCCCCTTTTAATAACTAAACCAGACCTGGCATCCCTAAGAACTGCTATTTCACGCTTTATCTGGCATAGGAAACGCCCGAGAATTAGCTACAAAAAAATGACACAAACGCCTTCTAGAGGAGGCGTTAATCTACCAGATATTAAACAATATAACCTAGCTTGTCTCGCGCGCTATGCTTTGGACTGGATTAGAACATCTAGTATTTACACAGACGTAACATTAGATTCACAATTATGCCCTACTTACACCTTGCTATATCTCTTACATGCTAAATCTCCCCTCTTGGAAACTCTAACGCAAGATAATGTACTCATACTTTCGACTGTGCGGGCTTGGCAGGCGATTCGAAAATCTTTAAAACTCCAACAGCACTATTCCTTATTCCTACCCTTGCTAGGCAATTTAGACTTCCAACGGGGGTTGGCTCAATCCCCTTTTACAGAATGGAAACGCGCAGGAATTGTAGTTTTGCGAAATCTATTGGATAGCTCCAACACTCCACTTAAATTTGCAGAGGCCTCACAGAAGTATGATCTACAACCTAGGCATAGATTCGCATACTTCCAAGCATCTCATTACCTTCGCTCTATACTACCTAAACTACATACTCAAGATTTCACAAATCCCCTTGACTCCCTACACCGTACCACACTATATTCTACTTCTATTATTTACTCCCGTATTCGCACAGAACTCGACCCAGAAACAGAAATCCCAGAGATAGTCAAATGGTCAACCCAAATTCCTTCACACTCCCCAGAGGCAATCATGAAAGCTTTTCAACTCAATCTAAAACTAATCCCGGCAAGTACATATCAAGAGATGGCATATAAGATGCTCCATAGAGCATACTTGTCGCCTAAAAAACGACATATCATGGGCATCTCAACAGACTCTAAATGCCCAAAATGCTTTACAGAAAATGCTGATATTATGCATTGCTTCTGGGGATGCCAACATATCCAGAAATTCTGGAAAGACCTCTGTTCCTATAGCACAACGACACTAAATATTTCCTTCCAATGCACCATATCTTGGGCAATCTTTGGATGTTTAGCGGACCAGCCCCAAATCCCTAAATATACTAAGAAGCTTGTGGTACTCCTGTCTGCAGTGGGTAGAAAGGCTATACTGCAGCAGTGGATTCACACTGCTGCACCCACTGTTGATATGGCCACGGCGAGACTTTTATTTCTATTCACCATGGACTGGCTTGAGACAACTATACACAAAGAAAAACTTACGCCCTCCCTCTTCCGTTGCTGGGAAAAATTCATACAAACTCTACCCCCCCAAACTAAAATAGCAATACGTAGCTGTTTCCAACACACTACATGGTATTCTTACCAACTACTAGCTAATAACGACCCTATTCCCCTTTAAACAATTACTATACCACCCCCTATATCTTATCTGACCTATACTGGATGGACTCTTTGTGGATGGATCGATGGCTTCCGGACATAGATTGAAGGTGACATATTATTTCTTTCTCTTTTTATTTTGTTTAGTTCTGTTAACTATTCGAGTTATAGTTCAAAATAAATACAAAAATGTTTATTTCATGCTATACTATAAAAAAAATTTTTTTTTTTGGCACTTTTGGGCAACCAGTGTACTCTTCTACAGAAGTTTGTTGTGTAGAATATATATCAGCAATCATTAGGCTGACATGACACTCTGCCCATGTATTACCTCTCTGTCATAGGAATAACTAGGAAAACTCATAGAGACAACACAACTTTAATATCGTTTAATATCATTTCACATGTACTATATACTGTTGAGCTATTACAACCATCACTGTACAGATATTTGATGTCTCAAAGTATTCTGTTTCCTATGTACCATGTTTAATGTGCTGACTCCTAATAAAAACATTTTGGAAAAAAAAAAAAACAAAACCCCACTGCACTCTCCAAAAAAAAACTTGCTGATCAGTGATGCAACACTGATTAGCAGTGAGGGGCAGCAGGCACACAACTGTGGGTGCAACCTCACAGGGTATATATAAAAAAAAAAAAATAGTGATCAGCACAAAAGGGGGGCAGCAGGGGGGAGCAGATAAAAAATTATAGCACAAAATTATAGCACACAATTTAAATCTCTGCCACAATGACGCTGCTGCAGTAGCAGCAACAGCAACACAAGGAAGTCACAAGGAAGTCACACCAGGATGCCACCAACGATCAGGTCAGTATAGGGCACAGATGGGCATAGAGACCGCTCTGCACGCTGTTCCTGACCGGAATGGCGGCTGCAGGGCTGTCTCCGTTATTCCATCTGAGGTGAAATGGCTGTGATTGGTCCGTCGGTCCGACGGACCAATCACAGCCTTTTGGGGGCAGGTGGGGTGAGGTGGGGTGACACCAGTGTAACCCTTACACCCGGTGGTGATTGGTGCTGTACTTTACAGCACCAATCACCACCGATCCCTGTGTCACCGGCGAACGTTATTCGCCGGTACACAGAAAACGCTGTAATTGGCTGTTCACATTGAACAGCCAATCACAGCGATCACCGAACGGGGGGGGTATCGCTGCCCCCCCTGGGCAATGAGGGAAGATGTCTACTGTCAGGGACAGCAGACATCGTCCCTCTGTCACCGCGTCTCTAGACGCGGTGGCACTTTAAAGTCATGACGTACATTTACGCCATGTGTCGGGAAGTACATCCCGGCCATGACGTAAATGTACGTCAAATGTCGGGAAGGGGTTAAAAGTCAATAATTTAAACCTCTGTGGATTGTATTGTCATAACTATCAGCAGCCCATATAAGTTTAACAAATACCTAGAGAATGTTCTAGACTTTATTTACTTAATAATAAATGATTTTGTAAAATGAAAACACTTTCAGATCCAATTGTAAGACAGAGTATTATGTTCATGATCTTGAAGTAGAATTCCTGATTTGACTGGTATATTCTTGAAAATTTTGTGTTGGCTTCCAATGGAATCTTGTTCATAATCTTGACTTTACTGGTTTATTTCTTGAAATTTTTGTTTAAGCTTCAATCGGCATCTTTTTCTGATCTTGAAATAGATTTCTTGATTAAAAGTATTTTTTTACAGTGATGTGTAAGCTTCGAGTGTTGGCTTATGAAGCATTCTTCGCAAAAGTAGCATGTCCAGACAACGTAAATTAAATCGACGAGGATGGGATTTGAACCCATGCGTGCTGAGCACAATGGATTAGCAGTCCATGAACTTAACCTCTCGGACACCTCGTCTTTCTGATAACTCCCAATCACGGCTTTCTGACACCACTTTTCCTACTTTAAAGTAAATTATTTCTAGCATTTGGACTGTGTTCTCATCACTATCAAAGGCTTGATGGCAAGTCACTTCTGGCCAATAGCACGACTGCTACTGTAAAAGCAATGCTAGAGTTACACTTAAAGTGTGCTGTGCATGTCTGTTATTTAAAGAAAGACTTTATAACATGATTGACAGGAATTTAAGATCTTGACAAAAATATCAGCTCCAAAAAGATATGAAGCCGAAGAGGATGGGATTTGAACCCATGCGTGCAGAGCACAATGGATTAGCAGTCCATCGCCTTAACCACTCGGCAACCTTGTCCTCCATGTTTACAAAACACCCAGCAATAAGACACCACTTGTGGTATTTAAAAGTCAATAATTTAAACCTCTGTGGATTGTATTGTCATAACTATCAGCAGCCAATATAAGTTTAACAAATACCTAGAGAATGTTCTAGACTTTATTTACTTAATAATAAATGATTTTGTAAAATGAAAACACTTTCAGATCTAAATGTAAGACAGAGTATTATGTTCATGATCTTGAAGTAGAATTCCTGATTTGACTGGTATATTCTTGAAATTATTGTGTTGTCTTCAAATGGCATCTTGTTCATAATCTTGACTTTACTGGTTTATATCTTGATATTTTTGTTTAAGCTTCAATCGGCATCTTTTTCTGATCTTGAAATAAATTTCTTAATTTAAAGTATTTTTTTACAGTGATGTGTAAGCTTCAAGTGTTGGCTTCAAGCATTCTTCGCAAAAGTAGCATGTACAGACAATGTAAATTAAACCGACGTGGATGGGATTTGAACCCATGCGTGCTGAGCACAATGGATTAGCAGTCCATGACCTTAACCTCTCGGCCACCTCGTCTTTCTGCTACCTACCAATCCCGGCTTTCTGACACCACTTTTCCTACTTTAAAGTCAATTATTTCTAGCATTTGGACTGTGTTCTCATCACTATCAAAGGCTTGATGGCAAGTCACATCTCGCCAATAGCACGACTGCTACTGTAAAAGCAATGCTAGAGTTACACTAAAAGTGTGCTGTTTATGTCTGTTATTTAAAGTAAGACTTTATAACATGATTGACAGGAATTTAAGATCTTGACAAAAATATCAGCTCCAAAAAGATATCAAGCAGACGAGGATGGGATTTGAACCCATGCATGCAGAGCACAATGGATTAGCAGTCAATCGCTTTAACCACTCAGTCACCTCGTCCTCCATGTTGACAATGCACCCAGCAATCCGACACCACTTGTGGCATTTAAAAGTCAATAATTTAAACCTCTGTGGATTGTATTGTCATAACTATCAGCAGCCCATATAAGTTTAACAAATACCTAGAGAATGTTCTAGACTTTATTTACTTAATAATAAATGATTTTGTAAAATGAAAACACTTTCAGATCCAATTGTAAGACAGAGTATTATGTTCATGATCTTGAAGTAGAATTCCTGATTTGACTGGTATATTCTTGAAAATTTTGTGTTGTCTTCAAATGGCATCTTGTTCATAATCTTGACTTTACTGGTTTATTTCTTGATATTTTTGTTTAAGCTTCAATCGGCATCTTTTTCTGATCTTGAAATAGATTTCTTGATTAAAAGTATTGTTTTACAGTGATGTGTAAGCTTCGAGTGTTGGCTTATGAAGCATTCTTCACAAAAGTAGCATGTCCAGACAACGTAAATTAAATCGACGAGGATGGGATTTGAACCCATGCGTGCTGAGCACAATGGATTAGCAGTCCATAACCTTAACCTCTCGGCCACCTCGTCTTTCTGCTATCTCCCAATCCCGGCTTTCTGACACCACTTTTTCTACTTTAAAGTCAATTATTTCTAGCATTTGGTCTGTGTTCTCATCACTATCAAAGGCTTGATGGCAAGTCACATTTCGCCAATAGCACGACTGCTACTGTAAAAGCAATGCTAGAGTTACACTAAAAGTGTGCTGTTCATGTCTGTTATTTAAAGAAAGACTTTATAACATGAATTTAAGAATTTAAGACAGGAATTTAAGATCTTGACAAAAATATCAGCTCCAAAAAGATAACAAGCCGACAAGGATGGGATTTGAACCCATGCGTGCAGAGCACAATGGATTAGCAGTCCATCGCCTTAACCACTCGGCCAACTCGTCCTCCATGTTTCCACTGCACCCAGCAATCCGACACCACTTGTGGTATTGAAAAGTCAATAATTTAAACCTCTGTGGATTGTATTGTCATAACTATCAGCAGCCCATATAAGTTTAACAAATACCTAGAGAATGTTCTAGACCAGTGGTTCCCAAACTGTGCGCCGTGTCTCCCTGGGGTGCCTCGGGACACATGCAAGGGTGCCCTGGGTTGGTAGTCCAGGACAAACTAAAATTATTAATGGTTAATTATTTATAAGCAAAACCAGTGCTGGTGGCTGCCAATCATAAAATGTGTACAAACAGAAGCAAATCCTGCCCTTTTCCACATAACTGACCCTAAGAATTGCATATAAATCCAATCTAATTAAAATAAATTTGGCCTAGGGGTGCCGCGAAAAAAAAATCTTATACTCTAGGGTGCCATGATTAAAAAAAGATTGGGAACCCCTGTTCTAGACTTTATTTACTTAATAATAAATGATTTTGTAAAATGAAAACACTTTCAGATCCAATTGTAAGACAGAGTATTATGTTCATGATCTTGAAGTAGAATTCCTGATTTGACTGGTATATTCTTGAAATTTTTGTGTTGGTTTCAAATGGCATCTTGTTCATAATCTTGACTTTACTGGTTTATTTCTTGATATTTTTTTTTAGCTTCAATCGGCATCTTTTTTTGAACTTGAAATAGATTTCTTGATTTAAAGTATTTTTTTACAGTGATGTGTAAGCTTTGAGTGTTGTCTTATGAAGCATTCTTCACAAAAGTAGCATGTCCAGACAACGTAAATTAAATCGAAGAGGATGGGATTTGAAACCACGCGTGCTGAGCACAATGGATTAGCAGTCCATGACCTTAACCTCTCGGCCACCTGATCTTTCTGCTATCTCCCAATCCCGGCTTTCTGGGCTGTGAAAATGAAAAATTACATTTTTTACACAAAAATGCAGTTCTGGCTCAAAATTTTTCATTTTCACAAGGAATGAAGGAGACAAAGCACCCGAAAATCTGTGCCCCAATTTCTCCCGAGTACGGCAATGCCTCATATGTGACCAAAAAATACCATTTGGGTGCATGGCAGGACTCAGAAGGGAAGGAGTGATTTCTGGATTTTGCAGCACAGATTCTGGTGGAATGAATGGTGGGTGCTATGTCGCATTAGCAAGACCCCCGAAGCACCAATACAGTGTAACCCCCCCACAAGTGACCCCATTTTGCAAACTACACCCCTCAGGGAATTCATCTAGGGGTATAGTGTACATTTCTAACCCCCAGGGGTTTCACCAATTGTGGTACAACTGGGCTGTGAAAATGAAAAATTACATTTTTTTACACAAAAATGCAGTTCTGGCTCAAAATTTTTCATTTTCACAAGGAATGAAGGAGACAAAGCACCCCAAAATCTGTGCCCCAATTTCTCCCGAGTACGGCAATGCCTCATATGTGACCAAAAAATACCATTTGGGTGCATGGCAGGACTCAGAAGGGAAGGAGTGATTTTTGGATTTTGCAGCACAGATTCTGGTGGAATGAATGGTGGGTGCTATGTCGCATTAGCAAGACCCCCGAAGCACCAATACAGTGGAACCCCCCCACAAGTGACCCCATTTTGCAAACTACACCCCTCAGGGAATTCATCTAGGGGTATAGTGTACATTTCAAACCCCCAGGGGTTTCACCAATTGTGGTACAACTGGGCTGTGAAAATGAAAAATTACATTTTTTTACACAAAAATGCAGTTCTGGCTCAAAATTTTTCATTTTCACAAGGAATGAAGGAGACAAAGCACCCCAAAATCTGTGCCCCAATTTCTCCCGAGTATGGCAATGCCTCATATGTGACCAAAAAATACCATTTGGGTGCATGGCAGGACTCAGAAGGGAAGGAGTGATTTTTGGATTTTGCAGCACAGATTCTGGTGGAATGAATGGTGGGTGCTATGTCGCATTAGCAAGACCCCCGAAGCACCAATACAGTGGAACCCCCCCACAAGTGACCCCATTTTGCAAACTACACCCCTCAGGGAATTCATCTAGGGGTATAGTGTACATTTCAAACCCCCAGGGGTTTTACCAATTGTGGTACAACTGGGCTGTGAAAATGAAAAATTAAATTTTGTACACAAAAATGCAGTTCTGGCTCAAAATTTTTCATTTTCACAAGGAATGAAGGAGACAAAGCACCCCAAAATCTGTGCCCCAATTTCTCCCGAGTACGGCAATGCCTCATATGTGACCAAAAAATACCATTTGGGTGCATGGCAGGACTCAGAAGGGAAGGAGTGATTTTTGGATTTTGCAGCACAGATTCTGGTGGAATGAATGGTGGGTGCTATGTCGCATTAGCAAGACCCCCGAAGCACCAATACAGTGGAACCCCCCCACAAGTGACCCCATTTTGCAAACTACACCCCTCAGGGAATTCATCTAGGGGTATAGTGTAAATTTCTAACCCCCAGGGGTTTCACCAATTGTGGTACAACTGGGCTGTGAAAATGAAAAATTACATTTTTTTACACAAAAATGCAGTTCTGGCTCAAAATTTTTCATTTTCACAAGGAATGAAGGAGACAAAGCACCCCAAAATCTGTGCCCCAATTTCTCCCGAGTACGGCAATGCCTCATATGTGACCAAAAAATACCATTTGGGTGCATGGCAGGACTCAGAAGAGAAGGAGTGATTTTTGGATTTTGCAGCACAGATTCTGGTGGAATGAATGGTGGGTGCTATGTCGCATTAGCAAGACCCCCGAAGCACCAATACAGTGGAACCCCCCCACAAGTGACCCCATTTTGCAAACTACACCCCTCAGGGAATTCATCTAGGGGTATAGTGTACATTTCAAACCCCCAGGGGTTTCACCAATTGTGGTACAACTGGTCTGTGAAAATGAAAAATTACATTTTTTACAGAAAAATGCAGTTCTGGCTCAAAATTTTTCATTTTCACAAGGAATGAAGGAGACAAAGCACCCCAAAATCTGTGCCCCAATTTCTCCCGAGTACGGCAATGCCTCATATGTGACCAAAAAATACCATTTGGGTGCATGGCAGGACTCAGAAGGGAAGGAGTGATTTTTGGATTTTGCAGCACAGATTCTGGTGGAATGAATGGTTGGTGCTATGTCGCATTAGCAAGACCCCCGAAGCACCAATACAGTGGAACCCCCCACAAGTGACCCCATTTTGCAAACTACACCCTCAGGGAATTCATCTAGGGGTATAGTGTACATTTCAAACCCCCAGGGGTTTCACCAATTGTGGTACAACTGGGCTGCGAAAATGAAAAATTACATTTTTTTACAGAAAAATGCAGTTCTGGCTCAAAATTTTTCATTTTCACAAGGAATGAAGGAGACAAAGCACCCCAAAATCTGTGCCCCAATTTCTCCAGAGTACGGCAATGCCTCATATGTGACCAAAAATGGCAGGACTCAGAAGGGAAGGAGTGATATTTGGATTTTGCAGCACACATTCTGGTGGAATGAATGGTGGGTGCTATGTTGCATTAGCAAGACCCCCGAAGCACCAATACAGTGGAACCACCCCACAAGTGACCCCATTTTGCAAACTACACCCCTCAGGGAATTCATCTAGGGGTATAGTGTACATTTCAAACCCCCAGGGGTTTCACCAATTGTGGTACAACTGGGCTGTGAAAATGAAAAATTACATTTTTTTACACAAAAATGCAGTTCTGGCTCAAAAGTTTTCATTTTCACAAGGAATGAAGGAGACAAAGCACCCCAAAATCTGTGCCCCAATTTCTCCTGAGTACGGCAATGCCTCATATGTGACCAAAAAATACCATTTGGGTGCATGGCAGGACTCAGAAGGGAAGGAGTGATATTTGGATTTTGCAGCACAGATTCTGGTGGAATGAATGGTGGGTGCTATGTCGCATTAGCAAGACCCCCGAAGCACGGTGAAATTATGAACCTAATAATCCATAGATGTGTGGTATATTTTAAAGCACTCCTTCATACATAGGCCGGGTTTGTCGGGGCAAGTTTCACAGTGGAAAATAGTTTGCTTTCGTATTCCCTTTTTATAGCAAACTTTGCACCTTTTTTGTGTCCTGCCCTTTTTTCCAGTGGAGGGGATTTCGTTTGGAAAATGCAGCCCTGATACAATACGGGGGCCAGTACTAGAAGTACTGGGGCCAGTACTAGAAGTACTGGGGCCCTCTGCCTGCTGGTTCCCAAATATTAGGCCCTTTATGACTTCCTCTTGAAAGTGCATAAATGTCCCCGTCTGGCTGGTAGAACGGAATAGTACGTAAGCGTAATACAGTGCCATCTGGATGATATACACGGCCAGCTTCTTGTACCATATTTTTGTTTTCCGCAGGGCACTGTACGGCTTCAGTACCTGATCTGAAAGATCCACTCCGCCCATGTACTTATTGTAATCTAGGATACAAATAGGTTTTGAGGTGTGGGTACTGGTACCTCGTACAGGGACGGAGGTGGTACTGTCTCCGTGAATTGTTGTCAGTATAAGGACATCCCTCTTGTCCTTATATTTGACCAACAACATATTTTCGGTGCATATTCCCCTGCTTTCACCCTTTCTCAGTAATTGGGCAACGTGCGTTTTTGGGAGGCCTCTTTGGTTCTTGCGCACAGTACCGCAAGCTGCTGTACCTCTTGAACCAAATCCCAGACAATCTTTCCACTAACACCTACGAGGGAGGGGGGGCATTCTGGCGGTTCAATTCTTGGGTCCTTCCCTTCATATACCCTAAAACTGTTGAAGCGTGGTTTTAACCCACATAGTGCTCTTGCCATCCCCATGCAAGAAGGACATTTACCAGAAGTATTATAAAAGATATAAATATTTATTCATCATCATACACAAGAATGTAATTCAATACAATACCACATAACAAGACATCTTCACGTCTTGGCTTCCCCATCACAGCTCAACTCCTCTCCTTATGTGACACCCACGACCACCATACGACAAGCTGAACCTTGGGTGCAGTTGTGACTAGTTTTATAAGTTGAGGATATGGGTGGACACTCTTACAGCTAGCTCGTCATGCATGTCCATGTAAGGTAATTTTAACTGCGTGTAGAGAAGTTTGGCACAGATTATGGATATTTGTCCATTTTATCTGTATGTGTGCAAAAGGCTAAGTTCCCAAGAAAGTTCTAGAAGTATTACATAACATATCCTGTTGTTTTCAACAGAACATCTGGATTTCATTAGATAACTAAAAGATGCATGTCATCTGGTCCACCAGGATCCAGAGCTGGGGAGATACATGATTATAGAATGGCTTGAATCATATACCTTTAACAATTCCACCCTTTGATCAGGGACATTATAGTGTACATGTTCCCTATCACTATCAAAATTGGTATTTTATCACAAGAATAAACTTTGTCACTGAACATCATTATTCTATTCTTGGGAAACATGGCCTATGATCTACCCATGACTATCATGTATCATTTATAGTATTCTATCATTATATCATTTTCTATGTTTCTCCTTCATATCAGGAACTTGTAACATTATCAGTCAAATAGTTACAACAACATTTACTTTCAAACATTTAAACAATATTCTCCGGATTGTATTGTTAAATAGTCGATTGCTTTTAGCATTTAGATCATGTCCATCATATATAAAAATGTCCTGTAAAGTTTAGTAACATTGTCCAGAAATTGTGCAAAGTCAATAATCTCTTGTTGATTGTCCAAATAACCACCATTTCCATACGTATAGATATTTGCCAAGGTGGTATCCATATGATTTGTACTTGAGAATCGATAAATGGAATATATTTCCTTATAGCCGGAATAAAGTCTTTTAAACTGTAGTATTAACCTGTGAAAAGACTCCTTTCAACTCATCATGGGTTATGGTATTAAAACTTTGGTACGTATTTCTTTTATTCCCAAATAGTAAAACCTTCAAACTTTATTGGTAATCATTTAAAAACACATTTCCCCCAATATGGTAAATATTGTTTTAGCATAGGGAAAAAAACAAAAACATCAAACTTAAGAACTATGGTGTAAACCATTATTCCTAACTTATAAATTTGAACTCTGGAACATTTTATGTTAACCCTTCTTTTTTTTTTTTTTTTAGTGTAAACTCAAATACTTTTTCATTTCAATCTAGGGTGCATGTGATAAACTTAAAACCTTAAAAGTTAGTTGCACATTGTTCAGCGCATTGCGGAACATATAGCTTATGCATTGTGACAATTTTGTCGCTATATCCTGCATCAGCTTTCATCTTGTATAGCTCTTCCTGATAGTGAAAGTGTAAACATTCTGTTTACCTAAATCTGGTTTCATCTCACTTATGATTTTGCTGAAACAAAATAATGATATCTTATATCAATCACAATCATTTTTCACTAATTTTCTAAAGTAACTATTTAGTTTTTTCATTATATAAACATATGGTGACATAGGCATGTTATCACTCATCAATGGTGTGTTAATGCATACGCAACAATCAGTTGCATTCGTTACCTACAGTATCCCATCAGTGAATGATACTGTTGATTTACAAATTCTCTTGAATAATATACCACTTTATCCATACATCAGAGTATATCTTTTTCTCCTCTGATACGATCACCACTTCATCTTTTAAAGGGTATTGTACCCTATTCCTTATAAACGTTATTAAATGTTCGTGTTGACCTGCTTAGAAGGGACAAAGGAATTGGACTTAGTGAAATAACCCCTATCCATGCTACTGGACAGGAACTCAGACCAATAACCTCGACTAGGCCTCTCTCCAAGGTAGATCATTATAAATGCTGCAATGATGTCCATGATTACTCCACTCAAATGACTTGAATATTTTCCTTAACATTGTCCCATAAGTATACAGTCAGGTAAAAGTGATGCTTTCCATCTTGATTGAAGAACTCTTATTAATATCAAATAAGTCTCTGTTTAAGCACACAACATAGTCTCTGGTGATTTTGTAAACTGGAACACAACATAGTCTCTGGTGATTTTGTAAACTGGAACACAACATAGTCTCTGGTGATTTTTAAACTGGAACACAACATAGTCTCTGGTGATTTTTAAACTTGAATCTCTCACCATCTTTCCATACGACTTGCGACTCCAGGTTGATGTCCTTCTCAATAACTTTTATAGCCGTATCTGTTGTCAGCAATACTTGTCAAGGACCGTCCCATCAATCTGCAAGGGAACCTGAATGCAAGAAACTTCTCACCATAACATGGTCTCCAGCCTATGTATCGTGCTCTGGACCAAATGAAGAAGTGGAATGGATCTCCTGTTGACTTAACAAAGGTCTTGTAACTGCTTAGATAGGTGGATAACATATGGAACAGTAAAATTATGTTGCAATTTAAAAGTCAGTCTTTAGATTAGTACCGTATCTGGTCTGCCATTCGACTTTATGTGGAGAGAGGTTAAGTGAAGGTACAGGTGTGGTATGAATACTATGAAGCACTTTTGCAGTGCTTCCGGTCATGCCATTCCTTTCTCCATTGTAAGAAACCTTCCTAACCACCCTTGGATAATCCGATATCTTTATATTGATTCTATTCCCATCCTTTCACACATTCTTTGAAAAACATTTCCTATAGATTCTTGGTCATTTTCTATGACACTTGATAAACCATATCTACATACCAATTCTTGTAAACTTTTTTTTCTGGCAGTAAACTGCTTAGTTTCAGACGCTTTAGGTCACGCCTCTAACATATAAACACTTTCATATACATACAAAAACCTTCTTTTCTGTACTGAATAAAATCAATAATCTTGATCTGCAACCTCTACAAATGGGACAACTATTTTAACTTAATAATTGAATTTCTCTTATTAAGTACCATTGTCTCTTAATTATTTCTTAAACAAATTGTACCTTTTATACATATACATTTATTCACTTTTATAACTCTTGGTAATTATTCTGATTATTCTTTTATTTTCTGTCTTTATCCCATATATGCACTTATAACACTGAATAAAGTATCAGATTTGCTAAGACAACTCCTATTGATGTTGAATGTTGTATGTGTCATGACATGGGAGGGACCTCCCTCAATTTCAATCAACCAATCATGCATACTTTGTTTCATCAATGCTATTACAGTTTGTGAATGTGCATTATGATGCTTCCAATCAACACCAAACTCTTGCACTACTACTTCTTATAATATTGTCTTAGCAAATTTATTTCAGCAATATGACATTTTTTTATTTTATTTTTTTATTACTGCTGTTAATGACCTCATGTGGAGTGAACCCATTGATCTCTCTTCTTCCCATTCTATGAATATTTATATATATCCCCCATTTGGGAAGAAGAAAACAATGTACCCTTAAATGTTGTTTTTTGCTAAAAAAAACTGCTAAAACCATTCTTAAATGCATTGATAATTCCTGCCAGTAGTACCTATGGCAGAGAGATTTTTAAACCTTAATGATCCTCATTGTAATATATAATTTCCATAGGAATCACTCTGAGGATTCAAAATCAGCTTTTAATTACTGTTGTTCTTTGCTGGACAATTTCCAGTCTTATACTGCTATAACTCAGAGTTGCATCCTGAACTCTATTAGGCCTAACCGGTGTTTTATAAATTGGCACAATGCCATACCTTGCTTCTATGCATGTGTGTATGGGTTTGTTTAAAGGAATCATAAACAACACCTACTTTCAATACTACCATGTCTGTCTGTGCATTGTTTGGCATTTTTGTGACTGCATGCAGAAACTTTTAAAATATAATTCTTGTTGTCTCCACAACAAATCTAAGGTAATATCAACCAATAGCAATGGCTCTCAGCCATGTATAGCAGATAATACTTTTCTTTTCATCTCTTGCAACGTACTAAAATATTCAATTGTAATGATAATGCCATCATGAATTTATATTGACAATCCCTAATACAGTGTCATTAGTATCAGTATGCCTGAAACTTGTTATAATTTGGTAAAGTTGTATGTGTTTCATTTTTCCTGATTCAATTTAATTTATTCTATGGAATAAATTGTTGTACCCTTTGTTTAAACTTCTTGCTATTACTTAGGCAAGGGATGTTTAACCATTTAAGAAACCCCCCCCCCCCCCTTTGAGGGTTTAAGTAATTTTGGCCTGGTGCCAAATAATTAAAAATACTTTTTATATTTCTGCATCTGAAAGAAAACACAATTTTGTTAGAATCTGTAACCGATTCCTCACTTGGTAGCACATCAATCCTATAGTATTAGGATACCTGCAAGAATAAAACGCAAATTACAATCACATTAAACAAAATTAATATTGAGATTCCTATGTAAAACATAGGCTGGGGTCTGCTCTGTAGGTCTCACTGTGTATCACTTGAATATGCAGTGTCTGGAATGATTCACACTAGGATGGGGTCAAATTACACCTCATCACTAAAATACTGAAAAGTTCTGAAAAAGTTCCTTTACGTGAGGTAGATATTAACTCATATACAAACTCCAGCTGTTTAAAATAATCCAGCAGTTAATGATGCGCTGAGTACTGCTTCATATTTTTCAGCTTGGCATAATTATGCCGCTTAGTAAAACTTATAATGCACAGTATGACTTGTACGCTGTACTCAGCATTACAGCAGGGGCCCCCACCCTTGGAGATCTTAGGGATCGGCCCTGGCATCATGCCCGGATAATGGCGTTGCGCCCAGAAAAGGAGAAAAAAAAAAAAAAAAAAATGATAATTTCTCTTTTTTTTTTTTCTCAAACTCCGTGCATATGTTTAAGTAAATCATATCTATACATGTTATAAATGTGCTGGCTCGTTACACAAACCATCTATATACCCTGTCTCTGTAAATCCTATAACATCATTAGAACATCACATTAGAGCAGCCGATAATCTGGCACAGTTCCAAATAACAAAAACCTTTTTTTTTCTTTTCTTTTAATATGAATATTACTGTCTGTAACATATCAACAGATGTCCTGCAAACTTTTATCTAACATATATATATATATATATATATATATATATATATATATACATATATATATATATATATATATATATATATATATATATATATATATATATATATACATATATCAAATCAACTTGGTTCTAGGGAGTCCACAGCGGCCATCCTGGCTGGTCCGTCCAACCCTAGAATCCTGTAAAATCACGGACGGGGTATTACTCCGTGTTTTATTTCAATCTGTTGATTTTTTTTCTTTACATGCAATAACTCTGCATTAAATCTTCAATGAATCTATGTTAAATGTTCCCTCGTACCACCGCACTGATGCCAAACTCAAGCATGATGGGTTTGACCCCTTTTTAACCATTTACAACACAGGCATTAGTATCAGCCGAGGAAGGGGGGGTGCACTGGCCAGATACACCCTCCCTGCCAATGTATTTGCAGACCATTATGCCATATCACATTAGTTGAATTTGATAATATTTTTCTTCTATTACATAAAACAATGCTCTGGAGGTTTTGACACACATTGCGGCATTAGAGGGAATGTATCCTTCTGACTTGCAGAAGACCAATAACTAATATGAGCTGTCAGGCAATGCACCTTAAATGTCGGTGAATATTCATATCAGTTACATAGACATTTCACGTGTGATTTCGATGGTCTGTCATATCTACTCCCTAGATCTTCTGTTTTAGCCAGATAAAACAGGATAAATCAATTACCCACCCCGAGGGTAATAATGCATCTGCTAATTTATCAATTCAACACTATGCATCATAGTATTGAACAAAATTAGAGTTTTGCACTATTCCGAATGCCCAATTGGCATACAATCTGCTTGCCCCCCAAATGAAGAGATATTCGATCATTGTGGCTGTATCAATAAAAACTTCATGGTACGTCTACCGAATTGGGCGGATAAACAAGCGTAATCAAAGATACTCCCAACAGCTAGAGTACCACTCTGTCTACACATCAGACAGAAATCTTATATAATACGATATCCTCTACCAATATCGTATTGGTGCACAGCTGCAGTTCTGTGCCCAACAAAGGTTGCCATACACAGGCAGATCCATCTTGATCTGTCCGGTCGGAACAAAAATCTGACCATGGATGAGAGCAAATGACAGCTGACCATTTGCTTGGACCTTACCAGTGCATGGACACCTTAAGACGGACACAAAATCACACGTTCAAATGTCAGAATATGAACTACAGAATTAATATCTTCCAGACATTCTAAAATTGGAATTCATTCTAAACCTAGCAGGATGCATATATAACATTTGTTTTCTGGCAATCCACAATAAAATGAAACACAGAGATTCCTGTCTCTTGGCTGATTTGTCACATACTGACAATACATTACATAATACACGTAGCACTGTAAGAGTTGCTACATTATCTCTCCCAAATACAACGGCATCAATTAATTTAAGCATGATAGCAATGTCACACTTTCCATGGTTCATGATTAATAATTTCACCAATTTACCTGATATATAGATATATTTATATACCTAGTGTATTCACCTTATTTATTTTTGCATTCACCCGTGTGTTGCTTTCCTAAGACTTATGGGACGGTGATCTATGTGATTTTACATTTTAACGATGGCGGTACTGTCTTAACTGACTTCACTTTGCCGCGTTAACCATAAGTAATACGGCAAAAGTAAAGATTGAACCTTGCAGACCCCGTGAACGGCCGGTCCAACAAACATACTTTCACTCAAACCAAGCATACATATAAGGTGAACACAACAGGTACAGTATTTTCAATTTTAAATCATTTTTTTTTCTTAATGTTCCTTCCGACATGAGCCGTGAAACAGCACTTCGGTCCCTCAAGATTCTATTTGGCATCATCTGAATTCTCACAAAGCAATCCTCAAACTGGTATCACATTACTGTTGGTATACAGTATTTGCTTTAAAATTCCCCTCTTTGAGGAATGCTTTATAAGAATTCAATTTGCAAACTCCCACTTTCTTTTTCGAGCCCCCAAAACTGTTGAAGCGTGGTTTTAACCCACATAGTGCTATTGCCATCCCCATGCAAGAAGGACATTTACCAGAAGTATTATAAAAGATATAAATATTTATTCATCATCATACACAAGAATGTAATTCAATACAATACCACATAACAAGACATCTTCACGTCTTGGCTTCCCCATCACAACTCAACTCCTCTCCTTATGTGACACCCACGACCACCATACGACAAGCTGAACCTTGGGTGCAGTTGTGACTAGTTTTATAAGTTGAGGATATGGGTGGACACTCTTACAGCTAGCTCGTCATGCATGTCCATGTAAGGTAATTTTAACTGCGTGTAGAGAAGTTTGGCACAGATTATGGATATTTGTCCATTTTATCTGTATGTGTGCAAAAGGCTAAGTTCCCAAGAAAGTTCTAGAAGTATTACATAACATATCCTGTTGTTTTCAACAGAACATCTGGATTTCATTAGATAACTAAAAGATGCATGTCATCTGGTCCACCAGGATCCAGAGCTGGGGAGATACATGATTATAGAATGGCTTGAATCATATACCTTTAACATATGACCCTGAGGTACTTTCGCACAGCTTATACATTTTTATGCCATACCTTGCCCTCTTATTGGGAAGGTACTGGCGGAATTTAACCCTTCCTTTAAAATGTTTAAGTGACTCGTCCACACAAATGAATTTTTGGGGGATGTACATCTCAGCAAATTTGGCGCTGAAATGATCAATGACCGGCCTGACTTTGAATAGCCAGTCAAAGGTGGGATCATCTCTGGGTGGGCATTGTGCATTATCGTTGTAATGCAAAAATTTAAGGATCGTCTCAAAACGAGTCCGGGTCATGGCCATACGATGAAGTGGGGTGCTGTACAGAACATCTGTACTCCAATATTGCCTAATTTCTGGCTTTTTAACTATGCCCATATGTAACACCAGACCCCAAAATGTCATCATCTCTACTGCATCTACAGGGGTCCACCTAGCAAATGATGACGTGGGGTTTTGGGCAATAAACTGCTGGGCATATAAATTACTTTGGTCCACCATTAAATTTATAAAATCATCAGAGAAAAAGACTTTGAAAAAGTCAATTTCTTTGAGGCCTGTACTATCAAATTGGATTCCTGGGTTGGCCAAAAACTCAGGAACCTGGGGCTCAAAATTGTCTGGTGGTGGGGTCCATACGAGATCAATCATTGGGGGGGGGGGGGTCTCAGCTGCTCTACGGGGGCGTCTTTGAGGGGGTCCCTCATCACTAGAGGAGGAAGAGGAGCTTAAGACAAATGCCAATTCATCGCTTACTTCACTGGCTGTGTCAGTGTCAGAGGCAAGAAGGGCATATGCCTCCTCCGCTGAAAACAGTCTTTGCGATGATTGGGACATTTTTATTATTTTTAATTGTAGTGTTTCAACACGTGTATAGTGTAGGGGGGGGTACAAACTTTTTTTCAACACGGGGGTATGTAGTGTGTATGTAGTGCTTTAACACGTGTAAGTTTAAAAGAAAAAAAAAAAGCTCCTGTGCCAAAAATTGAGCACAGATGTTGGTCAGTAACGTCCGTCACTGATCAGCGCTCAGCGGGCACAGGACACCCACAAAAGCACCGTGGGTGTAAAAACAATTAAAAAAAAAACCCACAGCACTCTCCAAAAAAAAAACAATAAAAAAAAACTGCAGAAAAAAAATTATATCAACCCTGTGCCAAAAATGCTGTTCAGTGATGTACGTCACTGAACAGCGCTCAGCGGCCACAGGACACCCACAAAAGCACCGTGGGTATAAAAACAATTTAAAAAAAAAACCCACAGCACTCTCCAAAAAAAAAAAACAATTAAAAAAAACTGCAGAAAAAAAATTATATCAACCTTGTGCCAAAAATGGTGTTCAGTGATGTACGTCACTGATCAGCGCTCAGCGGCCACAGGACACCCACAAAAGCAACGTCGGTGTAAAAACAATTTAAAAAAAACCCCACAGCACTCTCCAAAAAAAAACCAATAAAAAAAACTGCAGAAAACAAATTATATCAACCCTGTGCCAAAAATGGTGTTCAGTGATGTACGTCACTGATCAGCGCTCAGCGGCCACAGGACACCCACAAAAGCAACGTGGGTGTAAAAACAATTTAAAAAAAAACCCACAGCACTCTCCAAAAAAAAAACAATAAAAAAAAACTGCAGAAAAAAAATTATATCAACCCTGTGCCAAAAATGCTGTTCAGTGATGTACGTCACTGATCAGCGCTCAGCGGCCACAGGACACCCACAAAAGCAACGTGGGTGTAAAAACAATTTAAAAAAAAAAACCACAGCACTCTCCAAAAAAAAAACAATTATAAAAAACTGCAGAAAAAAAATTATATCAACCCTGTGCCAAAAATGCTGTTCAGTGATGTACGTCACTGATCAGCGCTCAGCGGCCACAGCACACCCACAAAAGCAACGTGGGTGTAAAAACAATTTAAAAAAAAAAACCACAGCACTCTCCAAAAAAAAAAAATTATAAAAAACTGCTGATGACTCAAAGGCAACAGAAATTTGATCAAAAAAAAAAATTAGATCAACCCTGTGCCAAAAATGCTGATCAGTGATGTACGTCACTAATCAGTGCTCAGCAGCCACAGGGCACCCACAAAAGCACCGTGGGTGTAAAAACAAAACCCCGGCCTGAGCGGAGAGGCAGCAGGACGCATCGTAGCAGAGCTCCTGCTGCAGACCCTTGTTATAAGCCCTAACACCGGCATCCAGAGGCCCCCCGAAACAGAAACACCCTGCCCCCACCGGCCAGACACCCCGAGAGTGGGCTGCGGAGCCGGGAGGTTATTTAGTGACCTCTGCAGGTTGCGGCCTACATCGGGTGCCAAAGCCGCGGACTAGATTTCCGGCCGGACACAGACCAGCGACGCGACGCCGGAGAGGAGACGGCGAGAAGGACCACCCCAGGCGGCGTACATCAGCCGAGAACCACCCAGCCTCGCCCCACACCAACCCGGCGGCCCCCGCTAGACGCAGAGGGTGACTCCAAAGCCCGAGCTGCGGCGAGGCCTTGCCGGGAGGACGCCATCTTGGAGGAGGCACTCGCGTCTCCGGGAACGCGGCGCGGAAGAAGCGGCCGGGGAGAGAACATCCCAGCGTACACCGGCTGAAGACCACCCAGCCTCGCCCCACACCTACCTGGTAACTCCCGCTGAACACAGGAGGAGGCCTGAAAGCCAGAGCTGCAACAGATCCCTGCTGGCTGGACGCCATCTTGCAGGAGGCACTCCCCCTTAAGAAACCTGGACTCCCCCCTTTTGAGGTGAGCTATAAGCACCCACTGACCCTCACACGCTGCCCCCCTCCCTGCTAGCTGCCTAAAGCCACGCTGCAAGCCCTCCTTGAAGTAGAGGAGAACACAGCAGGCCACAGCACAGGCCTTTATGCCCAAACACCCCAAGTCTGCCCAAAACAAAGGCACCACACCTGCTGCGGCACGACCAGGCCGAATAGGCCTCCCAAAAGGCCTCCTCAAGCAGCCCCTCTAACGAGGACCTACCCCTGTCACAACAGAAAAGAGGCAAACTCACCTCAAACACGCTGCCCGCCACTTGCAGCACACAGCCTGCCTCACTCCTGCTAAACACCATATATTGCACCAGTCATCAGGAGGCAATGTCCTCAGACATTAAATACTCAATACCTGAATACGCGGGGGAACTGTCTCCTGCTACTTTACTTGATGGAAGCTCACATTACGTGTTGCTAAAATGTACTTAATGATGTAACTCACTATTGTGGCCCACTAACACTTCTGCACAAGCTGCGGCCTGCATCTTCTACCTGGTGACTTCACATACTTGCTGCCCTTTATGAAAAAGTTTCTAGTCTCCCCTTCCATGACTCCTGCTGGCTCGAATACAAGAGAAGAGATTCAGAGAGAACAATCCTCAGATTCAGGTGAATCCTCAA
Source organism: Crinia signifera (assembly GCF_055691185.1). Classification (NCBI taxonomy): domain Eukaryota; kingdom Metazoa; phylum Chordata; class Amphibia; order Anura; family Myobatrachidae; genus Crinia; species Crinia signifera. Next base: position 91,935,299 of record NC_139227.1, read on the forward strand.
CACGCTCTGGGTCGAGACGCAGACGCAAATCTACGGCACCTGCTCGTCCCTCAAAAATGAAACCTACAGATATTGCTGCTGTACTAGGCCCCTTACTTGATGAAAAACTGGCAGGCATTAAAGACGCAATTGAATCTACACTTACGCAACTCAACCAACACTCTGGCCGTATCGACGAGCTAGAACAGAGAGTCTCTAGCCTGGAAGACGAACTACACACTGCACAGCAAACAATAGAATCACAACACTCCGATATTGTAACCCTAGCCGACAAAATCGACGATCTTGAAAACCGCAGCCGTAGAAACAACTTACGGATAATTGGCATCCCAGAAGCGGTAAAAGGCCACGAACTACTAGATCTCCTTTCTAATTGGATTCCCGAGCAACTAGCCATGACCCGAAATGGCACCCCCCTGGCTATTGAACGAGCGCATCGTATTGGCCCCGAGCGCAAAAACCCCTCAGGGCGTCCAAGACCTGTCATTATGAGAATCCTTAATTATGCCGACAAAACAGCACTCCTAGACCACTATCGAAGAACCGCCAGCTTGACATACAAGGGAGAGAGACTACTCATATTCCAGGACTTCTCCAACCAGGTTGCTACCAAGCGAAGAGAATTTGCCCCTGTCTGTAAGCAGTTGTTCGAAGACAAGATAAAATTCTCACTGCTGTATCCTGCCCGACTACGAGTCCTCGAAGATGGAAAGCCGATTTTCTTTGAAGACCCAGCCGCAGCAAAAGCTCACTTCTCTCGCCCTGACACTTGAAAATATCAAGCCAGCTAATGTGAGACGTATCTTATCCCCACATCACGGGCCACAATGTATAGATGTATAGATGCTCTTGCATACTATACAAGTCATATGCAAGTTACCTTTGGTTATGTTTTCTCTTCTTCTCTCAATTTCCTCACCTTCTATGCACGTATTTGCTAATGTTTTATGTACTTGTTTAGATCCGAAGCCTAGACCTGTCCTGGGATGCTTTCTCTCCACTCGCTGGGATGGAGGGAAACCCCAACTTTACTTAAACCTCACCCGCTCTATACTGCCACCCACAGGTATAGGTTGATAATGTAAACTGTACCCATCCTTATCAGAATCCTATAGGGAACACCCCAATCCTGGCGTATAACTTTGTATCATGGAATGTAGAGGGCCTTAACACCCCTGTAAAACGGAAAAAGGTGCTCTCTCACCTTAACCGATTAAAACCACACATTGTATTCCTCCAGGAAACTCACTGGACCGATGACCCCAGAAATACTCTTAAGGCTCCTTGGATAGGAGAATGTATCTCTGCCCCCTATATTAACAAAACCAGAGGCGTTGCTATATTATTTAACAAAAATATGCGTTATATTTGTAAAAGAAAACTTATAGACCCAGAAGGCAGATATATATTGGTAGAAATATCTATTGATGACGTGGATTACCTGTTAGTTAATGTATATGCTCCAAACATCTCTAACAAAACGTTCTATGCAGTACTTTTACAGAAAATCCTCTCCTGGGGAAACCCGAATCTGATTTTGGGAGGAGATCTTAACGGGGCCATCGATCCATCCATAGACAGATCCAAGGTAAGCCCACATGCCCCCGGCATGAATGACACCCTTCTTCTGGCCTTTTGCTCACAGCTTAACTTAGCGGATCCCTGGAGGATACACCATCCCCTCCACAGGGAATATACTTTTTTCTCACACCCACATTCCTCTCACTCACGAATAGATTACATACTTTTGGCTCAACACCTCCTCCCAAAGACCACTCATACCTCTATCAAAGATATTGTTATTTCCGACCATGCACCTATTTTGACAGCACTTCAACTTACCATACCCCAATCTTTTTCAAAAAGCTGGAGATTCCCTGCATATCTCGCACAGTCGGAAGATTTTCTTCTACACTTGCGTCATGCTTGGCGCGAATATACATCCGACAATTCAGCCCATGAAACAGACCCCTCGTTGTTCTGGGGAGCCTCCAAAGCTGTCCTTAGGGGACACATAATATCCTATGTAAACTCTAAACGTAAGAAATTTTCAAAACAATTAAATGTTCTAAGTTCCTCACTTACAGAGGCTTATAGAACTTACAAGTTGCATGACGATCCCTCTCATAGAGAAGCTTATATCACAGCAAAAAAACTTTATGACACCTTTCTCACAGAACAGGCCCAAACGCAATATAATTACCAAAAAAACAAATTTCATCGCTGGGGAAACAAATCAGGCAAATTATTGGCGAATCTCGCCAAAGGACAACAGTCCAAAACTTGGGTCAATGCCATCAACAACTCCAACAAAATTATTACTAATCCTACAGAAATATGCGAAGAATTTATGCATTATTATAAGAATTTATATACCGCTGATGCTGATAACGAGTCGGAAGGCTCTTCTTTCTTACAAAAGGCTAATCTGCCAACGCTAACCCAAGAAGAAAAAGACCTTTTAGACAGCCCAATAACGGAGATGGAACTCACAACTACCATCAAATCGCTCCCTAATGGCAAAAGCCCCGGCCCTGATGGGTACGGCCCAGAGTTCTACAAAATGCTTAGTACAGAATTAGTACCTACTTTGACCAATTTATACAACCACATCCTCTCTACGGGGACAACACCTATTAGATTTAACGAAGCTAAAATCATTGTAATTGCAAAACCCGGCAAAGACCCCTCACTAACAAACTCCTACCGTCCCATCTCGCTCCTAAATCAAGACCTCAAGATCCTGACCAAACTTATGGCTAATAGATTGCAACAATGCCTGACACGCCTAATTTCACCCGCACAGCTGGGCTTTATCAAAGGCAGACAGTCAGTGCAAGGGGTACGAGCAGCTATTGCGGCAATCTCACATACATACTCCCACCGTGAAGAGGACAATATTATTGTCAATTTAGACGCAGAAAAAGCGTTTGATAAGGTAGCCTGGCCTCATCTTACCAGAGTGCTGCAATACCAAGGCTTTGGAAACGCATTCTGTAGACTCATTTCAACCTTATACAATACCCCTACTGCACAAATACTGGTTAATAATATGCTCTCGTCCCCTTTCCAGCTGGAAAGAGGTACGAGACAAGGATGCCCCCTCTCTCCGCTACTTTTTAATCTGGCACTGGAACCCTTTCTTAGAGTGATCACCCAAATGCAGAACTATGCTGGCATTTTGGTGGGCAACAGAGAACTGAGAGTCATAGCTTTTGCGGATGACCTGCTGGTCTTTCTATCCAACCCAAGCCGTGATATTCCCACACTAATATCTACTATTAATAGTTTTTCCTCTTTTGCCGGATTTACAATTAACTTTGATAAATCAGAAGCCTTGGCCATATTTGACAAAGTGAAAACACACATAAATACCTCTCTCCCTTTCAAATGGGCTACAAATAAAATTACCTTTCTTGGTATAGACCTCACCTCGCGCCCTCGTGACCTATACTCTCACAACATCACTCCAGTTTTACATAAAATACAAACGGAACTCACCCTCTGGCAGGACCTACCACTCAATTTGCTGGGCCGCTGTAACTTGGTCAAAATGGCAAGTTTTCCCAAACTGTTATATGTCTTACAAATGACCCCCCTTTTAATAACTAAACCAGACCTGGCATCCCTAAGAACTGCTATTTCACGCTTTATCTGGCATAGGAAACGCCCGAGAATTAGCTACAAAAAAATGACACAAACGCCTTCTAGAGGAGGCGTTAATCTACCAGATATTAAACAATATAACCTAGCTTGTCTCGCGCGCTATGCTTTGGACTGGATTAGAACATCTAGTATTTACACAGACGTAACATTAGATTCACAATTATGCCCTACTTACACCTTGCTATATCTCTTACATGCTAAATCTCCCCTCTTGGAAACTCTAACGCAAGATAATGTACTCATACTTTCGACTGTGCGGGCTTGGCAGGCGATTCGAAAATCTTTAAAACTCCAACAGCACTATTCCTTATTCCTACCCTTGCTAGGCAATTTAGACTTCCAACGGGGGTTGGCTCAATCCCCTTTTACAGAATGGAAACGCGCAGGAATTGTAGTTTTGCGAAATCTATTGGATAGCTCCAACACTCCACTTAAATTTGCAGAGGCCTCACAGAAGTATGATCTACAACCTAGGCATAGATTCGCATACTTCCAAGCATCTCATTACCTTCGCTCTATACTACCTAAACTACATACTCAAGATTTCACAAATCCCCTTGACTCCCTACACCGTACCACACTATATTCTACTTCTATTATTTACTCCCGTATTCGCACAGAACTCGACCCAGAAACAGAAATCCCAGAGATAGTCAAATGGTCAACCCAAATTCCTTCACACTCCCCAGAGGCAATCATGAAAGCTTTTCAACTCAATCTAAAACTAATCCCGGCAAGTACATATCAAGAGATGGCATATAAGATGCTCCATAGAGCATACTTGTCGCCTAAAAAACGACATATCATGGGCATCTCAACAGACTCTAAATGCCCAAAATGCTTTACAGAAAATGCTGATATTATGCATTGCTTCTGGGGATGCCAACATATCCAGAAATTCTGGAAAGACCTCTGTTCCTATAGCACAACGACACTAAATATTTCCTTCCAATGCACCATATCTTGGGCAATCTTTGGATGTTTAGCGGACCAGCCCCAAATCCCTAAATATACTAAGAAGCTTGTGGTACTCCTGTCTGCAGTGGGTAGAAAGGCTATACTGCAGCAGTGGATTCACACTGCTGCACCCACTGTTGATATGGCCACGGCGAGACTTTTATTTCTATTCACCATGGACTGGCTTGAGACAACTATACACAAAGAAAAACTTACGCCCTCCCTCTTCCGTTGCTGGGAAAAATTCATACAAACTCTACCCCCCCAAACTAAAATAGCAATACGTAGCTGTTTCCAACACACTACATGGTATTCTTACCAACTACTAGCTAATAACGACCCTATTCCCCTTTAAACAATTACTATACCACCCCCTATATCTTATCTGACCTATACTGGATGGACTCTTTGTGGATGGATCGATGGCTTCCGGACATAGATTGAAGGTGACATATTATTTCTTTCTCTTTTTATTTTGTTTAGTTCTGTTAACTATTCGAGTTATAGTTCAAAATAAATACAAAAATGTTTATTTCATGCTATACTATAAAAAAATTTTTTTTTTTGGCACTTTTGGGCAACCAGTGTACTCTTCTACAGAAGTTTGTTGTGTAGAATATATATCAGCAATCATTAGGCTGACATGACACTCTGCCCATGTATTACCTCTCTGTCATAGGAATAACTAGGAAAACTCATAGAGACAACACAACTTTAATATCGTTTAATATCATTTCACATGTACTATATACTGTTGAGCTATTACAACCATCACTGTACAGATATTTGATGTCTCAAAGTATTCTGTTTCCTATGTACCATGTTTAATGTGCTGACTCCTAATAAAAACATTTTGGAAAAAAAAAAAAAAAAAACCCCACTGCACTCTCCAAAAAAAAACTTGCTGATCAGTGATGCAACACTGATTAGCAGTGAGGGGCAGCAGGCACACAACTGTGGGTGCAACCTCACAGGGTATATATAAAAAAAAAAAAATAGTGATCAGCACAAAAGGGGGGCAGCAGGGGGGAGCAGATAAAAAATTATAGCACAAAATTATAGCACACAATTTAAATCTCTGCCACAATGACGCTGCTGCAGTAGCAGCAACAGCAACACAAGGAAGTCACAAGGAAGTCACACCAGGATGCCACCAACGATCAGGTCAGTATAGGGCACAGATGGGCATAGAGACCGCTCTGCACGCTGTTCCTGACCGGAATGGCGGCTGCAGGGCTGTCTCCGTTATTCCATCTGAGGTGAAATGGCTGTGATTGGTCCGTCGGTCCGACGGACCAATCACAGCCTTTTGGGGGCAGGTGGGGTGAGGTGGGGTGACACCAGTGTCACCCTTACACCCGGTGGTGATTGGTGCTGTACTTTACAGCACCAATCACCACCGATCCCTGTGTCACCGGCGAACGTTATTCGCCGGTACACAGAAAACGCTGTAATTGGCTGTTCACATTGAACAGCCAATCACAGCGATCACCGAACGGGGGGGGTATCGCTGCCCCCCCTGGGCAATGAGGGAAGATGTCTACTGTCAGGGACAGCAGACATCGTCCCTCTGTCACCGCGTCTCTAGACGCGGTGGCACTTTAAAGTCATGACGTACATTTACGCCATGTGTCGGGAAGTACATCCCGGCCATGACGTAAATGTACGTCAAATGTCGGGAAGGGGTTAAAAGTCAATAATTTAAACCTCTGTGGATTGTATTGTCATAACTATCAGCAGCCCATATAAGTTTAACAAATACCTAGAGAATGTTCTAGACTTTATTTACTTAATAATAAATGATTTTGTAAAATGAAAACACTTTCAGATCCAATTGTAAGACAGAGTATTATGTTCATGATCTTGAAGTAGAATTCCTGATTTGACTGGTATATTCTTGAAAATTTTGTGTTGGCTTCCAATGGAATCTTGTTCATAATCTTGACTTTACTGGTTTATTTCTTGAAATTTTTGTTTAAGCTTCAATCGGCATCTTTTTCTGATCTTGAAATAGATTTCTTGATTAAAAGTATTTTTTTACAGTGATGTGTAAGCTTCGAGTGTTGGCTTATGAAGCATTCTTCGCAAAAGTAGCATGTCCAGACAACGTAAATTAAATCGACGAGGATGGGATTTGAACCCATGCGTGCTGAGCACAATGGATTAGCAGTCCATGAACTTAACCTCTCGGACACCTCGTCTTTCTGATAACTCCCAATCACGGCTTTCTGACACCACTTTTCCTACTTTAAAGTAAATTATTTCTAGCATTTGGACTGTGTTCTCATCACTATCAAAGGCTTGATGGCAAGTCACTTCTGGCCAATAGCACGACTGCTACTGTAAAAGCAATGCTAGAGTTACACTTAAAGTGTGCTGTGCATGTCTGTTATTTAAAGAAAGACTTTATAACATGATTGACAGGAATTTAAGATCTTGACAAAAATATCAGCTCCAAAAAGATATGAAGCCGAAGAGGATGGGATTTGAACCCATGCGTGCAGAGCACAATGGATTAGCAGTCCATCGCCTTAACCACTCGGCAACCTTGTCCTCCATGTTTACAAAACACCCAGCAATAAGACACCACTTGTGGTATTTAAAAGTCAATAATTTAAACCTCTGTGGATTGTATTGTCATAACTATCAGCAGCCAATATAAGTTTAACAAATACCTAGAGAATGTTCTAGACTTTATTTACTTAATAATAAATGATTTTGTAAAATGAAAACACTTTCAGATCTAAATGTAAGACAGAGTATTATGTTCATGATCTTGAAGTAGAATTCCTGATTTGACTGGTATATTCTTGAAATTATTGTGTTGTCTTCAAATGGCATCTTGTTCATAATCTTGACTTTACTGGTTTATATCTTGATATTTTTGTTTAAGCTTCAATCGGCATCTTTTTCTGATCTTGAAATAAATTTCTTAATTTAAAGTATTTTTTTACAGTGATGTGTAAGCTTCAAGTGTTGGCTTCAAGCATTCTTCGCAAAAGTAGCATGTACAGACAATGTAAATTAAACCGACGTGGATGGGATTTGAACCCATGCGTGCTGAGCACAATGGATTAGCAGTCCATGACCTTAACCTCTCGGCCACCTCGTCTTTCTGCTACCTACCAATCCCGGCTTTCTGACACCACTTTTCCTACTTTAAAGTCAATTATTTCTAGCATTTGGACTGTGTTCTCATCACTATCAAAGGCTTGATGGCAAGTCACATCTCGCCAATAGCACGACTGCTACTGTAAAAGCAATGCTAGAGTTACACTAAAAGTGTGCTGTTTATGTCTGTTATTTAAAGTAAGACTTTATAACATGATTGACAGGAATTTAAGATCTTGACAAAAATATCAGCTCCAAAAAGATATCAAGCAGACGAGGATGGGATTTGAACCCATGCATGCAGAGCACAATGGATTAGCAGTCAATCGCTTTAACCACTCAGTCACCTCGTCCTCCATGTTGACAATGCACCCAGCAATCCGACACCACTTGTGGCATTTAAAAGTCAATAATTTAAACCTCTGTGGATTGTATTGTCATAACTATCAGCAGCCCATATAAGTTTAACAAATACCTAGAGAATGTTCTAGACTTTATTTACTTAATAATAAATGATTTTGTAAAATGAAAACACTTTCAGATCCAATTGTAAGACAGAGTATTATGTTCATGATCTTGAAGTAGAATTCCTGATTTGACTGGTATATTCTTGAAAATTTTGTGTTGTCTTCAAATGGCATCTTGTTCATAATCTTGACTTTACTGGTTTATTTCTTGATATTTTTGTTTAAGCTTCAATCGGCATCTTTTTCTGATCTTGAAATAGATTTCTTGATTAAAAGTATTGTTTTACAGTGATGTGTAAGCTTCGAGTGTTGGCTTATGAAGCATTCTTCACAAAAGTAGCATGTCCAGACAACGTAAATTAAATCGACGAGGATGGGATTTGAACCCATGCGTGCTGAGCACAATGGATTAGCAGTCCATAACCTTAACCTCTCGGCCACCTCGTCTTTCTGCTATCTCCCAATCCCGGCTTTCTGACACCACTTTTTCTACTTTAAAGTCAATTATTTCTAGCATTTGGTCTGTGTTCTCATCACTATCAAAGGCTTGATGGCAAGTCACATTTCGCCAATAGCACGACTGCTACTGTAAAAGCAATGCTAGAGTTACACTAAAAGTGTGCTGTTCATGTCTGTTATTTAAAGAAAGACTTTATAACATGAATTTAAGAATTTAAGACAGGAATTTAAGATCTTGACAAAAATATCAGCTCCAAAAAGATAACAAGCCGACAAGGATGGGATTTGAACCCATGCGTGCAGAGCACAATGGATTAGCAGTCCATCGCCTTAACCACTCGGCCAACTCGTCCTCCATGTTTCCACTGCACCCAGCAATCCGACACCACTTGTGGTATTGAAAAGTCAATAATTTAAACCTCTGTGGATTGTATTGTCATAACTATCAGCAGCCCATATAAGTTTAACAAATACCTAGAGAATGTTCTAGACCAGTGGTTCCCAAACTGTGCGCCGTGTCTCCCTGGGGTGCCTCGGGACACATGCAAGGGTGCCCTGGGTTGGTAGTCCAGGACAAACTAAAATTATTAATGGTTAATTATTTATAAGCAAAACCAGTGCTGGTGGCTGCCAATCATAAAATGTGTACAAACAGAAGCAAATCCTGCCCTTTTCCACATAACTGACCCTAAGAATTGCATATAAATCCAATCTAATTAAAATAAATTTGGCCTAGGGGTGCCGCGAAAAAAAAATCTTATACTCTAGGGTGCCATGATTAAAAAAAGATTGGGAACCCCTGTTCTAGACTTTATTTACTTAATAATAAATGATTTTGTAAAATGAAAACACTTTCAGATCCAATTGTAAGACAGAGTATTATGTTCATGATCTTGAAGTAGAATTCCTGATTTGACTGGTATATTCTTGAAATTTTTGTGTTGGTTTCAAATGGCATCTTGTTCATAATCTTGACTTTACTGGTTTATTTCTTGATATTTTTTTTTAGCTTCAATCGGCATCTTTTTTTGAACTTGAAATAGATTTCTTGATTTAAAGTATTTTTTTACAGTGATGTGTAAGCTTTGAGTGTTGTCTTATGAAGCATTCTTCACAAAAGTAGCATGTCCAGACAACGTAAATTAAATCGAAGAGGATGGGATTTGAAACCACGCGTGCTGAGCACAATGGATTAGCAGTCCATGACCTTAACCTCTCGGCCACCTGATCTTTCTGCTATCTCCCAATCCCGGCTTTCTGGGCTGTGAAAATGAAAAATTACATTTTTTACACAAAAATGCAGTTCTGGCTCAAAATTTTTCATTTTCACAAGGAATGAAGGAGACAAAGCACCCGAAAATCTGTGCCCCAATTTCTCCCGAGTACGGCAATGCCTCATATGTGACCAAAAAATACCATTTGGGTGCATGGCAGGACTCAGAAGGGAAGGAGTGATTTCTGGATTTTGCAGCACAGATTCTGGTGGAATGAATGGTGGGTGCTATGTCGCATTAGCAAGACCCCCGAAGCACCAATACAGTGTAACCCCCCCACAAGTGACCCCATTTTGCAAACTACACCCCTCAGGGAATTCATCTAGGGGTATAGTGTACATTTCTAACCCCCAGGGGTTTCACCAATTGTGGTACAACTGGGCTGTGAAAATGAAAAATTACATTTTTTTACACAAAAATGCAGTTCTGGCTCAAAATTTTTCATTTTCACAAGGAATGAAGGAGACAAAGCACCCCAAAATCTGTGCCCCAATTTCTCCCGAGTACGGCAATGCCTCATATGTGACCAAAAAATACCATTTGGGTGCATGGCAGGACTCAGAAGGGAAGGAGTGATTTTTGGATTTTGCAGCACAGATTCTGGTGGAATGAATGGTGGGTGCTATGTCGCATTAGCAAGACCCCCGAAGCACCAATACAGTGGAACCCCCCCACAAGTGACCCCATTTTGCAAACTACACCCCTCAGGGAATTCATCTAGGGGTATAGTGTACATTTCAAACCCCCAGGGGTTTCACCAATTGTGGTACAACTGGGCTGTGAAAATGAAAAATTACATTTTTTTACACAAAAATGCAGTTCTGGCTCAAAATTTTTCATTTTCACAAGGAATGAAGGAGACAAAGCACCCCAAAATCTGTGCCCCAATTTCTCCCGAGTATGGCAATGCCTCATATGTGACCAAAAAATACCATTTGGGTGCATGGCAGGACTCAGAAGGGAAGGAGTGATTTTTGGATTTTGCAGCACAGATTCTGGTGGAATGAATGGTGGGTGCTATGTCGCATTAGCAAGACCCCCGAAGCACCAATACAGTGGAACCCCCCCACAAGTGACCCCATTTTGCAAACTACACCCCTCAGGGAATTCATCTAGGGGTATAGTGTACATTTCAAACCCCCAGGGGTTTCACCAATTGTGGTACAACTGGGCTGTGAAAATGAAAAATTAAATTTTTTACACAAAAATGCAGTTCTGGCTCAAAATTTTTCATTTTCACAAGGAATGAAGGAGACAAAGCACCCCAAAATCTGTGCCCTAATTTCTCCCGAGTACGGCAATGCCTCATATATGACCAAAAAATACCATTTGGGTGCATGGCAGGACTCAGAAGGGAAGGAGTGATTTCTGGATTTTGCAGCACAGATTCTGGTGGAATGAATGGTGGGTGCTATGTCGCATTAGCAAGACCCCCGAAGCACCAATACAGTGTAACCCCCCCACAAGTGACCCCATTTTGCAAACTACACCCCTCAGGGAATTCATCTAGGGGTATAGTGTACATTTCAAACCCCCAGGGGTTTCACCAATTGTGGTAAAACTGGGCTGTGAAAATTAAAAATTACATTTTTTTTACACAAAAATGCAGTTCTGGCTCAAAATTTTTCATTTTCACAAGGAATAAAGGAGACAAAGCACCCCAAAATCTGTGCCCCAATTTCTTCCGAGTACGGCAATGCCTCATATGTGACCAAAAATGGCAGGAGTCAAAAAGGAAGGAGTGATATTTGGATTTTGCAGCACACATTCTGGTGGAATGAATTGTGGGTGCTATGTTGCATTAGCAAGACCCCCGAAGCACCAATACAGTGGAACCCCCCCACAAGTGACCCCATTTTGCAAACTACACCCCTCAGGGAATTCATCTAGGGGTATAGTGTACATTTCAAACCCCCAGGGGTTTCACCAATTGTGGTAAAACTGGGCTGTGAAAATGAAAAATTACATTTTTTTACAGAAAAATGCAGTTCTGGCTCAAAAATTTTCATTTTCACAAGGAATGAAGGAGACAAAGCACCCCAAAATCTGTGCCCCAATTTCTCCCGAGTACGGCAATGCCTCATATGTGACCAAAAATGGCAGGACTCAGAAGGGAAGGAGTGATATTTGGATTTTGCAGCACACATTCTGGTGGAATGAATGGTGGGTGCTATGTTGCATTAGCAAGACCCCCGAAGCACCAATACAGTGGAACCCCCCCACAAGTGACCCCATTTTGCAAACTACACCCCTCAGGGAATTCATCTAGGGGTATAGTGTACATTTCAAACCCCCAGGGGTTTCACCAATTGTGGTACAACTGGGCTGTGAAAATGAAAAATTACATTTTTTTACACAAAAATGCAGTTCTGGCTCAAAAGTTTTCATTTTCACAAGGAATGAAGGAGACAAAGCACCCCAAAATCTGTGCCCCAATTTCTCCTGAGTACGGCAATGCCTCATATGTGACCAAAAAATACCATTTGGGTGCATGGCAGGACTCAGAAGGGAAGGAGTGATATTTGGATTTTGCAGCACAGATTCTGGTGGAATGAATGGTGGGTGCTATGTCGCATTAGCAAGACCCCCGAAGCACGGTGAAATGATGAACCTAATAATCCATAGATGTGTGGTATATTTTAAAGCACTCCTTCATACATAGGCCGGGTTTGTCGGGGCAAGTTTCACAGTGGAAAATAGTTTGCTTTCGTATTCCCTTTTTATAGCAAACTTTGCACCTTTTTTGTGTCCTGCCCTTTTTTCCAGTGGAGGGGATTTCGTTTGGAAAATGCTGCCCTGATACAATACGGGGGCCAGTACTAGAAGTACTGGGGCCAGTACTAGAAGTACTGGGGCCCTCTGCCTGCTGGTTCCCAAATATTAGGCCCTTTATGACTTCCTCTTGAAAGTGCATAAATGTCCCCGTCTGGCTGGTAGAACGGAATAGTACGTAAGCGTAATACAGTGCCATCTGGATGATATACACGGCCAGCTTCTTGTACCATATTTTTGTTTTCCGCAGGGCACTGTACGGCTTCAGTACCTGATCTGAAAGATCCACTCCGCCCATGTACTTATTGTAATCTAGGATACAAATAGGTTTTGAGGTGTGGGTACTGGTACCTCGTACAGGGACGGAGGTGGTACTGTCTCCGTGAATTGTTGTCAGTATAAGGACATCCCTCTTGTCCTTATATTTGACCAACAACATATTTTCGGTGTATATTCCCCTGCTTTCACCCTTTCTCAGTAATTGGGCAACGTGCGTTTTTGGGAGGCCTCTTTGGTTCTTGCGCACAGTACCGCAAGCTGCTGTACCTCTTGAACCAAGGGCTTTAAACAGGGGGATGCTGGTGTAAAAGTTATCCACATAGAGGTGATAACCTTTATCCAGGAAGGGGTGCACTAAATCCCAGACAATCTTTCCACTAACACCTACGAGGGAGGGGGGGCATTCTGGCGGTTCAATTCTTGGGTCCTTCCCTTCATATACCCTAAACCTGTGGGTGTACCCTGAGGTACTTTCGCACAGCTTATACATTTTTATGCCATACCTTGCCCTCTTATTGGGAAGGTACTGGCGGAATTTAACCCTTCCTTTAAAATGTATAAGTGACTCGTCCACACAAATGAATTTTTGGGGGATGTACATCTCAGCAAATTTGGCGCTGAAATGATCAATGACCGGCCTGACTTTGAATAGCCAGTCAAAGGTGGGATCATCTCTGGGTGGGCATTGTGCATTATCGTTGTAATGCAAAAATTTAAGGATCGTCTCAAAACGAGTCCGGGTCATGGCCATACGATGAAGTGGGGTGCTGTACAGAACATCTGTACTCCAATATTGCCTAATTTCTGGCTTTTTAACTATGCCCATATGTAACACCAGACCCCAAAATGTCATCATCTCTACTGCATCTACAGGGGTCCACCTAGCAAATGATGACGTGGGGTTTGGGGCAATAAACTGCTGAGCATATAAATTACTTTGGTCCACCATTAAATTTATAAAATCATCAGAGAAAAAGACTTTGAAAAAGTCAATTTCTTTGAGGCCTGTACTATCAAATTGGATTCCTGGGTTGGCCAAAAACTCAGGAACCTGGGGCTCAAAATTGTCTGGTGGTGGGGTCCATACGAGATCAATCATTGGGGGGGGGTCTCAGCTGCTCTACGGGGGCGTCTTTGAGGGAGAGGAGGAAGAGGAGCTTAAGACAAATGCCAATTCATCGCTTACTTCACTGGCTGTGTCAGTGTCAGAGGCAAGAAGGGCATATGCCTCCTCCGCTGAAAACAGTCTTTGCGATGATTGGGACATTTTTATTATTTTTAATTGTAGTGTTTCAACACGTGTATAGTGTAGGGGGGGTACAAACTTTATTTCAACACGGGGGGTATGTAGTGTGTATGTAGTGCTTTAACACGTGTAAGTTTAAAAGAAAAAAAAAAAAGCTCCTGCGCCAAAAATTGAGCACAGATGTTGGTCAGTAACGTCCGTCACTGAACAGCGCTCAGCGGGCACAGGACACCCACAAAAGCACCGTGGGTGTAAAAACAATTAAAAAAAAAAACCCACAGCACTCTCCAAAAAAAAAACAATTAAAAAAAACTGCAGAAAAAAAATTATATCAACCCTGTGCCAAAAATGCTGTTCAGTGATGTACGTCACTGAACAGCGCTCAGCGGCCACAGGACACCCACAAAAGCACCGTGGGTATAAAAACAATTTAAAAAAAAAAACCACAGCACTCTCCAAAAAAAAAACCCAATAAAAAAAAACTGCAGAAAAAAAATTATATCAACCCTGTGCCAAAAATGGTGTTCAGTGATGTACGTCACTGATCAGCGCTCAGCGGCCACAGGACACCAACAAAAGCAACGTGGGTGTAAAAACAATTTAAAAAAAAACCCCACAGCACTCTCCAAAAAAAAAAACAATAAAAAAAAACTGCAGAAAAAAAATTATATCAACCCTGTGCCAAAAATGCTGTTCAGTGATGTACGTCACTGATCAGCGCTCAGCGGCCACAGGACACCCACAAAAGCAACGTGGGTGTAAAAACAATTAAAAAAAAAAAACCCACAGCACTCTCCAAAAAAAAAAACAATTAAAAAAAACTGCAGAAAAAAAATTATATCAACCCTGTGCCAAAAATGCTGTTCAGTGATGTACGTCACTGATCAGCGCTCAGCGGCCACAGGACACCCACAAAAGCAACGTGGGTGTAAAAACAATTTAAAAAAAAAACCACAGCACTCTCCAAAAAAAAAAAATTATAAAAAACTGCTGATGACTCAAAGGCAACAGAAATTTGATCAAAAAAAAAAAATTAGATCAACCCTGTGCCAAAAATGCTGATCAGTGATGTACGTCACTGATCAGTGCTCAGCAGCCACAGGACACCCACAAAAGCACCGTGGGTGTAAAAACAAAACCCCACTGCACTCTCCCAAAAAAAAACTGCTGATCAGTGATGCAACACTGATTAGCAGTGAGGGGCAGCAGGCACACAACTGTGGGTGCAACCTGACAGGGTATATATAAAAAAAAATATATAGTGATCAGCACAAAAGGGGGGCAGCAGGAGGGAGCAGATAAAAAATTATAGCACACAATTTAAATCTCTGCCACAATGACGCTGCTGCAGTAGCAGCAGCAGCAACACAAGGAAGTCACAAGGAAGTCACACCAGGATGCCACCAACGATCAGGTCAGTATAGGGCACAGATGGGCATGGAGACCACTCTGCACGCTGTTCCTGACCGGAATGGCGGCTGCAGGGCTGTCTCCGTTATTCCATCTGAGGTGAAATGGCTGTGATTGGTCCGTCGGTCCGACGGACCAATCACAGCCTTTTGGGGGCAGGTGGGGTGAGGTGGGGTGACACCAGTGTCACCCTTACACCCGGAGGTGATTGGTGCTGTACTTTACAGCACCAATCACCACCGATCCCTGTGTCACCGGCGAACGTTATTCGCCGGTACACAGAAAACGCTGTAATTGGCTGTTCACATTGAACAGCCAATAACAGCGATCACCGAAGTGGGGGGTATCGCTGCCCCCCCTGGCCAATGAGGGAAGATGTCTACTGTCAGGGACAGCAGACATCGTCCCTCTGTCACCGCGTCTCTAGACGCGTTGGCACTTTAAAGTCATGACGTACATTTACGCCATGTGTCGGGAAGTACATCCCGGCCATGACGTAAATGTACGTCAAATGTCGGGAAGGGGTTAAAAGTCAATAATTTAAACCTCTGTGGATTGTATTGTCATAACTATCAGCAGCCCATATAAGTTTAACAATTACCTAGAGAATGTTCTAGACTTTATTTACTTAATAATAAATGATTTTGTAAAATGAAAACACTTTCAGATCCAATTGTAAGACAGAGTATTATGTTCATGATCTTGAAGTAGAATTCCTGATTTGACTGGTATATTCTTGAAAATTTTGTGTTGGCTTCAAATGGCATCTTGTTCATAATCTTGACTTTACTGGTTTATTTCTTGAAATTTTTGTTTAAGCTTCAATCGGCATCTTTTTCTGATCTTGAAATAGATTTCTTGATTAAAAGTATTTTTTTACAGTGATGTGTAAGCTTCGAGTGTTGGCTTATGAAGCATTCTTCGCAAAAGTAGCATGTCCAGACAACGTAAATTAAATCGACGAGGATGGGATTTGAACCCATGCGTGCTGAGCACAATGGATTAGCAGTCCATGACCTTAACCTCTCGGACACCTCGTCTTTCTGATATCTCCCAATCACGGCTTTCTGACACCACTTTTCCTACTTTAAAGTAAATTATTTCTAGCATTTGGACTGTGTTCTCATCACTATCAAAGGCTTGATGGCAAGTCACATCTGGCCAATAGCACGACTGCTACTGTAAAAGCAATGCTAGAGTTACACTAAAAGTGTGCTGTGCATGTCTGTTATTTAAAGAAAGACTTTATAACATGATTGACAGGAATTTAAGATCTTGACAAAAATATCAGCTCCAAAAAGATATGAAGCCGAAGAGGATGGGATTTGAACCCATGCGTGCAGAGCACAATGGATTAGCAGTCCATCGCCTTAACCACTCGGCAACCTTGTCCTCCATGTTTACAAAGCACCCAGCAATAAGAAACCACTTGTGGTATTTAAAAGTCAATAATTTAAACCTCTGTGGATTGTATTGTCATAACTATCAGCAGCCAATATAAGTTTAACAAATACCTAGAGAATGTTCTAGACTTTATTTACTTAATAATAAATGATTTTGTAAAATGAAAACACTTTCAGATCCAATTGTAAGACAGAGTATTATGTTCATGATCTTGAAGTAGAATTCCTGATTTGACTGGTATATTCTTGAAATTATTGTGTTGTCTTCAAATGGCATCTTGTTCATAATCTTGACTTTACTGGTTTATATCTTGATATTTTTGTTTAAGCTTCAATCGGCATCTTTTTCTGATCTTGAAATAGATTTCTTAATTTAAAGTATTTTTTTACTGTGATGTGTAAGCTTCAAGTGTTGGCTTCAAGCATTCTTCGCAAAAGTAGCATGTCCAGACAACGTAAATAAAATTGACGAGGATGGGATTGATCCCATGCGTGCTGAGCACAATGGATTAGCAGTCCATAAACTTAACCTCTCGGCCACCTCGTCTTTCTGCTATCTACCAATCCCGGCTTTCTGACACCACTTTTCCTACTTTAAAGTCAACTATTACTAGCATTTGGACTGTGTTCTCATCACTATCAAAGGCTTGATGGCAAGTCACATCTGGCCAATAGCACGACTGCTACTGTAAAAGCAATGCTAGAGTTACACTAAAAGTGTGCTGTGCATGTCTGTTATTTAAAGAAAGACTTTATAACATGATTGACTGGAATTTAAGATCTTGACAAATATATCAGCTCCAAAAAGATATCAAGCCGACGAGGATGGTATTTGAACCCATGCGTGCAGAGCACATTGGATTAGCAGTCCATCGCCTTAACCACTCGACCACCTCGTCTTCCATGTTTACATTGCACCCAGCACTCCGACACCACTTGTAGTATTTAAAAGTCAATAATTTAAACCTCTGTGGATTGTATTGTTATAACTATCAGCAGCCCATATAAGTTTAACACATACCTAGAGAATGTTCTAGACTTTATTTACTTAATAATAAATGATTTTGTAAAATGAAAACACTTTCAGATCCAATTGTAAGACAGAGTATTATGTTCATGATCTTGAAGTAGAATTCTTGATTTGACTGGTATATTCTTGAAATTTTTGTGTTGTCTTCAAATGGCATCTTGTTCATAATCTTGACTTTACTGGTTTATATCTTGATATTTTTGTTTAAGCTTCAATTGGCATCTCTGTTATTTAAAGAAAGACTTTATAACATGATTGACAGGAATTTAAGATCTTGACAAAAATATCAGCTCCAAAAAGATATGAAGCCGACGAGGATGGGATATGAACCCATGCGTGCAGAGCACAATGGATTAGCAGTCATTCGCCTTAACCACTCGGCCACATCGTCCTCCATGTTGACAATGCACCCAGCAATCCGACACCACTTGTGGCATTTAAAAGTCAATAATTTAAACCTCTGTGGATTGTATTGTCATAACTATCAGCAGCCCATATAAGTTTAACAAATACCTAGAGGTTGTTCTAGAATTTATTTACTTAATAATAAATGATTTTGTAAAATGAAAACACTTTCAGATCCAATTGTAAGACAGAGTATTATGTTCATGATCTTGAAGTAGAATTCCTGATTTGACTGGTATAATCTTGAAATTTTTGTGTTGGCTTCAAATGGCATCTTGTTCATAATCTTGACTTTACTGGTTTATATCTTGTTATTTTTGTTTAAGCTTCAATCGGCATCTTTTTCTGATCTTGAAATAGATTTCTTAATTTAAAGTATTTTTTTACAGTGATGTGTAAGCTTCAAGTGTTGGCTTCAAGCATTCTTCGCAAAAGTAGCATGTCCAGACAACGTAAATTAAACCAACGAGGACGGGATTTGAACCCATGCGTGCTGAGCACAATGGATTAGCAGTCCATAACCTTAACCTCTCGGCCAGCTCGTCTTTCTGCTTTCTACCAATCCCGGCTTTCTGACACCACTTTTCCTACTTTAAAGTCAATTATTTCTAGCATTTGGACTGTGTTCTCATCACTATCAAAGGCTTGATGGCAAGTCACATCTGGCCAATAGCACGACTGCTACTGTAAAAGCAATGCTAGAGTTACACTAAAAGTGTGCTGTGCATGTCTGTTATTTAAAGAAAGACTTTATAACATGATTGACAGGAATTTAAGATCTTGACAAAAATATCAGCTCCAAAAAGATATCAAGCCGACGAGGATGGGATTTGAACCCATGCGTGCAGAGCACAATGGATTAGCAGTCCATCGCCTTAACCACTCGGCCACCTCGACCTTCATGTTGACAATGCTCCCAGCAATCCGACATCACTTGTGGCATTTAAAAGTCAATAATTTAAACCTCTGTGGATTGTATTGTCTAAACTATCAGCAGCCCATATAAGTTTAACAAATACCTAGAGAATGTTCTAGACTTTATCTACTTAATAATAAATGATTTTGTAAAATGAAAACCCTTTCAGATCCAATTGTAAGACAGAGTATTTTGTTCATGATCTTGAAGTAGAATTCCTGATTTGACTGGTATATTCTTGAAATTTTTGTGTTGTCTTCAAATGGCATCTTGTTCATAATCTTGACTTTACTGATTTATATCTTGTTATTTTTGTTTAAGCTTCAATCGGCATCTTTTTCTGATCTTGAAAAAGATTTCTTAATTTATAGTTTTTTTTTACAGTGATGTGTAAGCTTCAACTGTTGGCTTCAAGCATTCTTCGCAAAAGTAGCATGTCCAGGAAGTAGAATTCCTGATTTGACTGGTATATTCTTGAAATTTTTGTGTTGTCTTCAAATGGCATCTTGTTCATAATCTTGACTTTACTGGTTTATATCTTGATATTTTTGTTTTAGCTTCAATCAGCATCTTTTTCTGATCTTAAAATAGATTTCTTAATTTAAAGTATTTTTTTACAGTGATGTGTAAGCTTCAAGTGTTGGCTTCAAGCATTCTTCGCAAAAGTAGCATGTCCAGACAACGTAAATTAAACCGACGAGGATGGGTTTTGAACCCATGCGTGCAGAGCACAATGGATTAGCAGTCCATCGCCTTAACCACTCGGCCACCTCGTCCTCCATGTTCTCCATGTTGACAATGCACCCAGCAATCCGACACCACTTGTGGCATTTAAAAGTCAATAATTTAAACCTCTGTGGATTGTATTGTCTTAACTATCAGCAGCCCATATAAGTTTAACAAATACCTAGAGAATGTTCAAGACTTTATTTACTTAATAATACAAGATTTTGTAAAATAAAAACCCTTTCAGATCCAATTGTAAGACAGAGTATTTTGTTCATGATCTTGAAGTAGAATTCCTGATTTGACTGGTATATTCTTGAAATTTTTGTGTTGTCTTCAAATGGCATCTTGTTCATAATCTTGACTTTACTGGTTTATATCTTGATATTTTTGTTTAAGCTTCAATCAGCATCTTTTTCTGATCTTAAAATAGATTTCTTAATTTAAAGTATTTTTTTACAGTGATGTGTAAGCTTCAAGTGTTGGCTTCAAGCATTATTCGCAAAAGTAGCATGTCCAGACAACATAAATTAAACCGACGAGGATGGGATTTGAACCCATGCGTGCTGAGCATAATGGATTAGCAGTCCATAACCTTAACCATCTCGGCCAGCTCGTCTTTCTGCTATCTCCCAATCCCGGCTTTCTGACACCACTTTTCCTACTTTAAAGTCAACTATTTCTAGCATTTGGACTGTGTTCTCATCACTATCAAAGGCTTGATGGCAAGTCACATCTGGCCAATAGCACGACTGCTACTGTAAAAGCAATGCTAGAGTTACACTAAAAGTGTGCTGTGCATGTCTGTTATTTAAAGAAAGACTTTATAACATGATTGACAGGAATTTAAGATCTTGACAAAAATATCAGCTCCAAAAAGATATCAAGCCGACGAGGATGGGATTTGAACCCATGCGTGCAGAGCACAATGGATTAGCAGTCCATCGCCTTAACCACTCGGCCACCTCGTCCTCCATGTTGACAATGCACCCAGCAATCCGACACCACTTGTGGCATTTAAAAGTCAATAATTTAAACCTCTGTGGATTGTATTGTCTAAACTATCAGCAGCCCATATAAGTTTAACAAATACCTAGAGAATGTTCTAGACTTTATTTACTTAATAATAAAAGATTTTGTAAAATGAAAACCCTTTCAGATCCAATTGTAAGACAGAGTATTTTGTTCATGATCTTGAAGTAGAATTCCTGATTTGACTGGTATATTCTTGAAATTTTTGTGTTGTCTTCAAATGGCATCTTGTTCATAATCTTGACTTTACTGATTTATATCTTGTTATTTTTGTTTAAGCTTCAATCGGCATCTTTTTCTGATCTTGAAAAAGATTTCTTAATTTATAGTTTTTTTTTACAGTGATGTGTAAGCTTCAACTGTTGGCTTCAAGCATTCTTCGCAAAAGTAGCATGTCCAGGAAGTAGAATTCCTGATTTGACTGGTATATTCTTGAAATTTTTGTGTTGTCTTCAAATGGCATCTTGTTCATAATCTTGACTTTACTGGTTTATATCTTGATATTTTTGTTTTAGCTTCAATCAGCATCTTTTTCTGATCTTAAAATAGATTTCTTAATTTAAAGTATTTTTTTACAGTGATGTGTAAGCTTCAAGTGTTGGCTTCAAGCATTCTTCGCAAAAGTAGCATGTCCAGACAACGTAAATTAAACCGACGAGGATGGGTTTTGAACCCATGCGTGCAGAGCACAATGGATTAGCAGTCCATCGCCTTAACCACTCGGCCACCTCGTCCTCCATGTTCTCCATGTTGACAATGCATCCAGCAATCCGACACCACTTGTGGCATTTAAAAGTCAATAATTTAAACCTCTGTGGATTGTATTGTCTTAACTATCAGCAGCCCATATAAGTTTAACAAATACCTAGAGAATGTTCAAGACTTTATTTACTTAATAATACAAGATTTTGTAAAATAAAAACCCTTTCAGATCCAATTGTAAGACAGAGTATTTTGTTCATGATCTTGAAGTAGAATTCCTGATTTGACTGGTATATTCTTGAAAATTTTGTGTTGTCTTCAAATGGCATCTTGTTCATAATCTTGACTTTACTGGTTTATATCTTGATATTTTTGTTTAAGCTTCAATCAGCATCTTTTTCTGATCTTAAAATAGATTTCTTAATTTAAAGTATTTTTTTACAGTGATGTGTAAGCTTCAAGTGTTGGCTTCAAGCATTATTCGCAAAAGTAGCATGTCCAGACAACATAAATTAAACCGACGAGGATGGGATTTGAACCCATGCGTGCTGAGCATAATGGATTAGCAGTCCATAACCTTAACCATCTCGGCCAGCTCGTCTTTCTGCTATCTCCCAATCCCGGCTTTCTGACACCACTTTTCCTACTTTAAAGTCAACTATTTCTAGCATTTGGACTGTGTTCTCATCACTATCAAAGGCTTGATGGCAAGTCACATCTGGCCAATAGCACGACTGCTACTGTAAAAGCAATGCTAGAGTTACACTAAAAGTGTGCTGTGCATGTCTGTTATTTAAAGAAAGACTTTATAACATGATTGACAGGAATTTAAGATCTTGACAAAAATATCAGCTCCAAAAAGATATCAAGCCGACGAGGATGGGATTTGAACCCATGCGTGCAGAGCACAATGGATTAGCAGTCCATCGCCTTAACCACTCGGCCACCTCGTCCTCCATGTTGACAATGCACCCAGCAATCCGACACCACTTGTGGCATTTAAAAGTCAATAATTTAAACCTCTGTGGATTGTATTGTCTAAACTATCAGCAGCCCATATAAGTTTAACAAATACCTAGAGAATGTTCTAGACTTTATTTACTTAATAATAAAAGATTTTGTAAAATGAAAACCCTTTCAGATCCAATTGTAAGACAGAGTATTTTGTTCATGATCTTGAAGTAGAATTCCTGATTTGACTGGTATATTCTTGAAATTTTTGTGTTGTCTTCAAATGGCATCTTGTTCATAATCTTGACTTTACTGATTTATATCTTGATATTTTTGTTTAAGCTTCAATCGGCATCTTTTTCTGATCTTGAAAAAGATTTCTTAATTTATAGTTTTTTTGGTACTCTTTACCTAGAACGGCGCCCGTCGCGGGCATCGCGGGTACATTTATGCCTGCCCGCGACGCGACCGACGCGATGCCCGCGATTTTCCCATTGAAAACCATGTTAAACCTGAAAAATCGCGTCGGTCGCGTCGCGGCCGGCCATAAACGTACCAGCGATGCCCGCGACGCGATGCTCCCGATTTCCCATAGGAAGCAATGTTAAAAGCCGCGATGGACCCGATTTTAGTGTTAAATGCCTCAATCCACCCGATTTGGCCATAGGAATCAATGTTAAATGGGCTACAGAGCCCATTAACCCTTAAATGTCCCCCCAAATTTTTAACGCCACCCCACGATCAACGCCAACCCGAAGCGTGGCGAGCGCAGCGAGCCCGCGAGGGGCGGCGGTACGCGTCCTCCGACCTTTTCATGCCCTACTATCCACGTCGGCGTGGTGTGAGAATAGAATAGTGTGGCGAGCGCAGCGAGCCACCGAGCCCGAAGCGTGGCGAGCGCAGCGAGCCCCGCGAGGGGACGCGGATACCTTCACAGGTAAGCGCGTCCCCTCGCGGGCTTCACAGGTGTCCGTGGCCACGCGGACACCTGTGAAGCCCGCGAGGGGACGCGTATAACTGTGAAGGTATCCGCGTCCCCTCGCGGGGCTCGCTGCGCTCGCCACGCTTCGGGCTCGGTGGCTCGCTGCGCTCGCCACACTATTCTATTCTCAACTCCACGCCGACGTGGATAGTAGGGCATGAAAAGGTCGTAGGACGCGTACCGCCGCCCCTCGCGGGCTCGCTGCGCTCGCCACGCTTCGGGTTGGCGTGGATCGTGGGGTGGCGTACAAAAATTGGGGGGACATTTAAGGGTTAATTGGGGCTATTTGGGCTCTGTAGCCCATTTAACATTGATTCCTATGGGAAAATCGCGGGCATTGAGGCATTTAACGCTAAAATCGCGGTCAATCAGGCTTTTTAACATTGTTCTCTATGGGAAAATCGCGGTAATCGCGGGTACCCGATTTTGATGTACCCGCGATTTACCCGAGATTTACCCGCGATGCCCGCGATTACCGCGATTTTACCCGCGATGCCCGCGATTTCAATCGTGGGCGCCGTTCTAGGTAAAGAGTACCGTTTTTTTTTACAGTGATGTGTAAGCTTCAACTGTTGGCTTCAAGCATTCTTCGCAAAAGTAGCATGTCCAGGAAGTAGAATTCCTGATTTGACTGGTATATTCTTGAAATTTTTGTGTTGTCTTCAAATGGCATCTTGTTCATAATCTTGACTTTACTGGTTTATATCTTGATATTTTTGTTTTAGCTTCAATCAGCATCTTTTTCTGATCTTAAAATAGATTTCTTAATTTAAAGTATTTTTTTACAGTGATGTGTAAGCTTCAAGTGTTGGCTTCAAGCATTCTTCGCAAAAGTAGCATGTCCAGACAACGTAAATTAAACCGACGAGGATGGGTTTTGAACCCATGCGTGCAGAGCACAATGGATTAGCAGTCCATCGCCTTAACCACTCGGCCACCTCGTCCTCCATGTTCTCCATGTTGACAATGCACCCAGCAATCCGACACCACTTGTGGCATTTAAAAGTCAATAATTTAAACCTCTGTGGATTGTATTGTCTTAACTATCAGCAGCCCATATAAGTTTAACAAATACCTAGAGAATGTTCAAGACTTTATTTACTTAATAATACAAGATTTTGTAAAATAAAAACCCTTTCAGATCCAATTGTAAGACAGAGTATTTTGTTCATGATCTTGAAGTAGAATTCCTGATTTGACTGGTATATTCTTGAAAATTTTGTGTTGTCTTCAAATGGCATCTTGTTCATAATCTTGACTTTACTGGTTTATATCTTGATATTTTTGTTTAAGCTTCAATCAGCATCTTTTTCTGATCTTAAAATAGATTTCTTAATTTAAAGTATTTTTTTACAGTGATGTGTAAGCTTCAAGTGTTGGCTTCAAGCATTATTCGCAAAAGTAGCATGTCCAGACAACATAAATTAAACCGACGAGGATGGGATTTGAACCCATGCGTGCTGAGCATAATGGATTAGCAGTCCATAACCTTAACCATCTCGGCCAGCTCGTCTTTCTGCTATCTCCCAATCCCGGCTTTCTGACACCACTTTTCCTACTTTAAAGTCAACTATTTCTAGCATTTGGACTGTGTTCTCATCACTATCAAAGGCTTGATGGCAAGTCACATCTGGCCAATAGCACGACTGCTACTGTAAAAGCAATGCTAGAGTTACACTAAAAGTGTGCTGTGCATGTCTGTTATTTAAAGAAAGACTTTATAACATGATTGACAGGAATTTAAGATCTTGACAAAAATATCAGCTCCAAAAAGATATCAAGCCGACGAGGATGGGATTTGAACCCATGCGTGCAGAGCACAATGGATTAGCAGTCCATCGCCTTAACCACTCGGCCACCTCGTCCTCCATGTTGACAATGCACCCAGCAATCCGACACCACTTGTGGCATTTAAAAGTCAATAATTTAAACCTCTGTGGATTGTATTGTCTAAACTATCAGCAGCCCATATAAGTTTAACAAATACCTAGAGAATGTTCTAGACTTTATTTACTTAATAATAAAAGATTTTGTAAAATGAAAACCCTTTCAGATCCAATTGTAAGACAGAGTATTTTGTTCATGATCTTGAAGTAGAATTCCTGATTTGACTGGTATATTCTTGAAATTTTTGTGTTGTCTTCAAATGGCATCTTGTTCATAATCTTGACTTTACTGGTTTATATCTTGATATTTTTGTTTAAGCTTCAATCAGCATCTTTTTCTGATCTTAAAATAGATTTCTTAATTTAAAGTATTTTTTTACAGTGATGTGTAAGCTTCAAGTGTTGGCTTCAAGCATTCTTCGCAAAAGTAGCATGTCCAGACAACGTAAATTAAACCGACGAGGATGGGATTTGAACCCATGCGTGCAGAGCACAATGGATTAGCAGTCCATCGCCTTAACCACTCGGCCACCTCGTCCTCCATGTTGACAATACACCCAGCAATCCGACACCACTTGTGGCATTTAAAAGTCAATAATTTAAACCTCTGTGGATTGTATTGTCTAAACTATCAGCAGCCCATATAAGTTTAACAAATACCTAGAGAATGTTCTAGACTTTATTTATTTAATAATAAAAGATTTTGTAAAATGAAATCCCTTTCAGATCCAATTGTAAGACAGAGTATTTTGTTCATGATCTTGAAGTAGAATTCCTGATTTGACTGGTATATTCTGGAAATTTTTGTGTTGTCTTCAAATGGCATCTTGTTCATAATCTTGACTTTACTGGTTCATATCTTGATATTTTTGTTTAAGCTTCAATCAGCATCTTTTTCTGATCTTAAAATAGATTTCTTAATTTAAAGTATTTTTTTACAGTGATGTGTAAGCTTCAAGTGTTGGCTTCAAGCATTATTCGCAAAAGTAGCATGTCCAGACAACATAAATTAAACCGACGAGGATGGGATTTGAACCCATGCGTGCTGAGCATAATGGATTAGCAGTCCATAACCTTAACCATCTCGGCCAGCTCGTCTTTCTGCTATCTCCCAATCCCGGCTTTCTGACACCACTTTTCCTACTTTAAAGTCAACTATTTCTAGCATTTGGACTGTGTTCTCATCACTATCAAAGGCTTGATGGCAAGTCACATCTGGCCAATAGCACGACTGCTACTGTAAAAGCAATGCTAGAGTTACACTAAAAGTGTGCTGTGCATGTCTGTTATTTAAAGAAAGACTTTATAACATGATTGACAGGAATTTAAGATCTTGACAAAAATATCAGCTCCAAAAAAATATCAAGCCGACGAGGATGGGATTTGAACCCATGCGTGCAGAGCACAATGGATTAGCAGTCCATCGCCTTAACCACTCGGCCACCTCGTCCTCCATGTTGACAATGCACCCAGCAATCCGACACCACTTGTGGCATTTAAAAGTCAATAATTTAAACCTCTGTGGATTGTATTGTCTAAACTATCAGCAGCCCATATAAGTTTAACAAATACCTAGAGAATGTTCTAGACTTTATTTACTTAATAATAAATGATTTTGTAAAATGAAAACCCATTCAGATCCAATTGTAAGACTGAGTATTATGTTCATGATCTTGAAGTAAAATTCCTGATTTGACTGGTATATTCTTGAAATTTTTGTGTTGTCTTCAAATGGCATCTTGTTCATAATCTTGACTTTACTGGTTTATATCTTGATATTTTTGTTTAAGCTTCAATTGGCATCTTTTTCTGATCTTGAAATAGATTTCTTAATTTAAAGTATTTTTTTACAGTGATGTGTAAGCTTCAAGTGTTGACTTCAAGCATTCTTCGCAAAAGTAGCATGTCCAGACAACGTAAATTAAACCGACGAGGATGGGATTTGAACCCATGCGTGCTGAGCATAACGGATTAGCAGTCCATAACCTTAACCATCTCGGCCAGCTCGTCTTTCTGCTATCTCCCAATCCCGGCTTTCTGACACCACTTTTCCTACTTTAAAGTCAACTATTTCTAGCATTTGGACTGTGTTCTCATCACTATCAAAGGCTTGATGGCAAGTCACATCTGGCCAATAGCACGACTGCTACTGTAAATGCAATGCTAGAGTTACACTAAAAGTGTGCTGTGCATGTCTGTTATTTAAAGAAAGACTTTATAACATGATTGACAGGAATTTAAGATCTTGACAAAAATATCAGCTCCAAAAAGATATCAAGCCGACGAGGATAGGATTTGAACCAATGCGTGCAGAACACAATGAATTAGCAGTCCATCGCCTTAACCACTCGGCCACCTCGTCCTCCATGTTGACAATGCACCCAGCAATCCGACACCACTTGTGGCATTTAAAAGTCAATAATTTAAACCTCTGTGGATTGTATTGTCTAAACTATCAGCAGCCCATATAAGTTTAACAAATACCTAGAGAATGTTCTAGACTTTATTTACTTAATAATAAAAGATTTTGTAAAATGAAAACCCTTTCAGATCCAATTGTAAGACAGAGTATTTTGTTCATGATCTTGAAGTAGAATTCCTGATTTTACTGGTATATTCTTGAAATTTTTGTGTTGTCTTCAAATGGCATCTTGTTCATAATCTTGACTTTACTGGTTTATATCTTGATATTTTTGTTTAAGCTTCAATCAGCATCTTTTTCTGATCTTAAAATAGATTTCTTAATTTATAGTATTTTTTTACAGTGATGTGTAAGCTTCAAGTGTTGGCTTCAAGCATTCTTCGCAAAAGTAGCATGTCCAGACAACGTAAATTAAACCGACGAGGATAGGATTTGAACCCATGCGTGCAGAGCACAATGGATTAGCAGTCCATCGCCTTAACCACTCGGCCACCTCGTCCTCCATGTTGACAATGCACCCAGCAATCCGACACCACTTGTGGCATTTAAAAGTTAATAATTTAAACCTCTGTGGATTGTATTGTCTTAACTATCAGCAGCCCATATAAGTTTAACAAATACCTAGAGAATGTTCTAGACTTTATTTACTTAATAATAAATGATTTCGTAAAATGAAAACACTTTCAGATCCAATTGTAAGACTGAGTATTATGTTCATGATCTTGAAGTAGAATTCCTAATTTGACTGGTATATTCTTGAAATTTTTGTGTTGTCTTCAAATGGCATCTTGTTCATAATCTTGACTTTACTGGTTTATATCTTGATATTTTTGTTTAAGCTTCAATCAGCATCTTTTTCTGATCTTAAAATAGATTTCTTAATTTAAAGTATTTTTTTACAGTGATGTGTAAGCTTCAAGTGTTGGCTTCAAGCATTCTTCGCAAAAGTAGCATGTCCAGACAACGTAAATTAAACCGACAAGGATGGGATTTGAACCCATGCGTGCAGAGCACAATGGATTAGCAGTCCATCGCCTTAACCACTCGGCCACCTCGTCCTCCATGTTGACAATGCACCCAGCAATCCGACACCACTTGTGGCATTTAAAAGTCAATAATTTAAACCTCTGTGGATTGTATTGTCTAAACTATCAGCAGCCCATATAAGTTTAACAAATACCTAGAGAATGTTCTAGACTTTATTTACTTAATAATAAAAGATTTTGTAAAATGAAATCCCTTTCAGATCCAATTGTAAGACAGAGTATTTTGTTCATGATCTTGAAGTAGAATTCCTGATTTGACTGGTATATTCTTGAAATTTTTGTGTTGTCTTCAAATGGCATCTTGTTCATAATCTTGACTTTACTGGTTCATATCTTGATATTTTTGTTTAAGCTTCAATCAGCATCTTTTTCTGATCTTAAAATAGATTTCTTAATTTAAAGTATTTTTTTACAGTGATGTGTAAGCTTCAAGTGTTGGCTTCAAGCATTATTCGCAAAAGTAGCATGTCCAGACAACATAAATTAAACCGACGAGGATGGGATTTGAACCCATGCGTGCTAATCATAATGGATTAGCAGTCCATAACCTTAACCATCTCAGCCAGCTCGTCTTTCTGCTATCTCCCAATCCCGGCTTTCTGACACCACTTTTCCTACTTTAAAGTCAACTATTTCTAGCATTTGGACTGTGTTCTCATCACTATCAAAGGCTTGATGGCAAGTCACATCTGGCCAATAGCACGACTGCTACTGTAAAAGCAATGCTAGAGTTACACTAAAAGTGTGCTGTGCATGTCTGTTATTTAAAGAAAGACCTTATAACATGATTGACAGGAATTTAAGATCTTGACAAAAATATCAGCTCCAAAAAGATATTAAGCCGACAAGGATGGGATTTGAACCCATGCGTGCAGAGCACAATGGATTAGCAGTCCATCGCCTTAACCACTCGGCCACCTCGACCTTCATGTTGACAATGCACCCAGCAATCCGACATCACTTGTGGCATTTAAAAGTCAATAATTTAAACCTCTGTGGATTGTATTGTCTAAACTATCAGCAGCCCATATAAGTTTAACAAATACCTAGAGAATGTTCTAGACTTTATTTACTTAATAATAAATGATTTTGTAAAATGAAAACCCTTTCAGATCCAATTGTAAGACAGAGTATTTTGTTCATGATCTTGAAGTAGAATTCCTGATTTGACTGGTATATTCTTGAAATTTTTGTGTTGTCTTCAAATGGCATCTTGTTCATAATCTTGACTTTACTGGTTTATATCTTGATATTTTTGTTTAAGCTTCAATCGGCATCTTTTTCTGATCTTGAAATAGATTTCTTAATTTAAAGTATTTTTTTACAGTGATGTGTAAGCTTCAAGTGTTGGCTTCAAGCATTCTTCGCAAAAGTAGCATGTCCAGACAACGTAAATTAAACCGACGAGGATGGGATTTGAACCCATGCGTGCTGAGCATAATGGATTAGCAGTCCATAACCTTAACCATCTCGGCCAGCACGTCTTTCTGCTATCTCCCAATCCCGGCTTTCTGACACCACTTTTCCTACTTTAAAGTCAACTATTTCTAGCATTTGGACTGTGTTCTCATCACTATCAAAGGCTTGATGGCAAGTCACATCTGGCCAATAGCACGGCTGCTACTGTAAAAGCAATGCTAGAGTTACACTAAAAGTGTGCTGTGCATGTCTGTTATTTAAAGAAAGACTTTATAACATGATTGACAGGAATTTACGATCTTGACAAAAATATCATCTCCAAAAAAATATCAAGCCGACGAGGATGGGATTTGAACCCATGCGTGCAGAGCACAATGGATTAGCAGTCCATCGCCTTAACCACTCGGCCACCTCGTCCTCCATGTTGACAATGCACCCAGCAATCCGACACCACTTGTGGCATTTAAAAGTCAATAAATTAAACCTCTGTGGATTGTATTGTCTAAACTATCAGCAGCCCATATAAGTTTAACAAATACCTAGAGAATGTTCTAGACTTTATTTACTTAATAATAAATGATTTTGTAAAATGAAAACCCTTTCAGATCCAATTGTAAGACAGAGTATTTTGTTCATGATCTTGAAGTAGAATTCCTGATTTGACTGGTATATTCTTGAAATTTTTGTGTTGTCTTCAAATGGCATCTTGTTCATAATCTTGACTTTACTGGTTTATATCTTATTATTTTTGTTTAAGCTTCAATCGTTATCTTTTTCTGATCTTGAAAAAGATTTCTTAATTTATAGTATTTTTTTACAGTGATGTGTAAGCTTCAAGTGTTGGCTTCAAGCATTCTGCGCAAAAGTAGCATGTCCAGGAAGTAGAATTCCTGATTTGACTGGTATATTCTTGAAATTTTTGTGTTGTCTTCAAATGGCATCTTGTTCATAATCTTGACTTTACTGGTTTATATCTTGATATTTTTGTTTAAGCTTCAATCGGCATCTTTTTCTGATCTTGAAATAGATTTCTTAATTTAAAGTATTTTTTTACAGTGATGTGTAAGCTTCAAGTGTTGGCTTCAAGCATTCTTCGCAAAAGTAGCATGTCCAGACAACGTAAATTAAACCGACGAGGATGGGATTTGAACCCATGCGTGCTGAGCATAATGGATTAGCAGTCCATAACTTTAACCATCTCGGCCAGCACGTCTTTCTGCTATCTCCCAATCCCGGCTTTCTGACACCACTTTTCCTACTTTAAAGTCAACTATTTCTAGCATTTGGACTGTGTTCTCATCACTATCAAAGGCTTGATGGCAAGTCACATCTGGCCAATAGCACGACTGCTACTGTAAAAGCAATGCTAGAGTTACACTAAAAGTGTGCTGTGCATGTCTGTTATTTAAAGAAAGAATTTATAACATGATTGACAGGAATTTACGATCTTGACAAAAATATCATCTCCAAAAAAATATCAAGCCGACGAGGATGGGATTTGAACCCATGCGTGCAGAGCACAATGGATTAGCAGTCCATCGCCTTAACCACTCGGCCACCTCGTCCTCCATGTTGACAATGCACCCAGCAATCCGACACCACTTGTGGCATTTAAAAGTCAATAATTTAAACCTCTGTGGATTGTATTGTCTAAACTATCAGCAGCCCATATAAGTTTAACAAATACCTAGAGAATGTTCTAGACTTTATTTACTTAATAATAAATGATTTTGTAAAATGAAAACACTTTCAGATCCAATTGTAAGACTGAGTATTATGTTCATGATCTTGAAGTAGAATTCCTGATTTGACTGGTATATTCTTGAAATTTTTGTGTTGTCTTCAAATGGCATCTTGTTCATAATCTTGACTTTACTGGTTTATATCTTGATATTTTTGTTTAAGCTTCAATCGGCATCTTTTTCTGATCTTGAAATAGATTTCTTAATTTAAAGTATTTTTTTACAGTGATGTGTAAGCTTCAAGTGTTGGCTTCAAGCATTCTTCGCAAAAGTAGCATGTCCAGACAACGTAAATTAAACCGACGAGGATGGGATTTGAACCCATGCGTGCTGAGCATAATGGATTAGCAGTCCATAACCTTAACCATCTCGGCCAGCTCGTCTTTCTGCTATCTCCCAATCCCGGCTTTCTGACACCACTTTTCCTACTTTAAAGTCAACTATTTCTAGCATTTGGACTGTGTTCTCATCACTATCAAAGGCTTGATGGCAAGTCACATCTGGCCAATAGCACGACTGCTACTGTAAAAGCAATGCTAGAGTTACACTAAAAGTGTGCTGTGCATGTCTGTTATTTAAAGAAAGACTTTATAACATGATTGACAGGAATTTAAGATCTTGACAAAAATATCATCTCCAAAAAAATATCAAGCCGCAAGGATGGGATTTGAACCCATGCGTGCAGAGCACAAAGGATTAGCAGTACATCGCCTTAACCACTCGGCCACCTCATCCTCCATGTTGACGATGCAGTCCATCGCCTTAACCACTCGGCCACCTCGACCTTCATGTTGACAATGCACCCAGCAATCCGACATCACTTGTGGCATTTAAAAGTCAATAATTTAAACCTCTGTGGATTGTATTGTCTAAACTATCAGCAGCCCATATAAGTTTAACAAATACCTAGAGAATGTTCTAGACTTTATTTACTTAATAATAAATGATTTTGTAAAATGAAAACCCTTTCAGATCCAATTGTAAGACAGAGTATTTTGTTCATGATCTTGAAGTAGAATTCCTGATTTGACTGGTATATTCTTGAAATTTTTGTGTTGTCTTCAAATGGCATCTTGTTCATAATCTTGACTTTACTGGTTTATATCTTGATATTTTTGTTTAAGCTTCAATCGGCATCTTTTTCTGATCTTGAAATAGATTTCTTAATTTAAAGTATTTTTTTACAGTGATGTGTAAGCTTCAAGTGTTGGCTTCAAGCATTCTTCGCAAAAGTAGCATGTCCAGACAACGTAAATTAAACCGACGAGGATGGGATTTGAACCCATGAGTGCAGAGCACAATGGATTAGCAGTCCATCGCCTTAACCACTCGGCCACCTCGTCCTCCATGTTGACAATGCACCCAGCAATCCGACACCACTTGTGGCATTTAAAAGTCAATAATTTAAACCTCTGTGGATTGTATTGTCTAAACTATCAGCAGCCCATATAAGTTTAACAAATACCTAGAGAATGTTCTAGACTTTATTTACTTAATAAAAAATGATTTTGTAAAATGAAAACCCTTTCAGATCCAATTGTAAGACAGAGTATTTTGTTCATGATCTTGAAGTAGAATTCCTGATTTGACTGGTATATTCTTGAAATTTTTGTGTTGTCTTCAAATGGCATCTTGTTCATAATCTTGACTTTACTGGTTTATATCTTGTTATTTTTGTTTAAGCTTCAATCGTTATCTTTTTCTGATCTTGAAAAAGATTTCTTAATTTATAGTATTTTTTTACAGTGATGTGTAAGCTTCAAGTGTTGGCTTCAAGCATTCTTCGCAAAAGTAGCATGTCCAGGAAGTAGAATTCCTGATTTGACTGGTATATTCTTGAAATTTTTGTGTTGTCTTCAAATGGCATCTTGTTCATAATCTTGACTTTACTGGTTTATATCTTGATATTTTTGTTTAAGCTTCAATCGGCATCTTTTTCTGATCTTGAAATAGATTTCTTAATTTAAAGTATATTTTTACAGTGATGTGTAAGCTTCAAGCATTCTTCGCAAAAGTAGCATGTCCAGACAACGTAAATTAAACCGACGAGGATGGGATTTGAACCCATGCATGCAGAGCACAATGGATTAGCAGTCCATCGCCTTAACCAGTCGGCCACCTCGTCTTTCTGCTATCTCCCAATCCCGGCTTTCTGACACCACTTTTCCTACTTTAAAGTCAACTATTTCTAGCATTTGGACTGTGTTCTCATCACTATCAAAGGCTTGATGGCAAGTCACATCTGGCCAATAGCACGACTGCTACTGTAAAAGCAATGCTAGAGTTACACTAAAAGTGTGCTGTGCATGTCTGTTATTTAAAGAAAGACTTTATAACATGATTGACAGGAATTTAAGATCTTGACAAAAATATCAGCTCCAAAAAGATATCAAGCCGACGAGGATGGGATTTGAACCCATGCGTGCAGAGCACAATGGATTAGCAGTCCATCGCCTTAACCACTCGGCCACCTCGTCCTCCATGTTGACAATGCACCCAGCAATCCGACACCACTTGTGGCATTTAAAAGTCAATAATTTAAACCTCTGTGGATTGTATTGTCTAAACTATCAGCAGCCCATATAAGTTTAACAAATACCTAGAGAATGTTCAAGACTTTATTTACTTAATAATAAATGATTTTGTAAAATGAAAACCCATTCAGATCCAATTGTAAGACAGAGTATTTTGTTCATGATCTTGAAGTAGAATTCCTGATTTGACTGGTATATTCTTGAAATTTTTGTGTTGTCTTCAAATGGCATCTTGTTCATAATCTTGACTTTACTGGTTTATATCTTGATATTTTTGTTTTAGCTTCAATCAGCATCTTTTTCTGATCTTAAAATAGATTTCTTAATTTAAAGTATTTCTTTTACAGTGATGTGTAAGCTTCAAGTGTTGGCTTCAAGCATTCTTCGCAAAAGTAGCATGTCCAGACAACGTAAATTAAACCGACGAGGATGGCATTTGAACCCATGCGTGCAGAGCACAATGGATTAGCAGTCCATCGCCTAACCACTCGGCCACCTCGTCCTCCATGTTGACAATGCACCCAGCAATCCGACACCACTTGTGGCATTTAAAAGTCAATAATTTAAACCTCTGTGGATTGTATTGTCTTAACTATCAGCAGCCCATATAAGTTTAACAAATACCTAGAGAATGTTCTAGACTTTATTTACTTAATAATAAATGATTTTGTAAAATGAAAACCCTTTCAGATCCCATTGTAAGACAGAGTATTTTGTTCATGATCTTGAAGTAGAATTCCTGATTTGACTGGTATATTCTTGAAATTTTTGTGTTGTCTTCAAATGGCATCTTGTTCATAATCTTGACTTTACTGGTTTATATCTTGATATTTTTGTTTAAGCTTCAATCAGCATCTTTTTCTGATCTTAAAATAGATTTCTTAATTTAAAGTATTTTTTTACAGTGATGTGTAAGCTTCAAGTGTTGGCTTCAAGCATTCTTCGCAAAAGTAGCATGTCCAGACAACGGAAATTAAACCGACGAGGATGAGATTTGAACCCATGCGTGCTGAGCATAATGGATTAGCAGTCCATAACCTTAACCATCTCAGCCAGCTCGTCTTTCTGCTATCTCCCAATCCCGGCTTTCTGACACCACTTTTCCTACTTTAAAGTCAACTATTTCTAGCATTTGGACTGTGTTCTCATCACTATCAAAGGCTTGATGGCAAGTCACATCTGGCCAATAGCACGACTGCTACTGTAAATGCAATGCTAGAGTTACACTAAAAGTGTGCTGTGCATGTCTGTTATTTAAAGAAAGACTTTATAACATGATTGACAGGAATTTAAGATCTTGACAAAAATATCAGCTCCAAAAAGATATCAAGCCGACGAGGATGGGATTTGAACCCATGCGTGCAGAGCACAATGGATTAGCAGTCCATCGCCTTAACCACTCGGCCACCTCGTCCTCCATGTTGACAATGCACCCAGCAATCCGACACCACTTGTGGCATTTAAAAGTCAATAATTTAAACCTCTGTGGATTGTATTGTCTAAACTATCAGCAGCCCATATAAGTTTAACAAATACCTAGAAAATGTTCTAGACTTTATTTACTTAATAATAAATGATTTTGTAAAATGAAAACCCTTTCAGATCCAATTGTAAGACAGAGTATTTTGTTCATGATCTTGAAGTAGAATTCCTGATTTGACTGGTATATTCTTGAAATTTTTGTGTTGTCTTCAAATGGCATCTTGTTCATAATCTTGACTTTACTGGTTTATATCTTATTATTTTTGTTTAAGCTTCAATCGTTATCTTTTTCTGATCTTGAAAAAGATTTCTTAATTTATAGTATTTTTTTACAGTGATGTGTAAGCTTCAAGTGTTGGCTTCAAGCATTCTGCGCAAAAGTAGCATGTCCAGGAAGTAGAATTCCTGATTTGACTGGTATATTCTTGAAATTTTTGTGTTGTCTTCAAATGGCATCTTGTTCATAATCTTGACTTTACTGGTTTATATCTTGATATTTTTGTTTAAGCTTCAATCGGCATCTTTTTCTGATCTTGAAATAGATTTCTTAATTTAAAGTATTTTTTTACAGTGATGTGTAAGCTTCAAGTGTTGGCTTCAAGCATTCTTCGCAAAAGTAGCATGTCCAGACAACGTAAATTAAACCGACGAGGATGGGATTTGAACCCATGCGTGCTGAGCATAATGGATTAGCAGTCCATAACCTTAACCATCTCGGCCAGTACGTCTTTCTGCTATCTCCCAATCCCGGCTTTCTGACACCACTTTTCCTACTTTAAAGTCAACTATTTCTAGCATTTGGACTGTGTTCTCATCACTATCAAAGGCTTGATGGCAAGTCACATCTGGCCAATAGCACGGCTGCTACTGTAAAAGCAATGCTAGAGTTACACTAAAAGTGTGCTGTGCATGTCTGTTATTTAAAGAAAGACTTTATAACATGATTGACAGGAATTTACGATCTTGACAAAAATATCATCTCCAAAAAAATATCAAGCCGACGAGGATGGGATTTGAACCCATGCGTGCAGAGCGCAATGGATTAGCAGTCCATCGCCTTAACCACTCGGCCACCTCGTCCTCCATGTTGACAATGCACCCAGCAATCCGACACCACTTGTGGCATTTAAAAGTCAATAAATTAAACCTCTGTGGATTGTATTGTCTAAACTATCAGCAGCCCATATAAGTTTAACAAATACCTAGAGAATGTTCTAGACTTTATTTACTTAATAATAAATGATTTTGTAAAATGAAAACACTTTCAGATCCAATTGTAAGACTGAGTATTATGTTCATGATCTTGAAGTAGAATTCCTGATTTGACTGGTATATTCTTGAAATTTTTGTGTTGTCTTCAAATGGCATCTTGTTCATAAT
The DNA here is from genome assembly GCF_055691185.1 of Crinia signifera. Taxonomy (NCBI): domain Eukaryota; kingdom Metazoa; phylum Chordata; class Amphibia; order Anura; family Myobatrachidae; genus Crinia; species Crinia signifera. The sequence goes on from NC_139227.1 coordinate 91,972,998, forward strand.
CTTGACTTTACTGGTTTATATCTTGATATTTTTGTTTAAGCTTCAATCGGCATCTTTTTCTGATCTTGAAATAGATTTCTTAATTTAAAGTATTTTTTTACAGTGATGTGTAAGCTTCAAGTGTTGGCTTCAAGCATTCTTCGCAAAAGTAGCATGTCCAGACAACGTAAATTAAACCGACGAGGACGGGATTTAAACCCATGCGTGCTGAGCACAATGGATTAGCAGTCCATAACCTTAACCTCTCGGTTAAGGTCTTTCTGCTATCTCCCAATCCCGGCTTTCTGACACCACTTTTCCTACTTTAAAGTCAACTATTTCTAGCATTTGGACTGTGTTCTCATCACTATCAAAGGCTTGATGGCAAGTCACATCTGGCCAATAGCACGGCTGCTACTGTAAAAGCAATGCTAGAGTTACACTAAAAGTGTGCTGTGCATGTCTGTTATTTAAAGAAAGACTTTATAACATGATTGACAGGAATTTACGATCTTGACAAAAATATCATCTCCAAAAAAATATCAAGCCGACGAGGATGGGATTTGAACCCACAATGGATTAGCAGTCCATCGCCTTAACCACTCGGCCACCTCGTCCTCCATGTTGACAATGCACCCAGCAATCCGACACCACTTGTGGCATTTAAAAGTCAATAAATTAAACCTCTGTGGATTGTATTGTCTAAACTATCAGCAGCCCATATAAGTTTAACAAATACCTAGAGAATGTTCTAGACTTTATTTACTTAATAATAAATGATTTTGTAAAATGAAAACCCTTTCAGATCCAATTGTAAGACAGAGTATTTTGTTCATGATCTTGAAGTAGAATTCCTGATTTGACTGGTATATTCTTGAAATTTTTGTGTTGTCTTCAAATGGCATCTTGTTCATAATCTTGACTTTACTGGTTTATATCTTATTATTTTTGTTTAAGCTTCAATCGTTATCTTTTTCTGATCTTGAAAAAGATTTCTTAATTTATAGTATTTTTTTACAGTGATGTGTAAGCTTCAAGTGTTGGCTTCAAGCATTCTGCGCAAAAGTAGCATGTCCAGGAAGTAGAATTCCTGATTTGACTGGTATATTCTTGAAATTTTTGTGTTGTCTTCAAATGGCATCTTGTTCATAATCTTGACTTTACTGGTTTATATCTTGATATTTTTGTTTAAGCTTCAATCGGCATCTTTTTATGATCTTGAAATAGATTTCTTAATTTAAAGTATTTTTTTACAGTGATGTGTAAGCTTCAAGTGTTGGCTTCAAGCATTCTTCGCAAAAGTAGCATGTCCAGACAACGTAAATTAAACCGACGAGGATGGGATTTGAACCCATGCGTGCTGAGCATAATGGATTAGCAGTCCATAACTTTAACCATCTCGGCCAGCACGTCTTTCTGCTATCTCCCAATCCCGGCTTTCTGACACCACTTTTCCTACTTTAAAGTCAACTATTTCTAGCATTTGGACTGTGTTCTCATCACTATCAAAGGCTTGATGGCAAGTCACATCTGGCCAATAGCACGACTGCTACTGTAAAAGCAATGCTAGAGTTACACTAAAAGTGTGCTGTGCATGTCTGTTATTTAAAGAAAGAATTTATAACATGATTGACAGGAATTTACGATCTTGACAAAAATATCATCTCCAAAAAAATATCAAGCCGACGAGGATGGGATTTGAACCCATGCGTGCAGAGCACAATGGATTAGCAGTCCATCGCCTTAACCACTCGGCCACCTCGTCCTCCATGTTGACAATGCACCCAGCAATCCGACACCACTTGTGGCATTTAAAAGTCAATAATTTAAACCTCTGTGGATTGTATTGTCTAAACTATCAGCAGCCCATATAAGTTTAACAAATACCTAGAGAATGTTCTAGACTTTATTTACTTAATAATAAATGATTTTGTAAAATGAAAACACTTTCAGATCCAATTGTAAGACTGAGTATTATGTTCATGATCTTGAAGTAGAATTCCTGATTTGACTGGTATATTCTTGAAATTTTTGTGTTGTCTTCAAATGGCATCTTGTTCATAATCTTGACTTTACTGGTTTATATCTTGATATTTTTGTTTAAGCTTCAATCGGCATCTTTTTCTGATCTTGAAATAGATTTCTTAATTTAAAGTATTTTTTTACAGTGATGTGTAAGCTTCAAGTGTTGGCTTCAAGCATTCTTCGCAAAAGTAGCATGTCCAGACAACGTAAATTAAACCGACGAGGATGGGATTTGAACCCATGCGTGCTGAGCATAATGGATTAGCAGTCCATAACCTTAACCATCTCGGCCAGCTCGTCTTTCTGCTATCTCCCAATCCCGGCTTTCTGACACCACTTTTCCTACTTTAAAGTCAACTATTTCTAGCATTTGGACTGTGTTCTCATCACTATCAAAGGCTTGATGGCAAGTCACATCTGGCCAATAGCACGACTGCTACTGTAAAAGCAATGCTAGAGTTACACTAAAAGTGTGCTGTGCATGTCTGTTATTTAAAGAAAGACTTTATAACATGATTGACAGGAATTTAAGATCTTGACAAAAATATCATCTCCAAAAAAATATCAAGCCGCAAGGATGGGATTTGAACCCATGCGTGCAGAGCACAAAGGATTAGCAGTACATCGCCTTAACCACTCGGCCACCTCATCCTCCATGTTGACGATGCAGTCCATCGCCTTAACCACTCGGCCACCTCGACCTTCATGTTGACAATGCACCCAGCAATCCGACATCACTTGTGGCATTTAAAAGTCAATAATTTAAACCTCTGTGGATTGTATTGTCTAAACTATCAGCAGCCCATATAAGTTTAACAAATACCTAGAGAATGTTCTAGACTTTATTTACTTAATAATAAATGATTTTGTAAAATGAAAACCCTTTCAGATCCAATTGTAAGACAGAGTATTTTGTTCATGATCTTGAAGTAGAATTCCTGATTTGACTGGTATATTCTTGAAATTTTTGTGTTGTCTTCAAATGGCATCTTGTTCATAATCTTGACTTTACTGGTTTATATCTTGATATTTTTGTTTAAGCTTCAATCGGCATCTTTTTCTGATCTTGAAATAGATTTCTTAATTTAAAGTATTTTTTTACAGTGATGTGTAAGCTTCAAGTGTTGGCTTCAAGCATTCTTCGCAAAAGTAGCATGTCCAGACAACGTAAATTAAACCGACGAGGATGGGATTTGAACCCATGAGTGCAGAGCACAATGGATTAGCAGTCCATCGCCTTAACCACTCGGCCACCTCGTCCTCCATGTTGACAATGCACCCAGCAATCCGACACCACTTGTGGCATTTAAAAGTCAATAATTTAAACCTCTGTGGATTGTATTGTCTAAACTATCAGCAGCCCATATAAGTTTAACAAATACCTAGAGAATGTTCTAGACTTTATTTACTTAATAAAAAATGATTTTGTAAAATGAAAACCCTTTCAGATCCAATTGTAAGACAGAGTATTTTGTTCATGATCTTGAAGTAGAATTCCTGATTTGACTGGTATATTCTTGAAATTTTTGTGTTGTCTTCAAATGGCATCTTGTTCATAATCTTGACTTTACTGGTTTATATCTTATTATTTTTGTTTAAGCTTCAATCGTTATCTTTTTCTGATCTTGAAAAAGATTTCTTAATTTATAGTATTTTTTTACAGTGATGTGTAAGCTTCAAGTGTTGGCTTCAAGCATTCTGCGCAAAAGTAGCATGTCCAGGAAGTAGAATTCCTGATTTGACTGGTATATTCTTGAAATTTTTGTGTTGTCTTCAAATGGCATCTTGTTCATAATCTTGACTTTACTGGTTTATATCTTGATATTTTTGTTTAAGCTTCAATCGGCATCTTTTTCTGATCTTGAAATAGATTTCTTAATTTAAAGTATTTTTTTACAGTGATGTGTAAGCTTCAAGTGTTGGCTTCAAGCATTCTTCGCAAAAGTAGCATGTCCAGACAACGTAAATTAAACCGACGAGGATGGGATTTGAACCCATGCGTGCTGAGCATAATGGATTAGCAGTCCATAACCTTAACCATCTCGGCCAGTACGTCTTTCTGCTATTTCCCAATCCCGGCTTTCTGACACCACTTTTCCTACTTTAAAGTCAACTATTTCTAGCATTTGGACTGTGTTCTCATCACTATCAAAGGCTTGATGGCAAGTCACATCTGGCCAATAGCACGGCTGCTACTGTAAAAGCAATGCTAGAGTTACACTAAAAGTGTGCTGTGCATGTCTGTTATTTAAAGAAAGACTTTATAACATGATTGACAGGAATTTACGATCTTGACAAAAATATCATCTCCAAAAAAATATCAAGCCGACGAGGATGGGATTTGAACCCATGCGTGCAGAGCGCAATGGATTAGCAGTCCATCGCCTTAACCACTCGGCCACCTCGTCCTCCATGTTGACAATGCACCCAGCAATCCGACACCACTTGTGGCATTTAAAAGTCAATAAATTAAACCTCTGTGGATTGTATTGTCTAAACTATCAGCAGCCCATATAAGTTTAACAAATACCTAGAGAATGTTCTAGACTTTATTTACTTAATAATAAATGATTTTGTAAAATGAAAACACTTTCAGATCCAATTGTAAGACTGAGTATTATGTTCATGATCTTGAAGTAGAATTCCTGATTTGACTGGTATATTCTTGAAATTTTTGTGTTGTCTTCAAATGGCATCTTGTTCATAATCTTGACTTTACTGGTTTATATCTTGATATTTTTGTTTAAGCTTCAATCGGCATCTTTTTCTGATCTTGAAATAGATTTCTTAATTTAAAGTATTTTTTTACAGTGATGTGTAAGCTTCAAGTGTTGGCTTCAAGCATTCTTCGCAAAAGTAGCATGTCCAGACAACGTAAATTAAACCGACGAGGACGGGATTTAAACCCATGCGTGCTGAGCACAATGGATTAGCAGTCCATAACCTTAACCTCTCGGTTAAGGTCTTTCTGCTATCTCCCAATCCCGGCTTTCTGACACCACTTTTCCTACTTTAAAGTCAACTATTTCTAGCATTTGGACTGTGTTCTCATCACTATCAAAGGCTTGATGGCAAGTCACATCTGGCCAATAGCACGACTGCTACTGTAAATGCAATGCTAGAGTTACACTAAAAGTGTGCTGTGCATGTCTGTTATTTAAAGAAAGACTTTATAACATGATTGACAGGAATTTAAGATCTTGACAAAAATATCATCTCCAAAAAAATATCAAGCCAACGAGGATGGGATTTGAACCCATGCGTGCAGAGCACAATGGATTAGCAGTCCATCGCCTTAACCACTCGGCCACCTCGTCCTCCATGTTGACGATGCACCCAGCAATCCGACACCACTTGCGGCATTTAAAAGTCAATAATTTAAACCTCTGTGGATTTTATTGTCTAAACTATCAGCAGCCCATATAAGTTTAACAAATACCTAGAGAATGTTCTAGACTTTATTTACTTAATAATAAATGATTTTGTAAAATGAAAACCCATTCAGATCCAATTGTAAGACAGAGTATTTTGTTCATGATCTTGAAGTAGAATTCCTGATTTGACTGGTATATTCTTGAAATTTTTGTGTTGTCTTCAAATGCCATCTTGTTCATAATCTTGACTTTACTGGTTTATATCTTGATATTTTTGTTTTAGCTTCAATCAGCATCTTTTTCTGATCTTAAAATAGATTTCTTAATTTAAAGTATTTTTTTTACAGTGATGTGTAAGCTTCAAGTGTTGGCTTCAAGCATTCTTCGCAAAAGTAGCATATCCAGACAACGTAAATTAAACCGACGAGGATGGCATTTGAACCCATGCGTGCAGAGCACAATGGATTAGCAGTCCATCGCCTAACCACTCGGCCACCTCGTCCTCCATGTTGACAATGCACCCAGCAATCCGACACCACTTGTGGCATTTAAAAGTCAATAATTTAAACCTCTGTGGATTGTATTGTCTTAACTATCAGCAGCCCATATAAGTTTAACAAATACCTAGACAATGTTCTAGACTTTATTTACTTAATAATAAAAGATTTTGTAAAATGAAAACCCTTTCAGATCCAATTGTAAGACAGAGTATTTTGTTCATGATCTTGAAGTAGAATTCCTGATTTGACTGGTATATTCTTGAAATTTTTGTGTTGTCTTCAAATGGCATCTTGTTCATAATCTTGACTTTACTGGTTTATATCTTGATATTTTTGTTTAAGCTTCAATCAGCATCTTTTTCTGATCTTAAAATAGATTTCTTAATTTAAAGTATTTTTTTACAGTGATGTGTAAGCTTCAAGTGTTGGCTTCAAGCATTCTTCGCAAAAGTAGCATGTCCAGACAACGTAAATTAAACCGACGAGGATGAGATTTGAACCCATGCGTGCTGAGCATAATGGATTAGCAGTCCATAACCTTAACCATCTCGGCCAGCTCGTCTTTCTGCTATCTCCCAATCCCGGCTTTCTGACACCACTTTTCCAACTTTAAAGTCAACTATTTCTAGCATTTGGACTGTGTTCTCATCACTATCAAAGGCTTGATGGCAAGTCACATCTGGCCAATAGCACGACTGCTACTGTAAATGCAATGCTAGAGTTACACTAAAAGTGTGCTGTGCATGTCTGTTATTTAAAGAAAGACTTTATAACATGATTGACAGGAATTTAAGATCTTGACAAAAATATCAGCTCCAAAAAGATATCAAGCCGACGAGGATGGGATGTGAACCCATGCGTGCAGAGCACAATGGATTAGCAGTCCATCGCCTTAACCACTCGGCCACCTCGTCCTCCATGTTGACAATGCACCCAGCAATCCGACACCACTTGTGGCATTTAAAAGTCAATAATTTAAACCTCTGTGGATTGTATTGTCTAAACTATCAGCAGCCCATATAAGTTTAACAAATACCTAGAGAATGTTCTAGACTTTATTTACTTAATAATAAATGATTTTGTAAAATGAAAACCCTTTCAGATCCAATTGTAAGACAGAGTATTTTGTTCATGATCTTGAAGTAGAATTCCTGATTTGACTGGTATATTCTTGAAATTTTTGTGTTGTCTTCAAATGGCATCTTGTTCATAATCTTGACTTTACTGGTTTATATCTTATTATTTTTGTTTAAGCTTCAATCGTTATCTTTTTCTGATCTTGAAAAAGATTTCTTAATTTATAGTATTTTTTTACAGTGATGTGTAAGCTTCAAGTGTTGGCTTCAAGCATTCTGCGCAAAAGTAGCATGTCCAGGAAGTAGAATTCCTGATTTGACTGGTATATTCTTGAAATTTTTGTGTTGTCTTCAAATGGCATCTTGTTCATAATCTTGACTTTACTGGTTTATATCTTGATATTTTTGTTTAAGCTTCAATCGGCATCTTTTTCTGATCTTGAAATAGATTTCTTAATTTAAAGTATTTTTTTACAGTGATGTGTAAGCTTCAAGTGTTGGCTTCAAGCATTCTTCGCAAAAGTAGCATGTCCAGACAACGTAAATTAAACCGACGAGGATGGGATTTGAACCCATGCGTGCTGAGCATAATGGATTAGCAGTCCATAACCTTAACCATCTCGGCCAGCACGTCTTTCTGCTATCTCCCAATCCCGGCTTTCTGACACCACTTTTCCTACTTTAAAGTCAACTATTTCTAGCATTTGGACTGTGTTCTCATCACTATCAAAGGCTTGATGGCAAGTCACATCTGGCCAATAGCACGACTGCTACTGTAAATGCAATGCTAGAGTTACACTAAAAGTGTGCTGTGCATGTCTGTTATTTAAAGAAAGACTTTATAACATGATTGACAGGAATTTAAGATCTTGACAAAAATATCATCTCCAAAAAAATATCAAGCCAACGAGGATGGGATTTGAACCCATGCGTGCAGAGCACAATGGATTAGCAGTCCATCGCCTTAACCACTCGGCCACCTCGTCCTCCATGTTGACAATGCACCCAGCAATCCGACACCACTTGTGGCATTTAAAAGTCAATAATTTAAACCTCTGTGGATTGTATTGTCTAAACTATCAGCAGCCCATATAAGTTTAACAAATACCTAGAGAATGTTCTAGACTTTATTTACTTAATAATAAATGATTTTGTAAAATGAAAACCCATTCAGATCCAATTGTAAGACAGAGTATTTTGTTCATGATCTTGAAGTAGAATTCCTGATTTGACTGGTATATTCTTGAAATTTTTGTGTTGTCTTCAAATGGCATCTTGTTCATAATCTTGACTTTACTGGTTTATATCTTGATATTTTTGTTTTAGCTTCAATCAGCATCTTTTTCTGATCTTAAAATAGATTTCTTAATTTAAAGTATTTCTTTTACAGTGATGTGTAAGCTTCAAGTGTTGGCTTCAAGCATTCTTCGCAAAAGTAGCATGTCCAGACAACGTAAATTAAACCGACGAGGATGGCATTTGAACCCATGCGTGCAGAGCACAATGGATTAGCAGTCCATCGCCTAACCACTCGGCCACCTCGTCCTCCATGTTGACAATGCACCCAGCAATCCGACACCACTTGTGGCATTTAAAAGTCAATAATTTAAACCTCTGTGGATTGTATTGTCTTAACTATCAGCAGCCCATATAAGTTTAACAAATACCTAGAGAATGTTCTAGACTTTATTTACTTAATAATAAAAGATTTTGTAAAATGAAAACCCTTTCAGATCCAATATTAAGACAGAGTATTTTGTTCATGATCTTGAAGTAGAATTCCTGATTTGACTGGTATATTCTTGAAATTTTTGTGTTGTCTTCAAATGGCATCTTGTTCATAATCTTGACTTTACTGGTTTATATCTTGATATTTTTGTTTAAGCTTCAATCAGCATCTTTTTCTGATCTTAAAATAGATTTCTTAATTTAAAGTATTTTTTTACAGTGATGTGTAAGCTTCAAGTGTTGGCTTCAAGCATTCTTCGCAAAAGTAGCATGTCCAGACAACGGAAATTAAACCGACGAGGATGAGATTTGAACCCATGCGTGCTGAGCATAATGGATTAGCAGTCCATAACCTTAACCATCTCGGCCAGCTCGTCTTTCTGCTATCTCCCAATCCCGGCTTTCTGACACCACTTTTCCTACTTTAAAGTCAACTATTTCTAGCATTTGGACTGTGTTCTCATCACTATCAAAGGCTTGATGGCAAGTCACATCTGGCCAATAGCACGACTGCTACTGTAAATGCAATGCTAGAGTTACACTAAAAGTGTGCTGTGCATGTCTGTTATTTAAAGAAAGACTTTATAACATGATTGACAGGAATTTAAGATCTTGACAAAAATATCAGCTCCAAAAAGATATCAAGCCGACGAGGATGGGATTTGAACCCATGCGTGCAGAGCACAATGGATTAGCAGTCCATCGCCTTAACCACTCGGCCACCTCGTCCTCCATGTTGACAATGCACCCAGCAATCCGACACCACTTGTGGCATTTAAAAGTCAATAATTTAAACCTCTGTGGATTGTATTGTCTAAACTATCAGCAGCCCATATAAGTTTAACAAATACCTAGAGAATGTTCTAGACTTTATTTACTTAATAATAAATGATTTTGTAAAATGAAAACCCATTCAGATCCAATTGTAAGACAGAGTATTTTGTTCATGATCTTGAAGTAGAATTCTTGATTTGACTGGTATATTCTTGAAATTTTTGTGTTGTCTTCAAATGGCATCTTGTTCATAATCTTGACTTTACTGGTTTATATCTTGATATTTTTGTTTTAGCTTCAATCAGCATCTTTTTCTGATCTTAAAATAGATTTCTTAATTTAAAGTATTTCTTTTACAGTGATGTGTAAGCTTCAAGTGTTGGCTTCAAGCATTCTTCGCAAAAGTAGCATGTCCAGACAACGTAAATTAAACCGACGAGGATGGCATTTGAACCCATGCGTGCAGAGCACAATGGATTAGCAGTCCATCGCCTAACCACTCGGCCACCTCGTCCTCCATGTTGACAATGCACCCAGCAATCCGACACCACTTGTGGCATTTAAAAGTCAATAATTTAAACCTCTGTGGATTGTATTGTCTTAACTATCAGCAGCCCATATAAGTTTAACAAATACCTAGAGAATGTTCTAGACTTTATTTACTTAATAATAAATGATTTTGTAAAATGAAAACCCTTTCAGATCCAATTGTAAGACAGAGTATTTTGTTCATGATCTTGAAGTAGAATTCCTGATTTGACTGGTATATTCTTGAAATTTTTGTGTTGTCTTCAAATGGCATCTTGTTCATAATCTTGACTTTACTGGTTTATATCTTGATATTTTTGTTTAAGCTTCAATCAGCATCTTTTTCTGATCTTAAAATAGATTTCTTAATTTAAAGTATTTTTTTACAGTGATGTGTAAGCTTCAAGTGTTGGCTTCAAGCATTCTTCGCAAAAGTAGCATGTCCAGACAACGGAAATTAAACCGACGAGGATGAGATTTGAACCCATGCGTGCTGAGCATAATGGATTAGCAGTCCATAACCTTAACCATCTCAGCCAGCTCGTCTTTCTGCTATCTCCCAATCCCGGCTTTCTGACACCACTTTTCCTACTTTAAAGTCAACTATTTCTAGCATTTGGACTGTGTTCTCATCACTATCAAAGGCTTGATGGCAAGTCACATCTGGCCAATAGCACGACTGCTACTGTAAATGCAATGCTAGAGTTACACTAAAAGTGTGCTGTGCATGTCTGTTATTTAAAGAAAGACTTTATAACATGATTGACAGGAATTTAAGATCTTGACAAAAATATCAGCTCCAAAAAGATATCAAGCCGACGAGGATGGGATTTGAACCCATGCGTGCAAAGCACAATGGATTAGCAGTCCATCGCCTTAACCACTCGGCCACCTCGTCCTCCATGTTGACAATGCACCCAGCAATCCGACACCACTTGTGGCATTTAAAAGTCAATAATTTAAACCTCTGTGGATTGTATTGTCTAAACTATCAGCAGCCCATATAAGTTTAACAAATACCTAGAAAATGTTCTAGACTTTATTTACTTAATAATAAATGATTTTGTAAAATGAAAACCCTTTCAGATCCAATTGTAAGACAGAGTATTTTGTTCATGATCTTGAAGTAGAATTCCTGATTTGACTGGTATATTCTTGAAATTTTTGTGTTGTCTTCAAATGGCATCTTGTTCATAATCTTGACTTTACTGGTTTATATCTTATTATTTTTGTTTAAGCTTCAATCGTTATCTTTTTCTGATCTTGAAAAAGATTTCTTAATTTATAGTATTTTTTTACAGTGATGTGTAAGCTTCAAGTGTTGGCTTCAAGCATTCTGCGCAAAAGTAGCATGTCCAGGAAGTAGAATTCCTGATTTGACTGGTATATTCTTGAAATTTTTGTGTTGTCTTCAAATGGCATCTTGTTCATAATCTTGACTTTACTGGTTTATATCTTGATATTTTTGTTTAAGCTTCAATCGGCATCTTTTTCTGATCTTGAAATAGATTTCTTAATTTAAAGTATTTTTTTACAGTGATGTGTAAGCTTCAAGTGTTGGCTTCAAGCATTCTTCGCAAAAGTAGCATGTCCAGACAACGTAAATTAAACCGACGAGGATGGGATTTGAACCCATGCGTGCTGAGCATAATGGATTAGCAGTCCATAACCTTAACCATCTCGGCCAGTACGTCTTTCTGCTATCTCCCAATCCCGGCTTTCTGACACCACTTTTCCTACTTTAAAGTCAACTATTTCTAGCATTTGGACTGTGTTCTCATCACTATCAAAGGCTTGATGGCAAGTCACATCTGGCCAATAGCACGGCTGCTACTGTAAAAGCAATGCTAGAGTTACACTAAAAGTGTGCTGTGCATGTCTGTTATTTAAAGAAAGACTTTATAACATGATTGACAGGAATTTACGATCTTGACAAAAATATCATCTCCAAAAAAATATCAAGCCGACGAGGATGGGATTTGAACCCATGCGTGCAGAGCACAATGGATTAGCAGTCCATCGCCTTAACCACTCGGCCACCTCGTCCTCCATGTTGACAATGCACCCAGCAATCCGACACCACTTGTGGCATTTAAAAGTCAATAAATTAAACCTCTGTGGATTGTATTGTCTAAACTATCAGCAGCCCATATAAGTTTAACAAATACCTAGAGAATGTTCTAGACTTTATTTACTTAATAATAAATGATTTTGTAAAATGAAAACACTTTCAGATCCAATTGTAAGACTGAGTATTATGTTCATGATCTTGAAGTAGAATTCCTGATTTGACTGGTATATTCTTGAAATTTTTGTGTTGTCTTCAAATGGCATCTTGTTCATAATCTTGACTTTACTGGTTTATATCTTGATATTTTTGTTTAAGCTTCAATCGGCATCTTTTTCTGATCTTGAAATAGATTTCTTAATTTAAAGTATTTTTTTACAGTGATGTGTAAGCTTCAAGTGTTGGCTTCAAGCATTCTTCGCAAAAGTAGCATGTCCAGACAACGTAAATTAAACCGACGAGGACGGGATTTAAACCCATGCGTGCTGAGCACAATGGATTAGCAGTCCATAACCTTAACCTCTCGGTTAAGGTCTTTCTGCTATCTCCCAATCCCGGCTTTCTGACACCACTTTTCCTACTTTAAAGTCAACTATTTCTAGCATTTGGACTGTGTTCTCATCACTATCAAAGGCTTGATGGCAAGTCACATCTGGCCAATAGCACGACTGCTACTGTAAATGCAATGCTAGAGTTACACTAAAAGTGTGCTGTGCATGTCTGTTATTTAAAGAAAGACTTTATAACATGATTGACAGGAATTTAAGATCTTGACAAAAATATCATCTCCAAAAAAATATCAAGCCAACGAGGATGGGATTTGAACCCATGCGTGCAGAGCACAATGGATTAGCAGTCCATCGCCTTAACCACTCGGCCACCTCGTCCTCCATGTTGTCGATGCACCCAGCAATCCGACACCACTTGCGGCATTTAAAAGTCAATAATTTAAACCTCTGTGGATTTTATTGTCTAAACTATCAGCAGCCCATATAAGTTTAACAAATACCTAGAGAATGTTCTAGACTTTATTTACTTAATAATAAATGATTTTGTAAAATGAAAACCCATTCAGATCCAATTGTAAGACAGAGTATTTTGTTCATGATCTTGAAGTAGAATTCCTGATTTGACTGGTATATTCTTGAAATTTTTGTGTTGTCTTCAAATGCCATCTTGTTCATAATCTTGACTTTACTGGTTTATATCTTGATATTTTTGTTTTAGCTTCAATCAGCATCTTTTTCTGATCTTAAAATAGATTTCTTAATTTAAAGTATTTTTTTTACAGTGATGTGTAAGCTTCAAGTGTTGGCTTCAAGCATTCTTCGCAAAAGTAGCATGTCCAGACAACGTAAATTAAACCGACGAGGATGGCATTTGAACCCATGCGTGCAGAGCACAATGGATTAGCAGTCCATCGCCTAACCACTCGGCCACCTCGTCCTCCATGTTGACAATGCACCCAGCAATCCGACACCACTTGTGGCATTTAAAAGTCAATAATTTAAACCTCTGTGGATTGTATTGTCTTAACTATCAGCAGCCCATATAAGTTTAACAAATACCTAGACAATGTTCTAGACTTTATTTACTTAATAATAAAAGATTTTGTAAAATGAAAACCCTTTCAGATCCAATTGTAAGACAGAGTATTTTGTTCATGATCTTGAAGTAGAATTCCTGATTTGACTGGTATATTCTTGAAATTTTTGTGTTGTCTTCAAATGGCATCTTGTTCATAATCTTGACTTTACAGGTTTATATCTTGATATTTTTGTTTAAGCTTCAATCAGCATCTTTTTCTGATCTTAAAATAGATTTCTTAATTTAAAGTATTTTTTTACAGTGATGTGTAAGCTTCAAGTGTTGGCTTCAAGCATTCTTCGCAAAAGTAGCATGTCCAGACAACGTAAATTAAACCGACGAGGATGAGATTTGAACCCATGCGTGCTGAGCATAATGGATTAGCAGTCCATAACCTTAACCATCTCGGCCAGCTCGTCTTTCTGCTATCTCCCAATCCCGGCTTTCTGACACCACTTTTCCAACTTTAAAGTCAACTATTTCTAGCATTTGGACTGTGTTCTCATCACTATCAAAGGCTTGATGGCAAGTCACATCTGGCCAATAGCACGACTGCTACTGTAAATGCAATGCTAGAGTTACACTAAAAGTGTGCTGTGCATGTCTGTTATTTAAAGAAAGACTTTATAACATGATTGACAGGAATTTAAGATCTTGACAAAAATATCAGCTCCAAAAAGATATCAAGCCGACGAGGATGGGATGTGAACCCATGCGTGCAGAGCACAATGGATTAGCAGTCCATCGCCTTAACCACTCGGCCACCTCGTCCTCCATGTTGACAATGCACCCAGCAATCCGACACCACTTGTGGCATTTAAAAGTCAATAATTTAAACCTCTGTGGATTGTATTGTCTAAACTATCAGCAGCCCATATAAGTTTAACAAATACCTAGAGAATGTTCTAGACTTTATTTACTTAATAATAAATGATTTTGTAAAATGAAAACACTTTCAGATCCAATTGTAAGACTGAGTATTTTGTTCATGATCTTGAAGTAGAATTCCTGATTTGACTGGTATATTCTTGAAATTTTTGTGTTGTCTTCAAATGGCATCTTGTTCATAATCTTGACTTTACTGGTTTATATCTTGATATTTTTGTTTAAGCTTCAATCGGCATCTTTTTCTGATCTTGAAATAGATTTCTTAATTTAAAGTATTTTTTTACAGTGATGTGTAAGCTTCAAGTGTTGGCTTCAAGCATTCTTCGCAAAAGTAGCATGTCCAGACAACGTAAATTAAACCGACGAGGATGGGATTTGAACCCATGCGTGCTGAGCATAATGGATTAGCAGTCCATAACCTTAACCATCTCGGCCAGCACGTCTTTCTGCTATCTCCCAATCCCGGCTTTCTGACACCACTTTTCCTACTTTAAAGTCAACTATTTCTAGCATTTGGACTGTGTTCTCATCACTATCAAAGGCTTGATGGCAAGTCACATCTGGCCAATAGCACGACTGCTACTGTAAATGCAATGCTAGAGTTACACTAAAAGTGTGCTGTGCATGTCTGTTATTTAAAGAAAGACTTTATAACATGATTGACAGGAATTTAAGATCTTGACAAAAATATCATCTCCAAAAAAATATCAAGCCAACGAGGATGGGATTTGAACCCATGCGTGCAGAGCACAATGGATTAGCAGTCCATCGCCTTAACCACTCGGCCACCTCGTCCTCCATGTTGACAATGCACCCAGCAATCCGACACCACTTGTGGCATTTAAAAGTCAATAATTTAAACCTCTGTGGATTGTATTGTCTAAACTATCAGCAGCCCATATAAGTTTAACAAATACCTAGAGAATGTTCTAGACTTTATTTACTTAATAATAAATGATTTTGTAAAATGAAAACCCATTCAGATCCAATTGTAAGACAGAGTATTTTGTTCATGATCTTGAAGTAGAATTCCTGATTTGACTGGTATATTCTTGAAATTTTTGTGTTGTCTTCAAATGGCATCTTGTTCATAATCTTGACTTTACTGGTTTATATCTTGATATTTTTGTTTTAGCTTCAATCAGCATCTTTTTCTGATCTTAAAATAGATTTCTTAATTTAAAGTATTTCTTTTACAGTGATGTGTAAGCTTCAAGTGTTGGCTTCAAGCATTCTTCGCAAAAGTAGCATGTCCAGACAACGTAAATTAAACCGACGAGGATGGCATTTGAACCCATGCGTGCAGAGCACAATGGATTAGCAGTCCATCGCCTAACCACTCGGCCACCTCGTCCTCCATGTTGACAATGCACCCAGCAATCCGACACCACTTGTGGCATTTAAAAGTCAATAATTTAAACCTCTGTGGATTGTATTGTCTTAACTATCAGCAGCCCATATAAGTTTAACAAATACCTAGAGAATGTTCTAGACTTTATTTACTTAATAATAAAAGATTTTGTAAAATGAAAACCCTTTCAGATCCAATATTAAGACAGAGTATTTTGTTCATGATCTTGAAGTAGAATTCCTGATTTGACTGGTATATTCTTGAAATTTTTGTGTTGTCTTCAAATGGCATCTTGTTCATAATCTTGACTTTACTGGTTTATATCTTGATATTTTTGTTTAAGCTTCAATCAGCATCTTTTTCTGATCTTAAAATAGATTTCTTAATTTAAAGTATTTTTTTACAGTGATGTGTAAGCTTCAAGTGTTGGCTTCAAGCATTCTTCGCAAAAGTAGCATGTCCAGACAACGGAAATTAAACCGACGAGGATGAGATTTGAACCCATGCGTGCTGAGCATAATGGATTAGCAGTCCATAACCTTAACCATCTCGGCCAGCTCGTCTTTCTGCTATCTCCCAATCCCGGCTTTCTGACACCACTTTTCCTACTTTAAAGTCAACTATTTCTAGCATTTGGACTGTGTTCTCATCACTATCAAAGGCTTGATGGCAAGTCACATCTGGCCAATAGCACGACTGCTACTGTAAATGCAATGCTAGAGTTACACTAAAAGTGTGCTGTGCATGTCTGTTATTTAAAGAAAGACTTTATAACATGATTGACAGGAATTTAAGATCTTGACAAAAATATCAGCTCCAAAAAGATATCAAGCCGACGAGGATGGGATTTGAACCCATGCGTGCAGAGCACAATGGATTAGCAGTCCATCGCCTTAACCACTCGGCCACCTCGTCCTCCATGTTGACAATGCACCCAGCAATCCGACACCACTTGTGGCATTTAAAAGTCAATAATTTAAACCTCTGTGGATTGTATTGTCTAAACTATCAGCAGCCCATATAAGTTTAACAAATACCTAGAGAATGTTCTAGACTTTATTTACTTAATAATAAATGATTTTGTAAAATGAAAACCCATTCAGATCCAATTGTAAGACAGAGTATTTTGTTCATGATCTTGAAGTAGAATTCCTGATTTGACTGGTATATTCTTGAAATTTTTGTGTTGTCTTCAAATGGCATCTTGTTCATAATCTTGACTTTACTGGTTTATATCTTGATATTTTTGTTTTAGCTTCAATCAGCATCTTTTTCTGATCTTAAAATAGATTTCTTAATTTAAAGTATTTCTTTTACAGTGATGTGTAAGCTTCAAGTGTTGGCTTCAAGCATTCTTCGCAAAAGTAGCATGTCCAGACAACGTAAATTAAACCGACGAGGATGGCATTTGAACCCATGCGTGCAGAGCACAATGGATTAGCAGTCCATCGCCTAACCACTCGGCCACCTCGTCCTCCATGTTGACAATGCACCCAGCAATCTGACACCACTTGTGGCATTTAAAAGTCAATAATTTAAACCTCTGTGGATTGTATTGTCTTAACTATCAGCAGCCCATATAAGTTTAACAAATACCTAGAGAATGTTCTAGACTTTATTTACTTAATAATAAATGATTTTGTAAAATGAAAACCCTTTCAGATCCAATTGTAAGACAGAGTATTTTGTTCATGATCTTGAAGTAGAATTCCTGATTTGACTGGTATATTCTTGAAATTTTTGTGTTGTCTTCAAATGGCATCTTGTTCATAATCTTGACTTTACTGGTTTATATCTTGATATTTTTGTTTAAGCTTCAATCAGCATCTTTTTCTGATCTTAAAATAGATTTCTTAATTTAAAGTATTTTTTTACAGTGATGTGTAAGCTTCAAGTGTTGGCTTCAAGCATTCTTCGCAAAAGTAGCATGTCCAGACAACGGAAATTAAACCGACGAGGATGAGATTTGAACCCATGCGTGCTGAGCATAATGGATTAGCAGTCCATAACCTTAACCATCTCAGCCAGCTCGTCTTTCTGCTATCTCCCAATCCCGGCTTTCTGACACCACTTTTCCTACTTTAAAGTCAACTATTTCAAGCATTTGGACTGTGTTCTCATCACTATCAAAGGCTTGATGGCAAGTCACATCTGGCCAATAGCACGACTGCTACTGTAAATGCAATGCTAGAGTTACACTAAAAGTGTGCTGTGCATGTCTGTTATTTAAAGAAAGACTTTATAACATGATTGACAGGAATTTAAGATCTTGACAAAAATATCAGCTCCAAAAAGATATCAAGCCGACGAGGATGGGATTTGAACCCATGCGTGCAAAGCACAATGGATTAGCAGTCCATCGCCTTAACCACTCGGCCACCTCGTCCTCCATGTTGACAATGCACCCAGCAATCCGACACCACTTGTGGCATTTAAAAGTCAATAATTTAAACCTCTGTGGATTGTATTGTCTAAACTATCAGCAGCCCATATAAGTTTAACAAATACCTAGAAAATGTTCTAGACTTTATTTACTTAATAATAAATGATTTTGTAAAATGAAAACCCTTTCAGATCCAATTGTAAGACAGAGTATTTTGTTCATGATCTTGAAGTAGAATTCCTGATTTGACTGGTATATTCTTGAAATTTTTGTGTTGTCTTCAAATGGCATCTTGTTCATAATCTTGACTTTACTGGTTTATATCTTATTATTTTTGTTTAAGCTTCAATCGTTATCTTTTTCTGATCTTGAAAAAGATTTCTTAATTTATAGTATTTTTTTACAGTGATGTGTAAGCTTCAAGTGTTGGCTTCAAGCATTCTGCGCAAAAGTAGCATGTCCAGGAAGTAGAATTCCTGATTTGACTGGTATATTCTTGAAATTTTTGTGTTGTCTTCAAATGGCATCTTGTTCATAATCTTGACTTTACTGGTTTATATCTTGATATTTTTGTTTAAGCTTCAATCGGCATCTTTTTCTGATCTTGAAATAGATTTCTTAATTTAAAGTATTTTTTTACAGTGATGTGTAAGCTTCAAGTGTTGGCTTCAAGCATTCTTCGCAAAAGTAGCATGTCCAGACAACGTAAATTAAACCGACGAGGATGGGATTTGAACCCATGCGTGCTGAGCATAATGGATTAGCAGTCCATAACCTTAACCATCTCGGCCAGTACGTCTTTCTGCTATCTCCCAATCCCGGCTTTCTGACACCACTTTTCCTACTTTAAAGTCAACTATTTCTAGCATTTGGACTGTGTTCTCATCACTATCAAAGGCTTGATGGCAAGTCACATCTGGCCAATAGCACGGCTGCTACTGTAAAAGCAATGCTAGAGTTACACTAAAAGTGTGCTGTGCATGTCTGTTATTTAAAGAAAGACTTTATAACATGATTGACAGGAATTTACGATCTTGACAAAAATATCATCTCCAAAAAAATATCAAGCCGACGAGGATGGGATTTGAACCCATGCGTGCAGAGCACAATGGATTAGCAGTCCATCGCCTTAACCACTCGGCCACCTCGTCCTCCATGTTGACAATGCACCCAGCAATCCGACACCACTTGTGGCATTTAAAAGTCAATAAATTAAACCTCTGTGGATTGTATTGTCTAAACTATCAGCAGCCCATATAAGTTTAACAAATACCTAGAGAATGTTCTAGACTTTATTTACTTAATAATAAATGATTTTGTAAAATGAAAACACTTTCAGATCCAATTGTAAGACTGAGTATTATGTTCATGATCTTGAAGTAGAATTCCTGATTTGACTGGTATATTCTTGAAATTTTTGTGTTGTCTTCAAATGGCATCTTGTTCATAATCTTGACTTTACTGGTTTATATCTTGATATTTTTGTTTAAGCTTCAATCGGCATCTTTTTCTGATCTTGAAATAGATTTCTTAATTTAAAGTATTTTTTTACAGTGATGTGTAAGCTTCAAGTGTTGGCTTCAAGCATTCTTCGCAAAAGTAGCATGTCCAGACAACGTAAATTAAACCGACGAGGACGGGATTTAAACCCATGCGTGCTGAGCACAATGGATTAGCAGTCCATAACCTTAACCTCTCGGTTAAGGTCTTTCTGCTATCTCCCAATCCCGGCTTTCTGACACCACTTTTCCTACTTTAAAGTCAACTATTTCTAGCATTTGGACTGTGTTCTCATCACTATCAAAGGCTTGATGGCAAGTCACATCTGGCCAATAGCACGACTGCTACTGTAAATGCAATGCTAGAGTTACACTAAAAGTGTGCTGTGCATGTCTGTTATTTAAAGAAAGACTTTATAACATGATTGACAGGAATTTAAGATCTTGACAAAAATATCATCTCCAAAAAAATATCAAGCCAACGAGGATGGGATTTGAACCCATGCGTGCAGAGCACAATGGATTAGCAGTCCATCGCCTTAACCACTCGGCCACCTCGTCCTCCATGTTGACGATGCACCCAGCAATCCGACACCACTTGCGGCATTTAAAAGTCAATAATTTAAACCTCTGTGGATTTTATTGTCTAAACTATCAGCAGCCCATATAAGTTTAACAAATACCTAGAGAATGTTCTAGACTTTATTTACTTAATAATAAATGATTTTGTAAAATGAAAACCCATTCAGATCCAATTGTAAGACAGAGTATTTTGTTCATGATCTTGAAGTAGAATTCCTGATTTGACTGGTATATTCTTGAAATTTTTGTGTTGTCTTCAAATGCCATCTTGTTCATAATCTTGACTTTACTGGTTTATATCTTGATATTTTTGTTTAAGCTTCAATCAGCATCTTTTTCTGATCTTAAAATAGATTTCTTAATTTAAAGTATTTTTTTTACAGTGATGTGTAAGCTTCAAGTGTTGGCTTCAAGCATTCTTCGCAAAAGTAGCATGTCCAGACAACGTAAATTAAACCGACGAGGATGGCATTTGAACCCATGCGTGCAGAGCACAATGGATTAGCAGTCCATCGCCTAACCACTCGGCCACCTCGTCCTCCATGTTGACAATGCACCCAGCAATCCGACACCACTTGTGGCATTTAAAAGTCAATAATTTAAACCTCTGTGGATTGTATTGTCTTAACTATCAGCAGCCCATATAAGTTTAACAAATACCTAGACAATGTTCTAGACTTTATTTACTTAATAATAAAAGATTTTGTAAAATGAAAACCCTTTCAGATCCAATTGTAAGACAGAGTATTTTGTTCATGATCTTGAAGTAGAATTCCTGATTTGACTGGTATATTCTTGAAATTTTTGTGTTGTCTTCAAATGGCATCTTGTTCATAATCTTGACTTTACAGGTTTATATCTTGATATTTTTGTTTAAGCTTCAATCAGCATCTTTTTCTGATCTTAAAATAGATTTCTTAATTTAAAGTATTTTTTTACAGTGATGTGTAAGCTTCAAGTGTTGGCTTCAAGCATTCTTCGCAAAAGTAGCATGTCCAGACAACGTAAATTAAACCGACGAGGATGAGATTTGAACCCATGCGTGCTGAGCATAATGGATTAGCAGTCCATAACCTTAACCATCTCGGCCAGCTCGTCTTTCTGCTATCTCCCAATCCCGGCTTTCTGACACCACTTTTCCAACTTTAAAGTCAACTATTTCTAGCATTTGGACTGTGTTCTCATCACTATCAAAGGCTTGATGGCAAGTCACATCTGGCCAATAGCACGACTGCTACTGTAAATGCAATGCTAGAGTTACACTAAAAGTGTGCTGTGCATGTCTGTTATTTAAAGAAAGACTTTATAACATGATTGACAGGAATTTAAGATCTTGACAAAAATATCAGCTCCAAAAAGATATCAAGCCGACGAGGATGGGATGTGAACCCATGCGTGCAGAGCACAATGGATTAGCAGTCCATCGCCTTAACCACTCGGCCACCTCGTCCTCCATGTTGACAATGCACCCAGCAATCCGACACCACTTGTGGCATTTAAAAGTCAATAATTTAAACCTCTGTGGATTGTATTGTCTAAACTATCAGCAGCCCATATAAGTTTAACAAATACCTAGAGAATGTTCTAGACTTTATTTACTTAATAATAAATGATTTTGTAAAATGAAAACCCTTTCAGATCCAATTGTAAGACAGAGTATTTTGTTCATGATCTTGAAGTAGAATTCCTGATTTGACTGGTATACTCTTGAAATTTTTGTGTTGTCTTCAAATGGCATCTTGTTCATAATCTTGACTTTACTGGTTTATATCTTATTATTTTTGTTTAAGCTTCAATCGTTATCTTTTTCTGATCTTGAAAAAGATTTCTTAATTTATAGTATTTTTTTACAGTGATGTGTAAGCTTCAAGTGTTGGCTTCAAGCATTCTGCGCAAAAGTAGCATGTCCAGGAAGTAGAATTCCTGATTTGACTGGTATATTCTTGAAATTTTTGTGTTGTCTTCAAATGGCATCTTGTTCATAATCTTGACTTTACTGGTTTATATCTTGATATTTTTGTTTAAGCTTCAATCGGCATCTTTTTCTGATCTTGAAATAGATTTCTTAATTTAAAGTATTTATTTACAGTGATGTGTAAGCTTCAAGTGTTGGCTTCAAGCATTCTTCGCAAAAGTAGCATGTCCAGACAACGTAAATTAAACCGACGAGGATGGGATTTGAACCCATGCGTGCTGAGCATAATGGATTAGCAGTCCATAACCTTAACCATCTCGGCCAGCACGTCTTTCTGCTATCTCCCAATCCCGGCTTTCTGACACCACTTTTCCTACTTTAAAGTCAACTATTTCTAGCATTTGGACTGTGTTCTCATCACTATCAAAGGCTTGATGGCAAGTCACATCTGGCCAATAGCACGACTGCTACTGTAAAAGCAATGCTAGAGTTACACTAAAAGTGTGCTGTGCATGTCTGTTATTTAAAGAAAGACTTTATAACATGATTGACAGGAATTTACGATCTTGACAAAAATATCATCTCCAAAAAAATATCAAGCCGACGAGGATGGGATTTGAACCCATGCGTGCAGAGCACAATGGATTAGCAGTCCATCGCCTTAACCACTCGGCCACCTCGTCCTCCATGTTGACAATGCACCCAGCAATCCGACACCACTTGTGGCATTTAAAAGTCAATAATTTAAACCTCTGTGGATTGTATTGTCTAAACTATCAGCAGCCCATATAAGTTTAACAAATACCTAGAGAATGTTCTAGACTTTATTTACTTAATAATAAATGATTTTGTAAAATGAAAACACTTTCAGATCCCATTGTAAGACTGAGTATTATGTTCATGATCTTGAAGTAGAATTCCTGATTTGACTGGTATATTCTTGAAATTTTTGTGTTGTCTTCAAATGGCATCTTGTTCATAATCTTGACTTTACTGGTTTATATCTTGATATTTTTGTTTAAGCTTCAATCGGCATCTTTTTCTGATCTTGAAATAGATTTCTTAATTTAAAGTATTTTTTTACAGTGATGTGTAAGCTTCAAGTGTTGGCTTCAAGCATTCTTCGCAAAAGTAGCATGTCCAGACAACGTAAAACAAACCGACGAGGACGGGATTTGAACCCATGCGTGCTGAGCACAATGGATTAGCAGTCCATAACCTTAACCTCTCGGTTAAGGTCTTTCTGCCATCTCCCAATCCCGGCTTTCTGACACCACTTTTCCTACTTTAAAGTCAACTATTTCTAGCATTTGGACTGTGTTCTCATCACTATCAAAGGCTTGATGGCAAGTCACATCTGGCCAATAGCACGACTGCTACTGTAAATGCAATGCTAGAGTTACACTAAAAGTGTGCTGTGCATGTCTGTTATTTAAAGAAAGACTTTATAACATGATTGACAGGAATTTAAGATCTTGACAAAAATATCATCTCCAAAAAAATATCAAGCCAACGAGGATGGGATTTGAACCCATGCGTGCAGAGCACAATGGATTAGCAGTCCATCGCCTTAACCACTCGGCCACCTCGTCCTCCGTGTTGACAATGCACCCAGCAATCCGACACCACTTGTGGCATTTAAAAGTCAATAATTTAAACCTCTGTGGATTGTATTGTCTAAACTATCAGCAGCCCATATAAGTTTAACAAATACCTAGAGAATGTTCTAGACTTTATTTACTTAATAATAAATGATTTTGTAAAATGAAAACCCATTCAGATCCAATTGTAAGACAGAGTATTTTGTTCATGATCTTGAAGTAGAATTCCTGATTTGACTGGTATATTCTTGAAATTTTTGTGTTGTCTTCAAATGGCATCTTGTTCATAATCTTGACTTTACTGGTTTATATCTTGATATTTTTGTTTTAGCTTCAATCAGCATCTTTTTCTGATCTTAAAATAGATTTCTTAATTTAAAGTATTTCTTTTACAGTGATGTGTAAGCTTCAAGTGTTGGCTTCAAGCATTCTTCGCAAAAGTAGCATGTCCAGACAACGTAAATTAAACCGACGAGGATGGCATTTGAACCCATGCGTGCAGAGCACAATGGATTAGCAGTCCATCGCCTAACCACTCGGCCACCTCGTCCTCCATGTTGACAATGCACCCAGCAATCCGACACCACTTGTGGCATTTAAAAGTCAATAATTTAAACCTCTGTGGATTGTATTGTCTTAACTATCAGCAGCCCATATAAGTTTAACAAATACCTAGAGAATGTTCTAGACTTTATTTACTTAATAATAAAAGATTTTGTAAAATGAAAACCCTTTCAGATCCAATTGTAAGACAGAGTATTTTGTTCATGATCTTGAAGTAGAATTCCTGATTTGACTGGTATATTCTTGAAATTTTTGTGTTGTCTTCAAATGGCATCTTGTTCATAATCTTGACTTTACTGGTTTATATCTTGATATTTTTGTTTAAGCTTCAATCAGCATCTTTTTCTGATCTTAAAATAGATTTCTTAATTTAAAGTATTTTTTTACAGTGATGTGTAAGCTTCAAGTGTTGGCTTCAAGCATTCTTCGCAAAAGTAGCATGTCCAGACAACGGAAATTAAACCGACGAGGATGAGATTTGAACCCATGCGTGCTGAGCATAATGGATTAGCAGTCCATAACCTTAACCATCTCGGCCAGCTCGTCTTTCTGCTATCTCCCAATCCCGGCTTTCTGACACCACTTTTCCTACTTTAAAGTCAACTATTTCTAGCATTTGGACTGTGTTCTCATCACTATCAAAGGCTTGATGGCAAGTCACATCTGGCCAATAGCACGACTGCTACTGTAAATGCAATGCTAGAGTTACACTAAAAGTGTGCTGTGCATGTCTGTTATTTAAAGAAAGACTTTATAACATGATTGACAGGAATTTAAGATCTTGACAAAAATATCAGCTCCAAAAAGATATCAAGCCGACGAGGATGGGATTTGAACCCATGCGTGCAGAGCACAATGGATTAGCAGTCCATCGCCTTAACCACTCGGCCACCTCGTCCTCCATGTTGACAATGCACCCAGCAATCCGACACCACTTGTGGCATTTAAAAGTCAATAATTTAAACCTCTGTGGATTGTATTGTCTAAACTATCAGCAGCCCATATAAGTTTAACAAATACCTAGAGAATGTTCTAGACTTTATTTACTTAATAATAAATGATTTTGTAAAATGAAAACCCTTTCAGATCCAATTGTAAGACAGAGTATTTTGTTCATGATCTTGAAGTAGAATTCCTGATTTGACTGGTATATTCTTGAAATTTTTGTGTTGTCTTCAAATGGCATCTTGTTCATAATCTTGACTTTACTGGTTTATATCTTATTATTTTTGTTTAAGCTTCAATCGTTATCTTTTTCTGATCTTGAAAAAGATTTCTTAATTTATAGTATTTTTTTACAGTGATGTGTAAGCTTCAAGTGTTGGCTTCAAGCATTCTGCGCAAAAGTAGCATGTCCAGGAAGTAGAATTCCTGATTTGACTGGTATATTCTTGAAATTTTTGTGTTGTCTTCAAATGGCATCTTGTTCATAATCTTGACTTTACTGGTTTATATCTTGATATTTTTGTTTAAGCTTCAATCGGCATCTTTTTCTGATCTTGAAATAGATTTCTTAATTTAAAGTATTTTTTTACAGTGATGTGTAAGCTTCAAGTGTTGGCTTCAAGCATTCTTCGCAAAAGTAGCATGTCCAGACAACGTAAATTAAACCGACGAGGATGGGATTTGAACCCATGCGTGCTGAGCATAATGGATTAGCAGTCCATAACCTTAACCATCTCGGCCAGCACGTCTTTCTGCTATCTCCCAATCCCGGCTTTCTGACACCACTTTTCCTACTTTAAAGTCAACTATTTCTAGCATTTGGACTGTGTTCTCATCACTATCAAAGGCTTGATGGCAAGTCACATCTGGCCAATAGCACGGCTGCTACTGTAAAAGCAATGCTAGAGTTACACTAAAAGTGTGCTGTGCATGTCTGTTATTTAAAGAAAGACTTTATAACATGATTGACAGGAATTTACGATCTTGACAAAAATATCATCTCCAAAAAAATATCAAGCCGACGAGGATGGGATTTGAACCCATGCGTGCAGAGCACAATGGATTAGCAGTCCATCGCCTTAACCACTCGGCCACCTCGTCCTCCATGTTGACAATGCACCCAGCAATCCGACACCACTTGTGGCATTTAAAAGTCAATAAATTAAACCTCTGTGGATTGTATTGTCTAAACTATCAGCAGCCCATATAAGTTTAACAAATACCTAGAGAATGTTCTAGACTTTATTTACTTAATAATAAATGATTTTGTAAAATGAAAACACTTTCAGATCCAATTGTAAGACTGAGTATTATGTTCATGATCTTGAAGTAGAATTCCTGATTTGACTGGTATATTCTTGAAATTTTTGTGTTGTCTTCAAATGGCATCTTGTTCATAATCTTGACTTTACTGGTTTATATCTTGATATTTTTGTTTAAGCTTCAATCGTTATCTTTTTCTGATCTTGAAAAAGATTTCTTAATTTATAGTATTTTTTTACAGTGATGTGTAAGCTTCAAGTGTTGGCTTCAAGCATTCTGCGCAAAAGTAGCATGTCCAGGAAGTAGAATTCCTGATTTGACTGGTATATTCTTGAAATTTTTGTGTTGTCTTCAAATGGCATCTTGTTCATAATCTTGACTTTACTGGTTTATATCTTGATATTTTTGTTTAAGCTTCAATCGGCATCTTTTTCTGATCTTGAAATAGATTTCTTAATTTAAAGTATTTTTTTACAGTGATGTGTAAGCTTCAAGTGTTGGCTTCAAGCATTCTTCGCAAAAGTAGCATGTCCAGACAACGTAAATTAAACCGACGAGGATGGGATTTGAACCCATGCGTGCTGAGCATAATGGATTAGCAGTCCATAACCTTAACCATCTCGGCCAGCACGTCTTTCTGCTATCTCCCAATCCCGGCTTTCTGACACCACTTTTCCTACTTTAAAGTCAACTATTTCTAGCATTTGGACTGTGTTCTCATCACTATCAAAGGCTTGATGGCAAGTCACATCTGGCCAATAGCACGGCTGCTACTGTAAAAGCAATGCTAGAGTTACACTAAAAGTGTGCTGTGCATGTCTGTTATTTAAAGAAAGACTTTATAACATGATTGACAGGAATTTACGATCTTGACAAAAATATCATCTCCAAAAAAATATCAAGCCGACGAGGATGGGATTTGAACCCATGCGTGCAGAGCACAATGGATTAGCAGTCCATCGCCTTAACCACTCGGCCACCTCGTCCTCCATGTTGACAATGCACCCAGCAATCCGACACCACTTGTGGCATTTAAAAGTCAATAAATTAAACCTCTGTGGATTGTATTGTCTAAACTATCAGCAGCCCATATAAGTTTAACAAATACCTAGAGAATGTTCTAGACTTTATTTACTTAATAATAAATGATTTTGTAAAATGAAAACACTTTCAGATCCAATTGTAAGACTGAGTATTATGTTCATGATCTTGAAGTAGAATTCCTGATTTGACTGGTATATTCTTGAAATTTTTGTGTTGTCTTCAAATGGCATCTTGTTCATAATCTTGACTTTACTGGTTTATATCTTGATATTTTTGTTTAAGCTTCAATCGGCATCTTTTTCTGATCTTGAAATAGATTTCTTAATTTAAAGTATTTTTTTACAGTGATGTGTAAGCTTCAAGTGTTGGCTTCAAGCATTCTTCGCAAAAGTAGCATGTCCAGACAACGTAAATTAAACCGACGAGGACGGGATTTAAACCCATGCGTGCTGAGCACAATGGATTAGCAGTCCATAACCTTAACCTCTCGGTTAAGGTCTTTCTGCTATCTCCCAATCCCGGCTTTCTGACACCACTTTTCCTACTTTAAAGTCAACTATTTCTAGCATTTGGACTGTGTTCTCATCACTATCAAAGGCTTGATGGCAAGTCACATCTGGCCAATAGCACGACTGCTACTGTAAATGCAATGCTAGAGTTACACTAAAAGTGTGCTGTGCATGTCTGTTATTTAAAGAAAGACTTTATAACATGATTGACAGGAATTTAAGATCTTGACAAAAATATCATCTCCAAAAAAATATCAAGCCAACGAGGATGGGATTTGAACCCATGCGTGCAGAGCACAATGGATTAGCAGTCCATCGCCTTAACCACTCGGCCACCTCGTCCTCCATGTTGACGATGCACCCAGCAATCCGACACCACTTGCGGCATTTAAAAGTCAATAATTTAAACCTCTGTGGATTTTATTGTCTAAACTATCAGCAGCCCATATAAGTTTAACAAATACCTAGAGAATGTTCTAGACTTTATTTACTTAATAATAAATGATTTTGTAAAATGAAAACCCATTCAGATCCAATTGTAAGACAGAGTATTTTGTTCATGATCTTGAAGTAGAATTCCTGATTTGACTGGTATATTCTTGAAATTTTTGTGTTGTCTTCAAATGGCATCTTGTTCATAATCTTGACTTTACTGGTTTATATCTTGATATTTTTGTTTTAGCTTCAATCAGCATCTTTTTCTGATCTTAAAATAGATTTCTTAATTTAAAGTATTTTTTTTACAGTGATGTGTAAGCTTCAAGTGTTGGCTTCAAGCATTCTTCGCAAAAGTAGCATGTCCAGACAACGTAAATTAAACCGACGAGGATGGCATTTGAACCCATGCGTGCAGAGCACAATGGATTAGCAGTCCATCGCCTAACCACTCGGCCACCTCGTCCTCCATGTTGACAATGCACCCAGCAATCCGACACCACTTGTGGCATTTAAAAGTCAATAATTTAAACCTCTGTGGATTGTATTGTCTTAACTATCAGCAGCCCATATAAGTTTAACAAATACCTAGACAATGTTCTAGACTTTATTTACTTAATAATAAAAGATTTTGTAAAATGAAAACCCTTTCAGATCCAATTGTAAGACAGAGTATTTTGTTCATGATCTTGAAGTAGAATTCCTGATTTGACTGGTATATTCTTGAAATTTTTGTGTTGTCTTCAAATGGCATCTTGTTCATAATCTTGACTTTACTGGTTTATATCTTGATATTTTTGTTTAAGCTTCAATCAGCATCTTTTTCTGATCTTAAAATAGATTTCTTAATTTAAAGTATTTTTTTACAGTGATGTGTAAGCTTCAAGTGTTGGCTTCAAGCATTCTTCGCAAAAGTAGCATGTCCAGACAACGTAAATTAAACCGACGAGGATGAGATTTGAACCCATGCGTGCTGAGCATAATGGATTAGCAGTCCATAACCTTAACCATCTCGGCCAGCTCGTCTTTCTGCTATCTCCCAATCCCGGCTTTCTGACACCACTTTTCCTACTTTAAAGTCAACTATTTCTAGCATTTGGACTGTGTTCTCATCACTATCAAAGGCTTGATGGCAAGTCACATCTGGCCAATAGCACGACTGCTACTGTAAATGCAATGCTAGAGTTACACTAAAAGTGTGCTGTGCATGTCTGTTATTTAAAGAAAGACTTTATAACATGATTGACAGGAATTTAAGATCTTGACAAAAATATCAGCTCCAAAAAGATATCAAGCCGACGAGGATGGGATGTGAACCCATGCGTGCAGAGCACAATGGATTAGCAGTCCATCGCCTTAACCACTCGGCCACCTCGTCCTCCATGTTGACAATGCACCCAGCAATCCGACACCACTTGTGGCATTTAAAAGTCAATAATTTAAACCTCTGTGGATTGTATTGTCTAAACTATCAGCAGCCCATATAAGTTTAACAAATACCTAGAGAATGTTCTAGACTTTATTTACTTAATAATAAATGATTTTGTAAAATGAAAACCCTTTCAGATCCAATTGTAAGACAGAGTATTTTGTTCATGATCTTGAAGTAGAATTCCTGATTTGACTGGTATATTCTTGAAATTTTTGTGTTGTCTTCAAATGGCATCTTGTTCATAATCTTGACTTTACTGGTTTATATCTTATTATTTTTGTTTAAGCTTCAATCGTTATCTTTTTCTGATCTTGAAAAAGATTTCTTAATTTATAGTATTTTTTTACAGTGATGTGTAAGCTTCAAGTGTTGGCTTCAAGCATTCTGCGCAAAAGTAGCATGTCCAGGAAGTAGAATTCCTGATTTGACTGGTATATTCTTGAAATTTTTGTGTTGTCTTCAAATGGCATCTTGTTCATAATCTTGACTTTACTGGTTTATATCTTGATATTTTTGTTTAAGCTTCAATCGGCATCTTTTTCTGATCTTAAAATAGATTTCTTAATTTAAAGTATTTTTTTACAGTGATGTGTAAGCTTCAAGTGTTGGCTTCAAGCATTCTTTGCAAAAGTAGCATGTCCAGACAACGTAAATTAAACCGACGAGGATGGGATTTGAACCCATGCGTGCTGAGCATAATGGATTAGCAGTCC
This sequence comes from Crinia signifera, assembly GCF_055691185.1. Lineage (NCBI taxonomy): Eukaryota > Metazoa > Chordata > Amphibia > Anura > Myobatrachidae > Crinia > Crinia signifera. The sequence goes on from NC_139227.1 coordinate 92,003,761, forward strand.
ATAACCTTAACCATCTCGGCCAGCTCGTCTTTCTGCTATCTCCCAATCCCGGCTTTCTGACACTACTTTTCCTACTTTAAAGTCAATTATTTCTAGCATTTGGACTGTGTTCTCATCACTATCAAAGGCTTGATGGCAAGTCACATCTGGCCAATAGCACGACTGCTACTGTAAAAGCAATGCTAGAGTTACACTAAAAGTGTGCTGTGCATGTCTGTTATTTAAAGAAAGACTTTATAACATGATTGACAGGAATTTAAGATCTTGACAAAAATGACAGCTCCAAAAAGATATCAAGCCGACGAAGATTGGATTTGAACCCATGCGTGCAGAGCACAATGGATTAGCAGACCATCGCCTTAACCACTCGGCCACCTCGTCCTCCATGTTGACAATGCACCCAGCAATCCGACACCACTTGTGGCATTTAAAAGTCAATAATTTAAACCTCTGTGGATTGTATTGTCTAAACTATCAGCAGCCCATATAAGTTTAACAAATACCTAGAGAATGTTCTAGACTTTATTTACTTAATAATAAATGATTTTGTAAAATGAAAACCCTTTCAGATCCAATTGTAAGACAGAGTATTTTGTTCATGATCTTGAAGTAGAATTCCTGATTTGACTGGTATATTCTTGAAATTTTTGTGTTGTCTTCTAATGGCATCTTGTTCATAATCTTGACTTTACTGGTTTATATCTTGTTATTTTTGTTTAAGCTTCAATCGTTATCTTTTTCTGATCTTGAAAAAGATTTCTTAATTTATAGTATTTTTTTACAGTGATGTGTAAGCTTCAAGTGTTGGCTTCAAGCATTCTTCGCAAAAGTAGCATGTCCAGGAAGTAGAATTCCTGATTTGACTGGTATATTCTTGAAATTTTTGTGTTGTCTTCAAATGGCATCTTGTTCATAATCTTGACTTTACTGGTTTATATCTTGATATTTTTGTTTAAGCTTCAATCAGCATCTTTTTCTGATCTTAAAATAGATTTCTTAATTTAAAGTATTTTTTTACAGTGATGTGTAAGCTTCAAGTGTTGGCTTCAAGCATTCTTCGCAAAAGTAGCATGTCCAGACAACATAAATTAAACCGACGAGGATGGGATTTGAACCCATGCGTGCTGAGCATAATGGATTAGCAGTCCATAACCTTAACCATCTCGGCCAGCTCGTCTTTCTGCTATCTCCCAATCCCGGCTTTCTGACACTACTTTTCCTACTTTAAAGTCAATTATTTCTAGCATTTGGACTGTGTTCTCATCACTATCAAAGGCTTGATGGCAAGTCACATCTGGCCAATAGCACGACTGCTACTGTAAAAGCAATGCTAGAGTTACACTAAAAGTGTGCTGTGCATGTCTGTTATTTAAAGAAAGACTTTATAACATGATTGACAGGAATTTAAGATCTTGACAAAAATGACAGCTCCAAAAAGATATCAAGCCGACGAAGATTGGATTTGAACCCATGCGTGCAGAGCACAATGGATTAGCAGACCATCGCCTTAACCACTCGGCCACCTCGTCCTCCATGTTGACAACGCACCCAGCAATCCGACACCACTTGTGGCATTTAAAAGTCAATAATTTAAACCTCTGTGGATTGTATTGTCTAAACTATCAGCAGCCCATATAAGTTTAACAAATACCTAGAGAATGTTCTAGACTTTATTTACTTAATAATAAATGATTTTGTAAAATGAAAACCCTTTCAGATCCAATTGTAAGACAGAGTATTTTGTTCATGATCTTGAAGTAGAATTCCTGATTTGACTGGTATATTCTTGAAATTTTTGTGTTGTCTTCAAATGGCATCTTGTTCATAATCTTGACTTTACTGGTTTATATCTTGATATTTTTGTTTAAGCTTCAATCAGCATCTTTTTCTGATCTTAAAATAGATTTCTTAATTTAAAGTATTTTTTTACAGTGATGTGTAAGCTTCAAGTGTTGGCTTCAAGCATTCTTCGCAAAAGTAGCATGTCCAGACAACATAAATTAAACCGACGAGGATGGGATTTGAACCCATGCGTGCTGAGCATAATGGATTAGCAGTCCATAACCTTAACCATCTCGGCCAGCTCGTCTTTCTGCTATCTCCCAATCCCGGCTTTCTGACACCACTTTTCCTACTTTAAAGTCAACTATTTCTAGCATTTAAACTGTGTTCTCATCACTATCAAAGGCTTGATGGCAAGTCACATCTGGCCAATAGCACGACTGCTACTGTAAAAGCAATGCTAGAGTTACACTAAAAGTGTGCTGTGCATGTCTTTTATTTAAAGAAAGACTTTATAACATGATTGACAGGAATTTAAGATCTTGACAAAAATATCAGCTCCAAAAAGATATCAAGCCGACGAGGATGGGATTTGAACCCATGCGTGCAGAGCACAATGGATTAGCAGTCCATCGCCTTAACCACTCGGCCACCTCGTCCTCCATGTTGACAATGCACCCAGCAATCCGACACCACTTGTGGCATTTAAAAGTCAATAATTTAAACCTCTGTGGATTGTATTGTCTAAACTATCAGCAGCCCATATAAGTTTAACAAATACCTAGAGAATGTTCTAGACTTTATTTACTTAATAATAAATGATTTTGTAAAATGAAAACCCATTCAGATCCAATTGTAAGACAGAGTATTTTGTTCATGATCTTGAAGTAGAATTCCTGATTTGACTGGTATATTCTTGAAATTTTTGTGTTGTCTTCAAATGGCATCTTGTTCATAATCTTGACTTTACTGGTTTATATCTTGATATTTTTGTTTTAGCTTCAATCAGCATCTTTTTCTGATCTTAAAATAGATTTCTTAATTTAAAGTATTTTTTTTACAGTGATGTGTAAGCTTCAAGTGTTGGCTTCAAGCATTCTTCGCAAAAGTAGCATGTCCAGACAACGTTAATTAAACCGACGAGGATGGCATTTGAACCGATGCGTGCAGAGCACAATGGATTAGCAGTCCATCGTCTAACCACTCGGCCACCTCGTCCTCCATGTTGACAACGCACCCAGCAATCCGACACCACTTGTGGCATTTAAAAGTCAATAATTTAAACCTCTGTGGATTGTATTGTCTTAACTATCAGCAGCCCATATAAGTTTAACAAATACCTAGACAATGTTCTAGACTTTATTTACTTAATAATAAAAGATTTTGTAAAATGAAAACCCTTTCAGATCCAATTGTAAGACAGAGTATTTTGTTCATGATCTTGAAGTAGAATTCCTGATTTGACTGGTATATTCTTGAAATTTTTGTGTTGTCTTCAAATGGCATCTTGTTCATAATCTTGACTTTACTGGTTTATATCTTGATATTTTTGTTTAAGCTTCAATCAGCATCTTTTTCTGATCTTAAAATAGATTTCTTAATTTAAAGTATTTTTTTACAGTGATGTGTAAGCTTCAAGTGTTGGCTTCAAGCATTCTTCGCAAAAGTAGCATGTCCAGACAACGTAAATTAAACCGACGAGGATGAGATTTGAACCCATGCGTGCTGAGCATAATGGATTAGCAGTCCATAACCTTAACCATCTCGGCCAGCTCGTCTTTCTGCTATCTCCCAATCCCGGCTTTCTGACACCACTTTTCCTACTTTAAAGTCAACTATTTCTAGCATTTGGACTGTGTTCTCATCACTATAAAAGGCTTGATTGCAAGTCACATCTGGCCAATAGCACGACTGCTACTGTAAATGCAATGCTAGAGTTACACTAAAAGTGTGCTGTGCATGTCTGTTATTTAAAGAAAGACTTTATAACATGATTGACAGGAATTTAAGATCTTGACAAAAATATCAGCTCCAAAAAGATATCAAGCCGACGAGGATGGGATTTGAACCCATGCGTGCAGAGCGCAATGGATTAGCAGTCCATCGCCTTAACCACTCGGCCACCTCGTCCTCCATGTTGACAATGCACCCAGCAATCCGACACCACTTGTGGCATTTAAAAGTCAATAATTTAAACCTCTGTGGATTGTATTGTCTAAACTATCAGCAGCCCATATAAGTTTAACAAATACCTAGAGAATGTTCTAGACTTTATTTACTTAATAATAAATGATTTTGTAAAATGAAAACCCTTTCAGATCCAATTGTAAGACACAGTATTTTGTTCATGATCTTGAAGTAGAATTCCTGATTTGACTGGTATATTCTTGAAATTTTTGTGTTGTCTTCAAATGGCATCTTGTTCATAATCTTGACTTTACTGGTTTATATCTTGATATTTTTGTTTAAGCTTCAATCAGCATCTTTTTCTGATCTTAAAATAGATTTCTTAATTTAAAGTATTTTTTTACAGTGATGTGTAAGCTTCAAGTGTTGGCTTCAAGCATTCTTCGCAAAAGTAGCATGTCCAGACAACGTAAATTATACCGACGAGGACGGGATTTGAACCCATGCGTGCTGAGCACAATGGATTAGCAGTCCATAACCTTAACCTCTCGGCCAGCTCGTCTTTCTGCTATCTCCCAATCCCGGCTTTCTGACACCACTTTTCCTACTTTAAAGTCAACTATTTCTAGCGTTTGGACTGTGTTCTCATCACTATCAAAGGCTTGATGGCAAGTCACATCTGGCCAATAGCACGACTGCTACTGTAAAAGCAATGCTAGAGTTACACTAAAAGTGTGCTGTGCATGTCTGTTATTTAAAGAAAGACTTTATAACATGATTGACAGGAATTTAAGATCTTGACAAAAATATCAGCTCCAAAAAGATATCAAGCCGACGAGGATGGGATTTGAACCCATGCGTGCAGAGCACAATGGATTAGCAGTCCATCGCCTTAACCACTCGGCCACCTCGTCCTCCATGTCGACAATGCACCCAGCAATCCGACACCACTTGTGGAATTTAAAAGTCAATAATTTAAACCTCTGTGGATTGTATTGTCTAAACTATCAGCAGCCCATATAAGTTTAACAAATACCTAGAGAATGTTCTAGACTTTATTTACTTAATAATAAAAGATTTTGTAAAATGAAAACCCTTTCAGATCCAATTGTAAGACAGAGTATTTTGTTCATGATCTTGAAGTAGAATTCCTGATTTGACTGGTATATTCTTGAAATTTTTGTGTTGTCTTCAAATGGCATCTTGTTCATAATCTTGACTTTACTGGTTTATATCTTGATATTTTTGTTTTAGCTTCAATCAGCATCTTTTTCTGATCTTAAAATAGATTTCTTAATTTAAAGTATTTTTTTACAGTGATGTGTAAGCTTCAAGTGTTGGCTTCAAGCATTCTTCGCAAAAGTAGCATGTCCAGACAACGTAAATTAAACAGACGAGGATGAGATTTGAACCCATGCGTGCTGAGCATAATGGATTAGCAGTCCATAACCTTAACCATCTCGGCCAGCTCGTCTTTCTGCTATCTCCCAATCCCGGCTTTCTGACACCACTTTTCCTACTTTAAAGTCAACTATTTCTAGCATTTGGACTGTGTTCTCATCACTATAAAAGGCTTGATTGCAAGTCACATCTGGCCAATAGCACGACTGCTACTGTAAATGCAATGCTAGAGTTACACTAAAAGTGTGCTGTGCATGTCTGTTATTTAAAGAAAGACTTTATAACATGATTGACAGGAATTTAAGATCTTGACAAAAATATCAGCTCCAAAAAGATATCAAGCCGACGAGGATGGGATTTGAACCCATGCGTGCAGAGCGCAATGGATTAGCAGTCCATCGCCTTAACCACTCGGCCACCTCGTCCTCCATGTTGACAATGCACCCAGCAATCCGACACCACTTGTGGCATTTAAAAGTCAATAATTTAAACCTCTGTGGATTGTATTGTCTAAACTATCAGCAGCCCATATAAGTTTAACAAATACCTAGAGAATGTTCTAGACTTTATTTACTTAATAATAAATGATTTTGTAAAATGAAAACCCTTTCAGATCCAATTGTAAGACAGAGTATTTTGTTCATGATCTTGAAGTAGAATTCCTGATTTGACTGGTATATTCTTGAAATTTTTGTGTTGTCTTCAAATGGCATCTTGTTCATAATCTTGACTTTACTGGTTTATATCTTGATATTTTTGTTTAAGCTTCAATCAGCATCTTTTTCTGATCTTAAAATAGATTTCTTAATTTAAAGTATTTTTTTACAGTGATGTGTAAGCTTCAAGTGTTGGCTTCAAGCATTCTTCGCAAAAGTAGCATGTCCAGACAACGTAAATTATACCGACGAGGACGGGATTTGAACCCATGCGTGCTGAGCACAATGGATTAGCAGTCCATAACCTTAACCTCTCGGCCAGCTCGTCTTTCTGCTATCTCCCAATCCCGGCTTTCTGACACCACTTTTCCTACTTTAAAGTCAACTATTTCTAGCGTTTGGACTGTGTTCTCATCACTATCAAAGGCTTGATGGCAAGTCACATCTGGCCAATAGCACGACTGCTACTGTAAAAGCAATGCTAGAGTTACACTAAAAGTGTGCTGTGCATGTCTGTTATTTAAAGAAAGACTTTATAACATGATTGACAGGAATTTAAGATCTTGACAAAAATATCAGCTCCAAAAAGATATCAAGCCGACGAGGATGGGATTTGAACCCATGCGTGCAGAGCACAATGGATTAGCAGTCCATCGCCTTAACCACTCGGCCACCTCGTCCTCCATGTCGACAATGCACCCAGCAATCCGACACCACTTGTGGAATTTAAAAGTCAATAATTTAAACCTCTGTGGATTGTATTGTCTAAACTATCAGCAGCCCATATAAGTTTAACAAATACCTAGAGAATGTTCTAGACTTTATTTACTTAATAATAAAAGATTTTGTAAAATGAAAACCCTTTCAGATCCAATTGTAAGACAGAGTATTTTGTTCATGATCTTGAAGTAGAATTCCTGATTTGACTGGTATATTCTTGAAATTTTTGTGTTGTCTTCAAATGGCATCTTGTTCATAATCTTGACTTTACTGGTTTATATCTTGATATTTTTGTTTTAGCTTCAATCAGCATCTTTTTCTGATCTTAAAATAGATTTCTTAATTTAAAGTATTTTTTTTACAGTGATGTGTAAGCTTCAAGTGTTGGCTTCAAGCATTCTTCGCAAAAGTAGCATGTCCAGACAACGTTAATTAAACCGACGAGGATGGCATTTGAACCCATGCGTGCAGAGCACAATGGATTAGCAGTCCATCGCCTAACCACTCGGCCACCTCGTCCTCCATGTTGACAATGCACCCAGCAATCCGACACCACTTTTGGCATTTAAAAGTCAATAATTTAAACCTCTGTGGATTGTATTGTCTTAACTATCAGCAGCCCATATAAGTTTAACAAATACCTAGAGAATGTTCTAGACTTTATTTACTTAATAATAAATGATTTTGTAAAATGAAAACCCTTTCAGATCCAATTGTAAGACTGAGTATTTTGTTCATGATCTTGAAGTAGAATTCCTGATTTGACTGGTATATTCTTGAAATTTTTGTGTTGTCTTCAAATGGCATCTTGTTCATAATCTTGACTTTACTGGTTTATATCTTATTATTTTTGTTTAAGCTTCAATCGTTATCTTTTTCTGATCTTGAAAAAGATTTCTTAATTTATAGTATTTTTTTACAGTGATGTGTAAGCTTCAAGTGTTGGCTTCAAGCATTCTGCGCAAAAGTAGCATGTCCAGGAAGTAGAATTCCTGATTTGACTGGTATATTCTTGAAATTTTTGTGTTGTCTTCAAATGGCATCTTGTTCATAATCTTGACTTTACTGGTTTATATCTTGATATTTTTGTTTAAGCTTCAATCGGCATCTTTTTCTGATCTTGAAATAGATTTCTTAATTTAAAGTATTTTTTTACAGTGATGTGTAAGCTTCAAGTGTTGGCTTCAAGCATTCTTCGCAAAAGTAGCATGTCCAGACAACGTAAATTAAACCGACGAGGATGGGATTTGAACCCATGCGTGCTGAGCATAATGGATTAGCAGTCCATAACCTTAACCATCTCGGCCAGCTCGTCTTTCTGCTATCTCCCAATCCCGGCTTTCTGACACCACTTTTCCTACTTTAAAGTCAACTATTTCTAGCATTTGGACTGTGTTCTCATCACTATCAAAGGCTTGATGGCAAGTCACATCTGGCCAATAGCACGACTGCTACTGTAAAAGCAATGCTAGAGTTACACTAAAAGTGTGCTGTGCATGTCTGTTATTTAAAGAAAGACTTTATAACATGATTGACAGGAATTTACGATCTTGACAAAAATATCATCTCCAAAAAAAATCAAGCCGACGAGGATGGGATTTGAACCCATGCGTGCAGAGCACAATGGATTAGCAGTCCATCGCCTTAACCACTCGGCCACCTCGTCCTCCATGTTGACAATACACCCAGCAATCCGACACCACTTGTGGCATTTAAAAGTCAATAATTTAAACCTCTGTGGATTGTATTGTCTAAACTATCAGCAGCCCATATAAGTTTAACAAATACCTAGAGAATGTTCTAGACTTTATTTACTTAATAATAAATGATTTTGTAAAATGAAAACACTTTCAGATCCAATTGTAAGACTGATTATTATGTTCATGATCTTGAAGTAGAATTCCTGATTTGACTGGTATATTCTTGAAATTTTTGTGTTGTCTTCAAATGGCATCTTGTTCATAATCTTGACTTTACTGGTTTATATCTTGATATTTTTGTTTAAGCTTCAATCAGCATCTTTTTCTGATCTTAAAATAGATTTCTTAAATTAAAGTATTTTTTTACAGTGATGTGTAAGCTTCAAGCATTCTTCGCAAAAGTAGCATGTCCAGACAACGTAGATTAAACCGACGAGGATGGGATTTGAACCCATGCGTGCTGAGCATAATGGATTAGCAGTCCATAACCTTAACCATCTCGGCCAGCTCGTCTTTCTGCTATCTCCCAATCCCGGCTTTCTGACACCACTTTTCCTACTTTAAAGTCAACTATTTCTAGCATTTGGACTGTGTTCTCATCACTATCAAAGGCTTGATGGCAAGTCACATCTGGCCAATAGCACGACTGCTACTGTAAAAGCAATGCTAGAGTTACACTAAAAGTGTGCTGTGCATGTCTGTTATTTAAAGAAAGACCTTATAACATGATTGACAGGAATTTAAGATCTTGACAAAAATATCAGCTCCAAAAAGATATTAAGCCGACAAGGATGGGATTTGAACCCATGCGTGCAGAGCACAATGGATTAGCAGTCCATCGCCTTAACCACTCGGCCACCTCGACCTTCATGTTGACAATGCACCCAGCAATCCGACATCACTTGTGGCATTTAAAAGTCAATAATTTAAACCTCTGTGGATTGTATTGTCTAAACTATCAGCAGCCCATATAAGTTTAACAAATACCTAGAGAATGTTCTAGACTTTATTTACTTAATAATAAATGATTTTGTAAAATGAAAACCCTTTCAGATCCAATTGTAAGACAGAGTATTTTGTTCATGATCTTGAAGTAGAATTCCTGATTTGACTGGTATATTCTTGAAATTTTTGTGTTGTCTTCAAATGGCATCTTGTTCATAATCTTGACTTTACTGGTTTATATCTTGATATTTTTGTTTAAGCTTCAATCGGCATCTTTTTCTGATCTTGAAATAGATTTCTTAATTTAAAGTATTTTTTTACAGTGATGTGTAAGCTTCAAGTGTTGGCTTCAAGCATTCTTCGCAAAAGTAGCATGTCCAGACAACGTAAATTAAACCGACGAGGATGGGATTTGAACCCATGCGTGCAGAGCACAATGGATTAGCAGTCCATCGCCTTAACCACTCGGCCACCTCGTCCTCCATGTTGACAATACACCCAGCAATCCGACACCACTTGTGGCATTTAAAAGTCAATAATTTAAACCTCTGTGGATTGTATTGTCTTACCTATCAGCAGCCCATATAAGTTTAACAAATACCTAGAGAATGTTCTAGACTTTATTTACTTAATAATAAAAGATTTTGTAAAAATGAAAACCCTTTCAGATCCAATTGTAAGACAGTGATGTGTAAGCTTCAAGTGTTGGCTTCAAGCATTCTTCGCAAAAGTAGCATGTCCAGACAACGTAAATTATACCGACGAGGACGGGATTTGAACCCATGCGTGCTGAGCACAATGGATTAGCAGTCCATAACCTTAACCTCTCGGCCAGCTCGTCTTTCTGCTGTCTCCCAATCCCGGCTTTCTGACACCACTTTTTCTACTTTAAAGTCAACTATTTCTAGCGTTTGGACTGTGTTCTCATCACTATCAAAGGCTTGATGGCAAGTCACATCTGGCCAATAGCACGACTGCTACTGTAAAAGCAATGCTAGAGTTACACTAAAAGTGTGCTGTGCATGTCTGTTATTTAAAGAAAGACTTTATAACATGATTGACAGGAATTTAAGATCTTGACAAAAATATCAGCTCCAAAAATATATCAAGCCGACGAGGATGGGATTTGAACCCATGCGTGCAGAGCACAATGGATTAGCAGTCCATCGCCTTAACCACTCGGCCACCTCGTCCTCCATGTCGACAATGCACCCAGCAATCCGACACCACTTGTGGAATTTAAAAGTCAATAATTTAAACCTCTGTGGATTGTATTGTCTAAACTATCAGCAGCCCATATAAGTTTAACAAATACCTAGAGAATGTTCTAGACTTTATTTACTTAATAATAAAAGATTTTGTAAAATGAAAACCCATTCAGATCCAATTGTAAGACAGAGTATTTTGTTCATGATCTTGAAGTAGAATTCCTGATTTGACTGGTATATTCTTGAAATTTTTGTGTTGTCTTCAAATGGCATCTTGTTCATAATCTTGACTTTACTGGTTTATATCTTGATATTTTTGTTTTAGCTTCAATCAGCATCTTTTTCTGATCTTAAAATAGATTTCTTAATTTAAAGTATTTTTTTACAGTGATGTGTAAGCTTCAAGTGTTGGCTTCAAGCATTCTTCGCAAAAGTAGCATGTCCAGACAACGTAAATTAAACCGACGAGGATGGGATTTGAACCCATGCGTGCAGAGCACAATGGATTAGCAGTCCATCGCCTTAACCACTCGGCCACCTCGTCCTCCATGTTGACAATGCACCCAGCAATCCGACACCACTTGTGGCATTTAAAAGTCAATAATTTAAACCTCTGTGGATTGTATTGTCTTACCTATCAGCAGCCCATATAAGTTTAACAAATACCTAGAGAATGTTCTAGACTTTATTTACTTAATAATAAAAGATTTTGTAAAATGAAAACCCTTTCAGATCCAATTGTAAGACAGAGTATTTTGTTCATGATCTTGAAGTAGAATTCCTGATTTGACTGGTATATTCTTGAAATTTTTGTGTTGTCTTCAAATGGCATCTTGTTCATAATCTTGACTTTACTGGTTTATATCTTGATATTTTTGTTTAAGCTTCAATCAGCATCTTTTTCTGATCTTAAAATAGATTTCTTAATTTAAAGTATTTTTTTACAGTGATGTGTAAGCTTCAAGCATTCTTCGCAAAAGTAGCATGTCCAGACAACGTAGATTAAACCGACGAGGATGGGATTTGAACCCATGCGTGCTGAGCATAATGGATTAGCAGTCCATAACCTTAACCATCTCGGCCAGCTCGTCTTTCTGCTATCTCCCAATCCTGGCTTTCTGACACCACTTTTCCTACTTTAAAGTCAACTATTTCTAGCATTTGGACTGTGTTCTCATCACTATCAAAGGCTTGATGGCAAGTCACATCTGGCCAATAGCACGACTGCTACTGTAAAAGCAATGCTAGAGTTACACTAAAAGTGTGCTGTGCATGTCTGTTATTTAAAGAAAGACTTTATAACATGATTGACAGGAATTTAAGATCTTGACAAAAATATCAGCTCCAAAAAGATATCAAGCCGACGAGGATGGGATTTGAACCCATGCGTGCAGAGCACAATGGATTAGCAGTTCATCGCCTTAACCACTCGGCCACCTCGTCCTCCATGTTGACGAATTCCTGATTTGACTGGTATATTCTTGAAATTTTTGTGTTGTCTTCAAATGGCATCTTGTTCATAATCTTGACTTTACTGGTTTATATCTTGTTATTTTTGTTTAAGCTTCAATCGGCATCTTTTTCTGATCTTAAAATAGATTTCTTAATTTAAAGTATTTTTTTACAGTGATGTGTAAGCTTCAAGCATTCTTCGCAAAAGTAGCATGTCCAGACAACGTAGATTAAACCGACGAGGATGGGATTTGAACCCATGCGTGCTGAGCATAATGGATTAGCAGTCCATAACCTTAACCATCTCGGCCAGCTCGTCTTTCTGCTATCTCCCAATCCCGGCTTTCTGACACCACTTTTCCTACTTTAAAGTCAACTATTTCTAGCATTTGGACTGTGTTCTCATCACTATCAAAGGCTTGATGGCAAGTCACATCTGGCCAATAGCACGACTGCTACTGTAAAAGCAATGCTAGAGTTACACTAAAAGTGTGCTGTGCATGTCTGTTATTTAAAGAAAGACCTTATAACATGATTGACAGGAATTTAAGATCTTGACAAAAATATCAGCTCCAAAAAGATATTAAGCCGACAAGGATGGGATTTGAACCCATGCGTGCAGAGCACAATGGATTAGCAGTCCATCGCCTTAACCACTCGGCCACCTCGACCTTCATGTTGACAATGCACCCAGCAATCCGACATCACTTGTGGCATTTAAAAGTCAATAATTTAAACCTCTGTGGATTGTATTGTCTAAACTATCAGCAGCCCATATAAGTTTAACAAATACCTAGAGAATGTTCTAGACTTTATTTACTTAATAATAAATGATTTTGTAAAATGAAAACCCTTTCAGATCCAATTGTAAGACAGAGTATTTTGTTCATGATCTTGAAGTAGAATTCCTGATTTGACTGGTATATTCTTGAAATTTTTGTGTTGTCTTCAAATGGCATCTTGTTCATAATCTTGACTTTACTGGTTTATATCTTGATATTTTTGTTTAAGCTTCAATCGGCATCTTTTTCTGATCTTGAAATAGATTTCTTAATTTAAAGTATTTTTTTACAGTGATGTGTAAGCTTCAAGTGTTGGCTTCAAGCATTCTTCGCAAAAGTAGCATGTCCAGACAACGTAAATTAAACCGACGAGGATGGGATTTGAACCCATGCGTGCAGAGCACAATGGATTAGCAGTCCATCGCCTTAACCACTCGGCCACCTCGTCCTCCATGTTGACAATACACCCAGCAATCCGACACCACTTGTGGCATTTAAAAGTCAATAATTTAAACCTCTGTGGATTGTATTGTCTTACCTATCAGCAGCCCATATAAGTTTAACAAATACCTAGAGAATGTTCTAGACTTTATTTACTTAATAATAAAAGATTTTGTAAAAATAAAAACCCTTTCAGATCCAATTGTAAGACAGTGATGTGTAAGCTTCAAGTGTTGGCTTCAAGCATTCTTCGCAAAAGTAGCATGTCCAGACAACGTAAATTATACCGACGAGGACGGGATTTGAACCCATGCGTGCTGAGCACAATGGATTAGCAGTCCATAACCTTAACCTCTCGGCCAGCTCGTCTTTCTGCTATCTCCCAATCCCGGCTTTCTGACACCACTTTTTCTACTTTAAAGTCAACTATTTCTAGCGTTTGGACTGTGTTCTCATCACTATCAAAGGCTTGATGGCAAGTCACATCTGGCCAATAGCACGACTGCTACTGTAAAAGCAATGCTAGAGTTACACTAAAAGTGTGCTGTGCATGTCTGTTATTTAAAGAAAGACTTTATAACATGATTGACAGGAATTTAAGATCTTGACAAAAATATCAGCTCCAAAAAGATATCAAGCCGACGAGGATGGGATTTGAACCCATGCGTGCAGAGCACAATGGATTAGCAGTCCATCGCCTTAACCACTCGGCCACCTCGTCCTCCATGTTGACAATACACCCAGCAATCCGACACCACTTGTGGCATTTAAAAGTCAATAATTTAAACCTCTGTGGATTGTATTGTCTTACCTATCAGCAGCCCATATAAGTTTAACAAATACCTAGAGAATGTTCTAGACTTTATTTACTTAATAATAAAAGATTTTGTAAAAATAAAAACCCTTTCAGATCCAATTGTAAGACAGTGATGTGTAAGCTTCAAGTGTTGGCTTCAAGCATTCTTCGCAAAAGTAGCATGTCCAGACAACGTAAATTATACCGACGAGGACGGGATTTGAACCCATGCGTGCTGAGCACAATGGATTAGCAGTCCATAACCTTAACCTCTCGGCCAGCTCGTCTTTCTGCTATCTCCCAATCCCGGCTTTCTGACACCACTTTTTCTACTTTAAAGTCAACTATTTCTAGCGTTTGGACTGTGTTCTCATCACTATCAAAGGCTTGATGGCAAGTCACATCTGGCCAATAGCACGACTGCTACTGTAAAAGCAATGCTAGAGTTACACTAAAAGTGTGCTGTGCATGTCTGTTATTTAAAGAAAGACTTTATAACATGATTGACAGGAATTTAAGATCTTGACAAAAATATCAGCTCCAAAAAGATATCAAGCCGACGAGGATGGGATTTGAACCCATGCGTGCAGAGCACAATGGATTAGCAGTCCATCGCCTTAACCACTCGGCCACCTCGTCCTCCATGTCGACAATGCACCCAGCAATCCGACACCACTTGTGGAATTTAAAAGTCAATAATTTAAACCTCTGTGGATTGTATTGTCTAAACTATCAGCAGCCCATATAAGTTTAACAAATACCTAGAGAATGTTCTAGACTTTATTTACTTAATAATAAAAGATTTTGTAAAATGAAAACCCATTCAGATCCAATTGTAAGACAGAGTATTTTGTTCATGATCTTGAAGTAGAATTCCTGATTTGACTGGTATATTCTTGAAATTTTTGTGTTGTCTTCAAATGGCATCTTGTTCATAATCTTGACTTTACTGGTTTATATCTTGATATTTTTGTTTTAGCTTCAATCAGCATCTTTTTCTGATCTTAAAATAGATTTCTTAATTTAAAGTATTTTTTTACAGTGATGTGT
Source organism: Crinia signifera (assembly GCF_055691185.1). Lineage (NCBI taxonomy): Eukaryota > Metazoa > Chordata > Amphibia > Anura > Myobatrachidae > Crinia > Crinia signifera. The sequence goes on from NC_139227.1 coordinate 92,018,821, forward strand.
AAGCTTCAAGTGTTGGCTTCAAGCATTCTTCGCAAAAGTAGCATGTCCAGACAACGTAAATTAAACCGACGAGGATGGGATTTGAACCCATGCGTGCAGAGCACAATGGATTAGCAGTCCATCGCCTTAACCACTCGGCCACCTCGTCCTCCATGTTGACAATGCACCCAGCAATCCGACACCACTTGTGGCATTTAAAAGTCAATAATTTAAACCTCTGTGGATTGTATTGTCTAAACTATCAGCAGCCCATATAAGTTTAACAAATACCTAGAGAATGTTCTAGACTTTATTTACTTAATAATAAATGATTTTGTAAAATGAAAACCCTTTCAGATCCAATTGTAAGACAGAGTATTTTGTTCATGATCTTGAAGTAGAATTCCTGATTTGACTGGTATATTCTTAAAATTTTTGTGTTGTCTTCAAATGGCATCTTGTTCATAATCTTGACTTTACTGGTTTATATCTTGTTATTTTTGTTTAAGCTTCAATCGTTATCTTTTTCTGATCTTGAAAAAGATTTCTTAATTTATAGTATTTTTTTACAGTGATGTGTAAGCTTCAAGTGTTGGCTTCAAGCATTCTTCGCAAAAGTAGCATGTCCAGGAAGTAGAATTCCTGATTTGACTGGTATATTCTTGAAATTTTTGTGTTGTCTTCAAATGGCATCTTGTTCATAATCTTGACTTTACTGGTTTATATCTTGATATTTTTGTTTTAGCTTCAATCAGCATCTTTTTCTGATCTTAAAATAGATTTCTTAATTTAAAGTATTTTTTTTACAGTGATGTGTAAGCTTCAAGTGTTGGCTTCAAGCATTCTTCGCAAAAGTAGCATGTCCAGACAACGTTAATTAAACCGACGAGGATGGCATTTGAACCCATGCGTGCAGAGCACAATGGATTAGCAGTCCATCGCCTAACCACTCGGCCACCTCGTCCTCCATGTTGACAATGCACCCAGCAATCCGACACCACTTTTGGCATTTAAAAGTCAATAATTTAAACCTCTGTGGATTGTATTGTCTTAACTATCAGCAGCCCATATAAGTTTAACAAATACCTAGAGAATGTTCTAGACTTTATTTACTTAATAATAAATGATTTTGTAAAATGAAAACCCTTTCAGATCCAATTGTAAGACTGAGTATTTTGTTCATGATCTTGAAGTAGAATTCCTGATTTGACTGGTATATTCTTGAAATTTTTGTGTTGTCTTCAAATGGCATCTTGTTCATAATCTTGACTTTACTGGTTTATATCTTATTATTTTTGTTTAAGCTTCAATCGTTATCTTTTTCTGATCTTGAAAAAGATTTCTTAATTTATAGTATTTTTTTACAGTGATGTGTAAGCTTCAAGTGTTGGCTTCAAGCATTCTGCGCAAAAGTAGCATGTCCAGGAAGTAGAATTCCTGATTTGACTGGTATATTCTTGAAATTTTTGTGTTGTCTTCAAATGGCATCTTGTTCATAATCTTGACTTTACTGGTTTATATCTTGATATTTTTGTTTAAGCTTCAATCGGCATCTTTTTCTGATCTTGAAATAGATTTCTTAATTTAAAGTATTTTTTTACAGTGATGTGTAAGCTTCAAGTGTTGGCTTCAAGCATTCTTCGCAAAAGTAGCATGTCCAGACAACGTAAATTAAACCGACGAGGATGGGATTTGAACCCATGCGTGCTGAGCATAATGGATTAGCAGTCCATAACCTTAACCATCTCGGCCAGCTCGTCTTTCTGCTATCTCCCAATCCCGGCTTTCTGACACCACTTTTCCTACTTTAAAGTCAACTATTTCTAGCATTTGGACTGTGTTCTCATCACTATCAAAGGCTTGATGGCAAGTCACATCTGGCCAATAGCATGACTGCTACTGTAAAAGCAATGCTAGAGTTACACTAAAAGTGTGCTGTGCATGTCTGTTATTTAAAGAAAGACTTTATAACATGATTGACAGGAATTTACGATCTTGACAAAAATATCATCTCCAAAAAAATATCAAGCCGACGAGGATGGGATTTGAACCCATGCGTGCAGAGCACAATGGATTAGCAGTCCATCGCCTTAACCACTCGGCCACCTCGTCCTCCATGTTGACAATACACCCAGCAATCCGACACCACTTGTGGCATTTAAAAGTCAATAATTTAAACCTCTGTGGATTGTATTGTCTAAACTATCAGCAGCCCATATAAGTTTAACAAATACCTAGAGAATGTTCTAGACTTTATTTACTTAATAATAAATTATTTTGTAAAATGAAAACACTTTCAGATCCAATTGTAAGACTGATTATTATGTTCATGATCTTGAAGTAGAATTCCTGATTTGACTGGTATATTCTTGAAATTTTTGTGTTGTCTTCAAATGGCATCTTGTTCATAATCTTGACTTTACTGGTTTATATCTTGATATTTTTGTTTAAGCTTCAATCAGCATCTTTTTCTGATCTTAAAATAGATTTCTTAATTTAAAGTATTTTTTTACAGTGATGTGTAAGCTTCAAGCATTCTTCGCAAAAGTAGCATGTCCAGACAACGTAGATTAAACCGACGAGGATGGGATTTGAACCCATGCGTGCTGAGCATAATGGATTAGCAGTCCATAACCTTAACCATCTCGGCCAGCTCGTCTTTCTGCTATCTCCCAATCCCGGCTTTCTGACACCACTTTTCCTACTTTAAAGTCAACTATTTCTAGCATTTGGACTGTGTTCTCATCACTATCAAAGGCTTGATGGCAAGTCACATCTGGCCAATAGCACGACTGCTACTGTAAAAGCAATGCTAGAGTTACACTAAAAGTGTGCTGTGCATGTCTGTTTTTTAAAGAAAGACTTTATAACATGATTGACAGGAATTTAAGATCTTGACAAAAATATCAGCTCCAAAAAGATATCAAGCCGACGAGGATGGGATTTGAACCCATGCGTGCAGAGCACAATGGATTAGCAGTCCATCGCCTTAACCACTCGGCCACCTCGTCCTCCATGTTGACAATGCACCCAGCAATCCGACACCACTTGTGGCATTTAAAAGTCAATAATTTAAACCTCTGTGGATTGTATTGTCTAAACTATCAGCAGCCCATATAAGTTTAAAAAATACCTAGAGAATGTTCTAGACTTTATTTACTTAATAATAAATGATTTTGTAAAATGAAAACCCTTTCAGATCCAATTGTAAGACAGAGTATTTTGTTCATGATCTTGAAGTAGAATTCCTGATTTGACTGGTATATTCTTGAAATTTTTGTGTTGTCTTCAAATGGCATCTTGTTCATAATCTTGACTTTACTGGTTTATATCTTGATATTTTTGTTTAAGCTTCAATCAGCATCTTTTTCTGATCTTAAAATAGATTTCTTAATTTAAAGTATTTTTTTACAGTGATGTGTAAGCTTCAAGTGTTGGCTTCAAGCATTCTTCGCAAAAGTAGCATGTCCAGACAACGTAAATTAAACCGACGAGGATGAGATTTGAACCCATGCGTGCTGAGCATAATGGATTAGCAGTCCATAACCTTAACCATCTCGGCCAGCTCGTCTTTATGCTATCTCCCAATCCCGGCTTTCTGACACCACTTTTCCTACTTTAAAGTCAACTATTTCTAGCATTTGGACTGTGTTCTCATCACTATCAAAGGCTTGATGGCAAGTCACATCTGGCCAATAGCACGACTGCTACTGTAAATGCAATGCTAGAGTTACACTAAAAGTGTGCTGTGCATGTCTGTTATTTAAAGAAAGACTTTATAACATGATTGACAAGAATTTAAGATCTTGACAAAAATATCAGCTCCAAAAAGATATCGAACCGACGAGGATGGGATTTGAACCCATGCGTGCAGAGCACAATGGATTAGCAGTCCATCGCCTTAACCACTCGGCCACCTCGTCCTCCATGTTGACAATGCCCCCAGCAATCCGACACCACTTGTGGCATTTAAAAGTCAATAATTTAAACCTCTGTGGATTGTATTGTCTAAACTATCAGCAGCCCATATAAGTTTAACAAATACCTAGAGAATGTTCTAGACTTTATTTACTTAATAATAAATGATTTTGTAAAATGAAAACCCTTTCAGATCCAATTGTAAGACAGAGTATTTTGTTCATGATCTTGAAGTAGAATTCCTGATTTGACTGGTATATTCTTGAAATTTTTGTGTTGTCTTCAAATGGCATCTTGTTCATAATCTTGACTTTACTGGTTTATATCTTATTATTTTTGTTTAAGCTTCAATCGTTATCTTTTTCTGATCTTGAAAAAGATTTCTTAATTTATAGTATTTTTTTACAGTGATGTGTAAGCTTCAAGTGTTGGCTTCAAGCATTCTGCGCAAAAGTAGCATGTTCAGGAATTAGAATTCCTGATTTGACTGGTATATTCTTGAAATTTTTGTGTTGTCTTCAAATGGCATCTTGTTCATAATCTTGACTTTACTGGTTTATATCTTGATATTTTTGTTTAAGCTTCAATCGGCATCTTTTTCTGATCTTGAAATAGATTTCTTAATTTAAAGTATTTTTTTACAGTGATGTGTAAGCTTCAAGTGTTGGCTTCAAGCATTCTTCGCAAAAGTAGCATGTCCAGACAACGTAAATTAAACCGACGAGGATGGGATTTGAACCCATGCGTGCTGAGCATAATGGATTAGCAGTCCATAACCTTAACCATCTCGGCCAGCTCGTCTTTCTGCTATCTCCCAATCCCGGCTTTCAGACACCACTTTTCCTACTTTAAAGTCAACTATTTCTAGCATTTGAACTGTGTTCTCATCACTATCAAAGGCTTGATGGCAAGTCACATCTGGCCAATAGCACGACTGCTACTGTAAAAGCAATGCTAGAGTTACACTAAAAGTGTGCTGTGCATGTCTGTTATTTAAAGAAAGACTTTATAACATGACTGACAGGAATTTACGATCTTGACAAAAATATCATCTCCAAAAAAATATCAAGCCGACGAGGATGGGATTTGAACTCATGCGTGCAGAGCACAATGGATTAGCAGTCCATCGCCTTAACCACTCGGCCACCTCGTCCTCCATGTTGACAATACACCCAGCAATCCGACACCACTTGTGGCATTTAAAAGTCAATAATTTAAACCTCTGTGGATTGTATTGTCTAAACTATCAGCAGCCCATATAAGTTTAACAAATACCTAGAGAATGTTCTAGACTTTATTTACTTAATAATAAATGATTTTGTAAAATTAAAACACTTTCAGATCCAATTGTAAGACTGAGTATTATGTTCATGATCTTGAAGTAGAATTCCTGATTTGACTGGTATATTCTTGAAATTTTTGTGTTGTCTTCAAATGGCATCTTGTTCATAATCTTGACTTTACTGGTTTATATCTTGATATTTTTGTTTAAGCTTCAATCGGCATCTTTTTCTGATCTTGAAATAGATTTCTTAATTTAAAGTATTTTTTTACAGTGATGTGTAAGCTTCAAGTGTTGGCTTCAAGCATTCTTCGCAAAAGTAGCATGTCCAGACAACGTAAATTAAACCGACGAGGATGGGATTTGAACCCATGCGTGCTGAGCATAATGGATTAGCAGTCCATAACCTTAACCATCTCGGCCAGCTCGTCTTTCTGCTATCTCCCAATCCCGGCTTTCTGACACCACTTTTCCTACTTTAAAGTCAACTATTTCTAGCATTTGGACTGTGTTCTCATCACTATCAAAGGCTTGGTGGCAAGTCACATCTGGCCAATAGCACGACTGCTACTGTAAAAGCAATGCTAGAGTTACACTAAAAGTGTGCTGTGCATGTCTGTTATTTAAAGAAAGACTTTATAACATGACTGACAGGAATTTACGATCTTGACAAAAATATCATCTCCAAAAAAATATCAAGCCGACGAGGATGGGATTTGAACCCATGCGTGCAGAGCACAATGGATTAGCAGTCCATCGCCTTAACCACTCGGCCACCTCGTCCTCCATGTTGACAATACACCCAGCAATCCGACACCACTTGTGGCATTTAAAAGTCAATAATTTAAACCTCTGTGGATTGTATTGTCTAAACTATCAGCAGCCCATATAAGTTTAACAAATACCTAGAGAATGTTCTAGACTTTATTTACTTAATAATAAATGATTTTGTAAAATGAAAACACTTTCAGATCCAATTGTAAGACTGAGTATTATGTTCATGATCTTGAAGTAGAATTCCTGATTTGACTGGTATATTCTTGAAATTTTTGTGTTGTCTTCAAATGGCATCTTGTTCATAATCTTGACTTTACTGGTTTATATCTTGATATTTTTGTTTAAGCTTCAATCGGCATCTTTTTCTGATCTTGAAATAGATTTCTTAATTTAAAGTATTTTTTTACAGTGATGTGTAAGCTTCAAGTGTTGGCTTCAAGCATTCTTCGCAAAAGTAGCATGTCCAGACAACGTAAATTAAACCGACGAGGATGGGATTTGAACCCATGCGTGCTGAGCACAATGGATTAGCAGTCCATAACCTTAACCTCTCGGCCAGCTCGTCTTTCTGCTATCTCCCAATCCCGGCTTTCTGACACCACTTTTCCTACTTTAAAGTCAACTATTTCTAGCGTTTGGACTGTGTTCTCATCACTATCAAAGGCTTGATGGCAAGTCACATCTGGCCAATAGCACGACTGCTACTGTAAAAGCAATGCTAGAGTTACACTAAAAGTGTGCTGTGCATGTCTGTTATTTAAAGAAAGACTTTATAACATGATTGACAGGAATTTAAGATCTTGACAAAAATATCAGCTCCAAAAAGATATCAAGCCGACGAGGATGGGATTTGAACCCATGCGTGCAGAGCACAATGGATTAGCAGTCCATCGCCTTAACCACTCGGCCACCTCGTCTTCCATGTTGACAATGCACCCAGCAATCCGACACCACTTGTGGAATTTAAAAGTCAATAATTTAAACCTCTGTGGATTGTATTGTCTAAACTATCAGCAGCCCATATAAGTTTAACAAATACCTAGAGAATGTTCTAGACTTTATTTACTTAATAATAAAAGATTTTGTAAAATGAAAACCCTTTCAGATCCAATTGTAAGACAGAGTATTTTGTTCATGATCTTGAAGTAGTATTCCTGATTTGACTGGTATATTCTTGAAATTTTTGTGTTGTCTTCAAATGGCATCTTGTTCATAATCTTGACTTTACTGGTTTATATCTTGATATTTTTGTTTTAGCTTCAATCAGCATCTTTTTCTGATCTTAAAATAGATTTCTTAATTTAAAGTATTTTTTTACAGTGATGTGTAAGCTTCAAGTGTTGGCTTCAAGCATTCTTCGCAAAAGTAGCATGTCCAGACAACGTAAATTAAACCGACGAGGATGGGATTTGAACCCATGCGTGCAGAGCACAATGGATTAGCAGTCCATCGCCTTAACCACTCGGCCACCTCGTCCTCCATGTTGACAATGCACCCAGCAATCCGACCCCACTTGTGGCATTTAAAAGTCAATAATTTAAACCTCTGTGGATTGTATTGTCTTACCTATCAGCAGCCCATATAAGTTTAACAAATACCTAGAGAATGTTCTAGACTTTATTTACTTAATAATAAAAGATTTTGTAAAATGAAAACCCTTTCAGATCCAATTGTAAGACAGAGTATTTTGTTCATGATCTTGAAGTAGAATTCCTGATTTGACTGGTATATTCTTGAAATTTTTGTGTTGTCTTCAAATGGCATCTTGTTCATAATCTTGACTTTACTGGTTTATATCTTGATATTTTTGTTTAAGCTTCAATCAGCATCTTTTTCTGATCTTAAAATAGATTTCTTAATTTAAAGTATTTTTTTACAGTGATGTGTAAGCTTCAAGCATTCTTCGCAAAAGTAGCATGTCCAGACAACGTAGATTAAACCGACGAGGATGGGATTTGAACCCATGCGTGCTGAGCATAATGGATTAGCAGTCCATAACCTTAACCATCTCGGCCAGCTCGTCTTTCTGCTATCTCCCAATCCCGGCTTTCTGACACCACTTTTCCTACTTTAAAGTCAACTATTTCTAGCATTTGGACTGTGTTCTCATCACTATCAAAGGCTTGATGGCAAGTCACATCTGGCCAATAGCACGACTGCTACTGTAAAAGCAATGCTAGAGTTACACTAAAAGTGTGCTGTGCATGTCTGTTATTTAAAGAAAGACTTTATAACATGATTGACAGGAATTTAAGATCTTGACAAAAATATCAGCTCCAAAAAGATATCAAGCCGACGAGGATGGGATTTGAACCCATGCGTGCAGAGCACAATGGATTAGCAGTCCATCGCCTTAACCACTCGGCCACCTCGTCCTCCATGTTGACAATGCACCCAGCAATCCGACACCACTTGTGGCATTTAAAAGTCAATAATTTAAACCTCTGTGGATTGTATTGTCTAAACTATCAGCAGTCCATATAAGTTTAAAAAATACCTAGAGAATGTTCTAGACTTTATTTACTTAATAATAAATGATTTTGTAAAATGAAAACCCTTTCAGATCCAATTGTAAGAATGAGTATTATGTTCATGATCTTGAAGTAGAATTCCTGATTTGACTGGTATATTCTTGAAATGTTTGTGTTGTCTTCAAATGGCATCTTGTTCATAATCTTGACTTTACTGGTTTATATCTTGATATTTTTGTTTAAGCTTCAATCGGCATCTTTTTCTGATCTTGAAATAGATTTCTTAATTTAAAGTATTTTTTTACAGTGATGTGTAAGCTTCAAGTGTTGGCTTCAAGCATTCTTCGCAAAAGTAGCATGCCCAGACAACGTATATTAAACCGACGAGGATGGGATTTGAACCCATGCATGCAGAGCACAATGGATTAGCAGTCCATCGCCTTAACCACTCGGCCACCTCGTCCTCCATGTTGACAATGCACCCAGCAATCCGACACCACTTGTGGCATTTAAAAGTCAATAATTTAAACATCTGTGGATTGTATTGTCTTAACTATCAGCAGCCCATATAAGTTTAACAAATACCTAGAGAATGTTCTAGACTTTATTTACTTAATAATAAATGATTTTGTAAAATGAAAACCCTTTCAGATCCAATTGTAAGACAGAGTATTTTGTTCATGATCTTGAAGTAGAATTCCTGATTTGACTGGTATATTCTTGAAATTTTTGTGTTGTCTTCAAATGGCATCTTGTTCATAATCTTGACTTTACTGGTTTATATCTTGATATTTTTGTTTAAGCTTCAATCAGCATCTTTTTCTGATCTTAAAATAGATTTCTTAATTTAAAGTATTTTTTTACAGTGATGTGTAAGCTTCAAGTGTTGGCTTCAAGCATTCTTCGCAAAAGTAGCATGTCCAGACAACGTAAATTAAACCGACGAGGATGAGATTTGAACCCATGCGTGCTGAGCATAATGGATTAGCAGTCCATAACCTTAACCATCTCGGCCAGCTCGTCTTTATGCTATCTCCCAATCCCGGCTTTCTGACACCACTTTTCCTACTTTAAAGTCAACTATTTCTAGCATTTGGACTGTGTTCTCATCACTATCAAAGGCTTGATGGCAAGTCACATCTGGCCAATAGCACGACTGCTACTGTAAATGCAATGCTAGAGTTACACTAAAAGTGTGCTGTGCATGTCTGTTATTTAAAGAAAGACTTTATAACATGATTGACAAGAATTTAAGATCTTGACAAAAATATCAGCTCCAAAAAGATATCGAACCGACGAGGATGGGATTTGAACCCATGCGTGCAGAGCACAATGGATTAGCAGTCCATCGCCTTAACCACTCGGCCACCTCGTCCTCCATGTTGACAATGCCCCCAGCAATCCGACACCACTTGTGGCATTTAAAAGTCAATAATTTAAACCTCTGTGGATTGTATTGTCTAAACTATCAGCAGCCCATATAAGTTTAACAAATACCTAGAGAATGTTCTAGACTTTATTTACTTAATAATAAATGATTTTGTAAAATGAAAACCCTTTCAGATCCAATTGTAAGACAGAGTATTTTGTTCATGATCTTGAAGTAGAATTCCTGATTTGACTGGTATATTCTTGAAATTTTTGTGTTGTCTTCAAATGGCATCTTGTTCATAATCTTGACTTTACTGGTTTATATCTTATTATTTTTGTTTAAGCTTCAATCGTTATCTTTTTCTGATCTTGAAAAAGATTTCTTAATTTATAGTATTTTTTTACAGTGATGTGTAAGCTTCAAGTGTTGGCTTCAAGCATTCTGCGCAAAAGTAGCATGTTCAGGAATTAGAATTCCTGATTTGACTGGTATATTCTTGAAATTTTTGTGTTGTCTTCAAATGGCATCTTGTTCATAATCTTGACTTTACTGGTTTATATCTTGATATTTTTGTTTAAGCTTCAATCGGCATCTTTTTCTGATCTTGAAATAGATTTCTTAATTTAAAGTATTTTTTTACAGTGATGTGTAAGCTTCAAGTGTTGGCTTCAAGCATTCTTCGCAAAAGTAGCATGTCCAGACAACGTAAATTAAACCGACGAGGATGGGATTTGAACCCATGCGTGCTGAGCATAATGGATTAGCAGTCCATAACCTTAACCATCTCGGCCAGCTCGTCTTTCTGCTATCTCCCAATCCCGGCTTTCAGACACCACTTTTCCTACTTTAAAGTCAACTATTTCTAGCATTTGAACTGTGTTCTCATCACTATCAAAGGCTTGATGGCAAGTCACATCTGGCCAATAGCACGACTGCTACTGTAAAAGCAATGCTAGAGTTACACTAAAAGTGTGCTGTGCATGTCTGTTATTTAAAGAAAGACTTTATAACATGACTGACAGGAATTTACGATCTTGACAAAAATATCATCTCCAAAAAAATATCAAGCCGACGAGGATGGGATTTGAACTCATGCGTGCAGAGCACAATGGATTAGCAGTCCATCGCCTTAACCACTCGGCCACCTCGTCCTCCATGTTGACAATACACCCAGCAATCCGACACCACTTGTGGCATTTAAAAGTCAATAATTTAAACCTCTGTGGATTGTATTGTCTAAACTATCAGCAGCCCATATAAGTTTAACAAATACCTAGAGAATGTTCTAGACTTTATTTACTTAATAATAAATGATTTTGTAAAATTAAAACACTTTCAGATCCAATTGTAAGACTGAGTATTATGTTCATGATCTTGAAGTAGAATTCCTGATTTGACTGGTATATTCTTGAAATTTTTGTGTTGTCTTCAAATGGCATCTTGTTCATAATCTTGACTTTACTGGTTTATATCTTGATATTTTTGTTTAAGCTTCAATCGGCATCTTTTTCTGATCTTGAAATAGATTTCTTAATTTAAAGTATTTTTTTACAGTGATGTGTAAGCTTCAAGTGTTGGCTTCAAGCATTCTTCGCAAAAGTAGCATGTCCAGACAACGTAAATTAAACCGACGAGGATGGGATTTGAACCCATGCGTGCTGAGCATAATGGATTAGCAGTCCATAACCTTAACCATCTCGGCCAGCTCGTCTTTCTGCTATCTCCCAATCCCGGCTTTCTGACACCACTTTTCCTACTTTAAAGTCAACTATTTCTAGCATTTGGACTGTGTTCTCATCACTATCAAAGGCTTGGTGGCAAGTCACATCTGGCCAATAGCACGACTGCTACTGTAAAAGCAATGCTAGAGTTACACTAAAAGTGTGCTGTGCATGTCTGTTATTTAAAGAAAGACTTTATAACATGACTGACAGGAATTTACGATCTTGACAAAAATATCATCTCCAAAAAAATATCAAGCCGACGAGGATGGGATTTGAACCCATGCGTGCAGAGCACAATGGATTAGCAGTCCATCGCCTTAACCACTCGGCCACCTCGTCCTCCATGTTGACAATACACCCAGCAATCCGACACCACTTGTGGCATTTAAAAGTCAATAATTTAAACCTCTGTGGATTGTATTGTCTAAACTATCAGCAGCCCATATAAGTTTAACAAATACCTAGAGAATGTTCTAGACTTTATTTACTTAATAATAAATGATTTTGTAAAATGAAAACACTTTCAGATCCAATTGTAAGACTGAGTATTATGTTCATGATCTTGAAGTAGAATTCCTGATTTGACTGGTATATTCTTGAAATTTTTGTGTTGTCTTCAAATGGCATCTTGTTCATAATCTTGACTTTACTGGTTTATATCTTGATATTTTTGTTTAAGCTTCAATCGGCATCTTTTTCTGATCTTGAAATAGATTTCTTAATTTAAAGTATTTTTTTACAGTGATGTGTAAGCTTCAAGTGTTGGCTTCAAGCATTCTTCGCAAAAGTAGCATGTCCAGACAACGTAAATTAAACCGACGAGGATGGGATTTGAACCCATGCGTGCTGAGCACAATGGATTAGCAGTCCATAACCTTAACCTCTCGGCCAGCTCGTCTTTCTGCTATCTCCCAATCCCGGCTTTCTGACACCACTTTTCCTACTTTAAAGTCAACTATTTCTAGCGTTTGGACTGTGTTCTCATCACTATCAAAGGCTTGATGGCAAGTCACATCTGGCCAATAGCACGACTGCTACTGTAAAAGCAATGCTAGAGTTACACTAAAAGTGTGCTGTGCATGTCTGTTATTTAAAGAAAGACTTTATAACATGATTGACAGGAATTTAAGATCTTGACAAAAATATCAGCTCCAAAAAGATATCAAGCCGACGAGGATGGGATTTGAACCCATGCGTGCAGAGCACAATGGATTAGCAGTCCATCGCCTTAACCACTCGGCCACCTCGTCTTCCATGTTGACAATGCACCCAGCAATCCGACACCACTTGTGGAATTTAAAAGTCAATAATTTAAACCTCTGTGGATTGTATTGTCTAAACTATCAGCAGCCCATATAAGTTTAACAAATACCTAGAGAATGTTCTAGACTTTATTTACTTAATAATAAAAGATTTTGTAAAATGAAAACCCTTTCAGATCCAATTGTAAGACAGAGTATTTTGTTCATGATCTTGAAGTAGTATTCCTGATTTGACTGGTATATTCTTGAAATTTTTGTGTTGTCTTCAAATGGCATCTTGTTCATAATCTTGACTTTACTGGTTTATATCTTGATATTTTTGTTTTAGCTTCAATCAGCATCTTTTTCTGATCTTAAAATAGATTTCTTAATTTAAAGTATTTTTTTACAGTGATGTGTAAGCTTCAAGTGTTGGCTTCAAGCATTCTTCGCAAAAGTAGCATGTCCAGACAACGTAAATTAAACCGACGAGGATGGGATTTGAACCCATGCGTGCAGAGCACAATGGATTAGCAGTCCATCGCCTTAACCACTCGGCCACCTCGTCCTCCATGTTGACAATGCACCCAGCAATCCGACCCCACTTGTGGCATTTAAAAGTCAATAATTTAAACCTCTGTGGATTGTATTGTCTTACCTATCAGCAGCCCATATAAGTTTAACAAATACCTAGAGAATGTTCTAGACTTTATTTACTTAATAATAAAAGATTTTGTAAAATGAAAACCCTTTCAGATCCAATTGTAAGACAGAGTATTTTGTTCATGATCTTGAAGTAGAATTCCTGATTTGACTGGTATATTCTTGAAATTTTTGTGTTGTCTTCAAATGGCATCTTGTTCATAATCTTGACTTTACTGGTTTATATCTTGATATTTTTGTTTAAGCTTCAATCAGCATCTTTTTCTGATCTTAAAATAGATTTCTTAATTTAAAGTATTTTTTTACAGTGATGTGTAAGCTTCAAGCATTCTTCGCAAAAGTAGCATGTCCAGACAACGTAGATTAAACCGACGAGGATGGGATTTGAACCCATGCGTGCTGAGCATAATGGATTAGCAGTCCATAACCTTAACCATCTCGGCCAGCTCGTCTTTCTGCTATCTCCCAATCCCGGCTTTCTGACACCACTTTTCCTACTTTAAAGTCAACTATTTCTAGCATTTGGACTGTGTTCTCATCACTATCAAAGGCTTGATGGCAAGTCACATCTGGCCAATAGCACGACTGCTACTGTAAAAGCAATGCTAGAGTTACACTAAAAGTGTGCTGTGCATGTCTGTTATTTAAAGAAAGACTTTATAACATGATTGACAGGAATTTAAGATCTTGACAAAAATATCAGCTCCAAAAAGATATCAAGCCGACGAGGATGGGATTTGAACCCATGCGTGCAGAGCACAATGGATTAGCAGTCCATCGCCTTAACCACTCGGCCACCTCGTCCTCCATGTTGACAATGCACCCAGCAATCCGACACCACTTGTGGCATTTAAAAGTCAATAATTTAAACCTCTGTGGATTGTATTGTCTAAACTATCAGCAGTCCATATAAGTTTAAAAAATACCTAGAGAATGTTCTAGACTTTATTTACTTAATAATAAATGATTTTGTAAAATGAAAACCCTTTCAGATCCAATTGTAAGAATGAGTATTATGTTCATGATCTTGAAGTAGAATTCCTGATTTGACTGGTATATTCTTGAAATGTTTGTGTTGTCTTCAAATGGCATCTTGTTCATAATCTTGACTTTACTGGTTTATATCTTGATATTTTTGTTTAAGCTTCAATCGGCATCTTTTTCTGATCTTGAAATAGATTTCTTAATTTAAAGTATTTTTTTACAGTGATGTGTAAGCTTCAAGTGTTGGCTTCAAGCATTCTTCGCAAAAGTAGCATGCCCAGACAACGTATATTAAACCGACGAGGATGGGATTTGAACCCATGCATGCAGAGCACAATGGATTAGCAGTCCATCGCCTTAACCACTCGGCCACCTCGTCCTCCATGTTGACAATGCACCCAGCAATCCGACACCACTTGTGGCATTTAAAAGTCAATAATTTAAACATCTGTGGATTGTATTGTCTTAACTATCAGCAGCCCATATAAGTTTAACAAATACCTAGAGAATGTTCTAGACTTTATTTACTTAATAATAAAAGATTTTGTAAAATGAAAACCCTTTCAGATCCAATTGTAAGACAGAGTATTTTGTTCATGATCTTGAAGTAGAATTCCTGATTTGACTGGTATATTCCTGAAATTTTTGTGTTGTCTTCAAATGGCATCTTGTTCATAATCTTGACTTTACTGGTTTATATCTTGATATTTTTGTTTAAGCTTCAATCAGCATCTTTTTCTGATCTTAAAATAGATTTCTTAATTTAAAGTATTTTTTTACAGTGATGTGTAAGCTTCAAGTGTTGGCTTCAAGCATTCTTCGCAAAAGTAGCATGTCCAGACAACGTAAATTAAACCGCCGAGGATGGGATTTGAACCCATGCGTGCTGAGCATAATGGATTAGCAGTCCATAACCTTAACCATCTCGGCCAGCTCGTCTTTCTGCTATCTCCCAATCCCGGCTTTCTGACACCACTTTTCCTACTTTAAAGTCAACTATTTCTAGCATTTGGACTGTGTTCTCATCACTATCAAAGGCTTGATGGCAAGTCAAATCTGGCCAATAGCACGACTGCTACTGTAAAAGCAATGCTAGAGTTACACTAAAAGTGTGCTGTGCATGTCTGTTATTTAAAGAAAGACTTTATAACATGATTGACAAGAATTTAAGATCTTGACAAAAATATCAGCTCCAAAAAGATATCAAGCTGACGAGGATGGGATTTGAACCCATGCGTGCAGAGCACAATGGATTAGCAGTCCATCGCCTTAACCACTCGGCCAACTCGTCCTCCATGTTGACAATGCACCCAGCAATCCGACACCACTTGTGGCATTTAAAAGTCAATAATTTAAACCTCTGTGGATTGTATTGTCTTAACTATCAGCAGCCCATATAAGTTTAACAAATACCTAGAGAATGTTCTAGACTTTATTTACTTAATAATAAAAGATTTTGTAAAATGAAAACACTTTCAGATCCAATTGTAAGAATGAGTATTATGTTCATGATCTTGAAGTAGAATTCCTGATTTGACTGGTATATTCTTGAAATGTTTGTGTTGTCTTCAAATGGCATCTTGTTCATAATCTTGACTTTACTGGTTTATATCTTGATATTTTTGTTTAAGCTTCAATCGGCATCTTTTTCTGATCTTGAAATAGATTTCTTAATTTAAAGTATTTTTTTACAGTGATGTGTAAGCTTCAAGTGTTGGCTTCAAGCATTCTTCGCAAAAGTAGCATGCCCAGACAACGTATATTAAACCGACGAGGATGGGATTTGAACCCATGCATGCAGAGCACAATGGATTAGCAGTCCATCGCCTTAACCACTCGGCCACCTCGTCCTCCATGTTGACAATGCACCCAGCAATCCGACACCACTTGTGGCATTTAAAAGTCAATAATTTAAACATCTGTGGATTGTATTGTCTTAACTATCAGCAGCCCATATAAGTTTAACAAATACCTAGAGAATGTTCTAGACTTTATTTACTTAATAATAAAAGATTTTGTAAAATGAAAACCCTTTCAGATCCAATTGTAAGACAGAGTATTTTGTTCATGATCTTGAAGTAGAATTCCTGATTTGACTGGTATATTCCTGAAATTTTTGTGTTGTCTTCAAATGGCATCTTGTTCATAATCTTGACTTTACTGGTTTATATCTTGATATTTTTGTTTAAGCTTCAATCAGCATCTTTTTCTGATCTTAAAATAGATTTCTTAATTTAAAGTATTTTTTTACAGTGATGTGTAAGCTTCAAGTGTTGGCTTCAAGCATTCTTCGCAAAAGTAGCATGTCCAGACAACGTAAATTAAACCGCCGAGGATGGGATTTGAACCCATGCGTGCTGAGCATAATGGATTAGCAGTCCATAACCTTAACCATCTCGGCCAGCTCGTCTTTCTGCTATCTCCCAATCCCGGCTTTCTGACACCACTTTTCCTACTTTAAAGTCAACTATTTCTAGCATTTGGACTGTGTTCTCATCACTATCAAAGGCTTGATGGCAAGTCAAATCTGGCCAATAGCACGACTGCTACTGTAAAAGCAATGCTAGAGTTACACTAAAAGTGTGCTGTGCATGTCTGTTATTTAAAGAAAGACTTTATAACATGATTGACAAGAATTTAAGATCTTGACAAAAATATCAGCTCCAAAAAGATATCAAGCTGACGAGGATGGGATTTGAACCCATGCGTGCAGAGCACAATGGATTAGCAGTCCATCGCCTTAACCACTCGGCCAACTCGTCCTCCATGTTGACAATGCACCCAGCAATCCGACACCACTTGTGGCATTTAAAAGTCAATAATTTAAACCTCTGTGGATTGTATTGTCTTAACTATCAGCAGCCCATATAAGTTTAACAAATACCTAGAGAATGTTCTAGACTTTATTTACTTAATAATAAAAGATTTTGTAAAATGAAAACACTTTCAGATCCAATTGTAAGAATGAGTATTATGTTCATGATCTTGAAGTAGAATTCCTGATTTGACTGGTATATTCTTGAAATGTTTGTGTTGTCTTCAAATGGCATCTTGTTCATAATCTTGACTTTACTGGTTTATATCTTGATATTTTTGTTTAAGCTTCAATCGGCATCTTTTTCTGATCTTGAAATAGATTTCTTAATTTAAAGTATTTTTTTACAGTGATGTGTAAGCTTCAAGTGTTGGCTTCAAGCATTCTTCGCAAAAGTAGCATGCCCAGACAACGTATATTAAACCGACGAGGATGGGATTTGAACCCATGCATGCAGAGCACAATGGATTAGCAGTCCATCGCCTTAACCACTCGGCCACCTCGTCCTCCATGTTGACAATGCACCCAGCAATCCGACACCACTTGTGGCATTTAAAAGTCAATAATTTAAACATCTGTGGATTGTATTGTCTTAACTATCAGCAGCCCATATAAGTTTAACAAATACCTAGAGAATGTTCTAGACTTTATTTACTTAATAATAAAAGATTTTGTAAAATGAAAACCCTTTCAGATCCAATTGTAAGACAGAGTATTTTGTTCATGATCTTGAAGTAGAATTCCTGATTTGACTGGTATATTCCTGAAATTTTTGTGTTGTCTTCAAATGGCATCTTGTTCATAATCTTGACTTTACTGGTTTATATCTTGATATTTTTGTTTAAGCTTCAATCAGCATCTTTTTCTGATCTTAAAATAGATTTCTTAATTTAAAGTATTTTTTTACAGTGATGTGTAAGCTTCAAGTGTTGGCTTCAAGCATTCTTCGCAAAAGTAGCATGTCCAGACAACGTAAATTAAACCGCCGAGGATGGGATTTGAACCCATGCGTGCTGAGCATAATGGATTAGCAGTCCATAACCTTAACCATCTCGGCCAGCTCGTCTTTCTGCTATCTCCCAATCCCGGCTTTCTGACACCACTTTTCCTACTTTAAAGTCAACTATTTCTAGCATTTGGACTGTGTTCTCATCACTATCAAAGGCTTGATGGCAAGTCAAATCTGGCCAATAGCACGACTGCTACTGTAAAAGCAATGCTAGAGTTACACTAAAAGTGTGCTGTGCATGTCTGTTATTTAAAGAAAGACTTTATAACATGATTGACAAGAATTTAAGATCTTGACAAAAATATCAGCTCCAAAAAGATATCAAGCTGACGAGGATGGGATTTGAACCCATGCGTGCAGAGCACAATGGATTAGCAGTCCATCGCCTTAACCACTCGGCCACCTCGTCCTCCATGTTGACAATGCACCCAGCAATCCGACACCACTTGTGGCATTTAAAAGTCAATAATTTAAACCTCTGTGGATTGTATTGTCTTAACTATCAGCAGCCCATATAAGTTTAACAAATACCTAGAGAATGTTCTAGACTTTATTTACTTAATAATAAAAGATTTTGTAAAATGAAAACACTTTTAGATCCAATTGTAAGACTGAGTATTATGTTCATGATCTTGAAGTAGAATTCCTGATTTGACTGGTATATTCTTGAAATGTTTGTGTTGTCTTCAAATGGCATCTTGTTCATAATCTTGACTTTACTGGTTTATATCTTGATATTTTTGTTTAAGCTTCAATCGGCATCTTTTTCTGATCTTGAAATTGATTTCTTAATTTAAAGTATTTTTTTACAGTGATGTGTAAGCTTCAAGTGTTGGATTCAAGCATTCTTCGCAAAAGTAGCATGTCCAGACAACGTAAATTAAACCGACGAGGATGGGATTTGAACCCATGCGTGCTGAGCATAATGGATTAGCAGTCCATAACCTTAACCATCTCGACCAGCTCGTCTATCTGCTATTTCCCAATCCCGGCTTTCTGACACCACTTTTCCTACTTTAAAGTCAACTATTTCTAGCATTTGGACTGTGTTCTCATCACTATCAAAGGCTTGATGGCAAGTCAAATCTGGCCAATAGCACGACTGCTACTGTAAAAGCAATGCTAGAGTTACACTAAAAGTGTGCTGTGCATGTCTGTTATTTAAAGAAAGACTTTATAACATGATTGACAGGAATTTAAGATCTTGACAAAAATATCAGCTCCAAAAAGATATCAAGCCGACGAGGATGGGATTTGAACCCATGCGTGCAGAGCACAATGGATTAGCAGTCCATCGCCTTAAACACTCGGCCACCTCGTCCTCCATGTTGACAATGCACCCAGCAATCCGACACCACTTGTGGCATTTAAAAGTCAATAATTTAAACCTCTGTGGATTGTATTGTCTAAACTATCAGCAGCCCATATAAGTTTAACAAATACCTAGAGAATGTTCTAGACTTTATTTACTTAATAATAAATGATTTTGTAAAATGAAAACACTTTCAGATCCAATTGTAAGACAGAGTATTTTGTTCATGATCTTGAAGTAGAATTCCTGATTTGACTGGTATATTCTTGAAATTTTTGTGTTGTCTTCAAATGGCATCTTGTTCATAATCTTGACTTTACTGGTTTATATCTTGATATTTTTGTTTAAGCTTCAATCGGCATCTTTTTCTGATCTTGAAATAGATTTCTTAATTTAAAGTATTTTTTTACAGTGATGTGTAAGCTTCAAGTGTTGGCTTCAAGCATTCTTCGCAAAAGTAGCATGCCCAGACAACGTATATTAAACCGACGAGGATGGGATTTGAACCCATGCATGCAGAGCACAATGGATTAGCAGTCCATCGCCTTAACCACTCGGCCACCTCGTCCTCCATGTTGACAATGCACCCAGCAATCCGACACCACTTGTGGCATTT
Organism: Crinia signifera; assembly: GCF_055691185.1. Taxonomy (NCBI): domain Eukaryota; kingdom Metazoa; phylum Chordata; class Amphibia; order Anura; family Myobatrachidae; genus Crinia; species Crinia signifera. The sequence goes on from NC_139227.1 coordinate 92,038,984, forward strand.
AAAAGTCAATAATTTAAACATCTGTGGATTGTATTGTCTTAACTATCAGCAGCCCATATAAGTTTAACAAATACCTAGAGAATGTTCTAGACTTTATTTACTTAATAATAAAAGATTTTGTAAAATGAAAACCCTTTCAGATCCAATTGTAAGACAGAGTATTTTGTTCATGATCTTGAAGTAGAATTCCTGATTTGACTGGTATATTCCTGAAATTTTTGTGTTGTCTTCAAATGGCATCTTGTTCATAATCTTGACTTTACTGGTTTATATCTTGATATTTTTGTTTAAGCTTCAATCAGCATCTTTTTCTGATCTTAAAATAGATTTCTTAATTTAAAGTATTTTTTTACAGTGATGTGTAAGCTTCAAGTGTTGGCTTCAAGCATTCTTCGCAAAAGTAGCATGTCCAGACAACGTAAATTAAACCGCCGAGGATGGGATTTGAACCCATGCGTGCTGAGCATAATGGATTAGCAGTCCATAACCTTAACCATCTCGGCCAGCTCGTCTTTCTGCTATCTCCCAATCCCGGCTTTCTGACACCACTTTTCCTACTTTAAAGTCAACTATTTCTAGCATTTGGACTGTGTTCTCATCACTATCAAAGGCTTGATGGCAAGTCAAATCTGGCCAATAGCACGACTGCTACTGTAAAAGCAATGCTAGAGTTACACTAAAAGTGTGCTGTGCATGTCTGTTATTTAAAGAAAGACTTTATAACATGATTGACAAGAATTTAAGATCTTGACAAAAATATCAGCTCCAAAAAGATATCAAGCTGACGAGGATGGGATTTGAACCCATGCGTGCAGAGCACAATGGATTAGCAGTCCATCGCCTTAACCACTCGGCCAACTCGTCCTCCATGTTGACAATGCACCCAGCAATCCGACACCACTTGTGGCATTTAAAAGTCAATAATTTAAACCTCTGTGGATTGTATTGTCTTAACTATCAGCAGCCCATATAAGTTTAACAAATACCTAGAGAATGTTCTAGACTTTATTTACTTAATAATAAAAGATTTTGTAAAATGAAAACACTTTCAGATCCAATTGTAAGAATGAGTATTATGTTCATGATCTTGAAGTAGAATTCCTGATTTGACTGGTATATTCTTGAAATGTTTGTGTTGTCTTCAAATGGCATCTTGTTCATAATCTTGACTTTACTGGTTTATATCTTGATATTTTTGTTTAAGCTTCAATCGGCATCTTTTTCTGATCTTGAAATAGATTTCTTAATTTAAAGTATTTTTTTACAGTGATGTGTAAGCTTCAAGTGTTGGCTTCAAGCATTCTTCGCAAAAGTAGCATGCCCAGACAACGTATATTAAACCGACGAGGATGGGATTTGAACCCATGCATGCAGAGCACAATGGATTAGCAGTCCATCGCCTTAACCACTCGGCCACCTCGTCCTCCATGTTGACAATGCACCCAGCAATCCGACACCACTTGTGGCATTTAAAAGTCAATAATTTAAACATCTGTGGATTGTATTGTCTTAACTATCAGCAGCCCATATAAGTTTAACAAATACCTAGAGAATGTTCTAGACTTTATTTACTTAATAATAAAAGATTTTGTAAAATGAAAACCCTTTCAGATCCAATTGTAAGACAGAGTATTTTGTTCATGATCTTGAAGTAGAATTCCTGATTTGACTGGTATATTCCTGAAATTTTTGTGTTGTCTTCAAATGGCATCTTGTTCATAATCTTGACTTTACTGGTTTATATCTTGATATTTTTGTTTAAGCTTCAATCAGCATCTTTTTCTGATCTTAAAATAGATTTCTTAATTTAAAGTATTTTTTTACAGTGATGTGTAAGCTTCAAGTGTTGGCTTCAAGCATTCTTCGCAAAAGTAGCATGTCCAGACAACGTAAATTAAACCGCCGAGGATGGGATTTGAACCCATGCGTGCTGAGCATAATGGATTAGCAGTCCATAACCTTAACCATCTCGGCCAGCTCGTCTTTCTGCTATCTCCCAATCCCGGCTTTCTGACACCACTTTTCCTACTTTAAAGTCAACTATTTCTAGCATTTGGACTGTGTTCTCATCACTATCAAAGGCTTGATGGCAAGTCAAATCTGGCCAATAGCACGACTGCTACTGTAAAAGCAATGCTAGAGTTACACTAAAAGTGTGCTGTGCATGTCTGTTATTTAAAGAAAGACTTTATAACATGATTGACAAGAATTTAAGATCTTGACAAAAATATCAGCTCCAAAAAGATATCAAGCTGACGAGGATGGGATTTGAACCCATGCGTGCAGAGCACAATGGATTAGCAGTCCATCGCCTTAACCACTCGGCCAACTCGTCCTCCATGTTGACAATGCACCCAGCAATCCGACACCACTTGTGGCATTTAAAAGTCAATAATTTAAACCTCTGTGGATTGTATTGTCTTAACTATCAGCAGCCCATATAAGTTTAACAAATACCTAGAGAATGTTCTAGACTTTATTTACTTAATAATAAAAGATTTTGTAAAATGAAAACACTTTCAGATCCAATTGTAAGAATGAGTATTATGTTCATGATCTTGAAGTAGAATTCCTGATTTGACTGGTATATTCTTGAAATGTTTGTGTTGTCTTCAAATGGCATCTTGTTCATAATCTTGACTTTACTGGTTTATATCTTGATATTTTTGTTTAAGCTTCAATCGGCATCTTTTTCTGATCTTGAAATAGATTTCTTAATTTAAAGTATTTTTTTACAGTGATGTGTAAGCTTCAAGTGTTGGCTTCAAGCATTCTTCGCAAAAGTAGCATGCCCAGACAACGTATATTAAACCGACGAGGATGGGATTTGAACCCATGCATGCAGAGCACAATGGATTAGCAGTCCATCGCCTTAACCACTCGGCCACCTCGTCCTCCATGTTGACAATGCACCCAGCAATCCGACACCACTTGTGGCATTTAAAAGTCAATAATTTAAACATCTGTGGATTGTATTGTCTTAACTATCAGCAGCCCATATAAGTTTAACAAATACCTAGAGAATGTTCTAGACTTTATTTACTTAATAATAAAAGATTTTGTAAAATGAAAACCCTTTCAGATCCAATTGTAAGACAGAGTATTTTGTTCATGATCTTGAAGTAGAATTCCTGATTTGACTGGTATATTCCTGAAATTTTTGTGTTGTCTTCAAATGGCATCTTGTTCATAATCTTGACTTTACTGGTTTATATCTTGATATTTTTGTTTAAGCTTCAATCAGCATCTTTTTCTGATCTTAAAATAGATTTCTTAATTTAAAGTATTTTTTTACAGTGATGTGTAAGCTTCAAGTGTTGGCTTCAAGCATTCTTCGCAAAAGTAGCATGTCCAGACAACGTAAATTAAACCGCCGAGGATGGGATTTGAACCCATGCGTGCTGAGCATAATGGATTAGCAGTCCATAACCTTAACCATCTCGGCCAGCTCGTCTTTCTGCTATCTCCCAATCCCGGCTTTCTGACACCACTTTTCCTACTTTAAAGTCAACTATTTCTAGCATTTGGACTGTGTTCTCATCACTATCAAAGGCTTGATGGCAAGTCAAATCTGGCCAATAGCACGACTGCTACTGTAAAAGCAATGCTAGAGTTACACTAAAAGTGTGCTGTGCATGTCTGTTATTTAAAGAAAGACTTTATAACATGATTGACAAGAATTTAAGATCTTGACAAAAATATCAGCTCCAAAAAGATATCAAGCTGACAATGCACCCAGCAATCCGACACCACTTGTGGCATTTAAAAGTCAATAATTTAAACATCTGTGGATTGTATTGTCTTAACTATCAGCAGCCCATATAAGTTTAACAAATACCTAGAGAATGTTCTAGACTTTATTTACTTAATAATAAAAGATTTTGTAAAATGAAAACCCTTTCAGATCCAATTGTAAGACAGAGTATTTTGTTCATGATCTTGAAGTAGAATTCCTGATTTGACTGGTATATTCCTGAAATTTTTGTGTTGTCTTCAAATGGCATCTTGTTCATAATCTTGACTTTACTGGTTTATATCTTGATATTTTTGTTTAAGCTTCAATCAGCATCTTTTTCTGATCTTAAAATAGATTTCTTAATTTAAAGTATTTTTTTACAGTGATGTGTAAGCTTCAAGTGTTGGCTTCAAGCATTCTTCGCAAAAGTAGCATGTCCAGACAACGTAAATTAAACCGCCGAGGATGGGATTTGAACCCATGCGTGCTGAGCATAATGGATTAGCAGTCCATAACCTTAACCATCTCGGCCAGCTCGTCTTTCTGCTATCTCCCAATCCCGGCTTTCTGACACCACTTTTCCTACTTTAAAGTCAACTATTTCTAGCATTTGGACTGTGTTCTCATCACTATCAAAGGCTTGATGGCAAGTCAAATCTGGCCAATAGCACGACTGCTACTGTAAAAGCAATGCTAGAGTTACACTAAAAGTGTGCTGTGCATGTCTGTTATTTAAAGAAAGACTTTATAACATGATTGACAAGAATTTAAGATCTTGACAAAAATATCAGCTCCAAAAAGATATCAAGCTGACGAGGATGGGATTTGAACCCATGCGTGCAGAGCACAATGGATTAGCAGTCCATCGCCTTAACCACTCGGCCACCTCGTCCTCCATGTTGACAATGCACCCAGCAATCCGACACCACTTGTGGCATTTAAAAGTCAATAATTTAAACCTCTGTGGATTGTATTGTCTTAACTATCAGCAGCCCATATAAGTTTAACAAATACCTAGAGAATGTTCTAGACTTTATTTACTTAATAATAAAAGATTTTGTAAAATGAAAACACTTTCAGATCCAATTGTAAGACTGAGTATTATGTTCATGATCTTGAAGTAGAATTCCTGATTTGACTGGTATATTCTTGAAATGTTTGTGTTGTCTTCAAATGGCATCTTGTTCATAATCTTGACTTTACTGGTTTATATCTTGATATTTTTGTTTAAGCTTCAATCGGCATCTTTTTCTGATCTTGAAATTGATTTCTTAATTTAAAGTATTTTTTTACAGTGATGTGTAAGCTTCAAGTGTTGGATTCAAGCATTCTTCGCAAAAGTAGCATGTCCAGACAACGTAAATTAAACCGACGAGGATGGGATTTGAACCCATGCGTGCTGAGCATAATGGATTAGCAGTCCATAACCTTAACCATCTCGACCAGCTCGTCTATCTGCTATTTCCCAATCCCGGCTTTCTGACACCACTTTTCCTACTTTAAAGTCAACTATTTCTAGCATTTGGACTGTGTTCTCATCACTATCAAAGGCTTGATGGCAAGTCAAATCTGGCCAATAGCACGACTGCTACTGTAAAAGCAATGCTAGAGTTACACTAAAAGTGTGCTGTGCATGTCTGTTATTTAAAGAAAGACTTTATAACATGATTGACAGGAATTTAAGATCTTGACAAAAATATCAGCTCCAAAAAGATATCAAGCCGACGAGGATGGGATTTGAACCCATGCGTGCAGAGCACAATGGATTAGCAGTCCATCGCCTTAAACACTCGGCCACCTCGTCCTCCATGTTGACAATGCACCCAGCAATCCGACACCACTTGTGGCATTTAAAAGTCAATAATTTAAACCTCTGTGGATTGTATTGTCTAAACTATCAGCAGCCCATATAAGTTTAACAAATACCTAGAGAATGTTCTAGACTTTATTTACTTAATAATAAATGATATTGTAAAATGAAAACACTTTCAGATCCAATTGTAAGACAGAGTATTTTGTTCATGATCTTGAAGTAGAATTCCTGATTTGACTGGTATATTCTTGAAATTTTTGTGTTGTCTTCAAATGGCATCTTGTTCATAATCTTGACTTTACTGGTTTATATCTTGTTATTTTTGTTTAAGCTTCAATCGTTATCTTTTTCTGATCTTGAAAAAGATTTCTTAATTTATAGTATTTTTTTACAGTGATGTGTAAGCTTCAAGTGTTGGCTTCAAGCATTCTTCGCAAAAGTAGCATGTCCAGGAAGTAGAATTCCTGATTTGACTGGTATATTCTTGAAATTTTTGTGTTGTCTTCAAATGTCATCTTGTTCATAATCTTGACTTTACTGGTTTATATCTTGATATTTTTGTTTAAGCTTCAATCGGCATCTTTTTCTGATCTTGAAATAGATTTCTTAATTTAAAGTATTTTTTTACAGTGATGTGTAAGCTTCAAGTGTTGGCTTCAAGCATTCTTCGCAAAAGTAGCATGTCCAGACAACGTTAATTAAAACGACGAGGATGGCATTTGAACCCATGCGTGCAGAGCACAATGGATTAGCAGTCCATCGCCTAACCACTCGGCCACCTCGTCCTCCATGTTGACAATGCACCCAGCAATCCGACACCACTTTTGGCATTTAAAAGTCAATAATTTAAACCTCTGTGGATTGTATTGTCTTAACTATCAGCAGCCCATATAAGTTTAACAAATACCTAGAGAATGTTCTAGACTTTATTTACTTAATAATAAATGATTTTGTAAAATGAAAACCCTTTCAGATCCAATTGTAAGACTGAGTATTTTGTTCATTATCTAGAAGTAGAATTCCTGATTTGACTGGTATATTCTTGAAATTTTTGTGTTGTCTTCAAATGGCATCTTGTTCATAATCTTGACTTTACTGGTTTATATCTTATTATTTTTGTTTAAGCTTCAATCGTTATCTTTTTCTGATCTTGAAAAAGATTTCTTAATTTATAGTATTTTTTTACAGTGATGTGTAAGCTTCAAGTGTTGGCTTCAAGCATTCTGCGCAAAAGTAGCATGTCCAGGAAGTAGAATTCCTGATTTGACTGGTATATTCTTGAAATTTTTGTGTTGTCTTTAAATGGCATCTTGTTCATAATCTTGACTTTACTGGTTTATATCTTGATATTTTTGTTTAAGCTTCAATCAGCATCTTTTTCTGATCTTGAAATAGATTTCTTAATTTAAAGTATTTTTTTACAGTGATGTGTAAGCTTCAAGCATTCTTCGCAAAAGTAGCATGTCCAGACAACGTAGATTAAACCGACGAGGATGGGATTTGAACCCATGCGTGCTGAGCATAATGGATTAGCAGTCCATAACCTTAACCATCTCGGCCAGCTCGTCTTTCTGCTATCTCCCAATCCCGGCTTTCTGACACCACTTTTCCTACTTTAAAGTCAACTATTTCTAGCATTTGGACTGTGTTCTCATCACTATCAAAGGCTTGATGGCAAGTCACATCTGGCCAATAGCACGACTGCTACTGTAAAAGCAATGCTAGAGTTACACTAAAAGTGTGCTGTGCATGTCTGTTATTTAAAGAAAGACTTTATAACATGATTGACAGGAATTTAAGATCTTGACAAAAATATCAGCTCCAAAAAGATATCAAGCCGACGAGGATGGGATTTGAACCCATGCGTGCAGAGCACAATGGATTAGCAGTCCATCGCCTTAACCACTCGGCCACCTCGTCCTCCATGTTGACAATGCACCCAGCAATCCGACACCACTTGTGGCATTTAAAAGTCAATAATTTAAACCTCTGTGGATTGTATTGTCTAAACTATCAGCAGCCCATATAAGTTTAAAAAATACCTAGAGAATGTTCTAGACTTTATTTACTTAATAATAAATGATTTTGTAAAATGAAAACCCTTTCAGATCCAATTGTAAGACAGAGTATTTTGTTCATGATCTTGAAGTAGAATTCCTGATTTGACTGGTATATTCTTGAAATTTTTGTGTTGTCTTCAAATGGCATCTTGTTCATAATCTTGACTTTACTGGTTTATATCTTGATATTTTTGTTTAAGCTTCAATCGGCATCTTTTTCTGATCTTGAAATAGATTTCTTAATTTAAAGTATTTTTTTACAGTGATGTGTAAGCTTCAAGTGTTGGTTTCAAGCATTCTTCGCAAAAGTAGCATGTCCAGACAACGTAAATTAAACCGACGAGGATGAGATTTGAACCCATGCGTGCTGAGCATAATGGATTAGCAGTCCATAACCTTAACCATCTCGGCCAGCTCATCTTTCTGCTATCTCCCAATCCCGGCTTTCTGACACCACTTTTCCTACTTTAAAGTCAACTATTTCTAGCATTTGGACTGTGTTCTCATCACTATCAAAGGCTTGATGGCAAGTCACATCTGGCCAATAGCACGACTGCTACTGTAAATGCAATGCTAGAGTTACACTAAAAGTGTGCTGTGCATGTCTGTTATTTAAAGAAAGACTTTATAACATGATTGACAAGAATTTAAGATCTTGACAAAAATATCAGCTCCAAAAAGATATCGAACCGACGAGGATGGGATTTGAACCCATGCGTGCAGAGCACAATGGATTAGCAGTCCATCGCCTTAACCACTCGGCCACCTCGTCCTCCATGTTGACAATGCCCCCAGCAATCCGACACCACTTGTGGCATTTAAAAGTCAATAATTTAAACCTCTGTGGATTGTATTGTCTAAACTATCAGCAGCCCATATAAGTTTAACAAATACCTAGAGAATGTTCTAGACTTTATTTACTTAATAATAAATGATTTTGTAAAATGAAAACCCTTTCAGATCCAATTGTAAGACTGAGTATTTTGTTCATGATCTTGAAGTAGAATTCCTGATTTGACTGGTATATTCTTGAAATTTTTGTGTTGTCTTCAAATGGCATCTTGTTCATAATCTTGACTTTACTGGTTTATATCTTATTATTTTTGTTTAAGCTTCAATCGTTATCTTTTTCTGATCTTGAAAAAGATTTCTTAATTTATAGTATTTTTTTACAGTGATGTGTAAGCTTCAAGTGTTGGCTTCAAGCATTCTGCGCAAAAGTAGCATGTCCAGGAAGTAGAATTCCTGATTTGACTGGTATATTCTTGAAATTTTTGTGTTGTCTTCAAATGGCATCTTGTTCATAATCTTGACTTTACTGGTTTATATCTTGATATTTTTGTTTAAGCTTCAATCGGCATCTTTTTCTGATCTTGAAATAGATTTCTTAATTTAAAGTATTTTTTTACAGTGATGTGTAAGCTTCAAGTGTTGGCTTCAAGCATTCTTCGCAAAAGTAGCATGTCCAGACAACGTAAATTAAACCGACGAGGATGGGATTTGAACCCATGCGTGCTGAGCATAATGGATTAGCAGTTCATAACCTTAACCATCTCGGCCAGCTCGTCTTTCTGCTATCTCCCAATCCCGGCTTTCTGACACCACTTTTCCTACTTTAAAGTCAACTATTTCTAGCATTTGGACTGTGTTCTCATCACTATCAAAGGCTTGATGGCAAGTCACATCTGGCCAATAGCACGACTGCTACTGTAAAAGCAATGCTAGAGTTACACTAAAAGTGTGCTGTGCATGTCTGTTATTTAAAGAAAGACTTTATAACATGATTGACAGGAATTTACGATCTTGACAAAAATATCATCTCCAAAAAAATATCAAGCCGACGAGGATGGGATTTGAACCCATGCGTGCAGAGCACAATGGATTAGCAGTCCATCGCCTTAACCACTCGGCCACCTCGTCCTCCATGTTGACAATACACCCAGCAATCCGACACCACTTGTGGCATTTAAAAGTCAATAATTTAAACCTCTGTGGATTGTATTGTCTAAACTATCAGCAGCCCATATAAGTTTAACAAATACCTAGAGAATGTTCTAGACTTTATTTACTTAATAATAAATGATTTTGTAAAATGAAAACACTTTCAGATCCAATTGTAAGACTGAGTATTATGTTCATGATCTTGAAGTAGAATTCCTGATTTGACTGGTATATTCTTGAAATTTTTGTGTTGTCTTCAAATGGCATCTTGTTCATAATCTTGACTTTACTGGTTTATATCTTGATATTTTTGTTTAAGCTTCAATCGGCATCTTTTTTTGATCTTGAAATAGATTTCTTAATTTAAAGTATTTTTTTACAGTGATGTGTAAGCTTCAAGTGTTGGCTTCAAGCATTCTTCGCAAAAGTAGCATGTCCAGACAACGTAGATTAAACCGACGAGGATGGGATTTGAACCCATGCGTGCTGAGCATAATGGATTAGCAGTCCATAACCTTAACCATCTCGGCCAGCTCGTCTTTCTGCTATCTCCCAATCCCGGCTTTCTGACACCACTTTTCCTACTTTAAAGTCAACTATTTCTAGCATTTGGACTGTGTTCTCATCACTATCAAAGGCTTGATGGCAAGTCACATCTGGCCAATAGCACGACTGCTACTGTAAAAGCAATGCTAGAGTTACACTAAAAGTGTGCTGTGCATGTCTGTTATTTAAAGAAAGACTTTATAACATGATTGACAGGAATTTAAGATCTTGACAAAAATATCAGCTCCAAAAAGATATCAAGCCGACGAGGATGGGATTTGAACCCATGCGTGCAGAGCACAATGGATTAGCAGTCCATCGCCTTAACCACTCGGCCACCTCGTCCTCCATGTTGACAATGCACCCAGCAATCCGACCCCACTTGTGGCATTTAAAAGTCAATAATTTAAACCTCTGTGGATTGTATTGTCTAAACTATCAGCAGTCCATATAAGTTTAAAAAATACCTAGAGAATGTTCTAGACTTTATTTACTTAATAATAAATGATTTTGTAAAATGAAAACCCTTTCAGATCCAATTGTAAGAATGAGTATTATGTTCATGATCTTGAAGTAGAATTCCTGATTTGACTGGTATATTCTTGAAATGTTTGTGTTGTCTTCAAATGGCATCTTGTTCATAATCTTGACTTTACTGGTTTATATCTTGATATTTTTGTTTAAGCTTCAATCGGCATCTTTTTCTGATCTTGAAATAGATTTCTTAATTTAAAGTATTTTTTTACAGTGATGATCTTCAAGTGTTGGCTTCAAGCATTCTTCGCAAAAGTGATGAGCTTCAAGTGTTGGCTTCAAGCATTCTTCGCAAAAGTAGCATGCCCAGCCAACGTATATTAAACCGACGAGGATGGGATTTGAACCCATGCATGCAGAGCACAATGGATTAGCAGTCCATCGCCTTAACCACTCGGCCACCTCGTCCTCCATGTTGACAATGCACCCAGCAATCCGACACCACTTGTGGCATTTAAAAGTCAATAATTTAAACATCTGTGGATTGTATTGTCTTAACTATCAGCAGCCCATATAAGTTTAACAAATACCTAGAGAATGTTCTAGACTTTATTTACTTAATAATAAAAGATTTTGTAAAATGAAAACCCTTTCAGATCCAATTGTAAGACAGAGTATTTTGTTCATGATCTTGAAGTAGAATTCCTGATTTGACTGGTATATTCCTGAAATTTCTGTGTTGTCTTCAAATGGCATCTTGTTCATAATCTTGACTTTACTGGTTTATATCTTGATATTTTTGTTGAAGCTTCAATCAGCATCTTTTTCTGATCTTAAAATAGATTTCTTAATTTAAAGTATTTTTTTACAGTGATGTGTAAGCTTCAAGTGTTGGCTTCAAGCATTCTTCGCAAAAGTAGCATGTCCAGACAACGTAAATTAAACCGACGAGGATGGGATTTGAACCCATGCGTGCAGAGCACAATGGATTAGCAGTCCATCGCCTTAACCACTCGGCCACCTCGTCCTCCATGTTGACAATGCACCCAGCAATCCGACACCACTTGTGGCATTTAAAAGTCAATAATTTAAACCTCTGTGGATTGTATTGTCTTACCTATCAGCAGCCCATATAAGTTTAACAAATACCTAGAGAATGTTCTAGACTTTATTTACTTAATAATAAAAGATTTTGTAAAATGAAAACCCTTTCAGATCCAATTGTAAGACAGAGTATTTTGTTCATGATCTTGAAGTAGAATTCCTGATTTGACTGGTATATTCTTGAAATTTTTGTGTTGTCTTCAAATGGCATCTTGTTCATAATCTTGACTTTACTGGTTTATATCTTGATATTTTTGTTTAAGCTTCAATCAGCATCTTTTTCTGATCTTAAAATAGATTTCTTAATTTAAAGTATTTTTTTACAGTGATGTGTAAGCTTCAAGCATTCTTCGCAAAAGTAGCATGTCCAGACAACGTAGATTAAACCGACGAGGATGGGATTTGAACCCATGCGTGCTGAGCATAATGGATTAGCAGTCCATAACCTTAACCATCTCGGCCAGCTCGTCTTTCTGCTATCTCCCAATCCCGGCTTTCTGACACCACTTTTACTACTTTAAAGTCAACTATTTCTAGCATTTGGACTGTGTTCTCATCACTATCAAAGGCTTGATGGCAAGTCACATCTGGCCAATAGCACGACTGCTACTGTAAAAGCAATGCTAGAGTTACACTAAAAGTGTGCTGTGCATGTCTGTTATTTAAAGAAAGACTTTATAACATGATTGACAGGAATTTAAGATCTTGACAAAAATATCAGCTCCAAAAAGATATCAAGCCGACGAGGATGGGATTTGAACCCATGCGTGCAGAGCACAATGGATTAGCAGTCCATCGCCTTAACCACTCGGCCACCTCGTCCTCCATGTTGACAATGCACCCAGCAATCCGACACCACTTGTGGCATTTAAAAGTCAATAATTTAAACCTCTGTGGATTGTATTGTCTAAACTATCAGCAGTCCATATAAGTTTAAAAAATACCTAGAGAATGTTCTAGACTTTATTTACTTAATAATAAATGATTTTGTAAAATGAAAACCCTTTCAGATCCAATTGTAAGAATGAGTATTATGTTCATGATCTTGAAGTAGAATTCCTGATTTGACTGGTATATTCTTGAAATGTTTGTGTTGTCTTCAAATGGCATCTTGTTCATAATCTTGACTTTACTGGTTTATATCTTGATATTTTTGTTTAAGCTTCAATCGGCATCTTTTTCTGATCTTGAAATAGATTTCTTAATTTAAAGTATTTTTTTACAGTGATGTGTAAGCTTCAAGTGTTGGCTTCAAGCATTCTTCGCAAAAGTAGCATGTCCAGACAACGTAAATTAAACCGACGAGGATGGGATTTGAACCCATGCGTGCTGAGCATAATGGATTAGCAGTCCATAACCTTAACCATCTCGGCCAGCTCGTCTATCTGCTATCTCCCAATCCCGGCTTTCTGACACCACTTTTCCTACTTTAAAGTCAACTATTTCTAGCATTTGGACTGTGTTCTCATCACTATCAAAGGCTTGATGGCAAGTCAAATCTGGCCAATAGCACGACTGCTACTGTAAAAGCAATGCTAGAGTTACACTAAAAGTGTGCTGTGCATGTCTGTTATTTAAAGAAAGACTTTATAACATGATTGACAGGAATTTAAGATCTTGACAAAAACATCAGCTCCAAAAAGATATCAAGCCGACGAGGATGGGATTTGAACCCATGCGTGCAGAGCACAATGGATTAGCAGTCCATCGCCTTAAACACTCGGCCACCTCGTCCTCCATGTTGACAATGCACCCAGCAATCCGACACCACTTGTGGCATTTAAAAGTCAATAATTTAAACCTCTGTGGATTGTATTGTCTAAACTATCAGCAGCCCATATAAGTTTAACAAATACCTAGAGAATGTTCTAGACTTTATTTACTTAATAATAAATGATTTTGTAAAATGAAAACACTTTCAGATCCAATTGTAAGACAGAGTATTTTGTTCATGATCTTGAAGTAGAATTCCTGATTTGACTGGTATATTCTTGAAATTTTTGTGTTGTCTTCAAATGGCATCTTGTTCATAATCTTGACTTTACTGGTTTATATCTTGTTATTTTTGTTTAAGCTTCAATCGTTATCTTTTTCTGATCTTGAAAAAGATTTCTTAATTTATAGTATTTTTTTACAGTGATGTGTAAGCTTCAAGTGTTGGCTTCAAGCATTCTTCGCAAAAGTAGCATGTCCAGGAAGTAGAATTCCTGATTTGACTGGTATATTCTTGAAATTTTTGTGTTGTCTTCAAATGTCATCTTGTTCATAATCTTGACTTTACTGGTTTATATCTTGATATTTTTGTTTAAGCTTCAATCGGCATCTTTTTCTGATCTTGAAATAGATTTCTTAATTTAAAGTATTTTTTTACAGTGATGTGTAAGCTTCAAGTGTTGGCTTCAAGCATTCTTCGCAAAAGTAGCATGTCCAGACAACGTAAATTAAACCGACGAGGATGGGATTTGAACCCATGCGTGCAGAGCACAATGGATTTAGCAGTCCATCGCCTTAACCACTCGGCCACCTCGTCCTCCATGTTGACAATACACCCAGCAATCCGACACCACTTGTGGCATTTAAAAGTCAATAATTTAAACCTCTGTGGATTGTATTGTCTTAACTATCAGCAGCCCATATAAGTTTAACAAATACCTAGAGAATGTTCTAGACTTTATTTACTTAATAATAAATGATTTTGTAAAATGAAAACACTTTCAGATCCAATTGTAAGACTGAGTATTATGTTCATGATCTTGAAGTAGAATTCCTGATTTGACTGGTATATTCTTGAAATTTTTGTGTTGTCTTCAAATGGCATCTTGTTCATAATCTTGACTTTACTGGTTTATATCTTGATATTTTTGTTTAAGCTTCAATCGGCATCTTTTTCTGATCTTGAAATAGATTTCTTAATTTAAAGTATTTTTTTACAGTGATGTGTAAGCTTCAAGTGTTGGCTTCAAGCATTCTTCGCAAAAGTAGCATGTCCAGACAACGTAAATTAAACTGACGAGGATGGGATTTGAACCCATGCATGCTGAGCATAATGGATTAGCAGTCTATAACCTTAACCATCTCGGCCAGCTCGTCTTTCGGCTATCTCCCAATCCCGGCTTTCTGACACCACTTTTCCTACTTTAAAGTCAACTATTTCTAGCATTTGGACTGTGTTCTCATCACTATCAAAGGCTTGATGGCAAGTCACATCTGGCCAATAGCACGACTGATACTGTAAAAGCAATGCTAGAGTTACACTAAAAGTGTGCTGTGCATGTCTGTTATTTAAAGAAAGACTTTATAACATGATTGACAGGAATTTAAGATCTTGACAAAAATATCATCTCCAAAAAAATATCAAGCCGACGAGGATGGGATTTGAACCCATGCGTGCAGAGCACAATGGATTAGCAGTCCATCGCCTTAACCACTCGGCCACCTCGTCCTCCATGTTGACAATGCACCCAGCAATCCGACACCACTTGTGGCATTTAAAAGTCAATAATTTAAACCTCTGTGGATTGTATTGTCTTAACTATCAGCAGCCCATATAAGTTTAACAAATACCTAGAGAATGTTCTAGACTTTATTTACTTAATAATAAATGATTTTGTAAAATGAAAACACTTTCAGATCCAATTGTAAGACTGAGTATTATGTTCATGATCTTGAAGTAGAATTCCTGATTTGACTGGTATATTCTTGAAATGTTTGTGTTGTCTTCAAATGGCATCTTGTTCATAATCTTGACTTTACTGGTTTATATCTTGATATTTTTGTTTAAGCTTCAATCGGCATCTTTTTCTGATCTTGAAATAGATTTCTTAATTTAAAGTATTTTTGGTACTTGTTTCCTAGAACGGCCACAATCGTGAGTGATCGTGGCTCTTAATTAAGGGACACGATCCTCACGATGTGGCCGATTTTTGACAATTTTTTCACTGTGATTGACAGAAATCGGGTCAATCGGTCGGTCGCGACCAATTAAAATCGGCCGCGATGCGACCGACCGATTGACCCGATTTTTCCATAGACTTCAATGTTAAAAAATCTTTTAACATTGAAATCGGTCGGTCTTGTGCCATTATAATGGCACAAGATGAGATGGACTTGATTAAGTCCATCTCACATAGGGAAAAATGATAAAAAAGGTGAAATGGGCCAATATGACCCATTTCACATTTTTTATGTGCCCGCCATGACCCCACGATAGACGTGAACCCGAAGCGTGGCGAGCGCAGCGAGCCCGCGAGGGGCGGCGGTGCGCGTCCTCCGACCTTTTCATTCCCCTACTATCCACTAGGGCGTGGAGTGAGACTATAATAGTGTGGCGAGCGCAGCGAGCCACCGAGCCCGAAGCGTGGCGAGCGCAGCGAGCCCCGCGAGGGGACGCGTATACCTGTGAAGTTAGACGCGTCCCCTCGCGGGGCTCGCTGCGCTCGCCACGCTTCGGGCTCGGTGGCTCGCTGCGCTCGCCACACTATTATATTCTCACTCCACGCCCTAGTGGATAGTAGGGGAATGAAAAGGTCGGAGGACGCGCACCGCCGCCCCTCGCGGGCTCGCTGCGCTCGCCACGCTTCGGGTTCACGTCTATCGTGGGGTCTAGCACACTTATTAACATTTGGGGGGGCAATTTAAACAAATCTTGTGAAAAAAAAAAAAAAATCGGGTGAAAAATCGGCCGATCGGATCGGTCGCATCGTATGCGACCAAATCGCATGCGATGCGATCGATCCGATTTTTTATCTTACGACCACAACGATCTAAATCGTTGTGGCCGTTCTAGGAAACAAGTACCGTATTTTTTTACAGTGATGTGTAAGCTTCAAGTGTTGGCTTCAAGCATTCTTCGCAAAAGTAGCATGCCCAGACAACGTATATTAAACCGACGAGGATGGGATTTGAACCCATGCGTGCAGAGCACAATGAATTAGCAGTCCATCGCCTTAAACACTCGGCCACCTCGTCCTCCATGTTGACAATGCACCCAGCAATCCGACACCACTTGTGGCATTTAAAAGTCAATAATTTAAACATCTGTGGATTGTATTGTCTTAACTATCAGCAGCCCATATAAGTTTAACAAATACCTAGAGAATGTTCTAGACTTTATTTACTTAATAATAAAAGATTTTGTAAAATGAAAACCCTTTCAGATCCAATTGTAAGACAGAGTATTTTGTTCATGATCTTGAAGTAGAATTCCTGATTTGACTGGTATATTCCTGAAATTTTTGTGTTGTCTTCAAATGGCATCTTGTTCATAATCTTGACTTTACTGGTTTATATCTTGATATTTTTGTTTAAGCTTCAATCAGCATCTTTTTCTGATCTTAAAATAGATTTCTTAATTTAAAGTATTTTTTTACAGTGATGTGTAAGCTTCAAGCATTCTTCGCAAAAGTAGCATGTCCAGACAACGTAGATTAAACCGACGAGGATGGGATTTGAACCCATGCGTGCTGAGCATAATGGATTAGCAGTCCATAACCTTAACCATCTCGGCCAGCTCGTCTTTCTGCTATCTCCCAATCCCGGCTTTCTGACACCACTTTTCCTACTTTAAAGTCAACTATTTCTAGCATTTGGACTGTGTTCTCATCACTATCAAAGGCTTGATGGCAAGTCACATCTGGCCAATAGCACGACTGCTACTGTAAAAGCAATGCTAGAGTTACACTAAAAGTGTGCTGTGCATGTCTGTTATTTAAAGAAAGACTTTATAACATGATTGACAGGAATTTAAGATCTTGACAAAAATATCAGCTCCAAAAAGATATCAAGCCGACGAGGATGGGATTTGAACCCATGCGTGCAGAGCACAATGGATTAGCAGTCCATCGCCTTAACCACTCGGCCACCTCGTCCTCCATGTTGACAATGCACCCAGCAATCCGACACCACTTGTGGCATTTAAAAGTCAATAATTTAAACCTCTGTGGATTGTATTGTCTAAACTATCAGCAGTCCATATAAGTTTAAAAAATACCTAGAGAATGTTCTAGACTTTATTTACTTAATAATAAATGATTTTGTAAAATGAAAACCCTTTCAGATCCAATTGTAAGAATGAGTATTATGTTCATGATCTTGAAGTAGAATTCCTGATTTGACTGGTATATTCTTGAAATGTTTGTGTTGTCTTCAAATGGCATCTTGTTCATAATCTTGACTTTACTGGTTTATATCTTGATATTTTTGTTTAAGCTTCAATCGGCATCTTTTTCTGATCTTGAAATAGATTTCTTAATTTAAAGTATTTTTTTACAGTGATGTGTAAGCTTCAAGTGTTGGCTTCAAGCATTCTTCGCAAAAGTAGCATGCCCAGACAACGTATATTAAACCGACGAGGATGGGATTTGAACCCATGCATGCAGAGCACAATGGATTAGCAGTCCATCGCCTTAACCACTCGGCCACCTCGTCCTCCATGTTGACAATGCACCCAGCAATCCGACACCACTTGTGGCATTTAAAAGTCAATAATTTAAACATCTGTGGATTGTATTGTCTTAACTATCAGCAGCCCATATAATTTTAACAAATACCTAGAGAATGTTCTAGACTTTATTTACTTAATAATAAAAGATTTTGTAAAATGAAAACCCTTTCAGATCCAATTGTAAGACAGAGTATTTTGTTCATGATCTTGAAGTAGAATTCCTGATTTGACTGGTATATTCCTGAAATTTTTGTGTTGTCTTCAAATGGCATCTTGTTCATAATCTTGACTTTACTGGTTTATATCTTGATATTTTTGTTTAAGCTTCAATCAGCATCTTTTTCTGATCTTAAAATAGATTTCTTAATTTAAAGTATTTTTTTACAGTGATGTGTAAGCTTCAAGTGTTGGCTTCAAGCATTCTTCGCAAAAGTAGCATGTCCAGACAACGTAAATTAAACCCGCCGAGGATGGGATTTGAACCCATGCGTGCTGAGCATAATGGATTAGCAGTCCATAACCTTAACCATCTCGGCCAGCTCGTCTTTCTGCTATCTCCCAATCCCGGCTTTCTGACACCACTTTTCCTACTTTAAAGTCAACTATTTCTAGCATTTGGACTGTGTTCTCATCACTATCAAAGGCTTGATGGCAAGTCAAATCTGGCCAATAGCACGACTGCTACTGTAAAAGCAATGCTAGAGTTACACTAAAAGTGTGCTGTGCATGTCTGTTATTTAAAGAAAGACTTTATAACATGATTGACAAGAATTTAAGATCTTGACAAAAATATCAGCTCCAAAAAGATATCAAGCCGACGAGGATGGGATTTGAACCCATGCGTGCAGAGCACAATGGATTAGCAGTCCATCGCCTTAACCACTCGGCCACCTCGTCCTCCATGTTGACAATGCACCCAGCAATCCGACACCACTTGTGGCATTTAAAAGTCAATAATTTAAACCTCTGTGGATTGTATTGTCTTAACTATCAGCAGCCCATATAAGTTTAACAAATACCTAGAGAATGTTCTAGACTTTATTTACTTAATAATAAAAGATTTTGTAAAATGAAAACACTTTCAGATCCAATTGTAAGACTGAGTATTATGTTCATGATCTTGAAGTAGAATTCCTGATTTGACTGGTATATTCTTGAAATGTTTGTGTTGTCTTCAAATGGCATCTTGTTCATAATCTTGACTTTACTGGTTTATATCTTGATATTTTTGTTTAAGCTTCAATCGGCATCTTTTTCTGATCTTGAAATTGATTTCTTAATTTAAAGTATTTTTTTACAGTGATGTGTAAGCTTCAAGTGTTGGATTCAAGCATTCTTCGCAAAAGTAGCATGTCCAGACAACGTAAATTAAACCGACGAGGATGGGATTTGAACCCATGCGTGCTGAGCATAATGGATTAGCAGTCCATAACCTTAACCATCTCGACCAGCTCGTCTATCTGCTATTTCCCAATCCCGGCTTTCTGACACCACTTTTCCTACTTTAAAGTCAACTATTTCTAGCATTTGGACTGTGTTCTCATCACTATCAAAGGCTTGATGGCAAGTCAAATCTGGCCAATAGCACGACTGCTACTGTAAAAGCAATGCTAGAGTTACACTAAAAGTGTGCTGTGCATGTCTGTTATTTAAAGAAAGACTTTATAACATGATTGACAGGAATTTAAGATCTTGACAAAAATATCAGCTCCAAAAAGATATCAAGCCGACGAGGATGGGATTTGAACCCATGCGTGCAGAGCACAATGGATTAGCAGTCCATCGCCTTAAACACTCGGCCACCTCGTCCTCCATGTTGACAATGCACCCAGCAATCCGACACCACTTGTGGCATTTAAAAGTCAATAATTTAAACCTCTGTGGATTGTATTGTCTAAACTATCAGCAGCCCATATAAGTTTAACAAATACCTAGAGAATGTTCTAGACTTTATTTACTTAATAATAAATGATTTTGTAAAATGAAAACACTTTCAGATCCAATTGTAAGACAGAGTATTTTGTTCATGATCTTGAAGTAGAATTCCTGATTTGACTGGTATATTCTTGAAATTTTTGTGTTGTCTTCAAATGGCATCTTGTTCATAATCTTGACTTTACTGGTTTATATCTTGTTATTTTTGTTTAAGCTTCAATCGTTATCTTTTTCTGATCTTGAAAAAGATTTCTTAATTTATAGTATTTTTTTACAGTGATGTGTAAGCTTCAAGTGTTGGCTTCAAGCATTCTTCGCAAAAGTAGCATGTCCAGGAAGTAGAATTCCTGATTTGACTGGTATATTCTTGAAATTTTTGTGTTGTCTTCAAATGTCATCTTGTTCATAATCTTGACTTTACTGGTTTATATCTTGATATTTTTGTTTAAGCTTCAATCGGCATCTTTTTCTGATCTTGAAATAGATTTCTTAATTTAAAGTATTTTTTTACAGTGATGTGTAAGCTTCAAGTGTTGGCTTCAAGCATTCTTCGCAAAAGTAGCATGTCCAGACAACGTTAATTAAAACGACGAGGATGGCATTTGAACCCATGCGTGCAGAGCACAATGGATTAGCAGTCCATCGCCTAACCACTCGGCCACCTCGTCCTCCATGTTGACAATGCACCCAGCAATCCGACACCACTTTTGGCATTTAAAAGTCAATAATTTAAACCTCTGTGGATTGTATTGTCTTAACTATCAGCAGCCCATATAAGTTTAACAAATACCTAGAGAATGTTCTAGACTTTATTTACTTAATAATAAATGATTTTGTAAAATGAAAACCCTTTCAGATCCAATTGTAAGACTGAGTATTTTGTTCATTATCTAGAAGTAGAATTCCTGATTTGACTGGTATATTCTTGAAATTTTTGTGTTGTCTTCAAATGGCATCTTGTTCATAATCTTGACTTTACTGGTTTATATCTTGATATTTTTGTTTAAGCTTCAATCGGCATCTTTTTCTGATCTTGAAATAGATTTCTTAATTTAAAGTATTTTTTTACAGTGATGTGTAAGCTTCAAGTGTTGGCTTCAAGCATTCTTCGCAAAAGTAGCATGCCCAGACAACGTATATTAAACCGACGAGGATGGGATTTGAACCCATGCATGCAGAGCACAATGGATTAGCAGTCCATCGCCTTAACCACTCGGCCACCTCGTCCTCCATGTTGACAATGCACCCAGCAATCCGACACCACTTGTGGCATTTAAAAGTCAATAATTTAAACATCTGTGGATTGTATTGTCTTAACTATCAGCAGCCCATATAAGTTTAACAAATACCTAGAGAATGTTCTAGACTTTATTTACTTAATAATAAAAGATTTTGTAAAATGAAAACCCTTTCAGATCCAATTGTAAGACAGAGTATTTTGTTCATGATCTTGAAGTAGAATTCCTGATTTGACTGGTATATTCCTGAAATTTTTGTGTTGTCTTCAAATGGCATCTTGTTCATAATCTTGACTTTACTGGTTTATATCTTGATATTTTTGTTTAAGCTTCAATCAGCATCTTTTTCTGATCTTAAAATAGATTTCTTAATTTAAAGTATTTTTTTACAGTGATGTGTAAGCTTCAAGTGTTGGCTTCAAGCATTCTTCGCAAAAGTAGCATGTCCAGACAACGTAAATTAAACCGCCGAGGATGGGATTTGAACCCATGCGTGCTGAGCATAATGGATTAGCAGTCCATAACCTTAACCATCTCGGCCAGCTCGTCTTTCTGCTATCTCCCAATCCCGGCTTTCTGACACCACTTTTCCTACTTTAAAGTCAACTATTTCTAGCATTTGGACTGTGTTCTCATCACTATCAAAGGCTTGATGGCAAGTCAAATCTGGCCAATAGCACGACTGCTACTGTAAAAGCAATGCTAGAGTTACACTAAAAGTGTGCTGTGCATGTCTGTTATTTAAAGAAAGACTTTATAACATGATTGACAAGAATTTAAGATCTTGACAAAAATATCAGCTCCAAAAAGATATCAAGCCGACGAGGATGGGATTTGAACCCATGCGTGCAGAGCACAATGGATTAGCAGTCCATCGCCTTAACCACTCGGCCACCTCGTCCTCCATGTTGACAATACACCCAGCAATCCGACACCACTTGTGGCATTTAAAAGTCAATAATTTAAACCTCTGTGGATTGTATTGTCTAAACTATCAGCAGCCCATATAAGTTTAACAAATACCTAGAGAATGTTCTAGACTTTATTTACTTAATAATAAATGATTTTGTAAAATGAAAACACTTTCAGATCCAATTGTAAGACTGAGTATTATGTTCATGATCTTGAAGTAGAATTCCTGATTTGACTGGTATATTCTTGAAATTTTTGTGTTGTCTTCAAATGGCATCTTGTTCATAATCTTGACTTTACTGGTTTATATCTTGATATTTTTGTTTAAGCTTCAATCGGCATCTTTTTCTGATCTTGAAATAGATTTCTTAATTTAAAGTATTTTTTTACAGTGATGTGTAAGCTTCAAGTGTTGGCTTCAAGCATTCTTCGCAAAAGTAGCATGTCCAGACAACGTAAATTAAACCGACGAGGATGGGATTTGAACCCATGCGTGCTGAGCACAATGGATTAGCAGTCCATAACCTTAACCTCTCGGCCAGCTCGTCTTTCTGCTATCTCCCAATCCCGGCTTTCTGACACCACTTTTCCTACTTTAAAGTCAACTATTTCTAGCGTTTGGACTGTGTTCTCATCACTATCAAAGGCTTGATGGCAAGTCACATCTGGCCAATAGCACGACTGCTACTGTAAAAGCAATGCTAGAGTTACACTAAAAGTGTGCTGTGCATGTCTGTTATTTAAAGAAAGACTTTATAACATGATTGACAGGAATTTAAGATCTTGACAAAAATATCAGCTCCAAAAAGATATCAAGCCGACGAGGATGGGATTTGAACCCATGCGTGCAGAGCACAATGGATTAGCAGTCCATCGCCTTAACCACTCGGCCACCTCGTCCTCCATGTTGACAATGCACCCAGCAATCCGACACCACTTGTGGAATTTAAAAGTCAATAATTTAAACCTCTGTGGATTGTATTGTCTAAACTATCAGCAGCCCATATAAGTTTAACAAATACCTAGAGAATGTTCTAGACTTTATTTACTTAATAATAAAAGATTTTGTAAAATGAAAACCCTTTCAGATCCAATTGTAAGACAGAGTATTTTGTTCATGATCTTGAAGTAGAATTCCTGATTTGACTGGTATATTCTTGAAATTTTTGTGTTGTCTTCAAATGGCATCTTGTTCATAATCTTGACTTTACTGGTTTATATCTTGATATTTTTGTTTTAGCTTCAATCAGCATCTTTTTCTGATCTTAAAATAGATTTCTTAATTTAAAGTATTTTTTTACAGTGATGTGTAAGCTTCAAGTGTTGGCTTCAAGCATTCTTCGCAAAAGTAGCATGTCCAGACAACGTAAATTAAACCGACGAGGATGGGATTTGAACCCATGCGTGCAGAGCACAATGGATTAGCAGTCCATCGCCTTAACCACTCGGCCACCTCGTCCTCCATGTTGACAATGCACCCAGCAATCCGACACCACTTGTGGCATTTAAAAGTCAATAATTTAAACCTCTGTGGATTGTATTGTCTTACCTATCAGCAGCCCATATAAGTTTAACAAATACCTAGAGAATGTTCTAGACTTTATTTACTTAATAATAAAAGATTTTGTAAAATGAAAACCCTTTCAGATCCAATTGTAAGACAGAGTATTTTGTTCATGATCTTGAAGTAGAATTCCTGATTTGACTGGTATATTCTTGAAATTTTTGTGTTGTCTTCAAATGGCATCTTGTTCATAATCTTGACTTTACTGGTTTATATCTTGATATTTTTGTTTAAGCTTCAATCAGCATCTTTTTCTGATCTTAAAATAGATTTCTTAATTTAAAGTATTTTTTTACAGTGATGTGTAAGCTTCAAGCATTCTTCGCAAAAGTAGCATGTCCAGACAACGTAGATTAAACCGACGAGGATGGGATTTGAACCCATGCGTGCTGAGCATAATGGATTAGCAGTCCATAACCTTAACCATCTCGGCCAGCTCGTCTTTCTGCTATCTCCCAATCCCGGCTTTCTGACACCACTTTTCCTACTTTAAAGTCAACTATTTCTAGCATTTGGACTGTGTTCTCATCACTATCAAAGGCTTGATGGCAAGTCACATCTGGCCAATAGCACGACTGCTACTGTAAAAGCAATGCTAGAGTTACACTAAAAGTGTGCTGTGCATGTCTGTTATTTAAAGAAAGACTTTATAACATGATTGACAGGAATTTAAGATCTTGACAAAAATATCAGCTCCAAAAAGATATCAAGCCGACGAGGATGGGATTTGAACCCATGCGTGCAGAGCACAATGGATTAGCAGTCCATCGCCTTAACCACTCGGCCACCTCGTCCTCCATGTTGACAATGCACCCAGCAATCCGACCCCACTTGTGGCATTTAAAAGTCAATAATTTAAACCTCTGTGGATTGTATTGTCTAAACTATCAGCAGTCCATATAAGTTTAAAAAATACCTAGAGAATGTTCTAGACTTTATTTACTTAATAATAAATGATTTTGTAAAATGAAAATCCTTTCAGATCCAATTGTAAGAATGAGTATTATGTTCATGATCTTGAAGTAGAATTCCTGATTTGACTGGTATATTCTTGAAATGTTTGTGTTGTCTTCAAATGGCATATTGTTCATAATCTTGACTTTACTGGTTTATATCTTGATATTTTTGTTTAAGCTTCAATCGGCATCTTTTTCTGATCTTGAAATAGATTTCTTAATTTAAAGTATTTTTTTACAGTGATGATCTTCAAGTGTTGGCTTCAAGCATTCTTCGCAAAAGTGATGAGCTTCAAGTGTTGGCTTCAAGCATTCTTCGCAAAAGTAGCATGCCCAGCCAACGTATATTAAACCGACGAGGATGGGATTTGAACCCATGCATGCAGAGCACAATGGATTAGCAGTCCATCGCCTTAACCACTCGGCCACCTCGTCCTCCATGTTGACAATGCACCCAGCAATCCGACACCACTTGTGGCATTTAAAAGTCAATAATTTAAACATCTGTGGATTGTATTGTCTTAACTATCAGCAGCCCATATAAGTTTAACAAATACCTAGAGAATGTTCTAGACTTTATTTACTTAATAATAAAAGATTTTGTAAAATGAAAACCCTTTCAGATCCAATTGTAAGACAGAGTATTTTGTTCATGATCTTGAAGTAGAATTCCTGATTTGACTGGTATATTCCTGAAATTTTTGTGTTGTCTTCAAATGGCATCTTGTTCATAATCTTGACTTTACTGGTTTATATCTTGATATTTTTGTTTAAGCTTCAATCAGCATCTTTTTCTGATCTTAAAATAGATTTCTTAATTTAAAGTATTTTTTTACAGTGATGTGTAAGCTTCAAGTGTTGGCTTCAAGCATTCTTCGCAAAAGTAGCATGTCCAGACAACGTAAATTAAACCGACGAGGATGGGATTTGAACCCATGCGTGCAGAGCACAATGGATTAGCAGTCCATCGCCTTAACCACTCGGCCACCTCGTCCTCCATGTTGACAATGCACCCAGCAATCCGACACCACTTGTGGCATTTAAAAGTCAATAATTTAAACCTCTGTGGATTGTATTGTCTTACCTATCAGCAGCCCATATAAGTTTAACAAATACCTAGAGAATGTTCTAGACTTTATTTACTTAATAATAAAAGATTTTGTAAAATGAAAACCCTTTCAGATCCAATTGTAAGACAGAGTATTTTGTTCATGATCTTGAAGTAGAATTCCTGATTTGACTGGTATATTCTTGAAATTTTTGTGTTGTCTTCAAATGGCATCTTGTTCATAATCTTGACTTTACTGGTTTATATCTTGATATTTTTGTTTAAGCTTCAATCAGCATCTTTTTCTGATCTTAAAATAGATTTCTTAATTTAAAGTATTTTTTTACAGTGATGTGTAAGCTTCAAGCATTCTTCGCAAAAGTAGCATGTCCAGACAACGTAGATTAAACCGACGAGGATGGGATTTGAACCCATGCGTGCTGAGCATAATGGATTAGCAGTCCATAACCTTAACCATCTCGGCCAGCTCGTCTTTCTGCTATCTCCCAATCCCGGCTTTCTGACACCACTTTTCCTACTTTAAAGTCAACTATTTCTAGCATTTGGACTGTGTTCTCATCACTATCAAAGGCTTGATGGCAAGTCACATCTGGCCAATAGCACGACTGCTACTGTAAAAGCAATGCTAGAGTTACACTAAAAGTGTGCTGTGCATGTCTGTTATTTAAAGAAAGACTTTATAACATGATTGACAGGAATTTAAGATCTTGACAAAAATATCAGCTCCAAAAAGATATCAAGCCGACGAGGATGGGATTTGAACCCATGCGTGCAGAGCACAATGGATTAGCAGTCCATCGCCTTAACCACTCGGCCACCTCGTCCTCCATGTTGACAATGCACCCAGCAATCCGACACCACTTGTGGCATTTAAAAGTCAATAATTTAAACCTCTGTGGATTGTATTGTCTAAACTATCAGCAGTCCATATAAGTTTAAAAAATACCTAGAGAATGTTCTAGACTTTATTTACTTAATAATAAATGATTTTGTAAAATGAAAACCCTTTCAGATCCAATTGTAAGAATGAGTATTATGTTCATGATCTTGAAGTAGAATTCCTGATTTGACTGGTATATTCTTGAAATGTTTGTGTTGTCTTCAAATGGCATCTTGTTCATAATCTTGACTTTACTGGTTTATATCTTGATATTTTTGTTTAAGCTTCAATCGGCATCTTTTTCTGATCTTGAAATAGATTTCTTAATTTAAAGTATTTTTTTACAGTGATGTGTAAGCTTCAAGTGTTGGCTTCAAGCATTCTTCGCAAAAGTAGCATGTCCAGACAACGTAAATTAAACCGACGAGGATGGGATTTGAACCCATGCGTGCTGAGCATAATGGATTAGCAGTCCATAACCTTAACCATCTCGGCCAGCTCGTCTATCTGCTATCTCCCAATCCCGGCTTTCTGACACCACTTTTCCTACTTTAAAGTCAACTATTTCTAGCATTTGGACTGTGTTCTCATCACTATCAAAGGCTTGATGGCAAGTCAAATCTGGCCAATAGCACGACTGCTACTGTAAAAGCAATGCTAGAGTTACACTAAAAGTGTGCTGTGCATGTCTGTTATTTAAAGAAAGACTTTATAACATGATTGACAGGAATTTAAGATCTTGACAAAAACATCAGCTCCAAAAAGATATCAAGCCGACGAGGATGGGATTTGAACCCATGCGTGCAGAGCACAATGGATTAGCAGTCCATCGCCTTAACCACTCGGCCACCTCGTCCTCCATGTTGACAATGCACCCAGCAATCCGACCCCACTTGTGGCATTTAAAAGTCAATAATTTAAACCTCTGTGGATTGTATTGTCTAAACTATCAGCAGTCCATATAAGTTTAAAAAATACCTAGAGAATGTTCTAGACTTTATTTACTTAATAATAAATGATTTTGTAAAATGAAAACCCTTTCAGATCCAATTGTAAGAATGAGTATTATGTTCATGATCTTGAAGTAGAATTCCTGATATGACTGGTATATTCTTGAAATGTTTGTGTTGTCTTCAAATGGCATCTTGTTCATAATCTTGACTTTACTGGTTTATATCTTGATATTTTTGTTTAAGCTTCAATCGGCATCTTTTTCTGATCTTGAAATAGATTTCTTAATTTAAAGTATTTTTTTACAGTGATGATCTTCAAGTGTTGGCTTCAAGCATTCTTCGCAAAAGTGATGAGCTTCAAGTGTTGGCTTCAAGCATTCTTCGCAAAAGTAGCATGCCCAGCCAACGTATATTAAACCGACGAGGATGGGATTTGAACCCATGCATGCAGAGCACAATGGATTAGCAGTCCATCGCCTTAACCACTCGGCCACCTCGTCCTCCATGTTGACAATGCACCCAGCAATCCGACACCACTTGTGGCATTTAAAAGTCAATAATTTAAACATCTGTGGATTGTATTGTCTTAACTATCAGCAGCCCATATAAGTTTAACAAATACCTAGAGAATGTTCTAGACTTTATTTACTTAATAATAAAAGATTTTGTAAAATGAAAACCCTTTCAGATCCAATTGTAAGACAGAGTATTATGTTCATGATCTTGAAGTAGAATTCCTGATTTGACTGGTATATTCCTGAAATTTTTGTGTTGTCTTCAAATGGCATCTTGTTCATAATCTTGACTTTACTGGTTTATATCTTGATATTTTTGTTTAAGCTTCAATCAGCATCTTTTTCTGATCTTAAAATAGATTTCTTAATTTAAAGTATTTTTTTACAGTGATGTGTAAGCTTCAAGTGTTGGCTTCAAGCATTCTTCGCAAAAGTAGCATGTCCAGACAACGTAAATTAAACCGACGAGGATGGGATTTGAACCCATGCGTGCAGAGCACAATGGATTAGCAGTCCATCGCCTTAACCACTCGGCCACCTCGTCCTCCATGTTGACAATGCACCCAGCAATCCGACACCACTTGTGGCATTTAAAAGTCAATAATTTAAACCTCTGTGGATTGTATTGTCTTACCTATCAGCAGCCCATATAAGTTTAACAAATACCTAGAGAATGTTCTAGACTTTATTTACTTAATAATAAAAGATTTTGTAAAATGAAAACCCTTTCAGATCCAATTGTAAGACAGAGTATTTTGTTCATGATCTTGAAGTAGAATTCCTGATTTGACTGGTATATTCTTGAAATTTTTGTGTTGTCTTCAAATGGCATCTTGTTCATAATCTTGACTTTACTGGTTTATATCTTGATATTTTTGTTTAAGCTTCAATCAGCATCTTTTTCTGATCTTAAAATAGATTTCTTAATTTAAAGTATTTTTTTACAGTGATGTGTAAGCTTCAAGCATTCTTCGCAAAAGTAGCATGTCCAGACAACGTAGATTAAACCGACGAGGATGGGATTTGAACCCATGCGTGCTGAGCATAATGGATTAGCAGTCCATAACCTTAACCATCTCGGCCAGCTCGTCTTTCTGCTATCTCCCAATCCCGGCTTTCTGACACCACTTTTCCTACTTTAAAGTCAACTATTTCTAGCATTTGGACTGTGTTCTCATCACTATCAAAGGCTTGATGGCAAGTCACATCTGGCCAATAGCACGACTGCTACTGTAAAAGCAATGCTAGAGTTACACTAAAAGTGTGCTGTGCATGTCTGTTATTTAAAGAAAGACTTTATAACATGATTGACAGGAATTTAAGATCTTGACAAAAATATCAGCTCCAAAAAGATATCAAGCCGACGAGGATGGGATTTGAACCCATGCGTGCAGAGCACAATGGATTAGCAGTCCATCGCCTTAACCACTCGGCCACCTCGTCCTCCATGTTGACAATGCACCCAGCAATCCGACACCACTTGTGGCATTTAAAAGTCAATAATTTAAACCTCTGTGGATTGTATTGTCTAAACTATCAGCAGTCCATATAAGTTTAAAAAATACCTAGAGAATGTTCTAGACTTTATTTACTTAATAATAAATGATTTTGTAAAATGAAAACCCTTTCAGATCCAATTGTAAGAATGAGTATTATGTTCATGATCTTGAAGTAGAATTCCTGATTTGACTGGTATATTCTTGAAATGTTTGTGTTGTCTTCAAATGGCATCTTGTTCATAATCTTGACTTTACTGGTTTATATCTTGATATTTTTGTTTAAGCTTCAATCGGCATCTTTTTCTGATCTTGAAATAGATTTCTTAATTTAAAGTATTTTTTTACAGTGATGTGTAAGCTTCAAGTGTTGGCTTCAAGCATTCTTCGCAAAAGTAGCATGTCCAGACAACGTAAATTAAACCGACGAGGATGGGATTTGAACCCATGCGTGCTGAGCATAATGGATTAGCAGTCCATAACCTTAACCATCTCGGCCAGCTCGTCTATCTGCTATCTCCCAATCCCGGCTTTCTGACACCACTTTTCCTACTTTAAAGTCAACTATTTCTAGCATTTGGACTGTGTTCTCATCACTATCAAAGGCTTGATGGCAAGTCAAATCTGGCCAATAGCACGACTGCTACTGTAAAAGCAATGCTAGAGTTACACTAAAAGTGTGCTGTGCATGTCTGTTATTTAAAGAAAGACTTTATAACATGATTGACAGGAATTTAAGATCTTGACAAAAACATCAGCTCCAAAAAGATATCAAGCCGACGAGGATGGGATTTGAACCCATGCGTGCAGAGCACAATGGATTAGCAGTCCATCGCCTTAAACACTCGGCCACCTCGTCCTCCATGTTGACAATGCACCCAGCAATCCGACACCACTTGTGGCATTTAAAAGTCAATAATTTAAACCTCTGTGGATTGTATTGTCTAAACTATCAGCAGCCCATATAAGTTTAACAAATACCTAGAGAATGTTCTAGACTTTATTTACTTAATAATAAATGATTTTGTAAAATGAAAACACTTTCAGATCCAATTGTAAGACAGAGTATTTTGTTCATGATCTTGAAGTAGAATTCCTGATTTGACTGGTATATTCTTGAAATTTTTGTGTTGTCTTCAAATGGCATCTTGTTCATAATCTTGACTTTACTGGTTTATATCTTGTTATTTTTGTTTAAGCTTCAATCGTTATCTTTTTCTGATCTTGAAAAAGATTTCTTAATTTATAGTATTTTTTTACAGTGATGTGTAAGCTTCAAGTGTTGGCTTCAAGCATTCTTCGCAAAAGTAGCATGTCCAGGAAGTAGAATTCCTGATTTGACTGGTATATTCTTGAAATTTTTGTGTTGTCTTCAAATGTCATCTTGTTCATAATCTTGACTTTACTGGTTTATATCTTGATATTTTTGTTTAAGCTTCAATCGGCATCTTTTTCTGATCTTGAAATAGATTTCTTAATTTAAAGTATTTTTTTACAGTGATGTGTAAGCTTCAAGTGTTGGCTTCAAGCATTCTTCGCAAAAGTAGCATGTCCAGACAACGTAAATTAAACCAACGAGGATGGGATTTGAACCCATGCGTGCAGAGCACAATGGATTTAGCAGTCCATCGCCTTAACCACTCGGCCACCTCGTCCTCCATGTTGACAATACACCCAGCAATCCGACACCACTTGTGGCATTTAAAAGTCAATAATTTAAACCTCTGTGGATTGTATTGTCTTAACTATCAGCAGCCCATATAAGTTTAACAAATACCTAGAGAATGTTCTAGACTTTATTTACTTAATAATAAATGATTTTGTAAAATGAAAACACTTTCAGATCCAATTGTAAGACTGAGTATTATGTTCATGATCTTGAAGTAGAATTCCTGATTTGACTGGTATATTCTTGAAATTTTTGTGTTGTCTTCAAATGGCATCTTGTTCATAATCTTGACTTTACTGGTTTATATCTTGATATTTTTGTTTAAGCTTCAATCGGCATCTTTTTCTGATCTTGAAATAGATTTCTTAATTTAAAGTATTTTTTTACAGTGATGTGTAAGCTTCAAGTGTTGGCTTCAAGCATTCTTCGCAAAAGTAGCATGTCCAGACAACGTAAATTAAACCGACGAGGATGGGATTTGAACCCATGCATGCTGAGCATAATGGATTAGCAGTCTATAACCTTAACCATCTCGGCCAGCTCGTCTTTCGGCTATCTCCCAATCCCGGCTTTCTGACACCACTTTTCCTACTTTAAAGTCAACTATTTCTAGCATTTGGACTGTGTTCTCATCACTATCAAAGGCTTGATGGCAAGTCACATCTGGCCAATAGCACGACTGATACTGTAAAAGCAATGCTAGAGTTACACTAAAAGTGTGCTGTGCATGTCTGTTATTTAAAGAAAGACTTTATAACATGATTGACAGGAATTTAAGATCTTGACAAAAATATCATCTCCAAAAAAATATCAAGCCGACGAGGATGGGATTTGAACCCATGCGTGCAGAGCACAATGGATTAGCAGTCCATCGCCTTAACCACTCGGCCACCTCGTCCTCCATGTTGACAATGCACCCAGCAATCCGAAACCACTTGTGGCATTTAAAAGTCAATAATTTAAACCTCTGTGGATTGTATTGTCTTAACTATCAGCAGCCCATATAAGTTTAACAAATACCTAGAGAATGTTCTAGACTTTATTTACTTAATAATAAATGATTTTGTAAAATGAAAACACTTTCAGATCCAATTGTAAGACTGAGTATTATGTTCATGATCTTGAAGTAGAATTCCTGATTTGACTGGTATATTCTTGAAATGTTTGTGTTGTCTTCAAATGGCATCTTGTTCATAATCTTGACTTTACTGGTTTATATCTTGATATTTTTGTTTAAGCTTCAATCGGCATCTTTTTCTGATCTTGAAATAGATTTCTTAATTTAAAGTATTTTTTTACAGTGATGTGTAAGCTTCAAGTGTTGGCTTCAAGCATTCTTCGCAAAAGTAGCATGCCCAGACAACGTATATTAAACCGACGAGTATGGGATTTGAACCCATGCGTGCAGAGCACAATGAATTAGCAGTCCATCGCCTTAAACACTCGGCCACCTCGTCCTCCATGTTGACAATGCACCCAGCAATCCGACACCACTTGTGGCATTTAAAAGTCAATAATTTAAACATCTGTGGATTGTATTGTCTTAACTATCAGCAGCCCATATAAGTTTAACAAATACCTAGAGAATGTTCTAGACTTTATTTACTTAATAATAAAAGATTTTGTAAAATGAAAACCCTTTCAGATCCAATTGTAAGACAGAGTATTTTGTTCATGATCTTGAAGTAGAATTCCTGATTTGACTGGTATATTCCTGAAATTTTTGTGTTGTCTTCAAATGGCATCTTGTTCATAATCTTGACTTTACTGGTTTATATCTTGATATTTTTGTTTAAGCTTCAATCAGCATCTTTTTCTGATCTTAAAATAGATTTCTTAATTTAAAGTATTTTTTTACAGTGATGTGTAAGCTTCAAGTGTTGGCTTCAAGCATTCTTCGCAAAAGTAGCATGTCCAGACAACGTAAATTAAACCGACGAGGATGGGATTTGAACCCATGCGTGCTGAGCATAATGGATTAGCAGTCCATAACCTTAACCATCTCGGCCAGCTCGTCTTTCTGCTGTCTCCCAATCCCGGCTTTCTGACACCACTTTTCCTACTTTAAAGTCAACTATTTCTAGCATTTGGACTGTGTTCTCATCACTATCAAAGGCTTGATGGCAAGTCAAATCTGGCCAATAGCACGACTGCTACTGTAAAAGCAATGCTAGAGTTACACTAAAAGTGTGCTGTGCATGTCTGTTATTTAAAGAAAGACTTTATAACATGATTGACAGGAATTTAAGATCTTGACAAAAATATCAGCTCCAAAAAGATATCAAGCCGACGAGGATGGGATTTGAACCCATGCGTGCAGAGCACAATGGATTAGCAGTCCATCGCCTTAACCACTCGGCCACCTCGTCCTCCATGTTGACAATGCACCCAGCAATCCGACACCACTTGTGGCATTTAAAAGTCAATAATTTAAACCTCTGTGGATTGTATTGTCTTAACTATCAGCAGCCCATATAAGTTTAACAAATACCTAGAGAATGTTCTAGACTTTATTTACTTAATAATAAAAGATTTTGTAAAATGAAAACACTTTCAGATCCAATTGTAAGACTGAGTATTATGTTCATGATCTTGAAGTAGAATTCCTGATTTGACTGGTATATTCTTGAAATGTTTGTGTTGTCTTCAAATGGCATCTTGTTCATAATCTTGACTTTACTGGTTTATATCTTGATATTTTTGTTTAATCTTCAATCGGCATCTTTTTCTGATCTTGAAATAGATTTCTTAATTTAAAGTATTTTTTTACAGTGATGTGTAAGCTTCAAGTGTTGGCTTCAAGCATTCTTCGCAAAAGTAGCATGTCCGGACAACGTAAATTAAACCGACGAGGATGGGATTTGAACCCATGCGTGCTGAGCATAATGGATTAGCAGTCCATAACCTTAACCATCTCGGCCAGCTCGTCTTTTTGCTATCTCCCAATCCCGGCTTTCTGACACCACTTTTCCTACTTTAAAGTCAACTATTTCTAGCATTTGGACTGTGTTCTCATCACTATCAAAGGCTTGATGGCAAGTCAAATCTGGCCAATAGCACGACTGCTACTGTAAAAGCAATGCTAGAGTTACACTAAAAGTGTGCTGTGCATGTCTGTTATTTAAAGAAAGACTTTATAACATGATTGACAGGAATTTAAGATCTTGACAAAAATATCAGCTCCAAAAAGATATCAAGCCGACGAGGATGGGATTTGAACCCATGCGTGCAGAGCACAATGGATTAGCAGTCCATCGCCTTAAACACTCGGCCACCTCGTCCTCCATGTTGACAATGCACCCAGCAATCCGACACCACTTGTGGCATTTAAAAGTCAATAATTTAAACCTCTGTGGATTGTATTGTCTTAACTATCAGCAGCCCATATAAGTTTAACAAATACCTAGAGAATGTTCTAGACTTTATTTACTTAATAATAAATGATTTTGTAAAATGAAAACAGTTTCAGATCCAATTGTAAGACTGAGTATTATGTTCATGATCTTGAAGTAGAATTCCTGATTTGACTGGTATATTCTTTAAATTTTTGTGTTGTCTTCAAATGGCATCTTGTTCATAATCTTGACTTTACTGGTTTATATCTTGATATTTTTGTTTAAGCTTCAATCGGCATCTTTTTCTGATCTTGAAATAGATTTCTTAATTTAAAGTATTTTTTTTACAGTGATGTGTAAGCTTCAAGTGTTGGCTTCAAGCATTCTTCGCAAAAGTAGCATGTCCAGACAACGTAAATTAAACCGACGAGGATGGGATTTGAACCCATGCATGCTGAGCATAATGGATTAGCAGTCCATAACCTTAACCATCTCGGCCAGCTCGTCTTTCTGCTATCTCCCAATCCTGGCTTTCTGGCACCACTTTTCCTACTTTAAAGTCAACTATTTCTAGCATTTGGACTGTGTTCTCATCACTATCAAAGGCTTGATGGCAAGTCACATCTGGCCAATAGCACGACTGGTACTGTAAAAGCAATGCTAGAGTTACACTAAAAGTGAGCTGTGCATGTCTGTTATTTAAAGAAAGACTTTATAACATGATTGACAGGAATTTAAGATCTTGACAAAAATATCATCTCCAAAAAAATATCAAGCCGACGAGGATGGGATTTGAACCGATGCGTGCAGAGCACAATGGATTAGCAGTCCATCGCCTTAACCACTCGGCCACCTCGTCCTCCATGTTGACAATGCACCCAGCAATCCGACACCACTTGTGGCATTTAAAAGTCAATAATTTAAACCTCTGTGGATTGTATTGTCTAAACTATCAGCAGCCCATATAAGTTTAACAAATACCTAGAGAATGTTCTAGACTTTATTTACTTAATAATAAATGATTTTGTAAAATGAAAACACTTTCAGATCCAATTGTAAGACTGAGTATTATGTTCATGATCTTGAAGTAGAATTCCTGATTTGACTGGTATATTCTTGAAATTTTTGTGTTGTCTTCAAATGGCATCTTGTTCATAATCTTGACTTTACTGGTTTATATCTTGATATTTTTGTTTTTTGTTTAAGCTTCAATCGGCATCTTTTTCTGATCTTGAAATAGATTTCTTAATTTAAAGTATTTTTTTTACAGTGATGTGTAAGCTTCAAGTGTTGGCTTCAAGCATTCTTCGCAAAAGTAGCATGTCCAGACAACGTAAATTAAACCGACGAGGATGGGATTTGAACCCATGCGTGCAGAGCACAATGGATTAGCAGTCCATCGCCTTAACCACTCGGCCACCTCGTCCTCCATGTTGACAATGTACCCAGCAATCCGACACCACTTGTGGCATTTAAAAGTCAATAATTTAAACCTCTGTGGATTGTATTGTCTAAACTATCAGCAGCCCATATAAGTTTAACAAATACCTAGAGAATGTTCTAGACTTTATTTACTTAATAATAAATGATTTTGTAAAATGAAAACCCTTTCAGATCCAATTGTAAGACAGAGTATTTTGTTCATGATCTTGAAGTAGAATTCCTGATTTGACTGGTATATTCTTGAAATTTTTGTGTTGTCTTCAAATGGCATCTTGTTCATAATCTTGACTTTACTGGTTTATATCTTGTTATTTTTGTTTAAGCTTCAATCGTTATCTTTTTCTGATCTTGAAAAAGATTTCTTAATTTATAGTATTTTTTTACAGTGATGTGTAAGCTTCAAGTGTTGGCTTCAAGCATTCTTCGCAAAAGTAGCATGTCCAGGAAGTAGAATTCCTGATTTGACTGGTATATTCTTGAAATTTTTGTGTTGTCTTCAAATGGCATCTTGTTCATAATCTTGACTTTACTGGTTTATACCTTGATATTTTTGTTTAAGCTTCAATCGGCATCTTTTTCTGATCTTGAAATAGATTTCTTAATTTAAAGTATTTTTTTACAGTGATGTGTAAGCTTCAAGCATTCTTCGCAAAAGTAGCATGTCCAGACAACGTAAATTAAACCGACGAGGATGGGATTTGAACCCATGCGTGCAGAGCACAATGGATTAGCAGTCCATCGCCTTAACCACTCGGCCACCTCGTCCTCCATGTTGACAATGCACCCAGCAATCCGACACCACTTGTGGCATTTAAAATTCAATAATTTAAACCTCTGTGGATTGTATTGTCTTAACTATCAGCAGCCCATATAAGTTTAACAAATACCTAGAGAATGTTCTAGACTTTATTTACTTAATAATAAATGATTTTGTAAAATGAAAACACTTTCAGATCCAATTGTAAGACTGAGTATTATGTTCATGATCTTGAAGTAGAATTCCTGATTTGACTGGTATATTCTTGAAATTTTTGTGTTGTCTTCAAATGGCATCTTGTTCATAATCTTGACTTTACTGGTTTATATCTTGATATTTTTGTTTAAGCTTCAATCGGCATCTTTTTCTGATCTTGAAATAGATTTCTTAATTTAAAGTATTTTTTTACAGTGATGTGTAAGCTTCAAGTGTTGGCTTTAAGCATTCTTCGCAAAAGTAGCATGTCCAGACGACGTAAATTAAACCGACGAGGATGGGATTTGAACCCATGCGTGCTGAGCATAATGGATTAGCAGTCCATAACCTTAACCATCTCGGCCAGCTCGTCTTTCTGCTATCTCCCAATCCCGGCTTTCTGACACCACTTTTCCTACTTTAAAGTCAACTATTTCTAGCATTTGGACTGTGTTCTCATCACTATCAAAGGCTTGATGGCAAGTCACATCTGGCCAATAGCACGACTGCTACTGTAAAAGCAATGCTAGAGTTACACTAAAAGTGTGCTGTGCATGTCTGTTATTTAAAGAAAGACTTTATAACATGATTGACAGGAATTTAAGATCTTGACAAAAATATCATCTCCAAAAAAATATCAAGCCGCAAGGATGGGATTTGAACCCATGCGTGCAGAGCACAATGGATTAGCAGTCCATCGCCTTAACCACTCGGCCACCTCGACCTTCATGTTGACAATGCACCCAGCAATCCGACATCACTTGTGGCATTTAAAAGTCAATAATTTAAACCTCTGTGGATTGTATTGTCTAAACTATCAGCAGCCCATATAAGTTTAACAAATACCTAGAGAATGTTCTAGACTTTATTTACTTAATAATAAATGATTTTGTAAAATGAAAACCCTTTCAGATCCAATTGTAAGACAGAGTATTTTGTTCATGATCTTGAAGTAGAATTCCTGATTTGACTGGTATATTCTTGAAATTTTTGTGTTGTCTTCAAATGGCATCTTGTTCATAATCTTGACTTTACTGGTTTATATCTTGATATTTTTGTTTAAGTTTCAATCGGCATCTTTTTCTGATCTTGAAATAGATTTCTTAATTTAAAGTATTTTTTTACAGTGATGTGTAAGCTTCAAGTGTTGGCTTCAAGCATTCTTCGCAAAAGTAGCATGTCCAGACAACGTAAATTAAACCGACGAGGATGGGATTTGAACCCATGCGTGCAGAGCACAATGGATTAGCAGTCCATCGCCTTAACCACTCGGCCACCTCGTCCTCCATGTTGACAATGCACCCAGCAATCCGACACCACTTGTGGCATTTAAAAGTCAATAATTTAAACCTCTGTGGATTGTATTGTCTAAACTATCAGCAGCCCATATAAGTTTAACAAATACCTAGAGAATGTTCTAGACTTTATTTACTTAATAATAAATGATTTTGTAAAATGAAAACCCTTTCAGATCCAATTGTAAGACAGAGTATTTTGTTCATGATCTTGAAGTAGAATTCCTGATTTGACTGGTATATTCTTGAAATTTTTGTGTTGTCTTCAAATGGCATCTTGTTCATAATCTTGACTTTACTGGTTTATATCTTGTTATTTTTGTTTAAGCTTCAATCGTTATCTTTTTCTGATTTTGAAAAAGATTTCTTAATTTATAGTATTTTTTTACAGTGATGTGTAAGCTTCAAGTGTTGGCTTCAAGCATTCTTCGCAAAAGTAGCATGTCCAGGAAGTAGAATTCCTGATTTGACTGGTATATTCTTGAAATTTTTGTGTTGTCTTCAAATGGCATCTTGTTCATAATCTTGACTTTACTGGTTTATATCTTGATATTTTTGTTTAAGCTTCAATCGGCATCTTTTTCTGATCTTGAAATAGATTTCTTAATTTAAAGTATTTTTTTACAGTGATGTGTAAGCTTCAAGTGTTGGCTTCAAGCATTCTTCGCAAAAGTAGCATGTCCAGACAACGTAAATTAAACCGACGAGGATGGCATTTGAACCCATGCGTGCAGAGCACAATGGATTAGCAGTCCATCGCCTTAACCACTCGGCCACCTCGTCCTCCATGTTGACAATGCACCCAGCAATCCGACACCACTTGTGGCATTTAAAAGTCAATAATTTAAACCTCTGTGGATTGTATTGTCTAAACTATCAGCAGCCCATATAAGTTTAACAAATACCTAGAGAATGTTCTAGACTTTATTTACTTAATAATAAATGATTTTATAAAATGAAAACCCTTTCAGATCCAATTGTAAGACAGAGTATTTTGTTCATGATCTTGAAGTAGAATTCCTGATTTGACTGGTATATTCTTGAAATTTTTGTGTTGTCTTCAAATGGCATCTTGTTCATAATCTTGACTTTACTGGTTTATATATTGTTATTTTTGTTTAAGCTTCAATCGTTATCTTTTTCTGATCTTGAAAAAGATTTCTTAATTTATAGTATTTTTTTACAGTGATGTGTAAGCTTCAAGTGTTGGCTTCAAGCATTCTTCGCAAAAGTAGCATGTCCAGGAAGTAGAATTCCTGATTTGACTGGTATATTCTTGAAATTTTTGTGTTGTCTTCAAATGGCATCTTGTTCATAATCTTGACTTTACTGGTTTATATCTTGATATTTTTGTTTAAGCTTCAATCGGCATCTTTTTCTGATCTTGAAATAGATTTCTAAATTTAAAGTATTTTTTGACAGTGATGTGTAAGCTTCAAGCATTCTTCGCAAAAGTAGCATGTCCAGACAACGTAAATTAAACCGACGAGGATGGGATTTGAACCCATGCGTGCAGAGC
This sequence comes from Crinia signifera, assembly GCF_055691185.1. NCBI lineage: Eukaryota > Metazoa > Chordata > Amphibia > Anura > Myobatrachidae > Crinia > Crinia signifera. The sequence continues at coordinate 92,078,831 of NC_139227.1, forward strand.
ACAATGGATTAGCAGTCCATCGCCTTAACCACTCGGCCACCTCGACATTCATGTTGACAATGCACCCAGCAATCCGACATCACTTGTGGCATTTAAAAGTCAATAATTTAAACCTCTGTGGATTGTATTGTCTAAACTATCAGCAGCCCATATAAGTTTAACAAATACCTAGAGAATGTTCTAGACTTTATTTACTTAATAATAAATGATTTTGTAAAATGAAAACCCTTTCAGATCCAATTGTAAGACAGAGTATTTTGTTCATGATCTTGAAGTAGAATTCCTGATTTGACTGGTATATTCTTGAAATTTTTGTGTTGTCTTCAAATGGCATCTTGTTCATAATCTTGACTTTACTGGTTTATATCTTGATATTTTTGTTTAAGTTTCAATCGGCATCTTTTTCTGATCTTGAAATAGATTTCTTAATTTAAAGTATTTTTTTACAGTGATGTGTAAGCTTCAAGTGTTGGCTTCAAGCATTCTTCGCAAAAGTAGCATGTCCAGACAACGTAAATTAAACCGACGAGGATGGGATTTGAACCCATGCGTGCAGAGCACAATGGATTAGCAGTCCATCGCCTTAACCATCTCGGCCAGCTCGTCTTTCTGCTATCTCCCAATCCCGGCTTTCTGACACCACTTTTCCTACTTTAAAGTCAACTATTTCTAGCATTTGGACTGTGTTCTCATCACTATCAAAGGCTTGATGGCAAGTCACATCTGGCCAATAGCACGACTGCTACTGTAAAAGCAATGCTAGAGTTACACTAAAAGTGTGCTGTGCATGTCTGTTATTTAAAGAAAGACTTTATAACATGATTGACAGGAATTTAAGATCTTGACAAAAATATCATCTCCAAAAAAATATCAAGCCGCAAGGATGGGATTTGAACCCATGCGTGCAGAGCACAATGGATTAGCAGTCCATCGCCTTAACCACTCGGCCACCTCGACCTTCATGTTGACAATGCACCCAGCAATCCGACATCACTTGTGGCATTTAAAAGTCAATAATTTAAACCTCTGTGGATTGTATTGTCTAAACTATCAGCAGCCCATATAAGTTTAACAAATACCTAGAGAATGTTCTAGACTTTATTTACTTAATAATAAATGATTTTGTAAAATGAAAACCCTTTCAGATCCAATTGTAAGACAGAGTATTTTGTTCATGATCTTGAAGTAGAATTCCTGATTTGACTGGTATATTCTTGAAATTTTTGTGTTGTCTTCAAATGGCATCTTGTTCATAATCTTGACTTTACTGGTTTATATATTGTTATTTTTGTTTAAGCTTCAATCGTTATCTTTTTCTGATCTTGAAAAAGATTTCTTAATTTATAGTATTTTTTTACAGTGATGTGTAAGCTTCAAGTGTTGGCTTCAAGCATTCTTCGCAAAAGTAGCATGTCCAGGAAGTAGAATTCCTGATTTGACTGGTATATTCTTGAAATTTTTGTGTTGTCTTCAAATGGCATCTTGTTCATAATCTTGACTTTACTGGTTTATATCTTGATATTTTTGTTTAAGCTTCAATCGGCATCTTTTTCTGATCTTGAAATAGATTTCTAAATTTAAAGTATTTTTTTACAGTGATGTGTAAGCTTCAAGCATTCTTCGCAAAAGTAGCATGTCCAGACAACGTAAATTAAACCGACGAGGATGGGATTTGAACCCATGCGTGCAGAGCACAATGGATTAGCAGTCCATCGCCTTAACCACTCGGCCACCTCGACCTTCATGTTGACAATGCACCCAGCAATCCGACATCACTTGTGGCATTTAAAAGTCAATAATTTAAACCTCTGTGGATTGTATTGTCTAAACTATCAGCAGCCCATATAAGTTTAACAAATACCTAGAGAATGTTCTAGACTTTATTTACTTAATAATAAATGATTTTGTAAAATGAAAACCCTTTCAGATCCAATTGTAAGACAGAGTATTTTGTTCATGATCTTGAAGTAGAATTCCTGATTTGACTGGTATATTCTTGAAATTTTTGTGTTGTCTTCAAATGGCATCTTGTTCATAATCTTGACTTTACTGGTTTATATCTTGATATTTTTGTTTAAGTTTCAATCGGCATCTTTTTCTGATCTTGAAATAGATTTCTTAATTTAAAGTATTTTTTTACAGTGATGTGTAAGCTTCAAGTGTTGGCTTCAAGCATTCTTCGCAAAAGTAGCATGTCCAGACAACGTAAATTAAACCGACGAGGATGGGATTTGAACCCATGCGTGCAGAGCACAATGGATTAGCAGTCCATCGCCTTAACCATCTCGGCCAGCTCGTCTTTCTGCTATCTCCCAATCCCGGCTTTCTGACACCACTTTTCCTACTTTAAAGTCAACTATTTCTAGCATTTGGACTGTGTTCTCATCACTATCAAAGGCTTGATGGCAAGTCACATCTGGCCAATAGCACGACTGCTACTGTAAAAGCAATGCTAGAGTTACACTAAAAGTGTGCTGTGCATGTCTGTTATTTAAAGAAAGACTTTATAACATGATTGACAGGAATTTAAGATCTTGACAAAAATATCATCTCCAAAAAAATATCAAGCCGCAAGGATGGGATTTGAACCCATGCGTGCAGAGCACAATGGATTAGCAGTCCATCGCCTTAACCACTCGGCCACCTCGACCTTCATGTTGACAATGCACCCAGCAATCCGACATCACTTGTGGCATTTAAAAGTCAATAATTTAAACCTCTGTGGATTGTATTGTCTAAACTATCAGCAGCCCATATAAGTTTAACAAATACCTAGAGAATGTTCTAGACTTTATTTACTTAATAATAAATGATTTTGTAAAATGAAAACCCTTTCAGATCCAATTGTAAGACAGAGTATTTTGTTCATGATCTTGAAGTAGAATTCCTGATTTGACTGGTATATTCTTGAAATTTTTGTGTTGTCTTCAAATGGCATCTTGTTCATAATCTTGACTTTACTGGTTTATATCTTGATATTTTTGTTTAAGTTTCAATCGGCATCTTTTTCTGATCTTGAAATAGATTTCTTAATTTAAAGTATTTTTTTACAGTGATGTGTAAGCTTCAAGTGTTGGCTTCAAGCATTCTTCGCAAAAGTAGCATGTCCAGACAACGTAAATTAAACCGACGAGGATGGGATTTGAACCCATGCGTGCAGAGCACAATGGATTAGCAGTCCATCGCCTTAACCACTCGGCCACCTCGTCCTCCATGTTGACAATGCACCCAGCAATCCGACACCACTTGTGGCATTTAAAAGTCAATAATTTAAACCTCTGTGGATTGTATTGTCTAAACTATCAGCAGCCCATATAAGTTTAACAAATACCTAGAGAATGTTCTAGACTTTATTTACTTAATAATAAATGATTTTGTAAAATGAAAACCCTTTCAGATCCAATTGTAAGACAGAGTATTTTGTTCATGATCTTGAAGTAGAATTCCTGATTTGACTGGTATATTCTTGAAATTTTTGTGTTGTCTTCAAATGGCATCTTGTTCATAATCTTGACTTTACTGGTTTATATCTTGTTATTTTTGTTTAAGCTTCAATCGTTATCTTTTTCTGATTTTGAAAAAGATTTCTTCATTTATAGTATTTTTTTACAGTGATGTGTAAGCTTCAAGTGTTGGCTTCAAGCATTCTTCGCAAAAGTAGCATGTCCAGGAAGTAGAATTCCTGATTTGACTGGTATATTCTTGAAATTTTTGTGTTGTCTTCAAATGGCATCTTGTTCATAATCTTGACTTTACTGGTTTATATCTTGATATTTTTGTTTAAGCTTCAATCGGCATCTTTTTCTGATCTTGAAATAGATTTCTTAATTTAAAGTATTTTTTTACAGTGATGTGTAAGCTTCAAGTGTTGGCTTCAAGCATTCTTCGCAAAAGTAGCATGTCCAGACAATGTAAATTAAACCGACGAGGATGGGATTTGAACCCATGCGTGCAGAGCACAATGGATTAGCAGTCCATCGCCTTAACCACTCGGCCACCTCGTCCTCCATGCTGACAATGCACCCAGCAATCCGACACCACTTGTGGCATTTAAAAGTCAATAATTTAAACCTCTGTGGATTGTATTGTCTAAACTATCAGCAGCCCATATAAGTTTAACAAATACCTAGAGAATGTTCTAGACTTTATTTACTTAATAATAAATGATTTTGTAAAATGAAAACCCTTTCAGATCCAATTGTAAGACAGAGTATTTTGTTCATGATCTTGAAGTAGAATTCCTGATTTGACTGGTATATTCTTGAAATTTTTGTGTTGTCTTCAAATGGCATCTTGTTCATAATCTTGACTTTACTGGTTTATATCTTGTTATTTTTGTTTAAGCTTCAATCGTTATCTTTTTCTGATCTTGAAAAAGATTTCTTAATTTATAGTATTTTTTTACAGTGATGTGTAAGCTTCAAGTGTTGGCTTCAAGCATTCTTCGCAAAAGTAGCATGTCCAGGAAGTAGAATTCCTGATTTGACTGGTATATTCTTGAAATTTTTGTGTTGTCTTCAAATGGCATCTTGTTCATAATCTTGACTTTACTGGTTTATATCTTGATATTTTTGTTTAAGCTTCAATCGGCATCTTTTTCTGATCTTGAAATAGATTTCTTAATTTAAAGTATTTTTTTACAGTGATGTGTAAGCTTCAAGCATTCTTCGCAAAAGTAGCATGTCCAGACAACGTAAATTAAACCGACGAGGATGGGATTTGAACCCATGCGTGCAGAGCACAATGGATTAGCAGTCCATCGCCTTAACCACTCGGCCACCTCGTCCTCCATGTTGACAATGCACCCAGCAATCCGACACCACTTGTGGCATTTAAAATTCAATAATTTAAACCTCTGTGGATTGTATTTTCTTAACTATCAGCAGCCCATATAAGTTTAACAAATACCTAGAGAATGTTCTAGACTTTATTTACTTAATAATAAAAGATTTTGTAAAATGAAAACCCTTTCAGATCCAATTGTAAGACAGAGTATTTTGTTCATGATCTTGAAGTAGAATTCCTGATTTGACTGGTATATTCTTGAAATTTTTGTGTTGTCTTCAAATGGCATCTTGTTCATAATCTTGACTTTACTGGTTTATATCTTGATATTTTTGTTTAAGCTTCAATCAGCATCTTTTTCTGATCTTAAAATAGATTTCTTAATTTAAAGTATTTTTTTACAGTGATGTGTAAGCTTCAAGTGTTGGCTTCAAGCATTCTTCGCAAAAGTAGCATGTCCAGACAACGTAAATTAAACCGACGAGGATGAGATTTGAACCCATGCGTGCTGAGCATAATGGATTAGCAGTTCATAACCTTAACCATCTCGGCCAGCTCGTCTTTCTGCTATCTCCCAATCCCGGCTTTCTGACAACACTTTTCCTACTTTAAAGTCAACTATTTCTAGCATTTGGACTGTGTTCTCATCACTATCAAAGGCTTGATGGCAAGTCACATCTGGCCAATAGCACGACTGCTACTGTAAAAGCAATGCTAGAGTTACACTAAAAGTGTGCTGTGCATGTCTGTTATTTAAAGAAAGACTTTATAACATGATTGACAGGAATTTAAGATCTTGACAAAAATATCAGCTCCAAAAAGATATCAAGCCGACGAGGATGGGATTTGAACCCATGCGTGCAGAGCACAATGGATTAGCAGTCCATCGCCTTAACCACTCGGCCACCTCGTCCTCCATGTTGACAATGCACCCAGCAATCCGACACCACTTGTGGCATTTAAAAGTCAATAATTTAAACCTCTGTGGATTGTATTGTCTAAACTATCAGCAGCCCATATAAGTTTAACAAATACCTAGAGAATGTTCTAGACTTTATTTACTTAATAATAAATGATTTTGTAAAATGAAAACCCATTCAGATCCAATTGTAAGACAGAGTATTTTGTTCATGATCTTGAAGTAGAATTCCTGATTTGACTGGTATATTCTTGAAATTTTTGTGTTGTCTTCAAATGGCATCTTGTTCATAATCTTGACTTTACTGGTTTATATCTTGATATTTTTGTTTTAGCTTCAATCAGCATCTTTTTCTGATCTTAAAATAGATTTCTTAATTTAAAGTATTTTTTTTACAGTGATGTGTAAGCTTCAAGTGTTGGCTTCAAGCATTCTTCGCAAAAGTAGCATGTCCAGACAACGTAAATTAAACCGACGAGGATGGCATTTGAACCCATGCGTGCAGAGCACAATGGATTAGCAGTCCATCGCCTAACCACTCGGCCACCTCGTCCTCCATGTTGACAATGCACCCAGCAATCCGACACCACTTGTGGCATTTAAAAGTCAATAATTTAAACCTCTGTGGATTGTATTGTCTTAACTATCAGCAGCCCATATAAGTTTAACAAATACCTAGAGAATGTTCTAGACTTTATTTACTTAATAATAAAAGATTTTGTAAAATGAAAACCCTTTCAGATCCAATTGTAAGACAGAGTATTTTGTTCATGATCTTGAAGTAGAATTCCTGATTTGACTGGTATATTCTTGAAATTTTTGTGTTGTCTTCAAATGGCATCTTGTTCATAATCTTGACTTTACTGGTTTATATCTTGATATTTTTGTTTAAGCTTCAATCAGCATCTTTTTCTGATCTTAAAATAGATTTCTTAATTTAAAGTATTTTTTTACAGTGATGTGTAAGCTTTAAGTGTTGGCTTCAAGCATTCTTCGCAAAAGTAGCATGTCCAGGAAGTAGAATTCCTGATTTGACTGGTATATTCTTGAAATTTTTGTGTTGTCTTCAAATGGCATCTTGTTCATAATCTTGACTTTACTGGTTTATATCTTGATATTTTTGTTTAAGCTTCAATCGGCATCTTTTTCTGATCTTGAAATAGATTTCTTAATTTAAAGTATTTTTTTACAGTGATGTGTAAGCTTCAAGTGTTGGCTTCAAGCATTCTTCGCAAAAGTAGCATGTCCAGACAACGTAAATTAAACCGACGAGGATGGGATTTGAACCCATGCGTGCAGAGCACAATGGATTAGCAGTCCATCGCCTTAACCACTCGGCCACCTCGTCCTCCATGTTGACAATGCACCCAGCAATCCGACACCACTTGTGGCATTTAAAAGTCAATAATTTAAACCTCTGTGGATTGTATTGTCTAAACTATCAGCAGCCCATATAAGTTTAACAAATACCTAGAGAATGTTCTAGACTTTATTTACTTAATAATAAATGATTTTGTAAAATGAAAACCCTTTCAGATCCAATTGTAAGACAGAGTATTTTGTTCATGATCTTGAAGTAGAATTCCTGATTTGACTGGTATATTCTTGAAATTTTTGTGTTGTCTTCAAATGGCATCTTGTTCATAATCTTGACTTTACTGGTTTATATCTTGTTATTTTTGTTTAAGCTTCAATCGTTATCTTTTTCTGATCTTGAAAAAGATTTCTTAATTTATAGTATTTTTTTACAGTGATGTGTAAGCTTCAAGTGTTGGCTTCAAGCATTCTTCGCAAAAGTAGCATGTCCAGGAAGTAGAATTCCTGATTTGACTGGTATATTCTTGAAATTTTTGTGTTGTCTTCAAATGGCATCTTGTTCATAATCTTGACTTTACTGGTTTATATCTTGATATTTTTGTTTAAGCTTCAATCGGCATCTTTTTCTGATCTTGAAATAGATTTCTTAATTTAAAGTATTTTTTTACAGTGATGTGTAAGCTTCAAGCATTCTTCGCAAAAGTAGCATGTCCAGACAACGTAAATTAAACCGACGAGGATGGGATTTGAACCCATGCGTGCAGAGCACAATGGATTAGCAGTCCATCGCCTTAACCACTCGGCCACCTCGTCCTCCATGTTGACAATGCACCCAGCAATCCGACACCACTTGTGGCATTTAAAATTCAATAATTTAAACCTCTGTGGATTGTATTGTCTTAACTATCAGCAGCCCATATAAGTTTAACAAATACCTAGAGAATGTTCTAGACTTTATTTACTTAATAATAAAAGATTTTGTAAAATGAAAACCCTTTCAGATCCAATTGTAAGACAGAGTATTTTGTTCATGATCTTGAAGTAGAATTCCTGATTTGACTGGTATATTCTTGAAATTTTTGTGTTGTCTTCAAATGGCATCTTGTTCATAATCTTGACTTTACTGGTTTATATCTTGATATTTTTGTTTAAGCTTCAATCAGCATCTTTTTCTGATCTTAAAATAGATTTCTTAATTTAAAGTATTTTTTTACAGTGATGTGTAAGCTTCAAGTGTTGGCTTCAAGCATTCTTCGCAAAAGTAGCATGTCCAGACAACGTAAATTAAACCGACGAGGATGAGATTTGAACCCATGCGTGCTGAGCATAATGGATTAGCAGTCCATAACCTTAACCATCTCGGCCAGCTCGTCTTTCTGCTATCTCCCAATCCCGGCTTTCTGACACCACTTTTCCTACTTTAAAGTCAACTATTTCTAGCATTTGGACTGTGTTCTCATCACTATCAAAGGCTTGATGGCAAGTCACATCTGGCCAATAGCACGACTGCTACTGTAAAAGCAATGCTAGAGTTACACTAAAAGTGTGCTGTGCATGTCTGTTATTTAAAGAAAGACTTTATAACATGATTGACAGGAATTTAAGATCTTGACAAAAATATCAGCTCCAAAAAGATATCAAGCCGACGAGGATGGGATTTGAACCCATGCGTGCAGAGCACAATGGATTAGCAGTCCATCGCCTTAACCACTCGGCCACCTCGTCCTCCATGTTGACAATGCACCCAGCAATCCGACACCACTTGTGGCATTTAAAAGTCAATAATTTAAACCTCTGTGGATTGTATTGTCTAAACTATCAGCAGCCCATATAAGTTTAACAAATACCTAGAGAATGTTCTAGACTTTATTTACTTAATAATAAATGATTTTGTAAAATGAAAACCCATTCAGATCCAATTGTAAGACAGAGTATTTTGTTCATGATCTTGAAGTAGAATTCCTGATTTGACTGGTATATTCTTGAAATTTTTGTGTTGTCTTCAAATGGCATCTTGTTCATAATCTTGACTTTACTGGTTTATATCTTGATATTTTTGTTTTAGCTTCAATCAGCATCTTTTTCTGATCTTGAAATAGATTTCTTAATTTAAAGTATTTTTTTACAGTGATGTGTAAGCTTCAAGTGTTGGCTTCAAGCATTCTTCGCAAAAGTAGCATGTCCAGACAACGTAAATTAAACCGACGAGGATGGGATTTGAACCCATGCGTGCTGAGCATAATGGATTAGCAGTCCATAACCTTAACCATCTCGGCCAGCACGTCTTTCTGCTATCTCCCAATCCCGGCTTTCTGACACCACTTTTCCTACTTTAAAGTCAACTATTTCTAGCATTTGGACTGTGTTCTCATCACTATCAAAGGCTTGATGGCAAGTCACATCTGGCCAATAGCACGACTGCTACTGTAAAAGCAATGCTAGAGTTACACTAAAAGTGTGCTGTGCATGTCTGTTATTTAAAGAAAGACTTTATAACATGATTGACAGGAATTTAAGATCTTGACAAAAATGACAGCTCCAAAAAGATATCAAGCCGACGAAGATTGGATTTGAACCCATGCGTGCAGAGCACAATGGATTAGCAGACCATCGCCTTAACCACTCGGCCACCTCGTCCTCCATGTTGACAATGCACCCAGCAATCCGACACCACTTGTGGCATTTAAAAGTCAATAATTTAAACCTCTGTGGATTGTATTGTCTAAACTATCAGCAGCCCATATAAGTTTAACAAATACCTAGAGAATGTTCTAGACTTTATTTACTTAATAATAAATGATTTTGTAAAATGAAAACCCTTTCAGATCCAATTGTAAGACAGAGTATTTTGTTCATGATCTTGAAGTAGAATTCCTGATTTGACTGGTATATTCTTGAAATTTTTGTGTTGTCTTCAAATGGCATCTTGTTCATAATCTTGACTTTACTGGTTTATATCTTGTTATTTTTGTTTAAGCTTCAATCGTTATCTTTTTCTGATCTTGAAAAAGATTTCTTAATTTATAGTATTTTTTTACAGTGATGTGTAAGCTTCAAGTGTTGGCTTCAAGCATTCTTCGCAAAAGTAGCATGTCCAGGAAGTAGAATTCCTGATTTGACTGGTATATTCTTGAAATTTTTGTGTTGTCTTCAAATGGCATCTTGTTCATAATCTTGACTTTACTGGTTTATATCTTGATATTTTTGTTTAAGCTTCAATCAGCATCTTTTTCTGATCTTAAAATAGATTTCTTAATTTAAAGTATTTTTTTACAGTGATGTGTAAGCTTCAAGTGTTGGCTTCAAGCATTCTTCGCAAAAGTAGCATGTCCAGACAACATAAATTAAACCGACGAGGATGGGATTTGAACCCATGCGTGCTGATCATAATGGATTAGCAGTCCATAACCTTAACCATCTCGGCCAGCTCGTCTTTCTGCTATCTCCCAATCCCGGCTTTCTGACACTACTTTTCCTACTTTAAAGTCAATTATTTCTAGCATTTGGACTGTGTTCTCATCACTATCAAAGGCTTGATGGCAAGTCACATCTGGCCAATAGCACGACTGCTACTGTAAAAGCAATGCTAGAGTTACACTAAAAGTGTGCTGTGCATGTCTGTTATTTAAAGAAAGACTTTATAACATGATTGACAGGAATTTAAGATCTTGACAAAAATGACAGCTCCAAAAAGATATCAAGCCGACGAAGATTGGATTTGAACCCATGCGTGCAGAGCACAATGGATTAGCAGACCATCGCCTTAACCACTCGGCCACCTCGTCCTCCATGTTGACAATGCACCCAGCAATCCGACACCACTTGTGGCATTTAAAAGTCAATAATTTAAACCTCTGTGGATTGTATTGTCTAAACTATCAGCAGCCCATATAAGTTTAACAAATACCTAGAGAATGTTCTAGACTTTATTTACTTAATAATAAATGATTTTGTAAAATGAAAACCCTTTCAGATCCAATTGTAAGACAGAGTATTTTGTTCATGATCTTGAAGTAGAATTCCTGATTTGACTGGTATATTCTTGAAATTTTTGTGTTGTCTTCAAATGGCATCTTGTTCATAATCTTGACTTTACTGGTTTATATCTTGTTATTTTTGTTTAAGCTTCAATCGTTATCTTTTTCTGATCTTGAAAAAGATTTCTTAATTTATAGTATTTTTTTACAGTGATGTGTAAGCTTCAAGTGTTGGCTTCAAGCATTCTTCGCAAAAGTAGCATGTCCAGGAAGTAGAATTCCTGATTTGACTGGTATATTCTTGAAATTTTTGTGTTGTCTTCAAATGGCATCTTGTTCATAATCTTGACTTTACTGGTTTATATCTTGATATTTTTGTTTAAGCTTCAATCAGCATCTTTTTCTGATCTTAAAATAGATTTCTTAATTTAAAGTATTTTTTTACAGTGATGTGTAAGCTTCAAGTGTTGGCTTCAAGCATTCTTCGCAAAAGTAGCATGTCCAGACAACATAAATTAAACCGACGAGGATGGGATTTGAACCCATGCGTGCTGAGCATAATGGATTAGCAGTCCATAACCTTAACCATCTCGGCCAGCTCGTCTTTCTGCTATATCCCAATCCTGGCTTTCTGACACCACTTTTCCTACTTTAAAGTCAACTATTTCTAGCATTTAAACTGTGTTCTCATCACTATCAAAGGCTTGATGGCAAGTCACATCTGGCCAATAGCACGACTGCTACTGTAAAAGCAATGCTAGAGTTACACTAAAAGTGTGCTGTGCATGTCTTTTATTTAAAGAAAGACTTTATAACATGATTGACAGGAATTTAAGATCTTGACAAAAATATCAGCTCCAAAAAGATATCAAGCCGACGAGGATGGGATTTGAACCCATGCGTGCAGAGCACAATGGATTAGCAGTCCATCGCCTTAACCACTCGGCCACCTCGTCCTCCATGTTGACAATGCACCCAGCAATCCGACACCACTTGTGGTATTTAAAAGTCAATAATTTAAACCTCTGTGGATTGTATTGTCTAAACTATCAGCAGCCCATATAAGTTTAACAAATACCTAGAGAATGTTCTAGACTTTATTTACTTAATAATAAATGATTTTGTAAAATGAAAACCCATTCAGATCCAATTGGAAGACAGAGTATTTTGTTCATGATCTTGAAGTAGAATTCCTGATTTGACTGGTATATTCTTGAAATTTTTGTGTTGTCTTCAAATGGCATCTTGTTCATAATCTTGACTTTACTGGTTTATATCTTGATATTTTTGTTTTAGCTTCAATCAGCATCTTTTTCTGAATTTAAAATAGATTTCTTAATTTAAAGTATTTTTTTTACAGTGATGTGTAAGCTTCAAGTGTTGGCTTCAAGCATTCTTCGCAAAAGTAGCATGTCCAGACAACGTAAATTAAACCGACGAGGATGAGATTTGAACCCATGCGTGCTGAGCATAATGGATTAGCAGTCCATAACCTTAACCATCTCGGCCAGCTCGTCTTTCTGCTATCTCCCAATCCCGGCTTTCTGACACCACTTTTCCTACTTTAAAGTCAACTATTTCTAGCATTTGGACTGTGTTCTCATCACTATCAAAGGCTTGATGGCAAGTCACATCTGGCCAATAGCACGACTGCTACTGTAAATGCAATGCTAGAGTTACACTAAAAGTGTGCTGTGCATGTCTGTTATTTAAAGAAAGACTTTATAACATGATTGACAGGAATTTAAGATCTTGACAAAAATATCAGCTCCAAAAAGATATCAAGCCGACTAGGATGGGATTTGAACCCATGCGTGCAGAGCACAATGGATTAGCAGTCCATCGCCTTAACCACTCGGCCACCTCGTCCTCCATGTTGACAATGCACCCAGCAATCCGACACCACTTCTGGCATTTAAAAGTCAATAATTTAAACCTCTGTGGATTGTATTGTCTAAACTATCAGCAGCCCATATAAGTTTAACAAATACCTAGAGAATGTTCTAGACTTTATTTACTTAATAATAAATGATTTTGTAAAATGAAAACCCATTCAGATCCAATTGTAAGACAGAGTATTTTGTTCATGATCTTGAAGTAGAATTCCTGATTTGACTGGTATATTCTTGAAATTTTTGTGTTGTCTTCAAATGGCATCTTGTTCATAATCTTGACTTTACTGGTTTATATCTTGATATTTTTGTTTTAGCTTCAATCAGCATCTTTTTCTGATCTTAAAATAGATTTCTTAATTTAAAGTATTTTTTTTACAGTGATGTGTAAGCTTCAAGTGTTGGCTTCAAGCATTCTTCGCAAAAGTAGCATGTCCAGACAACGTTAATTAAACCGACGAGGATGGCATTTGAACCGATGCGTGCAGAGCACAATGGATTAGCAGTCCATCGTCTAACCACTCGGCCACCTCGTCCTCCATGTTGACAATGCACCCAGCAATCCGACACCACTTGTGGCATTTAAAAGTCAATAATTTAAACCTCTGTGGATTGTATTGTCTTAACTATCAGCAGCCCATATAAGTTTAACAAATACCTAGACAATGTTCTAGACTTTATTTACTTAATAATAAAAGATTTTGTAAAATGAAAACCCTTTCAGATCCAATTGTAAGACAGAGTATTTTGTTCATGATCTTGAAGTAGAATTCCTGATTTGACTGGTATATTCTTGAAATTTTTGTGTTGTCTTCAAATGGCATCTTGTTCATAATCTTGACTTTACTGGTTTATATCTTGATATTTTTGTTTTAGCTTCAATCAGCATCTTTTTCTGATCTTGAAATAGATTTCTTAATTTAAAGTATTTTTTTACAGTGATGTGTAAGCTTCAAGTGTTGGCTTCAAGCATTCTTCGCAAAAGTAGCATGTCCAGACAACGTAAATTAAACCGACGAGGATGGGATTTGAACCCATGCGTGCTGAGCATAATGGATTAGCAGTCCATAACCTTAACCATCTCGGCCAGCACGTCTTTCTGCTATCTCCCAATCCCGGCTTTCTGACACCACTTTTCCTACTTTAAAGTCAACTATTTCTAGCATTTGGACTGTGTTCTCATCACTATCAAAGGCTTGATGGCAAGTCACATCTGGCCAATAGCACGACTGCTACTGTAAAAGCAATGCTAGAGTTACACTAAAAGTGTGCTGTGCATGTCTGTTATTTAAAGAAAGACTTTATAACATGATTGACAGGAATTTAAGATCTTGACAAAAATGACAGCTCCAAAAAGATATCAAGCCGACGAAGATTGGATTTGAACCCATGCGTGCAGAGCACAATGGATTAGCAGACCATCGCCTTAACCACTCGGCCACCTCGTCCTCCATGTTGACAATGCACCCAGCAATCCGACACCACTTGTGGCATTTAAAAGTCAATAATTTAAACCTCTGTGGATTGTATTGTCTAAACTATCAGCAGCCCATATAAGTTTAACAAATACCTAGAGAATGTTCTAGACTTTATTTACTTAATAATAAATGATTTTGTAAAATGAAAACCCTTTCAGATCCAATTGTAAGACAGAGTATTTTGTTCATGATCTTGAAGTAGAATTCCTGATTTGACTGGTATATTCTTGAAATTTTTGTGTTGTCTTCAAATGGCATCTTGTTCATAATCTTGACTTTACTGGTTTATATCTTGTTATTTTTGTTTAAGCTTCAATCGTTATCTTTTTCTGATCTTGAAAAAGATTTCTTAATTTATAGTATTTTTTTACAGTGATGTGTAAGCTTCAAGTGTTGGCTTCAAGCATTCTTCGCAAAAGTAGCATGTCCAGGAAGTAGAATTCCTGATTTGACTGGTATATTCTTGAAATTTTTGTGTTGTCTTCAAATGGCATCTTGTTCATAATCTTGACTTTACTGGTTTATATCTTGATATTTTTGTTTAAGCTTCAATCAGCATCTTTTTCTGATCTTAAAATAGATTTCTTAATTTAAAGTATTTTTTTACAGTGATGTGTAAGCTTCAAGTGTTGGCTTCAAGCATTCTTCGCAAAAGTAGCATGTCCAGACAACATAAATTAAACCGACGAGGATGGGATTTGAACCCATGCGTGCTGAGCATAATGGATTAGCAGTCCATAACCTTAACCATCTCGGCCAGCTCGTCTTTCTGCTATCTCCCAATCCCGGCTTTCTGACACTACTTTTCCTACTTTAAAGTCAATTATTTCTAGCATTTGGACTGTGTTCTCATCACTATCAAAGGCTTGATGGCAAGTCACATCTGGCCAATAGCACGACTGCTACTGTAAAAGCAATGCTAGAGTTACACTAAAAGTGTGCTGTGCATGTCTGTTATTTAAAGAAAGACTTTATAACATGATTGACAGGAATTTAAGATCTTGACAAAAATGACAGCTCCAAAAAGATATCAAGCCGACGAAGATTGGATTTGAACCCATGCGTGCAGAGCACAATGGATTAGCAGACCATCGCCTTAACCACTCGGCCACCTCGTCCTCCATGTTGACAATGCACCCAGCAATCCGACACCACTTGTGGCATTTAAAAGTCAATAATTTAAACCTCTGTGGATTGTATTGTCTAAACTATCAGCAGCCCATATAAGTTTAACAAATACCTAGAGAATGTTCTAGACTTTATTTACTTAATAATAAATGATTTTGTAAAATGAAAACCCTTTCAGATCCAATTGTAAGACAGAGTATTTTGTTCATGATCTTGAAGTAGAATTCCTGATTTGACTGGTATATTCTTGAAATTTTTGTGTTGTCTTCAAATGGCATCTTGTTCATAATCTTGACTTTACTGGTTTATATCTTGTTATTTTTGTTTAAGCTTCAATCGTTATCTTTTTCTGATCTTGAAAAAGATTTCTTAATTTATAGTATTTTTTTACAGTGATGTGTAAGCTTCAAGTGTTGGCTTCAAGCATTCTTCGCAAAAGTAGCATGTCCAGGAAGTAGAATTCCTGATTTGACTGGTATATTCTTGAAATTTTTGTGTTGTCTTCAAATGGCATCTTGTTCATAATCTTGACTTTACTGGTTTATATCTTGATATTTTTGTTTAAGCTTCAATCAGCATCTTTTTCTGATCTTAAAATAGATTTCTTAATTTAAAGTATTTTTTTACAGTGATGTGTAAGCTTCAAGTGTTGGCTTCAAGCATTCTTCGCAAAAGTAGCATGTCCAGACAACATAAATTAAACCGACGAGGATGGGATTTGAACCCATGCGTGCTGAGCATAATGGATTAGCAGTCCATAACCTTAACCATCTCGGCCAGCTCGTCTTTCTGCTATATCCCAATCCTGGCTTTCTGACACCACTTTTCCTACTTTAAAGTCAACTATTTCTAGCATTTAAACTGTGTTCTCATCACTATCAAAGGCTTGATGGCAAGTCACATCTGGCCAATAGCACGACTGCTACTGTAAAAGCAATGCTAGAGTTACACTAAAAGTGTGCTGTGCATGTCTTTTATTTAAAGAAAGACTTTATAACATGATTGACAGGAATTTAAGATCTTGACAAAAATATCAGCTCCAAAAAGATATCAAGCCGACGAGGATGGGATTTGAACCCATGCGTGCAGAGCACAATGGATTAGCAGTCCATCGCCTTAACCACTCGGCCACCTCGTCCTCCATGTTGACAATGCACCCAGCAATCCGACACCACTTGTGGTATTTAAAAGTCAATAATTTAAACCTCTGTGGATTGTATTGTCTAAACTATCAGCAGCCCATATAAGTTTAACAAATACCTAGAGAATGTTCTAGACTTTATTTACTTAATAATAAATGATTTTGTAAAATGAAAACCCATTCAGATCCAATTGGAAGACAGAGTATTTTGTTCATGATCTTGAAGTAGAATTCCTGATTTGACTGGTATATTCTTGAAATTTTTGTGTTGTCTTCAAATGGCATCTTGTTCATAATCTTGACTTTACTGGTTTATATCTTGATATTTTTGTTTTAGCTTCAATCAGCATCTTTTTCTGAATTTAAAATAGATTTCTTAATTTAAAGTATTTTTTTTACAGTGATGTGTAAGCTTCAAGTGTTGGCTTCAAGCATTCTTCGCAAAAGTAGCATGTCCAGACAACGTAAATTAAACCGACGAGGATGAGATTTGAACCCATGCGTGCTGAGCATAATGGATTAGCAGTCCATAACCTTAACCATCTCGGCCAGCTCGTCTTTCTGCTATCTCCCAATCCCGGCTTTCTGACACCACTTTTCCTACTTTAAAGTCAACTATTTCTAGCATTTGGACTGTGTTCTCATCACTATCAAAGGCTTGATGGCAAGTCACATCTGGCCAATAGCACGACTGCTACTGTAAATGCAATGCTAGAGTTACACTAAAAGTGTGCTGTGCATGTCTGTTATTTAAAGAAAGACTTTATAACATGATTGACAGGAATTTAAGATCTTGACAAAAATATCAGCTCCAAAAAGATATCAAGCCGACTAGGATGGGATTTGAACCCATGCGTGCAGAGCACAATGGATTAGCAGTCCATCGCCTTAACCACTCGGCCACCTCGTCCTCCATGTTGACAATGCACCCAGCAATCCGACACCACTTCTGGCATTTAAAAGTCAATAATTTAAACCTCTGTGGATTGTATTGTCTAAACTATCAGCAGCCCATATAAGTTTAACAAATACCTAGAGAATGTTCTAGACTTTATTTACTTAATAATAAATGATTTTGTAAAATGAAAACCCATTCAGATCCAATTGTAAGACAGAGTATTTTGTTCATGATCTTGAAGTAGAATTCCTGATTTGACTGGTATATTCTTGAAATTTTTGTGTTGTCTTCAAATGGCATCTTGTTCATAATCTTGACTTTACTGGTTTATATCTTGATATTTTTGTTTTAGCTTCAATCAGCATCTTTTTCTGATCTTAAAATAGATTTCTTAATTTAAAGTATTTTTTTTACAGTGATGTGTAAGCTTCAAGTGTTGGCTTCAAGCATTCTTCGCAAAAGTAGCATGTCCAGACAACGTTAATTAAACCGACGAGGATGGCATTTGAACCGATGCGTGCAGAGCACAATGGATTAGCAGTCCATCGTCTAACCACTCGGCCACCTCGTCCTCCATGTTGACAATGCACCCAGCAATCCGACACCACTTGTGGCATTTAAAAGTCAATAATTTAAACCTCTGTGGATTGTATTGTCTTAACTATCAGCAGCCCATATAAGTTTAACAAATACCTAGACAATGTTCTAGACTTTATTTACTTAATAATAAAAGATTTTGTAAAATGAAAACCCTTTCAGATCCAATTGTAAGACAGAGTATTTTGTTCATGATCTTGAAGTAGAATTCCTGATTTGACTGGTATATTCTTGAAATTTTTGTGTTGTCTTCAAATGGCATCTTGTTCATAATCTTGACTTTACTGGTTTATATCTTGATATTTTTGTTTAAGCTTCAATCAGCATCTTTTTCTGATCTTAAAATAGATTTCTTAATTTAAAGTATTTTTTTACAGTGATGTGTAAGCTTCAAGTGTTGGCTTCAAGCATTCTTCGCAAAAGTAGCATGTCCAGACAACGTAAATTAAACCGACGAGGATGAGATTTGAACCCATGCGTGCTGAGCATAATGGATTAGCAGTCCATAACCTTAACCATCTCGGCCAGCTCGTCTTTCTGCTATCTCCCAATCCCGGCTTTCTGACACCACTTTTCCTACTTTAAAGTCAACTATTTCTAGCATTTGGACTGTGTTCTCATCACTATAAAAGGCTTGATTGCAAGTCACATCTGGCCAATAGCACGACTGCTACTGTAAATGCAATGCTAGAGTTACACTAAAAGTGTGCTGTGCATGTCTGTTATTTAAAGAAAGACTTTATAACATGATTGACAGGAATTTAAGATCTTGACAAAAATATCAGCTCCAAAAAGATATCAAGCCGACGAGGATGGGATTTGAACCCATGCGTGCAGAGCACAATGGATTAGCAGTCCATCGCCTTAACCACTCGGCCACCTCGTCCTCCATGTTGACAATGCACCCAGCAATCCGACACCACTTGTGGCATTTAAAAGTCAATAATTTAAACCTCTGTGGATTGTATTGTCTAAACTATCAGCAGCCCATATAAGTTTAACAAATACCTAGAGAATGTTCTAGACTTTATTTACTAAATAATAAATGATTTTGTAAAATGAAAACCCTTTCAGATCCAATTGTAAGACAGAGTATTTTGTTCATGATCTTGAAGTAGAATTCCTGATTTGACTGGTATATTCTTGAAATTTTTGTGTTGTCTTCAAATGGCATCTTGTTCATAATCTTGACTTTACTGGTTTATATCTTGATATTTTTGTTTAAGCTTCAATCAGCATCTTTTTCTGATCTTAAAATAGATTTCTTAATTTAAAGTATTTTTTTACAGTGATGTGTAAGCTTCAAGTGTTGGCTTCAAGCATTCTTCGCAAAAGTAGCATGTCCAGACAACGTAAATTATACCGACGAGGACGGGATTTGAACCCATGCGTGCTGAGCACAATGGATTAGCAGTCCATAACCTTAACCTCTCGGCCAGCTCGTCTTTCTGCTATCTCCCAATCCCGGCTTTCTGACACCACTTTTCCTACTTTAAAGTCAACTATTTCTAGCGTTTGGACTGTGTTCTCATCACTTTCAAAGGCTTGATGGCAAGTCACATCTGGCCAATAGCACGACTGCTACTGTAAAAGCAATGCTAGAGTTACACTAAAAGTGTGCTGTGCATGTCTGTTATTTAAAGAAAGACTTTATAACATGATTGACAGGAATTTAAGATCTTGACAAAAATATCAGCTCCAAAAAGATATCAAGCCGACGAGGATGGGATTTGAACCCATGCGTGCAGAGCACAATGGATTAGCAGTCCATCGCCTTAACCACTCGGCCACCTCGTCCTCCATGTCGACAATGCACCCAGCAATCCGACACCACTTGTGGAATTTAAAAGTCAATAATTTAAACCTCTGTGGATTGTATTGTCTAAACTATCAGCAGCCCATATAAGTTTAACAAATACCTAGAGAATGTTCTAGACTTTATTTACTTAATAATAAAAGATTTTGTAAAATGAAAACCCTTTCAGATCCAATTGTAAGACAGAGTATTTTGTTCATGATCTTGAAGTAGAATTCCTGATTTGACTGGTATATTCTTGAAATTTTTGTGTTGTCTTCAAATGGCATCTTGTTCATAATCTTGACTTTACTGGTTTATATCTTGATATTTTTGTTTTAGCTTCAATCAGCATCTTTTTCTGATCTTAAAATAGATTTCTTAATTTAAAGTATTTTTTTACAGTGATGTGTAAGCTTCAAGTGTTGGCTTCAAGCATTCTTCGCAAAAGTAGCATGTCCAGACAACGTAAATTAAACCGACGAGGATGGGATTTGAACCCATGCATGCAGAGCACAATGGATTAGCAGTCCATCGCCTTAACCACTCGGCCACCTCGTCCTCCATGTTGACAATGCACCCAGCAATCCGACACCACTTGTGGCATTTAAAAGTCAATAATTTAAACCTCTGTGGATTGTATTGTCTTACCTATCAGCAGCCCATATAAGTTTAACAAATACCTAGAGAATGTTCTAGACTTTATTTACTTAATAATAAAAGATTTTGTAAAATGAAAACCCTTTCAGATCCAATTGTAAGACAGAGTATTTTGTTCATGATCTTGAAGTAGAATTCCTGATTTGACTGGTATATTCTTGAAATTTTTGTGTTGTCTTCAAATGGCATCTTGTTCATAATCTTGACTTTACTGGTTTATATCTTGATATTTTTGTTTAAGCTTCAATCAGCATCTTTTTCTGATCTTAAAATAGATTTCTTAATTTAAAGTATTTTTTTACAGTGATGTGTAAGCTTCAAGCATTCTTCGCAAAAGTAGCATGTCCAGACAACGTAGATTAAACCGACGAGGATGGGATTTGAACCCATGCGTGCTGAGCATAATGGATTAGCAGTCCATAACCTTAACCATCTCGGCCAGCTCGTCTTTCTGCTATCTCCCAATCCCGGCTTTCTGACACCACTTTTCCTACTTTAAAGTCAACTATTTCTAGCATTTGGACTGTGTTCTCATCACTATCAAAGGCTTGATGGCAAGTCACATCTGGCCAATAGCACGACTGCTACTGTAAAAGCAATGCTAGAGTTACACTAAAAGTGTGCTGTGCATGTCTGTTATTTAAAGAAAGACCTTATAACATGATTGACAGGAATTTAAGATCTTGACAAAAATATCAGCTCCAAAAAGATATTAAGCCAACAAGGATGGGATTTGAACCCATGCGTGCAGAGCACAATGGATTAGCAGTCCATCGTCTAACCACTCGGCCACCTCGTCCTCCATGTTGACAACGCACCCAGCAATCCGACACCACTTGTGGCATTTAAAAGTCAATAATTTAAACCTCTGTGGATTGTATTGTCTTAACTATCAGCAGCCCATATAAGTTTAACAAATACCTAGACAATGTTCTAGACTTTATTTACTTAATAATAAAAGATTTTGTAAAATGAAAACCCTTTCAGATCCAATTGTAAGACAGAGTATTTTGTTCATGATCTTGAAGTAGAATTCCTGATTTGACTGGTATATTCTTGAAATTTTTGTGTTGTCTTCAAATGGCATCTTGTTCATAATCTTGACTTTACTGGTTTATATCTTGATATTTTTGTTTAAGCTTCAATCAGCATCTTTTTCTGATCTTAAAATAGATTTCTTAATTTAAAGTATTTTTTTACAGTGATGTGTAAGCTTCAAGTGTTGGCTTCAAGCATTCTTCGCAAAAGTAGCATGTCCAGACAACGTAAATTAAACCGACGAGGATGAGATTTGAACCCATGCGTGCTGAGCATAATGGATTAGCAGTCCATAACCTTAACCATCTCGGCCAGCTCGTCTTTCTGCTATCTCCCAATCCCGGCTTTCTGACACCACTTTTCCTACTTTAAAGTCAACTATTTCTAGCATTTTGACTGTGTTCTCATCACTATAAAAGGCTTGATTGCAAGTCACATCTGGCCAATAGCACGACTGCTACTGTAAATGCAATGCTAGAGTTACACTAAAAGTGTGCTGTGCATGTCTGTTATTTAAAGAAAGACTTTATAACATGATTGACAGGAATTTAAGATCTTGACAAAAATATCAGCTCCAAAAAGATATCAAGCCGACGAGGATGGGATTTGAACCCATGCGTGCAGAGCACAATGGATTAGCAGTCCATCGCCTTAACCACTCGGCCACCTCGTCCTCCATGTTGACAATGCACCCAGCAATCCGACACCACTTGTGGCATTTAAAAGTCAATAATTTAAACCTCTGTGGATTGTATTGTCTAAACTATCAGCAGCCCATATAAGTTTAACAAATACCTAGAGAATGTTCTAGACTTTATTTACTAAATAATAAATGATTTTGTAAAATGAAAACCCTTTCAGATCCAATTGTAAGACAGAGTATTTTGTTCATGATCTTGAAGTAGAATTCCTGATTTGACTGGTATATTCTTGAAATTTTTGTGTTGTCTTCAAATGGCATCTTGTTCATAATCTTGACTTTACTGGTTTATATCTTGATATTTTTGTTTAAGCTTCAATCAGCATCTTTTTCTGATCTTAAAATAGATTTCTTAATTTAAAGTATTTTTTTACAGTGATGTGTAAGCTTCAAGTGTTGGCTTCAAGCATTCTTCGCAAAAGTAGCATGTCCAGACAACGTAAATTATACCGACGAGGACGGGATTTGAACCCATGCGTGCTGAGCACAATGGATTAGCAGTCCATAACCTTAACCTCTCGGCCAGCTCGTCTTTCTGCTATCTCCCAATCCCGGCTTTCTGACACCACTTTTCCTACTTTAAAGTCAACTATTTCTAGCGTTTGGACTGTGTTCTCATCACTTTCAAAGGCTTGATGGCAAGTCACATCTGGCCAATAGCACGACTGCTACTGTAAAAGCAATGCTAGAGTTACACTAAAAGTGTGCTGTGCATGTCTGTTATTTAAAGAAAGACTTTATAACATGATTGACAGGAATTTAAGATCTTGACAAAAATATCAGCTCCAAAAAGATATCAAGCCGACGAGGATGGGATTTGAACCCATGCGTGCAGAGCACAATGGATTAGCAGTCCATCGCCTTAACCACTCGGCCACCTCGTCCTCCATGTCGACAATGCACCCAGCAATCCGACACCACTTGTGGAATTTAAAAGTCAATAATTTAAACCTCTGTGGATTGTATTGTCTAAACTATCAGCAGCCCATATAAGTTTAACAAATACCTAGAGAATGTTCTAGACTTTATTTACTTAATAATAAAAGATTTTGTAAAATGAAAACCCTTTCAGATCCAATTGTAAGACAGAGTATTTTGTTCATGATCTTGAAGTAGAATTCCTGATTTGACTGGTATATTCTTGAAATTTTTGTGTTGTCTTCAAATGGCATCTTGTTCATAATCTTGACTTTACTGGTTTATATCTTGATATTTTTGTTTTAGCTTCAATCAGCATCTTTTTCTGATCTTAAAATAGATTTCTTAATTTAAAGTATTTTTTTACAGTGATGTGTAAGCTTCAAGTGTTGGCTTCAAGCATTCTTCGCAAAAGTAGCATGTCCAGACAACGTAAATTAAACCGACGAGGATGGGATTTGAACCCATGCATGCAGAGCACAATGGATTAGCAGTCCATCGCCTTAACCACTCGGCCACCTCGTCCTCCATGTTGACAATGCACCCAGCAATCCGACACCACTTGTGGCATTTAAAAGTCAATAATTTAAAACCTCTGTGGATTGTATTGTCTTACCTATCAGCAGCCCATATAAGTTTAACAAATACCTAGAGAATGTTCTAGACTTTATTTACTTAATAATAAAAGATTTTGTAAAATGAAAACCCTTTCAGATCCAATTGTAAGACAGAGTATTTTGTTCATGATCTTGAAGTAGAATTCCTGATTTGACTGGTATATTCTTGAAATTTTTGTGTTGTCTTCAAATGGCATCTTGTTCATAATCTTGACTTTACTGGTTTATATCTTGATATTTTTGTTTAAGCTTCAATCAGCATCTTTTTCTGATCTTAAAATAGATTTCTTAATTTAAAGTATTTTTTTACAGTGATGTGTAAGCTTCAAGCATTCTTCGCAAAAGTAGCATGTCCAGACAACGTAGATTAAACCGACGAGGATGGGATTTGAACCCATGCGTGCTGAGCATAATGGATTAGCAGTCCATAACCTTAACCATCTCGGCCAGCTCGTCTTTCTGCTATCTCCCAATCCCGGCTTTCTGACACCACTTTTCCTACTTTAAAGTCAACTATTTCTAGCATTTGGACTGTGTTCTCATCACTATCAAAGGCTTGATGGCAAGTCACATCTGGCCAATAGCACGACTGCTACTGTAAAAGCAATGCTAGAGTTACACTAAAAGTGTGCTGTGCATGTCTGTTATTTAAAGAAAGACCTTATAACATGATTGACAGGAATTTAAGATCTTGACAAAAATATCAGCTCCAAAAAGATATTAAGCCGACAAGGATGGGATTTGAACCCATGCGTGCAGAGCACAATGGATTAGCAGTCCATCGCCTTAACCACTCGGCCACCTCGACCTTCATGTTGACAATGCACCCAGCAATCCGACATCACTTGTGGCATTTAAAAGTCAATAATTTAAACCTCTGTGGATTGTATTGTCTAAACTATCAGCAGCCCATATAAGTTTAACAAATACCTAGAGAATGTTCTAGACTTTATTTACTTAATAATAAATGATTTTGTAAAATGAAAACACTTTCAGATCCAATTGTAAGACTGAGTATTATGTTCATGATCTTGAAGTAGAATTCCTGATTTGACTGGTATATTCTTGAAATTTTTGTGTTGTCTTCAAATGGCATCTTGTTCATAATCTTGACTTTACTGGTTTATATCTTGATATTTTTGTTTAAGCTTCAATCGGCATCTTTTTCTGATCTTGAAATAGATTTCTTAATTTAAAGTATTTTTTTACAGTGATGTGTAAGCTTCAAGTGTTGGCTTCAAGCATTCTTCGCAAAAGTAGCATGTCCAGACAACGTAAATTATACCGACGAGGACGGGATTTGAACCCATGCGTGCTGATCACAATGGATTAGCAGTCCATAACCTTAACCTCTCGGCCAGCTCGTCTTTCTGCTATCTCCCAATCCCGGCTTTCTGACACCACTTTTCCTACTTAAAAGTCAACTATTTCTAGCGTTTGGACTGTGTTCTCATCACTATCAAAGGCTTGATGGCAAGTCACATCTGGCCAATAGCACGACTGCTACTGTAAAAGCAATGCTAGAGTTACACTAAAAGTGTGCTGTGCATGTCTGTTATTTAAAGAAAGACTTTATAACATGATTGACAGGAATTT
This sequence comes from Crinia signifera, assembly GCF_055691185.1. Taxonomy (NCBI): domain Eukaryota; kingdom Metazoa; phylum Chordata; class Amphibia; order Anura; family Myobatrachidae; genus Crinia; species Crinia signifera. The sequence goes on from NC_139227.1 coordinate 92,104,287, forward strand.
AAGATCTTGACAAAAATATCAGCTCCAAAAAGATATCAAGCCGACGAGGATGGGATTTGAACCCATGCGTGCAGAGCACAATGGATTAGCAGTCCATCGCCTTAACCACTCGGCCACCTCGTCCTCCATGTCGACAATGCACCCAGCAATCCGACACCACTTGTGGAATTTAAAAGTCAATAATTTAAACCTCTGTGGATTGTATTGTCTAAACTATCAGCAGCCCATATAAGTTTAACAAATACCTAGAGAATGTTCTAGACTTTATTTACTTAATAATAAAAGATTTTGTAAAATGAAAACCCTTTCAGATCCAATTGTAAGACAGAGTATTTTGTTCATGATCTTGAAGTAGAATTCCTGATTTGACTGGTATATTCTTGAAATTTTTGTGTTGTCTTCAAATGGCATCTTGTTCATAATCTTGACTTTACTGGTTTATATCTTGATATTTTTGTTTTAGCTTCAATCAGCATCTTTTTCTGATCTTAAAATAGATTTCTTAATTTAAAGTATTTTTTTACAGTGATGTGTAAGCTTCAAGTGTTGGCTTCAAGCATTCTTCGCAAAAGTAGCATGTCCAGACAACGTAAATTAAACCGACGAGGATGGGATTTGAACCCATGCGTGCAGAGCACAATGGATTAGCAGTCCATCGCCTTAACCACTCGGCCACCTCGTCCTCCATGTTGACAATGCACCCAGCAATCCGACACCACTTGTGGCATTTAAAAGTCAATAATTTAAACCTCTGTGGATTGTATTGTCTTACCTATCAGCAGCCCATATAAGTTTAACAAATACCTAGAGAATGTTCTAGACTTTATTTACTTAATAATAAAAGATTTTGTAAAATGAAAACCCTTTCAGATCCAATTGTAAGACAGAGTATTTTGTTCATGATCTTGAAGTAGAATTCCTGATTTGACTGGTATATTCTTGAAATTTTTGTGTTGTCTTCAAATGGCATCTTGTTCATAATCTTGACTTTACTGGTTTATATCTTGATATTTTTGTTTAAGCTTCAATCAGCATCTTTTTCTGATCTTAAAATAGATTTCTTAATTTAAAGTATTTTTTTACAGTGATGTGTAAGCTTCAAGCATTCTTCGCAAAAGTAGCATGTCCAGACAACGTAGATTAAACCGACGAGGATGGGATTTGAACCCATGCGTGCTGAGCATAATGGATTAGCAGTCCATAACCTTAACCATCTCGGCCAGCTCGTCTTTCTGCTATCTCCCAATCCTGGCTTTCTGACACCACTTTTCCTACTTTAAAGTCAACTATTTCTAGCATTTGGACTGTGTTCTCATCACTATCAAAGGCTTGATGGCAAGTCACATCTGGCCAATAGCACGACTGCTACTGTAAAAGCAATGCTAGAGTTACACTAAAAGTGTGCTGTGCATGTCTGTTATTTAAAGAAAGACTTTATAACATGATTGACAGGAATTTAAGATCTTGACAAAAATATCAGCTCCAAAAAGATATCAAGCCGACGAGGATGGGATTTGAACCCATGCGTGCAGAGCACAATGGATTAGCAGTTCATCGCCTTAACCACTCGGCCACCTCGTCCTCCATGTTGACGAATTCCTGATTTGACTGGTATATTCTTGAAATTTTTGTGTTGTCTTCAAATGGCATCTTGTTCATAATCTTGACTTTACTGGTTTATATCTTGTTATTTTTGTTTAAGCTTCAATCGGCATCTTTTTCTGATCTTGAAATAGATTTCTTAATTTAAAGTATTTTTTTACAGTGATGTGTAAGCTTCAAGTGTTGGCTTCAAGCATTCTTCGAAAAGGTAGCATGTCCAGACAACGTAAATTAAACCGACGAGGACGGGATTTGAACCCATGCGTGCTGAGCACAATGGATTAGCAGTCCATAACCTTAACCTCTCGGCCAGCTCGTCTTTCTGCTATCTCCCAATCCCGGCTTTCTGACACCACTTTTCCTACTTTAAAGTCAATTATTTCTAGCATTTGGACTGTGTTCTCATCACTATCAAATGCTTGATGGCAAGTCACATCTGGCCAATAGCACGACTGCTACTGTAAAAGCAATGCTAGAGTTACACTAAAAGTGTGCTGTGCATGTCTGTTATTTAAAGAAAGACTTTATAACATGATTGACAGGAATTTACGATCTTGACAAAAATATCATCTCCAAAAAAATATCAAGCCGACGAGGATTGGATTTGAACCCATGCGTGCAGAGCACAATGGATTAGCAGTCCATCGCCTTAACCACTCGGCCACCTCGTCCTCCATGTTGACAATGCACCCAGCAATCCGACACCACTTGTGGCATTTAAAAGTCAATAATTTAAACCTCTGTGGATTGTATTGTCTAAACTATCAGCAGCCCATATAAGTTTAACAAATACCTAGAGAATGTTCTAGACTTTATTTACTTAATAATAAATGATTTTGTAAAATGAAAACCCTTTCAGATCCAATTGTAAGACAGAGTATTTTGTTCATGATCTTGAAGTAGAATTCCTGATTTGACTGGTATATTCTTGAAATTTTTGTGTTGTCTTCAAATGGCATCTTGTTCATAATCTTGACTTTACTGGTTTATATCTTGTTATTTTTGTTTAAGCTTCAATCGTTATCTTTTTCTGATCTTGAAAAAGATTTCTTAATTTATAGTATTTTTTTACAGTGATGTGTAAGCTTCAAGTGTTGGCTTCAAGCATTCTTCGCAAAAGTAGCATGTCCAGGAAGTAGAATTCCTGATTTGACTGGTATATTCTTGAAATTTTTGTGTTGTCTTCAAATGGCATCTTGTTCATAATCTTGACTTTACTGGTTTATATCTTGATATTTTTGTTTTAGCTTCAATCAGCATCTTTTTCTGATCTTAAAATAGATTTCTTAATTTAAAGTATTTTTTTTACAGTGATGTGTAAGCTTCAAGTGTTGGCTTCAAGCATTCTTCGCAAAAGTAGCATGTCCAGACAACGTTAATTAAACCGACGAGGATGGCATTTGAACCCATGCGTGCAGAGCACAATGGATTAGCAGTCCATCGCCTAACCACTCGGCCACCTCGTCCTCCATGTTGACAATGCACCCAGCAATCCGACACCACTTTTGGCATTTAAAAGTCAATAATTTAAACCTCTGTGGATTGTATTGTCTTAACTATCAGCAGCCCATATAAGTTTAACAAATACCTAGAGAATGTTCTAGACTTTATTTACTTAATAATAAATGATTTTGTAAAATGAAAACCCTTTCAGATCCAATTGTAAGACTGAGTATTTTGTTCATGATCTTGAAGTAGAATTCCTGATTTGACTGGTATATTCTTGAAATTTTTGTGTTGTCTTCAAATGGCATCTTGTTCATAATCTTGACTTTACTGGTTTATATCTTATTATTTTTGTTTAAGCTTCAATCGTTATCTTTTTCTGATCTTGAAAAAGATTTCTTAATTTATAGTATTTTTTTACAGTGATGTGTAAGCTTCAAGTGTTGGCTTCAAGCATTCTGCGCAAAAGTAGCATGTCCAGGAAGTAGAATTCCTGATTTGACTGGTATATTCTTGAAATTTTTGTGTTGTCTTCAAATGGCATCTTGTTCATAATCTTGACTTTACTGGTTTATATCTTGATATTTTTGTTTAAGCTTCAATCGGCATCTTTTTCTGATCTTGAAATAGATTTCTTAATTTAAAGTATTTTTTTACAGTGATGTGTAAGCTTCAAGTGTTGGCTTCAAGCATTCTTCGCAAAAGTAGCATGTCCAGACAACGTAAATTAAACCGACGAGGATGGGATTTGAACCCATGCGTGCTGAGCATAATGGATTAGCAGTCCATAACCTTAACCATCTCGGCCAGCTCGTCTTTCTGCTATCTCCCAATCCCGGCTTTCTGACACCACTTTTCCTACTTTAAAGTCAACTATTTCTAGCATTTGGACTGTGTTCTCATCACTATCAAAGGCTTGATGGCAAGTCACATCTGGCCAATAGCACGACTGCTACTGTAAAAGCAATGCTAGAGTTACACTAAAAGTGTGCTGTGCATGTCTGTTATTTAAAGAAAGACTTTATAACATGATTGACAGGAATTTACGATCTTGACAAAAATATCATCTCCAAAAAAATATCAAGCCGACGAGGATGGGATTTGAACCCATGCGTGCAGAGCACAATGGATTAGCAGTCCATCGCCTTAACCACTCGGCCACCTCGTCCTCCATGTTGACAATACACCCAGCAATCCGACACCACTTGTGGCATTTAAAAGTCAATAATTTAAACCTCTGTGGATTGTATTGTCTAAACTATCAGCAGCCCATATAAGTTTAACAAATACCTAGAGAATGTTCTAGACTTTATTTACTTAATAATAAATGATTTTGTAAAATGAAAACACTTTCAGATCCAATTGTAAAACTGATTATTATGTTCATGATCTTGAAGTAGAATTCCTGATTTGACTGGTATATTCTTGAAATTTTTGTGTTGTCTTCAAATGGCATCTTGTTCATAATCTTGACTTTACTGGTTTATATCTTGATATTTTTGTTTAAGCTTCAATCAGCATCTTTTTCTGATCTTAAAATAGATTTCTTAATTTAAAGTATTTTTTTACAGTGATGTGTAAGCTTCAAGCATTCTTCGCAAAAGTAGCATGTCCAGACAACGTAGATTAAACCGACGAGGATGGGATTTGAACCCATGCGTGCTGAGCATAATGGATTAGCAGTCCATAACCTTAACCATCTCGGCCAGCTCGTCTTTCTGCTATCTCCCAATCCCGGCTTTCTGACACCACTTTTCCTACTTTAAAGTCAACTATTTCTAGCATTTGGACTGTGTTCTCATCACTATCAAAGGCTTGATGGCAAGTCACATCTGGCCAATAGCACGACTGCTACTGTAAAAGCAATGCTAGAGTTACACTAAAAGTGTGCTGTGCATGTCTGTTATTTAAAGAAAGACTTTATAACATGATTGACAGGAATTTAAGATCTTGACAAAAATATCAGCTCCAAAAAGATATCAAGCCGACGAGGATGGGATTTGAACCCATGCGTGCAGAGCACAATGGATTAGCAGTCCATCGCCTTAACCACTCGGCCACCTCGTCCTCCATGTTGACAATGCACCCAGCAATCCGACACCACTTGTGGCATTTAAAAGTCAATAATTTAAACCTCTGTGGATTGTATTGTCTAAACTATCAGCAGCCCATATAAGTTTAAAAAATACCTAGAGAATGTTCTAGACTTTATTTACTTAATAATAAATGATTTTGTAAAATGAAAACCCTTTCAGATCCAATTGTAAGACAGAGTATTTTGTTCATGATCTTGAAGTAGAATTCCTGATTTGACTGGTATATTCTTGAAATTTTTGTGTTGTCTTCAAATGGCATCTTGTTCATAATCTTGACTTTACTGGTTTATATCTTGATATTTTTGTTTAAGCTTCAATCAGCATTTTTTTCTGATCTTAAAATAGATTTCTTAATTTAAAGTATTTTTTTACAGTGATGTGTAAGCTTCAAGTGTTGGCTTCAAGCATTCTTCGCAAAAGTAGCATGTCCAGACAACGTAAATTAAACCGACGAGGATGAGATTTGAACCCATGCGTGCTGAGCATAATGGATTAGCAGTCCATAACCTTAACCATCTCGGCCAGCTCGTCTTTCTGCTATCTCCCAATCCCGGCTTTCTGACACCACTTTTCCTACTTTAAAGTCAACTATTTCTAGCATTTGGACTGTGTTCTCATCACTATCAAAGGCTTGATGGCAAGTCACATCTGGCCAATAGCACGACTGCTACTGTAAATGCAATGCTAGAGTTACACTAAAAGTGTGCTGTGCATGTCTGTTATTTAAAGAAAGACTTTATAACATGATTGACAAGAATTTAAGATCTTGACAAAAATATCAGCTCCAAAAAGATATCGAACCGACGAGGATGGGATTTGAACCCATGCGTGCAGAGCACAATGGATTAGCAGTCCATCGCCTTAACCACTCGGCCACCTCGTCCTCCATGTTGACAATGCCCCCAGCAATCCGACACCACTTGTGGCATTTAAAAGTCAATAATTTAAACCTCTGTGGATTGTATTGTCTAAACTATCAGCAGCCCATATAAGTTTAACAAATACCTAGAGAATGTTCTAGACTTTATTTACTTAATAATAAATGATTTTGTAAAATGAAAACCCTTTCAGATCCAATTGTAAGACAGAGTATTTTGTTCATGATCTTGAAGTAGAATTCCTGATTTGACTGGTATATTCTTGAAATTTTTGTGTTGTCTTCAAATGGCATCTTGTTCATAATCTTGACTTTACTGGTTTATATCTTATTATTTTTGTTTAAGCTTCAATCGTTATCTTTTTCTGATCTTGAAAAAGATTTCTTAATTTATAGTATTTTTTTACAGTGATGTGTAAGCTTCAAGTGTTGGCTTCAAGCATTCTGCGCAAAAGTAGCATGTTCAGGAATTAGAATTCCTGATTTGACTGGTATATTCTTGAAATTTTTGTGTTGTCTTCAAATGGCATCTTGTTCATAATCTTGACTTTACTGGTTTATATCTTGATATTTTTGTTTAAGCTTCAATCGGCATCTTTTTCTGATCTTGAAATAGATTTCTTAATTTAAAGTATTTTTTTACAGTGATGTGTAAGCTTCAAGTGTTGGCTTCAAGCATTCTTCGCAAAAGTAGCATGTCCAGACAACGTAAATTAAACCGACGAGGATGGGATTTGAACCCATGCGTGCTGAGCATAATAGATTAGCAGTCCATAACCTTAACCATCTCGGCCAGCTCGTCTTTCTGCTATCTCCCAATCCCGGCTTTCTGACACCACTTTTCCTACTTTAAAGTCAACTATTTATAGCATTTGGACTGTGTTCTCATCACTATCAAAGGCTTGATGGCAAGTCACATCTGGCCAATAGCACGACTGCTACTGTAAAAGCAATGCTAGAGTTACACTAAAAGTGTGCTGTGCATGTCTGTTATTTAAAGAAAGACTTTATAACATGACTGACAGGAATTTACGATCTTGACAAAAATATCATCTCCAAAAAAATATCAAGCCGACGAGGATGGGTTTTGAACCCATGCGTGCAGAGCACAATGGATTAGCAGTCCATCGCCTTAACCACTCGGCCACCTCGTCCTCCATGTTGACAATACACCCAGCAATCCGACACCACTTGTGGCATTTAAAAGTCAATAATTTAAACCTCTGTGGATTGTATTGTCTAAACTATCAGCAGCCCATATAAGTTTAACAAATACCTAGAGAATGTTCTAGACTTTATTTACTTAATAATAAAAGATTTTGTAAAATGAAAACCCTTTCAGATCCAATTGTAAGACAGAGTATTTTGTTCATGATCTTGAAGTAGAATTCCTGATTTGACTGGTATATTCTTGAAATTTTTGTGTTGTCTTCAAATGGCATCTTGTTCATAATCTTGACTTTACTGGTTTATATCTTGATATTTTTGTTTTAGCTTCAATCAGCATCTTTTTCTGATCTTAAAATAGATTTCTTAATTTAAAGTATTTTTTTACAGTGATGTGTAAGCTTCAAGTGTTGGCTTCAAGCATTCTTCGCAAAAGTAGCATGTCCAGACAACGTAAATTAAACCGACGAGGATGGGATTTGAACCCATGCGTGCAGAGCACAATGGATTAGCAGTCCATCGCCTTAACCACTCGGCCACCTCGTCCTCCATGTTGACAATGCACCCAGCAATCCGACACCACTTGTGGCATTTAAAAGTCAATAATTTAAACCTCTGTGGATTGTATTGTCTTACCTATCAGCAGCCCATATAAGTTTAACAAATACCTAGAGAATGTTCTAGACTTTATTTACTTAATAATAAAAGATTTTGTAAAATGAAAACCCTTTCAGATCCAATTGTAAGACAGAGTATTTTTTTCATGATCTTGAAGTAGAATTCCTGATTTGACTGGTATATTCTTGAAATTTTTGTGTTGTCTTCAAATGGCATCTTGTTCATAATCTTGACTTTACTGGTTTATATCTTGATATTTTTGTTTAAGCTTCAATCAGCATCTTTTTCTGATCTTGAAATAGATTTCTTAATTTAAAGTATTTTTTTACAGTGATGTGTAAGCTTCAAGCATTCTTCGCAAAAGTAGCATGTCCAGACAACGTAGATTAAACCGACGAGGATGGGATTTGAACCCATGCGTGCTGAGCATAATGGATTAGCAGTCCATAACCTTAACCATCTCGGCCAGCTCGTCTTTCTGCTATCTCCCAATCCCGGCTTTCTGACACCACTTTTCCTACTTTAAAGTCAACTATTTCTAGCATTTGGACTGTGTTCTCATCACTATCAAAGGCTTGATGGCAAGTCACATCTGGCCAATAGCACGACTGCTACTGTAAAAGCAATGCTAGAGTTACACTAAAAGTGTGCTGTGCATGTCTGTTATTTAAAGAAAGACTTTATAACATGATTGACAGGAATTTAAGATCTTGACAAAAATATCAGCTCCAAAAAGATATCAAGCCGACGAGGATGGGATTTGAACCCATGCGTGCAGAGCACAATGGATTAGCAGTCCATCGCCTTAACCACTCGGCCACCTCGTCCTCCATGTTGACAATGCACCCAGCAATCCGACACCACTTGTGGCATTTAAAAGTCAATAATTTAAACCTCTGTGGATTGTATTGTCTAAACTATCAGCAGTCCATATAAGTTTAAAAAATACCTAGAGAATGTTCTAGACTTTATTTACTTAATAATAAATGATTTTGTAAAATGAAAACCCTTTCAGATCCAATTGTAAGAATGAGTATTATGTTCATGATCTTGAAGTAGAATTCCTGATTTGACTGGTATATTCTTGAAATGTTTGTGTTGTCTTCAAATGGCATCTTGTTCATAATCTTGACTTTACTGGTTTATATCTTGATATTTTTGTTTAAGCTTCAATCGGCATCTTTTTCTGATCATGAAATAGATTTCTTAATTTAAAGTATTTTTTTACAGTGATGTGTAAGCTTCAAGTGTTGGCTTCAAGCATTCTTCGCAAAAGTAGCATGCCCAGACAACGTATATTAAACCGACGAGGATGGGATTTGAACCCATGCATGCAGAGCACAATGGATTAGCAGTCCATCGCCTTAACCACTCGGCCACCTCGTCCTCCATGTTGACAATGCACCCAGCAATCCGACACCACTTGTGGCATTTAAAAGTCAATAATTTAAACATCTGTGGATTGTATTGTCTTAACTATCAGCAGCCCATATAAGTTTAACAAATACCTAGAGAATGTTCTAGACTTTATTTACTTAATAATAAAAGATTTTGTAAAATGAAAACCCTTTCAGATCCAATTGTAAGACAGAGTATTTTGTTCATGATCTTGAAGTAGAATTCCTGATTTGACTGGTATATTCCTGAAATTTTTGTGTTGTCTTCAAATGGCATCTTGTTCATAATCTTGACTTTACTGGTTTATATCTTGATATTTTTGTTTAAGCTTCAATCAGCATCTTTTTCTGATCTTAAAATAGATTTCTTAATTTAAAGTATTTTTTTACAGTGATGTGTAAGCTTCAAGTGTTGGCTTCAAGCATTCTTCGCAAAAGTAGCATGTCCAGACAACGTAAATTAAACCGCCGAGGATGGGATTTGAACCCATGCGTGCTGAGCATAATGGATTAGCAGTCCATAACCTTAACCATCTCGGCCAGCTCGTCTTTCTGCTATCTCCCAACCCCGGCTTTCTGACACCACTTTTCCTACTTTAAAGTCAACTATTTCTAGCATTTGGACTGTGTTCTCATCACTATCAAAGGCTTGATGGCAAGTCAAATCTGGCCAATAGCACGACTGCTACTGTAAAAGCAATGCTAGAGTTACACTAAAAGTGTGCTGTGCATGTCTGTTATTTAAAGAAAGACTTTATAACATGATTGACAAGAATTTAAGATCTTGACAAAAATATCAGCTCCAAAAAGATATCAAACCGACGAGGATGGGATTTGAACCCATGCGTGCAGAGCACAATGGATTAGCAGTCCATCGCCTTAACCACTCGGCCACCTCGTCCTCCATGTTGACAATGCACCCAGCAATCCGACACCACTTGTGGCATTTAAAAGTCAATAATTTAAACCTCTGTGGATTGTATTGTCTTAACTATCAGCAGCCCATATAAGTTTAACAAATACCTAGAGAATGTTCTAGACTTTATTTACTTAATAATAAAAGATTTTGTAAAATGAAAACACTTTCAGATCCAATTGTAAGACTGAGTATTATGTTCATGATCTTGAAGTAGAATTCCTGATTTGACTGGTATATTCTTGAAATGTTTGTGTTGTCTTCAAATGGCATCTTGTTCATAATCTTGACTTTACTGGTTTATATCTTGATATTTTTGTTTAAGCTTCAATCGGCATCTTTTTCTGATCTTGAAATTGATTTCTTAATTTAAAGTATTTTTTTACAGTGATGTGTAAGCTTCAAGTGTTGGCTTCAAGCATTCTTCGCAAAAGTAGCATGTCCAGACAACGTAAATTAAACCGACGAGGATGGGATTTGAACCCATGCGTGCTGAGCATAATGGATTACCAGTCCATAACCTTAACCATCTCGGCCAGCTCGTCTATCTGCTATTTCCCAATCCCGGCTTTCTGACACCACTTTTCCTACTTTAAAGTCAACTATTTCTAGCATTTGGACTGTGTTCTCATCACTATCAAAGGCTTGATGGCAAGTCAAATCTGGCCAATAGCACGACTGCTACTGTAAAAGCAATGCTAGAGTTACACTAAAAGTGTGCTGTGCATGTCTGTTATTTAAAGAAAGACTTTAAACATGATTGACAGGAATTTAAGATCTTGACAAAAATATCAGCTCCAAAAAGATATCAAGCCGACGAGGATGGGATTTGAACCCATGCGTGCAGAGCACAATGGATTAGCAGTCCATCGCCTTAACCACTCGGCCACCTCGTCCTCCATGTTGACAATGCACCCAGCAATCCGACACCACTTGTGGCATTTAAAAGTCAATAATTTAAACCTCTGTGGATTGTATTGTCTAAACTATCAGCAGTCCATATAAGTTTAAAAAATACCTAGAGAATGTTCTAGACTTTATTTACTTAATAATAAATGATTTTGTAAAATGAAAACCCTTTCAGATCCAATTGTAAGAATGAGTATTATGTTCATGATCTTGAAGTAGAATTCCTGATTTGACTGGTATATTCTTGAAATGTTTGTGTTGTCTTCAAATGGCATCTTGTTCATAATCTTGACTTTACTGGTTTATATCTTGATATTTTTGTTTAAGCTTCAATCGGCATCTTTTTCTGATCTTGAAATAGATTTCTTAATTTAAAGTATTTTTTTACAGTGATGTGTAAGCTTCAAGTGTTGGCTTCAAGCATTCTTCGCAAAAGTAGCATGCCCAGACAACGTATATTAAACCGACGAGGATGGGATTTGAACCCATGCATGCAGAGCACAATGGATTAGCAGTCCATCGCCTTAACCACTCGGCCACCTCGTCCTCCATGTTGACAATGCACCCAGCAATCCGACACCACTTGTGGCATTTAAAAGTCAATAATTTAAACATCTGTGGATTGTATTGTCTTAACTATCAGCAGCCCATATAAGTTTAACAAATACCTAGAGAATGTTCTAGACTTTATTTACTTAATAATAAAAGATTTTGTAAAATGAAAACCCTTTCAGATCCAATTGTAAGACAGAGTATTTTGTTCATGATCTTGAAGTAGAATTCCTGATTTGACTGGTATATTCTTGAAATTTTTGTGTTGTCTTCAAATGGCATCTTGTTCATAATCTTGACTTTACTGGTTTATATCTTGTTATTTTTGTTTAAGCTTCAATCGTTATCTTTTTCTGATCTTGAAAAAGATTTCTTAATTTATAGTATTTTTTTACAGTGATGTGTAAGCTTCAAGTGTTGGCTTCAAGCATTCTTCGCAAAAGTAGCATGTCCAGGAAGTAGAATTCCTGATTTGACTGGTATATTCTTGAAATTTTTGTGTTGTCTTCAAATGGCATCTTGTTCATAATCTTGACTTTACTGGTTTATATCTTGATATTTTTGTTTTAGCTTCAATCAGCATCTTTTTCTGATCTTAAAATAGATTTCTTAATTTAAAGTATTTTTTTTACAGTGATGTGTAAGCTTCAAGTGTTGGCTTCAAGCATTCTTCGCAAAAGTAGCATGTCCAGACAACGTTAATTAAACCGACGAGGATGGCATTTGAACCCATGCGTGCAGAGCACAATGGATTAGCAGTCCATCGCCTAACCACTCGGCCACCTCGTCCTCCATGTTGACAATGCACCCAGCAATCCGACACCACTTTTGGCATTTAAAAGTCAATAATTTAAACCTCTGTGGATTGTATTGTCTTAACTATCAGCAGCCCATATAAGTTTAACAAATACCTAGAGAATGTTCTAGACTTTATTTACTTAATAATAAATGATTTTGTAAAATGAAAACCCTTTCAGATCCAATTGTAAGACTGAGTATTTTGTTCATGATCTTGAAGTAGAATTCCTGATTTGACTGGTATATTCTTGAAATTTTTGTGTTGTCTTCAAATGGCATCTTGTTCATAATCTTGACTTTACTGGTTTATATCTTATTATTTTTGTTTAAGCTTCAATCGTTATCTTTTTCTGATCTTGAAAAAGATTTCTTAATTTATAGTATTTTTTTACAGTGATGTGTAAGCTTCAAGTGTTGGCTTCAAGCATTCTGCGCAAAAGTAGCATGTCCAGGAAGTAGAATTCCTGATTTGACTGGTATATTCTTGAAATTTTTGTGTTGTCTTCAAATGGCATCTTGTTCATAATCTTGACTTTACTGGTTTATATCTTGATATTTTTGTTTAAGCTTCAATCGGCATCTTTTTCTGATCTTGAAATAGATTTCTTAATTTAAAGTATTTTTTTACAGTGATGTGTAAGCTTCAAGTGTTGGCTTCAAGCATTCTTCGCAAAAGTAGCATGTCCAGACAACGTAAATTAAACCGACGAGGATGGGATTTGAACCCATGCGTGCTGAGCATAATGGATTAGCAGTCCATAACCTTAACCATCTCGGCCAGCTCGTCTTTCTGCTATCTCCCAATCCCGGCTTTCTGACACCACTTTTCCTACTTTAAAGTCAACTATTTCTAGCATTTGGACTGTGTTCTCATCACTATCAAAGGCTTGATGGCAAGTCACATCTGGCCAATAGCACGACTGCTACTGTAAAAGCAATGCTAGAGTTACACTAAAAGTGTGCTGTGCATGTCTGTTATTTAAAGAAAGACTTTATAACATGATTGACAGGAATTTACGATCTTGACAAAAATATCATCTCCAAAAAAATATCAAGCCGACGAGGATGGGATTTGAACCCATGCGTGCAGAGCACAATGGATTAGCAGTCCATCGCCTTAACCACTCGGCCACCTCGTCCTCCATGTTGACAATACACCCAGCAATCCGACACCACTTGTGGCATTTAAAAGTCAATAATTTAAACCTCTGTGGATTGTATTGTCTAAACTATCAGCAGCCCATATAAGTTTAACAAATACCTAGAGAATGTTCTAGACTTTATTTACTTAATAATAAATGATTTTGTAAAATGAAAACACTTTCAGATCCAATTGTAAGACTGATTATTATGTTCATGATCTTGAAGTAGAATTCCTGATTTGACTGGTATATTCTTGAAATTTTTGTGTTGTCTTCAAATGGCATCTTGTTCATAATCTTGACTTTACTGGTTTATATCTTGATATTTTTGTTTAAGCTTCAATCAGCATCTTTTTCTGATCTTAAAATAGATTTCTTAATTTAAAGTATTTTTTTACAGTGATGTGTAAGCTTCAAGCATTCTTCGCAAAAGTAGCATGTCCAGACAACGTAGATTAAACCGACGAGGATGGGATTTGAACCCATGCGTGCTGAGCATAATGGATTAGCAGTCCATAACCTTAACCATCTCGGCCAGCTCGTCTTTCTGCTATCTCCCAATCCCGGCTTTCTGACACCACTTTTCCTACTTTAAAGTCAACTATTTCTAGCATTTGGACTGTGTTCTCATCACTATCAAAGGCTTGATGGCAAGTCACATCTGGCCAATAGCACGACTGCTACTGTAAAAGCAATGCTAGAGTTACACTAAAAGTGTGCTGTGCATGTCTGTTATTTAAAGAAAGACTTTATAACATGATTGACAGGAATTTAAGATCTTGACAAAAATATCAGCTCCAAAAAGATATCAAGCCGACGAGGATGGGATTTGAACCCATGCGTGCAGAGCACAATGGATTAGCAGTCCATCGCCTTAACCACTCGGCCACCTCGTCCTCCATGTTGACAATGCACCCAGCAATCCGACACCACTTGTGGCATTTAAAAGTCAATAATTTAAACCTCTGTGGATTGTATTGTCTAAACTATCAGCAGCCCATATAAGTTTAAAAAATACCTAGAGAATGTTCTAGACTTTATTTACTTAATAATAAATGATTTTGTAAAATGAAAACCCTTTCAGATCCAATTGTAAGACAGAGTATTTTGTTCATGATCTTGAAGTAGAATTCCTGATTTGACTGGTATATTCTTGAAATTTTTGTGTTGTCTTCAAATGGCATCTTGTTCATAATCTTGACTTTACTGGTTTATATCTTGATATTTTTGTTTAAGCTTCAATCAGCATCTTTTTCTGATCTTAAAATAGATTTCTTAATTTAAAGTATTTTTTTACAGTGATGTGTAAGCTTCAAGTGTTGGCTTCAAGCATTCTTCGCAAAAGTAGCATGTCCAGACAACGTAAATTAAACCGACGAGGATGAGATTTGAACCCATGCGTGCTGAGCATAATGGATTAGCAGTCCATAACCTTAACCATCTCGGCCAGCTCGTCTTTCTGCTATCTCCCAATCCCGGCTTTCTGACACCACTTTTCCTACTTTAAAGTCAACTATTTCTAGCATTTGGACTGTGTTCTCATCACTATCAAAGGCTTGATGGCAAGTCACATCTGGCCAATAGCACGACTGCTACTGTAAATGCAATGCTAGAGTTACACTAAAAGTGTGCTGTGCATGTCTGTTATTTAAAGAAAGACTTTATAACATGATTGACAAGAATTTAAGATCTTGACAAAAATATCAGCTCCAAAAAGATATCGAACCGACGAGGATGGGATTTGAACCCATGCGTGCAGAGCACAATGGATTAGCAGTCCATCGCCTTAACCACTCGGCCACCTCGTCCTCCATGTTGACAATGCCCCCAGCAATCCGACACCACTTGTGGCATTTAAAAGTCAATAATTTAAACCTCTGTGGATTGTATTGTCTAAACTATCAGCAGCCCATATAAGTTTAACAAATACCTAGAGAATGTTCTAGACTTTATTTACTTAATAATAAATGATTTTGTAAAATGAAAACCCTTTCAGATCCAATTGTAAGACAGAGTATTTTGTTCATGATCTTGAAGTAGAATTCCTGATTTGACTGGTATATTCTTGAAATTTTTGTGTTGTCTTCAAATGGCATCTTGTTCATAATCTTGACTTTACTGGTTTATATCTTATTATTTTTGTTTAAGCTTCAATCGTTATCTTTTTCTGATCTTGAAAAAGATTTCTTAATTTATAGTATTTTTTTACAGTGATGTGTAAGCTTCAAGTGTTGGCTTCAAGCATTCTGCGCAAAAGTAGCATGTTCAGGAATTAGAATTCCTGATTTGACTGGTATATTCTTGAAATTTTTGTGTTGTCTTCAAATGGCATCTTGTTCATAATCTTGACTTTACTGGTTTATATCTTGATATTTTTGTTTAAGCTTCAATCGGCATCTTTTTCTGATCTTGAAATAGATTTCTTAATTTAAAGTATTTTTTTACAGTGATGTGTAAGCTTCAAGTGTTGGCTTCAAGCATTCTTCGCAAAAGTAGCATGTCCAGACAACGTAAATTAAACCGACGAGGATGGGATTTGAACCCATGCGTGCTGAGCATAATAGATTAGCAGTCCATAACCTTAACCATCTCGGCCAGCTCGTCTTTCTGCTATCTCCCAATCCCGGCTTTCTGACACCACTTTTCCTACTTTAAAGTCAACTATTTATAGCATTTGGACTGTGTTCTCATCACTATCAAAGGCTTGATGGCAAGTCACATCTGGCCAATAGCACGACTGCTACTGTAAAAGCAATGCTAGAGTTACACTAAAAGTGTGCTGTGCATGTCTGTTATTTAAAGAAAGACTTTATAACATGACTGACAGGAATTTACGATCTTGACAAAAATATCATCTCCAAAAAAATATCAAGCCGACGAGGATGGGTTTTGAACCCATGCGTGCAGAGCACAATGGATTAGCAGTCCATCGCCTTAACCACTCGGCCACCTCGTCCTCCATGTTGACAATACACCCAGCAATCCGACACCACTTGTGGCATTTAAAAGTCAATAATTTAAACCTCTGTGGATTGTATTGTCTAAACTATCAGCAGCCCATATAAGTTTAACAAATACCTAGAGAATGTTCTAGACTTTATTTACTTAATAATAAAAGATTTTGTAAAATGAAAACCCTTTCAGATCCAATTGTAAGACAGAGTATTTTGTTCATGATCTTGAAGTAGAATTCCTGATTTGACTGGTATATTCTTGAAATTTTTGTGTTGTCTTCAAATGGCATCTTGTTCATAATCTTGACTTTACTGGTTTATATCTTGATATTTTTGTTTTAGCTTCAATCAGCATCTTTTTCTGATCTTAAAATAGATTTCTTAATTTAAAGTATTTTTTTACAGTGATGTGTAAGCTTCAAGTGTTGGCTTCAAGCATTCTTCGCAAAAGTAGCATGTCCAGACAACGTAAATTAAACCGACGAGGATGGGATTTGAACCCATGCGTGCAGAGCACAATGGATTAGCAGTCCATCGCCTTAACCACTCGGCCACCTCGTCCTCCATGTTGACAATGCACCCAGCAATCCGACACCACTTGTGGCATTTAAAAGTCAATAATTTAAACCTCTGTGGATTGTATTGTCTTACCTATCAGCAGCCCATATAAGTTTAACAAATACCTAGAGAATGTTCTAGACTTTATTTACTTAATAATAAAAGATTTTGTAAAATGAAAACCCTTTCAGATCCAATTGTAAGACAGAGTATTTTTTTCATGATCTTGAAGTAGAATTCCTGATTTGACTGGTATATTCTTGAAATTTTTGTGTTGTCTTCAAATGGCATCTTGTTCATAATCTTGACTTTACTGGTTTATATCTTGATATTTTTGTTTAAGCTTCAATCAGCATCTTTTTCTGATCTTGAAATAGATTTCTTAATTTAAAGTATTTTTTTACAGTGATGTGTAAGCTTCAAGCATTCTTCGCAAAAGTAGCATGTCCAGACAACGTAGATTAAACCGACGAGGATGGGATTTGAACCCATGCGTGCTGAGCATAATGGATTAGCAGTCCATAACCTTAACCATCTCGGCCAGCTCGTCTTTCTGCTATCTCCCAATCCCGGCTTTCTGACACCACTTTTCCTACTTTAAAGTCAACTATTTCTAGCATTTGGACTGTGTTCTCATCACTATCAAAGGCTTGATGGCAAGTCACATCTGGCCAATAGCACGACTGCTACTGTAAAAGCAATGCTAGAGTTACACTAAAAGTGTGCTGTGCATGTCTGTTATTTAAAGAAAGACTTTATAACATGATTGACAGGAATTTAAGATCTTGACAAAAATATCAGCTCCAAAAAGATATCAAGCCGACGAGGATGGGATTTGAACCCATGCGTGCAGAGCACAATGGATTAGCAGTCCATCGCCTTAACCACTCGGCCACCTCGTCCTCCATGTTGACAATGCACCCAGCAATCCGACACCACTTGTGGCATTTAAAAGTCAATAATTTAAACCTCTGTGGATTGTATTGTCTAAACTATCAGCAGTCCATATAAGTTTAAAAAATACCTAGAGAATGTTCTAGACTTTATTTACTTAATAATAAATGATTTTGTAAAATGAAAACCCTTTCAGATCCAATTGTAAGAATGAGTATTATGTTCATGATCTTGAAGTAGAATTCCTGATTTGACTGGTATATTCTTGAAATGTTTGTGTTGTCTTCAAATGGCATCTTGTTCATAATCTTGACTTTACTGGTTTATATCTTGATATTTTTGTTTAAGCTTCAATCGGCATCTTTTTCTGATCATGAAATAGATTTCTTAATTTAAAGTATTTTTTTACAGTGATGTGTAAGCTTCAAGTGTTGGCTTCAAGCATTCTTCGCAAAAGTAGCATGCCCAGACAACGTATATTAAACCGACGAGGATGGGATTTGAACCCATGCATGCAGAGCACAATGGATTAGCAGTCCATCGCCTTAACCACTCGGCCACCTCGTCCTCCATGTTGACAATGCACCCAGCAATCCGACACCACTTGTGGCATTTAAAAGTCAATAATTTAAACATCTGTGGATTGTATTGTCTTAACTATCAGCAGCCCATATAAGTTTAACAAATACCTAGAGAATGTTCTAGACTTTATTTACTTAATAATAAAAGATTTTGTAAAATGAAAACCCTTTCAGATCCAATTGTAAGACAGAGTATTTTGTTCATGATCTTGAAGTAGAATTCCTGATTTGACTGGTATATTCCTGAAATTTTTGTGTTGTCTTCAAATGGCATCTTGTTCATAATCTTGACTTTACTGGTTTATATCTTGATATTTTTGTTTAAGCTTCAATCAGCATCTTTTTCTGATCTTAAAATAGATTTCTTAATTTAAAGTATTTTTTTACAGTGATGTGTAAGCTTCAAGTGTTGGCTTCAAGCATTCTTCGCAAAAGTAGCATGTCCAGACAACGTAAATTAAACCGCCGAGGATGGGATTTGAACCCATGCGTGCTGAGCATAATGGATTAGCAGTCCATAACCTTAACCATCTCGGCCAGCTCGTCTTTCTGCTATCTCCCAACCCCGGCTTTCTGACACCACTTTTCCTACTTTAAAGTCAACTATTTCTAGCATTTGGACTGTGTTCTCATCACTATCAAAGGCTTGATGGCAAGTCAAATCTGGCCAATAGCACGACTGCTACTGTAAAAGCAATGCTAGAGTTACACTAAAAGTGTGCTGTGCATGTCTGTTATTTAAAGAAAGACTTTATAACATGATTGACAAGAATTTAAGATCTTGACAAAAATATCAGCTCCAAAAAGATATCAAACCGACGAGGATGGGATTTGAACCCATGCGTGCAGAGCACAATGGATTAGCAGTCCATCGCCTTAACCACTCGGCCACCTCGTCCTCCATGTTGACAATGCACCCAGCAATCCGACACCACTTGTGGCATTTAAAAGTCAATAATTTAAACCTCTGTGGATTGTATTGTCTTAACTATCAGCAGCCCATATAAGTTTAACAAATACCTAGAGAATGTTCTAGACTTTATTTACTTAATAATAAAAGATTTTGTAAAATGAAAACACTTTCAGATCCAATTGTAAGACTGAGTATTATGTTCATGATCTTGAAGTAGAATTCCTGATTTGACTGGTATATTCTTGAAATGTTTGTGTTGTCTTCAAATGGCATCTTGTTCATAATCTTGACTTTACTGGTTTATATCTTGATATTTTTGTTTAAGCTTCAATCGGCATCTTTTTCTGATCTTGAAATTGATTTCTTAATTTAAAGTATTTTTTTACAGTGATGTGTAAGCTTCAAGTGTTGGCTTCAAGCATTCTTCGCAAAAGTAGCATGTCCAGACAACGTAAATTAAACCGACGAGGATGGGATTTGAACCCATGCGTGCTGAGCATAATGGATTACCAGTCCATAACCTTAACCATCTCGGCCAGCTCGTCTATCTGCTATTTCCCAATCCCGGCTTTCTGACACCACTTTTCCTACTTTAAAGTCAACTATTTCTAGCATTTGGACTGTGTTCTCATCACTATCAAAGGCTTGATGGCAAGTCAAATCTGGCCAATAGCACGACTGCTACTGTAAAAGCAATGCTAGAGTTACACTAAAAGTGTGCTGTGCATGTCTGTTATTTAAAGAAAGACTTTAAACATGATTGACAGGAATTTAAGATCTTGACAAAAATATCAGCTCCAAAAAGATATCAAGCCGACGAGGATGGGATTTGAACCCATGCGTGCAGAGCACAATGGATTAGCAGTCCATCGCCTTAACCACTCGGCCACCTCGTCCTCCATGTTGACAATGCACCCAGCAATCCGACACCACTTGTGGCATTTAAAAGTCAATAATTTAAACCTCTGTGGATTGTATTGTCTAAACTATCAGCAGTCCATATAAGTTTAAAAAATACCTAGAGAATGTTCTAGACTTTATTTACTTAATAATAAATGATTTTGTAAAATGAAAACCCTTTCAGATCCAATTGTAAGAATGAGTATTATGTTCATGATCTTGAAGTAGAATTCCTGATTTGACTGGTATATTCTTGAAATGTTTGTGTTGTCTTCAAATGGCATCTTGTTCATAATCTTGACTTTACTGGTTTATATCTTGATATTTTTGTTTAAGCTTCAATCGGCATCTTTTTCTGATCTTGAAATAGATTTCTTAATTTAAAGTATTTTTTTACAGTGATGATCTTCAAGTGTTGGCTTCAAGCATTCTTCGCAAAAGTGATGAGCTTCAAGTGTTGGCTTCAAGCATTCTTCGCAAAAGTAGCATAAAGTATATTACGTAGTAGCCAACGTATATTAAACCGACGAGGATGGGATTTGAACCCATGCATGCAGAGCACAATGGATTAGCAGTCCATCGCCTTAACCACTCGGCCACCTCGTCCTCCATGTTGACAATGCACCCAGCAATCCGACACCACTTGTGGCATTTAAAAGTCAATAATTTAAACATCTGTGGATTGTATTGTCTTAACTATCAGCAGCCCATATAAGTTTAACAAATACCTAGAGAATGTTCTAGACTTTATTTACTTAATAATAAAAGATTTTGTAAAATGAAAACCCTTTCAGATCCAATTGTAAGACAGAGTATTTTGTTCATGATCTTGAAGTAGAATTCCTGATTTGACTGGTATATTCCTGAAATTTTTGTGTTGTCTTCAAATGGCATCTTGTTCATAATCTTGACTTTACTGGTTTATATCTTGATATTTTTGTTTAAGCTTCAATCAGCATCTTTTTCTGATCTTAAAATAGATTTCTTAATTTAAAGTATTTTTTTACAGTGATGTGTAAGCTTCAAGTGTTGGCTTCAAGCATTCTTCGCAAAAGTAGCATGTCCAGACAACGTAAATTAAACCGACGAGGATGGGATTTGAACCCATGCGTGCAGAGCACAATGGATTAGCAGTCCATCGCCTTAACCACTCGGCCACCTCGTCCTCCATGTTGACAATGCACCCAGCAATCCGACACCACTTGTGGCATTTAAAAGTCAATAATTTAAACCTCTGTGGATTGTATTGTCTTACCTATCAGCAGCCCATATAAGTTTAACAAATACCTAGAGAATGTTCTAGACTTTATTTACTTAATAATAAAAGATTTTGTAAAATGAAAACCCTTTCAGATCCAATTGTAAGACAGAGTATTTTGTTCATGATCTTGAAGTAGAATTCCTGATTTGACTGGTATATTCTTGAAATTTTTGTGTTGTCTTCAAATGGCATCTTGTTCATAATCTTGACTTTACTGGTTTATATCTTGATATTTTTGTTTAAGCTTCAATCAGCATCTTTTTCTGATCTTAAAATAGATTTCTTAATTTAAAGTATTTTTTTACAGTGATGTGTAAGCTTCAAGCATTCTTCGCAAAAGTAGCATGTCCAGACAACGTAGATTAAACCGACGAGGATGGGATTTGAACCCATGCGTGCTGAGCATAATGGATTAGCAGTCCATAACCTTAACCATCTCGGCCAGCTCGTCTTTCTGCTATCTCCCAATCCCGGCTTTCTGACACCACTTTTCCTACTTTAAAGTCAACTATTTCTAGCATTTGGACTGTGTTCTCATCACTATCAAAGGCTTGATGGCAAGTCACATCTGGCCAATAGCACGACTGCTACTGTAAAAGCAATGCTAGAGTTACACTAAAAGTGTGCTGTGCATGTCTGTTATTTAAAGAAAGACTTTATAACATGATTGACAGGAATTTAAGATCTTGACAAAAATATCAGCTCCAAAAAGATATCAAGCCGACGAGGATGGGATTTGAACCCATGCGTGCAGAGCACAATGGATTAGCAGTCCATCGCCTTAACCACTCGGCCACCTCGTCCTCCATGTTGACAATGCACCCAGCAATCCGACACCACTTGTGGCATTTTAAAGTCAATAATTTAAACCTCTGTGGATTGTATTGTCTAAACTATCAGCAGTCCATATAAGTTTAAAAAATACCTAGAGAATGTTCTAGACTTTATTTACTTAATAATAAATGATTTTGTAAAATGAAAACCCTTTCAGATCCAATTGTAAGAATGAGTATTATGTTCATGATCTTGAAGTAGAATTCCTGATTTGACTGGTATATTCTTGAAATGTTTGTGTTGTCTTCAAATGTCATCTTGTTCATAATCTTGACTTTACTGGTTTATATCTTGATATTTTTGTTTAAGCTTCAATCGGCATCTTTTTCTGATCTTGAAATAGATTTCTTAATTTAAAGTATTTTTTTACAGTGATGTGTAAGCTTCAAGTGTTGGCTTCAAGCATTCTTCGCAAAAGTAGCATGCCCAGACAACGTATATTAAACCGACGAGGATGGGATTTGAACCCATGCATGCAGAGCACAATGGATTAGCAGTCCATCGCCTTAACCACTCGGCCACCTCGTCCTCCATGTTGACAATGCACCCAGCAATCCGACACCACTTGTGGCATTTAAAAGTCAATAATTTAAACATCTGTGGATTGTATTGTCTTAACTATCAGCAGCCCATATAAGTTTAACAAATACCTAGAGAATGTTCTAGACTTTATTTACTTAATAATAAAAGATTTTGTAAAATGAAAACCCTTTCAGATCCAATTGTAAGACAGAGTATTTTGTTCATGATCTTGAAGTAGAATTCCTGATTTGACTGGTATATTCCTGAAATTTTTGTGTTGTCTTCAAATGGCATCTTGTTCATAATCTTGACTTTACTGGTTTATATCTTGATATTTTTGTTTAAGCTTCAATCAGCATCTTTTTCTGATCTTAAAATAGATTTCTTAATTTAAAGTATTTTTTTACAGTGATGTGTAAGCTTCAAGTGTTGGCTTCAAGCATTCTTCGCAAAAGTAGCATGTCCAGACAACGTAAATTAAACCGCCGAGGATGGGATTTGAACCCATGCGTGCTGAGCATAATGGATTAGCAGTCCATAACCTTAACCATCTCGGCCAGCTCGTCTTTCTGCTATCTCCCAATCCCGGCTTTCTGACACCACTTTTCCTACTTTAAAGTCAACTATTTCTAGCATTTGGACTGTGTTCTCATCACTATCAAAGGCTTGATGGCAAGTCAAATCTGGCCAATAGCACGACTGCTACTGTAAAAGCAATGCTAGAGTTACACTAAAAGTGTGCTGTGCATGTCTGTTATTTAAAGAAAGACTTTATAACATGATTGACAAGAATTTAAGATCTTGACAAAAATATCAGCTCCAAAAAGATATCAAGCCGACGAGGATGGGATTTGAACCCATGCGTGCAGAGCACAATGGATTAGCAGTCCATCGCCTTAACCACTCGGCCACCTCGTCCTCCATGTTGACAATGCACCCAGCAATCCGACACCACTTGTGGCATTTAAAAGTCAATAATTTAAACCTCTGTGGATTGTATTGTCTTAACTATCAGCAGCCCATATAAGTTTAACAAATACCTAGAGAATGTTCTAGACTTTATTTACTTAATAATAAAAGATTTTGTAAAATGAAAACACTTTCAGATCCAATTGTAAGACTGAGTATTATGTTCATGATCTTGAAGTAGAATTCCTGATTTGACTGGTATATTCTTGAAATGTTTGTGTTGTCTTCAAATGGCATCTTGTTCATAATCTTGACTTTACTGGTTTATATCTTGATATTTTTGTTTAAGCTTCAATCGGCATCTTTTTCTGATCTTGAAATAGATTTCTTAATTTAAAGTATTTTTTTACAGTGATGTGTAAGCTTCAAGTGTTGGCTTCAAGCATTCTTCGCAAAAGTAGCATGTCCAGACAACGTAAATTAAACCGACGAGGATGGGATTTGAACCCATGCGTGCTGAGCATAATGGATTAGCAGTCCATAACCTTAACCATCTCGGCCAGCTCGTCTATCTGCTATCTCCCAATCCCGGCTTTCTGACACCACTTTTCCTACTTTAAAGTCAACTATTTCTAGCATTTGGACTGTGTTCTCATCACTATCAAAGGCTTGATGGCAAGTCAAATCTGGCCAATAGCACGACTGCTACTGTAAAAGCAATGCTAGAGTTACACTAAAAGTGTGCTGTGCATGTCTGTTATTTAAAGAAAGACTTTATAACATGATTGACAGGAATTTAAGATCTTGACAAAAACATCAGCTCCAAAAAGATATCAAGCCGACAAGGATGGGATTTGAACCCATGCGTGCAGAGCACAATGGATTAGCAGTCCATCGCCTTAAACACTCGGCCACCTCGTCCTCCATGTTGACAATGCACCCAGCAATCCGACACCACTTGTGGCATTTAAAAGTCAATAATTTAAACCTCTGTGGATTGTATTGTCTAAACTATCAGCAGCCCATATAAGTTTAACAAATACCTAGAGAATGTTCTAGACTTTATTTACTTAATAATAAATGATTTTGTAAAATGAAAACACTTTCAGATCCAATTGTAAGACAGAGTATTTTGTTCATGATCTTGAAGTAGAATTCCTGATTTGACTGGTATATTCTTGAAATTTTTGTGTTGTCTTCAAATGGCATCTTGTTCATAATCTTGACTTTACTGGTTTATATCTTGTTATTTTTGTTTAAGCTTCAATCGTTATCTTTTTCTGATCTTGAAAAAGATTTCTTAATTAATAGTATTTTTTTACAGTGATGTGTAAGCTTCAAGTGTTGGCTTCAAGCATTCTTCGCAAAAGTAGCATGTCCAGGAAGTAGAATTCCTGATTTGACTGGTATATTCTTGAAATTTTTGTGTTGTCTTCAAATGTCATCTTGTTCATAATCTTGACTTTACTGGTTTATATCTTGATATTTTTGTTTAAGCTTCAATCGGCATCTTTTTCTGATCTTGAAATAGATTTCTTAATTTAAAGTATTTTTTTACAGTGATGTGTAAGCTTCAAGTGTTGGCTTCAAGCATTCTTCGCAAAAGTAGCATGTCCAGACAACGTAAATTAAACCGCCGAGGATGGGATTTGAACCCATGCGTGCTGAGCATAATGGATTAGCAGTCCATAACCTTAACCATCTCGGCCAGCTCGTCTTTCTGCTATCTCCCAATCCCGGCTTTCTGACACCACTTTTCCTACTTTAAAGTCAACTATTTCTAGCATTTGGACTGTGTTCTCATCACTATCAAAGGCTTGATGGCAAGTCAAATCTGGCCAATAGCACGACTGCTACTGTAAAAGCAATGCTAGAGTTACACTAAAAGTGTGCTGTGCATGTCTGTTATTTAAAGAAAGACTTTATAACATGATTGACAAGAATTTAAGATCTTGACAAAAATATCAGCTCCAAAAAGATATCAAGCCGACGAGGATGGGATTTGAACCCATGCGTGCAGAGCACAATGGATTAGCAGTCCATCGCCTTAACCACTCGGCCACCTCGTCCTCCATGTTGACAATGCACCCAGCAATCCGACACCACTTGTGGCATTTAAAAGTCAATAATTTAAACCTCTGTGGATTGTATTGTCTTAACTATCAGCAGCCCATATAAGTTTAACAAATACCTAGAGAATGTTCTAGACTTTATTTACTTAATAATAAAAGATTTTGTAAAATGAAAACACTTTCAGATCCAATTGTAAGACTGAGTATTATGTTCATGATCTTGAAGTAGAATTCCTGATTTGACTGGTATATTCTTGAAATGTTTGTGTTGTCTTCAAATGGCATCTTGTTCATAATCTTGACTTTACTGGTTTATATCTTGATATTTTTGTTTAAGCTTCAATCGGCATCTTTTTCTGATCTTGAAATTGATTTCTTAATTTAAAGTATTTTTTTACAGTGATGTGTAAGCTTCAAGTGTTGGCTTCAAGCATTCTTCGCAAAAGTAGCATGTCCAGACAACGTAAATTAAACCGACGAGGATGGGATTTGAACCCATGCGTGCTGAGCATAATGGATTAGCAGTCCATAACCTTAACCATCTCGGCCAGCTCGTCTATCTGCTATTTCCCAATCCCGGCTTTCTGACACCACTTTTCCTACTTTAA
This sequence comes from Crinia signifera, assembly GCF_055691185.1. Lineage (NCBI taxonomy): Eukaryota > Metazoa > Chordata > Amphibia > Anura > Myobatrachidae > Crinia > Crinia signifera. Next base: position 92,130,813 of record NC_139227.1, read on the forward strand.
AGTCAACTATTTCTAGCATTTGGACTGTGTTCTCATCACTATCAAAGGCTTGATGGCAAGTCAAATCTGGCCAATAGCACGACTGCTACTGTAAAAGCAATGCTAGAGTTACACTAAAAGTGTGCTGTGCATGTCTGTTATTTAAAGAAAGACTTTATAACATGATTGACAGGAATTTAAGATCTTGACAAAAATATCAGCTCCAAAAAGATATCAAGCCGACGAGGATGGGATTTGAACCCATGCGTGCAGAGCACAATGGATTAGCAGTCCATCGCCTTAAACACTCGGCCACCTCGTCCTCCATGTTGACAATGCACCCAGCAATCCGACACCACTTGTGGCATTTAAAAGTCAATAATTTAAACCTCTGTGGATTGTATTGTCTAAACTATCAGCAGCCCATATAAGTTTAACAAATACCTAGAGAATGTTCTAGACTTTATTTACTTAATAATAAATGATTTTGTAAAATGAAAACACTTTCAGATCCAATTGTAAGACAGAGTATTTTGTTCATGATCTTGAAGTAGAATTCCTGATTTGACTGGTATATTCTTGAAATTTTTGTGTTGTCTTCAAATGGCATCTTGTTCATAATCTTGACTTTACTGGTTTATATCTTGTTATTTTTGTTTAAGCTTCAATCGTTATCTTTTTCTGATCTTGAAAAAGATTTCTTAATTTATAGTATTTTTTTACAGTGATGTGTAAGCTTCAAGTGTTGGCTTCAAGCATTCTTCGCAAAAGTAGCATGTCCAGGAAGTAGAATTCCTGATTTGACTGGTATATTCTTGAAATTTTTGTGTTGTCTTCAAATGTCATCTTGTTCATAATCTTGACTTTACTGGTTTATATCTTGATATTTTTGTTTAAGCTTCAATCGGCATCTTTTTCTGATCTTGAAATAGATTTCTTAATTTAAAGTATTTTTTTACAGTGATGTGTAAGCTTCAAGTGTTGGCTTCAAGCATTCTTCGCAAAAGTAGCATGTCCAGACAACGTTAATTAAACCGACGAGGATGGCATTTGAACCCATGCGTGCAGAGCACAATGGATTAGCAGTCCATCGCCTAACCACTCGGCCACCTCGTCCTCCATGTTGACAATGCACCCAGCAATCCGACACCACTTTTGGCATTTAAAAGTCAATAATTTAAACCTCTGTGGATTGTATTGTCTTAACTATCAGCAGCCCATATAAGTTTAACAAATACCTAGAGAATGTTCTAGACTTTATTTACTTAATAATAAATGATTTTGTAAAATGAAAACCCTTTCAGATCCAATTGTAAGACTGAGTATTTTGTTCATTATCTAGAAGTAGAATTCCTGATTTGACTGGTATATTCTTGAAATTTTTGTGTTGTCTTCAAATGGCATCTTGTTCATAATCTTGACTTTACTGGTTTATATCTTATTATTTTTGTTTAAGCTTCAATCGTTATCTTTTTCTGATCTTGAAAAAGATTTCGGTACTTATGTAGTAACTGGGCTGCCGATTTTGAAATCGGGTCCATCGCATCGCATCGCACCCGACCATATCGCATGCGATGCGATGCAATGCGATGCAATGCGATGGACCCGATTTTTCCATAGGATTCAATGTTAAAATGGACTCTGTCCATTTTAACATAGAATTCAATGGGAAAAGGGGTCCTTTTCATACCCCTACTATCCAAGTGGGCATGGAGTTGGATATAAACCTGTGGCGAGCGTAGCGAGCCACCGAGCCCGAAGCGTGGCGAGCGTAGCGAGCCCCGCGAGGGGACACAGAATACCGTCCCCTCGCGGGGCTCGCTTCGCTCGCCACGCTTCGGGCTCGGTGGCTCGCTACGCTCGCCACAGGTTTATATCCAACTCCATGCCCACTTGGATAGTAGGGGTATGAAAAGGACCCCTTTTTCCCATTGAATTCCATGTTAAAATGGACTCAGTCCATTTTAACATTGAATCCTATGGAAAAATCGGGTCATCGCATCGCATCGCATCGCATGGTCGTATGCGATGCGATGCGATATCGCATCGCATCGCATCTGATTGTATGCCTTAACTTAAGGCATACAATCAAAAAATCGGCAGCCCAGATACTACATAAGTACCAAGATTTCTTAATTTATAGTATTTTTTTACAGTGATGTGTAAGCTTCAAGTGTTGGCTTCAAGCATTCTGCGCAAAAGTAGCATGTCCAGGAAGTAGAATTCCTGATTTGACTGGTATATTCTTGAAATTTTTGTGTTGTCTTTAAATGGCATCTTGTTCATAATCTTGACTTTACTGGTTTATATCTTGATATTTTTGTTTAAGCTTCAATCAGCATCTTTTTCTGATCTTGAAATAGATTTCTTAATTTAAAGTATTTTTTTACAGTGATGTGTAAGCTTCAAGCATTCTTCGCAAAAGTAGCATGTCCAGACAACGTAGATTAAACCGACGAGGATGGGATTTGAACCCATGCGTGCTGAGCATAATGGATTAGCAGTCCATAACCTTAACCATCTCGGCCAGCTCGTCTTTCTGCTATCTCCCAATCCCGGCTTTCTGACACCACTTTTCCTACTTTAAAGTCAACTATTTCTAGCATTTGGACTGTGTTCTCATCACTATCAAAGGCTTGATGGCAAGTCACATCTGGCCAATAGCACGACTGCTACTGTAAAAGCAATGCTAGAGTTACACTAAAAGTGTGCTGTGCATGTCTGTTATTTAAAGAAAGACTTTATAACATGATTGACAGGAATTTAAGATCTTGACAAAAATATCAGCTCCAAAAAGATATCAAGCCGACGAGGATGGGATTTGAACCCATGCGTGCAGAGCACAATGGATTAGCAGTCCATCGCCTTAACCACTCGGCCACCTCGTCCTCCATGTTGACAATGCACCCAGCAATCCGACACCACTTGTGGCATTTAAAAGTCAATAATTTAAACCTCTGTGGATTGTATTGTCTAAACTATCAGCAGCCCATATAAGTTTAAAAAATACCTAGAGAATGTTCTAGACTTTATTTACTTAATAATAAATGATTTTGTAAAATGAAAACCCTTTCAGATCCAATTGTAAGACAGAGTATTTTGTTCATGATCTTGAAGTAGAATTCCTGATTTGACTGGTATATTCTTGAAATTTTTGTGTTGTCTTCAAATGGCATCTTGTTCATAATCTTGACTTTACTGGTTTATATCTTATTATTTTTGTTTAAGCTTCAATCGTTATCTTTTTCTGATCTTGAAAAAGATTTCTTAATTTATAGTATTTTTTTACAGTGATGTGTAAGCTTCAAGTGTTGGCTTCAAGCATTCTGCGCAAAAGTAGCATGTCCAGGAAGTAGAATTCCTGATTTGACTGGTATATTCTTGAAATTTTTGTGTTGTCTTCAAATGGCATCTTGTTCATAATCTTGACTTTACTGGTTTATATCTTGATATTTTTGTTTAAGCTTCAATCGGCATCTTTTTCTGATCTTGAAATAGATTTCTTAATTTAAAGTATTTTTTTACAGTGATGTGTAAGCTTCAAGTGTTGGCTTCAAGCATTCTTCGCAAAAGTAGCATGTCCAGACAACGTAAATTAAACCGACGAGGATGGGATTTGAACCCATGCGTGCTGAGCATAATGGATTAGCAGTTCATAACCTTAACCATCTCGGCCAGCTCGTCTTTCTGCTATCTCCCAATCCCGGCTTTCTGACACCACTTTTCCTACTTTAAAGTCAACTATTTCTAGCATTTGGACTGTGTTCTCATCACTATCAAAGGCTTGATGGCAAGTCACATCTGGCCAATAGCACGACTGCTACTGTAAAAGCAATGCTAGAGTTACACTAAAAGTGTGCTGTGCATGTCTGTTATTTAAAGAAAGACTTTATAACATGATTGACAAGAATTTAAGATCTTGACAAAAATATCAGCTCCAAAAAGATATCGAACCGACGAGGATGGGATTTGAACCCATGCGTGCAGAGCACAATGGATTAGCAGTCCATCGCCTTAACCACTCGGCCACCTCGTCCTCCATGTTGACAATGCCCCCAGCAATCCGACACCACTTGTGGCATTTAAAAGTCAATAATTTAAACCTCTGTGGATTGTATTGTCTAAACTATCAGCAGCCCATATAAGTTTAACAAATACCTAGAGAATGTTCTAGACTTTATTTACTTAATAATAAATGATTTTGTAAAATGAAAACCCTTTCAGATCCAATTGTAAGACTGAGTATTTTGTTCATGATCTTGAAGTAGAATTCCTGATTTGACTGGTATATTCTTGAAATTTTTGTGTTGTCTTCAAATGGCATCTTGTTCATAATCTTGACTTTACTGGTTTATATCTTATTATTTTTGTTTAAGCTTCAATCGTTATCTTTTTCTGATCTTGAAAAAGATTTCTTAATTTATAGTATTTTTTTACAGTGATGTGTAAGCTTCAAGTGTTGGCTTCAAGCATTCTGCGCAAAAGTAGCATGTCCAGGAAGTAGAATTCCTGATTTGACTGGTATATTCTTGAAATGTTTGTGTTGTCTTCAAATGGCATCTTGTTCATAATCTTGACTTTACTGGTTTATATCTTGATATTTTTGTTTAAGCTTCAATCGGCATCTTTTTCTGATCTTGAAATAGATTTCTTAATTTAAAGTATTTTTTTACAGTGATGTGTAAGCTTCAAGTGTTGGCTTCAAGCATTCTTCGCAAAAGTAGCATGTCCAGACAACGTAAATTAAACCGACGAGGATGGGATTTGAACCCATGCGTGCTGAGCATAATGGATTAGCAGTTCATAACCTTAACCATCTCGGCCAGCTCGTCTTTCTGCTATCTCCCAATCCCGGCTTTCTGACACCACTTTTCCTACTTTAAAGTCAACTATTTCTAGCATTTGGACTGTGTTCTCATCACTATCAAAGGCTTGATGGCAAGTCACATCTGGCCAATAGCACGACTGCTACTGTAAAAGCAATGCTAGAGTTACACTAAAAGTGTGCTGTGCATGTCTGTTATTTAAAGAAAGACTTTATAACATGATTGACAGGAATTTACGATCTTGACAAAAATATCATCTCCAAAAAAATATCAAGCCGACGAGGATGGGATTTGAACCCATGCGTGCAGAGCACAATGGATTAGCAGTCCATCGCCTTAACCACTCGGCCACCTCGTCCTCCATGTTGACAATACACCCAGCAATCCGACACCACTTGTGGCATTTAAAAGTCAATAATTTAAACCTCTGTGGATTGTATTGTCTAAACTATCAGCAGCCCATATAAGTTTAACAAATACCTAGAGAATGTTCTAGACTTTATTTACTTAATAATAAATGATTTTGTAAAATGAAAACACTTTCAGATCCAATTGTAAGACTGAGTATTATGTTCATGATCTTGAAGTAGAATTCCTGATTTGACTGGTATATTCTTGAAATTTTTGTGTTGTCTTCAAATGGCATCTTGTTCATAATCTTGACTTTACTGGTTTATATCTTGATATTTTTGTTTAAGCTTCAATCGGCATCTTTTTCTGATCTTGAAATAGATTTCTTAATTTAAAGTATTTTTTTACAGTGATGTGTAAGCTTCAAGTGTTGGCTTCAAGCATTCTTCGCAAAAGTAGCATGTCCAGACAACGTAAATTAAACCGACGAGGATGGGATTTGAACCCATGCGTGCTGAGCACAATGGATTAGCAGTCCATAACCTTAACCTCTCGGCCAGCTCGTCTTTCTGCTATCTCCCAATCCCGGCTTTCTGACACCACTTTTCCTACTTTAAAGTCAACTATTTCTAGCGTTTGGACTGTGTTCTCATCACTATCAAAGGCTTGATGGCAAGTCACTTCTGGCCAATAGCACGACTGCTACTGTAAAAGCAATGCTAGAGTTACACTAAAAGTGTGCTGTGCATGTCTGTTATTTAAAGAAAGACTTTATAACATGATTGACAGGAATTTAAGATCTTGACAAAAATATCAGCTCCAAAAAGATATCAAGCCGACGAGGATGGGATTTGAACCCATGCGTGCAGAGCACAATGGATTAGCAGTCCATCGCCTTAACCACTCGGCCACCTCGTCCTCCATGTTGACAATGCACCCAGCAATCCGACACCACTTGTGGAATTTAAAAGTCAATAATTTAAACCTCTGTGGATTGTATTGTCTAAACTATCAGCAGCCCATATAAGTTTAACAAATACCTAGAGAATGTTCTAGACTTTATTTACTTAATAATAAAAGATTTTGTAAAATGAAAACCCTTTCAGATCCAATTGTAAGACAGAGTATTTTGTTCATGATCTTGAAGTAGAATTCCTGATTTGACTGGTATATTCTTGAAATTTTTGTGTTGTCTTCAAATGGCATCTTGTTCATAATCTTGACTTTAATGGTTTATATCTTGATATTTTTGTTTTAGCTTCAATCAGCATCTTTTTCTGATCTTAAAATAGATTTCTTAATTTAAAGTATTTTTTTACAGTGATGTGTAAGCTTCAAGTGTTGGCTTCAAGCATTCTTCGCAAAAGTAGCATGTCCAGACAACGTAAATTAAACCGACGAGGATGGGATTTGAACCCATGCGTGCAGAGCACAATGGATTAGCAGTCCATCGCCTTAACCACTCGGCCACCTCGTCCTCCATGTTGACAATGCACCCAGCAATCCGACACCACTTGTGGCATTTAAAAGTCAATAATTTAAACCTCTGTGGATTGTATTGTCTTACCTATCAGCAGCCCATATAAGTTTAACAAATACCTAGAGAATGTTCTAGACTTTATTTACTTAATAATAAAAGATTTTGTAAAATGAAAACCCTTTCAGATCCAATTGTAAGACAGAGTATTTTGTTCATGATCTTGAAGTAGAATTCCTGATTTGACTGGTATATTCTTGAAATTTTTGTGTTGTCTTCAAATGGCATCTTGTTCATAATCTTGACTTTACTGGTTTATATCTTGATATTTTTGTTTAAGCTTCAATCAGCATCTTTTTCTGATCTTAAAATAGATTTCTTAATTTAAAGTATTTTTTTACAGTGATGTGTAAGCTTCAAGCATTCTTCGCAAAAGTAGCATGTCCAGACAACGTAGATTAAACTGACGAGGATGGGATTTGAACCCATGCGTGCTGAGCATAATGGATTAGCAGTCCATAACCTTAACCATCTCGGCCAGCTCGTCTTTCTGCTATCTCCCAATCCCGGCTTTCTGACACCACTTTTCCTACTTTAAAGTCAACTATTTCTAGCATTTGGACTGTGTTCTCATCACTATCAAAGGCTTGATGGGAAGTCACATCTGGCCAATAGCACGACTGCTACTGTAAAAGCAATGCTAGAGTTACACTAAAAGTGTGCTGTGCATGTCTGTTATTTAAAGAAAGACTTTATAACATGATTGACAGGAATTTAAGATCTTGACAAAAATATCAGCTCCAAAAAGATATCAAGCCGACGAGGATGGGATTTGAACCCATGCGTGCAGAGCACAATGGATTAGCAGTCCATCGCCTTAACCACTCGGCCACCTCGTCCTCCATGTTGACAATGCACCCAGCAATCCGACCCCACTTGTGGCATTTAAAAGTCAATAATTTAAACCTCTGTGGATTGTATTGTCTAAACTATCAGCAGTCCATATAAGTTTAAAAAATACCTAGAGAATGTTCTAGACTTTATTTACTTAATAATAAATGATTTTGTAAAATGAAAACCCTTTCAGATCCAATTGTAAGACTGAGTATTTTGTTCATTATCTAGAAGTAGAATTCCTGATTTGACTGGTATATTCTTGAAATTTTTGTGTTGTCTTCAAATGGCATCTTGTTCATAATCTTGACTTTACTGGTTTATATCTTATTATTTTTGTTTAAGCTTCAATCGTTATCTTTTTCTGATCTTGAAAAAGATTTCGGTACTTATGTAGTAACTGGGCTGCCGATTTTGAAATCGGGTCCATCGCATCGCATCGCACCCGACCATATCGCATGCGATGCGATGCAATGCGATGCAATGCGATGGACCCGATTTTTCCATAGGATTCAATGTTAAAATGGACTCTGTCCATTTTAACATAGAATTCAATGGGAAAAGGGGTCCTTTTCATACCCCTACTATCCAAGTGGGCATGGAGTTGGATATAAACCTGTGGCGAGCGTAGCGAGCCACCGAGCCCGAAGCGTGGCGAGCGTAGCGAGCCCCGCGAGGGGACACAGAATACCGTCCCCTCGCGGGGCTCGCTTCGCTCGCCACGCTTCGGGCTCGGTGGCTCGCTACGCTCGCCACAGGTTTATATCCAACTCCATGCCCACTTGGATAGTAGGGGTATGAAAAGGACCCCTTTTTCCCATTGAATTCCATGTTAAAATGGACTCAGTCCATTTTAACATTGAATCCTATGGAAAAATCGGGTCATCGCATCGCATCGCATCGCATGGTCGTATGCGATGCGATGCGATATCGCATCGCATCGCATCTGATTGTATGCCTTAACTTAAGGCATACAATCAAAAAATCGGCAGCCCAGATACTACATAAGTACCAAGATTTCTTAATTTATAGTATTTTTTTACAGTGATGTGTAAGCTTCAAGTGTTGGCTTCAAGCATTCTGCGCAAAAGTAGCATGTCCAGGAAGTAGAATTCCTGATTTGACTGGTATATTCTTGAAATTTTTGTGTTGTCTTTAAATGGCATCTTGTTCATAATCTTGACTTTACTGGTTTATATCTTGATATTTTTGTTTAAGCTTCAATCAGCATCTTTTTCTGATCTTGAAATAGATTTCTTAATTTAAAGTATTTTTTTACAGTGATGTGTAAGCTTCAAGCATTCTTCGCAAAAGTAGCATGTCCAGACAACGTAGATTAAACCGACGAGGATGGGATTTGAACCCATGCGTGCTGAGCATAATGGATTAGCAGTCCATAACCTTAACCATCTCGGCCAGCTCGTCTTTCTGCTATCTCCCAATCCCGGCTTTCTGACACCACTTTTCCTACTTTAAAGTCAACTATTTCTAGCATTTGGACTGTGTTCTCATCACTATCAAAGGCTTGATGGCAAGTCACATCTGGCCAATAGCACGACTGCTACTGTAAAAGCAATGCTAGAGTTACACTAAAAGTGTGCTGTGCATGTCTGTTATTTAAAGAAAGACTTTATAACATGATTGACAGGAATTTAAGATCTTGACAAAAATATCAGCTCCAAAAAGATATCAAGCCGACGAGGATGGGATTTGAACCCATGCGTGCAGAGCACAATGGATTAGCAGTCCATCGCCTTAACCACTCGGCCACCTCGTCCTCCATGTTGACAATGCACCCAGAAATCCGACACCACTTGTGGCATTTAAAAGTCAATAATTTAAACCTCTGTGGATTGTATTGTCTAAACTATCAGCAGCCCATATAAGTTTAAAAAATACCTAGAGAATGTTCTAGACTTTATTTACTTAATAATAAATGATTTTGTAAAATGAAAACCCTTTCAGATCCAATTGTAAGACAGAGTATTTTGTTCATGATCTTGAAGTAGAATTCCTGATTTGACTGGTATATTCTTGAAATTTTTGTGTTGTCTTCAAATGGCATCTTGTTCATAATCTTGACTTTACTGGTTTATATCTTATTATTTTTGTTTAAGCTTCAATCGTTATCTTTTTCTGATCTTGAAAAAGATTTCTTAATTTATAGTATTTTTTTACAGTGATGTGTAAGCTTCAAGTGTTGGCTTCAAGCATTCTGCGCAAAAGTAGCATGTCCAGGAAGTAGAATTCCTGATTTGACTGGTATATTCTTGAAATTTTTGTGTTGTCTTCAAATGGCATCTTGTTCATAATCTTGACTTTACTGGTTTATATCTTGATATTTTTGTTTAAGCTTCAATCGGCATCTTTTTCTGATCTTGAAATAGATTTCTTAATTTAAAGTATTTTTTTACAGTGATGTGTAAGCTTCAAGTGTTGGCTTCAAGCATTCTTCGCAAAAGTAGCATGTCCAGACAACGTAAATTAAACCGACGAGGATGGGATTTGAACCCATGCGTGCTGAGCATAATGGATTAGCAGTTCATAACCTTAACCATCTCGGCCAGCTCGTCTTTCTGCTATCTCCCAATCCCGGCTTTCTGACACCACTTTTCCTACTTTAAAGTCAACTATTTCTAGCATTTGGACTGTGTTCTCATCACTATCAAAGGCTTGATGGCAAGTCACATCTGGCCAATAGCACGACTGCTACTGTAAAAGCAATGCTAGAGTTACACTAAAAGTGTGCTGTGCATGTCTGTTATTTAAAGAAAGACTTTATAACATGATTGACAAGAATTTAAGATCTTGACAAAAATATCAGCTCCAAAAAGATATCGAACCGACGAGGATGGGATTTGAACCCATGCGTGCAGAGCACAATGGATTAGCAGTCCATCGCCTTAACCACTCGGCCACCTCGTCCTCCATGTTGACAATGCCCCCAGCAATCCGACACCACTTGTGGCATTTAAAAGTCAATAATTTAAACCTCTGTGGATTGTATTGTCTAAACTATCAGCAGCCCATATAAGTTTAACAAATACCTAGAGAATGTTCTAGACTTTATTTACTTAATAATAAATGATTTTGTAAAATGAAAACCCTTTCAGATCCAATTGTAAGACTGAGTATTTTGTTCATGATCTTGAAGTAGAATTCCTGATTTGACTGGTATATTCTTGAAATTTTTGTGTTGTCTTCAAATGGCATCTTGTTCATAATCTTGACTTTACTGGTTTATATCTTATTATTTTTGTTTAAGCTTCAATCGTTATCTTTTTCTGATCTTGAAAAAGATTTCTTAATTTATAGTATTTTTTTACAGTGATGTGTAAGCTTCAAGTGTTGGCTTCAAGCATTCTGCGCAAAAGTAGCATGTCCAGGAAGTAGAATTCCTGATTTGACTGGTATATTCTTGAAATGTTTGTGTTGTCTTCAAATGGCATCTTGTTCATAATCTTGACTTTACTGGTTTATATCTTGATATTTTTGTTTAAGCTTCAATCGGCATCTTTTTCTGATCTTGAAATAGATTTCTTAATTTAAAGTATTTTTTTACAGTGATGTGTAAGCTTCAAGTGTTGGCTTCAAGCATTCTTCGCAAAAGTAGCATGTCCAGACAACGTAAATTAAACCGACGAGGATGGGATTTGAACCCATGCGTGCTGAGCATAATGGATTAGCAGTTCATAACCTTAACCATCTCGGCCAGCTCGTCTTTCTGCTATCTCCCAATCCCGGCTTTCTGACACCACTTTTCCTACTTTAAAGTCAACTATTTCTAGCATTTGGACTGTGTTCTCATCACTATCAAAGGCTTGATGGCAAGTCACATCTGGCCAATAGCACGACTGCTACTGTAAAAGCAATGCTAGAGTTACACTAAAAGTGTGCTGTGCATGTCTGTTATTTAAAGAAAGACTTTATAACATGATTGACAGGAATTTACGATCTTGACAAAAATATCATCTCCAAAAAAATATCAAGCCGACGAGGATGGGATTTGAACCCATGCGTGCAGAGCACAATGGATTAGCAGTCCATCGCCTTAACCACTCGGCCACCTCGTCCTCCATGTTGACAATACACCCAGCAATCCGACACCACTTGTGGCATTTAAAAGTCAATAATTTAAACCTCTGTGGATTGTATTGTCTAAACTATCAGCAGCCCATATAAGTTTAACAAATACCTAGAGAATGTTCTAGACTTTATTTACTTAATAATAAATGATTTTGTAAAATGAAAACACTTTCAGATCCAATTGTAAGACTGAGTATTATGTTCATGATCTTGAAGTAGAATTCCTGATTTGACTGGTATATTCTTGAAATTTTTGTGTTGTCTTCAAATGGCATCTTGTTCATAATCTTGACTTTACTGGTTTATATCTTGATATTTTTGTTTAAGCTTCAATCGGCATCTTTTTCTGATCTTGAAATAGATTTCTTAATTTAAAGTATTTTTTTACAGTGATGTGTAAGCTTCAAGTGTTGGCTTCAAGCATTCTTCGCAAAAGTAGCATGTCCAGACAACGTAAATTAAACCGACGAGGATGGGATTTGAACCCATGCGTGCTGAGCACAATGGATTAGCAGTCCATAACCTTAACCTCTCGGCCAGCTCGTCTTTCTGCTATCTCCCAATCCCGGCTTTCTGACACCACTTTTCCTACTTTAAAGTCAACTATTTCTAGCGTTTGGACTGTGTTCTCATCACTATCAAAGGCTTGATGGCAAGTCACTTCTGGCCAATAGCACGACTGCTACTGTAAAAGCAATGCTAGAGTTACACTAAAAGTGTGCTGTGCATGTCTGTTATTTAAAGAAAGACTTTATAACATGATTGACAGGAATTTAAGATCTTGACAAAAATATCAGCTCCAAAAAGATATCAAGCCGACGAGGATGGGATTTGAACCCATGCGTGCAGAGCACAATGGATTAGCAGTCCATCGCCTTAACCACTCGGCCACCTCGTCCTCCATGTTGACAATGCACCCAGCAATCCGACACCACTTGTGGAATTTAAAAGTCAATAATTTAAACCTCTGTGGATTGTATTGTCTAAACTATCAGCAGCCCATATAAGTTTAACAAATACCTAGAGAATGTTCTAGACTTTATTTACTTAATAATAAAAGATTTTGTAAAATGAAAACCCTTTCAGATCCAATTGTAAGACAGAGTATTTTGTTCATGATCTTGAAGTAGAATTCCTGATTTGACTGGTATATTCTTGAAATTTTTGTGTTGTCTTCAAATGGCATCTTGTTCATAATCTTGACTTTAATGGTTTATATCTTGATATTTTTGTTTTAGCTTCAATCAGCATCTTTTTCTGATCTTAAAATAGATTTCTTAATTTAAAGTATTTTTTTACAGTGATGTGTAAGCTTCAAGTGTTGGCTTCAAGCATTCTTCGCAAAAGTAGCATGTCCAGACAACGTAAATTAAACCGACGAGGATGGGATTTGAACCCATGCGTGCAGAGCACAATGGATTAGCAGTCCATCGCCTTAACCACTCGGCCACCTCGTCCTCCATGTTGACAATGCACCCAGCAATCCGACACCACTTGTGGCATTTAAAAGTCAATAATTTAAACCTCTGTGGATTGTATTGTCTTACCTATCAGCAGCCCATATAAGTTTAACAAATACCTAGAGAATGTTCTAGACTTTATTTACTTAATAATAAAAGATTTTGTAAAATGAAAACCCTTTCAGATCCAATTGTAAGACAGAGTATTTTGTTCATGATCTTGAAGTAGAATTCCTGATTTGACTGGTATATTCTTGAAATTTTTGTGTTGTCTTCAAATGGCATCTTGTTCATAATCTTGACTTTACTGGTTTATATCTTGATATTTTTGTTTAAGCTTCAATCAGCATCTTTTTCTGATCTTAAAATAGATTTCTTAATTTAAAGTATTTTTTTACAGTGATGTGTAAGCTTCAAGCATTCTTCGCAAAAGTAGCATGTCCAGACAACGTAGATTAAACTGACGAGGATGGGATTTGAACCCATGCGTGCTGAGCATAATGGATTAGCAGTCCATAACCTTAACCATCTCGGCCAGCTCGTCTTTCTGCTATCTCCCAATCCCGGCTTTCTGACACCACTTTTCCTACTTTAAAGTCAACTATTTCTAGCATTTGGACTGTGTTCTCATCACTATCAAAGGCTTGATGGCAAGTCACATCTGGCCAATAGCACGACTGCTACTGTAAAAGCAATGCTAGAGTTACACTAAAAGTGTGCTGTGCATGTCTGTTATTTAAAGAAAGACTTTATAACATGATTGACAGGAATTTAAGATCTTGACAAAAATATCAGCTCCAAAAAGATATCAAGCCGACGAGGATGGGATTTGAACCCATGCGTGCAGAGCACAATGGATTAGCAGTCCATCGCCTTAACCACTCGGCCACCTCGTCCTCCATGTTGACAATGCACCCAGCAATCCGACCCCACTTGTGGCATTTAAAAGTCAATAATTTAAACCTCTGTGGATTGTATTGTCTAAACTATCAGCAGTCCATATAAGTTTAAAAAATACCTAGAGAATGTTCTAGACTTTATTTACTTAATAATAAATGATTTTGTAAAATGAAAACCCTTTCAGATCCAATTGTAAGAATGAGTATTATGTTCATGATCTTGAAGTAGAATTCCTGATTTGACTGGTATATTCTTGAAATGTTTGTGTTGTCTTCAAATGGCATCTTGTTCATAATCTTGACTTTACTGGTTTATATCTTGATATTTTTGTTTAAGCTTCAATCGGCATCTTTTTCTGATCTTGAAATAGATTTCTTAATTTAAAGTATTTTTTTACAGTGATGATCTTCAAGTGTTGGCTTCAAGCATTCTTCGCAAAAGTGATGAGCTTCAAGTGTTGGCTTCAAGCATTCTTCGCAAAAGTAGCATGCCCAGCCAACGTATATTAAACCGACGAGGATGGGATTTGAACCCATGCATGCAGAGCACAATGGATTAGCAGTCCATCGCCTTAACCACTCGGCCACCTCGTCCTCCATGTTGACAATGCACCCAGCAATCCGACACCACTTGTGGCATTTAAAAGTCAATAATTTAAACATCTGTGGATTGTATTGTCTTAACTATCAGCAGCCCATATAAGTTTAACAAATACCTAGAGAATGTTCTAGACTTTATTTACTTAATAATAAAAGATTTTGTAAAATGAAAACCCTTTCAGATCCAATTGTAAGACAGAGTATTTTGTTCATGATCTTGAAGTAGAATTCCTGATTTGACTGGTATATTCCTGAAATTTTTGTGTTGTCTTCAAATGGCATCTTGTTCATAATCTTGACTTTACTGGTTTATATCTTGATATTTTTGTTTAAGCTTCAATCAGCATCTTTTTCTGATCTTAAAATAGATTTCTTAATTTAAAGTATTTTTTTACAGTGATGTGTAAGCTTCAAGTGTTGGCTTCAAGCATTCTTCGCAAAAGTAGCATGTCCAGACAACGTAAATTAAACCGACGAGGATGGGATTTGAACCCATGCGTGCAGAGCACAATGGATTAGCAGTCCATCGCCTTAACCACTCGGCCACCTCGTCCTCCATGTTGACAATGCACCCAGCAATCCGACACCACTTGTGGCATTTAAAAGTCAATAATTTAAACCTCTGTGGATTGTATTGTCTTACCTATCAGCAGCCCATATAAGTTTAACAAATACCTAGAGAATGTTCTAGACTTTATTTACTTAATAATAAAAGATTTTGTAAAATGAAAACCCTTTCAGATCCAATTGTAAGACAGAGTATTTTGTTCATGATCTTGAAGTAGAATTCCTGATTTGACTGGTATATTCTTGAAATTTTTGTGTTGTCTTCAAATGGCATCTTGTTCATAATCTTGACTTTACTGGTTTATATCTTGATATTTTTGTTTAAGCTTCAATCAGCATCTTTTTCTGATCTTTAAATAGATTTCTTAATTTAAAGTATTTTTTTACAGTGATGTGTAAGCTTCAAGCATTCTTCGCAAAAGTAGCATGTCCAGACAACGTAGATTAAACCGACGAGGATGGGATTTGAACCCATGCGTGCTGAGCATAATGGATTAGCAGTCCATAACCTTAACCATCTCGGCCAGCTCGTCTTTCTGCTATCTCCCAATCCCGGCTTTCTGACACCACTTTTCCTACTTTAAAGTCAACTATTTCTAGCATTTGGACTGTGTTCTCATCACTATCAAAGGCTTGATGGCAAGTCACATCTGGCCAATAGCACGACTGCTACTGTAAAAGCAATGCTAGAGTTACACTAAAAGTGTGCTGTGCATGTCTGTTATTTAAAGAAAGACTTTATAACATGATTGACAGGAATTTAAGATCTTGACAAAAATATCAGCTCCAAAAAGATATCAAGCCGACGAGGATGGGATTTGAACCCATGCGTGCAGAGCACAATGGATTAGCAGTCCATCGCCTTAACCACTCGGCCACCTCGTCCTCCATGTTGACAATGCACCCAGCAATCCGACACCACTTGTGGCATTTTAAAGTCAATAATTTAAACCTCTGTGGATTGTATTGTCTAAACTATCAGCAGTCCATATAAGTTTAAAAAATACCTAGAGAATGTTCTAGACTTTATTTACTTAATAATAAATGATTTTGTAAAATGAAAACCCTTTCAGATCCAATTGTAAGAATGAGTATTATGTTCATGATCTTGAAGTAGAATTCCTGATTTGACTGGTATATTCTTGAAATGTTTGTGTTGTCTTCAAATGGCATCTTGTTCATAATCTTGACTTTACTGGTTTATATCTTGATATTTTTGTTTAAGCTTCAATCGGCATCTTTTTCTGATCTTGAAATAGATTTCTTAATTTAAAGTATTTTTTTACAGTGATGTGTAAGCTTCAAGTGTTGGCTTCAAGCATTCTTCGCAAAAGTAGCATGCCCAGACAACGTATATTAAACCGACGAGGATGGGATTTGAACCCATGCATGCAGAGCACAATGGATTAGCAGTCCATCGCCTTAACCACTCGGCCACCTCGTCCTCCATGTTGACAATGCACCCAGCAATCCGACACCACTTGTGGCATTTAAAAGTCAATAATTTAAACATCTGTGGATTGTATTGTCTTAACTATCAGCAGCCCATATAAGTTTAACAAATACCTAGAGAATGTTCTAGACTTTATTTACTTAATAATAAAAGATTTTGTAAAATGAAAACCCTTTCAGATCCAATTGTAAGACAGAGTATTTTGTTCATGATCTTGAAGTAGAATTCCTGATTTGACTGGTATATTCTTGAAATTTTTGTGTTGTCTTCAAATGGCATCTTGTTCATAATCTTGACTTTACTGGTTTATATATTGTTATTTTTGTTTAAGCTTCAATCGTTATCTTTTTCTGATCTTGAAAAAGATTTCTTAATTTATAGTATTTTTTTACAGTGATGTGTAAGCTTCAAGTGTTGGCTTCAAGCATTCTTCGCAAAAGTAGCATGTCCAGGAAGTAGAATTCCTGATTTGACTGGTATATTCTTGAAATTTTTGTGTTGTCTTCAAATGGCATCTTGTTCATAATCTTGACTTTACTGGTTTATATCTTGATATTTTTGTTTAAGCTTCAATCAGCATCTTTTTCTGATCTTAAAATAGATTTCTTAATTTAAAGTATTTTTTTACAGTGATGTGTAAGCTTCAAGTGTTGGCTTCAAGCATTCTTCGCAAAAGTAGCATGTCCAGACAACGTAAATTAAACCGCCGAGGATGGGATTTGAACCCATGCGTGCTGAGCATAATGGATTAGCAGTCCATAACCTTAACCATCTCGGCCAGCTCGTCTTTCTGCTATCTCCCAATCCCGGCTTTCTGACACCACTTTTCCTACTTTAAAGTCAACTATTTCTAGCATTTGGACTGTGTTCTCATCACTATCAAAGGCTTGATGGCAAGTCAAATCTGGCCAATAGCACGACTGCTACTGTAAAAGCAATGCTAGAGTTACACTAAAAGTGTGCTGTGCATGTCTGTTATTTAAAGAAAGACTTTATAACATGATTGACAAGAATTTAAGATCTTGACAAAAATATCAGCTCCAAAAAGATATCAAGCCGACGAGGATGGGATTTGAACCCATGCGTGCAGAGCACAATGGATTAGCAGTCCATCGCCTTAACCACTAGGCCACCTCGTCCTCCATGTTGACAATGCACCCAGCAATCCGACACCACTTGTGGCATTTAAAAGTCAATAATTTAAACCTCTGTGGATTGTATTGTCTTAACTATCAGCAGCCCATATAAGTTTAACAAATACCTAGAGAATGTTCTAGACTTTATTTACTTAATAATAAAAGATTTTGTAAAATGAAAACACTTTCAGATCCAATTGTAAGACTGAGTATTATGTTCATGATCTTGAAGTAGAATTCCTGATTTGACTGGTATATTCTTGAAATGTTTGTGTTGTCTTCAAATGGCATCTTGTTCATAATCTTGACTTTACTGGTTTATATCTTGATATTTTTGTTTAAGCTTCAATCGGCATCTTTTTCTGATCTTGAAATAGATTTCTTAATTTAAAGTATTTTTTTACAGTGATGTGTAAGCTTCAAGTGTTGGCTTCAAGCATTCTTCGCAAAAGTAGCATGTCCAGACAACGTAAATTAAACCGACGAGGATGGGATTTGAACCCATGCGTGCTGAGCATAATGGATTAGCAGTCCATAACCTTAACCATCTCGGCCAGCTCGTCTATCTGCTATCTCCCAATCCCGGCTTTCTGACACCACTTTTCCTACTTTAAAGTCAACTATTTCTAGCATTTGGACTGTGTTCTCATCACTATCAAAGGCTTGATGGCAAGTCAAATCTGGCCAATAGCACGACTGCTACTGTAAAAGCAATGCTAGAGTTACACTAAAAGTGTGCTGTGCATGTCTGTTATTTAAAGAAAGACTTTATAACATGATTGACAGGAATTTAAGATCTTGACAAAAACATCAGCTCCAAAAAGATATCAAGCCGACGAGGATGGGATTTGAACCCATGCGTGCAGAGCACAATGGATTAGCAGTCCATCGCCTTAAACACTCGGCCACCTCGTCCTCCATGTTGACAATGCACCCAGCAATCCGACACCACTTGTGGCATTTAAAAGTCAATAATTTAAACCTCTGTGGATTGTATTGTCTAAACTATCAGCAGCCCATATAAGTTTAACAAATACCTAGAGAATGTTCTAGACTTTATTTACTTAATAATAAATGATTTTGTAAAATGAAAACACTTTCAGATCCAATTGTAAGACAGAGTATTTTGTTCATGATCTTGAAGTAGAATTCCTGATTTGACTGGTATATTCTTGAAATTTTTGTGTTGTCTTCAAATGGCATCTTGTTCATAATCTTGACTTTACTGGTTTATATCTTGTTATTTTTGTTTAAGCTTCAATCGTTATCTTTTTCTGATCTTGAAAAAGATTTCTTAATTAATAGTATTTTTTTACAGTGATGTGTAAGCTTCAAGTGTTGGCTTCAAGCATTCTTCGCAAAAGTAGCATGTCCAGGAAGTAGAATTCCTGATTTGACTGGTATATTCTTGAAATTTTTGTGTTGTCTTCAAATGTCATCTTGTTCATAATCTTGACTTTACTGGTTTATATCTTGATATTTTTGTTTAAGCTTCAATCGGCATCTTTTTCTGATCTTGAAATAGATTTCTTAATTTAAAGTATTTTTTTACAGTGATGTGTAAGCTTCAAGTGTTGGCTTCAAGCATTCTTCGCAAAAGTAGCATGTCCAGACAACGTAAATTAAACCGCCGAGGATGGGATTTGAACCCATGCGTGCTGAGCATAATGGATTAGCAGTCCATAACCTTAACCATCTCGGCCAGCTCGTCTTTCTGCTATCTCCCAATCCCGGCTTTCTGACACCACTTTTCCTACTTTAAAGTCAACTATTTCTAGCATTTGGACTGTGTTCTCATCACTATCAAAGGCTTGATGGCAAGTCAAATCTGGCCAATAGCACGACTGCTACTGTAAAAGCAATGCTAGAGTTACACTAAAAGTGTGCTGTGCATGTCTGTTATTTAAAGAAAGACTTTATAACATGATTGACAAGAATTTAAGATCTTGACAAAAATATCAGCTCCAAAAAGATATCAAGCCGACGAGGATGGGATTTGAACCCATGCGTGCAGAGCACAATGGATTAGCAGTCCATCGCCTTAACCACTCGGCCACCTCGTCCTCCATGTTGACAATGCACCCAGCAATCCGACACCACTTGTGGCATTTAAAAGTCAATAATTTAAACCTCTGTGGATTGTATTGTCTTAACTATCAGCAGCCCATATAAGTTTAACAAATACCTAGAGAATGTTCTAGACTTTATTTACTTAATAATAAAAGATTTTGTAAAATGAAAACACTTTCAGATCCAATTGTAAGACTGAGTATTATGTTCATGATCTTGAAGTAGAATTCCTGATTTGACTGGTATATTCTTGAAATGTTTGTGTTGTCTTCAAATGGCATCTTGTTCATAATCTTGACTTTACTGGTTTATATCTTGATATTTTTGTTTAAGCTTCAATCGGCATCTTTTTCTGATCTTGAAATTGATTTCTTAATTTAAAGTATTTTTTTACAGTGATGTGTAAGCTTCAAGTGTTGGCTTCAAGCATTCTTCGCAAAAGTAGCATGTCCAGACAACGTAAATTAAACCGACGAGGATGGGATTTGAACCCATGCGTGCTGAGCATAATGGATTAGCAGTCCATAACCTTAACCATCTCGGCCAGCTCGTCTATCTGCTATTTCCCAATCCCGGCTTTCTGACACCACTTTTCCTACTTTAAAGTCAACTATTTCTAGCATTTGGACTGTGTTCTCATCACTATCAAAGGCTTGATGGCAAGTCAAATCTGGCCAATAGCACGACTGCTACTGTAAAAGCAATGCTAGAGTTACACTAAAAGTGTGCTGTGCATGTCTGTTATTTAAAGAAAGACTTTATAACATGATTGACAGGAATTTAAGATCTTGACAAAAATATCAGCTCCAAAAAGATATCAAGCCGACGAGGATGGGATTTGAACCCATGCGTGCAGAGCACAATGGTTAGCAGTCCATCGCCTTAAACACTCGGCCACCTCGTCCTCCATGTTGACAATGCACCCAGCAATCCGACACCACTTGTGGCATTTAAAAGTCAATAATTTAAACCTCTGTGGATTGTATTGTCTAAACTATCAGCAGCCCATATAAGTTTAACAAATACCTAGAGAATGTTCTAGACTTTATTTACTTAATAATAAATGATTTTGTAAAATGAAAACACTTTCAGATCCAATTGTAAGACAGAGTATTTTGTTCATGATCTTGAAGTAGAATTCCTGATTTGACTGGTATATTCTTGAAATTTTTGTGTTGTCTTCAAATGGTATCTTGTTCATAATCTTGACTTTACTGGTTTATATCTTGTTATTTTTGTTTAAGCTTCAATCGTTATCTTTTTCTGATCTTGAAAAAGATTTCTTAATTTATAGTATTTTTTTACAGTGATGTGTAAGCTTCAAGTGTTGGCTTCAAGCATTCTTCGCAAAAGTAGCATGTCCAGGAAGTAGAATTCCTGATTTGACTGGTATATTCTTGAAATTTTTGTGTTGTCTTCAAATGTCATCTTGTTCATAATCTTGACTTTACTGGTTTATATCTTGATATTTTTGTTTAAGCTTCAATCGGCATCTTTTTCTGATCTTGAAATAGATTTCTTAATTTAAAGTATTTTTTTACAGTGATGTGTAAGCTTCAAGTGTTGGCTTCAAGCATTCTTCGCAAAAGTAGCATGTCCAGACAACGTTAATTAAACCGACGAGGATGGCATTTGAACCCATGCGTGCAGAGCACAATGGATTAGCAGTCCATCGCCTAACCACTCGGCCACCTCGTCCTCCATGTTGACAATGCACCCAGCAATCCGACACCACTTTTGGCATTTAAAAGTCAATAATTTAAACCTCTGTGGATTGTATTGTCTTAACTATCAGCAGCCCATATAAGTTTAACAAATACCTAGAGAATGTTCTAGACTTTATTTACTTAATAATAAATGATTTTGTAAAATGAAAACCCTTTCAGATCCAATTGTAAGACTGAGTATTTTGTTCATTATCTAGAAGTAGAATTCCTGATTTGACTGGTATATTCTTGAAATTTTTGTGTTGTCTTCAAATGGCATCTTGTTCATAATCTTGACTTTACTGGTTTATATCTTATTATTTTTGTTTAAGCTTCAATCGTTATCTTTTTCTGATCTTGAAAAAGATTTCTTAATTTATAGTATTTTTTTACAGTGATGTGTAAGCTTCAAGTGTTGGCTTCAAGCATTCTGCGCAAAAGTAGCATGTCCAGGAAGTAGAATTCCTGATTTGACTGGTATATTCTTGAAATTTTTGTGTTGTCTTTAAATGGCATCTTGTTCATAATCTTGACTTTACTGGTTTATATCTTGATATTTTTGTTTAAGCTTCAATCAGCATCTTTTTCTGATCTTGAAATAGATTTCTTAATTTAAAGTATTTTTTTACAGTGATGTGTAAGCTTCAAGCATTCTTCGCAAAAGTAGCATGTCCAGACAACGTAGATTAAACCGACGAGGATGGGATTTGAACCCATGCGTGCTGAGCATAATGGATTAGCAGTCCATAACCTTAACCATCTCGGCCAGCTCGTCTTTCTGCTATCTCCCAATCCCGGCTTTCTGACACCACTTTTCCTACTTTAAAGTCAACTATTTCTAGCATTTGGACTGTGTTCTCATCACTATCAAAGGCTTGATGGCAAGTCACATCTGGCCAATAGCACGACTGCTACTGTAAAAGCAATGCTAGAGTTACACTAAAAGTGTGCTGTGCATGTCTGTTATTTAAAGAAAGACTTTATAACATGATTGACAGGAATTTAAGATCTTGACAAAAATATCAGCTCCAAAAAGATATCAAGCCGACGAGGATGGGATTTGAACCCATGCGTGCAGAGCACAATGGATTAGCAGTCCATCGCCTTAACCACTCGGCCACCTCGTCCTCCATGTTGACAATGCACCCAGCAATCCGACACCACTTGTGGCATTTAAAAGTCAATAATTTAAACCTCTGTGGATTGTATTGTCTAAACTATCAGCAGCCCATATAAGTTTAAAAAATACCTAGAGAATGTTCTAGACTTTATTTACTTAATAATAAATGATTTTGTAAAATGAAAACCCTTTCAGATCCAATTGTAAGACAGAGTATTTTGTTCATGATCTTGAAGTAGAATTCCTGATTTGACTGGTATATTCTTGAAATTTTTGTGTTGTCTTCAAATGGCATCTTGTTCATAATCTTGACTTTACTGGTTTATATCTTGATATTTTTGTTTAAGCTTCAATCGGCATCTTTTTCTGATCTTGAAATAGATTTCTTAATTTAAAGTATTTTTTTACAGTGATGTGTAAGCTTCAAGTGTTGGCTTCAAGAATTCTTCGCAAAAGTAGCATGTCCAGACAACGTAAATTAAACCGACGAGGATGAGATTTGAACCCATGCGTGCTGAGCATAATGGATTAGCAGTCCATAACCTTAACCATCTCGGCCAGCTCGTCTTTCTGCTATCTCCCAATCCCGGCTTTCTGACACCACTTTTCCTACTTTAAAGTCAACTATTTCTAGCATTTGGACTGTGTTCTCATCACTATCAAAGGCTTGATGGCAAGTCACATCTGGCCAATAGCACGACTGCTACTGTAAATGCAATGCTAGAGTTACACTAAAAGTGTGCTGTGCATGTCTGTTATTTAAAGAAAGACTTTATAACATGATTGACAAGAATTTAAGATCTTGACAAAAATATCAGCTCCAAAAAGATATCGAACCGACGAGGATGGGATTTGAACCCATGCGTGCAGAGCACAATGGATTAGCAGTCCATCGCCTTAACCACTCGGCCACCTCGTCCTCCATGTTGACAATGCCCCCAGCAATCCGACACCACTTGTGGCATTTAAAAGTCAATAATTTAAACCTCTGTGGATTGTATTGTCTAAACTATCAGCAGCCCATATAAGTTTAACAAATACCTAGAGAATGTTCTAGACTTTATTTACTTAATAATAAATGATTTTGTAAAATGAAAACCCTTTCAGATCCAATTGTAAGACTGAGTATTTTGTTCATGATCTTGAAGTAGAATTCTTGATTTGACTGGTATATTCTTGAAATTTTTGTGTTGTCTTCAAATGGCATCTTGTTCATAATCTTGACTTTACTGGTTTATATCTTATTATTTTTGTTTAAGCTTCAATCGTTATCTTTTTCTGATCTTGAAAAAGATTTCTTAATTTATAGTATTTTTTTACAGTGATGTGTAAGCTTCAAGTGTTGGCTTCAAGCATTCTGCGCAAAAGTAGCATGTCCAGGAAGTAGAATTCCTGATTTGACTGGTATATTCTTGAAATTTTTGTGTTGTCTTCAAATGGCATCTTGTTCATAATCTTGACTTTACTGGTTTATATCTTGATATTTTTGTTTAAGCTTCAATCGGCATCTTTTTCTGATCTTGAAATAGATTTCTTAATTTAAAGTATTTTTTTACAGTGATGTGTAAGCTTCAAGTGTTGGCTTCAAGCATTCTTCGCAAAAGTAGCATGTCCAGACAACGTAAATTAAACCGACGAGGATGGGATTTGAACCCATGCGTGCTGAGCATAATGGATTAGCAGTTCATAACCTTAACCATCTCGGCCAGCTCGTCTTTCTGCTATCTCCCAATCCCGGCTTTCTGACACCACTTTTCCTACTTTAAAGTCAACTATTTCTAGCATTTGGACTGTGTTCTCATCACTATCAAAGGCTTGATGGCAAGTCACATCTGGCCAATAGCACGACTACTACTGTAAAAGCAATGCTAGAGTTACACTAAAAGTGTGCTGTGCATGTCTGTTATTTAAAGAAAGACTTTATAACATGATTGACAAGAATTTAAGATCTTGACAAAAATATCAGCTCCAAAAAGATATCGAACCGACGAGGATGGGATTTGAACCCATGCGTGCAGAGCACAATGGATTAGCAGTCCATCGCCTTAACCACTCGGCCACCTCGTCCTCCATGTTGACAATGCCCCCAGCAATCCGACACCACTTGTGGCATTTAAAAGTCAATAATTTAAACCTCTGTGGATTGTATTGTCTAAACTATCAGCAGCCCATATAAGTTTAACAAATACCTAGAGAATGTTCTAGACTTTATTTACTTAATAATAAATGATTTTGTAAAATGAAAACCCTTTCAGATCCAATTGTAAGACTGAGTATTTTGTTCATGATCTTGAAGTAGAATTCCTGATTTGACTGGTATATTCTTGAAATTTTTGTGTTGTCTTCAAATGGCATCTTGTTCATAATCTTGACTTTACTGGTTTATATCTTATTATTTTTGTTTAAGCTTCAATCGTTATCTTTTTCTGATCTTGAAAAAGATTTCTTAATTTATAGTATTTTTTTACAGTGATGTGTAAGCTTCAAGTGTTGGCTTCAAGCATTCTGCGCAAAAGTAGCATGTCCAGGAAGTAGAATTCCTGATTTGACTGGTATATTCTTGAAATTTTTGTGTTGTCTTCAAATGGCATCTTGTTCATAATCTTGACTTTACTGGTTTATATCTTGATATTTTTGTTTTAGCTTCAATCAGCATCTTTTTCTGATCTTAAAATAGATTTCTTAATTTAAAGTATTTTTTTACAGTGATGTGTAAGCTTCAAGTGTTGGCTTCAAGCATTCTTCGCAAAAGTAGCATGTCCAGACAACGTAAATTAAACCGACGAGGATGGGATTTGAACCCATGCGTGCAGAGCACAATGGATTAGCAGTCCATCGCCTTAACCACTCGGCCACCTCGTCCTCCATGTTGACAATGCACCCAGCAATCCGACACCACTTGTGGCATTTAAAAGTCAATAATTTAAACCTCTGTGGATTGTATTGTCTTACCTATCAGCAGCCCATATAAGTTTAACAAATACCTAGAGAATGTTCTAGACTTTATTTACTTAATAATAAAAGATTTTGTAAAATGAAAACCCTTTCAGATCCAATTGTAAGACAGAGTATTTTGTTCATGATCTTAAAGTAGAATTCCTGATTTGACTGGTATATTCTTGAAATTTTTGTGTTGTCTTCAAATGGCATCTTGTTCATAATCTTGACTTTACTGGTTTATATCTTGATATTTTTGTTTAAGCTTCAATCAGCATCTTTTTCTGATCTTAAAATAGATTTCTTAATTTAAAGTATTTTTTTACAGTGATGTGTAAGCTTCAAGCATTCTTCGCAAAAGTAGCATGTCCAGACAACGTAGATTAAACTGACGAGGATGGGATTTGAACCCATGCGTGCTGAGCATAATGGATTAGCAGTCCATAACCTTAACCATCTCGGCCAGCTCGTCTTTCTGCTATCTCCCAATCCCGGCTTTCTGACACCACTTTTCCTACTTTAAAGTCAACTATTTCTAGCATTTGGACTGTGTTCTCATCACTATCAAAGGCTTGATGGCAAGTCACATCTGGCCAATAGCACGACTGCTACTGTAAAAGCAATGCTAGAGTTACACTAAAAGTGTGCTGTGCATGTCTGTTATTTAAAGAAAGACTTTATAACATGATTGACAGGAATTTAAGATCTTGACAAAAATATCAGCTCCAAAAAGATATCAAGCCGACGAGTATGGGATTTGAACCCATGCGTGCAGAGCACAATGGATTAGCAGTCCATCGCCTTAACCACTCGGCCACCTCGTCCTCCATGTTGACAATGCACCCAGCAATCCGACCCCACTTGTGGCATTTAAAAGTCAATAATTTAAACCTCTGTGGATTGTATTGTCTAAACTATCAGCAGTCCATATAAGTTTAAAAAATACCTAGAGAATGTTCTAGACTTTATTTACTTAATAATAAATGATTTTGTAAAATGAAAACCCTTTCAGATCCAATTGTAAGAATGAGTATTATGTTCATGATCTTGAAGTAGAATTCCTGATTTGACTGGTATATTCTTGAAATGTTTGTGTTGTCTTCAAATGGCATCTTGTTCATAATCTTGACTTTACTGGTTTATATCTTGATATTTTTGTTTAAGCTTCAATCGGCATCTTTTTCTGATCTTGAAATAGATTTCTTAATTTAAAGTATTTTTTTACAGTGATGATCTTCAAGTGTTGGCTTCAAGCATTCTTCGCAAAAGTGATGAGCTTCAAGTGTTGGCTTCAAGCATTCTTCGCAAAAGTAGCATGCCCAGCCAACGTATATTAAACCGACGAGGATGGGATTTGAACCTATGCATGCAGAGCACAATGGATTAGCAGTCCATCGCCTTAACCACTCGGCCACCTCGTCCTCCATGTTGACAATGCACCCAGCAATCCGACACCACTTGTGGCATTTAAAAGTCAATAATTTAAACATCTGTGGATTGTATTGTCTTAACTATCAGCAGCCCATATAAGTTTAACAAATACCTAGAGAATGTTCTAGACTTTATTTACTTAATAATAAAAGATTTTGTAAAATGAAAACCCTTTCAGATCCAATTGTAAGACAGAGTATTTTGTTCATGATCTTGAAGTAGAATTCCTGATTTGACTGGTATATTCCTGAAATTTTTGTGTTGTCTTCAAATGGCATCTTGTTCATAATCTTGACTTTACTGGTTTATATCTTGATATTTTTGTTTAAGCTTCAATCAGCATCTTTTTCTGATCTTAAAATAGATTTCTTAATTTAAAGTATTTTTTTACAGTGATGTGTAAGCTTCAAGTGTTGGCTTCAAGCATTCTTCGCAAAAGTAGCATGTCCAGACAACGTAAATTAAACCGACGAGGATGGGATTTGAACCCATGCGTGCAGAGCACAATGGATTAGCAGTCCATCGCCTTAACCACTCGGCCACCTCGTCCTCCATGTTGACAATGCACCCAGCAATCCGACACCACTTGTGGCATTTAAAAGTCAATAATTTAAACCTCTGTGGATTGTATTGTCTTACCTATCAGCAGCCCATATAAGTTTAACAAATACCTAGAGAATGTTCTAGACTTTATTTACTTAATAATAAAAGATTTTGTAAAATGAAAACCCTTTCAGATCCAATTGTAAGACAGAGTATTTTGTTCATGATCTTGAAGTAGAATGCCTGATTTGACTGGTATATTCTTGAAATTTTTGTGTTGTCTTCAAATGGCATCTTGTTCATAATCTTGACTTTACTGGTTTATATCTTGATATTTTTGTTTAAGCTTCAATCAGCATCTTTTTCTGATCTTTAAATAGATTTCTTAATTTAAAGTATTTTTTTACAGTGATGTGTAAGCTTCAAGCATTCTTCGCAAAAGTAGCATGTCCAGACAACGTAGATTAAACCGACGAGGATGGGATTTGAACCCATGCGTGCTGAGCATAATGGATTAGCAGTCCATAACCTTAACCATCTCGGCCAGCTCGTCTTTCTGCTATCTCCCAATCCCGGCTTTCTGACACCACTTTTCCTACTTTAAAGTCAACTATTTCTAGCATTTGGACTGTGTTCTCATCACTATCAAAGGCTTGATGGCAAGTCACATCTGGCCAATAGCACGACTGCTACTGTAAAAGCAATGCTAGAGTTACACTAAAAGTGTGCTGTGCATGTCTGTTATTTAAAGAAAGACTTTATAACATGATTGAAAGGAATTTAAGATCTTGACAAAAATATCAGCTCCAAAAAGATATCAAGCCGACGAGGATGGGATTTGAACCCATGCGTGCAGAGCACAATGGATTAGCAGTCCATCGCCTTAACCACTCGGCCACCTCGTCCTCCATGTTGACAATGCACCCAGCAATCCGACACCACTTGTGGCATTTTAAAGTCAATAATTTAAACCTCTGTGGATTGTATTGTCTAAACTATCAGCAGTCCATATAAGTTTAAAAAATACCTAGAGAATGTTCTAGACTTTATTTACTTAATAATAAATGATTTTGTAAAATGAAAACCCTTTCAGATCCAATTGTAAGAATGAGTATTATGTTCATGATCTTGAAGTAGAATTCCTGATTTGACTGGTATATTCTTGAAATGTTTGTGTTGTCTTCAAATGGCATCTTGTTCATAATCTTGACTTTACTGGTTTATATCTTGATATTTTTGTTTAAGCTTCAATCGGCATCTTTTTCTGATCTTGAAATAGATTTCTTAATTTAAAGTATTTTTTTACAGTGATGTGTAAGCTTCAAGTGTTGGCTTCAAGCATTCTTCGCAAAAGTAGCATGCCCAGACAACGTATATTAAACCGACGAGGATGGGATTTGAACCCATGCATGCAGAGCACAATGGATTAGCAGTCCATCGCCTTAACCACTCGGCCACCTCGTCCTCCATGTTGACAATGCACCCAGCAATCCGACACCACTTGTGGCATTTAAAAGTCAATAATTTAAACATCTGTGGATTGTATTGTCTTAACTATCAGCAGCCCATATAAGTTTAACAAATACCTAGAGAATGTTCTAGACTTTATTTACTTAATAATAAAAGATTTTGTAAAATGAAAACCCTTTCAGATCCAATTGTAAGACAGAGTATTTTGTTCATGATCTTGAAGTAGAATTCCTGATTTGACTGGTATATTCCTGAAATTTTTGTGTTGTCTTCAAATGGCATCTTGTTCATAATCTTGACTTTACTGGTTTATATCTTGATATTTTTGTTTAAGCTTCAATCAGCATCTTTTTCTGATCTTAAAATAGATTTCTTAATTTAAAGTATTTTTTTACAGTGATGTGTAAGCTTCAAGTGTTGGCTTCAAGCATTCTTCGCAAAAGTAGCATGTCCAGACAACGTAAATTAAACCGCCGAGGATGGGATTTGAACCCATGCGTGCTGAGCATAATGGATTAGCAGTCCATAACCTTAACCATCTCGGTGAGCTCGTCTTTCTGCTATCTCCCAATCCCGGCTTTCTGACACCACTTTTCCTACTTTAAAGTCAACTATTTCTAGCATTTGGACTGTGTTCTCATCACTATCAAAGGCTTGATGGCAAGTCAAATCTGGCCAATAGCACGACTGCTACTGTAAAAGCAATGCTAGAGTTACACTAAAAGTGTGCTGTGCATGTCTGTTATTTAAAGAAAGACTTTATAACATGATTGACAAGAATTTAAGATCTTGACAAAAATATCAGCTCCAAAAAGATATCAAGCCGACGAGGATGGGATTTGAACCCATGCGTGCAGAGCACAATGGATTAGCAGTCCATCGCCTTAACCACTCGGCCACCTCGTCCTCCATGTTGACAATGCACCCAGCAATCCGACACCACTTGTGGCATTTAAAAGTCAATAATTTAAACCTCTGTGGATTGTATTGTCTTAACTATCAGCAGCCCATATAAGTTTAACAAATACCTAGAGAATGTTCTAGACTTTATTTACTTAATAATAAAAGATTTTGTAAAATGAAAACACTTTCAGATCCAATTGTAAGACTGAGTATTATGTTCATGATCTTGAAGTAGAATTCCTGATTTGACTGGTATATTCTTGAAATGTTTGTGTTGTCTTCAAATGGCATCTTGTTCATAATCTTGACTTTACTGGTTTATATCTTGATATTTTTGTTTAAGCTTCAATCGGCATCTTTTTCTGATCTTGAAATAGATTTCTTAATTTAAAGAATTTTTTTACAGTGATGTGTAAGCTTCAAGTGTTGGCTTCAAGCATTCTTCGCAAAAGTAGCATGTCCAGACAACGTAAATTAAACCGACGAGGATGGGATTTGAACCCATGCGTGCTGAGCATAATGGATTAGCAGTCCATAACCTTAACCATCTCGGCCAGCTCGTCTATCTGCTATCTCCCAATCCCGGCTTTCTGACACCACTTTTCCTACTTTAAAGTCAACTATTTCTAGCATTTGGACTGTGTTCTCATCACTATCAAAGGCTTGATGGCAAGTCAAATCTGGCCAATAGCACGACTGCTACTGTAAAAGCAATGCTAGAGTTACACTAAAAGTGTGCTGTGCATGTCTGTTATTTAAAGAAAGACTTTATAACATGATTGACAGGAATTTAAGATCTTGACAAAAACATCAGCTCCAAAAAGATATCAAGCCGACGAGGATGGGATTTGAACCCATGCGTGCAGAGCACAATGGATTAGCAGTCCATCACCTTAAACACTCGGCCACCTCGTCCTCCATGTTGACAACGCACCCAGCAATCCGACACCACTTGTGGCATTTAAAAGTCAATAATTTAAACCTCTGTGGATTGTATTGTCTAAACTATCAGCAGCCCATATAAGTTTAACAAATACCTAGAGAATGTTCTAGACTTTATTTACTTAATAATAAATGATTTTGTAAAATGAAAACACTTTCAGATCCAATTGTAAGACAGAGTATTTTGTTCATGATCTTGAAGTAGAATTCCTGATTTGACTGGTATATTCTTGAAATTTTTGTGTTGTCTTCAAATGGCATCTTGTTCATAATCTTGACTTTACTGGTTTATATCTTGTTATTTTTGTTTAAGCTTCAATCGTTATCTTTTTCTGATCTTGAAAAAGATTTCTTAATTTATAGTATTTTTTTACAGTGATGTGTAAGCTTCAAGTGTTGGCTTCAAGCATTCTTCGCAAAAGTAGCATGTCCAGGAAGTAGAATTCCTGATTTGACTGGTATATTCTTGAAATTTTTGTGTTGTCTTCAAATGTCATCTTGTTCATAATCTTGACTTTACTGGTTTATATCTTGATATTTTTGTTTAAGCTTCAATCGGCATCTTTTTCTGATCTTGAAATAGATTTCTTAATTTAAAGTATTTTTTTACAGTGATGTGTAAGCTTCAAGTGTTGGCTTCAAGCATTCTTCGCAAAAGTAGCATGTCCAGACAACGTAAATTAAACCGACGAGGATGGGATTTGAACCCATGCGTGCAGAGCACAATGGATTTAGCAGTCCATCGCCTTAACCACTCGGCCACCTCGTCCTCCATGTTGACAATACACCCAGCAATCCGACACCACTTGTGGCATTTAAAAGTCAATAATTTAAACCTCTGTGGATTGTATTGTCTTAACTATCAGCAGCCCATATAAGTTTAACAAATACCTAGAGAATGTTCTAGACTTTATTTACTTAATAATAAATGATTTTGTAAAATGAAAACACTTTCAGATCCAATTGTAAGACAGAGTATTTTGTTCATGATCTTGAAGTAGAATTCCTGATTTGACTGGTATATTCTTGAAATTTTTGTGTTGTCTTCAAATGGCATCTTGTTCATAATCTTGACTTTACTGGTTTATATCTTGTTATTTTTGTTTAAGCTTCAATCGGCATCTTTTTCTGATCTTGAAATAGATTTCTTAATTTAAAGTATTTTTTTACAGTGATGTGTAAGCTTCAAGTGTTGGCTTCAAGCATTCTTCGCAAAAGTAGCATGTCCAGACAACGTAAATTAAACCGACGAGGATGGGATTTGAACCCATGCGTGCTGAGCATAATGGATTAGCAGTCCATAACCTTAACCATCTCGGCCAGCTCGTCTATCTGCTATCTCCCAATCCCGGCTTTCTGACACCACTTTTCCTACTTTAAAGTCAACTATTTCTAGCATTTGGACTGTGTTCTCATCACTATCAAAGGCTTGATGGCAAGTCAAATCTGGCCAATAGCACGACTGCTACTGTAAAAGCAATGCTAGAGTTACACTAAAAGTGTGCTGTGCATGTCTGTTATTTAAAGAAAGACTTTATAACATGATTGACAGGAATTTAAGATCTTGACAAAAACATCAGCTCCAAAAAGATATCAAGCCGACGAGGATGGGATTTGAACCCATGCGTGCAGAGCACAATGGATTAGCAGTCCATCGCCTTAAACACTCGGCCACCTCGTCCTCCATGTTGACAATGCACCCAGCAATCCGACACCACTTGTGGCATTTAAAAGTCAATAATTTAAACCTCTGTGGATTGTATTGTCTAAACTATCAGCAGCCCATATAAGTTTAACAAATACCTAGAGAATGTTCTAGACTTTATTTACTTAATAATAAATGATTTTGTAAAATGAAAACACTTTCAGATCCAATTGTAAGACAGAGTATTTTGTTCATGATCTTGAAGTAGAATTCCTGATTTGACTGGTATATTCTTGAAATTTTTGTGTTGTCTTCAAATGGCATCTTGTTCATAATCTTGACTTTACTGGTTTATATCTTGTTATTTTTGTTTAAGCTTCAATCGTTATCTTTTTCTGATCTTGAAAAAGATTTCTTAATTTATAGTATTTTTTTACAGTGATGTGTAAGCTTCAAGTGTTGGCTTCAAGCATTCTTCGCAAAAGTAGCATGTCCAGGAAGTAGAATTCCTGATTTGACTGGTATATTCTTGAAATTTTTGTGTTGTCTTCAAATGTCATCTTGTTCATAATCTTGACTTTACTGGTTTATATCTTGATATTTTTGTTTAAGCTTCAATCGGCATCTTTTTCTGATCTTGAAATAGATTTCTTAATTTAAAGTATTTTTTTACAGTGATGTGTAAGCTTCAAGTGTTGGCTTCAAGCATTCTTCGCAAAAGTAGCATGTCCAGACAACGTAAATTAAACCGACGAGGATGGGATTTGAACCCATGCGTGCAGAGCACAATGGATTTAGCAGTCCATCGCCTTAACCACTCGGCCACCTCGTCCTCCATGTTGACAATGCACCCAGCAATCCGACACCACTTGTGGCATTTAAAAGTCAATAATTTAAACCTCTGTGGATTGTATTGTCTTAACTATCAGCAGCCCATATAAGTTTAACAAATACCTAGAGAATGTTCTAGACTTTATTTACTTAATAATAAATGATTTTGTAAAATGAAAACACTTTCAGATCCAATTGTAAGACTGAGTATTATGTTCATGATCTTGAAGTAGAATTCCTGATTTGACTGGTATATTCTTGAAATTTTTGTGTTGTCTTCAAATGGCATCTTGTTCATAATCTTGACTTTACTGGTTTATATCTTGATATTTTTGTTTAAGCTTCAATCGGCATCTTTTTCTGATCTTGAAATAGATTTCTTAATTTAAAGTATTTTTTTACAGTGATGTGTAAGCTTCAAGTGTTGGCTTCAAGCATTCTTCGCAAAAGTAGCAAGTCCAGACAACGTAAATTAAACCGACGAGGATGGGATTTGAACCCATGCATGCTGAGCATAATGGATTAGCAGTCTATAACCTTAACCATCTCGGCCAGCTCGTCTTTCGGCTATCTCCCAATCCCGGCTTTCTGACACCACTTTTCCTACTTTAAAGTCAACTATTTCTAGCATTTGGACTGTGTTCTCATCACTATCAAAGGCTTGATGGCAAGTCACATCTGGCCAATAGCACGACTGATACTGTAAAAGCAATGCTAGAGTTACACTAAAAGTGTGCTGTGCATGTCTGTTATTTAAAGAAAGACTTTATAACATGATTGACAGGAATTTAAGATCTTGACAAAAATATCATCTCCAAAAAAATATCAAGCCGACGAGGATGGGATTTGAACCCATGCGTGCAGAGAACAATGGATTAGCAGTCCATCGCCTTAACCACTCGGCCACCTCGTCCTCCATGTTAACAATGCACCCAGCAATCCGACACCACTTGTGGCATTTAAAAGTCAATAATTTAAACCTCTGTGGATTGTATTGTCTTAACTATCAGCAGCCCATATAAGTTTAACAAATACCTAGAGAATGTTCTAGACTTTATTTACTTAATAATAAATGATTTTGTAAAATGAAAACACTTTCAGATCCAATTGTAAGACTGAGTATTATGTTCATGATCTTGAAGTAGAATTCCTGATTTGACTGGTATATTCTTGAAATGTTTGTGTTGTCTTCAAATGGCATCTGGTTCATAATCTTGACTTTACTGGTTTATATCTTGATATTTTTGTTTAAGCTTCAATCGGCATCTTTTTCTGATCTTGAAATAGATTTCTTAATTTAAAGTATTTTTTTACAGTGATGTGTAAGCTTCAAGTGTTGGCTTCAAGCATTCTTCGCAAAAGTAGCATGCCCAGACAACGTATATTAAACCGACGAGGATGGGATTTGAACCCATGCGTGCAGAGCACAATGGATTAGCAGTCCATCGCCTTAAACACTCGGCCACCTCGTCCTCCATGTTGACAATGCACCCAGCAATCCGACACCACTTGTGGCATTTAAAAGTCAATAATTTAAACATCTGTGGATTGTATTGTCTTAACTATCAGCAGCCCATATAAGTTTAACAAATACCTAGAGAATGTTCTAGACTTTATTTACTTAATAATAAAAGATTTTGTAAAATGAAAACCCTTACAGATCCAATTGTAAGACAGAGTATTTTGTTCATGATCTTGAAGTAGAATTCCTGATTTGACTGGTATATTCCTGAAATTTTTGTGTTGTCTTCAAATGGCATCTTGTTCATAATCTTGACTTTACTGGTTTATATCTTGATATTTTTGTTTAAGCTTCAATCAGCATCTTTTTCTGATCTTAAAATAGATTTCTTAATTTAAAGTATTTTTTTACAGTGATGTGTAAGCTTCAAGTGTTGGCTTCAAGCATTCTTCGCAAAAGTAGCATGTCCAGACAACGTAAATTAAACCGACGAGGATGGGATTTGAACCCATGCGTGCTGAGCATAATGGATTAGCAGTCCATAACCTTAACCATCTCGGCCAGCTCGTCTTTCTGCTATCTCCCAATCCCGGCTTTCTGACACCACTTTTCCTACTTTAAAGTCAACTATTTCTAGCATTTGGACTGTGTTCTCATCACTATCAAAGGCTTGATGGCAAGTCAAATCTGGCCAATAGCACGACTGCTACTGTAAAAGCAATGCTAGAGTTACACTAAAAGTGTGCTGTGCATGTCTGTTATTTAAAGAAAGACTTTATAACATGATTGACAGGAATTTAAGATCTTGACAAAAATATCAGCTCCAAAAAGATATCAAGCCGACGAGGATGGGATTTGAACCCATGCGTGCAGAGCACAATGGATTAGCAGTCCATCGCCTTAACCACTCGGCCACCTCGTCCTCCATGTTGACAATGCACCCAGCAATCCGACACCACTTGTGGCATTTAAAAGTCAATAATTTAAACCTCTGTGGATTGTATTGTCTTAACTATCAGCAGCCCATATAAGTTTAACAAATACCTAGAGAATGTTCTAGACTTTATTTACTTAATAATAAAAGATTTTGTAAAATGAAAACACTTTCAGATCCAATTGTAAGACAGAGTATTTTGTTCATGATCTTGAAGTAGAATTCCTGATTTGACTGGTATATTCTTGAAATTTTTGTGTTGTCTTCAAATGGCATCTTGTTCATAATCTTGACTTTACTGGTTTATATCTTGTTATTTTTGTTTAAGCTTCAATCGTTATCTTTTTCTGATCTTGAAAAAGATTTCTTAATTTATAGTATTTTTTTACAGTGATGTGTAAGCTTCAAGTGTTGGCTTCAAGCATTCTTCGCAAAAGTAGCATGTCCAGGAAGTAGAATTCCTGATTTGACTGGTATATTCTTGAAATTTTTGTGTTGTCTTCAAATGTCATCTTGTTCATAATCTTGACTTTACTGGTTTATATCTTGATATTTTTGTTTAAGCTTCAATCGGCATCTTTTTCTGATCTTGAAATAGATTTCTTAATTTAAAGTATTTTTTTACAGTGATGTGTAAGCTTCAAGTGTTGGCTTCAAGCATTCTTCGCAAAAGTAGCATGTCCAGACAACGTAAATTAAACCGACGAGGATGGGATATGAACCCATGCGTGCAGAGCACAATGGATTTAGCAGTCCATCGCCTTAACCACTCGGCCACCTCGTCCTCCATGTTGACAATGCACCCAGCAATCCGACACCACTTGTGGCATTTAAAAGTCAATAATTTAAACCTCTGTGGATTGTATTGTCTTAACTATCAGCAGCCCATATAAGTTTAACAAATACCTAGAGAATGTTCTAGACTTTATTTACTTAATAATAAATGATTTTGTAAAATGAAAACACTTTCAGATCCAATTGTAAGACTGAGTATTATGTTCATGATCTTGAAGTAGAATTCCTGATTTGACTGGTATATTCTTGAAATTTTTGTGTTGTCTTCAAATGGCATCTTGTTCATAATCTTGACTTTACTGGTTTATATCTTGATATTTTTGTTTAAGCTTCAATCGGCATCTTTTTCTGATCTTGAAATAGATTTCTTAATTTAAAGTATTTTTTTACAGTGAGGTGTAAGCTTCAAGTGTTGGCTTCAAGCATTCTTCGCAAAAGTAGCATGTCCAGACAACGTAAATTAAACCGACGAGGATGGGATTTGAACCCATGCATGCTGAGCATAATGGATTAGCAGTCCATAACCTTAACCATCTCGGCCAGCTCGTCTTTCTGCTATCTCCCAATCCTGGCTTTCTGGCACCACTTTTCCTACTTTAAAGTCAACTATTTCTAGCATTTGGACTGTGTTCTCATCACTATCAAAGGCTTGATGGCAAGTCACATCTGGCCAATAGCACGACTGGTACTGTAAAAGCAATGCTAGAGTTACACTAAAAGTGAGCTGTGCATGTCTGTTATTTAAAGAAAGACTTTATAACATGATTGACAGGAATTTAAGATCTTGACAAAAATATCATCTCCAAAAAAATATCAAGCCGACGAGGATGGGATTTGAACCGATGCGTGCAGAGCACAATGGATTAGCAGTCCATCGCCTTAACCACTCGGCCACCTCGTCCTCCATGTTGACAATGCACCCAGCAATCCGACACCACTTGTGGCATTTAAAAGTCAATAATTTAAACCTCTGTGGATTGTATTGTCTAAACTATCAGCAGCCCATATAAGTTTAACAAATACCTAGAGAATGTTCTAGACTTTATTTACTTAATAATAAATGATTTTGTAAAATGAAAACACTTTCAGATCCAATTGTAAGACTGAGTATTATGTTCATGATCTTGATGAAGAATTCCTGATTTGACTGGTATATTCTTGAAATTTTTGTGTTGTCTTCAAATGGCATCTTGTTCATAATCTTGACTTTACTGGTTTATATCTTGATATTTTTGTTTAAGCTTCAATCGGCATCTTTTTCTGATCTTGAAATAGATTTCTTAATTTAAAGTATTTTTTTACAGTGATGTGTAAGCTTCAAGTGTTGGCTTCAAGCATTCTTCGCAAAAGTAGCATGTCCAGATAACGTAAATTAAACCGACGAGGACGGGATTTGAACCCATGCGTGCTGAGCACAATGGATTAGCAGTCCATAACCTTAACCTCTCGGCCAGCTCGTCTTTCTGCTATCTCCCAATCCCGGCTTTCTGACACCACTTTTCCTACTTTAAAGTCAATTATTTCTAGCATTTGGACTGTGTTCTCATCACTATCAAAGGCTTGATGGCAAGTCACATCTGGCCAATAGCACGACTGCTACTGTAAAAGCAATGCTAGAGTTACCCTAAAAGTGTGCTGTGCATGTCTGTTATTTAAAGAAAGACTTTATAACATGATTGACAGGAATTTAAGATCTTGACAAAAATATCAGCTCCAAAAAGATATCAAGCTGACGAGGATGGGATTTGAACCCATGCGTGCAGAGCACAATGGATTAGCAGTCCATCGCCTTAACCACTCGGCCACCTCGTCCTCCATGTTGACAATGCACCCAGCAATCCGACACCACTTGTGGCATTTAAAAGTCAATAATTTAAACCTCTGTGGATTGTATTGTCTTAACTATCAGCAGCCCATATAAGTTTAACAAATACCTAGAGAATGTTCTAGACTTTATTTACATAATAATAAATGATGTTGTAAAATGAAAACCCTTTCAGATCCAATTGTAAGACAGAGTATTTTGTTCATGATCTTGAAGTAGAATTCCTGATTTGACTGGTATATTCTTGAAATTTTTGTGTTGTCTTCAAATGGCATCTTGTTCATAATCTTGACTTTACTGGTTTATATCTTGTTATTTTTGTTTAAGCTTCAATCGGCATCTTTTTCTGATCTTGAAATAGATTTCTTAATTTAAAGTATTTTTTTACAGTGATGTGTAAGCTTCAAGTGTTGGCTTCAAGCATTCTTCGCAAAAGTAGCATGTCCAGACAACGTAAATTAAACCGACGAGGACGGGATTTCAACCCATGCGTGCTGAGCACAATGGATAAGCAGTCCATAACCTTAACCTCTCGGCCAGCTCGTCTTTCTGCTATCTCCCAATCCCGGCTTTCTGACACCACTTTTCCTACTTTAAAGTCAATTATTTCTAGCATTTGGACTGTGTTCTCATCACTATCAAAGGCTTGATGGCAAGTCACATCTGGCCAATAGCACGACTGCTACTGTAAAAGCAATGCTAGAGTTACACTAAAAGTGTGCTGTGCATGTCTGTTATTTAAAGAAAGACTTTATAACATGATTGACAGGAATTTAAGATCTTGACAAAAATATCAGCTCCAAAAAGATATCAAGCCGACGAGGATGGGATTTGAACCCATGCGTGCAGAGCACAATGGATTAGAGTCCATCACCTTAACCACTCGGCCACCTCGTCCTCCATGTTGACAATGCACCCAGCAATCTGACACCACTTGTGGCATTTAAAAGTCAATAAATTAAACCTCTGTAGATTGTATTGTCTAAACTATCAGCAGCCCATATAAGTTTAACAAATAACTAGAGAATGTTCTAGACTTTATTTACTTAATAATAAATGATTTTGTAAAATGAAAACCCTTTCAGGTCCAATTGTAAGACAGAGTATTTTGTTCATGATCTTGAAGTAGAATTCCTGATTTGACTGGTATATTCTTGAAATTTTTGTGTTGTCTTCAAATGGCATCTTGTTCATAATCTTGACTTTACTGGTTTATATCTTGTTATTTTTGTTTAAGCTTCAATCGTTATCTTTTTCTGATCTTGAAAAAGATTTCTTAATTTATAGTATTTTTTTACAGTGATGTGTAAGCTTCAAGTGTTGGCTTCAAGCATTCTTCGCAAAAGTAGCATGTCCAGGAAGTAGAATTCCTGATTTGACTGGTATATTCTTGAAATTTTTGTGTTGTCTTCAAATGGCATCTTGTTCATAATCTTGACTTTACTGGTTTATATCTTGATATTTTTGTTTAAGCTTCAATCGGCATCTTTTTCTGATCTTGAAATAGATTTCTTAATTTAAAGTATTTTTTTACAGTGATGTGTAAGCTTCAAGTATTCTTCGCAAAAGTAGCATGTCCAGACAACGTAAATTAAACTGACGAGGAAGGGATTTGAACCCATGCGTGCAGAGCACAATGGATTTAGCAGTCCATTGCCTTAACCACTCGGCCACCTCGTCCTCCATGTTGACAATGCACCCAGCAATCCGACACCACTTGTGGCATTTAAAAGTCAATAATTTAAACCTCTGTGGATTGTATTGTCTTAACTATCAGCAGCCCATATAAGTTTAACAAATACCTAGAGAA
The DNA here is from genome assembly GCF_055691185.1 of Crinia signifera. Classification (NCBI taxonomy): domain Eukaryota; kingdom Metazoa; phylum Chordata; class Amphibia; order Anura; family Myobatrachidae; genus Crinia; species Crinia signifera. The sequence continues at coordinate 92,170,965 of NC_139227.1, forward strand.
TGTTCTAGACTTTATTTACTTAATAATAAATGATTTTGTAAAATGAAAACACTTTCAGATCCAATTGTAAGACTGAGTATTATGTTCATGATCTTGAAGTAGAATTCCTGATTTGACTGGTATATTCTTGAAATTTTTGTGTTGTCTTCAAATGGCATCTTGTTCATAATCTTGACTTTACTGGTTTATATCTTGATATTTTTGTTTAAGCTTCAATCGGCATCTTTTTCTGATCTTGAAATAGATTTCTTAATTTAAAGTATTTTTTTACAGTGATGTGTAAGCTTCAAGTGTTGGCTTCAAGCATTCTTCGCAAAAGTAGCATGTCCAGACAACGTAAATTAAACCGACGAGGATGGGATTTGAACCCATGCATGCTGAGCATAATGGATTAGCAGTCCATAACCTTAACCATCTCGGCCAGCTCGTCTTTCTGCTATCTCCCAATCCCGGCTTTCTGACACCACTTTTCCTACTTTAAAGTCAACTATTTCTAGCATTTGGACTGTGTTCTCATCACTATCAAAGGCTTGATGGCAAGTCACATCTGGCCAATAGCACGACTGCTACTGTAAAAGCAATGCTAGAGTTACACTAAAAGTGAGCTGTGCATGTCTGTTATTTAAAGAAAGACTTTATAACATGATTGACAGGAATTTAAGATCTTGACAAAAATATCATCTCCAAAAAAATATCAAGCCGACGAGGATGGGATTTGAACCGATGCGTGCAGAGCACAATGGATTAGCAGTCCATCGCCTTAACCACTCGGCCACCTCGTCCTCCATGTTGACAATGCACCCAGCAATCCGACACCACTTGTGGCATTTAAAAGTCAATAATTTAAACCTCTGTGGATTGTATTGTCTAAACTATCAGCAGCCCATATAAGTTTAACAAATACCTAGAGAATGTTCTAGACTTTATTTACTTAATAATAAATGATTTTGTAAAATGAAAACACTTTCAGATCCAATTGTAAGACTGAGTATTATGTTCATGATCTTGAAGTAGAATTCCTGATTTGACTGGTATATTCTTGAAATTTTTGTGTTGTCTTCAAATGGCATCTTGTTCATAATCTTGACTTTACTGGTTTATATCTTGATATTTTTGTTTAAGCTTCAATCGGCATCTTTTTCTGATCTTGAAATAGATTTCTTAATTTAAAGTATTTTTTTACAGTGATGTGTAAGCTTCAAGTGTTGGCTTCAAGCATTCTTCGCAAAAGTAGCATGTCCAGATAACGTAAATTAAACCGACGAGGACGGGATTTGAACCCATGCGTGCTGAGCACAATGGATTAGCAGTCCATAACCTTAACCTCTCGGCCAGCTCGTCTTTCTGCTATCTCCCAATCCCGGCTTTCTGACACCACTTTTCCTACTTTAAAGTCAATTATTTCTAGCATTTGGACTGTGTTCTCATCACTATCAAAGGCTTGATGGCAAGTCACATCTGGCCAATAGCACGACTGCTACTGTAAAAGCAATGCTAGAGTTACCCTAAAAGTGTGCTGTGCATGTCTGTTATTTAAAGAAAGACTTTATAACATGATTGACAGGAATTTAAGATCTTGACAAAAATATCAGCTCCAAAAAGATATCAAGCTGACGAGGATGGGATTTGAACCCATGCGTGCAGAGCACAATGGATTAGCAGTCCATCGCCTTAACCACTCGGCCACCTCGTCCTCCATGTTGACAATGCACCCAGCAATCCGACACCACTTGTGGCATTTAAAAGTCAATAATTTAAACCTCTGTGGATTGTATTGTCTTAACTATCAGCAGCCCATATAAGTTTAACAAATACCTAGAGAATGTTCTAGACTTTATTTACATAATAATAAATGATGTTGTAAAATGAAAACCCTTTCAGATCCAATTGTAAGACAGAGTATTATGTTCATGATCTTGAAGTAGAATTCCTGATTTGACTGGTATATTCTTGAAATTTTTGTGTTGTCTTCAAATGGCATCTTGTTCATAATCTTGACTTTACTGGTTTATATCTTGTTATTTTTGTTTAAGCTTCAATCGTTATCTTTTTCTGATCTTGAAAAAGATTTCTTAATTTATAGTATTTTTTTACAGTGATGTGTAAGCTTCAAGTGTTGGCTTCAAGCATTCTTCGCAAAAGTAGCATGTCCAGGAAGTAGAATTCCTGATTTGACTGGTATATTCTTGAAATTTTTGTGTTGTCTTCAAATGGCATCTTGTTCATAATCTTGACTTTACTGGTTTATATCTTGATATTTTTGTTTAAGCTTCAATCGGCATCTTTTTCTGATCTTGAAATAGATTTCTTAATTTAAAGTATTTTTTTACAGTGATGTGTAAGCTTCAAGTATTCTTCGCAAAAGTAGCATGTCCAGACAACGTAAATTAAACTGACGAGGAAGGGATTTGAACCCATGCGTGCAGAGCACAATGGATTTAGCAGTCCATTGCCTTAACCACTCGGCCACCTCGTCCTCCATGTTGACAATGCACCCAGCAATCCGACACCACTTGTGGCATTTAAAAGTCAATAATTTAAACCTCTGTGGATTGTATTGTCTTAACTATCAGCAGCCCATATAAGTTTAACAAATACCTAGAGAATGTTCTAGACTTTATTTACTTAATAATAAATGATTTTGTAAAATGAAAACACTTTCAGATCCAATTGTAAGACTGAGTATTATGTTCATGATCTTGAAGTAGAATTCCTGATTTGACTGGTATATTCTTGAAATTTTTGTGTTGTCTTCAAATGGCATCTTGTTCATAATCTTGACTTTACTGGTTTATATCTTGATATTTTTGTTTAAGCTTCAATCGGCATCTTTTTCTGATCTTGAAATAGATTTCTTAATTTAAAGTATTTTTTTACAGTGATGTGTAAGCTTCAAGTGTTGGCTTCAAGCATTCTTCGCAAAAGTAGCATGTCCAGACAACGTAAATTAAACCGACGAGGATGGGATTTGAACCCATGCATGCTGAGCATAATGGATTAGCAGTCCATAACCTTAACCATCTCGGCCAGCTCGTCTTTCTGCTATCTCCCAATCCCGGCTTTCTGACACCACTTTTCCTACTTTAAAGTCAACTATTTCTAGCATTTGGACTGTGTTCTCATCACTATCAAAGGCTTGATGGCAAGTCACATCTGGCCAATAGCACGACTGCTACTGTAAAAGCAATGCTAGAGTTACACTAAAAGTGAGCTGTGCATGTCTGTTATTTAAAGAAAGACTTTATAACATGATTGACAGGAATTTAAGATCTTGACAAAAATATCATCTCCAAAAAAATATCAAGCCGACGAGGATGGGATTTGAACCGATGCGTGCAGAGCACAATGGATTAGCAGTCCATCGCCTTAACCACTCGGCCACCTCGTCCTCCATGTTGACAATGCACCCAGCAATCCGACACCACTTGTGGCATTTAAAAGTCAATAATTTAAACCTCTGTGGATTGTATTGTCTAAACTATCAGCAGCCCATATAAGTTTAACAAATACCTAGAGAATGTTCTAGACTTTATTTACTTAATAATAAATGATTTTGTAAAATGAAAACACTTTCAGATCCAATTGTAAGACTGAGTATTATGTTCATGATCTTGAAGTAGAATTCCTGATTTGACTGGTATATTCTTGAAATTTTTGTGTTGTCTTCAAATGGCATCTTGTTCATAATCTTGACTTTACTGGTTTATATCTTGATATTTTTGTTTAAGCTTCAATCGGCATCTTTTTCTGATCTTGAAATAGATTTCTTAATTTAAAGTATTTTTTTACAGTGATGTGTAAGCTTCAAGTGTTGGCTTCAAGCATTCTTCGCAAAAGTAGCATGTCCAGATAACGTAAATTAAACCGACGAGGACGGGATTTGAACCCATGCGTGCTGAGCACAATGGATTAGCAGTCCATAACCTTAACCTCTCGGCCAGCTCGTCTTTCTGCTATCTCCCAATCCCGGCTTTCTGACACCACTTTTCCTACTTTAAAGTCAATTATTTCTAGCATTTGGACTGTGTTCTCATCACTATCAAAGGCTTGATGGCAAGTCACATCTGGCCAATAGCACGACTGCTACTGTAAAAGCAATGCTAGAGTTACCCTAAAAGTGTGCTGTGCATGTCTGTTATTTAAAGAAAGACTTTATAACATGATTGACAGGAATTTAAGATCTTGACAAAAATATCAGCTCCAAAAAGATATCAAGCTGACGAGGATGGGATTTGAACCCATGCGTGCAGAGCACAATGGATTAGCAGTCCATCGCCTTAACCACTCGGCCACCTCGTCCTCCATGTTGACAATGCACCCAGCAATCCGACACCACTTGTGGCATTTAAAAGTCAATAATTTAAACCTCTGTGGATTGTATTGTCTTAACTATCAGCAGCCCATATAAGTTTAACAAATACCTAGAGAATGTTCTAGACTTTATTTACATAATAATAAATGATGTTGTAAAATGAAAACCCTTTCAGATCCAATTGTAAGACAGAGTATTATGTTCATGATCTTGAAGTAGAATTCCTGATTTGACTGGTATATTCTTGAAATTTTTGTGTTGTCTTCAAATGGCATCTTGTTCATAATCTTGACTTTACTGGTTTATATCTTGTTATTTTTGTTTAAGCTTCAATCGTTATCTTTTTCTGATCTTGAAAAAGATTTCTTAATTTATAGTATTTTTTTACAGTGATGTGTAAGCTTCAAGTGTTGGCTTCAAGCATTCTTCGCAAAAGTAGCATGTCCAGGAAGTAGAATTCCTGATTTGACTGGTATATTCTTGAAATTTTTGTGTTGTCTTCAAATGGCATCTTGTTCATAATCTTGACTTTACTGGTTTATATCTTGATATTTTTGTTTAAGCTTCAATCGGCATCTTTTTCTGATCTTGAAATAGATTTCTTAATTTAAAGTATTTTTTTACAGTGATGTGTAAGCTTCAAGTATTCTTCGCAAAAGTAGCATGTCCAGACAACGTAAATTAAACTGACGAGGAAGGGATTTGAACCCATGCGTGCAGAGCACAATGGATTTAGCAGTCCATTGCCTTAACCACTCAGCCACCTCGTCCTCCATGTTGACAATGCACCCAGCAATCCGACACCACTTGTGGCATTTAAAAGTCAATAATTTAAACCTCTGTGGATTGTATTGTCTTAACTATCAGCAGCCCATATAAGTTTAACAAATACCTAGAGAATGTTCTAGACTTTATTTACTTAATAATAAATGATTTTGTAAAATGAAAACACTTTCAGATCCAATTGTAAGACTGAGTATTATGTTCATGATCTTGAAGTAGAATTCCTGATTTGACTGGTATATTCTTGAAATTTTTGTGTTGTCTTCAAATGGCATCTTGTTCATAATCTTGACTTTACTGGTTTATATCTTGATATTTTTGTTTAAGCTTCAATCGGCATCTTTTTCTGATCTTGAAATAGATTTCTTAATTTAAAGTATTTTTTTACAGTGATGTGTAAGCTTCAAGTGTTGGCTTCAAGCATTCTTCGCAAAAGTAGCATGTCCAGACAACGTAAATTAAACCGACGAGGATGGGATTTGAACCCATGCATGCTGAGCATAATGGATTAGCAGTCCATAACCTTAACCATCTCGGCCAGCTCGTCTTTCTGCTATCTCCCAATCCCGGCTTTCTGACACCACTTTTCCTACTTTAAAGTCAACTATTTCTAGCATTTGGACTGTGTTCTCATCACTATCAAAGGCTTGATGGCAAGTCACATCTGGCCAATAGCACGACTGCTACTGTAAAAGCAATGCTAGAGTTACACTAAAAGTGTGCTGTGCATGTCTGTTATTTAAAGAAAGACTTTATAACATGATTGACAGGAATTTAAGATCTTGACAAAAATATCAGCTCCAAAAAGATATCAAGCCGACGAGGATGGGATTTGAACCCATGCGTGCAGAGCACAATGGATTAGAGTCCATCACCTTAACCACTCGGCCACCTCGTCCTCCATGTTGACAATGCACCCAGCAATCCGACACCACTTGTGGCATTTAAAAGTCAATAATTTAAACCTCTGTAGATTGTATTGTCTAAACTATCAGCAGCCCATATAAGTTTAACAAATAACTAGAGAATGTTCTAGACTTTATTTACTTAATAATAAATGATTTTGTAAAATGAAAACCCTTTCAGATCCAATTGTAAGACAGAGTATTTTGTTCATGATCTTGAAGTAGAATTCCTGATTTGACTGGTATATTCTTGAAATTTTTGTGTTGTCTTCAAATGGCATCTTGTTCATAATCTTGACTTTACTGGTTTATATCTTGTTATTTTTGTTTAAGCTTCAATCGTTATCTTTTTCTGATCTTGAAAAAGATTTCTTAATTTATAGTATTTTTTTACAGTGATGTGTAAGCTTCAAGTGTTGGCTTCAAGCATTCTTCGCAAAAGTAGCATGTCCAGGAAGTAGAATTCCTGATTTGACTGGTATATTCTTGAAATTTTTGTGTTGTCTTCAAATGGCATCTTGTTCATAATCTTGACTTTACTGGTTTATATCTTGATATTTTTGTTTAAGCTTCAATCGGCATCTTTTTCTGATCTTGAAATAGATTTCTTAATTTAAAGTATTTTTTTACAGTGATGTGTAAGCTTCAAGTATTCTTCGCAAAAGTAGCATGTCCAGACAACGTAAATTAAACTGACGAGGAAGGGATTTGAACCCATGCGTGCAGAGCACAATGGATTTAGCAGTCCATTGCCTTAACCACTCGGCCACCTCGTCCTCCATGTTGACAATGCACCCAGCAATCCGACACCACTTGTGGCATTTAAAAGTCAATAATTTAAACCTCTGTGGATTGTATTGTCTTAACTATCAGCAGCCCATATAAGTTTAACAAATACCTAGAGAATGTTCTAGACTTTATTTACTTAATAATAAATGATTTTGTAAAATGAAAACACTTTCAGATCCAATTGTAAGACTGAGTATTATGTTCATGATCTTGAAGTAGAATTCCTGATTTGACTGGTATATTCTTGAAATTTTTGTGTTGTCTTCAAATGGCATCTTGTTCATAATCTTGACTTTACTGGTTTATATCTTGATATTTTTGTTTAAGCTTCAATCGGCATCTTTTTCTGATCTTGAAATAGATTTCTTAATTTAAAGTATTTTTTTACAGTGATGTGTAAGCTTCAAGTGTTGGCTTCAAGCATTCTTCGCAAAAGTAGCATGTCCAGACAACATAAATTAAACCGACGAGGATGGGATTTGAACCCATGCGTGCTGAGCATAATGGATTAGCAGTCCATAACCTTAACCATCTCGGCCAGCTCGTCTTTCTGCTATCTCCCAATCCCGGCTTTCTGACACCACTTTTCCTACTTTAAAGTCAACTATTTCTAGCATTTGGACTGTGTTCTCGTCACTATCAAAGGCTTGATGGCAAGTCACATCTGGCCAATAGCACGACTGCTACTGTAAAAGAAATGCTAGAGTTACACTAAAAGTGTGCTGTGCATGTCTGTTATTTAAAGAAAGACTTTATAACATGATTGACAGGAATTTAAGATCTTGACAAAAATATCAGCTCCAAAAAGATATCAAGCCGACGAGGATGGGATTTGAACCCATGCGTGCAGAGCACAATGGATTAGCAGTCCATCGCCTTAACCACTCGGCCACCTCGTCCTCCATGTTGACAATGCACCCAGCAATCCGACACCACTTGTGGCATTTAAAAGTCAATAATTTAAACCTCTGTGGATTGTATTGTCTAAACTATCAGCAGCCCATATAAGTTTAACAAATACCTAGAGAATGTTCTAGACTTTATTTACTTAATAATAAATGATTTTGTAAAATGAAAACCCTTTCAGATCCAATTGTAAGACAGAGTATTTTGTTTATGATCTTGAAGTAGAATTCCTGATTTGACTGGTATATTCTTGAAATTTTTGTGTTGTCTTCAAATGGCATCTTGTTCATAATCTTGACTTTACTGGTTTATATCTTGTTATTTTTGTTTAAGCTTCAATCGTTATCTTTTTCTGATCTTGAAAAAGATTTCTTAATTTATAGTATTTTTTTACAGTGATGTGTAAGCTTCAAGTGTTGGCTTCAAGCATTCTTCGCAAAAGTAGCATGTCCAGGAAGTAGAATTCCTGATTTGACTGGTATATTCTTGAAATTTTTGTGTTGTCTTCAAATGGCATCTTGTTCATAATCTTGACTTTACTGGTTTATATCTTGATATTTTTGTTTAAGCTTCAATCGGCATCTTTTTCTGATCTTGAAATAGATTTCTTAATTTAAAGTATTTTTTTACAGTGATGTGTAAGCTTCAAGTATTCTTCGCAAAAGTAGCATGTCCAGACAACGTAAATTAAACTGACGAGGAAGGGATTTGAACCCATGCGTGCAGAGCACAATGGATTTAGCAGTCCATTGCCTTAACCACTCGGCCACCTCGTCCTCCATGTTGACAATGCACCCAGCAATCCGACACCACTTGTGGCATTTAAAAGTCAATAATTTAAACCTCTGTGGATTGTATTGTCTTAACTATCAGCAGCCCATATAAGTTTAACAAATACCTAGAGAATGTTCTAGACTTTATTTACTTAATAATAAATGATTTTGTAAAATGAAAACACTTTCAGATCCAATTGTAAGACTGAGTATTATGTTCATGATCTTGAAGTAGAATTCCTGATTTGACTGGTATATTCTTGAAATTTTTGTGTTGTCTTCAAATGGCATCTTGTTCATAATCTTGACTTTACTGGTTTATATCTTGATATTTTTGTTTAAGCTTCAATCGGCATCTTTTTCTGATCTTGAAATAGATTTCTTAATTTAAAGTATTTTTTTACAGTGATGTGTAAGCTTCAAGTGTTGGCTTCAAGCATTCTTCGCAAAAGTAGCATGTCCAGACAACATAAATTAAACCGACGAGGATGGGATTTGAACCCATGCGTGCTGAGCATAATGGATTAGCAGTCCATAACCTTAACCATCTCGGCCAGCTCGTCTTTCTGCTATCTCCCAATCCCGGCTTTCTGACACCACTTTTCCTACTTTAAAGTCAACTATTTCTAGCATTTGGACTGTGTTCTCGTCACTATCAAAGGCTTGATGGCAAGTCACATCTGGCCAATAGCACGACTGCTACTGTAAAAGAAATGCTAGAGTTACACTAAAAGTGTGCTGTGCATGTCTGTTATTTAAAGAAAGACTTTATAACATGATTGACAGGAATTTAAGATCTTGACAAAAATATCAGCTCCAAAAAGATATCAAGCCGACGAGGATGGGATTTGAACCCATGCGTGCAGAGCACAATGGATTAGCAGTCCATCGCCTTAACCACTCGGCCACCTCGTCCTCCATGTTGACAATGCACCCAGCAATCCGACACCACTTGTGGCATTTAAAAGTCAATAATTTAAACCTCTGTGGATTGTATTGTCTAAACTATCAGCAGCCCATATAAGTTTAACAAATACCTAGAGAATGTTCTAGACTTTATTTACTTAATAATAAATGATTTTGTAAAATGAAAACCCTTTCAGATCCAATTGTAAGACAGAGTATTTTGTTTATGATCTTGAAGTAGAATTCCTGATTTGACTGGTATATTCTTGAAATTTTTGTGTTGTCTTCAAATGGCATCTTGTTCATAATCTTGACTTTACTGGTTTATATCTTGTTATTTTTGTTTAAGCTTCAATTGTTATCTTTTTCTGATCTTGAAAAAGATTTCTTAATTTATAGTATTTTTTTACAGTGATGTGTAAGCTTCAAGTGTTGGCTTCAAGCATTCTTCGCAAAAGTAGCATGTCCAGGAAGTAGAATTCCTGATTTGACTGGTATATTTTTGAAATTTTTGTGTTGTCTTCAAATGGCATCTTGTTCATAATCTTGACTTTACTGGTTTATATCTTGATATTTTTGTTTTAGCTTCAATCAGCATCTTTTTCTGATCTTAAAATAGATTTCTTAATTTAAAGTATTTTTTTACAGTGATGTGTAAGCTTCAAGTGTTGGCTTCAAGCATTCTTCGCAAAAGTAGCATGTCCAGACAACGTAAATTAAACCGACGAGGATGGGTTTTGAACCCATGCGTGCAGAGCACAATGGATTAGCAGTCCATCGCCTTAACCACTCGGCTACCTCGTCCTCCATGTTGACAATGCACCCAGCAATCCGACACCACTTGTGGCATTTAAAAGTTAATAATTTAAACCTCTGTGGATTATATTGTCTTAACTATCAGCAGCCCATATAAGTTTAACAAATACCTAGAGAATGTTCTAGACTTTATTTACTTAATAATAAATGATTTTGTAAAATGAAAACACTTTCAGATCCAATTGTAAGATTGAGTATTATGTTCATGATCTTGAAGTAGAATTCCTTATTTGACTGGTATATTCTTGAATTTTTGTGTTGTCTTCAAATGGCATCTTGTTCAAAATCTTGACTTTACTGGTTTATATCTTGATATTTTTGTTTAAGCTTCAATCGGCATCTTTTCTGATCTTGAAATAGATTTCTTAATTTAAAGTATTTTTTTTACAGTGATGTGTAAGCTTCAAGTGTTGGCTTCAAGCATTCTTCGCAAAAGTAGCATGTCCAGACAACGTAAATTAAACCGACGAGGATGGGATTTGAACCCATGCATGCTGAGCATAATGGATTAGCAGTCCATAACCTTAACCATCTCGGCCAGCTCGTCTTTCTGCTATCTCCCAATCCCGGCTTTCTGACACCACTTTTCCTACTTTAAAGTCAACTATTTCTAGCATTTGGACTGTGTTCTCATCACTATCAAAGGCTTGATGGCAAGTCACATCTGGCCAATAGCACGACTGCTACTGTAAAAGCAATGCTAGAGTTACACTAAAAGTGTGCTGTGCATGTCTGTTATTTAAAGAAAGACTTTATAACATGATTGACAGGAATTTAAGATCTTGACAAAAATATCAGCTCCAAAAAGATATCAAGCCGACGAGGATGGGATTTGAACCCATGCGTGCAGAGCACAATGGATTAGAGTCCATCACCTTAACCACTCGGCCACCTCGTCCTCCATGTTGACAATGCACCCAGCAATCCGACACCACTTGTGGCATTTAAAAGTCAATAATTTAAACCTCTGTAGATTGTATTGTCTAAACTATCAGCAGCCCATATAAGTTTAACAAATAACTAGAGAATGTTCTAGACTTTATTTACTTAATAATAAATGATTTTGTAAAATGAAAACCCTTTCAGATCCAATTGTAAGACAGAGTATTTTGTTCATGATCTTGAAGTAGAATTCCTGATTTGACTGGTATATTCTTGAAATTTTTGTGTTGTCTTCAAATGGCATCTTGTTCATAATCTTGACTTTACTGGTTTATATCTTGTTATTTTTGTTTAAGCTTCAATCGTTATCTTTTTCTGATCTTGAAAAAGATTTCTTAATTTATAGTATTTTTTTACAGTGATGTGTAAGCTTCAAGTGTTGGCTTCAAGCATTCTTCGCAAAAGTAGCATGTCCAGGAAGTAGAATTCCTGATTTGACTGGTATATTCTTGAAATTTTTGTGTTGTCTTCAAATGGCATCTTGTTCATAATCTTGACTTTACTGGTTTATATCTTGATATTTTTGTTTAAGCTTCAATCGGCATCTTTTTCTGATCTTGAAATAGATTTCTTAATTTAAAGTATTTTTTTACAGTGATGTGTAAGCTTCAAGTATTCTTCGCAAAAGTAGCATGTCCAGACAACGTAAATTAAACTGACGAGGAAGGGATTTGAACCCATGCGTGCAGAGCACAATGGATTTAGCAGTCCATTGCCTTAACCACTCGGCCACCTCGTCCTCCATGTTGACAATGCACCCAGCAATCCGACACCACTTGTGGCATTTAAAAGTCAATAATTTAAACCTCTGTGGATTGTATTGTCTTAACTATCAGCAGCCCATATAAGTTTAACAAATACCTAGAGAATGTTCTAGACTTTATTTACTTAATAATAAATGATTTTGTAAAATGAAAACACTTTCAGATCCAATTGTAAGACTGAGTATTATGTTCATGATCTTGAAGTAGAATTCCTGATTTGACTGGTATATTCTTGAAATTTTTGTGTTGTCTTCAAATGGCATCTTGTTCATAATCTTGACTTTACTGGTTTATATCTTGATATTTTTGTTTAAGCTTCAATCGGCATCTTTTTCTGATCTTGAAATAGATTTCTTAATTTAAAGTATTTTTTTACAGTGATGTGTAAGCTTCAAGTGTTGGCTTCAAGCATTCTTCGCAAAAGTAGCATGTCCAGACAACATAAATTAAACCGACGAGGATGGGATTTGAACCCATGCGTGCTGAGCATAATGGATTAGCAGTCCATAACCTTAACCATCTCGGCCAGCTCGTCTTTCTGCTATCTCCCAATCCCGGCTTTCTGACACCACTTTTCCTACTTTAAAGTCAACTATTTCTAGCATTTGGACTGTGTTCTCGTCACTATCAAAGGCTTGATGGCAAGTCACATCTGGCCAATAGCACGACTGCTACTGTAAAAGAAATGCTAGAGTTACACTAAAAGTGTGCTGTGCATGTCTGTTATTTAAAGAAAGACTTTATAACATGATTGACAGGAATTTAAGATCTTGACAAAAATATCAGCTCCAAAAAGATATCAAGCCGACGAGGATGGGATTTGAACCCATGCGTGCAGAGCACAATGGATTAGCAGTCCATCGCCTTAACCACTCGGCCACCTCGTCCTCCATGTTGACAATGCACCCAGCAATCCGACACCACTTGTGGCATTTAAAAGTCAATAATTTAAACCTCTGTGGATTGTATTGTCTAAACTATCAGCAGCCCATATAAGTTTAACAAATACCTAGAGAATGTTCTAGACTTTATTTACTTAATAATAAATGATTTTGTAAAATGAAAACCCTTTCAGATCCAATTGTAAGACAGAGTATTTTGTTTATGATCTTGAAGTAGAATTCCTGATTTGACTGGTATATTCTTGAAATTTTTGTGTTGTCTTCAAATGGCATCTTGTTCATAATCTTGACTTTACTGGTTTATATCTTGTTATTTTTGTTTAAGCTTCAATTGTTATCTTTTTCTGATCTTGAAAAAGATTTCTTAATTTATAGTATTTTTTTACAGTGATGTGTAAGCTTCAAGTGTTGGCTTCAAGCATTCTTCGCAAAAGTAGCATGTCCAGGAAGTAGAATTCCTGATTTGACTGGTATATTTTTGAATTTTTTGTGTTGTCTTCAAATGGCATCTTGTTCATAATCTTGACTTTACTGGTTTATATCTTGATATTTTTGTTTTAGCTTCAATCAGCATCTTTTTCTGATCTTAAAATAGATTTCTTAATTTAAAGTATTTTTTTACAGTGATGTGTAAGCTTCAAGTGTTGGCTTCAAGCATTCTTCGCAAAAGTAGCATGTCCAGACAACGTAAATTAAACCGACGAGGATGGGTTTTGAACCCATGCGTGCAGAGCACAATGGATTAGCAGTCCATCGCCTTAACCACTCGGCTACCTCGTCCTCCATGTTGACAATGCACCCAGCAATCCGACACCACTTGTGGCATTTAAAAGTTAATAATTTAAACCTCTGTGGATTATATTGTCTTAACTATCAGCAGCCCATATAAGTTTAACAAATACCTAGAGAATGTTCTAGACTTTATTTACTTAATAATAAATGATTTTGTAAAATGAAAACACTTTCAGATCCAATTGTAAGATTGAGTATTATGTTCATGATCTTGAAGTAGAATTCCTTATTTGACTGGTATATTCTTGAATTTTTGTGTTGTCTTCAAATGGCATCTTGTTCAAAATCTTGACTTTACTGGTTTATATCTTGATATTTTTGTTTAAGCTTCAATCGGCATCTTTTCTGATCTTGAAATAGATTTCTTAATTTAAAGTATTTTTTTTACAGTGATGTGTAAGCTTCAAGTGTTGGCTTCAAGCATTCTTCGCAAAAGTAGCATGTCCAGACAACGTAAATTAAACCTACGAGGATGGGATTTGAACCCATGCGTGCTGAGCATAATGGATTAGCAGTCCATAACCTTAACCATCTCGGCCAGCTCGTCTTTCTGCTATCTCCCAATCCCGGCTTTCTGACACCACTTTTCCTACTTTAAAGTCAACTATTTCTAGCATTTGGACTGTGTTCTCATCACTATCAAAGGCTTGATGGCAAGTCACATCTGGCCAATAGCACGACTGCTACTGTAAAAGCAATGCTAGAGTTACACTAAAAGTGTGCTGTGCATGTCTGTTATTTAAAGAAAGACTTTATAACATGATTGACAGGAATTTAAGATCTTGACAAAAATATCAGCTCCAAAAAGATATCAAGCCGACGAGGATGGGATTTGAACCCATGCGTGCAGAGCACAATGGATTAGCAGTCCATCGCCTTAACCACTCGGCCACCTCGTCCTCCATGTTGACAACGCACCCAGCAATCCGACACCACTTGTGGCATTTAAAAGTCAATAATTTAAACCTCTGTGGATTGTATTGTCTAAACTATCAGCAGCCCATATAAGTTTAAAAATACCTAGAGAATGTTCTAGACTTTATTTACTTAATAATAAAAGATTTTGTCAAATGAAAACCCTTTCAGATCCAATTGTAAGACAGAGTATTTTGTTCATGATCTTGAAGTAGAATTCCTGATTTGACTGGTATATTCTTGAAATTTTTGTGTTGTCTTCAAATGGCATCTTGTTCATAATCTTGACTTTACTGGTTTATATCTTGATATTTTTGTTTAAGCTTCAATCGGCATCTTTTTCTGATCTTGAAATAGATTTCTTAATTTAAAGTATTTTTTTACAGTGATGTGTAAGCTTCAAGTGTTGGCTTCAAGCATTCTTCGCAAAAGTAGCATGTCCAGATAACGTAAATTAAACCGACGAGGACGGGATTTGAACCCATGCGTGCTGAGCACAATGGATTAGCAGTCCATAACCTTAACCTGTCGGCCAGCTCGTCTTTCTGCTATCTCCCAATCCCGGCTTTCTGACACCACTTTTCCTACTTTAAAGTCAATTATTTCTAGCATTTGGACTGTGTTCTCATCACTATCAAAGGCTTGATGGCAAGTCACATCTGGCCAATAGCACGACTGCTACTGTAAAAGCAATGCTAGAGTTACACTAAAAGTGTGCTGTGCATGTCTGTTATTTAAAGAAAGACTTTATAACATGATTGACAGGAATTTAAGATCTTGACAAAAATATCAGCTCCAAAAAGATATCAAGCCGACGAGGATGGGATTTGAACCCATGCGTGCAGAGCACAATGGATTAGAGTCCATCACCTTAACCACTCGGCCACCTCGTCCTCCATGTTGACAATGCACCCAGCAATCCGACACCACTTGTGGCATTTAAAAGTCAATAATTTAAACCTCTGTAGATTGTATTGTCTAAACTATCAGCAGCCCATATAAGTTTAACAAATAACTAGAGAATGTTCTAGACTTTATTTACTTAATAATAAATGATTTTGTAAAATGAAAACCCTTTCAGATCCAATTGTAAGACAGAGTATTTTGTTCATGATCTTGAAGTAGAATTCCTGATTTGACTGGTATATTCTTGAAATTTTTGTGTTGTCTTCAAATGGCATCTTGTTCATAATCTTGACTTTACTGGTTTATATCTTGTTATTTTTGTTTAAGCTTCAATCGTTATCTTTTTCTGATCTTGAAAAAGATTTCTTAATTTATAGTATTTTTTTACAGTGATGTGTAAGCTTCAAGTGTTGGCTTCAAGCATTCTTCGCAAAAGTAGCATGTCCAGGAAGTAGAATTCCTGATTTGACTGGTATATTCTTGAAATTTTTGTGTTGTCTTCAAATGGCATCTTGTTCATAATCTTGACTTTACTGGTTTATATCTTGATATTTTTGTTTAAGCTTCAATCGGCATCTTTTTCTGATCTTGAAATAGATTTCTTAATTTAAAGTATTTTTTTACAGTGATGTGTAAGCTTCAAGTATTCTTCGCAAAAGTAGCATGTCCAGACAACGTAAATTAAACTGACGAGGAAGGGATTTGAACCCATGCGTGCAGAGCACAATGGATTTAGCAGTCCATTGCCTTAACCACTCGGCCACCTCGTCCTCCATGTTGACAATGCACCCAGCAATCCGACACCACTTGTGGCATTTAAAAGTCAATAATTTAAACCTCTGTGGATTGTATTGTCTTAACTATCAGCAGCCCATATAAGTTTAACAAATACCTAGAGAATGTTCTAGACTTTATTTACTTAATAATAAATGATTTTGTAAAATGAAAACACTTTCAGATCCAATTGTAAGACTGAGTATTATGTTCATGATCTTGAAGTAGAATTCCTGATTTGACTGGTATATTCTTGAAATTTTTGTGTTGTCTTCAAATGGCATCTTGTTCATAATCTTGACTTTACTGGTTTATATCTTGATATTTTTGTTTAAGCTTCAATCGGCATCTTTTTCTGATCTTGAAATAGATTTCTTAATTTAAAGTATTTTTTTACAGTGATGTGTAAGCTTCAAGTGTTGGCTTCAAGCATTCTTCGCAAAAGTAGCATGTCCAGACAACGTAAATTAAACCGACGAGGATGGGATTTGAACCCATGCATGCTGAGCATAATGGATTAGCAGTCCATAACCTTAACCATCTCGGCCAGCTCGTCTTTCTGCTATCTCCCAATCCCGGCTTTCTGACACCACTTTTCCTACTTTAAAGTCAACTATTTCTAGCATTTGGACTGTGTTCTCATCACTATCAAAGGCTTGATGGCAAGTCACATCTGGCCAATAGCACGACTGCTACTGTAAAAGCAATGCTAGAGTTACACTAAAAGTGAGCTGTGCATGTCTGTTATTTAAAGAAAGACTTTATAACATGATTGACAGGAATTTAAGATCTTGACAAAAATATCATCTCCAAAAAAATATCAAGCCGACGAGGATGGGATTTGAACCGATGCGTGCAGAGCACAATGGATTAGCAGTCCATCGCCTTAACCACTCGGCCACCTCGTCCTCCATGTTGACAATGCACCCAGCAATCCGACACCACTTGTGGCATTTAAAAGTCAATAATTTAAACCTCTGTGGATTGTATTGTCTAAACTATCAGCAGCCCATATAAGTTTAACAAATACCTAGAGAATGTTCTAGACTTTATTTACTTAATAATAAATGATTTTGTAAAATGAAAACACTTTCAGATCCAATTGTAAGACTGAGTATTATGTTCATGATCTTGAAGTAGAATTCCTGATTTGACTGGTATATTCTTGAAATTTTTGTGTTGTCTTCAAATGGCATCTTGTTCATAATCTTGACTTTACTGGTTTATATCTTGATATTTTTGTTTAAGCTTCAATCAGCATCTTTTTCTGATCTTAAAATAGATTTCTTAATTTAAAGTATTTTTTTACAGTGATGTGTAAGCTTCAAGTGTTGGCTTCAAGCATTCTTCGCAAAAGTAGCATGTCCAGACAACATAAATTAAACCGACGAGGATGGGATTTGAACCCATGCGTGCTGAGCATAATGGATTAGCAGTCCATAACCTTGACCATCTCGGCCAGCTCGTCTTTCTGCTATCTCCCAATCCCGGCTTTCTGACACCACTTTTCCTACTTTAAAGTCAACTATTTCTAGCATTTGGACTGTGTTCTCGTCACTATCAAAGGCTTGATGGCAAGTCACATCTGGCCAATAGCACGACTGCTACTGTAAAAGAAATGCTAGAGTTACACTAAAAGTGTGCTGTGCATGTCTGTTATTTAAAGAAAGACTTTATAACATGATTGACAGGAATTTAAGATCTTGACAAAAATATCAGCTCCAAAAAGATATCAAGCCGACGAGGATGGGATTTGAACCCATGCGTGCAGAGCACAATGGATTAGCAGTCCATCGCCTTAACCACTCGGCCACCTCGTCCTCCATGTTGACAATGCACCCAGCAATCCGACACCACTTGTGGCATTTAAAAGTCAATAATTTAAACCTCTGTGGATTGTATTGTCTAAACTATCAGCAGCCCATATAAGTTTAACAAATACCTAGAGAATGTTCTAGACTTTATTTACTTAATAATAAATGATTTTGTAAAATGAAAACCCTTTCAGATCCAATTGTAAGACAGAGTATTTTGTTTATGATCTTGAAGTAGAATTCCTGATTTGACTGGTATATTCTTGAAATTTTTGTGTTGTCTTCAAATGGCATCTTGTTCATAATCTTGACTTTACTGGTTTATATCTTGTTATTTTTGTTTAAGCTTCAATTGTTATCTTTTTCTGATCTTGAAAAAGATTTCTTAATTTATAGTATTTTTTTACAGTGATGTGTAAGCTTCAAGTGTTGGCTTCAAGCATTCTTCGCAAAAGTAGCATGTCCAGGAAGTAGAATTCCTGATTTGACTGGTATATTTTTGAAATTTTTGTGTTGTCTTCAAATGGCATCTTGTTCATAATCTTGACTTTACTGGTTTATATCTTGATATTTTTGTTTTAGCTTCAATCAGCATCTTTTTCTGATCTTAAAATAGATTTCTTAATTTAAAGTATTTTTTTACAGTGATGTGTAAGCTTCAAGTGTTGGCTTCAAGCATTCTTCGCAAAAGTAGCATGTCCAGACAACGTAAATTAAACCGACGAGGATGGGTTTTGAACCCATGCGTGCAGAGCACAATGGATTAGCAGTCCATCGCCTTAACCACTCGGCTACCTCGTCCTCCATGTTGACAATGCACCCAGCAATCCGACACCACTTGTGGCATTTAAAAGTTAATAATTTAAACCTCTGTGGATTGTATTGTCTAAACTATCAGCAGCCCATATAAGTTTAAAAATACCTAGAGAATGTTCTAGACTTTATTTACTTAATAATAAAAGATTTTGTCAAATGAAAACCCTTTCAGATCCAATTGTAAGACAGAGTATTTTGTTCATGATCTTGAAGTAGAATTCCTGATTTGACTGGTATATTCTTGAAATTTTTGTGTTGTCTTCAAATGGCATCTTGTTCATAATCTTGACTTTACTGGTTTATATCTTGATATTTTTGTTTTAGCTTCAATCAGCATCTTTTTCTGATCTTAAAATAGATTTCTTAATTTAAAGTATTTTTTAACAGTGATGTGTAAGCTTCAAGTGTTGGCTTCAAGCATTCTTCGCAAAAGTAGCATGTCCAGAAAACATAAATTAAACCGACGAGGATGGGATTTGAACCCATGCGTGCTGAGCATAATGGATTAGCAGTCCATAACCTTAACCATCTCGGCCAGCTCGTCTTTCTGCTATCTCCCATTCCCGGCTTTCTGACACCACTTTTCCTACTTTAAAGTCAACTATTTCTAGCATTTGGACTGTGTTCTCATCACTATCAAAGGCTTGATGGCAAGTCACATCTGGCCAATAGCACGACTGCTACTGTAAAAGCAATGCTAGAGTTACACTAAAAGTGTGCTGTGCATGTCTGTTATTTAAAGAAAGACTTTATAACATGATTGACAGGAATTTAAGATCTTGACAAAAATATCAGCTCCAAAAAGATATCAAGCCGACGAGGATGGGATTTGAACCCACGCGTGCAGAGCACATTGGATTAGCAGTCCATCGCCTTAACCACTCGGCCACCTCGTCCTCCATGTTGACAATGCACCCAGCAATCCGACACCACTTGTGGCATTTAAAAGTCAATAATTTAAACCTCTGTGGATTGTATTGTCTAAACTATCAGCAGCCCATATAAGTTTAACAAATACCTAGAGAATGTTCTAGACTTTATTTACTTAATAATAAATGATTTTGTAAAATGAAAACCCTTTCAGATCCAATTGTAAGACAGAGTATTTTGTTCATGATCTTGAAGTAGAATTCCTGATTTGACTGGTATATTCTTGAAATTTTTGTGTTGTCTTCAAATGGCATCTTGTTCATAATCTTGACTTTACTGGTTTATATCTTGTTATTTTTGTTTAAGCTTCAATCGTTATCTTTTTCTGATCTTGAAAAAGATTTCTTAATTTATAGTATTTTTTTACAGTGATGTGTAAGCTTCAAGTGTTGGCTTCAAGCATTCTTCGCAAAAGTAGCATGTCCAGGAAGTAGAATTCCTGATTTGACTGGTATATTCTTGAAATTTTTGTGTTGTCTTCAAATGGCATCTTGTTCATAATCTTGACTTTACTGGTTTATATCTTGATATTTTTGTTTTAGCTTTAATCAGCATCTTTTTCTGATCTTAAAATAGATTTCTTAATTTAAAGTATTTTTTTACAGTGATGTGTAAGCTTCAAGTGTTGGCTTCAAGCATTCTTCGCAAAAGTAGCATGTCCAGACAAAGTAAATTAAACCGACGAGGATGGGATTTGAACCCATGCGTGCAGAGCACAATGGATTAGCAGTCCATCGCCTTAACCACTCGGCCACCTCGTCCTCCATGTTGACAATGCACCCAGCAATCCGACACAACTTGTGGCATTTAAAAGTCAATAATTTAAACCTCTGTGGATTGTATTGTCTTAACTATCAGCAGCCCATATAAGTTTAACAAATACCTAGAGAATGTTCTAGACTTTATTTACTTAATAATAAAAGATTTTGTAAAATGAAAACCCTTTCAGATCCAATTGTAAGACAGAGTATTTTGTTCATGATCTTGAAGTAGAATTCCTGATTTGACTGGTATATTCTTGAAATTTTTGTGTTGTCTTCAAATGGCATCTTGTTCATAATCTTGACTTTACTGGTTTATATCTTGATATTTTTGTTTAAGCTTCAATCAGCATCTTTTTCTGATCTTAAAATAGATTTCTTAATTTAAAGTATTTTTTTACAGTGATGTGTAAGCTTCAAGTGTTGGCTTCAAGCATTCTTCGCAAAAGTAGCATGTCCAGACAACGTAAATTAAACCGACGAGGATGGGATTTGAACCCATGCGTGCTGAGCATAATGGATTAGCAGTCCATAACCTTAACCATCTCGGCCAGCTCGTCTTTCTGCTATCTCCCAATCCCGGCTTTCTGACACCACTTTTCCTACTTTAAAGTCAACTATTTCTAGCATTTTGACTGTGTTCTCATCACTATCAAAGGCTTGATGGCAAGTCACATCTGGCCAATAGCACGACTGCTACTGTAAAAGCAATGCTAGAGTTACACTAAAAGTGTGCTGTGCATGTCTGTTATTTAAAGAAAGACTTTATAACATGATTGACAGGAATTTAAGATCTTGACAAAAATATCAGCTCCAAAAAGATATCAAGCCGACGAGGATGGGATTTGAACCCATGCGTGCAGAGCACAATGGATTAGCAGTCCATCGCCTTAACCACTCGGCCACCTCGTCCTCCAAGTTGACAACGCACCCAGCAATCCGACACCACTTGTGGCATTTAAAAGTCAATAATTTAAACCTCTGTGGATTGTATTGTCTTAACTATCAGCAGCCCATATAAGTTTAACAAATACCTAGAGAATGTTCTAGACTTTATTTACTTAATAATAAATGATTTTGTAAAATGAAAACACTTTCAGATCCAATTGTAAGACTGAGTATTATGTTCATGATCTTGAAGTAGATTTTTTGATTTGACTGGTATATTCTTGAAATTTTTGTGTTGTCTTCAAATGGAATCTTGTTCATAATCTTTACTTTACTGGTTTATATCTTGATATTTTTGTTTAAACTTCAATCGGCATCTTTTTCTGATCTTGAAATAGATTTCTTAATTTAAAGTATTTTTTTACAGTGATGTGTAAGCTTCAAGTGTTGACTTCAAGCATTCTTCGCAAAAGTAGCATGTCCAGACAACGTAAATTAAACCGACAAGGATGGGATTTGAACCCATGCGTGCTGAGCATAACGGATTAGCAGTCCATAACCTTAACCATCTCGGCCAGCTCGTCTTTCTGCTATCTCCCAATCCTGGCTTTCTGACACCACTTTTCCTACTTTAAAGTCAACTATTTCTAGCATTTGGACTGTGTTCTCATCACTATCAAAGGCTTGATGGCAAGTCACATCTGGCCAATAGCACGACTGCTACTGTAAAAGCAATGCTAGAGTTACACTAAAAGTGTGCTGTGCATGTCTGTTATTTAAAGAAAGACTTTATAACATGATTGACAGGAATTTAAGATCTTGACAAAAATATCAGCTCCAAAAAGATATCAAGCCGACGAGGATGGGATTTGAACCAATGCGTGCAGAGCACAATGAATTAGCAGTCCATCGCCTTAACCACTCGGCCACCTCGTCCTCCATGTTGACAATGCACCCAGCAATCCGACACCACTTGTGGCATTTAAAAGTCAATAATTTAAACCTCTGTGGATTGTATTGTCTAAACTATCAGCAGCCCATATAAGTTTAACAAATACCTAGAGAATGTTCTAGACTTTATTTACTTAATAATAAATGATTTTGTAAAATGAAAACCCTTTCAGATCCAATTGTAAGACAGAGTATTTTGTTCATGATCTTGAAGTAGAATTCCTGATTTGACTGGTATATTCTTGAAATTTTTGTGTTGTCTTCAAATGGCATCTTGTTCATAATCTTGACTTTACTGGTTTATATCTTGTTATTTTTGTTTAAGCTTCAATCGTTATCTTTTTCTGATCTTGAAAAAGATTTCTTAATTTATAGTATTTTTTTACAGTGATGTGTAAGCTTCAAGTGTTGGCTTCAAGCATTCTTCGCAAAAGTAGCATGTCCAGGAAGTAGAATTCCTGATTTGACTGGTATATTCTTGAAATTTTTGTGTTGTCTTCAAATGGCATCTTGTTCATAATCTTGACTTTACTGGTTTATATCTTGATATTTTTGTTTTAGCTTCAATCAGCATCTTTTTCTGATCTTAAAATAGATTTCTTAATTTAAAGTATTTTTTTACAGTGATGTGTAAGCTTCAAGTGTTGGCTTCAAGCATTCTTCGCAAAAGTAGCATGTCCAGACAAAGTAAATTAAACCGACGAGGATGGGATTTGAACCCATGCGTGCAGAGCACAATGGATTAGCAGTCCATCGCCTTAACCACTCGGCCACCTCGTCCTCCATGTTGACAATGCACCCAGCAATCCGACACAACTTGTGGCATTTAAAAGTCAATAATTTAAACCTCTGTGGATTGTATTGTCTTAACTATCAGCAGCCCATATAAGTTTAACAAATACCTAGAGAATGTTCTAGACTTTATTTACTTAATAATAAAAGATTTTGTAAAATGAAAACCCTTTCAGATCCAATTGTAAGACAGAGTATTTTGTTCATGATCTTGAAGTAGAATTCCTGATTTGACTGGTATATTCTTGAAATTTTTGTGTTGTCTTCAAATGGCATCTTGTTCATAATCTTGACTTTACTGGTTTATATCTTGATATTTTTGTTTAAGCTTCAATCAGCATCTTTTTCTGATCTTAAAATAGATTTCTTAATTTAAAGTATTTTTTTACAGTGATGTGTAAGCTTCAAGTGTTGGCTTCAAGCATTCTTCGCAAAAGTAGCATGTCCAGACAACGTAAATTAAACCGACGAGGATGGGATTTGAACCCATGCGTGCTGAGCATAATGGATTAGCAGTCCATAACCTTAACCATCTCGGCCAGCTCGTCTTTCTGCTATCTCCCAAGCCCGGCTTTCTGACACCACTTTTCCTACTTTAAAGTCAACTATTTCTAGCATTTTGACTGTGTTCTCATCACTATCAAAGGCTTGATGGCAAGTCACATCTGGCCAATAGCACGACTGCTACTGTAAAAGCAATGCTAGAGTTACACTAAAAGTGTGCTGTGCATGTCTGTTATTTAAAGAAAGACTTTATAACATGATTGACAGGAATTTAAGATCTTGACAAAAATATCAGCTCCAAAAAGATATCAAGCCGACGAGGATGGGATTTGAACCCATGCGTGCAGAGCACAATGGATTAGCAGTCCATCGCCTTAACCACTCGGCCACCTCGTCCTCCAAGTTGACAACGCACCCAGCAATCCGACACCACTTGTGGCATTTAAAAGTCAATAATTTAAACCTCTGTGGATTGTATTGTCTTAACTATCAGCAGCCCATATAAGTTTAACAAATACCTAGAGAATGTTCTAGACTTTATTTACTTAATAATAAATGATTTTGTAAAATGAAAACACTTTCAGATCCAATTGTAAGACTGAGTATTATGTTCATGATCTTGAAGTAGATTTTTTGATTTGACTGGTATATTCTTGAAATTTTTGTGTTGTCTTCAAATGGAATCTTGTTCATAATCTTTACTTTACTGGTTTATATCTTGATATTTTTGTTTAAACTTCAATCGGCATCTTTTTCTGATCTTGAAATAGATTTCTTAATTTAAAGTATTTTTTTACAGTGATGTGTAAGCTTCAAGTGTTGACTTCAAGCATTCTTCGCAAAAGTAGCATGTCCAGACAACGTAAATTAAACCGACAAGGATGGGATTTGAACCCATGCGTGCTGAGCATAACGGATTAGCAGTCCATAACCTTAACCATCTCGGCCAGCTCGTCTTTCTGCTATCTCCCAATCCTGGCTTTCTGACACCACTTTTCCTACTTTAAAGTCAACTATTTCTAGCATTTGGACTGTGTTCTCATCACTATCAAAGGCTTGATGGCAAGTCACATCTGGCCAATAGCACGACTGCTACTGTAAAAGCAATGCTAGAGTTACACTAAAAGTGTGCTGTGCATGTCTGTTATTTAAAGAAAGACTTTATAACATGATTGACAGGAATTTAAGATCTTGACAAAAATATCAGCTCCAAAAAGATATCAAGCCGACGAGGATGGGATTTGAACCAATGCGTGCAGAGCACAATGAATTAGCAGTCCATCGCCTTAACCACTCGGCCACCTCGTCCTCCATGTTGACAATGCACCCAGCAATCCGACACCACTTGTGGCATTTAAAAGTCAATAATTTAAACCTCTGTGGATTGTATTGTCTTAACTATCAGCAGCCCATATAAGTTTAACAAATACCTAGAGAATGTTCTAGACTTTATTTACTTAATAATAAAAGATTTTGTAAAATGAAAACCCTTTCAGATCCAATTGTAAGACAGAGTATTTTGTTCATGATCTTGAAGTAGAATTCCTGATTTGACTGGTATATTCTTGAAATTCTTGTGTTGTCTTCAAATGGCATCTTGTTCATAATCTTGACTTTACTGGTTTATATCTTGATATTTTTGTTTAAGCTTCAATCGGCATCTTTTTCTGATCTTGAAATAGATTTCTTAATTTAAAGTATTTTTTTACAGTGATGTGTAAGCTTCAAGTGTTGGCTTTAAGCATTCTTCGCAAAAGTAGCATGTCCAGACGACGTAAATTAAACCGACGAGGATGGGATTTGAACCCATGCGTGCTGAGCATAATGGATTAGCAGTCCATAACCTTAACCATCTCGGCCAGCTCGTCTTTCTGCTATCTCCCAATCCCGGCTTTCTGACACCACTTTTCCTACTTTAAAGTCAACTATTTCTAGCATTTGGACTGTGTTCTCATCACTATCAAAGGCTTGATGGCAAGTCACATCTGGCCAATAGCACGACTGCTACTGTAAAAGCAATGCTAGAGTTACACTAAAAGTGTGCTGTGCATGTCTGTTATTTAAAGAAAGACTTTATAACATGATTGACAGGAATTTAAGATCTTGACAAAAATATCATCTCCAAAAAAATATCAAGCCAACGAGAATGGGATTTGAACCCATGCGTGCAGAGCACAATGGATTAGCAGTCCATCGCCTTAACCACTCGGCCACCTCGTCCTCCATGTTGACAATGCACCCAGCAATCCGACACCACTTGTGGCATTTAAAAGTCAATAATTTAAACCTCTGTGGATTGTTTTGTCTTAACTATCAGCAGCCCATATAAGTTTAACAAATACCTAGAGAATGTTCTAGACTTTATTTACTTAATAATAAACGATTTTGTAAAATGAAAACACTTTCAGATCCAATTGTAAGACTGAGTATTATGTTCATGATCTTGAAGTAGAATTCCTGATTTGACTGGTATATTCTTGAAATTCTTGTGTTGTCTTCAAATGGCATCTTGTTCATAATCTTGACTTTACTGGTTTATATCTTGATATTTTTGTTTAAGCTTCAATCGGCATCTTTTTCTGATCTTGAAATAGATTTCTTAATTTAAAGTATTTTTTTACAGTGATGTGTAAGCTTCAAGTGTTGGCTTTAAGCATTCTTCGCAAAAGTAGCATGTCCAGACGACGTAAATTAAACCGACGAGGATGGGATTTGAACCCATGCGTGCTGAGCATAATGGATTAGCAGTCCATAACCTTAACCATCTCGGCCAGCTCGTCTTTCTGCTATCTCCCAATCCCGGCTTTCTGACACCACTTTTCCTACTTTAAAGTCAACTATTTCTAGCATTTGGACTGTGTTCTCATCACTATCAAAGGCTTGATGGCAAGTCACATCTGGCCAATAGCACGACTGCTACTGTAAAAGCAATGCTAGAGTTACACTAAAAGTGTGCTGTGCATGTCTGTTATTTAAAGAAAGACTTTATAACATGATTGACAGGAATTTAAGATCTTGACAAAAATATCATCTCCAAAAAAATATCAAGCCAACGAGAATGGGATTTGAACCCATGCGTGCAGAGCACAATGGATTAGCAGTCCATCGCCTTAACCACTCGGCCACCTCGTCCTTCATGTTGACAATGCACCCAGCAATCCGACACCACTTGTGGCATTTAAAAGTCAATAATTTAAACCTCTGTGGATTGTATTGTCTAAACTATCAGCAGCCCATATAAGTTTAACAAAAACCTAGAGAATGTTCTAGACTTTATTTACTTAATAATAAATGATTTTGTAAAATGAAAACACTTTCAGATCCAATTGTAAGACTGAGTATTATGTTCATGATCTTGAAGTAGAATTCCTGATTTGACTGGTATATTCTTGAAATTTTTGTGTTGTCTTCAAATGGCATCTTGTTCATAATCTTGACTTTACTGGTTTATATCTTGATATTTTTGTTTAAGCTTCAATCGGCATCTTTTTCTGATCTTGAAATAGATTTCTTAATTTAAAGTATTTTTTTACAGTGATGTGTAAGCTTCAAATGTTGGCTTCAAGCATTCTTCGCAAAAGTAGCATGTCCAGACAACGTAAATTAAACCGACGAGGACGGGATTTGAACCCATGCGTGCTGAGCACAATGGATTAGCAGTCCATAACCTTAACCTCTCGGCCAGCTCGTCTTTCTGCTATCTCCCAATCCCGGCTTTCTGACACCACTTTTCCTACTTTAAAGTCAATTATTTCTAGCATTTGGACTGTGTTCTCATCACTATCAAAGGCTTGATGGCAAGTCACATCTGGCCAATAGCACGACTGCTACTGTAAAAGCAATGCCAGAGTTACACTAAAAGTGTGCTGTGCATGTCTGTTATTTAAAGAAAGACTTTATAACATGATTGACAGGAATTTAAGATCTTGACAAAAATATCAGCTCCAAAAAGATATCAAGCCGACGAGGATGGGATTTGAACCCATGCGTGCAGAGCACAATGGATTAGCAGTCCATCGCCTTAACCACTCGGCCACCTCGTCCTCCATGTTGACAATACACCCAGCAATCCGACACCACTTGTGGCATTTAAAAGTCAATAATTTTAACCTCTGTGGATTGTATTGTCTAAACTATCAGCAGCCCATATAAGTTTAACAAATACCTAGAGAATGTTCTAGACTTTATTTACTTAATAATAAATGATTTTGTAATATGAAAACCCTTTCAGATCCAATTGTAAGAAAGAGTATTTTGTTCATGATCTTGTAGTAGAATTCCTGATTTGACTGGTATATTCTTGAAATTTTTGTGTTGTCTTCAAATGGCATCTTGTTCATAATCTTGACTTTACTGGTTTATATCTTGTTATTTTTGTTTAAGCTTCAATCGGCATCTTTTTCTGATCTTGAAATAGATTTCTTAATTTAAAGTATTTTTTTACAGTGATGTGTAAGCTTCAAGTGTTGGCTTCAAGCATTCTTCGCAAAAGTAGCATGTCCAGACAACGTAAATTAAACCGACGAGGACGGGATTTGAAGCCATGCGTGCTGAGCACAATGGATTAGCAGTCCATAACCTTAACCTTTCGGCCAGCTCGTCTTTCTGCTATCTCCCAATCCCGGCTTTCTGACACCACTTTTCCTACTTTAAAGTCAACTATTTCTAGCATTTGGACTGTGTTCTCATCACTATCAATGGCTTGATGGCAAGTCACATCTGGCCAATAGCACGACTGCTACTGTAAAAGCAATGCTAGAGTTACACTAAAAGTGTGCTGTGCATGTCTGTTATTTAAAGAAAGACTTTATAACATGATTGACAGGAATTTAAGATCTTGACAAAAATATCAGCTCCAAAAAGATATCAAGCCGACGAGGATTGGATTTGAACCCATGCGTGCAGAGCACAATGGATTAGCAGTCCATCGCCTTAACCACTCGGCCACCTCGTCCTCCATGTTGACAGTACACCCAGCAATCCGACACCACTTATGGCATTTAAAAGTCAATAATTTAAACCTCTGTGGATTGTATTGTCTAAACTATCAGCAGCCCATATAAGTTTAACAAATACCTAGAGAATGTTCTAGACTTTATTTACTTAATAATAAAAGATTTTGTAAAATGAAAACCCTTTCAGATCCAATTGTAAGACAGAGTATTTTGTTGATGATCTTGAAGTAGAATTCCTGATTTTACTGGTATATTCTTGAAATTTTTGTGTTGTCTTCAAATGGCATCTTGTTCATAATCTTGACTTTACTGGTTTATATCTTGATATTTTTGTTTTAGCTTCAATCAGCATCTTTTTCTGATCTTAAAATAGATTTCTTAATTTAAAGTATTTTTTTACAGTGATGTGTAAGCTTCAAGTGTTGGCTTCAAGCATTCTTCGCAAAAGTAGCATGTCCAGACAACGTAAATTAAACCGACGAGGATGGGTTTTGAACCCATGCGTGCTGAGCATAATGGATTAGCAGTCCATCGCCTTAACCACTCGGCCACTTCGTCCTCCATGTTGACAATGCACCCAGCAATCCGACACCACTTGTGGCATTTAAAAGTCAATAATTTAAACATCTGTGGATTGTATTGTCTTAACTATCAGCAGCCCATATAAGTTTAACAAATACCTAGAGAATGTTCTAGACTTTATTTACTTAATAATAAATGATTTTGTAAAATGAAAACACTTTCAGATCCAATTGTAAGACTGAGTATTATGTTCATGATCTTGAAGTAGAATTCCTGATTTGACTGGTATATTCTTGAAATTTTTGTGTTGTCTTCAAATGGCATCTTGTTCATAATCTTGACTTTACTGGTTTATATCTTGATATTTTTGTTTAAGCTTCAATCAGCATCTTTTTCTGATCTTAAAATAGATTTCTTAATTTAAAGTATTTTTTTACAGTGATGTGTAAGCTTCAAGTGTTGGCTTCAAGCATTCTTCGCAAAAGTAGCATGTCCAGACAACGTAAATTAAACCGACGAGGATGGGATTTGAACCCATGCGTGCTGAGCATAATGGATTAGCAGTCCATAACCTTAACCATCTCGGCCAGCTCGTCTTTCTGCTATCTCCTAATCCCGGCTTTCTGACACCACTTTTCCTACTTTAAAGTCAACTATTTCTAGCATTTGGACTGTGTTCTCATCACTATCAAAGGCTTGATGGCAAGTCACATCTGGCCAATAGCACGACTGCTACTGTAATAGCAATGCTAGAGTTACACTAAAAGTGTGCTGTGCATGTCTGTTATTTAAAGAAAGACTTTATAACATGATTGACAGGAATTTAAGATCTTGACAAAAATATCAGCTCCAAAAAGATATCAAGCCGACGAGGATGGGATTCGAACCAATGCGTGCAGAGCACAATGAATTAGCAGTCCATCGCCTTAACCACTCGGCCACCTCGTCCTCCATGTTGACAATGCACCCAGCCATCTGACACCACTTGTGGCATTTAAAAGTCAATAATTTAAACGTCTGTGGATTGTATTGTCTTAACTATCAGCAGCCCATATAAGTTTAACAAATACCTAGAGAATGTTCTAGACTTTATTTACTTAATAATAAAAGATTTTGTAAAATGAAAACCCTTTCAGATCCAATTGTAAGACAGAGTATTTTGTTCATGATCTTGAAGTAGAATTCCTGATTTGACTGGTATATTCTTGAAATTTTTGTGTTGTCTTCAAATGGCATCTTGTTCATAATCTTGACTTTACTGGTTTATATCTTGATATTTTTGTTTAAGCTTCAATCAGCATCTTTTTCTGATCTTAAAATAGATTTCTTAATTTAAAGTATTTTTTTACAGTGATGTGTAAGCTTCAAGTGTTGGCTTCAAGCATTCTTCGCAAAAGTAGCATGTCCAGACAACGTTAATTAAACCGACGAGAATGAGATTTTAACCCATGCGTGCTGAGCATAATGGATTAGCAGTCCATAACCTTAACCATCTCGGCCATCTCGTATTTCTGCTATCTCCCAATCCCGGCTTTCTGACACCACTTTTCCTACTTTAAAGTCAACTATTTCTAGCATTTGGACTGTGTTCTCATCACTATCAAAGGCTTGATGGCAAGTCACATCTGGCCAATAGCACGACTGCTACTGTAAAAGCAATGCTAGAGTTACACTAAAAGTGTGCTGTGCATGTCTGTTATTTAAAGAAAGACTTTATAACATGATTGACAGGAATTTAAGATCTTGACAAAAATATCAGCTCCAAAAAGATATCAATCCGACGAGGATGGGATTTGAACCCATGCGTGCAGAGCACAATGGATTAGCAGTCCATCGCCTTAACCACTCGGCCACCTCGTCCTCCATGTTGACAATGCACCCAGCAATCCGACAACACTTGTGGCATTTAAAAGTCAATAATTTAAACCTCTGTGGATTGTATTGTCTAAACTATCAGCAGCCCATATAAGTTTAACAAATACCTAGAGAATGTTCTAGACTTTATTTACTTAATAATAAATGATTTTGTAAAATGAAAACCCTTTCAGATCCAATTGTAAGACAGAGTATTTTGTTCATGATCTTGAAGTAGAATTCCTGATTTGACTGGTATATTCTTGAAATTTTTGTGTTGTCTTCAAATGGCATCTTGTTCATAATCTTGACTTTACTGGTTTATATCTTGTTATTTTTGTTTAAGCTTCAATCGTTATCTTTTTCTGATCTTGAAAAAGATTTCTTAATTTATAGTATTTTTTTACAGTGATGTGTAAGCTTCAAGTGTTGGCTTCAAGCATTCTTCGCAAAAGTAGCATGTCCAGGAAGTAGAATTCCTGATTTGACTGGTATATTCTTGACATTTTTGTGTTGTCTTCAAATGGCATCTTGTTCATAATCTTGACTTTACTGGTTTATATCTTGATATTTTTGTTTAAGCTTCAATCGGAATCTTTTTCTGATCTTGAAATAGATTTCTTAATTTAAAGTATTTTTTTACAGTGATGTGTAAGCTTCAAGTGTTGGCTTCAAGCATTCTTCACAAAAGTAGCATGTCCAGACAACGTAAATTAAACCGACGAGGACGGGATTTGAACCCATGCATGCTGAGCACAACGGATTAGCAGTCCATAACCTTAACCTCTCGGCCAGCTCGTCTTTCTGCTATCTCCCAATCCCGGCTTTCTGACACCACTTTTCCTACTTTAAAGTCAATTATTTCTAGCATTTGGACTGTGTTCTCATCACTATCAAAGGCTTGATGGCAAGTCACATCTGGCCAATAGCACGACTGCTACTGTAAAAGCAATGCTAGAGTTACACTAAAAGTGTGCTGTGCATGTCTGTTATTTAAAGAAAGACTTTATAACATGATTGACAGGAATTTAAGATCTTGACAAAAATATCAGCTCCAAAAAGATATCAAGCCGACGAGGATGGGATTTGAACCCATGCGTGCAGAGCACAATGGATTAGCAGTCCATCGCCTTAACCACTCGGCCACCTCGTCCTCCATGTTAACAATGCACCCAGCAATCCGACACCACTTGTGGCATTTAAAAGTCAATAATTTAAACCTCTGTGGATTGTATTGTCTAAACTATCAGCAGCCCATATAAGTTTAACAAATACCTAGAGAATGTTCTAGACTTTATTTACTTAATAATAAATGATTTTGTAAAATGAAAACCCTTTCAGATCCAATTGTAAGACAGAGTATTTTGTTCATGATCTTGAAGTAGAATTCCTGATTTGACTGGTATATTCTTGAAATTTTTGTGTTGTCTTCAAATGGCATCTTGTTCATAATCTTGACTTTACTGGTTTATATCTTGTTATTTTTGTTTAAGCTTCAATCGTTATCTTTTTCTGATCTTGAAAAAGATTTCTTAATTTATAGTATTTTTTTACAGTGATGTGTAAGCTTCAAGTGTTGGCTTCAAGCATTCTTCGCAAAAGTAGCATGTCCAGGAAGTAGAATTCCTGATTTGACTGGTATATTCTTGACATTTTTGTGTTGTCTTCAAATGGCATCTTGTTCATAATCTTGACTTTACTGGTTTATATCTTGATATTTTTGTTTAAGCTTCAATCGGAATCTTTTTCTGATCTTGAAATAGATTTCTTAATTTAAAGTATTTTTTTACAGTGATGTGTAAGCTTCAAGTGTTGGCTTCAAGCATTCTTCGCAAAAGTAGCATGTCCAGACAACGTAAATTAAACCGACAAGGATGGGATTTGAACCCATGCGTGCTGAGCATAATGGATTAGCAGTCCATAACCTTAGCCATCTCGGCCAGCTCGTCTTTCTGCTATCTCCCAATCCCGGCTTTCTGACACCACTTTTCCTACTTTAAAGTCAACTATTTCTAGCATTTGGACTGTGTTCTCATCACTATCAAAGGCAAGTCACATCTGGCCAATAGCACGACTGCTACTGTAAAAGCAATGCTAGAGTTACACTAAAAGTGTGCTGTGCATGTCTGTTATTTAAAGAAAGACTTTATAACATGATTGACAGGAATTTAAGATCTTGACAAAAATATCAGCTCCAAAAAGATATCAAGCCGACGAGGATGGGATTAGAACCCATGCGTGCAGAGCACAATGGATTAGCAGTCCATCGCCTTAACCACTCGGCCACCTCGTCCTCCATGTTGACAATGCACCCAGCAATCCGACACCACTTGTTGCATTTAAAAGTCAATAATTTAAACCTCTGTGGATTGTATTGTCTAAACTATCAGCAGCCCATATAAGTTTAACAAATACCTAGAGAATGTTCTAGACTTTATTTACTTAATTATAAAAGATTTTGTCAAATGAAAACCCTTTCAGATCCAATTGTAAGACAGAGTATTTTGTTCATGATCTTGAAGTAGAATTCCTGATTTGACTGGTATATTCTTGAAATTTTTGTGTTGTCTTCAAATGGCATCTTGTTCATAATCTTGACTTTACTGGTTTATATCTTGATATTTTTGTTTTAGCTTCAATCAGCATCTTTTTCTGATCTTAAAATAGATTTCTTAATTTAAAGTATTTTTTTTACAGTGATGTGTAAGCTTCAAGTGTTGGCTTCAAGCATTCTTCGCAAAAGTAGCATGTCCAGACAACGTAAATTAAAACGACGAGGGTGGGATTTGAACCCATGCGTGCAGAGCACAATGGATTAGCAGTCCATCGCCTTAACCACTCGGCCACCTCGTCCTCCATGTTGACAATGCACCCAGCAATCCGACACCACTTGTGGCATTTAAAAGTCAATAATTTAAACCTCTGTGGATTGTATTGTCTTAACTATCAGCAGCCCATATAAGTTTAACAAATACCTAGAGAATGTTCTAGACTTTATTTACTTAATAATAAAAGATTTTGTAAAATGAAAACCCTTTCAGATCCAATTGTAAGACAGAGTATTTTGTTCATGATCTTGAAGTAGAATTCCTAATTTGACTGGTATATTCTTGAAATTTTTGTGTTGTCTTCAAATGGCATCTTGTTCATAATCTTGACTTTACTGGTTTATATCTTGATATTTTTGTTTAAGCTTCAATCAGCATCTTTTTCTGATCTTAAAATAGATTTCTTAATTTAAAGTATTTTTTTACAGTGATGTGTAAGCTTCAAGTGTTGGCTTCAAGCATTCTTCGCAAAAGTAGCATGTCCAGACAACGTAAATTAAACCGACGAGGATGGGATTTGAACCCATGCGTGCTGAGCATAATGGATTAGCAGTCCATAACCTTAACCATCTCGGCCAGCTCGTCTTTCTGCTATCTCCCAATCCCGGCTTTCTGACACCACTTTTCCTACTTTAAAGTCAACTATTTCTAGCATTTGGACTGTGTTCTCATCACTATCAAAGGCTTGATGGCAAGTCACATCTGGCCAATAGCACGACTGCTACTGTAAAAGCAATGCTAGAGTTACAATAAAAGTGTGCTGTGCATGTCTGTTATTTAAAGAAAGACTTTATAACATGATTGACAGGAATTTAAGATCTTGACAAAAATATCAGCTCCAAAAAGATATCAAGCCAACGAGGATGGGATTTGAACCCATGCGTGCAGAGCACAATGGATTAGCAGTCCATCGCCTTAACCACTCGGCCACCTCGTCCTCCATGTTGACAATGCACCCAGCAATCCGACACCACTTGTGGCATTTAAAAGTCAATAATTTAAACCTCTGTGGATTGTATTGTCTTAACTATCAGCAGCCCATATAAGTTTAACAAATACCTAGAGAATGTTCTAGACTTTATTTACTTAATAATAAAAGATTTTGTAAAATGAAAACACTTTCAGATCCAATTGTAAGACTGAGTATTATGTTCATGATCTTGAAGTAGAATTCCTGATTTGACTGGTATATTCTTGAAATTTTTGTGTTGTCTTCAAATGGCATCTTGTTCATAATCTTGACTTTACTGGTTTATATCTTGATATTTTTGTTTAAGCTTCAATCGGCATCTTTTTCTGATCTTGAAATAGATTTCTTAATTTAAAGTATTTTTTTACAGTGATGTGTAAGCTTCAAATGTTGGCTTCAAGCATTCTTCGCAAAAGTAGCATGTCCAGACAACGTAAATTAAACCGACGAGGATGGGATTTGAACCCATGCGTGCTGAGCATAATGGATTAGCAGTCCATAACCTTAACCATCTCGGCCAGCTCGTCTTTCTGCTATCTCCCAATCCCTGCTTTCTGACACCACTTTTCCTACTTTAAAGTCAACTATTTCTAGCATTTGGACTGTGTTCTCATCACTATCAAAGGCTTGATGGCAAGTCACATCTGGCCAATAGCACGACTGCTACTGTAAAAGCAATGCTAGAGTTACACTAAAAGTGTGCTGTGCATGTCTGTTATTTAAAGAAAGACTTTATAACATGATTGACAGGAATTTAAGATCTTGACAAAAATATCAGCTCCAAAAAGATATCAAGCCGACGAGGATGGGATTTGAACCCATGCGTGCAGAGCACAATGGATTAGCAGTCCATCGCCTTAACCACTCGGCCACCTCGTCCTCCATGTTAACAATGCACCCAGCAATCCGACACCACTTGTGGCATTTAAAAGTCAATAATTTAAACCTCTGTGGATTGTATTGTCTAAACTATCAGCAGCCCATATAAGTTTAACAAATACCTAGAGAATGTTCTAGACTTTATTTACTTAATAATAAATGATTTTGTAAAATGAAAACACTTTCAGATCCAATTGTAAGACTGAGTATTATGTTCATGATCTTGAAGTAGAATTCCTGATTTGACTGGTATATTCTTGAAATTTTTGTGTTGTCTTCATATGGCATCTTGTTCATAATCTTGACTTTACTGGTTTATATCTTGATATTTTTGTTTAAGCTTCAATCAGCATCTTTTTCTGATCTTAAAATAGATTTCTTAATTTAAAGTATTTTTTTACAGTGATGTGTAAGCTTTAAGTGTTGGCTTCAAGCATTCTTCGCAAAAGTAGCATGTCCAGACAACGTAAATTAAACCGACGAGGATGGGATTTGAACCCATGCGTGCTGAGCATAATGGATTAGCAGTCCATAACCTTAACCATCTCGGCCAGCTCGTCTTTCTGCTATCTCCTAATCCCAGCTTTCTGACACCACTTTTCCTACTTTAAAGTCAACTATTTCTAGCATTTGGACTGTGTTCTCATCACTATCAAAGGCTTGATGGCAAGTCACATCTGGCCAATAGCACGACTGCTACTGTAAAAGCAATGCTAGAGTTACACTAAAAGTGTGCTGTGCATGTCTGTTATTTAAAGAAAGACTTTATAACATGATTGACAGGAATTTAAGATCTTGACAAAAATATCAGCTCCAAAAAGATATCAAGCCGACGAGGATGGGATTTGAACCAATGCGTGCAGAGCACAATGAATTAGCAGTCCATCGCCTTAACCACTCGGCCACCTCGTCCTCCATGTTGACAATGCACCCAGCAATCCGACACCACTTGTGGCATTTAAAAGTCAATAATTTAAACCTCTGTGGATTGTATTGTCTAAACTATCAGCAGCCCATATAAGTTTAACAAATACCTAGAGAATGTTCTAGACTTTATTTACTTAATAATAAAAGATTTTGTAAAATGAAAACCCTTTCAGATCCAATTGTAAGACAGAGTATTTTGTTCATGATCTTGAAGTAGAATTCCTGATTTGACTGGTATATTCTTGAATTTTTAGTGTTGTCTTCAAATGGCATCTTGTTCATAATCTTGACTTTACTGGTTTATATCTTGATATTTTTGTTTTAGCTTCAATCAGCATCTTTTTCTGATCTTAAAATAGATTTCTTAATTTAAAGTATTTTTTTACAGTGATGTGTAAGCTTCAAGTGTTGGCTTCAAGCATTCTTCGCAAAAGTAGCATGTCCAGACAACGTAAATTAAACCGACGAGGATGGGATTTGAACCCATGCCTGCAGAGCACAATGGATTAGCAGTCCATCGCCTTAACCACTCGGCAACCTCGTCCTCCATGTTGACAATGCACCCAGCAATCCGACACCACTTGTGGCATTTAAAAGTTAATAATTTAAACCTCTGTGGATTGTATTGTCTTAACTATCAGCAGCCCATATAAGTTTAACAAATACCTAGAGAATGTTCTAGACTTTATTTACTTAATAATAAATGATTTTGTAAAATGAAAACACTTTCAGATCCAATTGTAAGACTGAGTATTATGTTCATGATCTTGAAGTAGAATTCCTTATTTGACTGGTATATTGTTGAAATTTTTGTGTTGTCTTCAAATGGCATCTTGTTCATAATCTTGACTTTACTGGTTTATATCTTGATATTTTTGTTTAAGCTTCAATCGGCATCTTTTTCTGATCTTGAAATAGATTTCTTAATTTAAAGTATTTTTTTACAGTGATGTGTAAGCTTCAAGTGTTGGCTTCAAGCATTCTTCGCAAAAGTAGCATGTCCAGACAACGTAAATTAAACCGACGAGGATGGGATTTGAACCCGTGCGTGCAGAGCACAATGGATTAGCAGTCCATCACCTTAACCACTCGGCCACCTCGTCCTCCATGTTGACAATGCACCCAGCAATCCGACACCACTTGTGGCATTTAAAAATCAATAATTTAAACCTCTGTGGATTGTATTGTCTTAACTATCAGCAGCCCATATAAGTTTAACAAATACCTAGAGAATGTTCTAGACTTTATTTACTTAATAATAAATGATTTTGTAAAATGAAAACACTTTCAGATCCAATTGTAATACTGAGTATTATGTTCATGATCTTGAAGTAGAATTCCTGATTTGACTAGTATATTCTTGAAATTTTTGTGTTGTCTTCAAATGGCATCTTGTTCATAATCTTGACTTTACTGGTTTATATCTTGATATTTTTGTTTAAGCTTCAATCGGCATCTTTTTCTGATCTTGAAATAGATTTCTTAATTTAAAGTATTTTTTTACAGTGATGTGTAAGCTTCAAGTGTTGACTTCATGCATTCTTCGCAAAAGTAGCATGTCCAGACAACGTAAATTAAACCGACGAGGATGGGATTTGAACCCATGCGTGCTGAGCATAACGGATTAGCAGTCCATAACCTTAACCATCTCGGCCAGCTCGTCTTTCTGCTATCTCCCAATCCCGGCTTTCTGACACCACTTTTCCTACTTTAAAGTCAACTATTTCTAGCATTTGGACTGTGTTCTCATCACTATCAAAGGCTTGATGGCAAGTCACATCTGCCCAATAGCACGACTGCTACTGTAAAAGCAATGCTAGAGTTACACTAAAAGTGTGCTGTGCATGTCTGTTATTTAAAGAAAGACTTTATAACATGATTGACAGGAATTTAAGATCTTGACAAAAATATCAGCTTCAAAAAGATATCAAGCCGACGAGGATGGGATTTGAACCAATGCGTGCAGAGCACAATGAATTAGCAGTCCATCGCCTTAACAACTCGGCCACCTCGTCCTCCATGTTGACAATACACCCAGCAATCCGACACCACTTGTGGCATTTAAAAGTCAATAATTTAAACCTCTGTGGATTGTATTGTCTAAACTATCAGCAGCCCATATAAGTTTAACAAATACCTAGAGAATGTTCTAGACTTTATTTACTTAATAATAAAAGATTTTGTAAAATGAAAACCCTTTCAGATCCAATTGTAAGACAGAGTATTTTGTTCATGATCTTGAAGTAGAATTCCTGATTTGACTGGTATATTCTTGAAATTTTTGTGTTGTCTTCAAATGGCATCTTGTTCATAATCTTGACTTTACTGGTTTATATCTTGATATTTTTGTTTTAGCTTCAATCAGCATCTTTTTCTGATCTTAAAATAGATTTCTTAATTTAAAGTATTTTTTACAGTGATGTGTAAGCTTCAAGTGTTGGCTTCAAGCATTCTTCGCAAAAGTAGCATGTCCAGACAACGTAAATTAAACCGACGAGGATGGGATTTGAACCCATGCGTGCAGAGCACAATGGATTAGCAGTCCATCGCCTAACCACTCGGCCACCTCGTCCTCCATGTTGACAATGCACCCAGCAATCCGACACCACTTGTGGCATTTAAAAGTCAATAATTTAAACCTCTGTGGATTGTATTGTCTTAACTATCAGCAGCCCATATAAGTTTAACAAATACCTAGAGAATGTTCTAGACTTTATTTACTTAATAATAAATGATTTTGTAAAATGAAAACACTTTCAGATCCAATTGTAATACTGAGTATTATGTTCATGATCTTGAAGTAGAATTCCTGATTTGACTGGTATATTCTTGAAATTTTTGTGTTGTCTTCAAATGGCATCTTGTTCATAATCTTGACTTTACTGGTTTATATCTTGATATTTTTGTTTAAGCTTCAATCGGCATCTTTTTCTGATCTTGAAATAGATTTCTTAATTTAAAGTATTTTTTTACAGTGATGTGTAAGCTTCAAGTGTTGACTTCAAGCATTCTTCGCAAAAGTAGCATGTCCAGACAACGTAAATTAAACCGACGAGGATGGGATTTGAACCCATGCGTGCTGAGCATAACGGATTAGCAGTCCATAACCTTAACCATCTCGGCCAGCTCGTCTTTCTGCTATCTCCCAATCCCGGCTTTCTGACACCACTTTTCCTACTTTAAAGTCAACTATTTCTAGCATTTGGACTGTGTTCTCATCACTATCAAAGGCTTGATGGCAAGTCACATCTGGCCAATAGCACGACTGCTACTGTAAAAGCAATGCTATAGTTACACTAAAAGTGTGCTGTGCATGTCTGTTATTTAAAGAAAGACTTTATAACATGATTGACAGGAATTTAAGATCTTGACAAAAATATCAGCTCCAAAAAGATATCAAGCCGACGAGGATGGGATTTGAACCAATGCGTGCAGAGCACAATGAATTAGCAGTCCATCGCCTTAACCACTCGGCCACCTCGTCCTCCATGTTGACAATGCACCCAGCAATCCGACACCACTTGTGGCATTTAAAAGTCAATAATTTAAACCTCTGTGGATTGTATTGTCTAAACTATCAGCAGCCCATATAAGTTTAACAAATACCTAGAGAATGTTCTAGACTTTATTTACTTAATAATAAAAGATTTTGTAAAATGAAAACCCTTTCAGATCCAATTGTAAGACAGAGTATTTTGTTCATGATCTTGAAGTAGAATTCCTGATTTGACTGGTATATTCTTGAATTTTTTGTGTTGTCTTCAAATGGCATCTTGTTCATAATCTTGATTTTACTGGTTTATATCTTGATATTTTTGTTTTAGCTTCAATCAGCATCTTTTTCTGATCTTAAAATAGATTTCTTAATTTAAAGTATTTTTTAC
Organism: Crinia signifera; assembly: GCF_055691185.1. Taxonomy (NCBI): domain Eukaryota; kingdom Metazoa; phylum Chordata; class Amphibia; order Anura; family Myobatrachidae; genus Crinia; species Crinia signifera. The sequence continues at coordinate 92,211,425 of NC_139227.1, forward strand.
AGTGATGTGTAAGCTTCAAGTGTTGGCTTCAAGCATTCTTCGCAAAAGTAGCATGTCCAGACAACGTAAATTAAACCGACGAGGATGGGATTTGAACCCATGCGTGCAGAGCACAATGGATTAGCAGTCCATCGCCTAACCACTCGGCCACCTCGTCCTCCATGTTGACAATGCACCCAGCAATCCGACACCACTTGTGGCATTTAAAAGTCAATAATTTAAACCTCTGTGGATTGTATTGTCTTAACTATCAGCAGCCCATATAAGTTTAACAAATACCTAGAGAATGTTCTAGACTTTATTTACTTAATAATAAATGATTTTGTAAAATGAAAACACTTTCAGATCCAATTGTAATACTGAGTATTATGTTCATGATCTTGAAGTAGAATTCCTGATTTGACTGGTATATTCTTGAAATTTTTGTGTTGTCTTCAAATGGCATCTTGTTCATAATCTTGACTTTACTGGTTTATATCTTGATATTTTTGTTTAAGCTTCAATCGGCATCTTTTTCTGATCTTGAAATAGATTTCTTAATTTAAAGTATTTTTTTACAGTGATGTGTAAGCTTCAAGTGTTGACTTCAAGCATTCTTCGCAAAAGTAGCATGTCCAGACAACGTAAATTAAACCGACGAGGATGGGATTTGAACCCATGCGTGCTGAGCATAACGGATTAGCAGTCCATAACCTTAACCATCTCGGCCAGCTCGTCTTTCTGCTATCTCCCAATCCCGGCTTTCTGACACCACTTTTCCTACTTTAAAGTCAACTATTTCTAGCATTTGGACTGTGTTCTCATCACTATCAAAGGCTTGATGGCAAGTCACATCTGGCCAATAGCACGACTGCTACTGTAAAAGCAATGCTAGAGTTACACTAAAAGTGTGCTGTGCATGTCTGTTATTTAAAGAAAGACTTTATAACATGATTGACAGGAATTTAAGATCTTGACAAAAATATCAGCTCCAAAAAGATATCAAGCCGACGAGGATGGGATTTGAACCCATGCGTGCAGAGCACAATGGATTAGCAGTCCATCGCCTTAACCACTCGGCCACCTCGTCCTCCATGTTGACAATGCACCCAGCAATCCGACACCACTTGTGGCATTTAAAAGTCAATAATTTAAACCTCTGTGGATTGTATTGTCTAAACTATCAGCAGCCCATATAAGTTTAACAAATACCTAGAGAATGTTCTAGACTTTATTTACTTAATAATAAATGATTTTGTAAAATGAAAACCCTTTCAGATCCAATTGTAAGACAGAGTATTTTGTTCATGATCTTGAAGTAGAATTCCTGATTTGACTGGTATATTCTTGAAATTTTTGTGTTGTCTTCAAATGGCATCTTGTTCATAATCTTGACTTTACTGGTTTATATCTTGTTATTTTTGTTTAAGCTTCAATCGTTATCTTTTTCTGATCTTGAAAAAGATTTCTTAATTTATAGTATTTTTTTACAGTGATGTGTAAGCTTCAAGTGTTGGCTTCAAGCATTCTTCGCAAAAGTAGCATGTCCAGGAAGTAGAATTCCTGATTTGACTGGTATATTCTTGAAATTTTTGTGTTGTCTTCAAATGGCATCTTGTTCATAATCTTGACTTTACTGGTTTATATCTTGATATTTTTGTTTTAGCTTCAATCAGCATCTTTTTCTGATCTTAAAATAGATTTCTTAATTTAAAGTATTTTTTACAGTGATGTGTAAGCTTCAAGTGTTGGCTTCAAGCATTCTTCGCAAAAGTAGCATGTCCAGACAACGTAAATTAAACCGACGAGGATGGGATTTGAACCCATGCGTGCTGAGCATAATGGATTAGCAGTCCATAACCTTAACCATCTCGGCCAGCTCGTCTTTCTGCTATCTCCCAATCCCGGCTTTCTGACACCACTTTTCCTACTTTAAAGTCAACTATTTCTAGCATTTGGACTGTGTTCTCATCACTATCAAAGGCTTGATGGCAAGTCACATCTGGCCAATAGCACGACTGCTACTGTAAAAGCAATGCTAGAGTTACAATAAAAGTGTGCTGTGCATGTCTGTTATTTAAAGAAAGACTTTATAACATGATTGACAGGAATTTAAGATCTTGACAAAAATATCAGCTCCAAAAAGATATCAAGCCAACGAGGATGGGATTTGAACCCATGCGTGCAGAGCACAATGGATTAGCAGTCCATCGCCTTAACCACTCGGCCACCTCGTCCTCCATGTTGACAATGCACCCAGCAATCCGACACCACTTGTGGCATTTAAAAGTCAATAATTTAAACCTCTGTGGATTGTATTGTCTTAACTATCAGCAGCCCATATAAGTTTAACAAATACCTAGAGAATGTTCTAGACTTTATTTACTTAATAATAAAAGATTTTGTAAAATGAAAACACTTTCAGATCCAATTGTAAGACTGAGTATTATGTTCATGATCTTGAAGTAGAATTCCTGATTTGACTGGTATATTCTTGAAATTTTTGTGTTGTCTTCAAATGGCATCTTGTTCATAATCTTGACTTTACTGGTTTATATCTTGATATTTTTGTTTAAGCTTCAATCGGCATCTTTTTCTGATCTTGAAATAGATTTCTTAATTTAAAGTATTTTTTTACAGTGATGTGTAAGCTTCAAATGTTGGCTTCAAGCATTCTTCGCAAAAGTAGCATGTCCAGACAACGTAAATTAAACCGACGAGGATGGGATTTGAACCCATGCGTGCTGAGCATAATGGATTAGCAGTCCATAACCTTAACCATCTCGGCCAGCTCGTCTTTCTGCTATCTCCCAATCCCGGCTTTCTGACACCACTTTTCCTACTTTAAAGTCAACTATTTCTAGCATTTGGACTGTGTTCTCATCACTATCAAAGGCTTGATGGCAAGTCACATCTGGCCAATAGCACGACTGCTACTGTAAAAGCAATGCTAGAGTTACACTAAAAGTGTGCTGTGCATGTCTGTTATTTAAAGAAAGACTTTATAACATGATTGACAGGAATTTAAGATCTTGACAAAAATATCAGCTCCAAAAAGATATCAAGCCGACGAGGATGGGATTTGAACCCATGCGTGCAGAGCACAATGGATTAGCAGTCCATCGCCTTAACCACTCGGCCACCTCGTCCTCCATGTTAGCAATGCACCCAGCAATCCGACACCACTTGTGGCATTTAAAAGTCAATAATTTAAACCTCTGTGGATTGTATTGTCTAAACTATCAGCAGCCCATATAAGTTTAACAAATACCTAGAGAATGTTCTAGACTTTATTTACTTAATAATAAATGATTTTGTAAAATGAAAACACTTTCAGATCCAATTGTAAGACTGAGTATTATGTTCATGATCTTGAAGTAGAATTCCTGATTTGACTGGTATATTCTTGAAATTTTTGTGTTGTCTTCATATGGCATCTTGTTCATAATCTTGACTTTACTGGTTTATATCTTGATATTTTTGTTTAAGCTTCAATCAGCATCTTTTTCTGATCTTAAAATAGATTTCTTAATTTAAAGTATTTTTTTACAGTGATGTGTAAGCTTTAAGTGTTGGCTTCAAGCATTCTTCGCAAAAGTAGCATGTCCAGACAACGTAAATTAAACCGACGAGGATGGGATTTGAACCCATGCGTGCTGAGCATAATGGATTAGCAGTCCATAACCTTAACCATCTCGGCCAGCTCGTCTTTCTGCTATCTCCTAATCCCAGCTTTCTGACACCACTTTTCCTACTTTAAAGTCAACTATTTCTAGCATTTGGACTGTGTTCTCATCACTATCAAAGGCTTGATGGCAAGTCACATCTGGCCAATAGCACGACTGCTACTGTAAAAGCAATGCTAGAGTTACACTAAAAGTGTGCTGTGCATGTCTGTTATTTAAAGAAAGACTTTATAACATGATTGACAGGAATTTAAGATCTTGACAAAAATATCAGCTCCAAAAAGATATCAAGCCGACGAGGATGGGATTTGAACCAATGCGTGCAGAGCACAATGAATTAGCAGTCCATCGCCTTAACCACTCGGCCACCTCGTCCTCCATGTTGACAATGCACCCAGCAATCCGACACCACTTGTGGCATTTAAAAGTCAATAATTTAAACCTCTGTGGATTGTATTGTCTAAACTATCAGCAGCCCATATAAGTTTAACAAATACCTAGAGAATGTTCTAGACTTTATTTACTTAATAATAAAAGATTTTGTAAAATGAAAACCCTTTCAGATCCAATTGTAAGACAGAGTATTTTGTTCATGATCTTGAAGTAGAATTCCTGATTTGACTGGTATATTCTTGAATTTTTAGTGTTGTCTTCAAATGGCATCTTGTTCATAATCTTGACTTTACTGGTTTATATCTTGATATTTTTGTTTTAGCTTCAATCAGCATCTTTTTCTGATCTTAAAATAGATTTCTTAATTTAAAGTATTTTTTACAGTGATGTGTAAGCTTCAAGTGTTGGCTTCAAGCATTCTTCGCAAAAGTAGCATGTCCAGACAACGTAAATTAAACCGACGAGGATGGGATTTGAACCCATGCGTGCAGAGCACAATGGATTAGCAGTCCATCGCCTAACCACTCGGCCACCTCGTCCTCCATGTTGACAATGCACCCAGCAATCCGACACCACTTGTGGCATTTAAAAGTCAATAATTTAAACCTCTGTGGATTGTATTGTCTTAACTATCAGCAGCCCATATAAGTTTAACAAATACCTAGAGAATGTTCTAGACTTTATTTACTTAATAATAAATGATTTTGTAAAATGAAAACACTTTCAGATCCAATTGTAATACTGAGTATTATGTTCATGATCTTGAAGTAGAATTCCTGATTTGACTGGTATATTCTTGAAATTTTTGTGTTGTCTTCAAATGGCATCTTGTTCATAATCTTGACTTTACTGGTTTATATCTTGATATTTTTGTTTAAGCTTCAATCGGCATCTTTTTCTGATCTTGAAATAGATTTCTTAATTTAAAGTATTTTTTTACAGTGATGTGTAAGCTTCAAGTGTTGACTTCAAGCATTCTTCGCAAAAGTAGCATGTCCAGACAACGTAAATTAAACCGACGAGGATGGGATTTGAACCCATGCGTGCTGAGCATAACGGATTAGCAGTCCATAACCTTAACCATCTCGGCCAGCTCGTCTTTCTGCTATCTCCCAATCCCGGCTTTCTGACACCACTTTTCCTACTTTAAAGTCAACTATTTCTAGCATTTGGACTGTGTTCTCATCACTATCAAAGGCTTGATGGCAAGTCACATCTGGCCAATAGCACGACTGCTACTGTAAAAGCAATGCTAGAGTTACACTAAAAGTGTGCTGTGCATGTCTGTTATTTAAAGAAAGACTTTATAACATGATTGACAGGAATTTAAGATCTTGACAAAAATATCAGCTCCAAAAAGATATCAAGCCGACGAGGATGGGATTTGAACCCATGCGTGCAGAGCACAATGGATTAGCAGTCCATCGCCTTAACCACTCGGCCACCTCGTCCTCCATGTTGACAATGCACCCAGCAATCCGACACCACTTGTGGCATTTAAAAGTCAATAATTTAAACCTCTGTGGATTGTATTGTCTAAACTATCAGCAGCCCATATAAGTTTAACAAATACCTAGAGAATGTTCTAGACTTTATTTACTTAATAATAAATGATTTTGTAAAATGAAAACCCTTTCAGATCCAATTGTAAGACAGAGTATTTTGTTCATGATCTTGAAGTAGAATTCCTGATTTGACTGGTATATTCTTGAAATTTTTGTGTTGTCTTCAAATGGCATCTTGTTCATAATCTTGACTTTACTGGTTTATATCTTGTTATTTTTGTTTAAGCTTCAATCGTTATCTTTTTCTGATCTTGAAAAAGATTTCTTAATTTATAGTATTTTTTTACAGTGATGTGTAAGCTTCAAGTGTTGGCTTCAAGCATTCTTCGCAAAAGTAGCATGTCCAGGAAGTAGAATTCCTGATTTGACTGGTATATTCTTGAAATTTTTGTGTTGTCTTCAAATGGCATCTTGTTCATAATCTTGACTTTACTGGTTTATATCTTGATATTTTTGTTTTAGCTTCAATCAGCATCTTTTTCTGATCTTAAAATAGATTTCTTAATTTAAAGTATTTTTTACAGTGATGTGTAAGCTTCAAGTGTTGGCTTCAAGCATTCTTCGCAAAAGTAGCATGTCCAGACAACGTAAATTAAACCGACGAGGATGGGATTTGAACCCATGCGTGCTGAGCATAATGGATTAGCAGTCCATAACCTTAACCATCTCGGCCAGCTCGTCTTTCTGCTATCTCCCAATCCCGGCTTTCTGACACCACTTTTCCTACTTTAAAGTCAACTATTTCTAGCATTTGGACTGTGTTCTCATCACTATCAAAGGCTTGATGGCAAGTCACATCTGGCCAATAGCACGACTGCTACTGTAAAAGCAATGCTAGAGTTACACTAAAAGTGTGCTGTGCATGTCTGTTATTTAAAGAAAGACTTTATAACATGATTGACAGGAATTTAAGATCTTGACAAAAATATCAGCTCCAAAAAGATATCAAGCCGACGAGGATGGGATTTGAACCAATGCGTGCAGAGCACAATGAATTAGCAGTCCATCGCCTTAACCACTCGGCCACCTCGTCCTCCATGTTGACAATGCACCCAGCAATCCGACACCACTTGTGGCATTTAAAAGTCAATAATTTAAACCTCTGTGGATTGTATTGTCTAAACTATCAGCAGCCCATATAAGTTTAACAAATACCTAGAGAATGTTCTAGACTTTATTTACTTAATAATAAAAGATTTTGTAAAATGAAAACCCTTTCAGATCCAATTGTAAGACAGAGTATTTTGTTCATGATCTTGAAGTAGAATTCCTGATTTGACTGGTATATTCTTGAAATTTTTGTGTTGTCTTCAAATGGCATCTTGTTCATAATCTTGACTTTACTGGTTTATATCTTGATATTTTTGTTTTAGCTTCAATCAGCATCTTTTTCTGATCTTAAAATAGATTTCTTAATTTAAAGTATTTTTTTACAGTGATGTGTAAGCTTCAAGTGTTGGCTTCAAGCATTCTTCGCAAAAGTAGCATGTACAGACAACGTAAATTAAACCGACGAGGATGGGATTTGAACCCATGCGTGCAGAGCACAATGGATTAGCAGTCCATCGCCTAACCACTCGGCCACCTCGTCCTCCATGTTGACAATGCACCCAGCAATCCGACACCACTTGTGGCATTTAAAAGTCAATAATTTAAACCTCTGTGGATTGTATTGTCTTAACTATCAGCAGCCCATATAAGTTTAACAAATACCTAGAGAATGTTCTAGACTTTATTTACTTAATAATAAAAGATTTTGTAAAATGAAAACCCTTTCAGATCCAATTGTAAGACAGAGTATTTTGTTCATGATCTTGAAGTAGAATTCCTGATTTGACTGGTATATTCTTGAAATTTTTGTGTTGTCTTCAAATGGCATCTTGTTCATAATCTTGACTTTACTGGTTTATATCTTGATATTTTTGTTTAAGCTTCAATCAGCATCTTTTTCTGATCTTAAAATAGATTTCTTAATTTAAAGTATTTTTTTACAGTGATGTGTAAGCTTCAAGTGTTGGCTTCAAGCATTCTTCGCAAAAGTAGCATGTCCAGACAACGTAAATTAAACCGACGAGGATGAGATTTGAACCCATGCGTGCTGAGCATAATGGATTAGCAGTCCATAACCTTATCCATCTCGGCCAGCTCGTCTTTCTGCTATCTCCCAATCCCGGCTTTCTGACACCACTTTTCCTATTTTAAAGTCAACTATTTCAAGCATTTGGACTGTGTTCTCATCACTATCAAAGGCTTGATGGCAAGTCACATCTGGCCAATAGCACGACTGCTACTGTAAAAGCAATGCTAGAGTTACACTAAAAGTGTGCTGTGCATGTCTGTTATTTTAAGAAAGACTTTATAACATGATTGACAGGAATTTAAGATCTTGACAAAAATATCAGCTCCGAAAAGATATCAAGCCGACGAGGATGGGATTTGAACCCATGCGTGCAGAGCACAATGGATTAGCAGTCCATCGCCTTAACCACTCGGCCACCTCGTCCTCCATGTTGACAATGCACCCAGCAATCCGACACCACTTGTGGCATTTAAAAGTCAATAATTTAAACCTCTGTGGATTGTATTGTCTAAACTATCAGCAGCCCATATAAGTTTAACAAATACCTAGAGAATGTTCTAGACTTTATTTACTTAATAATAAATGATTTTGTAAAATGAAAACCCTTTCAGATCCAATTGTAAGACAGAGTATTTTGTTCATGATCTTGAAGTAGAATTCCTGATTTGACTGGTATATTCTTGAAATTTTTGTGTTGTTTTCAAATGGCATCTTGTTCATAATCTTGACTTTACTGGTTTATATCTTGTTATTTTTGTTTAAGCTTCAATCGTTATCTTTTTCTGATCTTGAAAAAGATTTCTTAATTTATAGTATTTTTTTACAGTGATGTGTAAGCTTCAAGTGTTGGCTTCAAGCATTCTTCGCAAAAGTAGCATGTCCAGGAAGTAGAATTCCTGATTTGACTGGTATATTCTTGAAATTTTTGTGTTGTCTTCAAATGGCATCTTGTTCATAATCTTGACTTTACTGGTTTATATCTTGATATTTTTGTTTAAGCTTCAATCGGCATCTTTTTCTGATCTTGAAATAGATTTCTTAATTTAAAGTATTTTTTTACAGTGATGTGTAAGCTTCAAGTGTTGGCTTCAAGCATTCTTCGCAAAAGTAGCATGTCCAGACAACGTAAATTAAACCGACGAGGATGGAATTTGAACCCATGCGTGCAGAGCACAATGGATTAGCTGTCCATCGCCTTAACCACTCAGCCACCTCGTCCTCCATGTTGACAATGCACCCGGCAATCCAACACCACTTGTGGCATTTAAAAGTCAATAATTTAAACCTCTGTGGATTGTATTGTCTTAACTATCAGCAGCCCATATAAGTTTAACAAATACCTAGAGAATGTTCTAGACTTTATTTACTTAATAATAAATGATTTTGTAAAATGAAAACACTTTCAGATCCAATTGTAAGACTGAGTATTATGTTCATGATCTTGAAGTAGAATTCCTGATTTGACTGGTATATTCTTGAAATTTTTGTGTTGTCTTCAAATGGCATCTTGTTCATAATCTTGACTTTACTGGTTTATATCTTGATATTTTTGTTTAAGCTTCAATCAGCATCTTTTTCTGATCTTAAAATAGATTTCTTAATTTAAAGTATTTTTTTACAGTGATGTGTAAGCTTCAAGTGTTGGCTTCAAGCATTCTTCGCAAAAGTAGCATGTCCAGACAACGTAAATTAAACCGACGAAGATGGGATTTGAACCCATGCGTGCTGAGCATAATGGATTAGCAATCCATAACCTTAACCATCTCGGCCAGCTCGTCTTTCTGCTATCTCCCAATCCCGGCTTTCTGACACCACTTTTCCTCCTTTAAAGTCAACTATTTCTAGCATTTGGACTGTGTTCTCATCACTATCAAAGGCTTAATGGCAAGTCACATCTGGCCAATAGCACGACCGCTACTGTAAAAGCAATACTAGAGTTACACTAAAAGTGTGCTGTGCATGTCTGTTATTTAAAGAAAGACTTTATAACATGATTGACAGGAATTTAAGATCTTGACAAAAATATCAGCTCCAAAAAGATATCAAGCCGACGAGGATGGGATTTGAACCCATGCGTGCAGAGCACAATGGATTAGCAGTCCATCGCCTTAACCACTCGGTCACCTCGTCCTCCATGTTGACAATGCACCCAGCAATCCGACACCACTTGTGGCATTTAAAAGTCAATAATTTAAACCTCTGTGGATTGTATTGTCTTAACTATCAGCAGCCCATATAAGTTTAACAAATACCTAGAGAATGTTCTAGACTTTATTTACTTAATAATAAAAGATTTTGTAAAATGAAAACCCTTTCAGATCCAATTGTAAGACAGAGTATTTTGTTCATGATCTTGAAGTAGAATTCCTGATTTGACTGGTATATTCTTGAAATTTTTGTGTTGTCTTCAAATGGCATCTTGTTCATAATCTTGACTTTACTGGTTTATATCTTGATATTTTTGTTTAAGCTTCAATCAGCATCTTTTTCTGATCTTAAAATAGATTTCTTAATTTAAAGTATTTTTTTACAGTGATGTGTAAGCTTCAAGTGTTGGCTTCAAGCATTCTTCGCAAAAGTGGCATGTCCAGACAACGTAAATTAAACCGACGAGGATGAGATTTGAACCCATGCGTGCTGAGCATAATGGATTAGCAGTCCATAACCTTATCCATCTCGGCCAGCTCGTCTTTCTGCTATCTCCCAATCCCGGCTTTCTGACACCACTTTTCCTATTTTAAAGTCAACTATTTCAAGCATTTGGACTGTGTTCTCATCACTATCAAAGGCTTGATGGCAAGTCACATCTGGCCAATAGCACGACTGCTACTGTAAAAGCAATGCTAGAGTTACACTAAAAGTGTGCTGTGCATGTCTGTTATTTAAAGAAAGACTTTATAACATGATTGACAGGAATTTAAGATCTTGACAAAAATATCAGCTCCGAAAAGATATCAAGCCGACGAGGATGGGATTTGAACCCATGCGTGCAGAGCACAATGGATTAGCAGTCCATCGCCTTAACCACTCGGCCACCTCGTCCTCCATGTTGACAATGCACCCAGCAATCCGACACCACTTGTGGCATTTAAAAGTCAATAATTTAAACCTCTGTGGATTGTATTGTCTAAACTATCAGCAGCCCATATAAGTTTAACAAATACCTAGAGAATGTTCTAGACTTTATTTACTTAATAATAAATGATTTTGTAAAATGAAAACCCTTTCAGATCCAATTGTAAGACAGAGTATTTTGTTCATGATCTTGAAGTAGAATTCCTGATTTGACTGGTATATTCTTGAAATTTTTGTGTTGTTTTCAAATGGCATCTTGTTCATAATCTTGACTTTACTGGTTTATATCTTGTTATTTTTGTTTAAGCTTCAATCGTTATCTTTTTCTGATCTTGAAAAAGATTTCTTAATTTATAGTATTTTTTTACAGTGATGTGTAAGCTTCAAGTGTTGGCTTCAAGCATTCTTCGCAAAAGTAGCATGTCCAGGAAGTAGAATTCCTGATTTGACTGGTATATTCTTGAAATTTTTGTGTTGTCTTCAAATTGCATCTTGTTCATAATCTTGACTTTACTGGTTTATATCTTGATATTTTTGTTTAAGCTTCAATCGGCATCTTTTTCTGATCTTGAAATAGATTTCTTAATTTAAAGTATTTTTTTACAGTGATGTGTAAGCTTCAAGTGTTGGCTTCAAGCATTCTTCGCAAAAGTAGCATGTCCAGACAACGCAAATTAAACCGACGAGGATGGAATTTGAACCCATGCGTGCAGAGCACAATGGATTAGCAGTCCATCGCCTTAACCACTCGGCCACCTCTTCCTCCATGTTGACAATGCACCCAGCAATCCAACACCACTTGTGGCATTTAAAAGTCAATAATTTAAACCTCTGTGGATTGTATTGTCTTAACTATCAGCAGCCCATATAAGTTTAACAAATACCTAGAGAATGTTCTAGACTTTATTTACTTAATAATAAATGATTTTGTAAAATGAAAACACTTTCAGATCCAATTGTAAGACTGAGTATTATGTTCATGATCTTGAAGTAGAATTCCTGATTTGACTGGTATATTCTTGAAATTTTTGTGTTGTCTTCAAATGGCATCTTGTTCATAATCTTGACTTTACTGGTTTATATCTTGATATTTTTGTTTAAGCTTCAATCGGCATCTTTTTCTGATCTTGAAATAGATTTCTTAATTTAAAGTATTTTTTTACAGTGATGTGTAAGCTTCAAGTTTTGGCTTCAAGCATTCTTCGCAAAAGTAGCATGTCCAGACAACATAAATTAAACCAACGAGGATGGGATTTGAACCCATGCGTGCTGAGCATAATGGATTAGCAGTCCATAAACTTAACCATCTCGGCCAGCTCGTCTTTCTGCTATCTCCCAATCCCGGCTTTCTGACACCACTTTTCCTACTTTAAAGTCAACTATTTCTAGCATTTGGACTGTGTTCTCATCACTATCAAAGGGTTGATGGCAAGTCACATCTGGCCAATAGCACGACTGCTACTGTAAAAGCAATGCTAGAGTTACACTAAAAGTGTGCTGTGCATGTCTGTTATTTAAAGAAAGACTTTATAACATGATTGACAGGAATTTAAGATCTTGACAAAAATATCAGCTCCAAAAAGATATCAAGCCGACGAGGATGGGATTTGAACCCATGCGTGCAGAGCACAATGGATTAGCAGTCCATCGCCTTAACCACTCGGCCACCTCGACCTCCATGTTGACAATGCACCCAGCAATCCGACACCACTTGTGGCATTTAAAAGTCAATAATTTAAACCTCTGTGGATTGTATTGTCTTAACTATCAGCAGCCCATATAAGTTTAACAAATACCTAGAGAATGTTCTAGACTTTATTTACTTAATAATAAATGATTTTGTAAAATGAAAACACTTTCAGATCCAATTGTAATACTGAGTATTATGTTCATGATCTTGAAGTAGAATTCCTGATTTGACTGGTATATTCTTGAAATTTTTGTGTTGTCTTCAAATGGCATCTTGTTCATAATCTTGACTTTACTGGTTTATATCTTGATATTTTTGTTTAAGCTTCAATCGGCATCTTTTTCTGATCTTGAAATAGATTTCTTAATTTAAAGTATTTTTTTACAGTGATGTGTAAGCTTCAAGTGTTGACTTCAAGCATTCTTCGCAAAAGTAGCATGTCCAGACAACGTAAATTAAACCGACGAGGATGGGATTTGAACCCATGCGTGCTGAGCATAACGGATTAGCAGTCCATAACCTTAACCATCTCGGCCAGCTCGTCTTTCTGCTATCTCCCAATCCCGGCTTTCTGACACCACTTTTCCTACTTTAAAGTCAACTATTTCTAGCATTTGGACTGTGTTCTCATCACTATCAAAGGCTTGATGGCAAGTCACATCTGGCCAATAGCACGACTGCTACTGTAAAAGCAATGCTAGAGTTACACTAAAAGTGTGCTGTGCATGTCTGTTATTTAAAGAAAGACTTTATAACATGATTGACAGGAATTTAAGATCTTGACAAAAATATCAGCTCCAAAAAGATATCAAGCTGACGAGGATGGGATTTGAACCCATGCGTGCAGAGCACAATGGATTAGCAGTCCATCGCCTTAACCACTCGGCCACCTCGTCCTCCATGTTGACAATGCACCCAGCAATCCGACACCACTTGTGGCATTTAAAAGTCAATAATTTAAACCTCTGTGGATTGTATTGTCTAAACTATCAGCAGCCCATATAAGTTTAACAAATACCTAGAGAATGTTCTAGACTTTATTTACTTAATAATAAATGATTTTGTAAAAATGAAAACCCTTTCAGATCCAATTGTAAGACAGAGTATTTTGTTCATGATCTTGAAGTAGAATTCCTGATTTGACTGGTATATTCTTGAAATTTTTGTGTTGTCTTCAAATGGCATCTTGTTCATAATCTTGACTTTACTGGTTTATATCTTGTTATTTTTGTTTAAGCTTAAATCGTTATCTTTTTCTGATCTTGAAAAAGATTTCTTAATTTATAGTATTTTTTTACAGTGATGTGTAAGCTTCAAGTGTTGGCTTCAAGCATTCTTCGCAAAAGTAGCATGTCCAGGAAGTAGAATTCCTGATTTGACTGGTATATTCTTGAAATTTTTGTGTTGTCTTCAAATGGCATCTTGTTCATAATCTTGACTTTACTGGTTTATATCTTGATATTTTTGTTTTAGCTTCAATCAGCATCTTTTTCTGATCTTAAAATAGATTTCTTAATTTAAAGTATTTTTTTACAGTGATGTGTAAGCTTCAAGTGTTGGCTTCAAGCATTCTTCGCAAAAGTAGCATGTCCAGACAACGTAAATTAAACCGACGAAGATGGGATTTGAACCCATGCGTGCTGAGCATAATGGATTAGCAATCCATAACCTTAACCATCTCGGCCAGCTCGTCTTTCTGCTATCTCCCAATCCCGGCTTTCTGACACCACTTTTCCTCCTTTAAAGTCAACTATTTCTAGCATTTGGACTGTGTTCTCATCACTATCAAAGGCTTAATGGCAAGTCACATCTGGCCAATAGCACGACCGCTACTGTAAAAGCAATACTAGAGTTACACTAAAAGTGTGCTGTGCATGTCTGTTATTTAAAGAAAGACTTTATAACATGATTGACAGGAATTTAAGATCTTGACAAAAATATCAGCTCCAAAAAGATATCAAGCCGACGAGGATGGGATTTGAACCCATGCGTGCAGAGCACAATGGATTAGCAGTCCATCGCCTTAACCACTCGGTCACCTCGTCCTCCATGTTGACAATGCACCCAGCAATCCGACACCACTTGTGGCATTTAAAAGTCAATAATTTAAACCTCTGTGGATTGTATTGTCTTAACTATCAGCAGCCCATATAAGTTTAACAAATACCTAGAGAATGTTCTAGACTTTATTTACTTAATAATAAAAGATTTTGTAAAATGAAAACCCTTTCAGATCCAATTGTAAGACAGAGTATTTTGTTCATGATCTTGAAGTAGAATTCCTGATTTGACTGGTATATTCTTGAAATTTTTGTGTTGTCTTCAAATGGCATCTTGTTCATAATCTTGACTTTACTGGTTTATATCTTGATATTTTTGTTTAAGCTTCAATCAGCATCTTTTTCTGATCTTAAAATAGATTTCTTAATTTAAAGTATTTTTTTACAGTGATGTGTAAGCTTCAAGTGTTGGCTTCAAGCATTCTTCGCAAAAGTGGCATGTCCAGACAACGTAAATTAAACCGACGAGGATGAGATTTGAACCCATGCGTGCTGAGCATAATGGATTAGCAGTCCATAACCTTATCCATCTCGGCCAGCTCGTCTTTCTGCTATCATCCAATCCCGGCTTTCTGACACCACTTTTCCTATTTTAAAGTCAACTATTTCAAGCATTTGGACTGTGTTCTCATCACTATCAAAGGCTTGATGGCAAGTCACATCTGGCCAATAGCACGACTGCTACTGTAAAAGCAATGCTAGAGTTACACTAAAAGTGTGCTGTGCATGTCTGTTATTTAAAGAAAGACTTTATAACATGATTGACAGGAATTTAAGATCTTGACAAAAATATCAGCTCCGAAAAGATATCAAGCCGACGAGGATGGGATTTGAACCCATGCGTGCAGAGCACAATGGATTAGCAGTCCATCGCCTTAACCACTCGGCCACCTCGTCCTCCATGTTGACAATGCACCCAGCAATCCGACACCACTTGTGGCATTTAAAAGTCAATAATTTAAACCTCTGTGGATTGTATTGTCTAAACTATCAGCAGCCCATATAAGTTTAACAAATACCTAGAGAATGTTCTAGACTTTATTTACTTAATAATAAATGATTTTGTAAAATGAAAACCCTTTCAGATCCAATTGTAAGACAGAGTATTTTGTTCATGATCTTGAAGTAGAATTCCTGATTTGACTGGTATATTCTTGAAATTTTTGTGTTGTTTTCAAATGGCATCTTGTTCATAATCTTGACTTTACTGGTTTATATCTTGTTATTTTTGTTTAAGCTTCAATCGTTATCTTTTTCTGATCTTGAAAAAGATTTCTTAATTTATAGTATTTTTTTACAGTGATGTGTAAGCTTCAAGTGTTGGCTTCAAGCATTCTTCGCAAAAGTAGCATGTCCAGGAAGTAGAATTCCTGATTTGACTGGTATATTCTTGAAATTTTTGTGTTGTCTTCAAATGGCATCTTGTTCATAATCTTGACTTTACTGGTTTATATCTTGATATTTTTGTTTAAGCTTCAATCGGCATCTTTTTCTGATCTTGAAATAGATTTCTTAATTTAAAGTATTTTTTTACAGTGATGTGTAAGCTTCAAGTGTTGGCTTCAAGCATTCTTCGCAAAAGTAGCATGTCCAGACAACGCAAATTAAACCGACGAGGATGGAATTTGAACCCATGCGTGCAGAGCACAATGGATTAGCAGTCCATCGCCTTAACCACTCGGCCACCTCTTCCTCCATGTTGACAATGCACCCAGCAATCCAACACCACTTGTGGCATTTAAAAGTCAATAATTTAAACCTCTGTGGATTGTATTGTCTTAACTATCAGCAGCCCATATAAGTTTAACAAATACCTAGAGAATGTTCTAGACTTTATTTACTTAATAATAAATGATTTTGTAAAATGAAAACACTTTCAGATCCAATTGTAAGACTGAGTATTATGTTCATGATCTTGAAGTAGAATTCCTGATTTGACTGGTATATTCTTGAAATTTTTGTGTTGTCTTCAAATGGCATCTTGTTCATAATCTTGACTTTACTGGTTTATATCTTGATATTTTTGTTTAAGCTTCAATCGGCATCTTTTTCTGATCTTGAAATAGATTTCTTAATTTAAAGTATTTTTTTACAGTGATGTGTAAGCTTCAAGTGTTGGCTTCAAGCATTCTTCGCAAAAGTAGCATGTCCAGACAACATAAATTAAACCAACGAGGATGGGATTTGAACCCATGCGTGCTGAGCATAATGGATTAGCAGTCCATAAACTTAACCATCTCGGCCAGCTCGTCTTTCTGCTATCTCCCAATCCCGGCTTTCTGACACCACTTTTCCTACTTTAAAGTCAACTATTTCTAGCATTTGGACTGTGTTCTCATCACTATCAAAGGGTTGATGGCAAGTCACATCTGGCCAATAGCACGACTGCTACTGTAAAAGCAATGCTAGAGTTACACTAAAAGTGTGCTGTGCATGTCTGTTATTTAAAGAAAGACTTTATAACATGATTGACAGGAATTTAAGATCTTGACAAAAATATCAGCTCCAAAAAGATATCAAGCCGACGAGGATGGGATTTGAACCCATGCGTGCAGAGCACAATGGATTAGCAGTCCATCGCCTTAACCACTCGGCCACCTCGTCCTCCATGTTGACAATGCACCCAGCAATCCGACACCACTTGTGGCATTTAAAAGTCAATAATTTAAACCTCTGTGGATTGTATTGTCTAAACTATCAGCAGCCCATTTAAGTTTAACAAATACCTAGAGAATGTTCTAGACTTTATTTACTTAATAATAAAAGATTTTGTCAAATGAAAACCCTTTCAGATCCAATTGTAAGACAGAGTATTTTGTTCATGATCTTGAAGTAGAATTCCTGATTTGACTGGTATATTCTTGAAATTTTTGTGTTGTCTTCAAATGGCATCTTGTTCATAATCTTGACTTTACTGGTTTATATCTTGATATTTTTGTTTTAGCTTCAATCAGCATCTTTTTCTGATCTTAAAATAGATTTCTTAATTTAAAGTAATTTTTTACAGTGATGTGTAAGCTTCAAGTGTTGGCTTCAAGCATTCTTCGCAAAAGTAGCATGTCCAGACAACGTAAATTAAAACGACAAGGATGGGATTTGAACCCATGCGTGCAGAGCACAATGGATTAGCAGTCCATCGCCTTAACCACTCGGCCACCTCGTCCTCCATGTTGACAATGCACCCAGCAATCCGACACCACTTGTGGCATTTAAAAGTCAATAATTTAAACCTCTGTGGATTGTATTGTCTTAACTATCAGCAGCCCATATAAGTTTAACAAATACCTAGAGAATGTTCTAGACTTTATTTACTTAATAATAAAAGATTTTGTAAAATGAAAACCCTTTCAGATCCAATTGTAAGACAGAGTATTTTGTTCATGATCTTGAAGTAGAATTCCTGATTTGACTGGTATATTCTTGAAATTTTTGTGTTGTCTTCAAATGGCATCTTGTTCATAATCTTGACTTTACTGGTTTATATCTTGATATTTTTGTTTAAGCTTCAATCGGCATCTTTTTCTGATCTTAAAATAGATTTCTTAATTTAAAGTATTTTTTTACAGTGATGTGTAAGCTTCAAGTGTTGGCTTCAAGCATTCTTCGCAAAAGTAGCATGTCCAGACAACGTAAATTAAACCGACGAGGATGGGATTTGAACCCATGCGTGCTGAGCATAATGGATTAGCAGTCCATAACCTTAACCATCTCAGCCAGCTCGTCTTTCTGCTATCTCCCAATCCCGGCTTTCTGACACCACTTTTCCTACTTTAAAGTCAACTATTTCTAGCATTTGGACTGTGTTCTCATCACTATCAAAGGCTTGATGGCAAGTCACATCTGGCCAATAGCACGACTGCTACTGTAAAAGCAATGCTAGAGTTACACTAAAAGTGTGCTGTGCATGTCTGTTATTTAAAGAAAGACTTTATAACATGATTGACAGGAATTTAAGATCTTGACAAAAATATCAGCTCCAAAAAGATATCAAGCCGACGAGGATGGGATTTGAACCCATGCGTGCAGAGCACAATGGATTAGCAGTCCATCGCCTTAACCACTCGGCCACCTCGTCCTCCATGTTGACAATGCACCCAGCAATCCGACACCAATTGTGGCATTTAAAAGTCAATAATTTAAACCTCTGTGGATTGTATTGTCTAAACTATCAGCAGCCCATATAAGTTTAACAAATACCTAGAGAATGTTCTAGACTTTATTTACTTAATAATAAATGATTTTGTAAAATGAAAACCCTTTCAGATCCAATTGTAAGACAGAGTATTTTGTTCATGATCTTGAAGTAGAATTCCTGATTTGACTGGTATATTCTTGAAATTTTTGTGTTGTCTTCAAATGGCATCTTGTTCATAATCTTGACTTTACTGGTTTATATCTTGTTATTTTTGTTTAAGCTTCAATCGTTATCTTTTTCTGATCTTGAAAAAGATTTCTTTTTTTATAGTATTTTTTTACAGTGATGTGTAAGCTTCAAGTGTTGGCTTCAAGCATTCTTCGCAAAAGTAGCATGTCCAGGAAGTTGAATTCCTGATTTGACTGGTATATTCTTGAAATTTTTGTGTTGTCTTCAAATGGCATCTTGTTCATAATCTTGACTTTACTGGTTTATATCTTGATATTTTTGTTTTAGCTTCAATCAGCATCTTTTTCTGATCTTAAAATAGATTTCTTAATTTAAAGTATTTTTTTACAGTGATGTGTAAGCTTCAAGTGTTGGCTTCAAGCATTCTTCGCAAAAGTAGCATGTCCAGACAACGTAAATTAAACCAACGAGGATGGGATTTGAACCCATGCGTGCTGAGCATAATGGATTAGCAGTCCATAACCTTAACCATCTCGGCCAGCTCGTCTTTCTGCTATCTCCCAATCCCGGCTTTCTGACACCACTTTTCCTACTTTAAAGTCAACTATTTCTAGCATTTGGACTGTGTTCTAATCACTATCAAAGGCTTGATGGCAAGTCACATCTGGCCAATAGCACGACCGCTACTGTAAAAGCAATACTAGAGTTACACTAAAAGTGTGCTGTGCATGTCTGTTATTTAAAGAAAGACTTTATAACATGATTGACAGGAATTTAAGATCTTGACAAAAATATCAGCTCCAAAAAGATATCAAGCCGACGAGGATGGGATTTGAACCCATGCGTGCAGAGCACAGTGGATTAGCAGTCCATCGCCTTAACCACTCGGCCACCTTGTCCTCCATGTTGACAATGCACCCAGCAATCCGACACCACTTGTGGCATTTAAAAGTCAATAATTTAAACCTCTGTGGATTGTATTGTCTAAACTATCAGCAGCCCATATAAGTTTAACAAATACCTAGAGAATGTTCTAGACTTTATTTACTTAATAATAAAAGATTTTGTAAAATGAAAACCCTTTCAGATCCAATTGTAAGACAGAGTATTTTGTTCATAATCTTGAAGTAGAATTCCTGATTTGACTGGTATATTCTTGAAATTTTTGTGTTGTCTTCAAATGGCATCTTGTTCATAATCTTGACTTTACTGGTTTATATCTTGATATTTTTGTTTTAGCTTCAATCAGCATCTTTTTCTGATCTTAAAATAGATTTCTTAATTTAAAGTATTTTTTTACAGTGATGTGTAAGCTTCAAGTGTTGGCTTCAAGCATTCTTCGCAAAAGTAGCATGTCCAGACAACATAAATTAAACCGACGAGGATGGGATTTGAACCCATGCGTGCTGAGCATAATGGATTAGCAGTCCATAAACTTAACCATCTCGGCCAGCTCGTCTTTCTGCTATCTCCCAATCCCGGCTTTCTGACACCACTTTTCCTACTTTAAAGTCAACTATTTCTAGCATTTGGACTGTGTTCTCATCACTATCAAAGGCTTGATGGCAAGTCACATCTGGCCAATAGCACGACTGCTACTGTAAAAGCAATGCTAGAGTTACACTAAAAGTGTGCTGTGCATGTCTGTTATTTAAAGAAAGACTTTATAACATGATTGACAGGAATTTAAGATCTTGACAAAAATATCAGCTCCAAAAAGATATCAAGCCGACGAGGATGGGATTTGAACCCATGCGTGCAGAGCACAATGGATTAGCAGTCCATCGCCTTAACCACTCGGCCACCTCGTCCTCCATGTTGACAATGCACCCAGCAATCCGACACCACTTGTGGCATTTAAAAGTCAATAATTTAAACCTCTGTGGATTGTATTGTCTAAACTATCAGCAGCCCATTTAAGTTTAACAAATACCTAGAGAATGTTCTAGACTTTATTTACTTAATAATAAAAGATTTTGTCGAATGAAAACCCTTTCAGATCCAATTGTAAGACAGAGTATTTTGTTCATGATCTTGAAGTAGAATTCCTGATTTGACTGGTATATTCTTGAAATTTTTGTGTTGTCTTCAAATGGCATCTTGTTCATAATCTTGACTTTACTGGTTTATATCTTGATATTTTTGTTTTAGCTTCAATCAGCATCTTTTTCTGATCTTAAAATAGATTTCTAAATTTAAAGTATTTTTTTACAGTGATGTGTAAGCTTCAAGTGTTGGCTTCAAGCATTCTTCGCAAAAGTAGCACGTCCAGACAACGTAAATTAAAACGACGAGGATGTGATTTGAACCCGTGCGTGCAGAGCACAATGGATTAGCAGTCCATCGCCTTAACCACTCGGCCACCTCGTCCTCCATGTTGACAATGCACCCAGCAATCCGACACCACTTGTGGCATTTAAAAGTCAATAATTTAAACCTCTGTGGATTGTATTGTCTTAACTATCAGCAGCCCATATAAGTTTAACAAATACCTAGAGAATGTTCTAGACTTTATTTACTTAATAATAAAAGATTTTGTAAAATGAAAACCCTTTCAGATCCAATTGTAAGACAGAGTATTTTGTTCATGATCTTGAAGTAGAATTCCTGATTTGACTGGTATATTCTTGAAATTTTTGTGTTGTCTTCAAATGGCATCTTGTTCATAATCTTGACTTTACTGGTTTATATCTTGATATTTTTGTTTAAGCTTCAATCAGCATCTTTTTCTGATCTTAAAATAGATTTCTTAATTTAAAGTATTTTTTTACAGTGATGTGTAAGCTTCAAGTGTTGGCTTCAAGCATTCTCCGCAAAAGTAGCATGTCCAGACAAAGTAAATTAAACCGACGAGGATGGGATTTGAACCCATGCGTGCTGAGCATAATGGATTAGCAGTCCATAACCTTAACCATCTCGGCCAGCTCGTCTTTCTGCTATCTCCCAATCCCGGCTTTCTGACACCACTTTTCCTACTTTAAAGTCAACTATTTCTAGCATTTGGACTGTGTTCTCATCACTATCAAAGGCTTGATGGCAAGTCACATCTGGCCAATAGCACGACTGCTACTGTAAAAGCAATGCTAGAGTTACACTAAAAGTGTGCTGTGCATGTCTGTTATTTAAAGAAAGACTTTATAACATGATTGACAGGAATTTAAGATCTTGACAAAAATATCAGCTCCAAAAAGATATCAAGCCGACGAGGATGGGATTTGAACCCATGCGTGCAGAGCACAATGGATTAGCAGTCCATCGCCTTAACCACTCGGCCACCTCGACCTCCATGTTGACAATGTACCCAGCTATCCGACACCACTTGTGGCATTTAAAAGTCAATAATTTAAACCTCTGTGGATTGTATTGTCTTAACTATCAGCAGCCCATATAAGTTTAACAAATACCTAGAGAATGTTCTAGACTTTATTTACTTAATAATAAATGATTTTGTAAAATGAAAACCCTTTCAGATCCAATTGTAAGACAGAGTATTTTGTTCATGATCTTGAAGTAGAATTCCTGATTTGACTGGTATATTCTTGAAATTTTTGTGTTGTCTTCAAATGGCATCTTGTTCATAATCTTGACTTTACTGGTTTATATCTTGTTATTTTTGTTTAAGCTTCAATCGTTATCTTTTTCTGATCTTGAAAAAGATTTCTTAATTTATAGTATTTTTTTACAGTGATGTGTAAGCTTCAAGTGTTGGCTTCAAGCATTCTTCGCAAAAGTAGCATGTCCAGGAAGTAGAATTCCTGATTTGACTGGTATATTCTTGAAATTTTTGTGTTGTCTTCAAATGGCATCTTGTTCATAATCTTGACTTTACTGGTTTATATCTTGATATTTTTGTTTAAGCTTCAATCGGCATCTTTTTCTGATCTTGAAATAGATTTCTTAATTTAAAGTATTTTTTTACAGTGATGTGTAAGCTTCAAGTGTTGGCTTCAAGCATTCTTCGCAAAAGTAGCATGTCCAGACAACGTAAATTAAACCGACGAGGATGGGTTTTGAGCCCATGCATGCTGAGCATAATGGATTAGCAGTCCATAACCTTAACCATCTCGGCCAGCTCGTCTTTCTGCTATCTCCCAATCCCGGCTTTCTGACACCACTTTTCCTACTTTAAAGTCAACTATTTCTAGCATTTGGACTGTGTTCTCATCACTATCAAAGGCTTGATGGCAAGTCACATCTGGCCAATAGCACGACTGCTACTGTAAAAGCAATGCTAGAGTTACACTAAAAGTGTGCTGTGCATGTCTGTTATTTAAAGAAAGACTTTATAACACGATTGACAGGAATTTACGATCTTGACAAAAATATCATCTCCAAAAAAATATCAAGCCGACGAGGATGGGATTTGAACCCATGCGTGCAGAGCACAATGGATTAGCAGTTCATCGCCTTAACCACTTGGCCACCTCGTCCTCCATGTTGACAATGCACCCAGCAATCCGACACCACTTGTGGCATTTAAAAGTCAATAATTTAAACCTCTGTGGATTGTATTGTCTAAACTATCAGCAGCCCATATAAGTTTAACAAATACCTAGAGAATGTTCTAGACTTTATTTACTTAATAATAAATGATTTTGTAAAATGAAAACACTTTCAGATCCAATTGTAAGACTGAGTATTATGTTCATGATCTTGAAGTAGAATTCCTGATTTGACTGGTATATTCTTGAAATTTTTGTGTTGTCTTCAAATGGCATCTTGTTCATAATCTTGACTTTACTGGTTTATATCTTGATATTTTTGTTTAAGCTTCAATCAGCATCTTTTTCTGATCTTAAAATAGATTTCTTAATTTAAAGTATTTTTTTACAGTGATGTGTAAGCTTCAAGTGTTGGCTTCAAGCATTCTTCGCAAAAGTAGCATGTCCAGACAACGTAAATTAAACCGACGAGGATGGGATTTGAACCCATGCGTGCTGAGCACAATGGATTAGCAGTCCATAACCTTAACCTCTCGGCCAGCTCGTCTTTCTGCTATCTCCCAATCCCGGCTTTCTGACACCACTTTTCCTACTTTAAAGTCAATTATTTCTAGCGTTTGGACTGTGTTCTCATCACTATCAAAGGCTTGATGGCAAGTCACATCTGGCCAATAGCACGACTGCTACTGTAAAAGCAATGCTAGAGTTACACTAAAAGTGTGCTGTGCATGTCTGTTATTTAAAGAAAGACTTTATAACATGATTGACAGGAATTTACGATCTTGACAAAAATATCATCTCCAAAAAAATATCAAGCCGACGAGGATGGGATTTGAACCCATGCGTGCAGAGCACAATGGATTAGCAGTCCATCGCCTTAACCACTCGGCCACCTCGTCCTCCATGTTGACAATGCACCCAGCAATCCGACACCACTTGTGGCATTTAAAAGTCAATAATTTAAACCTCTGTGGATTGTATTGTCTAAACTATCAGCAGCCCATATAAGTTTAACAAATACCTAGAGAATGTTCTAGACTTTATTTACTTAATAATAAATGATTTTGTAAAATGAAAACACTTTCAGATCCAATTGTAAGACTGAGTATTATGTTCATGATCTTGAAGTAGAATTCCTGATTTGACTGGTATATTCTTGAAATTTTTGTGTTGTCTTCAAATGGCATCTTGTTCATAATCTTGACTTTACTGGTTTATATCTTGATATTTTTGTTTAAGCTTCAATCAGCATCTTTTTCTGATCTTAAAATAGATTTCTTAATTTAAAGTATTTTTTTACAGTGATGTGTAAGCTTCAAGTGTTGGCTTCAAGCATTCTTCGCAAAAGTAGCATGTCCAGACAACGTAAATTAAACCGACGAGGATGGGATTTGAACCCATGCGTGCTGAGCACAATGGATTAGCAGTCCATAACCTTAACCATCTCGGCCAGCTCGTCTTTCTGCTATCTCCCAATCCCGGCTTTCTGACACCACTTTTCCTACTTTAAAGTCAACTATTTCTAGCATTTGGACTGTGTTCTCATCACTATCAAAGGCTTGATGGCAAGTCACATCTGGCCAATAGCACGACTGCTACTGTAAAAGCAATGCTAGAGTTACACTAAAAGTGTGCTGTGCATGTCTGTTATTTAAAGAAAGACTTTATAACATGATTGACAGGAATTTAAGATCTTGACAAAAATATCAGCTCCAAAAAGATATCAAGCCGACGAGGATGGGATTTGAACCAATGCGTGCAGAGCACAATGGATTAGCAGTCCATCGCCTTAACCACTCGGCCACCTCGTCCTCCATGTTGACAATGCACCCAGCAATCCGACACCACTTGTGGCATTTAAAAGTCAATAATTTAAACCTCTGTGGATTGTATTGTCTTAACTATCAGCAGCCCATATAAGTTTAACAAATACCTAGAGAATGTTCTAGACTTTATTTACTTAATAATAAATGATTTTGTAAAATGAAAACCCTTTCAGATCCAATTGTAAGACAGAGTATTTTGTTCATGATCTTGAAGTAGAATTCCTGATTTGACTGGTATATTCTTGAAATTTTTGTGTTGTCTTCAAATGGCATCTTGTTCATAATCTTGACTTTACTGGTTTATATCTTGATATTTTTGTTTAAGCTTCAATCGGCATCTTTTTCTGATCTTGAAATAGATTTCTTAATTTAAAGTATTTTTTTACAGTGGTGTGTAAGCTTCAAGTGTTGGCTTCAAGCATTCTTCGCAAAAGTAGCATGTCCAGACAACGTAAATTAAACCGACGAGTATGGGATTTGAACCCATGCGTGCTGAGCACAATGGATTAGCAGTCCATAACCTTAACCTCTCGGCCAGCTCGTCTTTGTGCTATCTCCCAATCCCGGCTTTCTGACACCACTTTTCCTACTTTAAAGTCAATTATTTCTAGCATTTTGACTGTGTTCTCATCACTATCAAAGGCTTGATGGCAAGTCACATCTGGACAATAGCACGACTGCTACTGTAAAAGCAATGCTAGAGTTACACTAAAAGTGTGCTGTGCATGTCTGTTATTTAAAGAAAGACTTTATAACATGATTGACAGGAATTTAAGATCTTGACAAAAATATCAGCTCCAAAAAGATATCAAGCCGACGAGGATTGGATATGAACCCATGCGTGCAGAGCACAATAGATTAGCAGTCCATCGCCTTAACCACTCGGCCACCTCGTCCTCCATGTTGACAATGTACCCAGCAATCCGACACCACTTGTGGCATTTAAAAGTCAATAATTTAAACCTCTGTGGATTGTATTGTCTAAACTATCAGCAGCCCATATAAGTTTAACAAATACCTAGAGAATGTTCTAGACTTTATTTACTTAATAATAAAAGATTTTGTAAAATGAAAACCCTTTCAGATCCAATTGTAAGACAGAGTATTTTGTTCATGATCTTGAAGTAGAATTCCTGATTTGACTGGTATATTCTTGAAATTTTTGTGTTGTCTTCAAATGGCATCTTGTTCATAATCTTGACTTTACTGGTTTATATCTTGATATTTTTGTTTAAGCTTCAATCAGCATCTTTTTCTGATCTTAAAATAGATTTTTTAATTTAAAGTATTTTTTTACAGTGATGTGTAAGCTTCAAGTGTTGGCTTCAAGCATTCTTCGCAAAAGTAGCATGTCCAGACAACGTAAATTAAACCGACGAGGATGGGATTTGAACCCATGCGTGCAGAGCACAATGGATTAGCAGTCCATCGCCTTAACCACTCGGCCACCTCGTCCTCCATATTGTCAATGCACCCAGCAATCCGACACCACTTGTGGCATGTAAAAGTCAATAATTTAAACCTCTGTGGATTGTATTGTCTTAACTATCATCAGCCCATATAAGTTTAACAAATACCTAGAGAATGTTCTAGACTTTATTTAATTAATAATAAATGATTTTGTAAAATGAAAACCCTTTCAGATCCAATTGTAAGACTGAGTATTATGTTCATGATCTTGAAGTAGAATTCCTGATTTCACTGGTATATTCTTGAAATTTTTGTGTTGTCTTCAAATGGCATCTTGTTTATAATCTTGACTTTACTGGTTTATATCTTGATATTTTTGTTTAAGCTTCAATCGGCATCTTTTTCTGATCTTGAAATAGATTTCTTAATTTAAAGTATTTTTTTACAGTGATGTGTAAGCTTCAAGTGTTGGCTTCAAGCATTCTTCGCAAAAGTAGCATGTCCAGACAACGTAAATTAAACCGACGAGGATGGGATTTGAACCCATGCGTGCTGAGCATAATGGATTAGCAGTCCATAAACTTAACCATCTCGGCCAGCTCGTCTTTCTGCTATCTCCCAATCCCGGCTTTCTGACACCACTTTTCCTACTTTAAAGTCAACTATTTCTAGGATTTGGACTGTGTTCTCATCACTATCAAAGGCTTGATGGCAAGTCACATCTGGCCAATAGCACGACTGCTACTGTTAAAGCAATGCTAGAGTTACACTAAAAGTGTGCTGTGCATGTCTGTTATTTAAACAAAGACTTTATAACATGATTGACAGGAATTTTAGATCTTGACGAAAATATCAGCTCCAAAAAGATATCAAGCCAATTGTAAGACTGAGTATTATGTTCATGATCTTGAAGTAGAATTCCTGATTTGACTGGTATATTCTTGAAATTTTTTGTGTTGTCTTCAAATGGCATTTTGTTCATCATCTTGACTTTACTGGTTTATATCTTGATATTTTTGTTTAAGCTTCAATCGGCATCTTTTTCTGATCTTGAAATAGATTTCTTAATTTAAAGTTTTTTTTTTACAGTGATGTGTAAGCTTCAAGTGTTGGCTTCAAGCATTCTTCGCTATCAAAGGCTTGATGGCAAGTCACATCTGGCCAATCGCACGACTGCTACTGTAAAGCAATGCTAGAGTTACACTAAAAGTGTGCTATGCATGTCTGTTATTTAAAGAAAGACTTTATAACATGATTGACAGGAATTTAAGATCTTGACAAAAATATCATCTCCAATAAAATATCAAGGCTACGAGGATGGGATTTGAACCCATGCGTGCAGAGCACAATAGATTAGCAGTCCATCGCCTTAACCACTCGGCCACCTCGTCCTCCATGTTGACAATGTACCCAGCAATCCGACACCACTTGTGGCATTTAAAAGTCAATAATTTAAACCTCTGTGGATTGTATTGTCTAAACTATCAGCAGCCCATATAAGTTTAACAAATACCTAGAGAATGTTCTAGACTTTATTTACTTAATAATAAAAGATTTTGTAAAATGAAAACCCTTTCAGATCCAATTGTAAGACAGAGTATTTTGTTCATGATCTTGAAGTAGAATTCCTGATTTGACTGGTATATTCTTGAAATTTTTGTGTTGTCTTCAAATGGCATCTTGTTCATAATCTTGACTTTACTGGTTTATATCTTGATATTTTTGTTTAAGCTTCAATCAGCATCTTTTTCTGATCTTAAAATAGATTTTTTAATTTAAAGTATTTTTTTACAGTGATGTGTAAGCTTCAAGTGTTGGCTTCAAGCATTCTTCGCAAAAGTAGCATGTCCAGACAACGTAAATTAAACCGACGAGGATGGGATTTGAACCCATGCGTGCAGAGCACAATGGATTAGCAGTCCATCGCCTTAACCACTCGGCCACCTCGTCCTCCATATTGACAATGCACCCAGCAATCCGACACCACTTGTGGCATGTAAAAGTCAATAATTTAAACCTCTGTGGATTGTATTGTCTTAACTATCATCAGCCCATATAAGTTTAACAAATACCTAGAGAATGTTCTAGACTTTATTTAATTAATAATAAATGATTTTGTAAAATGAAAACCCTTTCAGATCCAATTGTAAGACTGAGTATTATGTTCATGATCTTGAAGTAGAATTCCTGATTTGACTGGTATATTCTTGAAATTTTTGTGTTGTCTTCAAATGGCATCTTGTTTATAATCTTGACTTTACTGGTTTATATCTTGATATTTTTGTTTAAGCTTCAATCGGCATCTTTTTCTGATCTTGAAATAGATTTCTTAATTTAAAGTATTTTTTTACAGTGATGTGTAAGCTTCAAGTGTTGGCTTCAAGCATTCTTCGCAAAAGTAGCATGTCCAGACAACGTAAATTAAACCGACGAGGATGGGATTTGAACCCATGCGTGCTGAGCATAATGGATTAGCAGTCCATAAACTTAACCATCTCGGCCAGCTCGTCTTTCTGCTATCTCCCAATCCCGGCTTTCTGACACCACTTTTCCTACTTTAAAGTCAACTATTTCTAGGATTTGGACTGTGTTCTCATCACTATCAAAGGCTTGATGGCAAGTCACATCTGGCCAATAGCACGACTGCTACTGTTAAAGCAATGCTAGAGTTACACTAAAAGTGTGCTGTGCATGTCTGTTATTTAAACAAAGACTTTATAACATGATTGACAGGAATTTTAGATCTTGACGAAAATATCAGCTCCAAAAAGATATCAAGCCGACGAGGATGGGATTTGAACCCATGCGTGCAGAGCACAATGGATTAGCAGTCCATCGCCTTAACCACTCGGCCACCTCGTCCTCCATGTTGACAATGCACCCAGCAATCCGACACCACTTGTGGCATTTAAAAGTCAATAATTTAAACCTCTGTGGATTGTATTGTCTTAACTATCAGCAGCCCATATAAGTTTAACAAATACCTAGAGAATGTTCTAGACTTTATTTACTTAATAATAAATGATTTTGTAAAATGAAAACACTTTCAGATCCAATTGTAAGACTGAGTATTATGTTCATGATCTTGAAGTAGAATTCCTGATTTGACTGGTATATTCTTGAAATTTTTGTGTTGTCTTCAAATGGCATCTTGTTCATAATCTTGACTTTACTGGTTTATATCTTGTTATTTTTGTTTAAGCTTCAATCGGCATCTTTTTCTGATCTTGAAATAGATTTCTTAATTTAAAGTATTTTTTTACAGTGATGTGTAAGCTTCAAGTGTTGGCTTCAAGCATTCTTCGCAAAAGTAGCATGTTCAGACAACGTAAATTAAACCGACGAGGACGGGATTTGAACACATGCGTGCTGAGCACAATGGATTAGCAGTCCATAACCTTAACCTCTCGGCCAGCTCGTCTTTGTGCTATCTCCCAATCCCGGCTTTCTGACACCACTTTTCCTACTTTAAAGTCAATTATTTCTAGCATTTTGACTGTGTTCTCATCACTATCAAAGGCTTGATGGCAAGTCACATCTGGCCAATAGCACGACTGCTACTGTAAAAGCAATGCTAGAGTTACACTAAAAGTGTGCTGTGCATGTCTGTTATTTAAAGAAAGACTTTATAACATGATCCAATTGTAAGACAGAGTATTTTGTTCATGATCTTGAAGTAGAATTCCTGATTTGACTGGTATATTCTTGAAATTTTTGTGTTGTCTTCAAATGGCATCTTGTTCATAATCTTGACTTTACTGGTTTATATCTTGATATTTTTGTTTTAGCTTCAATCAGCATCTTTTTCTGATCTTAAAATAGATTTCTTAATTTAAAGTATTTTTTTACAGTGATGTGTAAGCTTCAAGTGTTGGCTTCAAGCATTCTTCGCAAAAGTAGCATGTCCAGACAACGTAAATTAAACCGGCGAGGATGGGATTTGAACCCATGCGTGCAGAGCACAATGGATTAGCAGTCCATCGCCTTAACCACTCGGCCACCTCGTCCTCCATGTTGACAATGCACCCAGCAATCCGACACCACTTGTGGCATTTAAAAGTCAATAATTTAAACCTCTGTGGATTGTATTGTCTTAACTATCAGCAGCCCATATAAGTTTAACAAATACCTAGAGAATGTTCTAGACTTTATTTACTTAATAATAAATGATTTTGTAAAATGAAAACACTTTCAGATCCAATTGTAAGACTGAGTATTATGTTCATGATCTTGAAGTAGAATTCCTGATTTGACTGGTATATTCTTGAAATTTTTGTGTTGTCTTCAAATGGCATCTTGTTCATAATCTTGACTTTACTGGTTTATATCTTGTTATTTTTGTTTAAGCTTCAATCGGCATCTTTTTCTGATCTTGAAATAGATTTCTTAATTTAAAGTATTTTTTTACAGTGATGTGTAAGCTTCAAGTGTTGGCTTCAAGCATTCTTCGCAAAAGTAGCATGTTCAGACAACGTAAATTAAACCGACGAGGACGGGATTTGAACACATGCGTGCTGAGCACAATGGATTAGCAGTCCATAACCTTAACCTCTCGGCCAGCTCGTCTTTGTGCTATCTCCCAATCCCGGCTTTCTGACACCACTTTTCCTACTTTAAAGTCAATTATTTCTAGCATTTTGACTGTGTTCTCATCACTATCAAAGGCTTGATGGCAAGTCACATCTGGACAATAGCACGACTGCTACTGTAAAAGCAATGCTAGAGTTACACTAAAAGTGTGCTGTGCATGTCTGTTATTTAAAGAAAGACTTTATAACATGATTGACAGGAATTTAAGATCTTGACAAAAATATCAGCTCCAAAAAGATATCAAGCCGACGAGGATTGGATATGAACCCATGCGTGCAGAGCACAATAGATTAGCAGTCCATCGCCTTAACCACTCGGCCACCTCGTCCTCCATGTTGACAATGTACCCAGCAATCCGACACCACTTGTGGCATTTAAAAGTCAATAATTTAAACCTCTGTGGATTGTATTGTCTAAACTATCAGCAGCCCATATAAGTTTAACAAATACCTAGAGAATGTTCTAGACTTTATTTACTTAATAATAAAAGATTTTGTAAAATGAAAACCCTTTCAGATCCAATTGTAAGACAGAGTATTTTGTTCATGATCTTGAAGTAGAATTCCTGATTTGACTGGTATATTCTTGAAATTTTTGTGTTGTCTTCAAATGGCATCTTGTTCATAATCTTGACTTTACTGGTTTATATCTTGATATTTTTGTTTAAGCTTCAATCAGCATCTTTTTCTGATCTTAAAATAGATTTTTTAATTTAAAGTATTTTTTTACAGTGATGTGTAAGCTTCAAGTGTTGGCTTCAAGCATTCTTCGCAAAAGTAGCATGTCCAGACAACGTAAATTAAACCGACGAGGATGGGATTTGAACCCATGCGTGCAGAGCACAATGGATTAGCAGTCCATCGCCTTAACCACTCGGCCACCTCGTCCTCCATATTGTCAATGCACCCAGCAATCCGACACCACTTGTGGCATGTAAAAGTCAATAATTTAAACCTCTGTGGATTGTATTGTCTTAACTATCATCAGCCCATATAAGTTTAACAAATACCTAGAGAATGTTCTAGACTTTATTTAATTAATAATAAATGATTTTGTAAAATGAAAACCCTTTCAGATCCAATTGTAAGACTGAGTATTATGTTCATGATCTTGAAGTAGAATTCCTGATTTGACTGGTATATTCTTGAAATTTTTGTGTTGTCTTCAAATGGCATCTTGTTTATAATCTTGACTTTACTGGTTTATATCTTGATATTTTTGTTTAAGCTTCAATCGGCATCTTTTTCTGATCTTGAAATATATTTCTTAATTTAAAGTATTTTTTTACAGTGATGTGTAAGCTTCAAGTGTTGGCTTCAAGCATTCTTCGCAAAAGTAGCATGTCCAGACAACGTAAATTAAACCGACGAGGATGGGATTTGAACCCATGCGTGCTGAGCATAATGGATTAGCAGTCCATAAACTTAACCATCTCGGCCAGCTCGTCTTTCTGCTATCTCCCAATCCCGGCTTTCTGACACCACTTTTCCTACTTTAAAGTCAACTATTTCTAGGATTTGGACTGTGTTCTCATCACTATCAAAGGCTTGATGGCAAGTCACATCTGGCCAATAGCACGACTGCTACTGTTAAAGCAATGCTAGAGTTACACTAAAAGTGTGCTGTGCATGTCTGTTATTTAAACAAAGACTTTATAACATGATTGACAGGAATTTTAGATCTTGACGAAAATATCAGCTCCAAAAAGATATCAAGCCGACGAGGATAGGATTTGAACCCATGCGTGCAGAGCACAATGGATTAGCAGTCCATCGCCTTAACCACTCGGCCACCTCGTCCTCCATGTTGACAATGCACCCAGCAATCCGACACCACTTGTGGCATTTAAAAGTCAATAATTTAAACCTCTGTGGATTGTATTGTCTTAACTATCAGCAGCCCATATAAGTTTAACAAATACCTAGAGAATGTTCTAGACTTTATTTACTTAATAATAAATGATTTTGTAAAATGAAAACACTTTCAGATCCAATTGTAAGACTGAGTATTATGTTCATGATCTTGAAGTAGAATTCCTGATTTGACTGGTATATTCTTGAAATTTTTGTGTTGTCTTCAAATGGCATCTTGTTCATAATCTTGACTTTACTGGTTTATATCTTGTTATTTTTGTTTAAGCTTCAATCGGCATCTTTTTCTGATCTTGAAATAGATTTCTTAATTTAAAGTATTTTTTTACAGTGATGTGTAAGCTTCAAGTGTTGGCTTCAAGCATTCTTCGCAAAAGTAGCATGTTCAGACAACGTAAATTAAACCGACGAGGACGGGATTTGAACACATGCGTGCTGAGCACAATGGATTAGCAGTCCATAACCTTAACCTCTCGGCCAGCTCGTCTTTGTGCTATCTCCCAATCCCGGCTTTCTGACACCACTTTTCCTACTTTAAAGTCAATTATTTCTAGCATTTTGACTGTGTTCTCATCACTATCAAAGGCTTGATGGCAAGTCACATCTGGCCAATAGCACGACTGCTACTGTAAAAGCAATGCTAGAGTTACACTAAAAGTGTGCTGTGCATGTCTGTTATTTAAAGAAAGACTTTATAACATGATCCAATTGTAAGACAGAGTATTTTGTTCATGATCTTGAAGTAGAATTCCTGATTTGACTGGTATATTCTTGAAATTTTTGTGTTGTCTTCAAATGGCATCTTGTTCATAATCTTGACTTTACTGGTTTATATCTTGATATTTTTGTTTTAGCTTCAATCAGCATCTTTTTCTGATCTTAAAATAGATTTCTTAATTTAAAGTATTTTTTTACAGTGATGTGTAAGCTTCAAGTGTTGGCTTCAAGCATTCTTCGCAAAAGTAGCATGTCCAGACAACGTAAATTAAACCGGCGAGGATGGGATTTGAACCCATGCGTGCAGAGCACAATGGATTAGCAGTCCATCGCCTTAACCACTCGGCCACCTCGTCCTCCATGTTGACAATGCACCCAGCAATCCGACACCACTTGTGGCATTTAAAAGTCAATAATTTAAACCTCTGTGGATTGTATTGTCTTAACTATCAGCAGCCCATATAAGTTTAACAAATACCTAGAGAATGTTCTAGACTTTATTTACTTAATAATAAATGATTTTGTAAAATGAAAACACTTTCAGATCCAATTGTAAGACTGAGTATTATGTTCATGATCTTGAAGTAGAATTCCTGATTTGACTGGTATATTCTTGAAATTTTTGTGTTGTCTTCAAATGGCATCTTGTTCATAATCTTGACTTTACTGGTTTATATCTTGTTATTTTTGTTTAAGCTTCAATCGGCATCTTTTTCTGATCTTGAAATAGATTTCTTAATTTAAAGTATTTTTTTACAGTGATGTGTAAGCTTCAAGTGTTGGCTTCAAGCATTCTTCGCAAAAGTAGCATGTTCAGACAACGTAAATTAAACCGACGAGGACGGGATTTGAACACATGCGTGCTGAGCACAATGGATTAGCAGTCCATAACCTTAACCTCTCGGCCAGCTCGTCTTTGTGCTATCTCCCAATCCCGGCTTTCTGACACCACTTTTCCTACTTTAAAGTCAATTATTTCTAGCATTTTTACTGTGTTCTCATCACTATCAAAGGCTTGATGGCAAGTCACATCTGGACAATAGCACGACTGCTACTGTAAAAGCAATGCTAGAGTTACACTAAAAGTGTGCTGTGCATGTCTGTTATTTAAAGAAAGACTTTATAACATGATTGACAGGAATTTAAGATCTTGACAAAAATATCAGCTCCAAAAAGATATCAAGCCGACGAGGATTGGATATGAACCCATGCATGCAGAGCACAATGGATTAGCAGTCCATCGCCTTAACCACTCGACCACCTCGTCCTCCATGTTGACAATGCACCCAGCAATCCGACACCACTTGTGGCATTTAAAAGTTAATAATTTAAACCTCTGTGGATTGTATTGTCTTAACTATCAGCAGCCCATATAAGTTTAACAAATACCTAGAGAATGTTCTAGACTTTATTTACTTAATAATAAATGATTTTGTAAAATGAAAACACTTTCAGATCCAATTGTAAGACTGAGTATTATGTTCATGATCTTGAAGTAGAATTCCTTATTTGACTGGTATATTCTTGAAATTTTTGTGTTGTCTTCAAATGACATCTTGTTCATAATCTTGACTTTACTGGTTTATATCTTGATATTTTTGTTTAAGCTTCAATCGGCATCTTTTTCTGATCTTGAAATAGATTTCTTAATTTATAGTATTTTTTTACAGTGATGTGTAAGCTTCAAGTGTTGGCTTCAAGCATTCTTCGCAAAAGTAGCATGTCCAGACAACATAAGTTAAACCGACGAGGATGGGATTTGAACCCATGCGTGCAGAGCACAATGGATTAGCAGTCCATCGCCTTAACCACTCGGCCACCTCGTCTTCCATGTTGACAATACACCCAGCAATCCGACACCACTTGTGGCATTTAAAAGTCAATAATTTAAACCTCTGTGGATTGTATTGTCTAAACTATCAGCAGCCCATATAAGTTTAACAAATACCTAGAGAATGTTCTAGACTTTATTTACTTAATAATAAATGATTTTGTAAAATGAAAACCCTTTCAGATCCAATTGTAAGACAGAGTATTTTGTTCATGATCTTGAAGTAGAATTCCTGATTTGACTGGTATATTCTTGAAATTTTTGTGTTGTCTTCAAATGGCATCTTGTTCATAATCTTGACTTTACTGGTTTATATCTTGTTATTTTTGTTTAAACTTCAATCGTTATCTTTTTCTGATCTTGAAAAAGATTTCTTAATTTATAGTATTTTTTTACAGTGATGTGTAAGCTTCAAGTGTTGGCTTCAAGCATTCTTCGCAAAAGTAGCATGTCCAGGAAGTAGAATTCCTGATTTGACTGGTATATTCTTGAAATTTTTGTGTTGTCTTCAAATGGCATCTTGTTCATAATCTTGACTTTACTGGTTTATATCTTGATATTTTTGTTTTAGCTTCAATCAGCATCTTTTTCTGATCTTAAAATAGATTTCTTAATTTAAAGTATTTTTTTACAGTGATGTGTAAGCTTCAAGTGTTGGCTTCAAGCATTCTTCGCAAAAGTAGCATGTCCAGACAACGTAAATTAAACCGACGAGGATGGGATTTGAACCCATGCGTGCTGAGCATAATGGATTAGCTGTCCATAACCTTAACCATCTCGGCCAGCTCATCTTTCTGCTATCTCCCAATCCTGGCTTTCTGACACCACTTTTCCTACTTTAAAGTCAACTATTTCTAGCATTTGGACTGTGTTCTCATCACTATCAAAGGCTTGATGGCAAGTCACATCTGGCCAATAGCACGACTGCTACTGTAAAAGCAATGCTAGAGTTACACTAAAAGTGTGCTGTGCATGTCTGTTATTTAAAGAAAGACTTTATAACATGATTGACAGGAATTTAAGATCTTGACAAAAATATCAGCTCCAAAAAGATATCAAGCCGACGAGGATGGGATTTGAACCCATGCGTGCAGAGCACAATGGATTAGCAGTCCATCGCCTTAACCACTCGGCCACCTCACCCTCCATGTTGACAATGCACCCAGCAATCCGACACCACTTGTGGCATTTAAAAGTTAATAATTTAAACCTCTGTGGATTGTATTGTCTTAACTATCAGCAGCCCATATAAGTTTAACAAATACCTAGAGAATGTTCTAGACTTTATTTACTTAATAATAAATGATTTTGTAAAATGAAAACACTTTCAGATCCAATTGTAAGACTGAGTATTATGTTCATGATCTTGAAGTAGAATTCCTTATTTGACTGGTATATTCTTGAAATTTTTGTGTTGTCTTCAAATGACATCTTGTTCATAATCTTGACTTTACTGGTTTATATCTTGATATTTTTGTTTAAGCTTCAATCGGCATCTTTTTCTGATCTTGAAATAGATTTCTTAATTTATAGTATTTTTTTACAGTGATGTGTAAGCTTCAAGTGTTGGCTTCAAGCATTCTTCGCAAAAGTAGCATGTCCAGACAACATAAATTAAACCGACGAGGATGGGATTTGAACCCATGCGTGCAGAGCACAATGGATTAGCAGTCCATCGCCTTAACCACTCGGCCACCTCGTCTTCCATGTTGACAATACACCCAGCAATCCGACACCACTTGTGGCATTTAAAAGTCAATAATTTAAACCTCTGTGGATTGTATTGTCTAAACTATCAGCAGCCCATATAAGTTTAACAAATACCTAGAGAATGTTCTAGACTTTATTTACTTAATAATAAATGATTTTGTAAAATGAAAACCCTTTCAGATCCAATTGTAAGACAGAGTATTTTGTTCATGATCTTGAAGTAGAATTCCTGATTTGACTGGTATATTCTTGAAATTTTTGTGTTGTCTTCAAATGGCATCTTGTTCATAATCTTGACTTTACTGGTTTATATCTTGTTATTTTTGTTTAAGCTTCAATCGTTATCTTTTTCTGATCTTGAAAAAGATTTCTTAATTTATAGTATTTTTTTACAGTGATGTGTAAGCTTCAAGTGTTGGCTTCAAGCATTCTTCGCAAAAGTAGCATGTCCAGACAACGTAAATTAAACCGACGAGGATGGGATTTGAAACCATGCGTGCTGAGCATAATGGATTAGCAGTCCATAAACTTAACCATCTCGGCCAGCTCGTCTTTCTGCTATCTCCCAATCCCGGCTTTCTGACACCATTTTTCCTACTTTAAAGTCAACTATTTCTAGGATTTGGACTGTGTTCTCATCACTATCAAAGGCTTGATGGCAAGTCACATCTGGCCAATAGCACGACTGCTACTGTAAAAGCAATGCTAGAGTTACACTAAAAGTGTGCTGTGCATGTCTGTTATTTAAAGAAAGACTTTATAACATGATTGACAGGAATTTAAGATCTTGACAAAAATATCAGCTCCAAAAAGATATCAAGCCGACGAGGATGGGATTTGAACCCATGCGTGCAGAGCACAATGGATTAGCAGTCCATCGCCTTAACCACTCGGCCACCTCGCCCTCCATGTTGACAATGCACCCAGCAATCCGACACCACTTGTGGCATTTAAAAGTTAATAATTTAAACCTCTGTGGATTGTATTGTCTTAACTATCAGCAGCCCATATAAGTTTAACAAATACCTAGAGAATGTTCTAGACTTTATTTACTTAATAATAAATGATTTTGTAAAATGAAAACACTTTCAGATCCAATTGTAAGACTGAGTATTATGTTCATGATCTTGAAGTAGAATTCCTTATTTGACTGGTATATTCTTGAAATTTTTGTGTTGTCTTCAAATGGCATCTTGTTCATAATCTTGACTTTACTGGTTTATATCTTGATATTTTTGTTTAAGCTTCAATCGGTTTTTTTTTCTGATCTTGAAATAGATTTCTTAATTTATAGTATTTTTTTACAGTGATGTGTAAGCTTCAAGTGTTGGCTTCAAGCATTCTTCGCAAAAGTAGCATGTCCAGACAACGTAAATTAAACCGACGAGGATGGGATTTGAACCCATGCGTGCAGAGCACAATGGATTAGCAGTCCATCGCCTTAACCACTCGGCCACCTCGCCCTCCATGTTGACAATGCACCCAGCAATCCGACACCACTTGTGGCATTTAAAAGTTAATAATTTAAACCTCTGTGGATTGTATTGTCTTAACTATCAGCAGCCCATATAAGTTTAACAAATACCTAGAGAATGTTCTAGACTTTATTTACTTAATAATAAATGATTTTGTAAAATGAAAACACTTTCAGATCCAATTGTAAGACTGAGTATTATGTTCATGATCTTGAAGTAGAATTCCTTATTTGACTGGTATATTCTTGAAATTTTTGTGTTGTCTTCAAATGGCATCTTGTTCATAATCTTGACTTTACTGGTTTATATCTTGATATTTTTGTTTAAGCTTCAATCGGTTTTTTTTTCTGATCTTGAAATAGATTTCTTAATTTATAGTATTTTTTTACAGTGATGTGTAAGCTTCAAGTGTTGGCTTCAAGCATTCTTCGCAAAAGTAGCATGTCCAGACAACGTAAATTAAACCGACGAGGATGGGATTTGAACCCATGCGTGCAGAGCACAATGGATTAGCAGTCCATCGCCTTAACCACTCGGCCACCTCGTCCTCCATGTTGACAATGCACCCAGCAATCCAACACCACTTGTGGCATTTAAAAGTCAATAATTTAAACCTCTGTGGATTGTATTGTCTTAACTATCAGCAGCCCATATAAGTTTAACAAATACCTAGAGAATGTTCTAGACTTTATTTACTTAATAATAAATGATTTTGTAAAATGAAAACACTTTCAGATCCAATTGTAAGACTGAGTATTATGTACATGATCTTGAAGTAGAATTCCTGATTTGACTGGTATATTCTTGAAATTTTTGTGTTGTCTTCAAATGGCATCTTGTTCATAATCTTGACTTTACTGGTTTATAGCTTGATATTTTTGTTTAAGCTTCAATCGGCATCTTTTTCTGATCTTGAAATAGATTTCTTAATTTAAAGTATTTTTTTACAGTGATGTGTAAGCTTCAAGTGTTGGCTTCAAGCATTCTTCGCAAAAGTAGCATGTCCAGACAACGTAAATTAAACCAACGAGGATGGGATTTGAACCCATGCGTGCTGAGCATAATGGATTAGCAGTCCATAACCTTAACCATCTCGGCCAGCTCGTCTTTCTGCTATCTCCCAATCCCGGCTTTCTGACACCACTTTTCCTACTTTAAAGTAAATTATTTCTAGCATTTGGACTGTGTTCTCATCACTATCCAAGCTTGATGGCAAGTCACATCTGGCCAATAGCACGACTGCTACTGTAAAAACAATGCTAGAGTTACACTAAAAGTGTGCTGTGCATGTCTGTTATTTAAAGAAAGACTTTATAACATGATTGACAGGAATTTAAGATCTTGACAAAAATATCAGCTCCAAAAAGATATCAAACCGACGAGGATGGGATTTGAATCCATGCGTGCAGAGCACAATGGATTAGCAGTCCATCGCCTTAACCACTCGGCCACCTCGTCCTCCATGTTGACAATGCACCCAGCAATCCGACACCACTTGTGGCATTTAAAAGTCAATAATTTAAACCTCTGTGGATTGTATTGTCTAAACTATCAGCAGCCCATATAAGTTTAACAAATACCTAGAGAATGTTCTAGACTTTATTTACTTAATAATAAATGATTTTGTAAAATGAAAACCCTTTCAGATCCATTTGTAAGACAGAGTATTTTGTTCATGATCTTGAAGTAGAATTCCTGATTTGATTGGTATATTCTTGACATTTTTGTGTTGTCTTCAAATGGCATCTTGTTCATAATCTTGACTTTACTGGTTTATATCTTGTTATTTTTGTTTAAGCTTCAATCGGCATCTTTTTCTGATCTTGAAATAGATTTCTTAATTTAAAGTATTTTTTTACAGTGATGTGTAAGCTTCAAGTGTTGGCTTCAAGCATTCTTCGCAAAAGTAGCATGTCCAGACAACGTAAATTAAACCGACGAGGATGGGATTTGAACCCATGCGTGCAGAGCACAATGGATTAGCAGTCCATCCCCTTAACCACTCGGCCACCTCGTCCTCCATGTTGACAATGCACCCAGCAATCCAACACCACTTGTGGCATTTAAAAGTCAATAATTTAAACCTCTGTGGATTGTATTGTCTTAACTATCAGCCGCCCATATAAGTTTAACAAATACCTAGAGAATGTTCTAGACTTTATTTTCTTAATAATAAATGATTTTGTAAAATGAAAACACTTTCAGATCCAATTGTAAGACTGAGTATTATGTTCATGATCTTGAAGTAGAATTCCTGATTTGACTGGTATATTCTTGAAATTTTTGTGTTGTCTTCAAATGGCATCTTGTTCATAATCTTGACTTTACTGGTTTATATCTTGATATTTTTGTTTAAGCTTCAATCGGCATCTTTTTCTGATCTTGAAATAGATTTCTTAATTTAAAGTATTTTTTTACAGTGATGTGTAAGCTTCAAGTGTTGGCTTCAAGCATTCTTCGCAAAAGTAGCATGTCCAGACAACGTAAATTAAACCAACGAGGATGGGATTTAAACCCATGCGTGCTGAGCATAATGGATTAGCAGTCCATAACCTTAACCATCTCGGCCAGCTCGTCTTTCTGCTATCTCCCAATCCCGGCTTTCTGACACCACTTTTCCTACTTTAAAGTAAATTATTTCTAGCATTTGGACTGTGTTCTCATCACTATCAAAGGCTTGATGGCAAGTCACATCTGGCCAATAGCATGACTGCTACTGTAAAAGCAATGCTAGATTTACACTAAAAGTGTGCTGTGCATGTCTGTTATTTAAAGAAATACTTTATAACATGATTGACAGGAATTTAAGATCTTCACAAAAATATCAGCTCCAAAAAGATATGAAGCCGACGAGGATGGGATTTGAACCCATGCGTGCAGAGCACAATGGATTAGCATTCCAGCACCTTAACCACTCAGCCACCTCGTCCTCCATGTTTACATTGCACCCAGCAATCCGACACCACTTGTAGTATTTAAATGTCAATAATTTAAACCTCTGTGGATTGTATTGTCATAACTATCAGCAGCCCATATAAGTTTAACAAATACATAGAGAATGTTCTAGACTTTATTTACTTAATAATAAATGATTTTGTAAAATGAAAACACTTTCAGATCCAATTGTAAGACAGAGTATTATGTTCATGATCTTGAAGTAGAATTCCTGATTTGACTGGTATATTCTTGAAATTTTTGTGTTGACTTCAAATGGCATCTTGTTCAATGTCTTGACTTTACTGGTTTATTTCTTGATATTTTTGTTTAAGCTTCAATCGGCATCTTTTTTTTATCTTGAAATAGATTTCTTGATTTAAAGTATTTTTTTACAGTGATGTGTAAGCTTCGAGTGTTGGCTTATGAAGCATTCTTCGCAAAAGTAGCATGTCCAGACAACGTAATTTAAATCGATGAGGATGGGATTGATCCCATGCGTGCTGAGCACAATGGATTAGCAGTAAATTAACTTAACCTCTCGGCCACCTCGTCTTTCTGCTATCTACCAATCCCGGCTTTCTGACACCACTTTTCCTACTTTAAAGTCAACTATTTCTAGCATTTGGACTGTGTTCTCATCACTATCAAAGGCTTGATGGCAAGTCGCATCTGGCCAATAGCACGACTGCTACTGTAAAAGCAATTCTAGAGTTACACTAAAAGTGTGCTGTGCATGTCTGTTATTTAAAGAAATACTTTATAACATGATTGACAGGAATTTAAGATCTTGACAAAAATATCAGCTCCAAAAAGATATGAAGCCGCCGAAGATGGGATTTGAACCCATGCGTGCAGAGCACAATGGATTAGCAGTCCATCGCCTTAACCACTCGGCCACCTCGTCCTCCATGTTGACAATGCACCCAGCAATCCGACACCACTTGTAGTATTTAAAAGTCAATAATTGAAACCTCTGTGGATTGTATTGTCATAACTATCAGCAGCCCATATAAGTTTAACAAATACCTAAAGAATGTTCTTGACTTTATTTACTTAATAATAAATGATTTTTTAAAATGAAAACACTTTCAGATCCAATTGTAAGACAGAGTATTATGTTCATGATCTTGAAGTAGAATTCCTGATTTGACTGGAATATTCTTGAAATTTTTGTGTTGGCTTCAAATGGCATCTTGTTCATAATCTTGACTTTACTGGTTTATTTCTTGATATTTTTGTTTAAGCTTCAATCGGCATCTTTTTCTGATCTTGAAATAGATTTCTTGATTTAAAGTATTTTTTTACAGTGATGTGTAAGCTTCGAGTGTTGGCTTATGAAGCATTCTTCGCAAAAGTAGCATGTCCAGACAACGTAAATTAAATCAACGAGGATGGGATTGATCCCATGCGTGCTGAGCACAATGGATTAGCAGTAAATTAACTTAACCTCTCGGCCACCTCGTCTTTGTGCTATCTACCAATCCCGGCTTTCTGACACCACTTTTCCTACTTTAAAGTCAACTATTTCTAGCATTTGGACTGTGTTCTCATCACTATCAAAGGCTTGATGGCAAGTCACATCTGGCCAATAGCACGACTGCTACTGTAAAAGCAATGCTAGAGTTACACTAAAAGTGTGCTGTGCATGTCTGTTATTTAAAGAAATACTTTATAACATGATTGACAGGAATTCAAGATCTTGACAAAAATATCAGCTCCAAAAAGATATGAAGCCGACGAAGATGGGATTTGAACCCATGCGTGCAGAGCACAATGGATTAGCAGTCCATCGCCTTAACCACTCGGCCACCTCGTCCTCCATGTAGACAATGCACCCAGCAATCCGACACCAC
This sequence comes from Crinia signifera, assembly GCF_055691185.1. NCBI lineage: Eukaryota > Metazoa > Chordata > Amphibia > Anura > Myobatrachidae > Crinia > Crinia signifera. The sequence continues at coordinate 92,254,939 of NC_139227.1, forward strand.
TTGTGGCATTTAAAAGTCAATAATTTAATCCTCTGTGGATTGTATTGTCATAACTATCAGCAGCCCATATAAGTTTAACAAATACCTAGAGAATGTTCTAGACTTTATTTACTTAATAATAAACGATTTTGTAAAATGAAAACACTTTCAGATCCAATTGTAAGACAGAGTATTATGTTCATGATCTTGAAGTAGAATTCCTGATTTGACTGGTATATTCTTGAAATTTTTGTGTTGGTTTCAAATGGCATCTTGTTCATAATCTTGACTTTACTGGTGTATTTCTTGATATTTTTGTTTAAGCTTCAATCGGCATCTCTTTTTTTAAAGAAAGACTTTATAACATGGTTGACAGGAATTTAAGATCTTGACAAAAATATCACCTCCAAAAATTGATCAAGCTGACGAGGATGGGATTTGTGCACATGCGTGCAGAGCACAATGGATTAGCAGTCCATCGCCTTAACCACTCGGCCACCTCGTCCTCCATGTTTACAATGCACCCAGCAATCCGACACCACTTGTGGTATTTAAAAGTCAATAATTTAAACCTCTGTGGATTGTATTGTCATAACTATCAGCAGCCCATATAAGTTTAACAAATACCTAGAAAATGTTCTAGACTTTATTTACTTAATAATAAATGATTTTGTCAAATGAAAACACTTTCAGATCCAATTGTAAGACAGAGTATTATGTTCATGATCTTGAAGTAGAATTCCTGATTTGACTGGTATATTCTTGAAATTTTTGTGTTGTCTTCAAATGGCATTTTGTTCATAATCTTGACTTTACTGGTTTATATCTTGATATTTTTGTTTAAGCTTCAATCGGCATCTTTTTTTGATCTTGAAATAGATTTCTTGATTTAAAGTATTTTTTTACAGTGATGTGTAAGCTTCGAGTGTTGGCTTATGAAGCATTCTTCGCAAAAGTAGCATGTCCAGACAACGTAAATTAAATCGACGAGGATGGGATTGATCCCATGCGTGCTGAGCACAATGGATTAGCAGTCCATAAACTTAACCATCTCGGCCAGCTCGTCTTTCTGCTATCTCCCAATCCCGGCTTTCTGACACCACTTTTCCTACTTTAAAGTCAACTATTTCTAGCATTTGGACTGTGTTCTCATCACTATCAAAGGCTTGATGGCAAGTCACATCTGGCCAATAGCACGACTGCTACTGTAAAAGCAATGCTAGAGTTACACTAAAAGTGTGCTGTGCATGTCTGTTATTTAAAGAAATACTTTATAACATGATTGACAGGAATTTAAGATCTTGACAAAAATATCAGCTCCAAAAAGATATGAAGCCGACGAGGATGGGATTTGAACCCATGTGTGCAGAGCACAATGGATTAGCAGTCCATCGCCTTAACCACTCGGCCACCTCGTCCTCCATGTTGACAATGCACCCAGCAATCCGACACCACTTGTAGTATTTAAAAGTCAATAATTTAAACCTCTGTGGATTGTATTGTCATAACTATCAGCAGCCCATATAAGTTTAACAAATACCTAGAGAATGTTCTAGACTTTATTTACTTAATAATAAATGATTTTTTAAAATGAAAACACTTTCAGATCCAATTGTAAGACAGAGTATTATGTTCATGATCTTGAAGTAGAATTCCTGATTTGACTGGTATATTCTTGAAATTTTTGTGTTGGTTTCAAATGGCATCTTGTTCATAATCTTGACTTTACTGGTGTATTTCTTGATATTTTTGTTTAAGCTTCAATCGGCATCTCTTTTTTTAAAGAAAGACTTTATAACATGGTTGACAGGAATTTAAGATCTTGACAAAAATATCACCTCCAAAAAGTTATCAAGCCGACGAGGATGGGATTTGTGCACATGCGTGCAGAGCACAATGGATTAGCAGTCCATCGCCTTAACCACTCGGCCACCTCGTCCTCCATGTTTACAATGCACCCAGCAATCCGACACCACTTGTGGTATTTAAAAGTCAATAATTTAAACATCTGTGGATTGTATTGTCATAACTATAAGCAGCCCATATATGTTTAACAAATACCTAGAGAATGTTCTAGACTTTATTTACTTAATAATAAATGATTTTGTAAAATGAAGTAGATCTTGAAGTAGAATTCCTGATTTGACTGGTATATTCTTGAAATTTTTGTGTTGTCTTCAAATGGCATCTTGTTCATAATCTTGACTTTACTGGTTTATATCTTGATATTTTTGTTTAAGCTTCAATCTGCATCTTTTTCTGATCTTTAAATAGATTTCTTAATTTAACGTATTTTTTTACAGTGATGTGTAAGCTTTGAGTGTTGGCTTATGAAGCATTCTTCGCAAAAGTAGCATGTCCAGACAACGTAAATTAAATCGAAGAGGATGGGATTTGAACCCATGCATGCTGAGCACAATGGATTAGCAGTCCATAACCTTAACCTCTCGGCCACCTGGTCTTTCTGCTATCTCCCAATCCCGGTTTTCTGACACCACTTTTACTACTTTAAAGTCAATTATTTCTAGCATTTGGACTGTGTTCTCATCACTATCAAAGGCTTGATGGCAAGTCACATCTGGCCAATAGCACGACTGCTACTGTAAAAGCAATGCTAGAGTTACACTAAAAGTGTGCTGTGCATGTCTGTTATTTAAAGAAAGACTTTATAACATGATTGATAGGAATTTAAGATCTTGACAAAAATATCAGCTCCAAAAATATATCAAGCCGACGAGGATGGGATTTGAACTCATGCGTGCAGAGCACAATGGATTAGCAGTCCATCGCCTTAACCACTCGGCCACCTCGTCTTCCATGTTTACAATGCACCCAGCAATCCGACACCACTTGTGGTATTTAAAAGTCAATAATTTAAACCTCTGTGGATTGTATTGTCATAACTATCAGCAGCCCATATAAGTTTGTCAAATACCTAGAGAATGTTCTAGACTTTATTTACTTAATAATAAATGATTTTGTAAAATGAAAATACTTTCAGATCCAATTGTAAGACAGAGTATTATATTCATGATCTTGAAGTAGAATTCCTGATTTGACTGGTATATTCTTGAAATTTTTGTGTTGGCTTCAAATGGCATCTTGTTCATAATCTTGACTTTACTGGTGTTTATTTCTTGATATTTTTGTTTAACCTTCAATCGGCATCTTTTTCTGATCTTGAAATAGATTTCTTGATTTAAAGTATTTTTTTACAGTGATGTGTAAGCTTCGAGTGTTGGCTTATGAAGCATTCTTCGCAAAAGTAGCATGTCCAGACAACGTAAATTAAATCGACGAGGATGGGATTTGAACCCATTCGTGCTGAGCACAATGGATTAGCAGTCCATAACCTTAACCTCTCGGCCACCTGGTCTTTCTGCTATCTCCCAATCCCGGCTTTCTAACACCACTTTTCCTACTTTAAAGTCAATTATTTCTAGCATTTGGACTGTGTTCTCATCACTATCAAAGGCTTGATGGCAAGTCACATCTGGCCAATAGCACGACTGCTACTGTAAAAGCAATGCTAGACTTACACTAAAAGTGTGCTGTGCATGTCTGTTATTTAGAGAAATACTTTATAACATGATTGACAGGAATTTAAGATATTGACAAAAAGATCAGCTCCAAAAAGATATGAAGCCGACGAGGATGGGATTTGAACACATGCGTGCAGAGCACAATGGATTAGCAGCCCATCGCCTTAACCACTCGGCCACCTCGTCCTCCATGTTTACAATGCACCCAGCAATCCGACCCCACTTGTGGTATTTAAAAGTCAATAATTTAATCCTCTGTGGATTGTATTGTCATAACTATCAGCAGCCCATATAAGTTTAACAAATACCTAGAGAATGTTCTAGACTTTATTTACTTAATAATAAATGATTTTGTAAAATGAAAACACTTTCAGATCCAATTGTAAGACAGAGTTTTATGTTCATGATCTTGAAGTAGAATTCCTGATTTGACTGGTATATTCTTGAAATTTTTGTGTTGGCTTCAAATGGCATCTTGTTCATAATCTTGACTTTACTGGTTTATTTCTTGATATTTTTGTTTAAGCTTCAATCGGCATCTTTTTTTGATCTTGAAATAGATTTCTTAATTTAACGTATTTTTTACAGTGATGTGTAAGCTTCGAGTGTTGGCTTATGAAGCATTCTTCGCAAAAGTAGCATGTCCAGACAACGTAAATTAAATCGAAGAGGATGGGATTTGAACCCATGCATGCTGAGCACAATAGATTAGCAGTCCATAACCTTAACCTCTCGGCCACCTAGTCTTTCTGCTATCTCCCAATCCCGGCTTTCTGACACCACTTTTCCTACTTTAAAGTCAATTATTTCTCGCATGTGAACTGTGTTCTCATCACTATCAAAGGCTTGATGGCAAGTCACATCTGGCCAATAGCACGACTGCTACTGTAAAAGCAATGCTAAAGTTACACTAAAAGTGTGCTGTGCATGTCTGTCATTTAAAGAAAGACTTTATAACATGATTGACAGGAATTTAAGATCTTGACAAAAATATCAGCTCCAAAAATATATCAAGCCGACGAGGATGGGATTTGAACCCATGCGTGCAGAGTACAATGGATTAGCAGTCCATCGCCTTAACCACTCGGCCACCTCGTCTTCCATGGTTACAATGCACCCAGCAATCCGACACCACTTGTGGTATTTAAAAGTCAATAATTTAAACCTCTGTGGATTGTATTGTCATAACTATCAGCAGCCCATATAAGTTTGACAAATACCTAGAGAATGTTCTAGACTTTATTTACTTAATAATAAATGATTTTGTAAAATGAAAACACTTTCAGATCCAATTGTAAGACAGAGTATTATGTTCATGATCTTGAAGAAGAATTCCTGATTTGACTGGTATATTCTTGAAATTTTTGTGTTGGCTTCAAATGGCATCTTGTTCATAATCTTGACTTTACTGGTGTTTATTTCTTGATATTTTTGTTTAAGCTTCAATCGGCATCTTTTTCTGATCTTGAAATAGATTTCTTGATTTAAAGTATTTTTTTACAGTGATGTGTAAGCTTCGAGTGTTGGCTTATGAAGCATTCTTCGCAAAAGTGGCATGTCGAGACAACGTAAATTAAATCGACGAGGATGGGATTTGAACCCATTCGTGCTGAGCACAATGGATTAGCAGTCCATAACCTTAACCTCTCGGCCACCTGGTCTTTCTGCTATCTCCCAATCCCGGCTTTCTGACACCACTTTTCCTACTTTAAAGTCAATTATTTCTAGCATTTGGACTGTGTTCTCATCACTATCAAAGGCTTGATGGCAAGTCACATCTGGCCAATAGCACGACTGCTACTGTAAAAGCAATGCTAGAGTTACACTAAAAGTGTGCTGTGCATGTCTGTTATTTAAAGAAAGACTTTATAACATGACTGACAGGAATTTAAGATCTTGACAAAAATATCAGCTCCAAAACGATATGAAGCCGATGAGGATGGGATTTGAACCCATGCATGCACAATGGATTAGCAGTCCATCGCTTAACCACGCGGCCACCTCGGATCTCCATGTTTACAATGCACCCAGCAATCCGACACCACTTGTGGTATTTAAAAGTCAATAATTTAAACCTCTGTGGATTGTATTGTCATAACTATCAGCTGCCCCTATAAGTTTAACAAATACCTAGAGAATGTTCTAGACTTTATTTACTTAATAATAAATGATTTTGTAAAATGAAAACACTTTCAGATCCAATTGTAAGACAGAGTATTATGTTCATGATCTTGAAGTAGAATTGCACTAAACAGTTATAATATGTTAGAAGCAGCAGCCATTTTGTTGAACCATGACTTGCATAATAATATTATAAAATGGCTGATCATTCAGAACAGAGCTGTAAAAGTGATTTCTTATAGAGAATTGTTTTTGGTTTTAGAAGCTTAAGAATGTGATGTTGACAGTATAATAGAACAAGGACAGACACCTAGACTCCACAATCATCAACTATATGGGAACAAGGCCACACATGCGTAGACCCACAAGGCCACTGAAGCTGGGTGTTGGGTTAATTATGACATCATGATTGAAAGCAGAGCTTTCCAATAAGACTCAATGCTTATGAGTAATTCATTAATTAATGTGATTTAGGTTTAAAAATCAGAGTTATAGAAGGAGGGGAAAGGCAGTTGAGGAATTACCAGCAAGCACGGGGGGGGCTGGAGGTAAATATGAAGGAGGTTTAATCATGGCTGATCACTGTCCTTGAAAGGTGTCCATTTTGATTTGATATAGAATTACTGTTTAAGTATTAGCTAATCAATTTTATGTTTCTTGTGTTAGTCTGCATTTGCAAATACCTGTAATGAAGCTATTCTTTAAGTAAAGCATTGTCATACCTTTTATAACAAGGTTGTCTGGGTGTGCAATCATTTCAGCGTTGCCGTTATATTTAAAGGTAATAAGGTAAATATATACAATATATAATCATATCTAATCTTATCAGATAAATATCTGCTTTATCAGTTGGAGGCCCCAGCGAGATCCAATGATGTTGGTTTTTACATTTTATCAGTTATTGAGAAAATCAAAGTTTGAAAAAAAAAAAAATTAGCTATTTAAAAAAAAAAAAAAATAAATAAATAAAAAAATGTGTAGAAAAAATTGTAATGGCGGTGCATTTTTTTGTACCCTTATCTTTCTCAATGTCTGTTAAGTGTACTAATCCAAAATTACTTGCAGGAACTTCGCTATTTAATTATAAAACAAATAGATCGTAATTTAAGGCATGGAAAGACAACGCTGCATTTTGCAGACTGTCAGCTTGCTAACCCCCCCCCCCCCCGCATCGCCCATTTCTTCTCTGTGTCAGAGAATAGATAAGGAGAGCAGCGAGAAACTTGGCAAGAAGTTGTAAACAACATTGCTTGAGTCAGGAAGAATATGTCTTTAGTTTATTTGCAAAGCGTGCAGACTATAGCAAGCATATTGATATAAAGGTTATGCTGGCAATGATTTTATACTTAAAAAAAAAAAATAATAATATTCTTTAAATGACAGTATTTTTTTTGTTTGTTTTTATTTTTTGACCGTGGTTGGATTGTTTGGTGTATATTGTCTGCTGAGGATATTGCTGAAGTAACTAATCGGTAGCGGTTGTTTTGATAATTAGAGTTTCTTTGTTTGTCCAATCTATAAATTTTAAAGAAGTTGCATATATTTGTTGTAGGTTTTCCCGTGCTTATAATTTGGTGATTAGAGATAGGAGGTTGTTTATTTACATTTCTTTCTGGTTGACTGGCCAGCAACATGTGGAAGAAATGGAATGCATGATTTATCCATAATCTGTATTGTTTGGAAACCCCCAGATTGTCTACTGTATGTGGTTTATATAAGAAAATGTTAATAAATAATTAAGTATACGTTGCATTGTTAGAGCTAGCAAGCAGTCGGATTACAATAACAGTTTGAGCTAATTTCTTTATATCCATAGACAGAGGTCCGTTAAAATACAGAGTTTAAAGGAGTAGACGCTAATATTGTAAGCCAAGTAACAGTTCATTTTTACCACCAGAATAAATAAAGTTAATTGGAATATTGTTTATAACAAAGAAAGTAAGATCGAGTTTATCTCATTGTAAAGTTTTTTTTTCTTGTCTTGTGGAGATGAAGTACGTAATGTAGGACTGATGTTTTTCTGCTATGGGTTTTTGATTTAATTTTTTTGGTTTATTAAACAAAGCAGCTGTGAGTTGGAAACTCTAAAGTGATGGATTCAGTTGATGTAATGCGAGATAAGGAGTTGTCCATGTTAGGTGAAGAAACAGGAAATGATCATGTGAATTCAATGTTTTTTTCAGTTAATGAGTAATACATTTTGAATAAGAAAAGTGATATATATATCGATGAGATATAAGTCCAATATAACATCTATTCTTAAAGGTTCATATTGATATATTAGACCATGTTTTCTGTTTGCAATTTCTGTTGCCTATGTGCTTGATCTGGATACATATATTGAATCAGATATACCTTGAGTAATGCGCAGATAAATCCTGGGTTTATTTTTATTCTTATGAATGGAAGGTAATCAGTGATAACTGACTCAAGGCTGTGGGGTTTTCTTTAAGCCAATTTTTGTTTTGTTTTTGATTTGTGTTAATTTAATTTTGTTTGTTTTAAAAGGGGGAGGGTACTAAATTGATAGAGTATCTTAAGGGGTTAATACTGTGGCCACAGTTAGCTAGATAACCAGGGGAGATAGTGATCTAAGCGTGTAATGATCGCTTAGACAATGTGCAGATATGATAACAGACTGACATATTGCATATAATTTTTTTGATTTGACGAGTTGATTTTGTCCTGTGAGAGTGCTGACCGGTAGCGAGATTCACAGGGGGTATCTGCCACCTACGTGCAAGGTAAAATATACTGAGAAAAAAGGGTGGGGGTGGGACACGTGACTACTGATAACAGAGGACAGTAGATGAAACACCATACTGATAACAGAGATGGACAGTAGGTGGCCCACTATACTGATAACAGAGGACAGTATGTGGAAGGCGTAGGTGTGATAACAGTGACAGACACATAACGCAAGGTTAGGTTTTTTGGGGAAATTTTTCATTTTTATTTACATTTTTGTCTTTGAAAGAGGTAACACCTTTTTAGGCATTTGTATGGGATCACAGATAGTTCTGAGTATGTGACTAGTGTGAGCAAGTGAGAAGGTATAGAAAATACTGTGCTGGTCATAGTTAGTTGGAATTGGCGATGATGATGCACCTGTGAGGTAATGATTATTTGATGAGAGTGAACGCACAATGGTCTGGTGACAGGTGGTGAAAGCTTCAAGAATTGAGATAGTATATCCCACTAACCCACATATGTTTGGAAAGATGGTACTGTCCCACTGAGGGGTTAATTCTGTTCAGTGAGAAGTGAGGAGAGGTGATATGTTTTTTAGAGCCTTAGGGAGAAAAAAAAATGGGGAAAAAAAAGAATAATTTAAAAAAAAAATTTGTTTATTTTTGAAAAAGCAGAAGGGAATAAGTTTTTTTTCAGTGATGAGGTGAGAGTAACATCAGAAATAACTCTGTAGGAGATTAAAGGCAGGAAACGGTTAATTAGATTGATAAGAGAGTAAAGTTTTATTCCTAAATGATGTGAAATATCCAAGGAGTGTTACAGAACTGTTTTCCATAACAAGGACATATGAACAATTATGTGTTGAAAGATCTTGAAGATAATGTTTACCCTTTTGAAAAAGCACAATGAATAGATTAAAGTTATTGCAATGTTTGTATGGGACAGTGATCAGCCATACCCAAGGATGACCTCCAGCCCCCTCCCCATTGCTGCCCTCATGGGATAATGTTGTTTAAAAAACTGCCATTTTTTTTTCCAAATGACAAATGCTAATATGATGTCTGAGCTTAATAATGCTATTGCTTTTGCTTGTTTTATTTAAATTAAATCCCAGCCAATAGAGGTGTGACCATTCCAGAGAAAAGATTAATTTACAAATTGATGCATTTCATTTTGCACAGAAAAAGCAAGTGTTTTAAAAAAATATTATTATTATTATTATTATTATTATTATTACTGAGCCACTAGAAATTCTTTAGAAAATAATATTGAGTCTGCAGGTACCTCTGCAGAATCCTTATCAAAGCCCTTATTGAAAAAATACAGATTTTATAGTGATTATTATAAGATGCATATTGAGTTGCATTTTTATGCTTACTGATTTATCTGATTGCATGTTGCCACTTTACTAGATCCATTGGTCATGCATATGAGCCCACAAATAAGGAATGGAGGTCACAATTAGGTGCAGCACTACTGGGTACTGCTACTAGTAATCGCATTTGCTGCACAACCAATCATGATATTCTCTCAAATATTTGTAATGATTTAATGATTGTTTTTTCTCAGAGTGGTTTGGAAGAAATTGTGTATTATTAACAGGAATCCATGAGAGACTGCTGTCAGAAGGCACTAACCGATATGAGAACCCTCACGGGGTTAGAGGATACGAGTGATGCTCATAGGGCATTAGCAATTAGTATTTTGATGAGTTTTCAACTACTCATCCTGTCACAAGTTTCTGAACATCTATGGACCACAAGAAATAGTTTTTTTCCGATTTTACAACAAAGCATATTATCTAATACCCATAGTAGTTGCAACACTCCGTTATTGTAGGTTATCTGCCCAATGTGATTATTCTTATTATTTTTTTAGTGTAAATCAATTCACTTTACAGTTATGGAAGTATTACCGTCATCTAATTATTGATTTATGATCTGCATATCTCTTACTATCAAATAGCAGATAGTCAGGACTTAATACATTTATTTACAGCACAGTCCAATATACGTGGACTTAATTAAGCCAAAGTTTTATGGACAGCCCCACTATGTCCCACAATGAGTTGCATGATTGCTACCACAATGCTGATTCAATATGTTTATGATCTAATTATGTGTTTATAATTCTTTACAGGATTCTCTTACTGACACATTTTCTATTACTACTACTAAATCTAACTGACACAGAGCTGACAAAGTACAAAATACTGACATAATTGCTTCATTTGAGGCTCTGATACACGCACTGACAGAAGCCACAGCACTGGATATATCAGATTTATCATATACCTGTCTTTACTGTAATGAACAACAACCAGAGGCCTTGGGAGTTTGAACACATATACATGGGGATTCACATAGACCGATTGGGTATTACAGCTGTGCACTTGACCAAGTGGCAGCTGCATTACCGACATGCTTAAGAGCTGTGGCGGCTGCCGCGGCCTTAGTGCAGAAAGTAGAGGACATTGTACTACAACACCCACTGACATTATGTGTTCCTCATGCGGTTGCTTTCTTACTAAACTCTTCATGGACAAGACACATTTCCAGTGCATGGTTCTCTCGTTGGGAACTTTTGCTCCCAGCGCCACATGACCTGACTATTGTCAGGTGTGGTACGCTAAATCCTGCTACTCTGCTACCTGGTGGGACCCGGGAGTCCCAGAGGATGGATGAGATGCAGGATTTAGAACATGATTGTGAGGAATATTTAAAGCAGAATTTCTCCAATTAGACCTGGTATCTCTGACACGCCACTACCATCTACAAAGATTGTAGTTGTCACCAACAAGGAGACTCAGGATGGCCATATACGGGATATGCGGTAGTATTGGATTTAGAGATCCTCATTTTCCATCGTGATTTTGCTATGATATAATACGCTAATATCACAGCAAGTAAAGGAGCTCATTGAGGCTGTGCAACTCTCTGCAAAGGCAGTAGTTGTTAAGTGTCAAGCTCACATGTTATAAAGTGATCTTGTTTCACTTGGTAACAAAAATAAGATGGCCACTGTTGTAAATCACACCACTATACAATTTAATGTTTTTACAATTGACCAGCAGAATCTCATAAAACATCAAGAGTTGTGTATTTAAAAGGAATGTGCCAATGGATGATAAATGGATGCAGTCAAAAGGCTAATGGCCTATGTAAAGATGGTGGGGGCAGATCAGTAGCTCCCCAAACCCCTCCTCCTGGCAGATGCGGAAGCTGCCCATGGGATGACCCATGTAAGGAGAGAGAGGGCATGTATTTTGATTTCATCTTATGCAGAGAAAAGGAGTCCCAAACTCAACTGCAAGAGAATGAACTCAGGAAAATTATTCCTATAGAACCATCTAACATTTCTCCTACCACTGGTCCATTCCTAAGGTTAAAAATATTTTTTGGGAATTTACATGCATATAAAATTGTCATTATATTTAAATGGTATCTGATATGTTATCTTGATTATAAGGAACATCCCAGCTGTCCCATGAACAGCATCCTTTACAGCAATGAAATGTTTTGAGAAATTTGTGTTCAGATATGTTATCCCATAAGGTATATGGTATTAAAGAAATCATAGAGGTACATATTTGACAGGAAAGGTATTCTAAGGAATAAGTCAATATATGGATATGAAAAATTGGTTGCACTCACCACACACTAAAAGGTTTTAGTCAAAATTGAACATGTTAACAAATGCACATTGAGAACACATTATTTAGGGTGGGTGTGGAAATTACCATGAGTTGACTTGAAGTTTTGTCTTCGGTTTTGTATAACATTCACACTACTCCTCAGCAGCCACTGAACCTGTCCTCTTATAAGATCATTATTTTAATTTATATATACATTTTTTTATTTTTGGGAGACCAGCAAACCCTACTCAACATCCAGCAGCAGACTTGTCACTCTAATTCTCACATCATCTAAATACTTTACCAGAAAAGCAAACAAGCTTATGAAGGGATGTTGTTATAAGGTCCAGCCTGGAGACTATGCAATGGTGAGAAAAATTCTTACAATTAAATGTCTCGTAGATCAAAGGCAAGACCCATCCCTGTGAAACAAACCAATTGAATTAATGCGTCTCACTGCAAGAAGGTTTCCGACCTGGTGGTGATATCAGTTGAAAGAAAAATAAACTGATGCAGATAAATATCTGCTTTATCAGTTGGAGGCCCCAGCGAGAAATATTGTGACTTTGATTCTAACTTAATAAACTTATTTGATGATGGTCCTGTCCAGGGCCCCCACACAGACCAAGACAAGGTCCACGGAATCGGGGGGCATCCTTAGTGGTGTCCCTGCGGGTTGTGGGCAGGAAGAGGTCCACGGAATCGGGGGATACCCTTAGTGGTGTCCCTGCGGGTTGTGGACAAGGTGTAAAACAATGATCCCCATGAGTGACCAAGTTTCCCATACACTTACTAACTGAAGAAGTCATTTTTGTTTTTTAAGTTTTCATATTTTTATAGTGAATGAGGGTTACCAGGGATTGGTTGCTGGCAAGGACAGTGTGTATAGTTATCAAAGAGGTATTACTAGAGTCATGGTGGTGTATTCTACTTCTGCTTTTAATTTTAATCCCACAAGTATAATCATAACAGACACACATATACATCATACTACTGATGCTCCCAGGTTTCGGTATGCATCAGAGGATGGTAATAAAATACTGATAGCAAATATGTTAAACTAATTAGAAGGTTTAAAATAAATATATGAGTAATAACATAAAAGTAACTAAGAACATCCACACCAGAACCATTGATAGAATACATCTAGTAAGGTATCAGTAAAGAAGAGGCATTCTGAGTAAGGATGATAACAATGGTGCAAACATAATATCTATATGCAAACTGACATTTCTTCTTTAAGACGCTCATCATGAGCTGATAAAAAGAACAATAAGGTAAACTGATTGTTGGTTATATTGTCATCTACGGTATCACTCCGGTAATGTTGGGTTAATGGCTACTTATATTTGCAGTCAAATCAAACAACACTTCATTTTCTATGTAGGATTTACACAAGTGAATCTTATAAGATTACTGACTCTCCCTAGGTTTAAAATTGGTAAAGAGTGTAATAACAGGAGATATTTTGGAGTACAACAAAACATGTAGTTATGTGACAGAGTTGGGTGTGCTAGTATAACATCTAGATAAAAAAAGGGTACTAATTGAATTGTATCTTATGATGTTTTCTCAACATACTGTCTCTTAAGATATGGACATTACCACAAGGATTATATTATATTTACAAATTTAAGGTTTCTAAATGGTTACAAACAAGATCTATTGTAATAAATTGTACTTTTACTAATTAATACAGTGGTGATTCAACATGAAGATTTGAAAGTAACACATGGTATATTAAAGAAACACACTTATTTACATTATCCCAAGTTCATAAAATTGTGTTTGAATTTGTGAATATAATTAAAATATGGTACAAGCATCACAAATACTAAACGGATGATGACGTTAAAAGGAAAGTTGAATGAAATTATTTGGGTTAAAAATTAGTTTATTGAACAGGTGTGAGTGATGTGATTCCCTACAGTTGGTTTATTTGGTTGAACCCCAATAACTGGTTCGCATAAGTCAATGTTATATATGCTTTAAGAAATTTAATGTTTTTGCCAAGATAATATTATTGATTTTTCTGTATACTAGTGAAATGCTTCAAGCAGGTTTTCCGATGTATTAAGAGAGAAACAAATGATGCACAGTACGAGAGATATGAACTTTCTTCTGAGATATGAAAAAAGTTGAGGATGGACTGATAATACAGAAAATCAACTAATCAATAAATCTATGCTTTTATTATATTCTGTTTTCCTGACTGCCGCTATTATTGCTGCAGATGACTTTAACTTGTTGCACACTGTACTATTCACTGCGTGTGAGGCCTTCCCTTTGCGCTAAACAGTTATAATATGTTAGAAGCAGCAGCCATTTTGTTGAACCATGACTTGCATAATAATATTATAAAATGGCTGATCATTCAGAACAGAGCTGTAAAAGTGATTTCTTATAGAGAATTGTTTTTGGTTTTAGAAGCTTAAGAATGTGATGTTGACAGTATAATAGAACAAGGACAGACACCTAGACTCCACAATCATCAACTATATGGGAACAAGGCCACACATGCGTAGACCCACAAGGCCACTGAAGCTGGGTGTTGGGTTAATTATGACATCATGATTGAAAGCAGAGCTTTCCAATAAGACTCAATGCTTATGAGTAATTAATTAATTAATGTGATTTAGGTTTAAATATCAGAGTTATAGAAGGAGGGGGAAGGCAGTTGAGGAAGAACCAGCAAGCACGGGGGGGCTGGAAGTAATTATGAAGGAGGTTTAATCATGGCTGATCACTGTCCTTGAAAGGTGTCCATTTTGATTTGAAATAGAATTACTGTTTAAGTATTAGCTAATCAATTTTATGTTTCTTGTGTTAGTCTGCATTTGCAAATACCTGTAATGAAGCTATTCTTTAAGTAAAGCATTGTCATACCTTTTATAACAAGGTTGTCTGGGTGTGCAATCATTTCAGCGTTGCCGTTATATTTAAAGGTAAAAAGGTAAATATATACCAGTTTGGGTTATCAATCATATCTAATCTTATCAGATAAATATCTGCTTTATCACTACCAATCCCGGCTTTCTGACACCACTTTTCCTACTTTAAAGTCAACTATTTCTAGCATTTGGACTTCAATCGGCATCTCTTTTTTTAAAGAAAGACTTTATAACATGGTTGACAGGAATTTAAGATCTTGACAAAAATATCACCTCCAAAAAGATATCAAGCCGACGAAGAGGGGATTTGAGCACATGCGTGCAGAGCACAATGGATTAGCAGTCCATCGCCTTAACCACTCGGCCACCTCGTCCTCCGTGTTGACAATGCACCCAGCAATCCGACACCACTTGTGGCATTTAAAAGTCAATAATTTAAACCTCTGTGGATTGTATTATCATAACTATCAGCAGCCCATATAAGTTTAACAAATACCTAGAGAATGTTCTAGAATTTATTTACTTAATAATAAATGATTTTGTAAAATGAAAACACTTTCAGATCCAATTGTAAGACAGAGTATTATGTTCATGATCTTGAAGTAGAATTCCTGATTTGACTGGTATATTCTTGAAATTTTTGTGTTGGCTTCAAATGGCATCTTGTTCATAATCTTGACTTTACTGGTTTATTTCTTGATATTTTTGTTTAAGCTTCAATCGGCATCTTTTTCTGATCTTGAAATAGATTTCTTGATTAAAAGTATTTTTTTACAGTTATGTGTAAGCTTCGAGTGTTGGCTTCAAGCATTCTTCGCAAAAGTAGCATGTCCAGACAACGTAAATTAAATCGACATGGATGGGATTTGAACCCATGCGGGTTGAGCACAATGGATTAGCAGTCCATGACCTTAACCTCTCGGCCACCTCGTCTTTCTGCTATCTCCCAATCCCGGCTTTCTGACACCACTTTTCCTACTTTAAAGTAAATTATTTCTAGCATTTGGACTGTGTTCTCATCACTATCAAAGGCTTGATGGCAAGTCACATCTGGCCAATAGCACGACTGCTACTGTAAAAGCAATGCTAGAGTTACACTAAAAGTGTGCTGTGCATGTCTGTTATTTAAAGAAAGACTTTATAACATGATTGACAGGAATTTAAGATCTTGACAAAAATATCAGCTCCAAAAAGAAATGAAGCCGACGAGGATGGGATTTGAACCCATGCGTGCAGAGCACAATGGATTAGCAGTCCATCGCCGTCCATGTTGACAATGCACCCAGCAATCCGACACCACTTGTGGCATTTAAAAGTCAATAATTTAAACCTCTGTGGATTGTATTGTCATAACTATCAGCAGCCCATATAAGTTTAACAAATACCTAGAGAATGTTCTAGAATTTATTTACTTAATAATAAATGATTTTGTAAAATGAAAACACTTTCAGATCCAATTGTAAGACAGAGTATTATGTTCATGATCTTGAAGTAGAATTCCTGATTTGACTGGTATATTCTTGAAATTTTTGTGTTGGCTTCAAATGGCATCTTGTTCATAATCTTGACTTTACTGGTTTATTTCTTGATATTTTTGTTTAAGCTTCAATCGGCATCTTTTTCTGATCTTGAAATAGATTTCTTGATTAAAAGTATTTTTTTACAGTGTTGGCTTATGAAGCATTCTTCGCAAAAGTAGCATGTCCAGACAACGTAAATTAAATCGAAGAGTATGGGATTTGAACCCATGCATGCTGAGCACAATGGATTAGCAGTCCATGACCTTAACCTCTCGGCCACCTCGTCTTTCTGCTATCTCCCAATCCCGGCTTTCTGACACCACTTTTCCTACTTTAAAGTAAATTATTTCTAGCATTTGGACTGTGTTCTCATCACTATCAAAGGCTTGATGGCAAGTCACATCTGGCCAATAGCACAACTGCTACTGTAAAAGCAATGCTAGAGTTACACTAAAAGTGTGCTGTGCATGTCTGTTATTTAAAGAAAGACTTTATAATATGATTGACAGGAATTTAAGATCTTGACAAAAATATCAGCTCCAAAAAGATATGAGTTGCAAAAGAAGGTGGGGCTGAAGCGCTGCCTGTGTCTAAATTTAATGATGCTGGAGTCAGTATTTCGTGCATAAAGTGCTTTATTACAAAATACAGTTGATGCAGTATAAATAATAAATGTCTCAGTGAAATGTGATGGGGGAAAGGGGTGACAGTGTGGGCCCGTGCCGTGCAGCCTCAGAGAGCCCCCTCGGGGAATTGGGGAGTCAGCAGATCCCTTTGTACCATAAACCCGGCCTGGGTTTATGTCTCTCTGGTTTGTACCCTGATTGTGCTGGGTATGCACTGTGGGGGTAAGTCTCGTACGTCCACCCAAGCTGTCCTTGGTAGAGGCGAGGGGATCAAACAAAGTTAGTGGGCGGGATGAGCAGGAAGCGTCGTCCCGCTAGCCTGCTTCTTACCCGCTGGGTGTCTGGGAGTCTGCGGCGTTGTTATGCCTCCGTCTCCCTTGCAGTGGATTGAACTGTCTTCTTGTCCGGTAGCGCTGCAGCCGCAGCGTCTTACTCGCGGACCGGTGCCTGGCTCCACTGATCCTCGGCGTGGGGTCACTTCCGGGTGCCGGGTCTCGCGAGACCGGCAGCGTTGATCCGGTTGACGTCACGCTTTGATCGGTGCGCTCTTACTCCCGCGGGAGGAGACTGAGCCCGATGTGTTGTTGGGGCACCTTCTGTGGGTGTCCTGGGTGTCCTGGATGTGGTGAGATCCAACGCGTTTCGGCTATGGTTAAGCCTTTGTCAAGGATGCCATGGTGATTGCAAACTGTCTGTATTCATAGGAGAGGGTGTCTCCTTATTGGTTGAGATTTCTGGTCATCTCATAGGTTCTTTGCTTGAAGGTGGGAGGTTGCTTGCCTGCGATTGGCCTTTTCCTCCCCTGTGATCACTGTGCAGCTGTGGGTTTAGTTTACACGGGTGATGCAGGTTCCATTACGTATGTTTAAGGAATTTCTGATGATGGGCTGGTTTAGTGTCAAGTGTGTACCTATGTTAATTCGGTGATTGGTGCTAGGTGAAAATAATTTGTGTTGTGGCCAGTGAATCTCTCTTATGAGAGAGAGGTAAAACGGAGAGTGTTTGAGTGATGCTGAAACAGGTGATTGATAATTACGGGGTTTTTTTGGGGGGTTGTTGAGAGGGAGTGCTGTTTCTGGCTTGTGTCTATGTTGATAATACGCTTCAACCCTACATAGGTGATGCAACTTGATGCCTGATGATTTAGGGGTTGCAGGGTTATGTTGTGGGTGGGTATTTTTAAGAGAATATCCGATGGTGGTTCTGTATTGGTGTTAGCGGGGAGAGCTGGATTATTTCTATATGGGATGCCTGAGTATGATGGGTGACGTGATCAGATTATGGATGCAATATTGAAGTCAATATTCATTCCTTTTGGCTCTAGGGTCTTCAGGGTGTATATCCATCTAAGTTCTTCCCGATCCAGGGTTTTTCCATAATTACCCCCCCTCCAGTTTGGTTTTACCTGTGTGATAATGCAGAATTGTAAAGTGCTTGGATCTTGGTTGTGTGTGGATTTGTAATGAGCTGAGACGCTGTGTTGATCATAACCTTTACGTATGTTCCTTATGTGTTCGGCTAATCTTGTTTTGAATGGTCTGATGGTCCGGCCTACGTACTGGAGGCCGCACGGACATGTTAATAGATATATGATACCTTTGATGTGGCATGTGAGTTCGCTCTTGATGGTGTGAGTTTCCTTGGTGATTGTCGATGTAAATGTTTTGACTGTTTTTGTGGTTCTGTGTTTTTGGGTTCTGCACCCCATGCATTGTCCACATCTGTGGAATCCGTTTGTGTCTAAGTTGGTTTCTAGTTGGCTCTGTCTCATTTCTCTGGGTGGGATGTGATTTTTTACTAGCTTCTGTTTCAAGTCAGGTGCTTTTCTGTATACTACTTTTGGATTTTTTGGTAAGATGTCTGCTAATGTGTCGTCTTTCAGCAAGATTTTCCAGTGTTTCTTGACCATGTTATTGACTTGTTGTGCCGAGTCACTGAATTGTGTGATGAAGTATATGTCGTTATTTGCCTTTTCTTTGTCGGGGTGTGTGGGTTTGGATTCCAGCAGTTTGGCTCTGTCTTTCTGTTCTGCTGTTTTGTATGCTTTATCAATTAGTTGTGTATCATATTTTTTAGTAGACGTTAACAGCTACATTACATCTGACAGCGGACACCACCAAAACTGGCTCAAAAGCATCCCACTCGGACAATTTACAAGACTAAGACGAAACTGTACAGACATTGACGTATTCAAAACACAAAGCCAACAACTCAAAACCCAATTTCTAGAGAAAAAATATGATACACAACTAATTGATAAAGCATACAAAACAGCAGAACAGAAAGACAGAGCCAAACTGCTGGAATCCAAACCCACACACCCCGACAAAGAAAAGGCAAATAACGACATATACTTCATCACACAATTCAGTGACTCGGCACAACAAGTCAATAACATGGTCAAGAAACACTGGAAAATCTTGCTGAAAGACGACACATTAGCAGACATCTTACCAAAAAATCCAAAAGTAGTATACAGAAAAGCACCTGACTTGAAACAGAAGCTAGTAAAAAATCACATCCCACCCAGAGAAATGAGACAGAGCCAACTAGAAACCAACTTAGACACAAACGGATTCCACAGATGTGGACAATGCATAGGGTGCAGAACCCAAAAACACAGAACCACAAAAACAAAACATTTACATCGACAATCACCAAGGAAACTCACACCATCAAGAGCGAACTCACATGCCACACCAAAGGTATCATATATCTATTAACATGTCCGTGCGGCCTCCAGTACGTAGGCCGGACCATCAGACCATTCAAAACAAGATTAGCCGAACACATAAGGAACATACGTAAAGGTTATGATCAACACAGCGTCTCAGCTCATTACAAATCCACACACAACCAAGATCCAAGCACTTTACAATTCTGCATTATCACACAGGTAAAACCAAACTGGAGGGGGGGTAATTATGGAAAAACCCTGGATCGGGAAGAACTTAGATGGATATACACCCTGAAGACCCTAGAGCCAAAAGGAATGAATATTGACTTCAATATTGCATCCATAATCTGATCACGTCACCCATCATACTCAGGCATCCCATATAGAAATAATCCAGCTCTCCCCGCTAACACCAATACAGAACCACCATCGGATATTCTCTTAAAAATACCCACCCACAACATAACCCTGCAACCCCTAAATCATCAGGCATCAAGTTGCATCACCTATGTAGGGTTGAAGCGTATTATCAACATAGACACAAGCCAGAAACAGCACTCCCTCTCAACAACCCCCCAAAAAAACCCCGTAATTATCAATCACCTGTTTCAGCATCACTCAAACACTCTCCGTTTTACCTCTCTCTCATAAGAGAGATTCACTGGCCACAACACAAATTATTTTCACCTAGCACCAATCACCGAATTAACATAGGTACACACTTGACACTAAACCAGCCCATCATCAGAAATTCCTTAAACATACGTAATGGAACCTGCATCACCCGTGTAAACTAAACCCACAGCTGCACAGTGATCACAGGGGAGGAAAAGGCCAATCGCAGGCAAGCAACCTCCCACCTTCAAGCAAAGAACCTATGAGATGACCAGAAATCTCAACCAATAAGGAGACACCCTCTCCTATGAATACAGACAGTTTGCAATCACCATGGCATCCTTGACAAAGGCTTAACCATAGCCGAAACGCGTTGGATCTCACCACATCCAGGACACCCAGGACACCCACAGAAGGTGCCCCAACAACACATCGGGCTCAGTCTCCTCCCGCGGGAGTAAGAGCGCACCGATCAAAGCGTGACGTCACCCGGATCAACGCTGCCGGTCTCGCGAGACCCGGCACCCGGAAGTGACCCCACGCCGAGGATCAGTGGAGCCAGGCACCGGTCCGCGAGTAAGACGCTGCGGCTGCAGCGCTACCGGACAAGAAGACAGTTCAATCCACTGCAAGGGAGACGGAGGCATAACAACGCCGCAGACTCCCAGACACCCAGCGGGTAAGAAGCAGGCTAGCGGGACGACGCTTCCTGCTCATCCCGCCCACTAACTTTGTTTGATCCCCTCGCCTCTACCAAGGACAGCTTGGGTGGACGTACGAGACTTACCCCCACAGTGCATACCCAGCACAATCAGGGTACAAACCAGAGAGACATAAACCCAGGCCGGGTTTATGGTACAAAGGGATCTGCTGACTCCCCAATTCCCCGAGGGGGCTCTCTGAGGCTGCACGGCACGGGCCCACACTGTCACCCCTTTCCCCCATCACATTTCACTGAGACATTTATTATTTATACTGCATCAACTGTATTTTGTAATAAAGCACTTTATGCACGAAATACTGACTCCAGCATCATTAAATTTAGACACAGGCAGCGCTTCAGCCCCACCTTCTTTTGCAACTTGTATTCCCACAGGGGGTACGGGACACCCCTGAGGCTAAGAGCAGCGCCAAAGCAAACTATCCATAGGTGAGCGCGGTATAGTAACCTTTTCCAAAAAGATATGAAGCCAACGAGAATGGGATTTGAACCCGTGCGTGCAGAGCACAATGGATTAGCAGTCCATCGCCTTAACCACTCGGCCACCTCGTCCTCCATGTTGACAATGCACCCAGCAATCCGACACCACTTGTGGCATTTAAAAGTCAATAATTTAAACCTCTGTGGATTGTATTGTCATAACTATCAGCAGCCCATATAAGTTTAACAAATACCTAGAGAATGTTCTAGAATTTATTTACTTAATAATAAATAATTTTGTAAAATGAAAACACTTTCAGATCCAATTGTAAGACAGAGTATTATGTTCATGATCTTGAAGTAGAATTCCTGATTTGACTGGTATATTCTTGACATTTTTGTGTTGTCTTCAAATGGCATCTTGTTCATAATCTTGACTTTACTGGTTTATATCTTGATATTTTTGTTTAAGCTTCAATTGGCATCTCTGTTATTTAAAGAAAGACTTTATAACATGGTTGACAGGAATTTAAGATCTTGACAAAAATATCAGCTCCAAAAAGATATCAAACCGACGAGGATGGGATTTGAACCCATGCGTGCAGAGCACAATGGATTAGCAGTCCATCGCCTTAACCACTCGGCCACCTCGTCTTTCTGCTATCTCCCAATCCCGGCTTTCTGACACCACTTTTCCTACTTTAAAGTAAATTATTTCTAGCATTTGGACTGTGTTCTCATCACTATCAAAGGCTTGATGGCAAGTCACATCTGGCCAATAGCACGACTGCTACTGTAAAAGCAATGCTAGAGTTACACTAAAAGTGTGCTGTGCATGTCTGTTATTTAAAGAAAGACTTTATAACATGATTGACAGGAATTTAAGATCTTGACAAAAATATCAGCTCCAAAAAGAAATGAAGCCGACGAGGATGGGATTTGAACCCATGCGTGCAGAGCACAATGGATTAGCAGTCCATCGCCGTCCATGTTGACAATGCACCCAGCAATCCGACACCACTTGTGGCATTTAAAAGTCAATAATTTAAACCTCTGTGGATTGTATTGTCATAACTATCAGCAGCCCATATAAGTTTAACAAATACCTACAGAATGTTCTAGAATTTATTTACTTAATAATAAATGATTTTGTAAAATGAAAACACTTTCAGATCCAATTGTAAGACAGAGTATTATGTTCATGATCTTGAAGTAGAATTCCTGATTTGACTGGTATATTCTTGAAATTTTTGTGTTGGCTTCAAATGGCATCTTGTTCATAATCTTGACTTTACTGGTTTATTTCTTGATATTTTTGTTTAAGCTTCAATCGGCATCTTTTTCTGATCTTGAAATAGATTTCTTGATTAAAAGTATTTTTTTACAGTGTTGGCTTATGAAGCATTCTTCGCAAAAGTAGCATGTCCAGACAACGTAAATTAAATCGAAGAGTATGGGATTTGAACCCATGCATGCTGAGCACAATGGATTAGCAGTCCATGACCTTAACCTCTCGGCCACCTCGTCTTTCTGCTATCTCCCAATCCCGGCTTTCTGACACCACTTTTCCTACTTTAAAGTAAATTATTTCTAGCATTTGGACTGTGTTCTCATCACTATCAAAGGCTTGATGGCAAGTCACATCTGGCCAATAGCACAACTGCTACTGTAAAAGCAATGCTAGAGTTACACTAAAAGTGTGCTGTGCATGTCTGTTATTTAAAGAAAGACTTTATAATATGATTGACAGGAATTTAAGATCTTGACAAAAATATCAGCTCCAAAAAGATATGAAGCCAACGAGAATGGGATTTGAACCCGTGCGTGCAGAGCACAATGGATTAGCAGTCCATCGCCTTAACCACTCGGCCACCTCGTCCTCCATGTTGACAATGCACCCAGCAATCCGACACCACTTGTGGCATTTAAAAGTCAATAATTTAAACCTCTGTGGATTGTATTGTCATAACTATCAGCAGCCCATATAAGTTTAACAAATACCTAGAGAATGTTCTAGAATTTATTTACTTAATAATAAATAATTTTGTAAAATGAAAACACTTTCAGATCCAATTGTAAGACAGAGTATTATGTTCATGATCTTGAAGTAGAATTCCTGATTTGACTGGTATATTCTTGAAATTTTTGTGTTGTCTTCAAATGGCATCTTGTTCATAATCTTGACTTTACTGGTTTATATCTTGATATTTTTGTTTAAGCTTCAATTGGCATCTCTGTTATTTAAAGAAAGACTTTATAACATGGTTGACAGGAATTTAAGATCTTGACAAAAATATCAGCTCCAAAAAGATATCAAACCGACGAGGATGGGATTTGAACCCATGCGTGCAGAGCACAATGGATTAGCAGTCCATCACCTTAACCACTCGGCCACCTCGTCTTTCTGCTATCTCCCAATCCCGGCTTTCTGACACCACTTTTCCTACTTTAAAGTAAATTATTTCTAGCATTTGGACTGTGTTCTCATCACTATCAAAGGCTTGATGGCAAGTCACATCTGGCCAATAGCACGACTGCTACTGTAAAAGCAATGCTAGAGTTACACTAAAAGTGTGCTGTGCATGTCTGTTATTTAAAGAAAGACTTTATAACATGATTGACAGGAATTTAAGATCTTGACAAAAATATCAGCTCCAAAAAGAAATGAAGCCGACGAGGATGGGATTTGAACCCATGCGTGCAGAGCACAATGGATTAGCAGACAATCGCCTTAACCACTCGGCCACCTCGTCCTCCATGTTTACATTGCACCAAGCAATCCGACACCACTTGTAGTATTTAAATGTCAATAATTTAAACCTCTGTAGATTGTATTGTCATAACTATCAGCAGCCCATATAAGTTTAACAAATACCTAGAGAATGTTGTTGACTTTATTTACTTAATAATAAATGATTTTGTAAAATGAAAACACTTTGAGATCCAATTGTAAGACAGAGTATTATGTTCATGATCTTGAAGTAGAATTCCTGATTTGACTGGAATATTCTTGAAATTTTTGTGTTGGCTTCAAATGGCAT
Source organism: Crinia signifera (assembly GCF_055691185.1). Taxonomy (NCBI): domain Eukaryota; kingdom Metazoa; phylum Chordata; class Amphibia; order Anura; family Myobatrachidae; genus Crinia; species Crinia signifera. Next base: position 92,279,417 of record NC_139227.1, read on the forward strand.
CTTGTTCATAATCTTGACTTTACTGGTTTATTTCTTGATATTTTTGTTTAAGCTTCAATCGGCATCTTTTTCTGATCTTGAAATAGATTTCTTGATTTAAAGTATTTTTTTTACAGTGATGTGTAAGCTTCGAGTGTTGGCTTATGAAGCATTCTTCGCAAAAGTAGCATGTCCAGACAACGTAAATTAAATCGACGAGGATGGGATTTGAACCCATGCATGCTGAGCGCAATGGATTAGCAGTCCATAACCTTAACCTCTCTGCCACCTCGTCTTTTTGCTATCTCCCAATCCCAGCTTTCTGACACCACTTTTCCTACTTTAAAGTCAATTATTTCTAGCATTTGGACTGTGTTCTCATCACTATCAAAGGCTTGATGTCAAGTCAGATATGGCCAATAACATGACTGCTACTGTATAAGCAATGCTAGAGTTACACTAAAAGTGTGCTGTGCATGTCTGTTATTTAAAGAAAGACTTTATAACATGATTGACAGGAATTTAAGATCTTGACAAAAATATCAGCTCCAAAAAGAAATGAAGCCGACGAGGATGGGATTTGAACCCATGCGTGCAGAGCACAATGGATTAGCAGTCCATCGCCTTAACCACTCGGCCACCTCGTCCTCCATGTTTACAATGCACACAGCAATCCGACACCACTTGTGGTATTTAAAAGTCAATAATTTAAACCTGTGTGGATTGTATTGTCATAACTATAAGCAGCCCATATATGTTTAACAAATACCTAGAGAATGTTCTAGACTTTATTTACTTAAAAAATAAATGATTTTGTAAAATGAAAACACTTTGAGATCCAATTGTAAGACAGAGTATTATGTTCATGATCTTGAAGTAGAATTCCTGATTTGACTGGAATATTCTTGAAATTTTTGTGTTGGCTTCAAATGGCATCTTGTTCATAATCTTGACTTTACTGGTTTATTTCTTGATATTTTTGTTTAAGCTTCAATCGGTATCTTTTTCTGATCTTGAAATAGATTTCTTGATTTAAAGTATTTTTTTACAGTGATGTGTAAGCTTCGAGTGTTGGCTTATGAAGCATTCTTCGCAAAAGTAGCATGTCCAGACAACGTAAATTAAATCGACGAGGATGGGATTGATCCCATGCGTGCTGAGCACAATGGATTAGCAGTCCATAAATTTAACCTCTCGGCCACCTCGTCTTTCTGCTATCTACCAATCCTGGCTTTCTGACACCACTTTTCCTACTTTAAAGTCAACTATTTCTAGCATTTGGACTGTGTTCTCATCACTATCAAAGGCTTGATGGCAAGTCACATCTGGCCAATAGCACGACTGCTACTGTAAAAGCAATGCTAGAGTTACACTAAAAGTGTGCTGTGCATGTCTGTTATTTAAAGAAATACTTTATAACATGATTGACAGGAATTTAAGATCTTGACAAAAATATCAGCTCCAAAAAGATATGAAGCCGACGAAGATGGGATTTGAACCCATGCATGCAGAGCACAATGGATTAGCAGTCCATCGCCTTAACCACTCGGCCACCTCGTCCTCCATGTTGACAATGCACCCAGCAATCCGACACCACTAGTGGCATTTAAAAGTCAATAATTTAATCCTCTGTGGATTGTATTGTCATAACTATCAGCAGCCCATATAAGTTTAACAAATACCTAGAGAATGTTCTAGACTTTATTTACTTAATAATAAACGATTTTGTAAAATGAAAACACTTTCAGATCCAATTGTAAGACAGAGTATTATGTTCATGATCTTGAAGTAGAATTCCTGATTTGACTGGTATATTCTTGAAATTTTTGTGTTGGTTTCAAATGGCATATTGTTCATAATCTTGACTTTACTGGTGTATTTCTTGATATTTTTGTTTAAGCTTCAATCGGCATCTCTTTTTTTAAAGAAAGACTTTATAATATGGTTGACAGGAATTTAAGATCTTGACAAAAATATCACCTCCAAAAAGATATCAAGCCGACGAGGATGGGATTTGAGCACATGCGTGCAGAGCACAATGGATTAGCAGTCCATCGCCTTAACCACTCGGCCACCTCGTCCTCCATGTTTATAATGCACCCAGCAATCCGACACCACTTGTGGTATTTAAAAGTCAATAATTTAAACCTCTGTGGATTGTATTGTCATAACTATCAGCAGCCCATATAAGTTTAACAAATACCTAGAAAATGTTCTAGACTTTATTTACTTAACCCCTTCCCGACATTTGACGTACATTTACGTCATGGTCGGGAAGTACTTCCCGACACATGGCATAAATGTACGTCATGGTTTCTAACTGTCACTGCGTCTAGAGACGCAGTGACAGTTAGGTGATGTCTGCTGTCCCTGACAGCAGACATCCCCCCTCGTCGCCCAGGGGGGGCAGGGGTGCCCCCCCCGGTCGGCGATCGCTGTGATTGGCTGTTCAAATCTGAACAGTCAATCACAGCGTTTCCTGTGTTACCGGCGGCTAAGCCGCTCGGTAACACAGAAAACGGTGGTGATCGGTGCAGCACCGATCACCACCGAGCGGCAGCACCCCCCTCCCACCCGCCGGGCACTCACCCGGCAGCAGCAGCAGCTCCAGCGGCTCAACCGCTACGTCCGGAGCGCACGCTACGCTCCCCTCCTCCCCCCTCCCCCCCGCAGCAGCAGCAGCAGCAGCAGCAGCATCATGCTGCTGCTGGAAAAGTTAAAAATAAAATAAAATAAAAAAATGTGCAAATGTGTGTATATATATATATATATATACACACATATATATATATATATATATATATATATATATATATATATATGTGTGTATATATATGTATATATATGTATATATATATATATATATATACACACATATATATATATATATATATATATATATATGTGTGTGTGTGTGTGTGTGTGTGTGTGTGTGTGTGTGTGCGTATACCGCACCGATCACCAACGATCGCCAGCCCCCCCCCCCTCCCACCCGGCAGCCCCCCTCCCTCCCACCCACCCACCCGGCTGCCGCAGCGCCAGCACCCCTCCCACCCCCCCGCCAGCCGCAGCGCCAGCCCCCCTCCCAAAGCTGGTGACCAAAATGGGGTCACTTGTGGGGGGGTTCCACTGTATTGGTGCTTCGGGGGTCTTGCTAATGCGACATAGCACCCACCATTCATTCCGCCACCAAAAATCACTCCTTCCCTTCTGAGTCCTGCCATGCACCCAACTGGTATTTTTTGGTCACACGTGAGGCATTGCCGTACTCGGGAGAAATTGGGGCACAGATTTTGGGGTGCTTTGTCTCCTTCATTCCTTGTGAAAATAAAAAATTTTGAGCCAGAACTGCATTTTTGTGTAAAAAATTACATTTTTTTACACAAAAATGCAGATCTGGCTCAAAATTTTTCATTTTCACAAGGAATGAAGGAGACAAAGCACCCAAAATCTGTGCCCCAATTTCTCCCGAGTACGGCAATGCCTCATGTGTGACCAAAAAATACCAGTTGGGTGCATGGCAGGACTCAGAAGGGAAGGAGTGATTTTTGGATTTTGCAGCACAGATTCTGGTTGAATGACCCCCGAAACACCCATACAGTGGAACCCCCCCACAAGTGACCCCATTTTGCAAACTACACCCTTCAGGGAATTCATCAAGGGGTATAGTGTACATTTCAAACCCCCCGGGGTTTCACCAATTTTGATACAACTGAGCTGTGAAAATGAAAAATTTATTTTTTTCATTTTCACTGCCCAGTTGTATCAAAATTGGTGAAACCCCTGGGGGTTTGAAATGTACACTATACCCCTAGATGAATTCCCTGAAGGGTGTAGTTTGCAAAATGGGGTCACTTGTGGGGGGGTTCCACTGTATTGGTGCTTCGGGGGTCTTGCTAATGCGACATAGCACCCACCATTCATTCCGCCACCAAAAATCACTCCTTCCCTTCTGAGTCCTGCCATGCACCCAACTGGTATTTTTTGGTCACACGTGAGGCATTGCCGTACTCGGGAGAAATTGGGGCACAGATTTTGGGGTGCTTTGTCTCCTTCATTCCTTGTGAAAATAAAAAATTTTGAGCCAGAACTGCATTTTTGTGTAAAAAATTACATTTTTTTACACAAAAATGCAGATCTGGCTCAAAATTTTTCATTTTCACAAGGAATGAAGGAGACAAAGCACCCAAAATCTGTGCCCCAATTTCTCCCGAGTACGGCAATGCCTCATGTGTGACCAAAAAATACCAGTTGGGTGCATGGCAGGACTCAGAAGGGAAGGAGTGATTTTTGGATTTTGCAGCACAGATTCTGGTTGAATGACCCCCGAAACACCCATACAGTGGAACCCCCCCACAAGTGACCCCATTTTGCAAACTACACCCTTCAGGGAATTCATCAAGGGGTATAGTGTACATTTCAAACCCCCAGGGGTTTCACCAATTTTGATACAACTGAGCTGTGAAAATGAAAATTTTTTTTTTTTCATTTTCACTGCCCAGTTGTACCACAATTGGTGAAACCCCTGGGGGTTTGAAATGTACACTATACCCCTAGATGAATTCCCTGAAGGGTGTAGTTTGCAAAATGGGGTCACTTGTGGGGGGGTACCTAACTTTTAGCATCTTATGGTGCCTAGAAACCTACATGGTTCCTAAAAAATAATCTCATAAAAAGGAGGCTCCAAAATCAAGTAGGTGCTCCTTCTATTATGAAGCCTGTGGTTTGGTCACCGTGCACACTAGGGCCACATATAGGATATTTATGAAAACCAAAGAATTGGGGGAATCAATTTTTAGTCACATTTCTCTAGTAAAATGTACTGTGTTCCTTAGAAAAATGTATTAAATTTGCAAATCTGCAAAAAAAATGAAATTTTGAAATTTCACCTACACTTTGTTTTAATTCCTGTGAAACACCTAAAGGGTTAACAAACTTCCAAAATGCTGTTTTGAATACTGTGAGGGGTGCAGTTTTTGAAATGGCATCATTTATGGGGGTGTCTCACATACAAGTCCCTCAAAGTCACATCAGAACTGAACTGGTCCCTAAAAAAATCAGTGTTTGAAATTTTCTTGAAAATTTGAGAATTTGCTATTCATATTTGAAGCCTCCTAGTGTCCAAAAAAATTAAAAGGAAGTTGAAATAATGATGGCAACATAAAGTAGACATATGGTCTATGTTAGTTATTAACTATTTTGAGTGGTATGATTATTTGTCTCACAAGCAGAAAATTTAACATTTTGCAAATCGCTAAATTTTCCATTTTTTCACGACATTTTGGTATTTTTCACAAAAAAACACAGACTGTATCGACCCAAATTTACCACTAATTTGAAGTACAATGTGTCACGAAAAAACAATCTCAAAATCACTGGGATAAGTAAAAGCAAAAAAAAGTTATCCCCACTTAAGTGAGACATGTCAGATTTGAAAAAAATGGCTCTGTCAGGAACGCAAAAACTAGCTCTGTCAGGAAGGGGTTAATAATAAATGATTTTGTAAAATGAAAACACTTTCAGATCCAATTGTAAGACAGAGTATTATGTTCATGATCTTGAAGTAGAATTCCTGATTTGACTGGTATATTCTTGAAATTTTTGTGTTGTCTTCAAATGGCATCTTGTTCATAATCTTGACTTTACTGGTTTATATCTTGATATTTTTGTTTAAGCTTCAATCGGCATCTTTTTCTGATCTTGAAATAGATTTCTTGATTAAAAGTATTTTTTTACTGTGATGTGTAAGCTTCAAGTGTTGGCTTCAAGCATTCTTCGCAAAAGTAGCATGTCCAGACAAAATAAATTAAACCGACGAGGATGGGATTTGAACCCATGCATGCTGAGCACAATGGATTAGTAGTCCTTAACCTTAACCTCTCGGCCACCTCGTCTTTTTGCTATCTCCCAATCCCAGCTTTCTGACACCACTTTTCCTACTTTAAAGTCAATTATTTCTAGCATTTGGACTGTGTTCTCATCACTATCAAAGGCTTGATGGCAAGTCACATCTCGCCAAAAGCACGACTGCTACTGTAAAAGCAATGCTAGAGTTACACTAAAAGTGTGCTGTGCATGTCTGTTATTTAAAGAAAGACTTTATAACATGATTGACAGGAATTTAAGATCTTGACAAAGATATCAGCTCCAAAACGATATCAAGCCGACGAGGATGGGATTTGAACCCATGCGTGCAGAGCACAATGGATAAACAGTCCATCGCCTTAACCACTCGGCCACCTCATCCTCCATGTTTACAATGCACCCAGCAATCCGACACCACTTGTGGTATTTAAAAGTCAATAATTTAAACCTCTGTGGATTGTATTGTCATAACTATAAGCAGCCCATATATGTTTAACAAATACCTAGAGAATGTTCTAGACTTTATTTACTTAATAATAAATGATTTTGTAAAATGAAAACACTTTCAGATCCAATTATAAGACAGAGTATTATGTTCATGATCTTGAAGTAGAATTCCTGATTTGACTGGTATATTCTTGAAATTTTTGTGTTGGCTTCAAATGGCATCTTGTTCATAATCTTGACTTTACTGGTTTATTTCTTGATATTTTTGTTTAAGCTTTAATCGGCATCTTTTTCTGATCTTGAAATAGATTTCTTGATTTAAAGTATTTTTTTACAGTGATGTGTAAGCTTCGAGTGTTGGCTTATGAAGCATTCTTCGCAAAAGTAGCATGTCCAGACAACGTAAATTAAATCGACGAGGATGGTATTGATCCCATGCGTGCTGAGCACAATGGATTAGCAGTCCATAAACTTAACCTCTCGGCCACCTCGTCTTTCTGCTATCTACCAATCCCGGCTTTCTGACACCACTTTTCCTACTTTAAAGTCAACTATTTCTAGCATTTGGACTGTGTTCTCATCACTATCAAAGGCTTGATGGCAAGTCACATCTGGCCAATAGCACGACTGCTACTGTAAAAGCAATGCTAGAGTTACACTAAAAGTGTGCTGTGCATGTCTGTTATTTAAAGAAATACTTTATAACATGATTGACAGGAATTTAAGATCTTGACAAAAATATCAGCTCCAAAAAGATATGAAGTCGACGAGGATGGGATTTGAACCCATGCGTGCAGAGCACAATGGATTAGCAGTCCATTGCCTTAACCACTCGGCCACCTCGTCCTCCATGTTTACATTGCACCCAGCAATCCGACACCACTTGTAGTATTTAAAAGTCAATAATTTAAACCTCTGTGGTTTGTATTGTCATAACTATCAGCAGCCCATATAAGTTTAACAAATACCTAGAGAATGTTCTTGACTTTATTTACTTAATAATAAATGATTTTGTAAAATGAAAACACTTTGAGATCCAATTGTAAGACAGAGTATTATGTTCATGATCTTGAAGTAGAATTCCTGATTTGACTGGAATATTCTTGAAATTTTTGTGTTGGCTTCAAATGGCATCTTGTTCATAATCTTGACTTTACTGGTTTATTTCTTGATATTTTTGTTTAAGCTTCAATCGGCATCTTTTTCTGATCTTGAAATAGATTTCTTGATTTAAAGTATTTTTTTACAGTGATGTGTAAGCTTCGAGTGTTGGCTTATGAAGCATTCTTCGCAAAAGTAGCATGTCCAGACAACGTAAATTAAATCGACGAGGATGGGATTGATCCCATGCATGCTGAGCACAATGGATTAGCAGTCCATAAACTTAACCTCTCGGCCACCTCGTCTTTCTGCTATCTACCAATCCCGGCTTTCTGACACCACTTTTCTACTTTAAAGTCAACTATTTCTAGCATTTGGACTGTGTTCTCATCACTATCAAAGGCTTGATGGCAAGTCACATCTGGCCAATAGCACGACTGCTACTGTAAAAGCAATGCTAGAGTTACACTAAAAGTGTGCTGTGCATGTCTGTTATTTAAAGAAATACTTTATAACATGATTGACAGGAATTTAAGATCTTGACAAAAATATCAGCTCCAAGAAGATATGAAGCCGACGAAGATGGGATTTGAACCCATGCGTGCAGAGCACAATGGATTAGCAGTCCATCGCCTTAACCACTCGGCCACCTCGTCCTCCATGTTTACATTGCACCAAGCAATCCGACACCACTTGTAGTATTTAAATGTCAATAATTTAAACCTCTGTAGATTGTATTGTCATAACTATCAGCAGCCCATATAAGTTTAACAAATACCTAGAGAATGTTGTTGACTTTATTTACTTAATAATAAATGATTTTGTAAAATGAAAACACTTTGAGATCCAATTGTAAGACAGAGTATTATGTTCATGATCTTGAAGTAGAATTCCTGATTTGACTGGAATATTCTTGAAATTTTTGTGTTGGCTTCAAATGGCATCTTGTTCATAATCTTGACTTTACTGGTTTATTTCTTGATATTTTTGTTTAAGCTTCAATCGGCATCTTTTTCTGATCTTGAAATAGATTTCTTGATTTAAAGTATTTTTTTACAGTGATGTGTAAGCTTCGAGTGTTGGCTTATGAAGCATTCTTCGCAAAAGTAGCATGTCCAGACAACGTAAATTAAATCGACGAGGATGGGATTGATCCCATGCGTGCTGAGCACAATGGATTAGCAGTAAATTAACTTAACCTCTCGGCCACCTCGTCTTTCTGCTATCTACCAATCCCGGCTTTCTGACACCACTTTTCCTACTTTAAAGTCAACTATTTCTAGCGTTTGGACTGTGTTCTCATCACTATCAAAGGCTTGATGGCAAGTCACATCTTTCCAATAGCACGACTGCTACTGTAAAAGCAATGCTAGAGTTACACTAAAAGTGTGCTGTGCATGTCTATTATTTAAAGAAATACTTTATAACATGATTGACAGGAATTTAAGATCTTGACAAAAATATCAGCTCCAAAAAGATATGAAGCCGACGAAGATGGGATTTGAACCCATGCGTGCAGAGCACAATGGATTAGCAGTCCATCGCCTTAACCACTCGGCCACCTCGTCCTCCATGTTGACAATGCACCCAGCAATCCGACACCACTTGTGGTATTTAAAAGTCAATAATTTAAACCTCTGTGGATTGTATTGTCATAACTATAAGCAGCCCGTATATGTTTAACAAATACCTAGAGAATGTTCTAGACTTTATTTACTTAATAATAAATGATTTTGTAAAATGAAAACACTTTCAGATCCAATTATAAGACAGAGTATTATGTTTATGATCTTGAAGTAGAATTCCTGATTTGACTGGTATATTCTTGAAATTTTTGTGTTGGCTTCAAATGGCATCTTGTTCATAATCTTGAATTTACTGGTTTATTTCTTGATATTTTTGTTTAAGCTTAAATCGGCATCTTTTTCTGATCTTGAAATAGATTTCTTGATTTAAAGTATTTTTTTACAGTGATGTGTAAGCTTCGAGTGTTGGCTTATGAAGCAATCTTCGAAAAAGTAGCATGTCCAGACAACGTAAATTAAATCGACGAGGATGGGATTGATACCATGCGTGCTGAGCACAATGGATTAGCAGTCCATAAATTTAACCTCTCGGCCACCTCGTCTTTCTGCTATCTACCAATCCTGGCTTTCTGACACCACTTTTCCTACTTTAAAGTCAACTATTTCTAGCATTTGGACTGTGTTCTCATCACTATCAAAGGCTTGATGGCAAGTCACATCTGGCCAATAGCACGACTGCTACTGTAAAAGCAATGCTAGAGTTACACTAAAAGTGTGCTGTGCATGTCTGTTATTTAAAGAAATACTTTATAACATGATTGACAGGAATTTAAGATCTTGACAAAAATATCAGCTCCAAAAAGATATGACGCCGACTAGGATGGGATTTGAACCCATGCGTGCAGAGCACAATGGATTAGCAGTCCATCGCCTTAACCACTCGGCCACCTCGTCCTCCATGTTGACAATGCACCCAGCAATCCGACACCACTTTTGGCATTTAAAAGTCAATAATTTAATCCTCTGTGGATTGTATTGTCATAACTATCAGCAGCCCATATAAGTTTAACAAATACCTAGAGAATGTTCTAGACTTTATTTACTTAATAATAAACGATTTTGTAAAATGAAAACACTTTCAGATCTAATTGTAAGACAGAGTATTATGTTCATGATCTTGAAGTAGAATTCCTGATTTGACTGGTATATTCTTGAAATTTTTGTGTTGTCTTCAAATGGCATCTTGTTCATAATCTTGACTTTACTGGTTTATATCTTGATATTTTTGTTTAAGCTTCAATCGGCATCTTTTTCTGATCTTGAAATAGATTTCTTGATTAAAAGTATTTTTTTACTGTGATGTGTAAGCTTCAAGTGTTGGCTTCAAGCATTCTTCGCAAAAGTAGCATGTCCAGACAATTTAAATTAAACCGACGAGGATGGGATTTGAACTCATGCATGCTGAGCGCAATGGATTAGCAGTCCATAACCTTAACCTCTCTGCCACCTCGTCTTTTTGCTATCTCCCAATCCCAGTTTTCTGACACCACTTTTCCTACTTTAAAGTCAATTATTTCTAGCATTTGGACTGTGTTCTCATCACTATCAAAGGCTTGATGTCAAGTCAGATATGGCCAATAACATGACTGCTACTGTAAAAGCAATGCTAGAGTTACACTAAAAGTGTGCTGTGCATGTCTGTTATTTAAAGAAAGACTTTATAACATGATTGACAGGAATTTAAGATCTTGACAAAGATATCAGCTCCAAAAAGTTATTAAGCCGACGAGGATGGGATTTGAACCCATGCGTGCAGAGCACAATGGATTAGCAGTCCATCGCCTTAACCACTCGGCCACCTCATCCTCCATGTTTACAATGCACACAGCAATCCGACACCACTTGTGGTATTTAAAAGTCAATAATTTAAACCTGTGTGGATTGTATTGTCATAACTATAAGCAGCCCATATATGTTTAACAAATACCTAGAGAATGTTCTAGACTTTATTTACTTAATAATAAATGATTTTGTAAAATGAAGTAAATCTTGAAGTAGAATTCCTGATTTGACTGGTATATTCTTGAAATTTTTGTGTTGTCTTCAAATGGCATCTTGTTCATAATCTTGACTTTACTGGTTTATATCTTGATATTTTTGTTTAAGCTTCAATCTGCATCTTTTTCTGATCTTTAAATAGATTTCTTAATTTAACGTATTTTTTTACAGTGATTTTACAGTGTATTGCGAAGCATTCTTCGCAAAAGTAGCATGTCCAGACAACGTAAATTAAATCGAAGAGGATGGGATTTGAACCCATGCATGCTGAGCACAATGGATTAGCAGTCCATAACCTTAACCTCTCGGCCACCTGGTCTTTCTGCTATCTCCAAATCCCGGTTTTCTGACACCACTTTTACTACTTTAAAGTCAATTATTTCTAGCATTTGGACTGTGTTCTCATCACTATCAAAGGCTTGATGGCAAGTCACATCTGGCCAATAGCACGACTGCTACTGTAAAAGCAATGCTAGAGTTACACTAAAAGTGTGCTGTGCATGTCTGTTATTTAAAGAAAGACTTTATAACATGATTGACAGGAATTTAAGATCTTGACAAAAATATCACCTCCAAAAATATATCAAGACGACGAGGATGGGATTTGAGCACATGCGTGCAGAGCACAATGGATTAGCAGTCCATCGCCTTAACCACTCGGCCACCTCGTCCTCCATGTTTACAATGCACCCAGCAATCCGACACCACTTGTGGTATTTAAAAGTCAATAATTTAATCCTCTGTGGATTGTATTGTCATAACTATCAGCAGCCCATATACGTTTAACAAATACCTAGAGAATGTTCTAGACTTTATTTACTTAATAATAAATGATTTTGTAAAATGAAAACACTTTCAGATCCAATTGTAAGACAGAGTTTTATGTTCATGATCTTGAAGTAGAATTCCTGATTTGACTGATATATTCTTGAAATTTTTGTGTTGGCTTCAAATGGCATCTTGTTCATAATCTTGACTTTACTGGTTTATTTCTTGATATTTTTGTTTAAGCTTCAATCGGCATCTTTTTTTGATCTTGAAATAGATTTCTTGATTTAAAGTATTTTTTTACAGTGATGTGTAAGCTTCGAGTGTTGGCTTATGAAGCATTCTTCGCAAAAGTAGCATGTCCAGACAACGTAAATTAAATCGACGAGGATGGGATTGATCCCATGCGTGCTGAGCACAATGGATTAGCAGTAAATTAACTTAACCTCTCGGCCACCTCGTCTTTCTGCTATCTACCAATCCTGGCTTTCTGACACCACTTTTCCTACTTTAAAATCAACTATTTCTAGCATTTGGACTGTGTTCTCATCACTATCAAAGGCTTGATGGCAAGTCACATCTGGCCAATAGCACGACTGCTACTGTAAAAGCAATGCTAGAGTTACACTAAAAGTGTGCTGTGCATGTCTGTTATTTAAAGAAATACTTTATAACATGATTGACAGGAATTTAAGATCTTGACAAAAATATCAGCTCCAAAAAGATATGAAGCCGACGAAGATGGGATTTGAACCCATGCATGCAGAGCACAATGGATTAGCAGTCCATCGCCTTAACCACTCGGCCACCTCGTCCTCCATGTTTATAATGCACCCAGCAATCCGACACCACTTGTGGTATTTAAAAGTCAATAATTTAAACCTCTGTGGATTGTATTGTCATAACTATCAGCAGCCCATATAAGTTTAACAAATACCTAGAAAATGTTCTAGACTTTATTTACTTAATAATAAATGATTTTGTAAAATGAAAACACTTTCAGATCCAATTGTAAGACAGAGTATTATGTTCATGATCTTGAAGTAGAATTCCTGATTTGACTGGTATATTCTTGAAATTTTTGTGTTGTCTTCAAATGGCATCTTGTTCATAATCTTGACTTTACTGGTTTATATCTTGATATTTTTGTTTAAGCTTCAATCGGCATCTTTTTCTGATCTTGAAATAGATTTCTTGATTAAAAGTATTTTTTTACTGTGATGTGTAAGCTTCAAGTGTTGGCTTCAAGCATTCTTCGCAAAAGTAGCATGTCCAGACAAAATAAATTAAACCGACGAGGATGGGATTTGAACCCATGCATGCTGAGCACAATGGATTAGTAGTCCATAACCTTAACCTCTCGGCCACCTCGTCTTTTTGCGATCTCCCAATCCCAGCTTTCTGACACCACTTTTCCTACTTTAAAGTCAATTATTTCTAGCATTTGGACTGTGTTCTCATCACTATCAAAGGCTTGATGGCAAGTCACATCTCGCCAAAAGCACGACTGCTACTGTAAAAGCAATGCTAGAGTTACACTAAAAGTGTGCTGTGCATGTCTGTTATTTAAAGAAAGACTTTATAACATGATTGACAGGAATTTAAGATCTTGACAAAGATATCAGCTCCAAAAAGATATCAAGCCGACGAGGATGGGATTTGAACCCATGCGTGCAGAGCACAATGGATAAACAGTCCATCGCCTTAACCACTCGGCCACCTCATCCTCCATGTTTACAATGCACCCAGCAATCCGACACCACTTGTGGTATTTAAAAGTCAATAATTTAAACCTCTGTGGATTGTATTGTCATAACTATAAGCAGCCCATATATGTTTAACAAATACCTAGAGAATGTTCTAGACTTTATTTACTTAATAATAAATGATTTTGTAAAATGAAAACACTTTCAGATCCAATTATAAGACAGAGTATTATGTTCATGATCTTGAAGTAGAATTCCTGATTTGACTGGTATATTCTTGACATTTTTGTGTTGGCTTCAAATGGCATCTTGTTCATAATCTTGACTTTACTGGTTTATTTCTTGATATTTTTGTTTAAGCTTTAATCGGCATCTTTTTCTGATCTTGAAATAGATTTCTTGATTTAAAGTATTTTTTTACAGTGATGTGTAAGCTTCGAGTGTTGGCTTATGAAGCATTCTTCGCAAAAGTAGCATGTCCAGACAACGTAAATTAAATCGACGAGGATGGGATTGATCCCATGCGTGCTGAGCACAATAGATGAGCAGTCCATAAACTTAACCTCTCGGCCACCTCGTCTTTCTGCTATCTACCAATCCCGGCTTTCTGACACCACTTTTCCTACTTTAAAGTCAACTATTTCTAGCATTTGGACTGTGTTCTCATCACTATCAAAGGCTTGATGGCAAGTCACATCTGGCCAATAGCACGACTGCTACTGTAAAAGCAATGCTAGAGTTACACTAAAAGTGTGCTGTGCATGTCTGTTATTTAAAGAAATACTTTATAACATGATTGACAGGAATTTAAGATCTTGACAAAAATATCAGCTCCAAAAAGATATGAAGTCGACGAGGATGGGATTTGAACCCATGCGTGCAGAGCACAATGGATTAGCAGTCCATTGCCTTAACCACTCGGCCACCTCGTCCTCCATGTTTACATTGCACCCAGCAATCCGACACCACTTGTAGTATTTAAAAGTCAATAATTTAAACCTCTGTGGATTGTATTGTCATAACTATCAGCAGCCCATATACGTTTAACAAATACCTAGAGAATGTTCTAGACTTTATTTACTTAATAATAAATGATTTTGTAAAATGAAAACACTTTCAGATCCAATTGTAAGACAGAGTATTATGTTCATGATCTTGAAGTAGAATTCCTGATTTGACTGGTATATGCTTGAAATTTTTGTGTTGGCTTCAAATGGCATCTTGTTCATAATCTTGACTTTACTGGTTTATTTCTTGATATTTTTGTTTAAGCTTCAATCGGCATCTTTTTTTGATCTTGAAATAGATTTCTTGATTTAAAGTATTTTTTTACAGTGATGTGTAAGCTTCGAGTGTTGGCTTATGAAGCATTCTTCGCAAAAGTAGCATGTCCAGACAACGTAAATTAAATCGACGAGGATGGGATTGATCCCATGCGTGCTGAGCACAATGGATTAGCAGTAAATTAACTTAACCACTCGGCCACCTCGTCTTTCTGCTATCTACCAATCCTGGCTTTCTGACACCACTTTTCCTACTTTAACCCCTTCCCGACATTTGACGTACATTTACGTCATGGTCGGGAAGTACTTCCCGACACATGGCGTAAATGTACGTCATGGCTTTAAACTGTCACCGCGTCTATAGACGCGGTGACAGTTTAAACATGTCTGCTGTCCCTGACAGCAGACATGTCCCTGCATGCCCAGGGGGGGCTGCGATGCCGCCCCCCCATCGGCGATCGCTGTGATTGGCTGTTCAGTGTGAACAGCCAATTACAGCGTTTTCTGTGTCACCGGCGAATAACGTTCGCCGGTGACACAGGGATCGGAGGTGATTGGTGCTGTAAAGTACAGCACCAATCACCACGGGGTGTAAGGGTGACACTGGTGTCACCCCACCTCACCCCGCCCGCCCCCAAAGGCCGTGATTGGTTTGTCAGACCGACGGACTAATCACAGCCATGGAGGGGGATTTAAACTAACGGTGACTGCACTGCAGACGCCATTCCGGTCTGGAATTGCGTGCAGTGCGGTCACCGTGCCTATCTGCCGTAGTATACTGACCTGATCCTTGCAAATACTTACCTGATCACTGCTTGTAGCGTGCTGGATGCTTCCTGGATCCTGTTACTACTTGTGACTTCCTGTGTTGTGCTGCTGCAGTGTGATAGCGTTATAGATAGAGAGAGATAGAGAGAGATAGAGAGAGATAGAGAGAGATAGAGAGAGATAGTGACAGAGAGTGCTATATTTTGTGCTGCTGCAGGGTGATAGAGTTATAGATAGAGAGATAGAGAGAGAGAGATAGAGAGAGATAGACAGATTGTGCTATATATTTTTTATATAACTGACTGCTGCCCCCCCTTTTGTGCTGATCAGTATAAATTAACTGATCAGCAACTTTTTGGGGGCGCAGGTTTTTTTTATATATATATATACCTTTCAGTGCTGCTGCTGCAGTGTCATAGAGTGATAGATAGTGAGAGATAGAGAGATAGAGAGAGATAGTGACAGAGAGTGATAGAGAGTGCTATATTTTGTGTCTGCTGCCCCCCTTTTGTGCACCCCCAGCAACTTTTTGGGGGTGCAGGGGTTATTTTTTATATATATAACTGTCAGTGCTGCTGCTGCAGTGTCAGAGAGTGATAGATAGTGAGAGATAGAGAGATAGAGAGAGATAGAGAGAGATAGTGACAGAGAGTGATAGAGAGTGCTATATTTTGTGTCTGCTGCCCCCGCCTTTTGTGCTGATCACTATATCTGAGGTGATCAGCAACTTTTTGGGGGTGCAGAGGTTTTTTTTTTATATATACCTGTCAGTTGCTGCCAGTTGCACTGTCAGTTGCACCAAAGGTTGTGCACCTGCTGCCCCTCACTGGTAATCAGTGTCGCATCACTGATCACCTTTTTTTTTTTTTGAGGGTGCTGTCTTTTTTAATTTTTTTTTTACACACACTGTGATTTTGTGGGTGTCCTGTGGCCACTGTGCGCTGATCAGTGACGTACATCACTGATCAGCTTTTTCGGCACAGGGTTGATCTATTTTTTTTTTTTTATCAAATTCCTGTTGCCTTTGAGCGCTGTTCAGTGACGGACATTACTGACCAACATCTGTGCTCAATTTTTGGCGCAGGACCTTTTTTTTTTTTTTTTAAACCCCTTCAATTTTTTTTTTTTTTTAACCCCTTCAATTTTTTTTTTTTTTATTGGGATCAAATTCCTGTATAAAGTATTTTTTTTTTCTGCACTACATACACACTACACACTACATACCCCCCAGGTTGAAATAAAGTTTGTACCCCCCCTACACTATACACGTGTTGAAACATTTCACCAGTAACACAAAAATAAAAATGGCATCCCAAATGTCATCCCAAATGTCATCCCAAATGTCATCCCAGTCATCCAGAAGAATGTATTCAGCCCTCCGCTGAATATATGCCATGCTTGCCTCTGACTCTGACACAGCCAGTGAGGCAAGCGGGGAATTTGAAGGATTCATCTTAAGCTCCTCTTCCTCCTCTAGTGATGAGGGACCCCCTCAAAGACGCCCCCGTAGAGCAGCTGAGACCCCCCCCCAATAATTGATCTCGTATGGACCCCACCACCAGACAATTTTGAGCCCCAGGTTCCTGAGTTTTTGGCCATGCCAGGAATCCAATTTGATTCCACAGGTCTCAGAGAAATTGACTTTTTCAAATTATTTTTCTCTGATGATTTTATAAATTTAATGGTGGACCAAACTAATTTATATGCCCAGCAGTTTATTGCTCAAAACCCCACGTCATCATTTGCTAGGTGGACCCCTGTAGATGCAGTAGAGATGATGAAGTTTTGGGGTCTGGTGTTTCATATGGGCATAGTAAAAAAGCCACAAATTAGGCAATATTGGAGTACAGATGTTCTGTACAGCACCCCATTTTACCGTATGGCCATGACTCGGGCTCGTTTTGAGGCAATCCATAAATTTATACATTACACCGATAATGCACAGTGCCCACCCAGAGATGATCCCACCTTTGACTGGCTATTCAAAGTCAGGCCGGTCATTGATCATTTCAGTGCCAAATTTGCAGAGATGTACATCCCTGAAAAATTTATGTGTATTGACGAGTCCCTTATACATTTAAGGAAGGGTTAAATTCCGCCAGTACCTTCCCAGTAAGAGGGCAAGGTATGGCATACAAATGTATAAGCTGTGTGAAAGCACCTCAGGGTACACCCACATGTTTAGGGTATATGAAGGGAAGGATTCAAGAATTGAACCGCCAGAATGCCCCCCCTCCCTTGTAGGTGTTAGTGGAAAAATTGTCTGGGATTTAGTGCACCCCTTCCTGGATAAAGGTTATCACCTCTATGTGGATAACTTTTACACTAGCATCCCCCTGTTTAAGGCCCTTGGTTCAAGAGGTACAGCAGCTTGCGGTACTATGCGCAAGAACCAAAGAGGCCTCCCAAAAACGCACATTGCCCAAGTAATGAGAAGGGGTGAAAGCAGGGGAATATGCACCGAAAATATGTTGTTGGTCAAATATAAGGACAAGAGGGATGTCCTTATACTGACAACAATTCATGGAGACAGTACCACCTCCGTCCCTGTACGAGGTACCAGTACCCACACCTCAAAACCTAATTGTATCCTGGATTACAATAGGTACATGGGCGGAGTGGATCTTTCAGATCAGGTACTGAAGCCGTACAGTGCCCTGCGGAAAACAAAAATCTGGTACAAGAAGCTGGCCGTGTATATCATCCAGATGGCACTGTATAACGCTTACGTGCTATTCCGTTCTACCGGCCAGAGGGGGACATTTATGCACTTTCAAGAGGAAGTCATAAAGGGCCTAATATTTGGGAACCAGCAGGCAGAGGGCCCCAGTACTTCTAGTACTGGCCCCCGTATTGTACCAGGGCAGCATTTTCCTGATGAAATCCCCTCCACTGGAAAAAAGGGCAGGACACAAAAAAGGTGCAAAGTTTGCTATAAAAAGGGAATAAGAAAGCAAACTATTTTCCAGTGTGACACTTGCCCCGACAAACCCGGCCTATGTATAAAGGAGTGTTTTAAAATATACCACACATCTATGGATTATTAGGTTCATAATTTCACCGTGCTTCGGGGGTCTTGCTAATGCCACATAGCACCCACCATTCATTCCACCAGAATCTGAGTCGCAAAATCCAAAAATCACTCCTTCCCTTCTGAGTCCTGCCATGCACCCAACTGGTATTTTTTGGTCACATGTGAGGCATTGCCGTACTCGGGAGAAATTGGGGCACAGATTTTGGGGTGCTTTTTCTCCTTCATACCTTCTGAAAATGAAAAATTTTGAGCCAGAACTGCATTTTTGTGTAAAAAAATGTAATTTTTCATTTTCACTGCCCAGTTGTATCAAAATTGGTGAAACCCCTGGGGGTTTGAAATGTACACTATACCCCTAGATAAATTCCCTGAGGGGTGTAGTTTGCAAAATGGGGTCACTTGTGGGGGGGTTCCACTGTATTGGGGCTTTGGGGGTCTTGCTAATGCGACATAGCACCCACCGACATACCACCAGAATTTGTGCTGCAAAATCCAAATATCACTCCTTCCCTTCTGAGTCCTGCCATGCACCCAAATGGTATTTTTTGGTCACATGTGAGGCATTGCCATACTCGGGAGAAATTGGGGCACAGATTTTGGGGTGCTTTTTCTCCTTCATACCTTGTGAAAATGAAAAATTTTGAGCCAGAACTGCATTTTTGTGTAAAAAAATGTAATTTTTCATTTTCACTGCCCAGTTGTATCAAAATTGGTGAAACCCCTGGGGGTTTGAAATGTACACAATACCCCTAGATGAATTCCCTGAGGGGGTAGTTTGCAAAATGGGGTCACTTGTGGGGGGTTCCACTGTATTGGTGCTTGGGGGGTCTTGCTAATGCGACATAGCACCCACCAACATTCCACCAGAATCTGAGCTGCAAAATCCAAAAATCACTCCTTCCCTTCTGAGTCCTGCCATGCACCCAAATGGTATTTTTTGGTCACATGTGAGGCATTGCCGTACTCGGGAGAAATTGGGGCACAGATTTTGGGGTGCTTTGTCTCCTTCATTCCTTGTGAAAATGAAAAATTTTGAGCCAGAACTGCATTTTTGTGTAAAAAATGTAATTTTTCATTTGCACAGCCCAGTTGTATCAAAATTGGTGAAACCCCTGGGGGTTTGAAATGTACACTATACCCCTAGATGAATTCCCTGAGGGGTGTAGTTTGCAAAATGGGGTCACTTGTGGGGGGGTTCCACTGTATTGGTGCTTGGGGGGTCTTGCTAATGCGACATAGCACCCACCAACATTCCACCAGAATCTGAGCTGCAAAATCCAAAAATCACTCCTTCCCTTCTGAGTCCTGCCATGCACCCAAATGGTATTTTTTGGTCACACGTGAGGCATTGCCGTACTCGGGAGAAATTGGGGCACAGATTTTGGGGTGCTTTGTCTCCTTCATTCCTTGTGAAAATGAAAAATTTTGAGCCAGAACTGCATTTTTGTGTAAAAAATGTAATTTTTCATTTTCACTGCCCAGTTGTACCACAATTGGTGAAACCCCTGGGGGTTTGAAATGTACACTATACCCCTAGATGAATTCCCTGAGGGGTGTAGTTTGCAAAATGGGGTCACTTGTGGGGGGTTCCGAAATTTTAGCATCTTATGGTGCCTAGAAACCTACATGGTGCCTAAAAAATAATCTCATAAAAAGGAGGCTCCAAAATCAAGTAGGTGCTCCTTCTATTATGAAGCCTGTGGTTTGGTCAACGTGCACACTAGGGCCACATATAGGATATTTATGAAAACAAAAGAATTGGGGGAATCAATTTTTAGTCACATTTCTCTAGTAAAATCTACTGTGTTCCTTAGAAAAATGTATTAAAATTGCAAATCTGCAAAAAAAATGAAATTTTGAAATTTCACCTACACTTTGTTTTAATTCCTGTGAAACACCTAAAGGGTTAACAAACTTCCAAAATGCTGTTTTGAATACTGTGAGGGGTGCAGTTTTTGAAATGGCATCATTTATGGGGGTGTCTCACAAACAAGTCCCTCAAAGTCACATCAGAACTGAACTGGTCCCTAAAAAAATCAGTGTTTGAAATTTTCTTGAAAATTTGAGAATTTGCTATTCATATTGTAAGCCTCCTAGTGTCCAAAAAAATTAAAAGGAAGTTGAAATAATGATGGAAACATAAAGTAGACATATGGTCTATGTTAGTTATTAACTATTTTGAGTGGTATGATTATTTGTCTCACAAGCAGAAAATTTAACATTTTGCAAATTGCTAAATTTTCCATTTTTTTACGACATTTTGGTATTTTTCACAAAAAAACACAGACTGTATCGACCCAAATTTACCACTAACTTGAAGTACAATGTGTCACGAGAAAACAATCTCAAAATCACTGGGATAAGTAAAAGCAAAAAAAAGTTATCCACACTTAAGTGATACATGTCCGATTTGAAAAAAAGGGCTCTGTCAGGAAGGCAAAAACATGCTGTGTCAGGAAGGGGTTAAAGTCAACTATTTCTAGCATTTGGACTGTGTTCTCATCACTATCAAAGGCTTGATGGCAAGTCACATCTGGCCAATAGCACGACTGCTACTGTAAAAGCAATGCTAGAGTTACACTAAAAGTGTGCTGTGCATGTCTGTTATTTAAAGAAATACTTTATAACATGATTGACAGGAATTTAAGATCTTGACAAAAATATCAGCTCCAAAAAGATATGAAGCCGACGAGGATGGGATTTGAACCCATGCGTGCAGAGCACAATGGATTAGCAGTCCATCGCCTTAACCACTCGGCCACCTCGTCCTCCATGTTGACAATGCACCCAGCAATCCGACACCACTTGTGGCATTTAAAAGTCAATAATTTAATCCTCTGTGGATTGTATTGTCATAACTATCAGCAGCCCATATAAGTTTAACAAATACCTAGAGAATGTTCTAGACTTTATTTACTTAATAATAAACGATTTTGTAAAATAAAAACACTTTCAGATCTAATTGTAAGACAGAGTATTATGTTCATGATCTTGAAGTAGAATTCCTGATTTGACTGGTATATTCTTGAAATTTTTGTGTTGGTTTCAAATGGCATCTTGTTCATAATCTTGACTTTACTGGTGTATTTCTTGATATTTTTGTTTAAGCTCCAATCGGCATCTCTGTTTTTTAAAGAAAGACTTTATAACATGGTTGACAGGAATTTAAGATCTTGACAAAAATATCAGCTCCAAAAAGATATCAAGTCGACGAGGATGGGATTTGAGCACATGCGTGCAGAGCACAATGTATTAGCAGTCCATCGCCTTAACCACTCGGCCACCTCGTCCTCCATGTTTACAATGCACCCAGCAATCCGACACCACTTGTGGTATTTAAAAGTCAATAATTTAAACCTCTGTGGATTGTATTGTCATAACTATCAGCAGCCCATATAAGTTTAACAAATACCTAGAAAATGTTCTAGACTTTATTTACTTAATAATAAATGATTTTGTAAAATGAAAACACTTTCAGATCCAATTGTAAGACAGAGTATTATGTTCATGATCTTGAAGTAGAATTCCTGATTTGACTAGTATATTCTTGAAATTTTTGTGTTGTCTTCAAATGGCATCTTGTTCATAATCTTGACTTTACTGGTTTATATCTTGATATTTTTGTTTAAGCTTCAATCGGCATCTTTTTCTGATCTTGAAATAGATTTCTTGATTAAAAGTATTTTTTTACTGTGATGTGTAAGCTTCAAGTGTTGGCTTCAAGCATTCTTCGCAAAAGTAGCATGTCCAGACAATTTAAATTAAACCGACGAGGATGGGATTTGAACCCATGCATGCTGAGCACAATGGATTAGCAGTCCATAACCTTAACCTCTCTGCCACCTCGTCTTTTTCCTATCTCCCAATCCCAGCTTTCTGGCACCACTTTTCCTACTTTAAAGTCAATTATTTCTAGCATTTGGACTGTGTTCTCATCACTATCAAAGGCTTGATGTCAAGTCAGATGTGGCCAATAGCACGACTGCTACTGTAAAAGCAATGCTAGAGTAACACTAAAAGTGTGCTGTGCATGTCTGTTATTTAAAGAAAGACTTTATAACATGATTGACAGGAATTTAGGATCTTGACAAAGATATCAGCTCCAAAAAGATATTAAGCCGACGAGGATGGGATTTGAACCCATGCGTGCAGAGCACAATGGATTAGCAGTCCATCGCCTTAACCACTCGGCCACCTCGTCCTCCATGTTGACAATGCACCCAGCAATCCGACACCACTTGTGGCATTTAAAAGTCAATAATTTAATCCTCTGTGGATTGTATTGTCATAACTATCAGCAGCCCATATAAGTTTAACAAATACCTAGAGAATGTTCTAGACTTTATTTACTTAATAATAAACGATTTTGTAAAATAAAAACACTTTCAGATCTAATTGTAAGACAGAGTATTATGTTCATGATCTTGAAGTAGAATTCCTGATTTGACTGGTATATTCTTGAAATTTTTGTGTTGGTTTCAAATGGCATCTTGTTCATAATCTTGACTTTACTGGTGTATTTCTTGATATTTTTGTTTAAGCTCCAATCGGCATCTCTGTTTTTTAAAGAAAGACTTTATAACATGGTTGACAGGAATTTAAGATCTTGACAAAAATATCAGCTCCAAAAAGATATCAAGTCGACGAGGATGGGATTTGAGCACATGCGTGCAGAGCACAATGTATTAGCAGTCCATCGCCTTAACCACTCGGCCACCTCGTCCTCCATGTTTACAATGCACCCAGCAATCCGACACCACTTGTGGTATTTAAAAGTCAATAATTTAAACCTCTGTGGATTGTATTGTCATAACTATCAGCAGCCCATATAAGTTTAACAAATACCTAGAAAATGTTCTAGACTTTATTTACTTAATAATAAATGATTTTGTAAAATGAAAACACTTTCAGATCCAATTGTAAGACAGAGTATTATGTTCATGATCTTGAAGTAGAATTCCTGATTTGACTAGTATATTCTTGAAATTTTTGTGTTGTCTTCAAATGGCATCTTGTTCATAATCTTGACTTTACTGGTTTATATCTTGATATTTTTGTTTAAGCTTCAATCGGCATCTTTTTCTGATCTTGAAATAGATTTCTTGATTAAAAGTATTTTTTTACTGTGATGTGTAAGCTTCAAGTGTTGGCTTCAAGCATTCTTCGCAAAAGTAGCATGTCCAGACAATTTAAATTAAACCGACGAGGATGGGATTTGAACCCATGCATGCTGAGCACAATGGATTAGCAGTCCATAACCTTAACCTCTCTGCCACCTCGTCTTTTTCCTATCTCCCAATCCCAGCTTTCTGGCACCACTTTTCCTACTTTAAAGTCAATTATTTCTAGCATTTGGACTGTGTTCTCATCACTATCAAAGGCTTGATGTCAAGTCAGATGTGGCCAATAGCACGACTGCTACTGTAAAAGCAATGCTAGAGTAACACTAAAAGTGTGCTGTGCATGTCTGTTATTTAAAGAAAGACTTTATAACATGATTGACAGGAATTTAGGATCTTGACAAAGATATCAGCTCCAAAAAGATATTAAGCCGACGAGGATGGGATTTGAACCCATGCGTGCAGAGCAAAATGGATTAGCAGTCCATCGCCTTAACCACTCGGCCACCTCGTCCTCCATGTTTGCAATGCACCCAGCAATCCGACATCACTTGTGGTATTTAAAAGTCAATAATTTAAACCTGTGTGGATTGTATTGTCATAACTATAAGCAGCCCATATATGTTTAACAAATACCTAGAGAATGTTCTAGACTTTATTTACTTAATAATAAATGATTTTGTAAAATGAAAACACTTTCAGATCCAATTGTAAGACAGAGTATTATGTTCATGATCTTGAAGTAGAATTCCTGATTTGACTGGTATATTCTTGAAATTTTTGTGTTGTCTTCAAATGGCATCTTGTTCATAATCTTGACTTTACTGGTTTATATCTTGATATTTTTGTTTAAGCTTCAATCTGCATCTTTTTCTGATCTTGAAATAGATTTCTTAATTTAACGTATTTTTTACAGTGATGTGTAAGCTTCGAGTCTTGGCTTATGAAGCATTCTTCGCAAAAGTAGCATGTCCAGACAACGTAAATTAAATCGAAGAGGATGGGATTTGAACCCATGCATGCTGAGCACAATAGATTAGCAGTCCATAACCTTAACCTCTCGGCCACCTAGTCTTTCTGCTATCTCCCAATCCCGGCTTTCTGACACCACTTTTCCTACTTTAAGGTCAATTATTTCTCGCATGTGAACTGTGTTCTCATCACTATCAAAGGCTTGATGGCAAGTCACATCTGGCCAATAGCACGACTGCTACTGTAAAAGCAATGCTAGAGTTACACTAAAAGTGTGCTGTGCATGTCTGTCATTTAAAGAAAGACTTTATAACATGATTGACAGGAATTTAAGATCTTGACAAAAATATCAGCTCCAGAAATATATCAAGCCGACGAGGATGGGATTTGAACCCATGCGTGCAGAGCACAATGGATTAGCAGTCCATCGCCTTAACCACTCGGCCACCTCGTCTTCCATGTTTACAATGCACCAAGCAATCCGACACCACTTGTGGTATTTAAAAGTCAATAATTTAAACCTCTGTGGATTGTATTGTCATAACTATCAGCAGCCCATATAAGTTTGACAAATACCTAGAGAATGTTCTAGACTTTATTTACTTAATAATAAATGATTTTGTAAAATGAAAACACTTTCAGATCCAATTGTAAGACAGAGTATTATGTTCATGATCTTGAAGAAGAATTCCTGATTTGACTGGTATATTCTTGAAATTTTTGTGTTGGCTTCAAATGGCATCTTGTTCATAATCTTGACTTTACTGGTGTTTATTTCTTGATATTTTTGTTTAAGCTTCAATCGGCATCTTTTTCTGATCTTGAAATAGATTTCTTGATTTAAAGTATTTTTTTACAGTGATGTGTAAGCTTCGAGTGTTGGCTTATGAAGCATTCTTCGCAAAAGTGGCATGTCGAGACAACGTAAATTAAAGCGACGAGGATGGGATTTTAACCCATTCGTGCTGAGCACAATGGATTAGCAGTCCATAACCTTAACCTCTCGGCCACCTGGTCTTTCTGCTATCTCCCAATCCCGGCTTTCTGACACCACTTTTCCTACTTTAAAGTCAATTATTTCTAGCATTTGGACTGTGTTCTCATCACTATCAAAGGCTTGATGGCAAGTCACATCTGGCCAATAGCACGACTGCTACTGTAAAAGCAATGCTAGAGTTACACTAAAAGTGTGCTGTGCATGTCTGTTATTTAAAGAAAGACTTTATAACATGACTGAGAGGAATTTAAGATCTTGACAAAAATATCAGCTCCAAAACGATATGAAGCCGACGAGGATGGGATTTGAACCCATGCATGCACAATGGATTAGCAGTCCATCGCTTAACCACGCGGCCACCTCGGATCTCCATGTTTACAATGCACCCAGCAATCCGACACCACTTGTGGTATTTAAAAGTCAATAATTTAAACCTCTGTGGATTGTATTGTCATAACTATCAGCTGCCCCTATAAGTTTAACAAATACCTAGAGAATGTTCTAGACTTTATTTACTTAATAATAAATGATTTTGTAAAATGAAAACACTTTCAGATCCAATTGTAAGACAGAGTATTATGTTCATGATCTTGAAGTAGAATTGCACTAAACAGTTATAATATGTTAGAAGCAGCAGCCATTTTGTTGAACCATGACTTGCATAATAATATTATAAAATGGCTGATCATTCAGAACAGAGCTGTAAAAGTGATTTCTTATAGAGAATTGTTTTTGGTTTTAGAAGCTTAAGAATGTGATGTTGACAGTATAATAGAACAAGGACAGACACCTAGACTCCACAATCATCAACTATATGGGAACAAGGCCACACATGCGTAGACCCACAAGGCCACTGAAGCTGGGTGTTGGGTTAATTATGACATCATGATTGAAAGCAGAGCTTTCCAATAAGACTCAATGCTTATGAGTAATTAATTAATTAATGTGATTTAGGTTTAAAAATCAGAGTTATAGAAGGAGGGGGAAGGCAGTTGAGGAATTACCAGCAAGCACGGGGGGGCTGGAGGTAAATATGAAGGAGGTTTAATCATGGCTGATCACTGTCCTTGAAAGGTGTCCATTTTGATTTGATATAGAATTACTGTTTAAGTATTAGCTAATCAATTTTATGTTTCTTGTGTTAGTCTGCATTTGCAAATACCTGTAATGAAGCTATTCTTTAAGTAAAGCATTGTCATACCTTTTATAACAAGGTTGTCTGGGTGTGCAATCATTTCAGCGTTGCCGTTATATTTAAAGGTACTAAGGTAAATATATACAATATATAATCATATCTAATCTTATCAGATAAATATCTGCTTTATCAGTTGGAGGCCCCAGCGAGATCCAATGATGTAGGTTTTTACATTTTATCAGTTATTGAGAAAATCAAAGTTTGAAAAAAAAAATTAGCTATTTAAAAAAATAAATAAATAAATAAATAAAAAAAATGTGTAGAAAAAATTGTAAAGGCGGTGCATTTTTTTTGTACCCTTATCTTTCTCAATGTCTGTTAAGTGTACTAATCCAAAATTACTTGCAGGAACTTCGCTATTTAATTATAAAACAAATAGATCGTAATTTAAGGCATGGAAAGACAACGCTGCATTTTGCAGACTGTCAGCTTGCTAAACCCCCCCCCCCCGCATCGCCCATTTCTTCTCTGTGTCAGAGAATAGATAAGGAGAGCAGCGAGAAACTTGGCAAGAAGTTGTAAACAACATTGCTTGAGTCAGGAAGAATATGTCTTTAGTTTATTTGCAAAGCGTGCAGACTATAGCAAGCATATTGATATAAAGGTTATGCTGGCAATGATTTTATACTTAAAAAAAAAAAAAAAATTATATTCTTTAAATGACAGTATTTTTTTTGTTTGTTTTTATTTTTTGACCGTGGTTGGATTGTTTGGTGTATATTGTCTGCTGAGGATATTGCTGAAGTAACTAATCGGTAGCGGTTGTTTTGATAATTAGAGTTTCTTTGTTTGTCCAATCTATAAATTTTAAAGAAGTTGCATATATTTGTTGTAGGTTTTCCCGTGCTTATAATTTGGTGATTAGAGATAGGAGGTTGTTTATTTACATTTCTTTCTGGTTGACTGGCCAGCAACATGTGGAAGAAATGGAATGCATGATTTATCCATAATCTGTATTGTTTGGAAACCCCCGTATTGTCTACTGTATGTGGTTTATATAAGAAAATGTTAATAAATAATTAAGTATACGTTGCATTGTTAGAGCTAGCAAGCAGTCGGATTACAATAACAGTTTGAGCTAATTTCTTTATATCCATAGACAGAGGTCCGTTAAAATACAGAGTTTAAAGGAGTAGACGCTAATATTGTAAGCCAAGTAACAGTTCATTTTTACCACCAGAATAAATAAAGTTAATTGGAATATTGTTTATAACAAAGAAAGTAAGATCGAGTTTATCTCATTGTAAAGTTTTTTTTTCTTGTCTTGTGGAGATGAAGTACGTAATGTAGGACTGATGTTTTTCTGCTATGGGTTTTTGATTTAATTTTTTTGGTTTATTAAACAAAGCAGCTGTGAGTTGGAAACTCTAAAGTGATGGATTCAGTTGATGTAATGCGAGATAAGGAGTTGTCCATGTTAGGTGAAGAAACAGGAAATGATCATGTGAATTCAATGTTTTTTTCAGTTAATGAGTAATACATTTTGAATAAGAAAAGTGATATATATATCGATGAGATATAAGTCCAATATAACATCTATTCTTAAAGGTTCATATTGATATATTAGACCATGTTTTCTGTTTGCAATTTCTGTTGCCTATGTGCTTGATCTGGATACATATATTGAATCAGATATACCTTGAGTAATGCGCAGATAAATCCTGGGTTTATTTTTATTCTTATGAATGGAAGGTAATCAGTGATAACTGACTCAAGGCTGTGGGGTTTTCTTTAAGCCAATTTTTGTTTTGTTTTTGATTTGTGTTAATTTAATTTTGTTTGTTTTAAAAGGGGGAGGGTACTTAATTGATAGAGTATCTTAAGGGGTTAATACTGTGGCCACAGTTAGCTAGATAACCAGGGGAGATAGTGATCTAAGCGTGTAATGATCGCTTAGACAATGTGCAGATATGATAACAGACTGACATATTGCATATAATTTTTTTGATTTGACGAGTTGATTTTGTCCTGTGAGAGTGCTGACCGGTAGCGAGATTCACAGGGGGTATCTGCCACCTACGTGCAAGGTAAAATATACTGAGAAAAAAGGGTGGGGGTGGGACACGTGACTACTGATAACAGAGGACAGTAGATGAAACACCATACTGATAACAGAGATGGACAGTAGGTGGCCCACTATACTGATAACAGAGGACAGTATGTGGAAGGCGTAGGTGTGATAACAGTGACAGACACATAACGCAAGGTTAGGTTTTTTGGGGAAATTTTTCATTTTTATTTACATTTTTGTCTTTGAAAGAGGTAACACCTTTTTAGGCATTTGTATGGGATCACAGATAGTTCTGAGTATGTGACTAGTGTGAGCAAGTGAGAAGGTATAGAAAATACTGTGCTGGTCATAGTTAGTTGGAATTGGCGATGATGATGCACCTGTGAGGTAATGATTATTTGATGAGAGTGAACGCACAATGGTCTGGTGACAGGTGGTGAAAGCTTCAAGAATTGAGATAGTATATCCCACTAACCCACATATGTTTGGAAAGATTGTACTGTCCCACTGAGGGGTTAATTCTGTTCAGTGAGAAGTGAGGAGAGGTGATATGTTTTTTAGAGCCTTAGGGAGAAAAAAAAATGGGGAAAAAAAAGAATAATTTAAAAAAAAATTTTGTTTATTTTTGAAAAAGCAGAAGGGAATAAGTTTTTTTTCAGTGATGAGGTGAGAGTAACATCAGAAATAACTCTGTAGGAGATTAAAGGCAGGAAAAGGTTAATGAGATTGATAAGAGAGTAAAGTTTTATTCCTAAATGATGTGAAATATCCAAGGAGTGTTACAGAACTGTTTTCCATAACAAGGACATATGAACAATTATGTGTTGAAAGATCTTGAAGATAATGTTTACCCTTTTGAAAAAGCACAATGAATAGATTAAAGTTATTGCAATGTTTGTATGGGACAGTGATCAGCCATACCCAAGGATGACCTCCAGCCCCCTCCCCATTGCTGCCCTCATGGGATAATGTTGTTTAAAAAACTGCCATTTTTTTTTTCCAAATGACAAATGCTAATATGATGTCTGAGCTTAATAATGCTATTGCTTTTGCTTGTTTTATTTAAATTAAATCCCAGCCAATAGAGGTGTGACCATTCCAGAGAAAAGATTAATTTACAAATTGATGCATTTCATTTTGCACAGAAAAAGCAAGTGTTTTAAAAAAATATTATTATTATTATTATTATTACTGAGCCACTAGAAATTCTTTAGAAAATAATATTGAGTCTGCAGGTACCTCTGCAGAATCCTTATCAAAGCCCTTATTGAAAAAATACAGATTTTATAGTGATTATTATAAGATGCATATTGAGTTGCATTTTTATGCTTACTGATTTATCTGATTGCATGTTGCCACTTTACTAGATCCATTGGTCATGCATATGAGCCCACAAATAAGGAATGGAGGTCACAATTAGGTGCAGCACTACTGGGTACTGCTACTAGTAATCACATTTGCTGCACAACCAATCATGATATTCTCTCAAATATTTGTAATGATTTAATGATTGTTTTTTCTCAGAGTGGTTTGGAAGAAATTGTGTATTATTAACAGGAATCCATGAGAGACTGCTGTCAGAAGGCACTAACCGATATGAGAACCCTCACGGGGTTAGAGGATACGAGTGATGCTCATAGGGCATTAGCAATTAGTATTTTGATGAGTTTTCAACTACTCATCCTGTCACAAGTTTCTGAACATCTATGGACCACAAGAAATAGTTTTTTTCCGATTTTACAACAAAGCATATTATCTAATACCCATAGTAGTTGCAACACTCCGTTATTGTAGGTTATCTGCCCAATGTGATTATTCTTATTATTTTTTTAGTGTAAATCAATTCACTTTACAGTTATGGAAGTATTACCGTCATCTAATTATTGATTTATGATCTGCATATCTCTTACTATCAAATAGCAGATAGTCAGGACTTAATACATTTATTTACAGCACAGTCCAATATACGTGGACTTAATTAAGCCAAAGTTTTATGGACAGCCCCACTATGTCCCACAATGAGTTGCATGATTGCTACCACAATGCTGATTCAATATGTTTATGATCTAATTATGTGTTTATAATTCTTTACAGGATTCTCTTACTGACACATTTTCTATTACTACTACTAAATCTAACTGACACAGAGCTGACAAAGTACAAAATACTGACATAATTGCTTCATTTGAGGCTCTGATACACGCACTGACAGAAGCCACAGCACTGGATATATCAGATTTATCATATACCTGTCTTTACTGTAATGAACAACAACCAGAGGCCTTGGGAGTTTGAACACATATACATGGGGATTCACATAGACCGATTGGGTATTACAGCTGCGCACTTGACCAAGTGGCAGCTGCATTACCGACATGCTTAAGAGCTGTGGCGGCTGCCGCGGCCTTAGTGCAGAAAGTAGAGGACATTGTACTACAACACCCACTGACATTATGTGTTCCTCATGCGGTTGCTTTCTTACTAAACTCTTCATGGACAAGACACATTTCCAGTGCATGGTTCTCTCGTTGGGAACTTTTGCTCCCAGCGCCACATGACCTGACTATTGTCAGGTGTGGTACGCTAAATCCTGCTACTCTGCTACCTGGTGGGACCCGGGAGTCCCAGAGGATGGATGAGATGCAGGATTTAGAACATGATTGTGAGGAATATTTAAAGCAGAATTTCTCCAATTAGACCTGGTATCTCTGACACGCCACTACCATCTACAAAGATTGTAGTTGTCACCAACAAGGAGACTCAGGATGGCCATATACGGGATATGCGGTAGTATTGGATTTAGAGATCCTCATTTTCCATCGTGATTTTGCTATGATATAATACGCTAATATCACAGCAAGTAAAGGAGCTCATTGAGGCTGTGCAAATCTCTGCAAAGGCAGTAGTTGTTAAGTGTCAAGCTCACATGTTATAAAGTGATCTTGTTTCACTTGGTAACAAAAATAAGATGGCCACTGTTGTGAATCACACCACTATACAATTTAATGTTTTTACAATTGACCAGCAGAATCTCATAAAACATCAAGAGTTGTGTATTTAAAAGGAATGTGCCAATGGATGATAAATGGATGCAGTCAAAAGGCTAATGGCCTATGTAACGATGGTGGGGGCAGATCAGTAACCCCTCCTCCTGGCAGATGCGGAAGCTGCCCATGGGATGACCCATGTAAGGAGAGAGAGGGCATGTATTTTGATTTCATCTTATGCAGAGAAAAGGAGTCCCAAACTCAACTGCAAGAGAATGAACTCAGGAAAATTATTCCTATAGAACCATCTAACATTTCTCCTACCACTGGTCCATTCCTAAGGTTAAAAATATTTTTTGGGAATTTACATGCATATAAAATTGTCATTATATTTAAATGGTATCTGATATGTTATCTTGATTATAAGGAACATCCCAGCTGTCCCATGAACAGCATCCTTTACAGCAAAGAAATGTTTTGAGAAATTTGTGTTCAGATATGTTATCCCATAAGGTATATGGTATTAAAGAAATCATAGAGGTACATATTTGACAGGAAAGGTATTCTAAGGGATAAGTCAATATATGGATATGAAAAATTGGTTGCACTCACCACACACTAAAAGGTTTTAGTCAAAATTGAACATGTTAACAAATGCACATTGAGAACACATTATTTAGGGTGGGTGTGGAAATTACCATGAGTTGACTTGAAGTTTTGTCTTCGGTTTTGTATAACATTCACACTACTCCTCAGCAGCCACTGAACCTGTCCTCTTATAAGATCATTATTTTAATTTATATATACATTTTTTTATTTTTGGGAGACCAGCAAACCCTACTCAACATCCAGCAGCAGACTTGTCACTCTAATTCTCACATCATCTAAATACTTTACCAGAAAAGCAAACAAGCTTATGAAGGGATGTTGTTATAAGGTCCAGCCTGGAGACTATGCAATGGTGAGAAAAATTCTTACAATTAAATGTCTCGTAGATCAAAGGCAAGACCCATCCCTGTGAAACAAACCAATTGAATTAATGCGTCTCACTGCAAGAAGGTTTCCGACCTGGTGGTGATATCAGTTGAAAGAAAAATAAACTGATGCAGATAAATATCTGCTTTATCAGTTGGAGGCCCCAGCGAGAAATATTGTGACTTTGATTCTAACTTAATAAACTTATTTGATGATGGTCCTGTCCAGGGCCCCCACACAGACCAAGACAAGGTCCACGGAATCGGGGGGCATCCTTAGTGGTGTCCCTGCGGGTTGTGGGCAGGAAGAGGTCCACGGAATCGGGGGATACCCTTAGTGGTGTCCCTGCGGGTTGTGGACAAGGTGTAAAACAATGATCCCCATGAGTGACCAAGTTTCCCATACACTTACTAACTGAAGAAGTCATTTTTTGTTTTTTAAGTTTTCATATTTTTATAGTGAATGAGGGTTACCAGGGATTGGTTGCTGGCAAGGACAGTGTGTATAGTTATCAAAGAGGTATTACTAGAGTCATGGTGGTGTATTCTACTTCTGCTTTTAATTTTAATCCCACAAGTATAATCATAACAGACACACATATACATCATACTACTGATGCTCCCAGGTTTCGGTATGCATCAGAGGATGGTAATAAAATACTGATAGCCAATATGTTAAACTAATTAGAAGGTTTAAAATAAATATATGAGTAATAACATAAAAGTAACTAAGAACATCCACACCAGAACCATTGATAGAATACATCTAGTAAGGTATCAGTAAAGAAGAGGCATTCTGAGTAAGGATGATAACAATGGTGCAAACATAATATCTATATGCAAACTGACATTTCTTCTTTAAGACGCTCATCATGAGCTGATAAAAAGAACAATAAGGTAAACTGATTGTTGGTTATATTGTCATCTACGGTATCACTCCGGTAATGTTGGGTTAATGGCTACTTATATTTGCAGTCAAATCAAACAACACTTCATTTTCTATGTAGGATTTACACAAGTGAATCTTATAAGATTACTGACTCTCCCTAGGTTTAAAATTGGTAAAGAGTGTAATAACAGGAGATATTTTGGAGTACAACAAAACATGTAGTTATGTGACAGAGTTGGGTGTGCTAGTATAACATCTAGATAAAAAAAAGGGTACTAATTGAATTGTATCTTATGATGTTTTCTCAACATACTGTCTCTTAAGATATGGACATTACCACAAGGATTATATTATATTTACAAATTTAAGGTTTCTAAATGGTTACAAACAAGATCTATTGTAATAAATTGTACTTTTACTAATTAATACAGTGGTGATTCAACATGAAGATTTGAAAGTAACACATGGTATATTAAAGAAACACACTTATTTACATTATCCCAAGTTCATAAAATTGTGTTTGAATTTGTGAATATAATTAAAATATGGTACAAGCATCACAAATACTAAACGGATGATGACGTTAAAAGGAAAGTTGAATGAAATTATTTGGGTTAAAAATTAGTTTATTGAACAGGTGTGAGTGATGTGATTCCCTACAGTTGGTTTATTTGGTTGAACCCCAATAACTGGTTCGCATAAGTCAATGTTATATATGCTTTAAGAAATTTAATGTTTTTGCCAAGATAATATTATTGATTTTTCTGTATACTAGTGAAATGCTTCAAGCAGGTTTTCCGATGTATTAAGAGAGAAACAAATGATGCACAGTACGAGAGATATGAACTTTCTTCTGAGATATGAAAAAAGTTGAGGATGGACTGATAATACAGAAAATCAACTAATCAATAAATCTATGCTTTTATTATATTCTGTTTTCCTGACTGCCGCTATTATTGCTGCAGATGACTTTAAATAGTTGCACACTGTACTATTCACTGCGTGTGAGGCCTTCCCTTTGCGCTAAACAGTTATAATATGTTAGAAGCAGCAGCCATTTTGTTGAACCATGACTTGCATAATAATATTATAAAATGGCTGATCATTCAGAACAGAGCTGTAAAAGTGATTTCTTATAGAGAATTATTTTTGGTTTTAGAAGCTTAAGAATGTGATGTTGACAGTATAATAGAACAAGGACAGACACCTAGACTCCACAATCATCAACTATATGGGAACAAGGCCACACATGCGTAGACCCACAAGGCCACTGAAGCTGGGTGTTGGGTTAATTATGACATCATGATTGAAAGCAGAGCTTTCCAATAAGACTCAATGCTTATGAGTAATTAATTAATTAATGTGATTTAGGTTTAAATATCAGAGTTATAGAAGGAGGGGGAAGGCAGTTGAGGAAGAACCAGCAAGCACGGGGGGGCTGGAGGTAATTATGAAGGAGGTTTAATCATGGCTGATCACTGTCCTTGAAAGGTGTCCATTTTGATTTGAAATAGAATTACTGTTTAAGTATTAGCTAATCAATTTTATGTTTCTTGTGTTAGTCTGCATTTGCAAATACCTGTAATGAAGCTATTCTTTAAGTAAAGCATTGTCATACCTTTTATAACAAGGTTGTCTGGGTGTGCAATCATTTCAGCATTGCCGTTATATATAAAGGTAATAAGGTAAATATATACAAGTTTGGGTTATCAATCATATCTAATCTTATCAGATAAATATCTGCTTTATCACTACCAATCCCGGCTTTCTGACACCACTTTTCCTACTTTAAAGTCAACTATTTCTAGCATTTGGACTGTGTTCTCATCACTATCAAAGGCTTGATGGCAAGTCACATCTGGCCAATAGCACGACTGCTACTGTAAAAGCAATGCTAGAGTTACACTAAAAGTGTGCTGTGCATGTCTGTTATTTAAAGAAAGACTTTATAACATGATTGACAGGAATTTAAGATCTTGACAAAAATATCAGCTCCAAAAAGATGTGAAGCCGACGAGGATGGGATTTGAACCCATGCGTGCAGAGCACAATGGATTAGCAGTCCATCGCCTTAACCACTCGGCCACCTTGTCCTCCATGTTGACAATGCACCCAGCAATCCGACACCACTTGTGGCATTTAAAAGTATATAATTTAAACCTCTGTGGATTGTATTATCATAACTATCAGCAGCCCATATAAGTTTAACAAATACCTAGAGAATGTTCTAGAATTTATTTACTTAATAATAAATGATTTTGTAAAATGAAAACACTTTCAGATCCAATTGTAAGACAGAGTATTATGTTCATGATCTTGAAGTAGAATTCCTGATTTGACTGGTATATTCTTGAAATTTTTGTGTTGGCTTCAAATGGCATCTTGTTCATAATCTTGACTTTACTGGTTTATTTCTTGATATTTTTGTTTAAGCTTCAATCGGCATCTTTTTCTGATCTTAAAATAGATTTCTTGATTAAAAGTATTTTTTTACAGTTATGTGTAAGCTTTGAGTGTTGGCTTCAAGCATTCTTCGCAAAAGTAACATGTCCAGACAACGTAAATTAAATCGACGTGGATGGGATTTGAACCCATGCGGGTTGATCACAATGGATTAGCAGTCCATGACCTTAACCTCTCGGCCACCTCGTCTTTCTGCTATCTCCCAATCCCGGCTTTCTGACACCACTTTTCCTACTTTAAAGTAAATTATTTCTAGCATTTGGACTGTGTTCTCATCACTATCAAAGGCTTGATGGCAAGTCACATCTGGCCAATAGCACGACTGCTACTGTAAAAGCAATGCTAGAGTTACACTAAAAGTGTGCTGTGCATGTCTGTTATTTAAAGAAAGACTTTATAACATGATTGACAGGAATTTAAGATCTTGACAAAAATATCAGCTCCAAAAAGATATGAAGCCGATGAGGATGGGATTTGAACCCATGCGTGCAGAGCACAATGGATTAGCAGTCCATCGCCTTAACCACTCGGCCACCTCGTCCTCCATGTTGACAATGCACCCAGCAATCCAACACCACTTGTGGCATTTAAAAGTCAATAATTTAAACCTCTGTGGATTGTATTGTCATAACTATCAGCAGCCCATATAAGTTTAACAAATACCTAGAGAATGTTCTAGACTTTATTTCCTTAATAATAAATGATTTTGTAAAATGAAAACACTTTCAGATCCAATTGTAAGACAGAGTATTATGTTCATGATCTTGAAGTAGAATTCCTGATTTGACTGGTATATTCTTGAAAATTTTGTGTTGTCTTCAAATGGCATCTTGTTCATAATCTTGACTTTACTGGTTTATTTCTTGATATTTTTGTTTAAGCTTCAATCGGCATCTTTTTCTGATCTTGAAATAGATTTCTTGATTAAAAGTATTTTTTTACAGTGATGTTTAAGCTTCGAGTGTTGGCTTATGAAGCATTCTTCACAAAAGTAGCATGTCCAGTCAACCTAAATTAAATCAACGATGATGGGATTTGAACCCATGCGTGCTGAGCACAATGGATTAGCAGTCCATATCCTTAACCTCTCAGCCACCTCGTCTTTCTGCTATCTCCCAATCCCGGCTTTCTGACACCACTTTTCCTACTTTAAAGTCAATTATTTCTAGCATTTGGACTGTGTTCTCATCACTATCAAAGGCTTGATGGCAAGTCACATCTGGCCAATAGCACGACTGCTACTGTAAAAGCAATGCTAGAGTTACACTAAAAGTGTGCTGTGCATGTCTGTTATTTAAAGAAAGACTTTATAACATGATTGACAGGAATTTAAGATCTTGACAAAAATATCAGCTCCAAAAAGATGTGAAGCCGACGAGGATGGGATTTGAACCCATGCGTGCAGAGCACAATGGATTAGCAGTCCATCGCCTTAACCACTCGGCCACCTTGTCCTCCATGTTGACAATGCACCCAGCAATCCGACACCACTTGTGGCATTTAAAAGTATATAATTTAAACCTCTGTGGATTGTATTATCATAACTATCAGCAGCCCATATAAGTTTAACAAATACCTAGAGAATGTTCTAGAATTTATTTACTTAATAATAAATGATTTTGTAAAATGAAAACACTTTCAGATCCAATTGTAAGACAGAGTATTATGTTCATGATCTTGAAGTAGAATTCCTGATTTGACTGGTATATTCTTGAAATTTTTGTGTTGGCTTCAAATGGCATCTTGTTCATAATCTTGACTTTACTGGTTTATTTCTTGATATTTTTGTTTAAGCTTCAATCGGCATCTTTTTCTGATCTTAAAATAGATTTCTTGATTAAAAGTATTTTTTTACAGTTATGTGTAAGCTTTGAGTGTTGGCTTCAAGCATTCTTCGCAAAAGTAACATGTCCAGACAACGTAAATTAAATCGACGTGGATGGGATTTGAACCCATGCGGGTTGATCACAATGGATTAGCAGTCCATGACCTTAACCTCTCGGCCACCTCGTCTTTCTGCT
Organism: Crinia signifera; assembly: GCF_055691185.1. Taxonomy (NCBI): domain Eukaryota; kingdom Metazoa; phylum Chordata; class Amphibia; order Anura; family Myobatrachidae; genus Crinia; species Crinia signifera. The sequence goes on from NC_139227.1 coordinate 92,317,581, forward strand.
ATCTCCCAATCCCGGCTTTCTGACACCACTTTTCCTACTTTAAAGTAAATTATTTCTAGCATTTGGACTGTGTTCTCATCACTATCAAAGGCTTGATGGCAAGTCACATCTGGCCAATAGCACGACTGCTACTGTAAAAGCAATGCTAGAGTTACACTAAAAGTGTGCTGTGCATGTCTGTTATTTAAAGAAAGACTTTATAACATGATTGACAGGAATTTAAGATCTTGACAAAAATATCAGCTCCAAAAAGATATGAAGCCGATGAGGATGGGATTTGAACCCATGCGTGCAGAGCACAATGGATTAGCAGTCCATCGCCTTAACCACTCGGCCACCTCGTCCTCCATGTTGACAATGCACCCAGCAATCCAACACCACTTGTGGCATTTAAAAGTCAATAATTTAAACCTCTGTGGATTGTATTGTCATAACTATCAGCAGCCCATATAAGTTTAACAAATACCTAGAGAATGTTCTAGACTTTATTTCCTTAATAATAAATGATTTTGTAAAATGAAAACACTTTCAGATCCAATTGTAAGACAGAGTATTATGTTCATGATCTTGAAGTAGAATTCCTGATTTGACTGGTATATTCTTGAAAATTTTGTGTTGTCTTCAAATGGCATCTTGTTCATAATCTTGACTTTACTGGTTTATTTCTTGATATTTTTGTTTAAGCTTCAATCGGCATCTTTTTCTGATCTTGAAATAGATTTCTTGATTAAAAGTATTTTTTTACAGTGATGTTTAAGCTTCGAGTGTTGGCTTATGAAGCATTCTTCACAAAAGTAGCATGTCCAGTCAACCTAAATTAAATCAACGATGATGGGATTTGAACCCATGCGTGCTGAGCACAATGGATTAGCAGTCCATATCCTTAACCGCTCAGCCACCTCGTCTTTCTGCTATCTCCCAATCCCGGCTTTCTGACACCACTTTTCCTACTTTAAAGTCAATTATTTCTAGCATTTGGACTGTGTTCTCATCACTATCAAAGGCTTGATGGCAAGTCACATCTGGCCAATAGCACGACTGCTACTGTAAAAGCAATGCTAGAGTTACACTAAAAGTGTGCTGTGCATGTCTGTTATTTAAAGAAAGACTTTATAACATGATTGACAGGAATTTAAGATCTTGACAAAAATATCAGCTCCAAAAAGATATGAAGCCGACGAGGATGAGATTTGAACCCATGCGTGCAGAGCACAATGGATTAGCAGTCCATCGCCTTAACCACTCGGCCACCTCGTCCTCCATGTTGACAATGCACCCAGCAATCCGACACCACTTGTGGCATTTAAAAGTCAATAATTTAAACCTCTGTGGATTGTATTGTCATAACTATCAGCAGCCCATATAAGTTTAACAAATACCTAGAGAATGTTCTAGACTTTATTTCCTTAATAATAAATGATTTTGTAAAATGAAAACACTTTCAGATCCAATTGTAAGACAGAGTATTATGTTCATGATCTTGAAGTAGAATTCCTGATTTGACTGGTATATTCTTGAAATTTTTGTGTTGGCTTCAAATGGCATCTTGTTCATAATCTTGACATTACTGGTTTATTTCTTGATATTTTTGTTTAAGCTTCAAAAAGATATCAAGCCGACGGCATCTCTGTTATTTAAAGAAAGACTTTATAACATGGTTGACAGGAATTTAAGATCTTGACAAAAATATCAGCTCCAAAAAGATATCATGCCGCCGAGGATATGATTTGAACCCATGCGTGCAGAGCACAATGGATTAGCAGTCCATTGCCCTAACCGCTCGGCCACCTCGTCCTCAATGTTTGCAACATTCATAGCAATCCGACACCACGTGTGGTATTTAAAATTCAATAATTTAAACCTCTGTGGATTGTATTGTCATAACTATCAGCAGCCCATATAAGTTTATCAAATACCTAGAGAATGTTTTAGACTTTATTTACTTAATAATAAATGATTTTGTAAAATGAAAACACTTTCAGATCCAATTGTAAGACAGAGTATTATGTTCATGATATTGAAGTAGAATTCCTGATTTGACTGGTATATTCTTGAAATTATTGTGTTGGCTTCAAATGGCATCTTGTTCATAATCTTGACTTTACTGGGTTATTTCTTGATATTTTTGTTTAAGTTTCAATCAGCATCTTTTTCTGATCTTGAAATAGATTTCTTGATTTAAAGTATTTTTTACAGTGATGTGTAAGCTTCGAGTATTGTCATTCTTCGCAAAAGTAGCATGTCCAGACAACGTAAATTAAATCAACGAGGATGGGATTGAACCCATGCGTGCTGAGCACAATGGTTTAGCAATCCATAACCTTAACCTCTCGGCCACCTCGTCTTTCTGCTATCTACGAATCCCGGCTTTCTGACACCACTTTTCGTACTTTAAAGTCAACTATTTCTAGCATTTGGACTGTGTTCTCATCACTATCAAAGGCTTGATGGCAAGTCACATCTGGCCAATAGCACGACTGCTACTGTAAAAGCAATGCTAGAGTTACACTAAAAGTGTGCTGTGCATGTCTGTTATTTAAAGAAAGACTTTATAACATGATTGACAGGAATTTAAGATCTTGACAAAAATATCAGCTCCAAAAAGATATCAAGCCGACGAGGATGGGATTTGAATACCTAGAATATGTTCTAGACTTTATTTACTTATTAATAAATGATTTTGTAAAATGAAAACCCTTTCAGATCTAATTGTAAGACAGAGTATTATGTTCATGATCTTGAAGTAGAATTCCTGATTTGACTGGTATATTCTTGAAATTTTTGTGTTGGCTTCAAATGGCATCTTGTTCATAATCTTGACTTTACTGGGTTATTTCTTGATATTTTTGTTTAAGCTTCAATCGGCATCTTTTTCTGAACTTGAAATAGATTTCTTGATTTAAAGTATTTTTTTACAGTGATGTGTAAGCTTCGAGTGTTGTCATTTTTCACAAAAGTAGCATGTCCAGACAACGTAAATTAAATCAACGAGGATGGGATTGAACCCATGCGGGCTGAGCACAATGGTTTAGCAATCCATAACCTTAACCTCTCGGCCACCTCATTTTTCTGCTATCTCCCAATCCCGGCTTTCTGACACCACTTTTCCTACTTTAAAGTCAATTATTTCTAGCATTTGGACTGTGTTCTCATCACTATCAAAGGCTTGATGGCAAGTCACATCTCGCCACTAGCACGACTGCTACTGTAAAAGCAATGCTAGAGTTACACTAAAAGTGTGCTGTGCATGTCTGTTATTTAAAGAAAGACTTTATAACATGATTGACAGGAATTTAAGATCTTGACAAAAATATCAGCTCCAAAAAGATATCAAGCCGACGAGGATGGGATTTGAATACCTAGAGAATGTTCTAGACTTTATTTACTTAATAAAAAATGAATTTGTAAAATGAACACTTTCAGATCCAATTGTAAGACAGAGTATTATGTTCATGATCTTGAAGTAGAATTCCTGATTTGACTGGTATATTCTTGAAATTTTTGTGTTGGCTTCAAATGGCATCTTGTTCATAATCTTGACATTACTGGTTTATTTCTTGATATTTTTGTTTAAGCTTCAATCGGCATCTCCGTTATTTAAAGAAAGACTTCATAATATGGTTGACAGGAATTTAAGATCTTGACAAAAATATCAGCTCCAAAAAGATATCAAGCCGACGAGGATATGATATGAACCCATGCGTGCAGAGCACAATGGATTAGCAGTCCATCGCCTTAACCACTCGGCCACCTCGTCCTCCATGTTTGCCACATACGTAGCAATCCGACACCACTTGTCTTATTTAAAAGTCAATAATTTAAACCTCTGTGGATTGTATTGTCATAACTATCAGCAGCCCATATAAGTTTAACAAATACCTAGAGAATGTTCTAGACTTTATTTATTTAATAATAAATGATTTTGTAAAATGAAAACACTTTCAGATCCAATTGTAAGACAGAGTATTATGTTCATGATCTTGAAGTAGAATTCCTGATTTGACTGGTATATTCTTGAAATTTTTGTGTTGTCTTCAAATGGCATCTTGTTCATAAACTTGACTTTACTGGTTTATTTCTTGATATTTTTGTTTAAGCTTCAATCAGCATCTCTGTTATTTAAAGAAAGACTGTATAACATGGTTGACAGGAATTTAAGATCTTGACAAAAATCTCAGCTCCAAAAAGATATCAAGCTGACGAGGATGGGATTTGAATCCATGCCTGCAGAGCACAATGGATTAGCAGTCCATCGCCTTAACCACTCGGCCACCTCGTCCTACATGTTTGCCATACACCTAGCAATCCGACACCACTTGTGGCATTTAAAAGTCAATAATTTAAACCTCTGTGGATTGTATTGTCATAACTATCAGCAGCCCATAGAAGTTTAACAAATACCTAGAAAATGTTCTAGACTTTATTTACTTAATAATAAATGATTTTGTAAAAGGAAAACCCTTTCAGATCCAATTGTAAGACAGAGTATTATGTTCATGATCTTGAAGTAGAATTCCTGATTTGACTGGTATATTCTTGATATTATTGTGTTGGCTTCAAATGGAATCTTGTTCATAATCTTGACTTTACTGGGTTATTTCTTGATATTTTTGTTTAAGCTTCAATCGGCATCTTTTTCTGATCTTGAAATAGATTTCTTGATTTAAAGTATTTTTTTACAGTGATGTGTAAGCTTCGAGTGTTGTCATTCTTCACAAAAGTAGCATGTCCAGACAACGTAAATTAAATCAACGAGGATGGGATTGAACCCATGCGTGGTGAGCACAATGGTTTAGCAAACCATAACCTTAACCTCTCGGCCACCTCGTCTTTCTGCTATCTACCAATCCCGGCTTTCTGACACCACTTTTCGTACTTTAAAGTCAACTATTTCTAGCATTTGGACTGTGTTCTCATCACTATAGAAGGCTTGATGGCAAGTCACATCTGGCCAATAGCACGACTGCTACTGTAAAAGCAATGCTAGAGTTACACTAAAAGTGTGCTGTGCATGTCTGTCATTTAAAGAAAGATTTTATAACATGATTGACAGGAATTAAAGATCTTGACAAAAATATCAGCTCCAAAAAGATATCAAGCCGACGAGGATGGGATTTGAACCCATGCGTGCATAATCTTGACTTTACTGGTTTATTTCTTGATATTTTTGTTTAAGCTTCAATTGGCATCTCTGTTATTTAAAGAAAGACTTTATAACATGGTTGACAGGAATTTAAGATCTTGACAAAAATATCAGCTCCAAAAAGATATCAAGCCGACGAGGATGGGATTTGAACCCATGCGTGCAGAGCACAATGGATTAGCAGTCCATCGCCTTAATCACTCGGCCACCTCGTCCTCCATGTTTTCCACTCACGTAGCAATCCGACACCACTTGTCTTATTTAAAAGTCAATAATTTAAACCTCTGTGGATTGTATTGTCATAACTATCAGCAGCCCATATAAGTTTAACAAATACCTAGAGAATTTTCCTAGACTTTATTTACTTAATAATAAATGATTTTGTAAAATGAAAACACTTTCAGATCCAATTGTAAGACAGAGTATTATGTTCATGATCTTGAAGTAGAATTCCTGATTTGACTGGTATATTCTTTAAATTTTTGTGTTGTCTTCAAATGGCATCTTGTTCATAATCTTGACTTTACTGGTTTATTTCTTGATATTTTTGTTTAAGCTTCAATCGGCATCTCTGTTATTTAAAGAAAGACTTTATAACATGGTTGACAGGAATTTAAGATCTTGACAAAAATATCAGCTCCAAAAAGATATCAAGCCGACGAGGATGGGATTTTAACCCATGCGTGCATAATCTTGACTTTACTGGTTTATTTCTTGATATTTTTGTTTAAGCTTCAATCGGCATCTCTGTTATTTAAAGAAAGACTTTATAACATGGTTGACAGGAATTTAAGATCTTGACAAAAATATCAGCTCCAAAAAGATATAAAGCCGACAAGGATGGAATTTGAACCCATGCGTGCAGAGCACAATGGATTAGCAGTCCATCGCCTTAACCACTCGGCCACCTCGTCCTACATGTTTGCCACACACCCAGCAATCCGACACCACTTGTGGTATTTAAAATTCAATAATTTAAACCTCTGTGGATTGTATTGTCATAACTATCAGCAGCCCATAGAAGTTTAACAAATACCTAGAAAATGTTCTAGACTTTATTTACTTAATAATAAATGATTTTGTAAAAGGAAAACCCTTTCAGATCCAATTGTAAGACAGAGTATTATGTTCATGATCTTGAAGTAGAATTCCTGATTTGACTGGTATATTCTTGAATTTTTTGTGTTGTCTTCAAATGGCATCTTGTTCATAATCTTGACTTTACTGGTTTATTTCTTGATATTTTTGTTTAAGCTTCAATCGGCATCTTTTTCTGATCTTGAAATAGATTTCTTGATTAAAAGTATTTTTTTACAGTGATGTGTAAGCTTCGAGTGTTGGCTTATGAAGCATTCTTCACAAAAGTAGCATGTCCAGACAACGTAAATTAAATCAACGAGGATGGGGTTTGAACCCATGCGTGCTGAGCACAATGGATTAGCAGTCCATAACCTTAACCTCTCGGCCACCTCGTCTTTCTGCTATCTCCCAAACCCGGCTTTCTGACACCACTTTTAATACTTTAAAGTCAATTATTTCTAGCATTTGGACTGTGTTTTCATCACTATCAAAGGCTTGATGGCAAGTCACATCTCGCCAATAGCACGACTGCTACTGTAAAAGCAATGCTAGAGTTACACTAAAAGTGTGCTGTGCATGTCTGTTATTTAAAGAAAGACTTTATAACATGATTGACAGGAATTTAAGATCTTGACAAAAATATCAGCTCCAAAAAGAAATGAAGCCGACGAGGATGGGATTTTAACCCATGCGTGCAGAGCACCATGGATTAGCAGTCCATCGCCGTCCATGTTGACAATGCACCCAGCAATCCGACACCACTTGTGGCATTTAAAAGTCAATAATTTAAACCTCTGTGGATTGTATTGTCATAACTATCAGCAGCCCATATAAGTTTAACAAATACCTAGAGAATGTTCTAGAATTTATTTACTTAATAATAAATGATTTTGTAAAATGAAAACACTTTCAGATCCAATTGTAAGACAGAGTATTATGTTCATGATCTTGAAGTAGAATTCCTGATTTGACTGGTATATTCTTGAAATTTTTGTGTTGGCTTCAAATGGCATCTTGTTCATAATCTTGACTTTACTGGTTTATTTCTTGATATTTTTGTTTAAGCTTCAATCGGCATCTTTTTCTGATCTTGAAATAGATTTCTTGATTAAAAGTATTTTTTTACAGTGTTGGCTTATGAAGCATTCTTCGCAAAAGTAGCATGTCCAGACAACGTAAATTAAATCGAAGAGTATGGGATTTGAACCCATGCATGCTGAGCACAATGGATTAGCAGTCCATGACCTTAACCTCTCGGCCACCTCGTCTTTCTGCTATCTCCCAATCCCGGCTTTCTGACACCACTTTTCCTACTTTAAAGTAAATTATTTCTAGCATTTGGACTGTGTTCTCATCACTATCAAAGGCTTGATGGCAAGTCACATCTGGCCAATAGCACAACTGCTACTGTAAAAGCAATGCTAGAGTTACACTAAAAGTGTGCTGTGCATGTCTGTTATTTAAAGAAAGACTTTATAATATGATTGACAGGAATTTAAGATCTTGACAAAAATATCAGCTCCAAAAAGATATGAAGCCAACGAGAATGGGATTTGAACCCGTGCGTGCAGAGCACAATGGATTAGCAGTCCATCGCCTTAACCACTCGGCCACCTCGTCCTCCATGTTGACAATGCACCCAGCAATCCGACACCACTTGTGGCATTTAAAAGTCAATAATTTAAACCTCTGTGGATTGTATTGTCATAACTATCAGCAGCCCATATAAGTTTAACAAATACCTAGAGAATGTTCTAGAATTTATTTACTTAATAATAAATAATTTTGTAAAATGAAAACACTTTCAGATCCAATTGTAAGACAGAGTATTATGTTCATGATCTTGAAGTAGAATTCCTGATTTGACTGGTATATTCTTGAAATTTTTGTGTTGTCTTCAAATGGCATCTTGTTCATAATCTTGACTTTACTGGTTTATATCTTGATATTTTTGTTTAAGCTTCAATCGGCATCTTTTTCTGATCTTGAAATAGATTTCTTAATTTAAAGTATTTTTTTACAGTGATGTGTAAGCTTCAAGTGTTGGCTTCAAGCATTCTTCGCAAAAGTAGCATGTCCAGACAACGTAAATTAAACCGACGAGGATGGGATTTGAACCCATGTGTGCTGAGCATAATGGATTAGCAGTCCATAACCTTAACCATCTCGGCCAGCTCGTCTTTCTGCCATCTCCCAATCCCGGCTTTCTGACACCACTTTTCCTACTTTAAAGTCAACTATTTCTAGCATTTGGACTGTGTTCTCATCACTATCAAAGGCTTGATGGCAAGTCACATCTGGCCAATAGCACGACTGCTACTGTAAAAGCAATGCTAGAGTTACACTAAAAGTGTGCTGTGCATGTCTGTTATTTAAAGAAAGACTTTATAACATGATTGATAGGAATTTAAGATCTTGACAAAAATATCAGCTCCAAAAAGATATCAAGCCGACGAGGATGGGATTTGAACCCATGCGTGCAGAGCACAATTGATTAGCAGTCCATCGCCTTAACCACTCGGCCACCTCGTCCTCCATGTTGACAATGAACCCAGCAATCCGACACCACTTGTGGCATTTAAAAGTCAATAATTTAAACCTCTGTGGATTGTATTGTCTAAACTATCAGCAGCCCATATAAGTTTAACAAATACCTAGAGAATGTTCTAGACTTTATTTACTTAATAATAAAAGATTTTGTAAAATGAAAACCCTTTCAGATCCAATTGTAAGACAGAGTATTTTGTTCATGATCTTGAAGTAGAATTCCTGATTTGACTGGTATATTCTTGAAATTTTTGTGTTGTCTTCAAATGGCATCTTGTTCATAATCTTGACTTTACTGGTTTATATCTTGATATTTTTGTTTAAGCTTCAATCGGCATCTTTTTCTGATCTTAAAATAGATTTCTTAATTGAAAGTATTTTTTTACAGTGATGTGTAAGCTTCAAGTGTTGGCTTCAAGCATTCTTCGCAAAAGTAGCATGTCCAGACAACGTAAATTAAACCGACGAGGATGGGATTTGAACCCATGCGTGCAGAGCACAATGGATTAGCAGTCCATCGCCTTAACCACTCGGCCACCTCGTCCTCCATGTTGACAATGCACCCAGCAATCCAACACCACTTGTGGCATTTAAAAGTCAATAATTTAAACCTCTGTGGATTGTATTGTCATAACTATCAGCAGCCCACCTTGTCTTTCTGCTATCTACCAATCCCGGCTTTCTGACACCACTTTTCCTACTTTAAAGTCAATTATTTCTAGCATTTGGATTGTGTTCTCATCACTATCAAAGGCTTGATGGCAAGTCACATCTCGCCAATAGCACGACTGCTACTGTAAAAGCAATGCTTTTGTTCATGATCTTGAAGTAGAATTCAATGCTTTTGTTCATGATCTTGAAGTAGAATTCCTGATTTGACTGATATATTCTTGAAATTTTTGTGTAGGCTTCAAATGGCATCTTGTTTATAATCTTGACTTTACTGGTTTATTTCTTGATATTTTTGTTTAAGCTTCAATCGGCATCTTTTTCTGATCTTGAAATAGATTTCTTGATTTAAAGTATCTTTTTACAGTGATGTGTAAGCTTCGAGTGTTGTCTTATGAAGCATTCTTCACAAAAGTAGCATATCCAGACAACGTAAATTAAATCGACGAGGATGAGATTGAACCCGGAGCTGATAAAAATGTTGATAGGGATGTTATTTTTTTTTTTACTGCGATTTCAAAACCATGCACCAGAATTCACTTCTTTCAACTCAGTAATGCATTTTGGATGTGTACCTAGAGTTTAAAGCAGAAAAACAGGAACTTTTAGAATTTTCATTTTTTGACCAAAACGACAGGACCGGAGCTGATAAAAATGCTGCTATGGATGTTATTTTTTTTCTGACTGTGATTTCAAAACCATGCACCAAAATCAACTTCTTTCAACTCAGTAATGCATTTTGGATGTGTACCTAGAGTTTAAAGCAGAAAAACAGGAACTTTTAGAATTTTCAATTTTTGACCAAAATGACAGGTCCGGAACAGATAAAAATGTTGATATGGATGTAATTTTTTTCTGACTGCGGTTTCAAAACCATGCACCAGAATCAACTTCTTTCAACTCAGTAATGCATTTTGGATGTGTACCTAGAGTTTAAAGCAGAAAAACAGGAACTTTTAGAATTTTCATTTTTTGACCAAAACGACAGGACCGGAGCTGA